>NC_045603.1:112044483-113428956 GCF_009762305.2 Zalophus californianus | reverse complement strand
TATTAATTTGACAGAGAGAGAGAGAGAGAGCACAAGCAGGGGGAGCAGCAGAGGGAGAGGGAGAAGCAGGCTTCCCGCCGAGCAGGGAGCCTGATGTGGGGCTCAATCTCAGGACCCTGGGATCATGACCTGAGCCGAAGGCAGACGCTTAACCTACTGAGCCACCTAGGTGCCCCAGGCAGCTGAATTTTGGTAAGAAAGCACTGTGCAATTTTTGCTCACCTGCCTGACATCCTCTGTTTCCCAGCATGGTGGCAGCCCCCGGGACAGTGACTATTGTTCTTGGTACAACTTGCCGGCATCCTGGGCTTAATGCAGACTTTGTTTTTAAAGTACTATGGCTGTGTGTGTTAACCTCTCTGGTAGTTCTCTGATGGTCCATAAGCATAGAGGGTGCTGCCCTTTTTTCTGCCTACCTTTGGCCAGAGTGGTTTTCTGGGCAGCAACAGAATCTGTTGAAAATTCAACTGTAGCTATATGCAATAACACGAATGAATTTCACAATGTTTAGCTTAAAAAAAAAAAAAGTTTTAAAAATCTACCTGTAATCAGATACAGCAGCCTGGAAAAGAGGAGGCTGAGGAGAAAGTTTCTGGGGGAATAAAGGCTTGGAAGGGCTCTCACGTATAATCGGTGAGGTTGGAGTGAAACATGTACGCATAGGGCTGGGTACATGCACAGAAAAGACCTGAGAAGACCCTATGCTTGCACCTATGGTGTATCTGTGTCGAAGGAATGCCCCAGCTCAGAGCCAGGCTACAAAGACCAGGGGAGTGTGTTTTTTTTTTTTTTTTCTTTTTAGCTCCAAGTATTTAAGAAAATCTCTGTCATATCACTAATTGACCTTTGAGATAATGGAACAGAGACTTCAATGACAACACATGACAAGGAATACGATCTTAAAAAATAGTTTGGGAAAAGTCCTCAAACAAATGGATGACTGTAGCCATCGGCAATTAACAGCAAATCCTGGGGAAAGAGAGAATCTGATTTCCAGAGTTACCACATTATATTCTTAAAAATGTTCAGTTTTAAAAAAGGAAATGACAAGGCATGCAAAGAAACAAAAAATTATAGCCCATTCACAGAAAAAAAAAATGATACCAATGGTCGCTGAGAAAGCCCAGATATTGGACTTACTAGACAAAGGCTCTAACTAAAACGTCTTAACCATGATCAAAGAGCTAAAGAAAGCTAGGAGAATGAGGTATGAACAAATAGAGACTATCAACAAAGAGAGAAATTATAAACAGAGCCACATAGGAATTCTGCAGCTGAAAAGTACAGTAGCTGAAATGAAAACCTCACTAGAGGGGTTCAACAGGAGATTTGAATAGGCAGAATAAATCATTGGGTAATTTGAAGATAATGCTATTTAAATCTTACCTCAAAAAAAGAAAAAAAATATTTAGTATGTTATCTCAAGTCAAAGAACAGGCAAATATAATTTTTGGAGTCAGAAGTTAGGGTAGTGGTTGGAAAGAAGAATAAGGAGAGGTTTAGGCATGCTCAAATCACAGTCGGGTCCTCTTAGAATCTTGTCTTTGTCCGTTAGGGCTTGGCTGTTGGATGACCCTAAGTCTACTTGAGCCTTAACTCAACTTGAACCTGTTTAGAGCCAGGTGTGGTATACTGCCTGCCCAAATGATGTCACACTGTGGTGGTGACTAATGCTTAGGAGAGATTTATCAATCATATTCTGTACTCAATTACAAAGTGTCTTTGAGAAGACTATGGTATTTAGAAGGAACTTTCCTTTCCCCCCCTATATATTCTCACATGTACACTCAGAGGGACTAATGATCTTCCAGAGTGACTCTTGCTTGCTTTGTAAGCTTGTGGATTTAGCCTCAATATAGACTGTATTGTGGTCTTTGGTTATTCTTTGAAACTGGTGATGTTCTATTTCTTGATCTGGATGGTGCTTACACAGGTATGTTCACTTTGAGATACTTCATTGAGCTGTGTAAACTTAGGATTTGTGTATTTTCCTGTGTATGTGTTAGCCTTCAATATAAGTTTATTTAAAAAAAGAGTAAAATACAAGCAAAATTCAGATTTTCTGAATATCTGCACAACCAGACTCCAAATCTATTGCTTGTTTCTTGATGCCTCAAGCTTCAAGGTGGTTTCTTGTCACCCTCTAAGAAAATATAACACAAGGATCCTTTGTCTTTGGTTCATGTCACTTTCTTCCTTGCCCACCCTTTTGATTTTTCTTCTGTTTGGTTAATGAGCTCTGCACTGGTTTTTGACACAGATGATTAATTAATTAAATCATTCAACCAATTTTATTTACCACCTACTTTTGTCCTTGGCATTTAGGAAGGACTAGAGATTCAAGTAATCTTAAGAATCATATAGTGTGGTGATAATTTTAGCATTGATACCTATTTAGAGTGAGGAAGAAAACCATCGTAAGAACTACTCGCTGTGAAATATTTGTCTAATGATAAGCCAATTATATTCCCCTTCTGTTTGTCAATCTTGAGAGTTATGCCTTTGATTTGAGCAAGAAAAGCAAGGGTATTATCCCCAGGAATTTACTTTTGAACATAGCTTGTGAATTGGGGAAAGAATAAGAGGGAAGAGTAGAAATTAGAAGAGAAGTTGTTACCTCTAGCTTCCATTTCTTAGAACACTTGATTATTACTTTGTTTGAGAAGAAGAGAGAAGCACTGGTTATTCTGAAACAGGTAGAGAGCAGAAAGAAGTATGGCAGGGGCAAATTCCGAGTGGCAGAGTGACCGATAGGACAGCTGCAAGAGCTGCCATCGAGTGATGGATGTGACAAACGTGATTTCAGAGCTTAGTCCAGGACTGAGCCACTTACAGCTCTGAGTGAATTCAGCTCAGGAACCGCCGATAAGTTTGGAGTCTAGAGGTGTGGTCAAAAAAGAGACAGAGAAGGAGCTGGGAGTCAAAAAGCAGGAAGGGAAGAAAGGGAGAAGAAGTAGAGTACAGCATTTACTTCTCTGTGCTGCAGGCTTTCCTTCTTTGAAGGAACATTGAGCTGACCTTGGCTATAGTTACTGCAAACTTGGTACACAGTGAAGGTGCAGACTGGGTCTGTTCCAACCATTGGCAATAATACAAGGGGATCATTTCAATGAGTCTAATGATTACAAAGTGATGTTTTGGTTTTAAGATTTTTTTTTTTTTTTTTTTTACTAGAGAGAGAGAGAGAGAGCACACAAGCAGGGGGAGCAGTAGAGGGAGAGGGAGAAGCAGGCTCCCCACTGAGCAGAGGGCCCAACAGGGGGCTCCATCCCAGGACCCTGGGATCATGACGTGAGCTGAAGGCAGATGCTTAACCGTCTGAGCCACCCAGGTGCCCTGATGTTTTGGTCTTTTAATGATTGAAGTCTATTGAAGAATTGGGGCTTTCCGTTTGGGTGAGATCATTTGAATTATGGTTTGATATGTTGGGTAGATTTATTGTTTTTAGTTTTTTTTTTTTTTTTTTTAGTTTTCTGCTATAGTGAGACAAGCATAGCTACGCCAATGGCCACCATCCAAAGACCTTCAGGAACAAACCTGTAGTTGAACAAATTGGGCTTCTTGTCTCACTACAATGGGGCAGAAAACCCCCAAAGGGAAACTGTGGAGTATCTGTAGGAGGGTGTTAGAAAGGATATTATAGGATTTGGACAGTGTTAGGTGATTTGGGAAAGGATTCAAAGAGGTGAAGTTTTGGTCTGAACTGGGTGCTGTCAGGAAGTAGAATTAACTCTATAATTGGGCATCTTAATAAATATTATCGAGAAGGTGGGAGGAACATAGCCATGTGAGTCCCGTGATTGGTAAAGTTGGTAAAGACAGCAGTCATTCATATCAGCCAGGAGAGAAAGAGATTCGAGATTTTGTGGTTTGGACAAAGTTCCTGCTTTGTTGGTGCTCAGACATGATACGGACTAGTCTTACTTTTGTCTTATCCTTCATGGTCACAGGATGGCCTTGTCTGATGCTGATGTTTTGTGAAATTGCTTATGTTTAACAGGGCAACACCAAGACCGAATTGTGAATACCAGGGTGGCTTCTAGCAACACCAAACCCTGGATGACAGGACCAGGCTAACTCCTAGGTGTCAGGGACTGCTTTTCTCTTTCTCAGCCAGCAGAATATAGCTATAAATAGAGTTTTTAAATCAGGTTATGATATGTTAGTTAGGACTAGGTTTTGTCACATTAAACAAACAGACATCCCCAAGTCACAATGGCTTAAGCCATAAAGATGTTTATCTCTCTTTCATATATAAAATAGCTCTGGAAGTATGTCTTACATAACTGGAAAGGTAGCTCCGTGATTATCAGGGAACCCAGGCTTCTGTTATCTCAGTGTTCTATCTTCCTTAGCTTTTGTTCCTCGGACTTGTAGTCCAAGATGGCTGCTTGAGCTCCAGCCATCACACTAAAATCCTATTCAGCACAAAGAGGAAGGGAAGAAGAAGGTCTGCTGGCTCCCTTGTAGAAAACTTCCTTGAAGTGCTATTTGACACATCTACTCATATTTCATTTGCTAGCACTTGATTATAGAGCACAGATGTTTGTGAAGTATAATCATTTAGGTGGCAGTGGGTTTGCAAGAATAATTTTTTTTTTAATTAAAAGAAAAGTCATAATTGGCTACTGGGGGGCTACAAGTATCTGGAGTTGGGATAATGCAACTGCCATATTGAGTTCCATGGAAGGCAGTTCTAGTATGGCTTTTGTTGCATGCAAATATCCCTCTCTTTGGGAAAACAGCAAGCAGCTGATTATGTTAAAGGATATCTCCTTTTTGGTCTTTCTTTTGGTAACAATCCCAAGAGTTCAAGTTTCTAAAGTGGATTCGCTTTTCCGTCTTTTGAAGCAGCGGGGAAGAAATGGCCATGTTGTTGGAAATTTTTAACTTAAAAAGGAACAAAAATCATTCTTGCAAATTTACTTTTAAGAATAACGAAATTCCTTTGCTCAGAAGAACTACAAAATTACTGTGTGTTCTTCTGCTTTTTTTAAGAGGAGGTAGTAAGTAAGGTGAATAAAATTGTAAACAAAATGTTCACGTTGGCACGATAACCATATGCAGACATCTGGGCTGGAAATGTGAGAAAATTGTAAAGAATTTGGAAAGGTTCAAAGGCTCAGGTTATTAAAGTTTTAATAATCTTTTCTGCAGGGCTCACCCCCTGCTATTCTTTCAGTGCAGTAGAAAAACAAAATATGGACAAAATTGTAGTTAATTAAGAGCTGAATCTTCCTTGGAAACCTATAGAAATTGCTTGGGATTTTTATAGAGGCTCAGAGTTGAGAGCCTTGGGTCTCAGAAGGTACAACTTCCATTTTCATTTAAGGAACGTCAGATTTCAATGAAATAAGATATGTGTTTCTTAAAAAAAAACAACAAACCCTATCAGCTGATTCATCTAATTGATTGGAAAACACTATCTTGCAGAATTATCTATGAAAGTAATCTCACGGGGCGCCTGGGTGGCTCAGATGGTTAAGCGTCTGCCTTCAGCTCAGGTCATGGTCCCAGGGTCCCGGGATCGAGCCCCACATCCTGGCTCCCTGCTCCGCTGGAAGTCTGCTTCTCCCTCTCCCACTCCCCCTGCTTGTGTTCCCTCTCTCGCTGTGTCTCTCTCTGTCAAATAAATAAATAAATAAAATCTTAAAAAAGAAAAAAGAAAGTGATCTCACTTAGCATTTTAACTTTTCCCTTTTAATCAGAACGAAACAAAATCTTGTTTTGTTTCGTGCCCATAGTGATATGCTGATTGAACAAATGACATGTCTTTAGTCAGTTACCAAATTGTCTTAACTAAAGAAACAGCAACCCCCTCATACTTGAAAAATGGTGAGAATTGTAAAAATGATTTCCCTGCTGATTCAGACATGTTATACTTTTGCCGTAGATGTGTAATATCAGTGCTGCTATTTTTCTGTTTGAAATTTGTTTTTTTTAAGGCATCTTAAAAGTATACAGTGTGCCAATATATGATGCAGCATGTACTTTACTATATGTCGTATAAGACTATACTTAATGCATGAAATTTTTATGATAGGTGTGTACATACATATGCAAGAAACTCGGCACACATTAAGTCACATGTGTATATTTGAAATGTGCAGACACACGGAATACTTTAAATTGTGTTGCATCAAGGATGGGGAAGGAATTTTACTCATTAGGATCCAGCCATGAGCACTGAAATATGATTTGCAAGAGATGAAGTTTGGAGTTGTTTTAATAGGCTAAGTGGTTCCAAATGCAAGTTCAGATCGTAGACTCCCAGGCTCTTTGTGAGACTAATTGACTTTGCTGTAGAGTTTTGGCAAAGCTCTTATTATTTTTACTACATTTTCCTTTTTAATAATGTAAAATTGAACTAACTTCTAAAATTCACGTTCCCTTTATGAGTTTGTTAGCCCTTCCTTCACCAAATTAATGACTGACTGACTAGGCAAGACAGCCAAGAATGCTTACCGCTCTGGGCATTTGTTAATTGGTTGTTCGTTGGACTATATATGAGGGAAAATTATTGCTACTATAAACCAAAGAGTGTAAAGGAAAAGTAGTGATATAAATATGGAGCTGGAATAGGCAGGGAAAGCTAGTGATGTAAAAGTTCTGTTTTTCTGCTAGATGGTTCCCTTAGGATGACTGCAAATACTGAAAATAAAACGCAGCAGACCAGATCGTAACGTAGAGCTTCGTTGTGGTAACTCTCAGAAAAGAAGATTCATTGTTTGGGTTAGTTTGTAAAGCTCTGATGATTAGCTTCTTCTGTTTTTTAAAGACAAGGTGGGCTCAGAGAGCAAACAATAAATAATAAAATCTTTTTCACCTTGAAAATTGCTACAAGAGTGCTTTGAGCCTCTGGACCGGGACAGTTGATCAGGAAGAAATGAAAATTCCACGGCTGGAATTTTTGACCCTTGCAGAATGTGAGGTGTACACATTCATTCCACTTCCTGAGGCCTGACCTTTCCTGGGAAACTCCCCCCCAACCAACATCCTGGGGGAAAACCTCAGGCTTCAGAACAGAACCCCCTAGTTCACTCTCTCTTTGTCCATTTCCGACCCTGTGCACGGTGCTGTCCTAATTCTCCTTCTAAATGCCAATCAGACAGTTTTAACTCTTGTTTTAAGCTAGGGAATGAATCCAGGGGTTTGGCTCATGTTGCAAAGGTTTCCAACAGTATCAGGTAATTCACGATTAGCGGGGCTCCATTCAGACCTGAAAGGCTGCACGATTCATTACCAATTACCAATTCCCTGGGCCATCCGGTTCCCTGGCAGAAAGGCTTCCGACGAATTTGCGTTGAAATTGAAAACATGCTGTCAACAGCAACAAGTCCAAAAGATGTTTACCTTAATTTTTCCAAGGCAGGCTTTTACATGTGGATGTTTTTGTTTAAGGAGCAATCCTCTAGATGCCCTCCTGTTTCTGGGGTGGGTGGTATTGTTAAAAAAAAGTGGTCATCACAATCTTGTGATGGACAGAAAGATCAAGTGGTTATGTGAAGACCCACTGGGACGCTTGCCGATGCTGTGTTCGTGCCTTTTCAGTGGAGCCTGCGACAAAACTTTGCATTGGGTGTGGGGTGGCAGATGTCAAGGCTGACACAGAGCCGTTCAATTTTCTTAAGGGTATAGAGACCTAGGAAATCACCTTGTTGAAGGGCTGCTTTTGTAGATAAGTAAACTGAGGTCCAGATTGGTTGTATCACTTTCCCAAGGACAATTGGTTAGCTAACATCACGGTCGAGTCTAGAAGTTAGGGTTTCTCATGCTTTCCCATAGTTTATGGCCACTGGCTGCATAGTTATTAATGATTGATGTGTATAAAATAAAGTATTAGGCAGTAATTAGTTTGTAAGTTTCCATCAAAACTGAGAACATGGGGACACAGGCCTCAAAAAAAAAAAAGAGTTTGACCTTTGAACCTTGTTTGCTTCTTGATTGCCAGGTGATATCCATCCACTTTCAAAAATGGCTATTGGAAGTTGCCCAGCAGTTCCACTAGAGCAAAGATGTGTTTTCATCATAGGTTATAGTAATGCCCTGATGCCCCTGCTTCGTGGGAAGTCCATCTGGGGCCCAGCAGAGACTGGATGATAGAAGTGTGGAGAACAGAGGCAGTCTGAGCCAAACCCTGGGGCTCTCAGGGAGCCTCTAGTCTTCCTTTAAAAGCTTGTTTTAACTTCCAAGTCTTCCCCTCACGCATAAATTAGAGTTGAGTGTTCTTACCTAGGTTGCATGTCATCAAATGACAAGTCCTCCTCAGAATCAGACAAGCACGTTGAGCAAACGTGAAAAGGAAACTTCACGCATTGTGAACTTTGGATGAAGAAACACTAACATTTCTATGGCTGCTGAGGGAAAGGGAAACTGGCTTTGGCCAAAGCCAGAAGTAGGAGTCCCATTCACAGTAGGCTGATTTCACAGAGGACTTCCAGACAGTCCAGGAACCAGAGGAGCTCTGCAAAATGGGTCTCTCAGCCCAGTCCATATGTGATGAAATTCCATGTTCAGAGAGTATCCTATGAAGCCTGAGAGAAATAAGCACCACACAGAATATTCCCAGGATGCAGGAAATTAAAGTTCAGAAGTGCAGACCTGACTAGAGACAGACCCCCAGAGATTACGTAATTGAGAGAGTTGGAGACAGGACTTCATGAGAAAAATTGGGGAGGCTTTCATTGCATCAGAGTGGAAAGTTCTGGTCACCCTGTCTGGCCTACTGTCAGCGTCCCCAAAGAGCTCCATGTGGTCGTGCCCTTACAGAAAAAGTGGACATAGTACGGCTGTTTCACATTCACGTCGTGACTCTTGGCAAGTCATTTAAAAGTTTTGGTACCTCGTTTTTTGTTTTTTTTTTTTTTTTTTTTTTATGGAAAGCAGTTAAATCCTCCTCATCACCAAGCCAAGTGTCTTTCAAAAGGATTTCCCACAGCAGGTAATTGGGAGGCAGTGAGGGAAGATGTTGGGGTTTGGAGTCAAACAGATTTGGGACCATCATGTAGAAGCAATCTGTTGCTTATTTTGAGCATTTCATTTTTTGGATTAAAAAAACTTCAGGATTTTTGCTTAAAAAAATATCAAGATGGGAGAGCAAAATATTGACCTGAAAGACCAGAAGAGATCTTATTTAGGCTTGACTTAGAATCACAATTTTATACTCTTCTTGTAGGAAAGTGACCCAGAACATTTTTACTGGAGGTGCAAAATTTCCCAAGTAAGAAATGTGCTGACTTCTAGATGATGTTTATTCCCTACCAAGTTTGCACATCATAAAATCTGACCTCGGCCACTTGGTGAAGTGTGGCTCTTGGGAAAGAGGAATTCACGAGCTCCATCCTTAAGAGGATATTTGTTACCTAGAGCAAACACTAACAGAAAGTGTGTCACCTCAGAGAACTGATCTAGGTTTGGCTTCTATTTCACTCAGCAGCTATAACCTATCAGTATTAGGTGGCTCAGGACTAATTCTGATTGGGAAGCTTGGAAAATTTTTTTTTTCTTTCTGGAAAAAGATGGATTTGAAAGTCAGGGCTTAGGCATTGGTTGGAGTTAGCTCCGGGTTTCTAGAATTCTGTTTCCTGGCTTTCATCAGCAAGTTGTGCCTTGCTTGAGTCAGGGCCATGGGCCTTGGGCATGTTGTCACTCCGGTGCTGGTTAGACTAATGTCAAAAGATGTTAGAAGGAGTGAGTGTCGCATTCTGGGATGGTCATTTAGCCTGATGACCTTCATGGAAGGGTCAATAGGAATGGAAAGTGGGAAAGAGTCATGTCAAGAATGCCTTGAGCCAGGGAGTGGTAGTGGACTTGAACACCAAGGGTAAGGGTGCAAGCCTACTTCTGCTGTGTCCTGGCCTCATGGATCTTGTGTGTGAACTTTGGCATAAATCAAGCAGTTAAGTGACACTCACTAATTCTCTGCAGGTACACAGTGGTGAACCTGTCAAGACCCACCCACAGCAGTTTAATTTCTACCAACCTTAATTACAAGTGTTAATTATTATAAAATTTATGGAAGTGAGAGCTAAGGCACCCTTTGGGGTCTACAGCTGCCTTATTTCTATGTTAGAGAATAATTACACGAGTGGTCACCGTCTGAAAAGGACTTTAGAAGGTTCTGTATGAAAGCCCCAGGGTAGAGCTTCCTGCGAGGCAAAGCTTGGAGACTTGAGTTATAAGTAGTTCTTCCTTTTAACTGAGCTCAGAGACAGTGGCTCACAGGGATCTTACTGAACATTTATATCTAGCCTCCTCTAAAAAACATTCCGAGTGGTAGTAACGTGCCATAAAAGGGACCACATTGAGGACTGTCCCAGTTTGGGGGGACATAGGGATTGGTGACCTATGGAGGACAAAAATAGGGCACTGAAAACAAACAAGACTCCAGGCTCCTTCCTCATATTCCTGGCTGTGCCTGTCATAGATCTCCTGGCACGTTTTGTTTTTGGGACAAAGGACAGCACTATTTAATCCTCCTGTCCATGCCAAACTGCAAAGGGATAATTACGTTCTGCCTCCTGAAATTCCCTTTGCAATTTCATCTGGGCAAAGTGCTCTCAATTGCCTGGGGGGTGTTGCTGCACCCTGGGAAGGAGTCGCCATGTTTTCTTCCCAGCTAGGGATTTTGGTCACGGCTGGCGTTAACACCGCACAGTTTGATTTTGGCCCCAGTATATAAATCAGACTGGGGTCTTTTGCAGTAAGATGCATTGAGCAGGGCTGCAAATGTCAGCTCACTGGAGCATTATGTGTCTGTCCCCTGTGCAAAACTGGTTTAATTGTGCCTGAGGAGTACAGTCAATTGGCTAATCTTGTTTTTAAGAAAAGAAATTATTTTAGAGCATCTTTTTTTGGACTGGTAAATATAGTACAAGGTAATGGTTTTGTGTTCAAGTGACAAATATATAGTTCAGTTATAATGTTTTGACCCCACTAAAATCCTTAAAACCAATTGGAGTTCTATATGTAAGACCCAAAATAGTTCAGTTTGGTTTTCTGGAAAGTAATTATTCTTTTTCTAAACAGCGCTGATAGTAATGTCATTGCAAAGGGGATAAAAAGTTTACTAGGAAAAGATTATATGTGTTTGTTTAAATTCCTAGAACAGACCCTCATAATATAAGGAAAATGAACCAAGTTTGTTAGAATGAAATCCAGGTGAAACGTTCTATTATTTCTCTGAATCTTTGGAGGAACAGATACTAAGATGATAATTTCAAATCCCCAAGGGAACTAAAAAGAAAACCTGGACAAGATGTTGGCTTTAATAATGGTATTTCAAGCTGTTCCTAACCTTAATTGTAGTATGGGGTGAAGCTATAGTCATGGAGTGGTGTATTTAAAACCCACCGAGAGGTTTCAGCCTGAGAGCGGAACCAACGAAAGGTAATCATTAACCACAGAAGTGACTGAAGTGGTTTAATAATTATGTTATTTCAAGGGAAAAAAGGATCTGCCTAAAGTAAAGGGGGAAAAGAAGGACTGATAAATAGAACATATTTCTACCCTAGGTAGTCAGCTAGTGAGACTACCAGTGGGAAAGGTCTATTAACTAATTGATCTGCTAGACTCGATAGGGAACTCCAGCTGGAGATCAAAGAACATTCTCTGCTACAAAGGCAAGTGGCAACCTTGGACCAGATGTTTTCCTTCCAGCTCTGTCATGCTTGATAACTGTACAGTGTGGCTGAATCTGGCCATCGGCCTGGTCCACCCGACCACTGATATGGAAAGCAAGGGGTATGTGTGTGCACACACATGCACACGTGTGAGCGCACATGCTTGAAAAAGAGACAGGAGTAGCTTCAAAGTCAAAAAGGTTCAGAATTTAAGATTAGATTGGGGGCTAAGAAATTATTTTTTCTTTCTTTATTTGCCATGTGAAGGGGACCAAAGAATCTATCAACCGCCAGCTTTTTAAAAGATTCCTATATCTTAATTGTTCTACAATTGGTATTTATAGTAACTTACACAAGTGCATCATAATACGTGTCTGTTACAGTAAAACCAAATATGTTTTGAATAATGGATGAAATTACAAAAATTCAACTATTAGTATTAGCTTATGTGTTTTCTTTTACATGTAGAATAAAAGAGAGTGTTAACAATGGAAGGTTCATTTTTCTTTTGATCATTACCCTAGAACTGTTTGTTTACATGTGTTGCCCACCTTTATCCTTTCCCTCTCTATGTGTTCTGGTTCTGGTTTTTTCACATCTGGATAAGGTATTATTTATGATCAGGCAGGATATTTGGTTTAGAAGTTTCTTTGAAATGTATGTATGTGTGATTCTTTTCTATGCACTTTTCAAAGATTCCTACAGTATTAGACATTTTGAAAAATGAGATGTCTAAAATTACCTTGATGTGGTTGGCTTGGTGTGGTCTATAGCCTTTCTTAAAATACTACCTTGCTTCCCTAGTTGATCAAAAATATCACCAAAAAGTCATTAGTTCATCTGATTAGGAGATGTATTTGGGTTCAGGAATGTTCAGATTGAAAATTCATAAAATGGGAACTTTGATTGCCTGTGATCAATGCATTTTCAATATTTTAAGGAAGGCTATAGACCACACCAAGCCAACCACATCAAGGTACTTTCTTTCTTTTTTTTTAAGATTTATTTTAGAGAGAGAGAGAGAGAGAGACAGAGTGTGTACACAACCAGGGGTAGGGCACAGAGACAGGGAGAGAATCCTTAAGTAGACTCCCTGCTGAGCATGGAGCCCACATGGGGCTCCATCCCAGGACACTGAGATCATGACCTGAGCCAAAATCAAGAGTTGGCTGCTCACCTGACTGAGCCACCCAAGCACCCCTGAAAGTTTGCACCTTCATGGCACCTAAAATTCTAAAGGGATTCTTCACTTTTTTTTTTTTAAGCCAAAGGCTTTTGTTTCTATTAAAATTTAGCTTTTAAAGTTTTCTATTCTTTTCATGTGTATGTGTGTATGTATATAAAAGAAGCATTTACTAAATGACATATTTATCAGATAATTTCCTGAAAATGTAATTTGATGGGGGGGGGGAGAAGGAGGGAAGTGTAAAGATGTCCCCAAAACACAAATTCTATATACTTTAAACTTTGCTGAGCGTCTGGTTCAAGATGGCAGACTGAGCATATATATCAACCTTCACCCTTTCTCGAGGTCCCATTGAAATGATTAACTGTTCATAGTCTGTCCATGTAAAAATCTATCTAATGAAACCACAGCAATGCTGTAGATTAATGAAAGAACCATAAAGTGTGAATAAATGCTAGTAGATAGAAAGCAGATGGATTTATATGAAAAGCAAACAACAAAAAAAAAGCAGAGAAGGGGATTCCAGAGATAAGGGACCGCTGGAAAAGCTCCAGGCTTGGAGTTATCAAGCATAAAGGACAAGAGTGGGTGACAGATGGGGGGAAGATACTCATTAATTTAAAGTTCTGAATTCAGATCTTTGAGATATCCTTCTTCAAATAGAGCTCCTCTTCTCCACTGCTCCTTTTCTTCCCCACTCTTCAATCTCAGAACAAACATGGAACATTGTGACACTGGATAAAACCAAATAATTTCTCAAGACTGAAGAGTAAGACACCGTGGGTGCTAGGCCTAAAGAAAAAAGCTGGATTAACCCCCAGGCTTCCGTAACAAATGCTGGGGGTAGGCAGCTTTGCTCAGACATCTGTGCCAAAGTTCTTCAAGCCCTATGCAGCCCTAGGGGTCTCCAGATTTCCTGCTCATACACAGTAGTGTCACTGCTTGTCAGAACTTCTGCTTACCTGGGAGCCCACAGAACTCTGTCACTTGACAGAGTCCTGAGAAACTTATACTCTCATGATGGTCAGCTTTGTCCTTCAGTCACAGACATAAGACTAGATATTTGATTACACCACTTTCATGAAAAAGAAGGATTAATATGAATAGCAATCAATCCTGAAAACAGATTTAACTCAGAGAACGAAAAATAACTTAAAAGTTATTTTCTATATTCTTAGGATAATTCAGGATGATATTATATCCTTAAAATAAGAATAAACTGTGGGGTGCCTGGGTGGCTCAGGGGGTTAAACGTATGACTCTTGGTTTTGGCTCATGATCTCAGGGTCCTGAGATGGAGCCCCATGTTGGGTTTCCTGCTCAGTGGGGAGTCTACTTCTCTCCCTCTCCCTCTGCCCCTCCTCCTGCTTGGTCTCTCTCTCTCTCTCAACTAAATATTTTAAAAAAGGAAGAATATGATGTTATGACACAAGAGCAATCAGAAGACAAGAAGAGCTCTGGATAGTTAAAATATGATTGTTAAAATAAGAAATCAATAGCTGGATTGAAAAATATGTTGGACTAGACTAATGAAATATCTTGGAAGAAAAGTAAAGGAAATCTTCCTGTATGTGAAGCAAAAAACAAAAAATCTGAATGAGAGAAAAGTTGGCAAGTATGAAGATAGGAGTAGAGATCAATATCCATCTCCTAGGAAAGAGGTAGCTAATAGAAAAAATAAAAAGGATAAATTAAGAACTAGGAGAGGAAAATTTCCTTATCTAAAGGAAGACACGAATCTTTAATTGGAAAGGTCTGACCAAATACTAAACCAGGTAAATTAAAAACAAAACAAAACAAAACAAAACAAAACAAAACAACCCAAAAACCTAGTGATACTTGAGGTATACAAGCATAAAGAAAAAATTCAAAAAAGTTTCCGGAGAGAAAAAAAGCAAACTTACTATAGATGCTTAATAATCAGACTGACATCAGCAACATAGGACAATAGAGCAGAATCCTTCAAGTCCTCATCAGCAAGGAAACAATGGAGCGGGGACTTGACATTTTGAGGTAGGATTTTAAATAAAGGGAGGCAGACTTTTTCTGTAAGGGGCCAGAAAGTAATTATTTTGGTTTTTGTGGGTCCCTTGCAGCTATTCAACTCTGCAGTTGTAGCATGAAAGGAGACATAAACAATGCTGTGTTCTAACAAAACTTTATTTACAAAAACAGTGGGTGGCCTGGATTTGACCAGTGGGCCATAGTTTGCCAACACCTGATTTTGAATATAGAAGTCTATACCCAGCTAAACTATCAACAAGGATGAGGGCAAAATAAAGATATTTTCAGGCAAGAAAAAACTCAGAAAGTTTCATAACCATGTGAAAAAAAAATTTAAGAAGTTTTATTGAAGCAAAAGAGAAAAGGAATAAATGAGGATGACATGAAGTAGAAGAAACAGTGGCAGCTGAGCATGACCTAGAAGTTTGGAACATTCTCCTTAAAGTGGCAGTGGCTTATGACCTAGAATTGATCATCTTTCCTTCTCTAAGGACTCAATCATATTAATTAGTTCTGCCTGGAATCATATTTATATAATCCTAATGTTGTAAGTACTGTATTACAAAATCAAAATTTTAGAATCAATCAGTGGGTAAAGCACTGTTAACATTGTCATAATCACTAAATGAGGTAAATACACAAACTTCAACAACATAAAAGTAATAAAGTTAACAAAATTGGACGATTAAGGTGGGAGGTGAAGTGGAAAGTAGTGTGGGGGCACAAAATGTCTTGTGTTTGGTAAAAAGAGAGTGGAATCAAGGAATACATGTACATGTGTACTCTTTAGTGTTATAACGGCCATCATCAGGAGGGCTGAGTAACAACGCTATTTCCTCTGGTGAATGAAGTGAGGGTGGGCATAGGGAAATGGCAGAATTGAACTTTTCTTTCTTTATACTTTGATTTTTTTATCACATACAAATATTACCTTAATTTACAACACAATACTTAAGAATAATTCTATGGAAAATCCATTTAGGGCTAGGGACTTTATTAACTTATAGCTTAAAGGCTATTAAAAATGTTTCAACCTATCATCAGTAATAAAGTCAATTTGTGAAAGATATTTTTATAATTTTTCATTGGGCAAGTTCATTGAAAAGAAAATTGACAAAGTTTTTTCTTTTTAATTAGCATATAATGTATTATTTGTTTTAGGGGTACAAGTCTGTGATTCATCACTCTTACACAGAAAATTAATAAAGTTTTATAAAAAATTTTTTCTGAACCACTCTAACCTTTGTTAATTAAAATCTTTTCCCTCCTAAAAATAAAAAATAAAATCTTTTCCCTCCTTTCTTCCAGGGTCTCCCTTTTTGGTGTGTGTATGATTAAAAACATTTTTTTTCTTTTTTTATTGAACTATGGTTGATTAAAACTTTTACACTGAGAATATTACCTATCTTTAGTAGGTAAAGTTTTGCCCTAACTTCTTTCAGAACACTCTTTTTGAAAAAAGATTTTATTTATTTTTTGCGAGAGAGAGAGAGAGAAAGAAACAAGCATGAGCGGGGCAGGGGGGTGGGGAGGAGCAGAGAGAGAAGCAGACTCCCTGCTGAGCAGGGAACCCGATTCGGGCTCAATCCCAGGACTCTGGGATCACGACCTGAACTGAAGGCAGACGCCCAACCAACTGAGCCACCCAGGTGGCCAGAACACTTCTTAGATAAGAATTACAGAGGTGGGTGGACCCCAGCCCTCAGCTTTGTAAATAAAGTTTGTAAATAAAATTTTGTAAATAAGGCTTTATTGGAACAGTCACATACATTTGTTTGTATATTTTCTATGGCTGCTTCTGTATATGCCTGCAATTCCAAAATATTTACTCTCTGACCCTTTAGGAAAAAATGACTCCTTTAAAGCATCAGAATCACCTTGGAGACCTTGTTAAACCCCAGATTGTTGGGCCCCAAACCCCAGCGCTGGAATGGGAGTGGAGAATTTGCATTTCTAACAAGTTCCACAGGCTGCTGATGCTGCTGGCCGAGGGTGTAGATAAACCTCACTTTGAATTTTGGCTTTACCCAGTGCAGGTCTGAGTTTGGCCAAGTTACTAAATTTTTATGCATCTGGGTTTGTTCATCTGTGACATAAGGCTTATGATGGTTCTTATCTTCTTGGATTATTGTGAGAATTCAATGAGATAATGCATGTAAAACACTTAGCATGGTATCTAACATATAGTAATGAGTCAATGAAATGTTTACTATAATTATGATAAAAGCATACCTCGATGAGGGGCTGATCAGGCATGAGAGACTGTCATACACTGCATAGGATGTCAGCTGTGGAGAAAATGGAATTTGAATAATTTTTCCAAGCCTCTAGATCTCATTCTTTGCATAAAAATTTCCCTAAATGTTGGACCAGCAGAAAAAAATAAATGACTGGCTTTAAATCATGTTTCTTGGAATGTAGTACAAATTGAAAAGATCACAAAGGGGAAAGTTATAGTAGTGCTTTCATATTTATTGCTCTCTTGCTTGAAGTAATTTCAAGTTTAAAAAGAAGTTCATAATTTTCCACATGTGAAGGTATGTGGTAATCGGTGGTAATCAGGGAGGGGTAAGCAGGGATACACATGTGAAAGCAGTGGAAAATAAACATTTTTGTCCTCAAGGAATTAATTAGCTAATTTCAGATAAGATAGACCCTCATGAAACAGTTACATGGAATGTCAGGCAGAGTCTAGCCTAAGAGCCAGGATGAGATGTACTCTCAGGTTACAGACAATAGTCTGGAAGAGTCAGGGGCCATTTGAAGATCAGGTGGGATTGGGGGTTTGTGGGGAATCTCCCCAGTTAGTAGGAGGAGTGGCTTCAGCGAGGTATGAAGATGAGGCAGTGAACACAGAACGATTTAAATTTAACTGGGGGCGGGGGGGGTGAAAAAATTAGTCACCATTGAAAACGGTGCAGGCAAGTAACTCTTAGAAAAACAAATTCCATTCTTCAAGCATGTGCACACCTTATGACACCTGTTTTTTGGAGGTCGCCTTGAAAATACTAAAGTAGTCTAAAGTTCAGTAATTGTGACTGATAGAGGGTCTGGCTCGAAAACAACAAAAAAGAAAAACTCGCTAACTTTGAAAACTCTGTCAACAGATTTAGTCTACTCTATGGAGTCATCAGAGGGGATGAGCTGGAACAGGTTAAGAATTTTCCTCATCTTTTCCTCTCAAGGCATAAAGGCTGAGACAGACCACATTTGTGGCCAGAGAGAGCAGTGTGCAGGGAAACTTGGCTTGGATCTTGGATCTTGAAGAGGGCAATCATCCATCAATTGGGCTGCAGTTACAGATGACTTTTCCTGAGTGTCGACAAGGGGACGGGTGAGGAGAGCATTCTGATGGAGCCATTTTACCTCCTCGTGCCTGCATCAAGGGCTCATAACTCTCTGTGTGCTGTGTAGAAAACTGTTCTCAGCAGCTTGGGGTGGGGGAGTGACTGCCTGTCTGAAAGCTGGGTCCTGGGGTGGAGCCCAAGCTTGTTCAAGCTTAGTTCACCAAGAAAGCAGTGAGGATTGTCTTTTTGATGCAGAGCAAGACAAGCCACACCTCATCTCTGCCTGTAACAGAATCACAATTATGTCAGGGGATAACACTGGAGTGACTAATGATTGTGACCTCATTCAAAGCGAAAGGGTGGCTCCTGGGTGGCTCAGTTGGTTGGGTATGGGACTCTTCATCTGGGCCCAGGTCATGATCTTGGGGTCTTGAGATCCAACTCCACTGGGCTCTGCGCTGGGTGTGGAGCCTGCTTGGGATTCTCTCTCCCGCTCCCTCTGGCTCTTCCCCTTACCCCCAGTTCATGCTCTTGCTCTCTCTCTCAAATAAACAAATAAAATAAAATAAAACAAAATAGAAAGGCTACTACCTCCTGCTGCTTAGAGGGATGGTAGCCCTGACTTAGTCACAGCGAAGACAGGCATGGTTGGGTCTGTCACTCATTTATCTCTGGTTTTTCAATTGCCAGGAGAGGAGATTTATGGAAAACCTCTGTGACTTCTCTCGGGAAGATCATCTGGTCCACCCTCCCTTCGCAGAATCCACTCCAGGCTAATCGCCTTAGCAGTCAGACAGGATTACTGGAGAACTTGTTTCTTGGAGCTGTCTTTCTTTATCAAAGCAAATATTGTACAGTTTTGGTGCATTTTGTTCTCCTTGTGTTGTAAATTAACTTTAATTTTAAACATGTTTGTAGGTGGAAGACTGGGATGATTTAGAATAACAACCACAGAAGTACTTCAGTGTCGGCTCCTCAATTGTATGTCACTTTCACAGGCAGCAACTGCTGGTGAATCCCCCCTGGTTTCTAGCAAGGTCTTCAAGGTCGCTCCTTGATCCTGACTTCTCTGCCACACGACCAAAGCTATTGCCGGTCCCTGTCAGCTTTTGTTGCTCTTAATTATTCTTACTGACCTCTCCACCAATAAAATCGATAATGAGGGATAACTATAGATCCATGTGTTTATCAAAGGCTGTCACCTGCTTTGGGACCTCATTTAAATTATCCATGTCTTAAGTTAAGCTTCTCAGAGTTTTACCAATGGGCATACTAGAGGAAACTAATCCATGCCTTTCTCTGTAAAATATTTATTTGTATATATATTTGCATATACAAAAATGTAATTTTATATTTATATACAAATGAATATATTTTATATAAAATTACATGTATATTTCCATATATAAAATATAAATTTATATTTATATATAAATAAAATTATGTATATATATTTGCATACATATAACAATATAATTTGTCACTAAATAGTATATGCCCTTCCACAAGGTTCAGCCATATGGCTCAGTCATACACATGATATGGACAGTAAAAAGCACGGGAATGGATCCATATATATAGAATTCTCGAGTCACTTAACCTCCCTCCCTAGCCTTATTTTCCTGATCAGGAAGCAGAGGTGAATTAGCTGAGTTCCCTTTCCTTCTTCCTTCCTTCCTTCCTTCCTTCCTTCCTTCCTTCCTTCCTTCCTTCCTTCCTTCCTTCCTTCCTTCCTTCCTTCCTTCCTTCCTTCCTTCCTTTCTTTCTTTCTTTCTTTCTTTCTTTCTTTCTTTCTTTCTTTCTTTCTTTCTTTCTTTCTTTCTTTCTTTCTTTCTTTCTTTCTTTCTTTCCTTCCTTCCTTCCTTCCTTCCTTCCTTCCTTCCTTCTTTCTTCATTAGCTGAGTTTTCTTAGACACCTCCATATATTTTTTCCTTGTATAACTCAGAAATTTTTTTAAAAAACACAACTTCAAATTTACATTTCTTTTGTAGTGCATTCTAATATCTAAGTAAGCAAGAGTCAAGATTTGAAAAATGCTGATCCTTTTCCATTTTGCATTTTCCAAGATTATTTTCTTCCTTTGGCGAAGCCCTCTGGGAATACCGTTCAAAGAGGGAGCTCATCGAGGGCAGAACAGAAGCTCTGGTGTGCTCTTGGGCAGGGAGGGTTGACTGAGGGATTTTGACTAGCCCTTAGCGGCTTCGATCAGGAAACGAGGGGCTGCCCCAAGAGGACACTCTGGGAACTCTTGACAAGGAGGTGGAGGCCCCTGGCTGCAGGCATCACTACACTGGCTTGCTCCATGCTTCTCAAGTTCAAGGAGGGGGCTTTGTGAGGTGACAATGACAGGCTGGAACTTGGAGGTGACTTTTTGGAGGCATCTCACCAATAGGTCCTAAAGATGCTTCCTCATGATTAAAGTGAAAACAAGAAGGAACAAAGTCGTGCCACTGGACTCTTGAGCTTTCCTGTGATTTGGATCAGGCAAGTCACAAAGGAAAGCAACAGATGATATTAAAATATCATTGAGGAGAGTGACACTCTCAAAAAGGCAGGAGTTTCCTGCCATCTTACCCCACAAAGAACACTCATTTTGACAATGACCACAGAGGAGAGTGCCATGGTGGGGATCTGGGAGTCTAGTGGAGAAGCTTTAGCACATTGCTAGAGCAAAACCATCAGCCTGGAGGAGGTGACTGCTTCTTCAAATGGGAAGACTTCAAGGAACTGGAAAAATAAGGAAATACACCAAATGTTAAAATAATTCAGTTTAGAGAGAGTATGATAAGCCTATATATCTCTGAGTCTTTTTAGCAAAATGAGGCAGACAAGCCAAATCTACTCCTACTTTTCCTCTGGTGCCTGCCTGCGTTCCTACCTGGACCCGACTCTGCGGTTCTACTCGTTCAGCAGATGCAGACAGTTTTAGTGGTTTGGAGGTTAATAAGTTTAAATAACCTCAAGAATGGTCTCATATAACAAAATATTGCTGAACTTGATATAGAGTCAGAGAAGAGTCTGCATTACTGACTTTTGCAATTGAAATTAACACATTGAAAGTTTTTCCAAACTAATTGGTAAAAATTTTTTCAGAGTGACTTGCACTCATAGACTAGATTTAATGTTTTTTCTTCAAGAACATTTTGTATAAGTCTAAAACGTGTTGTTGCTTTTTTTTTTAATTAAACTTTTCAGTTGGGAATAAGTGCAAATTCACCTCTGATTTGACAACTTCTAGTTAAATCAGACTAGCTAGACTAAACCAGGGCTTGGCAAACTCTAGCTAGTAGACTAAATCTGGCTTATCTCCTGATTTATACAGCCCGAGCTGAGACTAAAATTTTTAACTGATCGAGAAAAAAAAAAAAAAAAATTTTGTGACATGTGAAAATTATATGAAACTCAAATTTCCATAAATAAGGGTTTATTGGAACATGCAAAAAAATAAAATGTAATTTAAGGATATTTGACAATATTTATTAAAATTTAGGGGAACCTGTCTGGCTCAGCTGGTGGAGCATGGGATTCTTGATCTTGGGGTCAGGAGTTCAAGCCCCACATTGGGTGTAGAGCTTACTTAAAAAAAAAAAAAGTAATGCAGCAATTTCACTTTTTCTTACAAATGTGCTCACATGGATATGTACAGGACATTCCTTGCAGCATTATTTGTAATGGTAAAACACAGAAACAATCTCAGTGCTCATGAATTATGTTTCAGTCATACACATGATACAGACAGTAAAAAGCACGGGAATGGATCCATATGTATAGAATAATCCCCAGGTGTATTAGTTTCCTACTATTGCAGTAACGAAGGACCACAAACTTCATAGCTTAAAACAAACAATTTTATTATAATTCATATATAGAAGTTAGAAGTCTAGAATCAGTTTTACTGGGCCAGATTCAAGGTGTTGGCGGTGCCAATTCCTTGAAGAGCCTCCAGGGAAGAATCCTTTTCTTTTGTCTTTTCAGCTTCTAGGACTGCCTGTGTTCCTTGGCTCATAGCTCCTTCCTTGATCTTCAAATCTTTGACCTTCTGACCTTCACTTCCGTCCTCTGATCTTTTTCTCTGCTTCTCTCCTGCAATGGGCCCCCCGGATAATCCAGGCTAATCCAGAATGATCTCTTTTCAGGATCCTTCATTCAATCATATCTACAAAGTTCTATTTGCCAAATAAGGTTTACAGGGTCTGGAAATTAGCATGTGGGCATCTTTGGGGAGCTATTGCTTAGTCTTACAGACTAGAATATACTTTTAGGCAAGCATAGCAAAGTACATAATGGCATGAATGGAATGCTACCATTTGTGTTTAAAAAAATGGGATAGGTATCTAATCTATGTTCCTGTATATACATAGATTTTCTCTGAAAAGACACCTGGGGATCTGGGAACAGAGAATTTGGGGCTGGATGGGAGTCACGAATGGGAAGAAAATTTGCCTTTTGTAATTTTTTACTTTTTAAATAGAATAGGCTTCTATTCTATACCAATTAAACCATGGTTCTGGTCTCTTTCTTACGAAACCTTCACAAGAACATTTTGATTGTCAGGTCCTTGTCGGTTTTACCTTTTGGTTACTAACTTACGATAATAAGAGAGAAAAGTAGGGACACCTGGGTGGCTCAGATGGTTAGGCCTCTGCCTTCAGCTCAGGTCATGATCCCAGGGCTCTGCATCAGGCTCCCTGCTCAGCGAGGAGTCTGCTTCTCTCTCTCCCTCTGCCGCTCCCTGCCACCCAGCTCGTGCTCTCTCGCTCTCAAATAAATAAATAAATAAATAAATAAATAAATAAATAAATAATAAAATCTTTAAAAAAATAAGAGAGAAAATAAAAGAAAGGTAGAAAAACCAAGTTTAATGATAATCCTTGAACTAGTTTTCAGTACCAGGATAATTGAACATTGACTTGCCTTTCACCTTCAAGACTCCATGTGAGAGTCAACTGAAACCGTGCCCCAGAGGGTTAATGAGGTTGAAACTAGAAGAAAGTTTAAAGCTTGTTTTTCAGAGAACTGTTTCTCCCCAGTCAGCTATTGTATGTCTTTTTTCAGACCCCACTAACAAATCCACTAGCTGTCTCTGCAGAAGCCTGGACTCAAGGTCAACTGATATGGTTCCAGCCTCTGAACAAGCAAGGAGGGCCCTGCATTCCTTACCGGAGATAAGGAGCCCATGACCCCATCTGGTTTATACTGGCTCTCAGAGCATGCCCATAGCCCCTTCTCCTTGTCCCAAAATAATCTCCCTACTCAGGGGCTGATTTAACCTCCTTCTGATGTTAGGTCTCCACCCCAAATGAACATGGGATGTCTGTTACATATGTTCCTCATGAATTGCCATATATCCCCACCATTTTCATCACAATGTTTGTAATCTCAACCCCTGTGATTTTACAAAACTTGTCGCTTCCCCCTGCGGGGTGGCACGAAACTTGCCCTCCAGTCTCCCCATTTGGCTGCTCCCAGAATAAACTCTTTCCTTGCTACAAACCTGATGTCCAATTGGCTGATAGATGTGATTGGTTTTGCTGCGTGTTGGGCAGAGACTTGGGTTTGGTTATATGACTACTTCCCACCACACGGATCCTCTTTGAAGTCAGTGCTCTTGGGCCCTTCAGCCCAACTTCTCTTGAAAGAGGCTCTTTGCCAAGAATCATCAGAAGGCAAAGAAAACCATCTCCTGAGCTCTGGGGGATAGCACCACTTTTCGAAATTCTTTGAGGAGACGTAGGCAAGACATTTTTTCTAGTTCCTAGTCCACTGGAAGATCTGTTTCTCAGGAGTAATATTTCAGAGCTAGGAGGACTTTGCAATCATCGGGTTCAAACTTCTCCTTTTAAAGGAGGAAACAGATGGCTGTGGATGAGATGAACTCATGGTCAGTGCCAAGTGCAGCCCGTGAAGCACAAAGCACAGTAAGGACTCACTGCACGGGGACAACATGACAGGCCTTGGTGAGCCGCAGAGATGAGAAAGGTGGCCTGCTCTCAAGGAGCCCCCAGTTACAAATTGCTGAAGACAGGGGTGGCGAGGTGGCCTGGTGCGAGAGGCTGAGCTCTGAGTAAATAAATGACCGGTCTCACGCGGTACACGGGGCTGCAAATGAAGTGTGACAGACGCGTTAGCCTGCGTCAGGAGCTGGAGTCCCAGGACAGGGGAGCAGAACAGCGTGAGAACACCTGGCATATCGCAGCCTCCATGGGTGGCTCTGTAGCTGCAGAGCAGAAAGAACAAGGAGGGAAGTAGGCGAGGAAGTTGAGAAGTAGACGGGGCAAGATCATGAAAGATCTTTTTTTTTTTTAAAGATTTTATTTATTTACATGGCAGAGACAGTAAGAGAGGGAACACAAGCAGGGGGCATGGGAGAGGGAGAAGCAGGCTCCCCAAGAAGCAGGGAGCCCGACGCGGGGCTCGATCCCAGGACCCTGGGATCATGACCTGAGCCGAAGGCAGACGCTTAACGACTGAGCCAGTCAGGAGCCCCAAGATCATGAAAGATCTTGTACATGGATGGGTTTTTTGTTCTTTACAGAATTATACGCATTGACAAACTTTCTGTAAAGGGCCATATACTAAATGTTTTAGGTTTGGCAGGCAACGTATATCTCTGTATGCACATACTCCTTTTTTATTTTTGTACAACCCATTAAACATGCAAAAAACAATTTTTTTTTAAGTAGGCTTCACGCCAGGCATGGAGCCAGAAGTGGGGCTTGAACTCACAACCTGAGGGGAGCTCAAGAGTCTGAGGCTTAACCAACTGAGCCACCCAGGCGCTCTGCAAAAACCATTCTTAACTTGCAAGCCGGATTTAGCTCACAGGTCATAGTTTGCTAATCTGTGTAGGCAATGAAAAGCCACTGGAGACTTTTTTTTCTACTTTTTAAAAATTGAAGTATAGGGGCACCTGGGTGGCTCAGTCGTTAAGCGTCTGCCTTCGGCTCAGGTCATGATCCCAGGGTCCTGGGATTGAGCCCCACATCGGGCTCCCTGCTCCACGGGAAGCCTGCTTCTCCCTCTCCCGCTCTCCCTGCTTGTGTTCCCTCTCTCGCTGTCTCTCTCTGTCAAATAAATAAATAAAATCTTAAAAAAATGTTTAAAAATTGAAGTATAATTAACATACCACGTTATATTAGTTTCAGATGTACCGTATAGTGATTCAACCATTCTATACATTATGCAGTGCTCAACATGATGAGTGTACTTTTAATCCCCATCACCCATTTCACCCAGCCCCCTCCCCCCACCTCCCCTCTGGTAACCATCAGTTTGTTCTCTGTAGTTAAGTCCAGGTTTTTTCTTTTCTTTCTTTTTTTTTGGTTTGTCTCTTTTTTTCCTTTGTTCATTTGTTTTGTTTCTTAAATTCCACATATGAGTGAACTCATGGTATTTGTCTCTGACTGACTTAGTTCACTTCGCATTATATTCTCTGGATCCATCCATGCTGTTGCAAATGGCAAGGTTTCATTCTTTTTTATGGCTGAGAAATACTCCATCATATATATACATATATATATACACCACATCTTCTTTATCCATTCATCTACCAGTGGACATGCGGACTGCTTCCCTAACTTGGCTGTTGTCAATAACGCTGCAGTAAACATAGGGGTGCATATATCTTTTCAAATTAGTGTTTTCATTTTCTTTGGGAAGTAGTGTGATTATGGGCTCATAGGATAATTGTATTTTTAATACTTTGAAGAACCTCCGTGCTGTATTCGGCAGTGGCTGCACCAGCGTGCATTGCCGCTGGAGACTTTTAAGCAGGAAATGAGCAGATTTGAGCTTTGGAAAGGGAGCTCTGGTGGCAGAGATTGGGGGCTGGTAGGGAGAGTTAGGTGGGAGGGGATATGTCAAAAAAGACCTCTAAGGAGGCTCATCATGATAGTCCAGGGAGAAATAATGAGGGCCCGAATCAGGGTGGTGACAGTGACGTCACTTCTTGGCAGCTGGGTCGAATACAGACATGCAAGAATGAACGGATGTGGTGTTACCTCTCTCCCTTCCTCCCACAAGCTCCCTGGGGCACTCTTCTTGTCCACTGGGGGTGAGGGGGACAAGTGGTGGAAGGCTGCCATGAGCTTCGGCCCCCTCTGTCCAGGCACAGCTTCACCCTGAGGGACAGTGCAAGCCCTCTGAGCAGGACCCCCCTTTTCCTGGCAGCCCCGGGGGGCGGGGTCCAGGTCTCCCACCTCCTGCTCAGGCTCACACTGGGCTACGCTGACTCTCTTTCCTTTGGGGTCAGAGAGTCTCATTCTCTCTTTGAAATAAGCTTTTCTGCAGAATTATCTTACTGCGTCTGCCAGCGCCACGTCTGGGTATTTATTCCAACCTCACTCTAATTGCCCGGAGTGCAGCTCAAGGGTTATGCTTTTCTCCCCATCTCTTCTGATTACGGCCAAGAAGTTTCCTGTTTCAGGTGTAAAAGACCAGGCTGGAACACAGGGACCCTGCGGAGGATTTAAGTCCTGTCTCTTCCTTCGCTGGGTGCTGATTACATCGTCCCTTCTTGTGGGAACAAGGCTGCCTCCCAACAGACGATTTGTGTACATGCTCTTTGCATGTTTTCTGTCACTTACATTCCTTCTGCTATTTATTGACCCGTTTCCCTTTTATCCCAGGGACCATCTCTTCTTCCCCTTATCTGTTCCTCCCGTTTCTCTGTAACTGCCTCTTTCATCTCTTCAGGGTTATCTTTCTCCCCCCAGGACATGGATACTTTTTTCAAGATTTTCTTGCCGTTCCCAGGGTAGAATTCGTGCCCTTTTTACCTCTGTTTCCTCCTCAAATGTTTTATTGGAATTTCTTGAATTACATCTCTAATACGTGGCTTGCACATCCTGATCAGTATGTGTTTTCGAATGCTTCAAATATAGATACCCACAGAAGAGATTTTCTACTTTCCTTTTTTCTGCTATTTCATGGCATAATAGTTCATTGTGGGTTTTGGGGTATGAGGATTTCCCTTCAGCTGTACGGGAAAGGGGTGCAGGCCTCAGGATATCGCCCCTGGTCCTTGTTGATGTGTCTTTGTTTGGGGCGTGAGTTCCCTCATTTATGTAACACAGAGCAACGTTTTTGGCCGAGAATGTTCTCTCCTTTTGCCATATCTGCTTTAGTCAGGGCTGGCCTTTATTTTCCTTAATGTTCATGTACTTGAGTATCACTTCCATCATCTGTGGATCATTTTATGAATCTATCCAAACACAGAAGTCAGATATTCCTATTTGGACCTTAAACTCTTCACCCGAGATGATACAGGTATGGTGACAGAACTCTTACTTAGCCAGGTGAGTTCCAAATTGAAACATTCAGTTCTATGGTCCTCATGGGTAGCAGCGGTGACAGAAATGATGATGGTGGTCCTAAGAGTTTTCTATGACACTTATCCAGTGTTTACCATAGGCCAGATCCTGCGCTAAGCTCTTCATTCGTGTACTTTATTTGGCCCTCAAAAATTTTATTTCTTTATTTATTTGAGAGAGAGAGAGAGAGTGAGAGCGAGCATGAGCCGGGGTAGGGTGGGGGACACGAGGCAGAAGCAGACTCCCCGCTGAGGAGGGAGCCCCACACTGGGCTTGATCCCAGAACCCCAAGATCATGACCTGAGCTGAAGGCAGATGCCTAACCAACTGAGCCACCCAGGTGCCCCCGAGTTCCAGACTTTTATCCTGTCATCTTACAAATGAGGAAACAGGCTTAGAGAGATTAATGTATTTGCCCAAGGCTGGATGATGGCACCAGCATTCAACCGTACTTATCACGACATTTTCACCAGTTTGGGTCGCCATAGATACAGATGCATTTTCTTTAGGCATCATCAAAGGATTTGCCAAGGCACCGGAATATTAGTCGCAACACTTGGGTTTGTCCCGTTTTGTGTTCTCAGCACCCACCCCTCCCAAGAAGTGTAGTTCAGGATCTCCACTGTTTCTGGGATTAAGC
This sequence comes from Zalophus californianus, assembly GCF_009762305.2. NCBI lineage: Eukaryota > Metazoa > Chordata > Mammalia > Carnivora > Otariidae > Zalophus > Zalophus californianus. The sequence goes on along the minus strand of NC_045603.1, from coordinate 113,400,906 downwards.
TTCCCTTTGGGTAAGGAGACACTGTAGACCCCAAAGTGAACCCTAAGTCCACCGAGCAACCACTGAAGGCCAACACTTCACCAGGGGGCATAGTGCCCAGGGCCCAGGAGACTTTTAGGGGCCTGCAACAATGTTGCAATTTCTTTTAAGATCAGAGGAAAAATGAACTTCTAGGACAAAAAAAAGTTTTAATATGTAATACTAATATATTTGTCCTTTTTTTTTTAAAGATTTATTTATTTTGAGAGAGTGAGAATGAGAGAGAGAGAGAGAGTACATGAGAGGGGAGAGGGTCAGAGGGAGAAGCAGGCTCCTCGCCGAGCAGGGAGCCCGATGCGGGACTCGATCCCGGGACTCCAGGATCATGACCTGAGCCAAAGGCAGTCGCTTAACCAACTGAGCCACCCAGGCGCCCACTAATATATTTGTCCTTATACCAACGCAATCATACATGATAATTTTGATTGATTGATTGACTGATTGAAAAAGAAACCCATGAAGACAAAAATGCCAGGACCCATGAAAGTCACAAGATGACCTCTGAGCAGAGTCCTTCTGCAGAGCCCACACAGGGCTCTGGGCCTCCTAGCATTCACTTCTCTTCTCAGTTGTCTTCTTGGCATGGAAGGGAGAGAAGCCTCTGGAGTCACACCCTCTGCCTGGAGCACTTCAATCGGGACAGTTGCTTATCTCCTTGGAACCTCCTCTTCCTTGCTAGTGTCAATGTGAGGATGGGATGCAACATTGCTAACCCAGAGTAAGGGTTCCGTTGGTGTTAGCTCTTTTCCAGCAGCTTCCTAGCTGCAGAAGGGGCCAGAAGCCACATCTGAAATACAGAATACACAGAAAAGTAGCATGTAAAAGGAAAAGGGATGAATAACCAAACGACATGATTAGAGCCACCCAAATAAAAAGGTATTTTATTTTCAGACAACCTTGAACTCATGCCCTGAATTTTTGCCTGTAATCTTTTGAAATGTATGTGGGGTCCTGGTTTAGGATTGAGTCACTGGGTCTAGAAGCAGACTGCTCGGGTTGGAACTTGGTTCAATCACTTACAAGCTGTGGAACTTGGGGAGTAAGTAGACCTCTCTGGGCCTCAGTTTTCTCATCTGTGTAGTGGGAGTATTCACTGTAATTGCCCTTCTCAAGTTGTTTTGAGCATTAAATGAGTTAAACAACAAGAGCTTCTAGAATAGAGCCCAGCATATGGTGTGAGCTCAATACATATTAGTTATATTGCTGCTATTATTATGACAGACCAAGAAAATGAGCTTTCTTCAGAGCTTGGGTTCTCAGACCTTTCCCTCTGTATTTATCTATGATTCTTTGCTTTCTATATCTGGTCATTTACCAATCACGTATGAGACACCACTTTCTCTGATAGTTTATTCTATTTAAAAAAATCTTTATTATGATTATTTTTTCAGTCCTTATCAAAATACCAACAGCATTTTTCACACACTAGAACAAATAATCCTAAAATTTGTATGGGACCACAAAAGACCCCGCATAGCCAAAGCAATCTTGAAAAAGAAGAAACTGGAAGTAGCACAATCTCAGATTTCAAGATAAGATACAAAGTTGTAGTAATCGGGGTGCCAGCCTGGTTCAGTTGGTACAGCATGTGACTCTTGATCTTGGGTTGGTAAGTTTGAGCCCCACAATGGGTGTAGAGATTATTTAAAAAATAAAAAAAATTATAAAAAAACCCCACTAAAGTTGTAGTAATCAAAATAGTATGGTACTGGCATATAAATCAATGACCAGAAATAAACCCACAATTATATGGTCAATTAATCTTCAACAAAAGTCGAAGTTGACAAAATGGGAACAAGACAGTCTCCTCAACAAATGGTGTTGGGAAAACTGGATAGCTGCATGCCAAAGAATGAAACTGGACTACTTTCTTACACCACACATACAAATAAACTCAAAATGGATTAAGGACTTAAATATGATACCTGAACCCATAAACATCTCTGTAATTTCTCTGATATCGGCCATATCCACACTTTTTTTAGATATGTCTCTTGAGGCAAGGGAAACAAAAGCAAAAACAAACTATTGGGACTACACCAAAATAAAAAGCTTCTGCCCAGCAAAGGAAACAACCAACAAAACTAAAAGACAACTTACCGAATGGGAGAAGATATTTGCAAATGACATATCTGATAAAAGGTTAGTATCTAAAATATATAAGGAACTTATGTAACTCAATACCAAAAAGATAAAAAAAATGGGCAGAAGACATGAACATACATTTCTCCAAAGAAGACATCCAGACGGCCAACAAACACATGAAAAGATGCTCAGCATCACTCGACGTCAGGGAAATGCAAATCAAAGCCACAATGAGATATCACCTCACATTTGTCAGAATGGTTAAAATAAAAAACTCAAAAAACAACAGGTGTTGGCGAGGATGTAGAGAGAAAGGAAACCTGGTTCACTGTCGGTGGGAATGCAAACTTGGGCAGCCACTGTGGGAGACAGCATGGAGGTTCCTCAAAAAATTAAAAATAGTGGGCGCCTGGGTGGCTCAATCGTTTAGCATATGCCTTCGGCTCAGGTCATGATCCCAGGGTCCTGGGATCGAGTCCCACGTCGGGCTCCTTGCTCAGCGGGAAGCCTGCTTCTCCCTCTCCTGCTCCCCCTGCTTGTGTTCCCTCTCTTGCTGTCTCTCTGTCAGAAAAAAAAAAAATAAAATCTTAAAAAAAAAATAGAACTACCCTATGATCACACTACTGAGTATTTATCCAAAGAATATGAAGACACTAATTCAAAAAGATATATGCGCCCCTAGGTTTACTGCATTATTTATAATAGCCAAATTATGGAAGCAGCCCAAGTATCCATCAATAGATGAATGGATAAAGAAGATGTGGTGTACATATACAATGGAACTTTTCTCAGCCATAAAAAAGAAAGAAACCTTGCCATTTGCAACAACAGGGATGGAGCTAGAGAGTATAATGCTAAGTGAATTAAGTCAGTCGGAGAAAGACAAATACCGTATGATTTCACTCATATGTGGAATTTAAGAAACAAAACAATGAACAAAGAAAAAAGGAAAGAAACCAACAAAACAAAACAAAACAAAACAAAAAAACCCCAGACTCTTAACTGTAGAGAACAAACTGATGCTTCCCAGAGGGGAGGTGGGTGGGGGATGGGGGAAATAGGTGAAGGGGATTAAGAATTAAAGGGAATTAAGAATTAAAATTGTTGAATCGCTATATTGTACACCTGAAACTAATATAACACAGTGTTATATTATTTATTATAATATTTATTATATATTATATTATATATTATATTTTAATTAAAATAAAAAGAGAAAATATAAAAAAATACTTAAAATTATTTTTTTAATTGAACTATAGCTGACATAATATATTAGTTTTAGGTATATAACATAGTGACTTGACAATTATATACATTGTAAAATGCTCATCACAGTAAGTCTAGTTACCTTCTGTGGACATACAAAGTTATATAATATAATTGACTATATTTCCTATGCTGTACTTGTTGTCCCCATGACTTATTTATTTTATATTTGGAAGTTTGAACCTCTTTTTTTTTTTTTTTTTTTTTTTTAAAGATTTTATTTATTTATTTGAGAGAGAGAGAATGAGAGATAGAGAGCACGAGAGGAAAGAGGGTCAGAGGGAGAAGCAGACTCCCTGCTGAGCAGGGAGCCCGACGTGGGACTCGATCCCGGGACTCCAGGATCATGACCTGAGCCGAAGGCAGTCGCTTAACCAACTGAGCCACCCAGGCGCCCCAGAAGTTTGAACCTCTTAATCCCCTTCCCCTACTTCTCCAGTCTCCCCACTAGCAAAGGAAGTTTGTTCTCTGTATTTATGAGTCTGTTTCTATTTGTTTGTTTTTTAGATTTCACACATGAATGAAATACACAGTGTTTGTCTTCTTGGTCTGACTTATTTCACTTAGCATAATGCCCTCAAGGTCCATCCGTGTTGTCATAAATGGCAAGATCTCATTCCTTTTTATGGTTGAGTAATGTTCCATTGGGTATATATACCGCATCTTCTTTATCCATTCATCTATCGATGCACACTTGGGTTGCTTCCGTATCTTTGCTATTGTCCATAATGTTGCAATAAACATAGAGGTGCGTATATCTTTTCAAATTAGCATTTTCATTTTCTTCCTGTAAATACTCCGCGGGGAAATTACTGGATCGTATATCAGTTCTATTTTTAATTCTTTGAGGAACCTGCACACTGTTTTCCATAGTGCCTGCACCAGTCTGCACTCCCACCAACAGTGCACGAGGGTTCTCTTTTTTCCACCTCATCACCAACACCTGTTACTACTTGTCTTTTTGATACTAGCCATTCTGACTGGTGTGAGGTTCTGACAGTTTGTTTTAAATTATTCCTTTTGCAGGTCTTGGACCTACACCCCGGTGCATTTTACCCAGCAGAATGCAACACCCACATTGCATTGACCCAATGCAACACCCACATTGCATGCCACGCCTGGCTCTTACAGCCACAGGATAAGATTTTTCACTGACACAAACAGAGGGGATTTAATGGAAGATGTGATCGTGGAAGGTGGGAGAGTAGGAAAGAGCCGGGAACAGAGAGATCACAGAATCCACAGGATTTGTTCCTTGGAAATGGTCAGGATCCATAAGCACCTCAAAGAATCAAGAAACAAGAAGGTGCGTAACTATCTTATAACTAGCACAGTGTGTGGGGCTTTGTCCCTTCCCACCTAGCCGCCCCCCGCGGCCCCCCCCCCCCCCCCCCCCCCACTCACGCTTTCTCACACGTCCCTGCTGCAGTGACATGGCGGCATTCCCTTACCCTTGCTCATGGTTCAGTCTCAGGAGCGAGGTGGCTGAGCTTGGGTCCTTGCCAGTGCTCTGCATCTGCCAGGCTTTTCGGGAGAAGAAACATCGATTCCTGCAACCTCTGGTTCCCAAGTGGGAAGGCACACACAGGGCTCACTCTGCCTTATGTCTGTGTGCCCTCAAGGAGGAGAATGGATGCTCATGTCCCCAAAGGACAAAGGGTCCCTGGAGTCTGCCAACACCATCATGTTGCGCCAAGTTTACACAAGGCTTTCGTCTGTCGCATCGGCAGGACGGAAGGTTTGTGTGTCTCCCGGCTGTTGGCCCCTCCCCCACTCATTAGCTGGGTTTTGGAGAGAGCCTCGAAGAGCTGTCCCATCCCGGGCCTTCAGGACAAGCCACACTCGGACCCCCTCCTGACACATGCAGACTGACCCCAGATCCCAGAGGCACTTGGTCCCCATCCTTTCTTCAAGGAGCTTCGCCCTCGGGAGGCAGATCCGTTATATGTAACACAAAAGCCTTCTGTTGTCACTTAAGACATTCCCCTTTCCTAGACTCACTAAAGGTCACCCCTCTCCTCTTTTCCAAAATCAGTCTGTGTACAGAACACAGTTCCTGGTTCCTTCAGAGTGGAGGCTGGATTTAAGGAATAGAACCAGAGAAGCTGTGGTTTTTGCAGGAAGAGAATCTTCTTTCTCCATCGATGTGGGGCTGGGTCAGGCAGGAGAAAGCTGCAGGGGTAATCTGCCTCTCTCCCTCACCACCCTCGGAGCAAACCCCGGATTGTGCTAGATTTTGGGGGCCTGGGAAGAGCAGCTCAGGCTCACCTGGAACCTTCCTTGCTGCTAAATGATTTGGTCTGGAGCTTGCTGATCACGGGCTCTTGTTTTGCTGGTGATTTTTCTTTTCTAGGAAAGAACTCCAAGCAAAGGAGAAAGTGTGACTACCTCCTTTGTTTGGATATGGTATATTTCAGTGAGAATTACAGGATTTCATCTTCGTTTGCTCCTTTTGGTTTCCTCAGCTCCGGAGCAGCCACCGCTGGTTTCAGACCTTCCAGAACAGCCCAGCGCTTGGGCATCCCAGCGTGGGAATCGAAGAAACAGTTCTGTGAGCTCACAGTTCTTGGCAGTACTACAGGGATTTTCCTGAGGTTTACCTTTGAAATTCCACTTTTCAGCAGGGCATTATAATATTTGAGGAGCAAGAAGATTTTAGAGGTCATCAAATAGAATGTCCACTTCATAGACATGGAAATAGAGACCCAGAAGGATTAGAATATTTGCTCAGGGTCAGGTGCTGAATGATTCTCAAAGCAGGACTTGACACCTAGATCCCCAAACTCCCACCCTAGTGGTTTCCGCGTGGAGACATTCAGATAATGACATTCAGTTTGTTCCCCCTTCTTGTTCATTGGATAATTTGTCTCTAAACTTTTTTTAAAAAGATTTTATTTATTTATTTATTTGAGAGAGAGAGAGAGAGAGCAAGCGAGGGCTGGGGGAGGAACAGAGGGAAAGGGACAAGCAGACTCCGAGCTGAGTGTGCAGCCCCCCTCGGGGCTCGATCCCAGGATGACCTGAGTCGAAATCAAGTCGGCCACTTACCCGACTGAGTCACCCAGGTGCCCCTAAACTTTTTTTTTGATTAATCCTTATGTACCTCTTGCTATTGCAGACATCGGATAGCCTACTCTCTTTGAGATGTCGCATGTTATTAGCTATTTTTGGTGGTGTCTCTGATTTTATAGGTAAAGTCTATAACCATCATCTTTCCTAACTAGAACTTTTTAAAAATAAAAAAAAAAAGCACTCAAAAATAAGTTTCCTGGGGCGCCTGGGTGGCTCAGTCATTAAGCGTCTGCCTTCAGCTCAGGTCATGATCCCGGGGTCCTGGGATCGAGCCCCGAATCAATCGGGGTCCCTGCTCGGCGGGGAGTCTGCTTCTCCCTCTCCCACTCCCCCTGCTTGTGTTCCCTCTCTCACTGTCTCTCTCTCTGTCAAATAAATAATAAAATCTTTCCCAATGCGGGGCTCCATCCTAGGACCCTGGGATCATGACCTGAGCCGAAGGCAGGTGCTTAATGACTGAGCCACCCAGGCACCCCAAATAATAAAATCTTAAAAAAAAAAGTTTCCTTTTTTTGTTCTAGTTCTGTTAGAAACTGCCCAATTTCAACTGCATTTCCAGGGAACTTCGTCTCCCCATTTACTGAAATATGTAAAACATGCTTAGTGCGAGGTGGTGCTTGAGCTGTCAACGTCTTTGCTGCGTATCCTCTGAAGGTCACGCTGTGTCAAGGGCTTCACGACATGGTTGTAGGTCAGGCTGCTAACTGGAGACTTGTCTGAAGCTTCTCCCTCCCACTTGCTTCCATTTCCGGGGCTGTCCCTGATCACGAGTGGATCAGCCGTATGCTGGTCTAATTCTCTTCCACTACGAATTCAGGGAAACCAGTAAAAGGCACGAGGCGTAGGGCTCCCAGACGAAGGCAATAATTTGGGTGGCGTCACCGTTAGGGGACTGGGTTTTACTGAGTTACAGGGTGACAGGTAGGGCTAACTGATTAGTTACCATCACGTGCACTTGGCCTAAAGACGGTTTTCTTGCCGGGCTGCTGCACCCTAAGGCATTGGATTGCAGAGTGACCTGGGACTGGGCTTTGCTGGGCTTGGCTCCTGGGATACGGAGGTGTATGAGAAACTAGCTGAAAGCCTAATGAATGGATTTCAGGAATTTCCAGGAATACATATTCAATATGCCACTTTTTGTTGAAAAATGAATAAATATAGCATGTAGGAATGAATGAAGCACTTAGTGAGTGTTTTCTCCATTGGCAAAGCGATGTAGCGTATGTGTGCTCAGAGCCTTAGGGAAATAGGGAAACAAGGAATGCTTTGTGAAGAGCTGAGAACACACTGGGATGCTTTCTGTGTATCACACAAGCCTCCGCATCATCACTCTGAATTCAACACATAGATTGTTTTATTTCCAGGATTTTTTTTTTTTTAAACTGAACATAGCCCTTTGACTTGATTTTAGACTTCAATTTCATGGCCAAAGCATACATCCTGGAGGAATAGTTACCTTTTCTTTACTTAAAACAAGGACAACAACAGTGTACTGGCTGAATGTTGCATTTATAAAGTGACATTCCCACATCTGCCTTGTGAATTTCTTTCTTGGTCAAGTGGTCATGAAGAAGGGGAAGATAAAAACGAAAAGAAATAGGAGTAATTTAAGTAAAGAATCACTTCCTTTTTATTAGGTTTAACTTGAAACCAGGTATCATATTTATATAAATACTGTGGAAAATATTTAACCTATTCATAAAGGTTAAGTAACTAACTGATAAGCTTTGTAGGGAAAGTATGTTTAAATGCTCCCATTAAACTCAAACCGTGCCAGGCAATTTATCAAATTTTCAAATGCATAACCATTAGGAAACAGGAAAGAAGTCTGAGGAACAGAACGAATTTCTGATGAACGAACACAGTTGTTCATTGTAGAAATTGTTGTTACTTTATATATCAGAGGGTGCAAAGTGAGTCAAAAAGTCAAAATAACAGGATTTAGACGAAAGCCTTAAATGATACAATTTAGTCTTCAGTAAAGGCTAAGATAAATTACTTTAGCTGCTGGCTGGAAGAAATCAAAGGGGCACGATATTTTAGCTGGTTCTCTTTCTCTATAAATAGTACATGAAATGAATAGAGTAGCAAGGTTGAGACCTGTGGGGATGCAAACGAAACATCTGGGACACCAGAAAAAACTGTTTATAAGAATAAAAATTAGGCAATGATACATTTGTAGGTTTCTTCCTTGACTAGAATGGCCGTATAATTAATCGTCCAACCAGGACCCTTGAGAGTGGAAGCGGACAATTGGAGAGCCGGTGTACCCTAGGGCTACCATGGGGGATCCAGTGCATGTGGTCACCATTTCTTTGAACACAAAGAATTAGATAGGCCATTTCAGTTTTGTTTCTTTTGGGGGGACTGGTGTTCTTATGAACATTTTAAAGGATTTGTGTTATTTCTGCTGTAATAAAGGAAAAAAATGCTCATAAAATCATCAGGCAAAATGTGTAACTAAAAAGTGAAAATCCCACACACATTTGTTCTTTCCTCAGGAAGTGAAAGATCACATACAAATCCATCACCCAGAGGCACCCTTTATGGCCCTTGGTTATCTACCAATTGAATTTTTATTATTCCTATTATATATGTATGTAGAGTTACATAATTTAGGTATTAGTTCAAAAAGTACTATAATTTATTTAACCAGTCCCCTATTTATGGACATTTGTTTCCAATGTAATATAAACAACATTATCTTAAATGCTTGGGATATGCATACTTTTAAAAATATTTATTTGACTATTTCCTTAGGATTTATTCCTAGAAGTGAAATTGCTGGATTCCAATGTATGTGTGTGTATATATATGTATATATATATATATAAATATATGTGCATATATATATGTTATTTATCAATTGCCAATAATCAATTTTCCCGTTAAAGGTTTTATAAATTTTCCCATCCATCCACAGAGTATGGGAATTCCTGTTTCATCATATCAAGGCTAACATTAGATAGTAATAATTATGCATTTTTTTGCCAATTTGAAAGGTACAAAAGAGCATTTGGATTTAATATCCATTTCTGTGATTGTTAGCGAAGTGAAACATTTTTTTAAATATTTATTGGACATCAGTATTTCCTTTTTTTTAAGATTTATTTATTCATTTTAGAGAAGGAGAGAGCATGTGAGTGGGGTGGGGAGGGGCAGAGAGAGAGGGAGAGAGAGAATCTCAAGCAGACTCCCCTCTCAGCTTGGAGCCTGACATGGGGCTCAATCTCACTATGCAAGATCATGACCCTGAGATCATGACTTGAGCAGAAGTCAAAAGTCGGATGCTCAACAGACTGAGCCACCCAGGCACCTCTAATAGGAAATTAGCATTTCTTGAGGCACCTGAGTGGCTCAGTCGGTTAAGCATCTGCCTTGGGCTCAGGTCGTGATCTCGGGGTCCTGGCATTGAGCCCTGCATGGGGCTCCCTGCTCCCTGCTCAGCAGGGAGCCTGCTTCTCCCTCTCCTTCTGCCCCTCCACCCCACCCGTGCTCTCTCTCTCTCTCAAATAAATAAATAATATCTTTAAAAAAATTAGTATTTCTTATGTGAATTGCTTGTACCTGTCCTATAGGAATCTCAAACTTGACAGATCTCAAAAAGAAAAAACACATATTACAGCCCTCTGTGTCAGCGCTGATTTTACTTGTATATTTTTTATTTTGAGTCAGCTCTTATTCTTGCATTCTGTTGTCAGCATCACTCTTTATTCTACTGCCAGGATATAGACCTCAGAGATGGCTTTTACTTCTCTCAACTTCTCCAGCCACTCTCACACCAGGTCTGATTTATTTCATTTCCACCACGTTTCTCATATAGGTTTCTCTTTTTCACTTTTTTACCTACTGATCTAGTTTGGAACGTTCTCTTGCTTTATTTTAGAAGGCTCCTAACTAGTAACAAAAGGCCAGAGAAGCTGATGCATGCTGGAGGTAGACCTGAGGCTAGAGTTCAAGTTTCCCAAGTCCCATAAAAGTCATAACTATTTCCCTTGCTAGACTATTACTTATTCATCTTTGTACCCACTGCCTGACACATAGTAGGTACCTTGATAAACAAAGGATGAAATTGTTTTTCTCATCTCTTGTCTCTCTCCTCTCTGATGAATCTTCTATGCTGTTTTCAGAATTGGCTCTCCAAAACACAAATATGAATGTGACACTCTTCTTTTAAGAATCGTTGCCCATGCCCCACTGACTAGCACACGGTTTCTCAATCTCAGTACTGTTGACATTTGGCTCAGATAATTCTTTGAATGTGGGGGGCTGTCCTGTACACTGTAGGACTATAGATGTCAGCAGCAGCAGCCCCCTGCTTAGGGTAACTACCAAAAAAATGTCTCCACACATTGACAAATATTCCTTGTAGGATGGGGGTGACGGGCAAAATACCACCACTGGTTCAGAAGCACTGGCCTGTGCGAAAAAGTCAAAGCTTAGCATGTCAGTCTTGCTCTGCTACCTTTCCAGCTTCATTTTGGCCTCTCCTGAACTTCTCAAATGTGCCCTCTACCTTAGCACCCATCTGGCTTCTCATGTGCTGTGCCTTCAGCACTTTATTCATAACGAAGGCCAACCACCACATCGAATAGACAAATGCATGTTGGATCAGATGTAAGAGAAGTTTGTTTTGTTTCACCTGACAGCACGGTGTGGCTGGACATGTCTGTGACCAGCCTTTCAGGAACCTAGACTGGTTGAGGTCTGCCATCTTTGGTATATAGCTTCCAAGATGGCCCTGGGGATCATCTCCATTCTACCTGATGAAAAGAGAAAAGAGTATTGAGGAGCATACCAAGGAGATTTTTATGGTTAGGCCTGAAAGTGATGCACATCCCTTCCACTCTCATTCTATTGGCTGAAACTCAGTCACGTGGCCACACTCAATTACAAGGAAGGCTGGGAAATGTAGTCTAGCTGTGTGCTTAAGGAAAAAGATCATGGATTTGCATGATTAGCTAGCCCTCCTTACCGCAATCAGCTTATCAGTTCAGCAGAACCCTGGTTAGCCTTTAAGGCCTGGCTCAAATGTCACTCCTAGAATTATAAATTCTGATCTCTTCATTAGAACCACTTTTATGCCCCTTGTTCATACTAGTGTATGTTATGATATGGTTAGTATGGCATAAAAATAATTTCTTCAGTCATTACTATCTAGGATAGTTCCCAGTATGTGGTGGGTATATATTTGCTAAAAAAATGAATGGATAATATTTGATTATGGGGATGTATCATGGGAATGGCACAGGGATTCACTGAAGGGTTTTTTTGTTGTTGTTGTTTATTGTTGTTTTTTGGTCTCTGTTCCAGAAATCTGCACTCAAGATGAGACAAGGGCATTCCCAATTTCTTGCAGGACACACAGCATCATGTGAGGCCCAGGAAAAATGGAATGGGAATCTTCTCTTTCCTGTAGGCCAACTCGAATTCCTCTCTCAGTCTCCCTGAGCCTCAGATAGCCGTCCGCCCCTCCCTGTGCTATCCACAGACGGTCTTTCCACAGGCTTCCCTGAGTTCTCCTCCCTGCTTCCGGCCCACTTCCTAAGGGCCTCGTGACTTCATCCTCCCACCAGAACTCTGCATTTAGAAAGGGGTGATTGTCAATCCTGCGGCATCATTGATTAGTTATATCGGGAAAGAATTTGGGGTCCCGATTCTGAAAAAAGGCTGCCATGGTGGTGGTGGTGGTGTTTCATCCACACTTGTACATTGCCCCAAGGAACAAAAGGAATAGTTAAAGGGAGACCTATGCCTACTACGTATAAATTCTAGAGAAGCTTTTTTTTTTTTATTACAAATGGAAGTTTTGTCCCTTAGAAGCCAACAATCTTCTTTTGAATCCTGACTACATAATTGCCTAGGTAAACAGGAGTAAAGCCTTATGTGTCTTTGATGCCCGTTGTTCTTATTAACTAAAATGGGTAAGAATGAAAGCACTTCTGCAACGAATGTTCAGGGGATTTGAGCACCCATTTAAGGCTGTAACCAGGCCAGGATTTCCTTTTTGGGGCCATGGAGAATCCGGTCCAAAAACATGAACACAGAGGAATGTTTCTGGTCATTTTTCTCAAATCCACCAGAGGGTTCCCACTGAAGTTTCTGACACACTTAGCCTAGGCATTGCATCTGCACGACAAGGGAGCATTTATGTAAAATGTTTTTTTTTTTTTTTCCCCTCATTACTTTGACAATTCCAGCCCTCACTTTCTCCTCTGCTCGGATCGACATCTGAGAAGGGAGACCACAACTGCATACCATTTTATAGATCTGCCTGATTAAAACCAGCTTTCCCTATAGGTCCCATCACGTATGAGACACACGGTTTTTGTCAAGAGACCAGCTACTAGCAGAAAGAGTTTTGATGCTATTGCTAGTAAGAAATTAGTAACTAGATCCTCAGTCTGTTTTAAGCCAACTTTATAATTATACTGTTTCAGTGGTAAACCAGACCCTTGAGCCAAGCGTAATTTAGAAATTCTAGATCTGTATTCCTTTACCCCGCTGTCCTAAATGTTCATCTTTGCTGCCTTGCCGTCGTCTTCTTTCAAACATATAATTTCCTTCCATTCCTTCCTCACCCCTGGCTCCTTGTTTATGTGACCTCCTGTCACAAATGGACAAAGGCATCTTGGTCCCCCGCGTCCTGGGACAGCATGGGCAACAAGCAAGGCTGTGTAAGCACAAATCCAGTTCTGGAACGTGTCGTCACTGTGTGAGGGCTCACTGGTTCGCCCCTGGGACTGGAGCCGCAGCCTGTGCTCCAGCTTGCGCATCAGGGACTTAACCTTTTTTTCCCAAGACCAGAACCACCCCGGAGATTACTTTCTCCAACTCTCGAGCTCTTCCTGATTCTGTAAACTTTTTGTCCTCAGAGCTCTTGTGATATGGGAAGATTTATTAAATATTAAAAATGAAAACCAGGGCTTCCTTGGGGGAAAATTTCAGAGTCTCCCTTGCCTTTTTACATTGCGTTCTCTCTCCTAGTTCTCTTCCTTCACCTTCCCCTTATTTTATTTTATTTTTTTCCCGGTACAATTGTTTCTCTGCTCTTTCAAGCTATATTTTGGGATGGTTTAAAAAAAAAATCTCTTAAGTATACCTTGAAAGCCTACATTTTCATTTCAGCTGAAAGTCATCCAAACCATACGCATTTCAGTTGAACATTCCTCCAGCTGGCCTCTCTCGGCCAAAGCCCCTTTTTTATACCTGACCGAATTTCTACAGAATATGGCTGATATGATACCGGCCCAAGATCTCTAAGGGATCCCTGGCACCGGATTCCAGATCGTTCGTTGACACATCTCTCTGGCTGGAGTTGTTCCGCTGTACTGAGCTTGGTAGCGTTTTCCCCCCAGAATTGCTCTTTCTTGGTTTCTTCCTTTTCGTTTCTCTCTCAAGAACACTAATCCTCTGCGGGCAAATCAGGCTGCAGGGGTAGCTGCAGCAAGGCCGCCCATGGTCCAGAGGGGCAGCCAAGGTCTCCTTTAAAGACAGCTGCTTTCTATTTCAGGAGTCTCAACATTGTGGCTGTGTGCATAGTCTTTTCACCTCCTGGTCTGGTCTTAGCCCGAGCTAAAACAGAACTACCCATTTTTACCAAGCCCTTGAGGGCCACAACTTGGGTCTCGTCGGCGGCAAGCCCTCCCTGCAAGTGTCCCCCCACACAGATGGCATGGGGTGGGGGTGGGGTCCCTGGAGGCCACACCCCTGCCCCCACCCAGGGGAGAAATGAAGGCAATTCCACAAAGGCCCACTGGTGAGGAAAATTGGCTGATTGAGTTATGACTAAATGGCTTTTCAAATCTTCTCATTATCCGGGGAGAAGGGGGCAAGTTCTGTAGACTGTCAGAGCCTGGTCCCTTGCCCACAGATAAAGCCAAATCCGCAGGAATCCCATGAATGGGAAGCCTTGGAGGCCATACCTTGGAAACAAACCACACGGCCTCACTCAGCAGGGCTGCCCCTTGGTGCCGAATGCAACCCATTCTTGCCTGTTTTAAGTGAAAACATCCCAGGATGGGAACGAGCATTGGAAGAGTGGAATGCTTTGTAGTTACTTGTACTTGGGGGGAAGCATGGTGCGTTCATAAATGAGAGTGCTACTTAAAAGTCCACCCCTTTCTACTCCCAGACTGCAGCTCCAGAGGGAGCCCAGTGATAAAGATCGCTAATATTTTCCCTCTAAGTAAGGGAATCAAAGGGAAGCTTTGCTATCTGCCTTGTCTGGATGCCAAATTAGATTGTGAATTTATTAACTCTTTGATGGCCTCACCATGGAGACTTTTGCATATATACATATGTATTTATATACAGACTCACATATACATATAATGGAAATATATGGGGAGGTTATAAATACATAATTTCCCTGTGTTATGGATATAAAAATGAACTCTTTTTGCATATTTCCATCTGCCAGCATATTTCACCTGGCTCTGATACCCTCGTGATCGTGGACACATCATGTAACGTCCCACCTCTCAGTTCAGGCCTCTGGAAGATAAAGGAGTTGAAGGAGCCGGTGTGCTTGGGGGGTCGGAGGGGGGTTGTTTCTCTTCCATACCATTCCCCCCCCCCTGCGGTGCTGGGCCTGTGGTCGGCTCTCTGTGCAAAAAGATGTGCTAATGCCTTAGCAGTCACCCAGTTCCTGAGGTTATGTCGAATCCCAACATTCTATGATTCTAATATTTTTAAACAATTCTGTCCTGAAATTACTGGCAGTGTGCGGGGGCAAACAGCCACCAGATCAGCCAGCATGCATTTCTGGGAGACTCCTGTCCTGTGAATAACAACTCACCTGGCTTCATGAGCAAGACCTGGTCAGATGAGCTTTATCTCTTCGTTGGCGATCTTGGTGGGCCTGCTAGGTTAAAGGCCAGGGATAACCCTAATCTAGCTTGACTGTAGTGAGACTTCTGACTCAGTCTTGGGCAACGCACTTATCAATAAACCTTGGTAGAGGTCCTTTCGCCTAGACCCAGATTGCAAATTTACCCATGTTCCGATACATCGTGTGCTTGGCTGCCAGCGTGAGCCTCTTACATGTCATTCTCTTCTTTAAAAACCTGGAGTGGCTTCTCAGTTGCCTTTTTGATGATCCCTGAGGCCCTCAGCTTGGCATTCAGGCTTCGCTGAGTTTTTGGCCTTTTCCCTCCATCTTTATTTCTAGGAGTCTCCTGGAGACCATCCATCTCTTGCACAAGAAGAGTCTTCCAATTGCTTTATTCCTCCCTGGAGCACCCAACACCCCACCCCACATTTGCTCTTGTCCCAGGGCTGCTGCGGGGCAAGCCTGGAACGCACCCTGATACAAAGCCAAGGTCACCCCCACCCCCACCCCCCACAGCCTAATCCTTCCTGTCAAGCCCACATCTGGATCTGCCTCCTCCGTTGACGTCTCCCCAGTGGATCCATGGTGGAGGGAACCCACTTTCCTCTGACTTTCCAAGTCACTCATAGTCTGCGTGACATTGTCTCGTGCTTGTCCTCACTAGGCCAGTCACCTGGCAGAGACGCCGGGAGGAGTCTCATAGAATTTAAGGGTGTCTGAGGAGCCCAAGAGGGTGGTGAAAGGCTGGAAGCCAAGACGGTTGGGAGTTTGGGACAAGAAGAGGTACCTCATCGGGAGGAGACAGAGTAGAAGGTAGTTTCATGAATCTAAGCATATCGTTAAGTATCAAGTCCGCTAACAGAGAGCGACGCATGATGGGGCAGGGGCTGAAATTTCCTTGACTCTGTGTCTTTAAGTTTCATGGAAGCTCTGACTGAAGATAGAAATTTGAAAACATGACACCCCCCTCCTCCCCCCACCCCCCGCACTCTGCCCGCCATGATCCACTGTAACCCGAACGCTTTGGCTTTTAAGATAGGTCAGGCAGATATTTGACTTGATAAAGTGAGAATTAAAAAAAGTAAATTATAAACACTGGTATTTAGAAACCAATTTCATAATCCCCATGAAAATTTTCCTGTGTTTCTTTTGATCAGGCTAGGAAATGACAGCAATATTACATTTGCTTGGTTCGTAGATCTCCTATGAACATACGGGTATTTATGGAATTCGTTATAAAACCAGATAATAGATGTGGCAGGACTTTGACAAAATTAAGAAGTCTCAAAAGGAGAGAGATTTTTATTGCTAGGAATCACTTTTCTGACCCAGGTTTTCTCTCACTTAACCATCAGGTATATGGCAGGCTTCCCTAGAGCAGGGTAGGTAGGGCGCCCCAAGTGATTCACTGTGGCCCTCACTCTATTGTCTCCAAACAAGACTCAACCAACTCAGTCTTCCTTCCCTGGCAGGGGGCCTCCTGACTCATCTTCCACTGGAGTCTTGGGTAAGGTTTTTCTCCATCTCCATCACTTGGCCTCCTTTTCTTAGGGAGTTTGATTCTGGGACAAAGAAAATCAACAGCAATTTAGGAGGAACAAAGGAAGTGGGCGAGGGAGGCTAAGCTATTTTGGGGGGAGGGTGATTCTAAAAATCACGAAACTTAGGGTACCTCAGTAGCATAGTTGGTTAAGCGTCCAACTCTTGGTTTTGGCTCAGGTCGTGATCTCAGGGTCATGAGATAGAGCCCCAAGTCGGGCTCCGCACTGAGCGCAGAGCCTGCTTGGGACTTTCTTTCCCTCTCCCTCGCCTCCAGCCCAATAAATAAAATAAATCTTTAAAAAAATAAAATCAAATCATGGATCTCTCAGAATAGCTGGCTTCTGCTGTATCTGTGAGAACTGGGACAAGACACAGCCCCTGGGTGTGGGGATGGGGACATAGGAGCCTGCTCTCTAGAATCGAGAGTCTGTTCAGCAGTTCTCAATGCTGACTGTCACAGGGCTGCCTGGGTTCCTTTTGAACAAGGCAGATGCTTGGGCCTTATTTGATGATTTAACAGGTCCCCTGAGGGTCCTGTGCCTCCCTATTTGAAAAGCCTGACATGTGTCCTGAGGCTCAAACAGCATCAAGAACCATTGATTTAGCCTCCTGATATTTAGCAGTCTCCTTAATTTTCTCCCTCTGCCCCACAGATAACAGTTTTTCAAAGGGCTCCAAATTAAGAATTTGGTAAATCCCAAAGCCAGTGCCTTGACTGGTGAAAAACAAAGGGAAAATCTATAAAGATGAGATGGCTTCAGAAAATAAGGCTCCATAAATTAAATTATTTTGGAAATGATTTTTCCTTCTTGTACAATATTCAGGGGATTTTGACACACACACACACACACACACACACACACACACACACACAGTCAGGGAGATGAATAAACAGGAAGGAAAAGATTGACTTTTATTGCTCTCTGGTTTAAAGTTAAAAACATATTTATTCTTTATATTTCGAATTCTTCCTTTTTTCCCTTAGAACTGCATCAAGCTATTTTTAGGAGGGATAGGTGGTTGGTTTTTGGGGGGGGGGGATGATGAAAAGCGTGACATCACCGTGCTATTCTGGTGGAGTCAGAGCAATCTGCCAGGTTAGGTCGGCTTAGGTTTTGTTCTCTGGATTTAGGAGCTGAATTGCCTCTTTTTCTAATTTGGCTTCAGCTCTTCACTGGAGACGGGAAGGATAATATTTATTCAAAGCTAATTGGTAAACTTCATTTTCTGTTTTAGGTCGGTAATCTAACCTGCCATTCTGTTCTTACAGATGGCAACCCCGAGGCCGGTGGGCTTCTTCCAGGGGCTCGGGTCTCCCCCCACCGCCGAGGACCTACCTGCTCTATTTTAGGTCAACTGTGGGCTATCAGTTTGGAAAGCAAATCCTTCACCTGAACTTTCTGTTGCTGATAAGGGGTCTGCAGATAGCAAGAGGGTAACTTACTCATGTATTTAGAATTCGGCGTGGAAACTTCTCCTTCTCCTCCATGTGTGTGTTACTGTCAGCAACTCCTATCCGCCCCCCCCGCCCCCCCGCAGAGGTTTTGAAATGTTCCCTCTGAATGTTAGTATGTTTATTACATTTCTCAAATGGAACTCCTCACTCCTAATAAACAGTCTGTGTTTTGAAAGGACTCACCCCCCACCTTTCATCCCTGGAGACAAACAGACACCTTTGTGTGGATGGTGTCAACGGTGGCCCCGTATGTCCATTATGTCGTTTTCTAAATGAACAGGGATATAGTTGTATTGTTCAAGGAGGCATTTTACTCTGATGTTTCTAACCTATTTATGGGTCCCTGATAGATGGTTATTTTTTGGCAGGCTTGAGATAAGCCTGGGTCAAGGAAACAGCTTGTACTCGTCTTTTCAAGTCGAGCTCGTCTTTGCCATATCATTTCATTATTTCCTTTCCTGTTATCTTCAAACATTCCCCTCAGAGCAGAGCTTGACAAGAACAGGAAGGTTGGCAAAGGTCTGGCAAGGAGGTTGTTTTTCTTCGTGTTCTAAGATGGACGCTCCCCTCCCCCCATCCTTTCTTCTTTATGACCCACTCCCGGGGGCCCTCTCCAAAGCCCATGGAAAAAAAGTTAAGAACGCCTTCCCCTCTTTAAAGAAGGGTCTCTAAGAGGTTTCTAATCAGCTCACTGTCAGCCTGTTTCCTCTGATCAGCTTAAATAGGTCCACTTGAAGCTCACAACTGCCAAAACCAGTGCTCAGACTGAAAGCATGGGAGCATTTGAGAAGCATTTATGAACTTCCACCCAAGATTATCCAGGAGGCTGAAAGCCGAGGGAGAGCGCCTGGCCCACAAACCCTTTCTTCTTGATTAAATTAGCGTTTCCCACTAACAGGAGGAGGAATTCCCATTTCACAGGCTGATTTCTCTTCTCCTTCTAACCCCCCCCCCCCCCCCATTAACATGTAAACTTCATTCCTGAGCCTGGCTTTTGTGACCGACGCTCCCTGTAAGCCCATCATACACTTCTTGGCACAAATGAACCTTTTAACCTCCCATGGATGGTTTTCTGTCTAACTTTACACATGAACAACCAAAAAAGTAAGACCTGTTATCTCTGGCTGGTGCAGACATGTGGGGGCGGGAAGCTGGTTTTGCACTGTGTCCACTCAGGTCCTTTACTGGGATTTTTTCCTGCTCTGTCTTCAGAAAAGAATGGCTTTGTTAACCATTAGCCACTGACAAGAGTGTGTCCATTTCAGCAAAATTAATAAGAGATAGCATTTTTCTTCCTTCTAAATGGCCCATGTCGGTAATTAACATCGCCTTTCATTACTCAACTTGAAAGCAGCCTTCTTGGGCTCCCCTTGACCTTGCCCTGGCTTTGTTAAACTGTGGCCTCCAGCCTGTGAGAGACCTAAATGCAGAAAAAGCACCCGGAGACACTTGCCAAGGTGCCTTGAAAGAATCATTCAACAAATATTTATGTGCCTAGGGTGTTGGGCTACCAAGTTGAATGGGATGTAGACTCTTGTGGAAAGGAAGCTGGGAGAAAAGATAAAACAGGTTTATTTAAAGCAGCCTCCAAATAGCAGAAACCAGTGATCACCAGACAGGACAGGAGCAGAGCCAGTGTGTGTTGCGGGGGGTGAGGGTGAGGGAGAAGAGTTGGGGGAAGCAGGGGCTAAGAAGGGACCCAGGTGGACATTTTACAGAGGAGGTGACATAAAAATGTTGGGAGTTCATTGCCAAAAAGGGATGTAAAGTTTCAAATGATTTCCTTGCTCTTTTTTTTTTTTTTTCAAATAAAGGGGAAAGAGAACTTTCATAGAGAAAGAGAGAATTTTTTTCATTTTGGTGGCTTGTTTCCATGTATATTTAGCCAATGAGGTGCTGGCTGTTGACATTTCACTAATGGCACTAGATTCTAGTTTAGCCAACTTCCCTAAAGGTGTGTAAAGTGTTTTCCTGTCATTCCCTCTCCCCCATCAGGCCTGTGCCCCAGGAGGATTCTTGGTCACAGAGGTGGCAATGTCACTTTGGGGTGAGTTAAGTTAGACTTCACATCGTCACAACTTTAGCCATGACCTCCATGTTAACAAGAGCCACCAAGAAAAACCCAAAAGCCCTGTAAGAGGAAATGCATTGAAAACATTCTGATGTGGCTTCTGGTGGCAGCTAACAGCAACCATGATGGTGAGGATTTTTAACCATTTACAAAAAAACCAAAAATGGCATGTTCTCATCTTTGGGGAAGAATCTGAGCATATACACTGGAAAGTACAGGCCAGAAGACTCAACACTAAAATGTAAATAGTCAATTAAGAACATTAATGGATGAGTGCTGGAAAAGCAAGTGATTTGAATTTTTTCTTCCCTGTGATTTTCAGCATTTTGCAAAATGTCTAAGGGTACACGCATTGCTTCTCTAGTCAGGTCAAATGTTATTAAAGAATAAAGATGCTGAGGGGGAGAGAAAAAAAGACTTCTTTATCAAGGTCAGAGTTTAAACAGAGCTGATTATGAAAATGCTGGGACATTCTCCCCTTCGAAGCCACTTTGGGCGTCCTCAGATTTAAAAAAAGAAAAAACATCCTACCCTGCAATCAGCAGTCTCCAAACACAGGAGTCTGTTTTAAGAACAATGACTGTCATTCAGTAAACTCCACGGGAGAGCTCTCTTGGAGCTACTTGGGTTGAAAATTTGTTAGTTGATTCTTTTAGAAATTTTTGTAGTGGAAGAATCATCTCTCTCTCTGTGTCTGTGATGAAATTTAGCTCTGCTAGTTTCCGGGTTCGGCATTATTCAAGGGTCAGAGATCTGTTGCAAAGGTTGTGTTGATCACTTTTTTTGGGGGGGTGGGGTGGGGATAGTAAATCCTTTGTTATTGTCCCCTTGCTCAAGCCCAATGACATGAAAACCTAAAGGCCAGTTATTCATCCAGTGACAGCCTTCGTGCATGCACAACAAACCTTTATTTTTACCTATTACTTTGTAATTTCTTTTACTCAAATGACATACATCAGATAAGCTCATTTATTTCACAATTGGTGGTAAGTGTGCAAAATATCTCAAATTGTGATGCAGTTGTCTGCAGGCCGGGAGCAGAGGAAATAGCTTCGGCTTTTATTCAAATCCTGTCCCCGATCATTTGCAATAGAAAAGCTAAGTTGGGGGGTGTGGGTGGCGGGGTGGAGACGCGGAAGGGAATGCAGAGAAATGGAAAAATGCAAACCTGTAGCTTAGGTTGAAATTGGTCCCTAGCTTCTTTCAGCATTTTCTGTCTCTCGTATGCTTCACAATATGAAGATCCGCTAAATTAGAGCAACAACCCCTGCGGGTGCCCTTCCCCCAGATCGGAATGGTTTTTTGACGTCTGAGTCACTCAAAATTGTGCGGCCCAAACACATAAACAGAATGAGAAAAGCTGTTTGCTGTGAGCACGCAGCTTTGAAAACTGTTTTGGGCCTTGAGAGAAGGGTTCCTCCCATTTTTCTCCTTACAAACACTCAGAAAAATTAAAAATAACAACAAAAAACAACTCAAGAAAATGCTGTCTTCATGATGAAAGGATTCAAGGCTGTCTGTCCTTTGTGGTTGCTGACGGAGAAGCCGGAGGTAATTTGGGGCAAGAGGAGCAGCCCCAGACAGAAGGCCCTGTAGTCAGTACAGAGCAGCTGGGTCTCCCCCAATCTGGGCTGGGCAAAGGTGGGGGGCGCCTGAGACAGGGGCAGAGCTGACTGACCTTGTCCTTGGGAGTCTCAGGAGCTTGAAGGAAAGATCCCCCGCAAATCTGTTTATACCGACTAGTGTCCTAGATGCCGAGAAGTATTTTCTCTTCTTTCCTTGCCTTGCTTCCCAGATCAAGCCATTTCATAGGAAATACACATTAAAAACATGAACAAAAGCAAACACTGGGTCGGGTAGGTGGGGAGAGAGGACTAGGGATAATGCACACTTGCTGTGGTTGACCAAGCAAGTTAACTCTGAACTTCCTGGCATCAGATGCAGAAAAAAAGGCTGGTTGGGGAAGAATATATGCCCTTGCATATTTTTGGTTCTTTGTGAGGAAAAAGCACATGACCACAGGGAAAGCAATGCCTTTTTCTACCACTCAGTAGTGAAGAAATTTCTACTGTCTGACTTTATAGAGAAGACAATAGAAATGTGCTTGAAAATGTGCTCAAGAAGTTTTTCCGAGTCCTTTGCTTTTCCTTTCAGTTTCCTGGCCCATGTACCCATCCAACCTTGGTTATTAAAATTTATTCACTGATAGTTCATCCTGTAGCTTCTCTTATAGGGATTAACAATACTGTTAAATTCATTAAACAGGGAAGCCATTAGGCAGAGGAGGTTCTGATGCTTTAGTAGCCTATGGAAGCAAAACCCAAACCTAAGCTTGTAAATGCTTCACGGTTGAGAGATGGAAGCCAAAGGACAACCAGTCACAAATAACCAACTATGGCTTTTCCAAATAAGGAAAACACTTAAACTATAGCCAATCGAATTGTTTTTTTTTTTTTTCTTTTGCTCTGCTTCCCATAACGTCTGTGTAAGTCTCTCCCGATCCTGTCAGTGGATCACTCCTGACCACTTCTGGTTTGGCTCAGCCTGATTAGAGTTGATCTCTGCGAAAAGAAGCTCTTACAATTTTTAATATGCCTCGGTTGATCTTTTAGCAACACAAAAATCAATGATTTGTCTGTATGCCTCCAGTAGGCAATTAGGATTGCAGTGTCCCAGAGTGACCATTTAACAATAGTTGCTGGGTGCATGAAATGGATGAAAAATTAGTAATCTCGCGTGACTCCAATACACAATTAGGAAATGTCACAAAAACATCTTAATGACAGTAGTAAAAGAATCTAGAAGAAAACCTAATATGAAGAACACCATAACATCTTATTGAAGGACAAAAGAAAACTTGAACAAAGAGACACATACCATGTTGGATGGTAGACTCAAAATTGTGAAGGCTGTCAGTTCTTTCCCAAGTAATCTATTCATTCAATGCAATTCTCAGAAAAATCACAAGGGGATATTTCATGAAACTTGACAAGCCAATGTACAAGTTCATGTCAAATAGAAGATGCACAGATGAATCAAAAGATTATTAGAAACAAGCTAACAGTGACAGATTTGTCCTACTTTATATCAAAACATACTTTAAAATGGTGGTGATTAAAGTGGTGTGTTCGTACCTCAAGAATAGAGAAATAGATCAATGGAAGGAGTCTATGCACAGACCCATGTACTATGTTTACATGAGAATTTAGTGTATGACAAAGGTAACACTTCAAAGAAAAGATGACCGATTCAATAAATTGTGTCAGAACAATAAGAAGGAAAGAACATTTTAATCTCCCAATACATATAAAAAAACTTATTTCATATGGATTAAGAGACTAAATCTAGAGGAAAAACTATACAAACATTAGGAAAAACTATACAAACACTAGAAAAAATAGCAAAACCATCTTATAATTTTCAGACCGGTAATGCCTTTTTTCCCCTTAAGATTTTATTTATTTATTTGAGAGAGAGAGAGAGAGCAGGGGGAGTGGCAGAGGGAGAGGGAGAAGCAGGCTTCCCACTGAGCAGGGAGCCCGATGTGGGGCTCGATCCCAGGACCCTGGGATCATGACCCGAGCCGAAGGCAGATGCTTAACTGAGTGAGCCACCAAGGAGCCCCCCGGTAATGCCTTTTTAAGCAAGGTATAAAACAGAGAAACCATACAGGAGAAAGCTTTTTAAAGCTACATTAAAAATCTGAAGTTTTAATACAGTGAAATGTTTGAGACATGAACAACAGTCTGAGGTAAAATGTTTGCAAGCTGCACAATTAGATAAATATGATTATCCACAATACATAAAGAGCTCCTACAAACAAGTAAGAAAAAGAAAAAAAGTTGAAAGATGGGGAAAATAGAAACAGTGAAGTCACTGACTTAAAAGTTAGCAATTCAAATGTGAAAAGATAATCTAATTAGTAAGTAGTGATCAGTAATCAAAGTTTCACCCATTTGGAGATCAAAAAGAAAATAATTCTGTTGCTTTCAACGTTGAGGGAGTATAAAATGGTAGTCTTTTGGAGATCAATTTGGCCGTGTATATCAAAAGTAAAAATGTGTATTTGGCAGGGTATATCAAAAGTAAAAATGATACCATTACTTCCAGTTCTATGTTTTTGTCTGGGGAGAGAATTATTTGCACATGTGTACAAAGAAGCATCGATAACCATTTTCAATGCAGCGTTGTTTATAATAGGAAAAAACTAGAAACCATTTAAAGGTGCATCATTAGGGAAGTAAGTTGTGATATAGATAATACCACATAATAATATGCCACAGGAGAAGAGAATAAGGTAGATCTATAGTAGTGACACGGAAAGATTTATAAGAAATATTTTTAGGTGAAAAAGTGTACAGAGAACCACACGCACGGTTTAATTCTATTTATATACCTCCTGTATGTGCGCATGGATTCATGCATGTGTGTGTGCACATGTCTGTGTGCATGGATGCACATGTACAACCAGCGGGAAAAGTGTCTAGAAGTTACACACTGAACTATTACAGTGGTTACCATGGGGAAGGTAAAGATGGCTCTTTTTTGTACTCCATGTAATTCTGTATTCTGTGAACATTTATTTTTATTTTTTTCTTTAAAGATTTTACTTATTTATTTGAGAGAGAGAGGGTGAGAGAGAGAGCATGCGCTGGGGGGGGAGGGGCAGAGGGAGAAGCAGACTCCCTGCCGAGCAGGGAGTCCCGCGATGGCCTAATCCCGGGACTCCAGGGATCATGACCTAGCGGAAGGCAGACGCTTAATCAGCTGAGCCACCCAGGCACCCCTATTCTACGAACACTTAAAAGAATATATTCATTCTTAGTTAAGTAAGTAAACATTGTTTTAAGAAGCAACATATAAATAGCTGGTATGTTTTTTATAAAGAAGACATTTTATCCAAACTTAAGTAATGCAAAAGGCCTCAGGAATTCTTAGTCATGAAGACTTTATATCTTGTTTTCTAGAAGAATTTATTTCCCTTGAATATCACGACCTCTGGTACCCCTCCCCCCTCCCCCCTCCCGCCCCACGCCTGGGGCCCTTCTTTTCTCCTAATAAGGCTAGGGAAGGCTCCCAGGATCCCAGGAGACGTATTGACAATCTTGTAAGTTACAGAAGGATCAGGGGATTGAGGATGGTCTTAAATCTTCTGCCCATAACTCTCATTTTAGCTGGTGGATTTCCTTCCTCACTGCCCAAGCTGATGTTTTAAAGCTTTACCTCTTCTTCTCCTGTGCTCTCCTCAGGATTATGTAATTGGGCGAAGTGGTCATCGAGGGAAAGGATTTGGGTAGCTCACACCAGAGCGGTTAGTGCTTTCGTGATTGAAGGCTGGCTAGTTGGATTTCATTCTTCAAAGGTTCAACCACATTTTCCTAAAAAAAAAAAAAAAAAAAAAGAAAGAAAGAAAGAAAAAAGAAGAAAACACCCCAAAACCACAAAAATTTACATTTGGTGGCCTGGTGCATAAATCAATATCCAACAAACCTCCCCCTCCCCCAAATGTGTAATGCTCACAAAATGAGACACTTTTGTGGGTCTCTTGGGTATCTTTGTTTGAATGACTCTCCTTTTTTCTCATGACCTGGACTCTCCACACTGTATTTCAGACCCAGAGGCTTTTCTTCCCCCCCCCTCACCCCGCCGCATTGGGAAATTCATTTGTGTTTCATTCATTTCGTAAAATCCTTGCTTTTTTGTTCTAAGCAGAAGAGTTTAGTGTCTAAAAAAGTGTCCCTTGAGCAAGACTGCACTGAAACCAATTCCCAGCCTAGCCCCAGGAGTGTTTCCCTCACAGCCTATACACAGTCATTAAAAAAAGAAGAGCTAGCTGATCCTAGTAGTTCCTCAAGTCACACTTGATTTACATCCCTGTGAAAATGTTTACCTGTATCCTTTCAAATGAATTTTTAAGTTAATATTTTTGCTGGAGTCTGTGTATTTGTGTGTGTGTGTGTGTGTGTGTGTGTGTGTGTGTGTGTGTGTGTGAAGGAAAACTTCCTTTAAACATATTGAAATACCTGCCACTGTTAGCGGTGATGTGTCCACAGATACATTGTGATGCCAATTGCATATCACAGAGAAAAACCATTTTCATACCTGAGAATAGGGACCTATATGCAGCGTGTCTCTTACTCTTTTGTCTGACTCCGATGATACTTCCCTTCTGGAATTTACCACTCTTGCATGCTGTATCGTTCTGGTGGGTCAGTCAATGAAGGGCTTGGGATGCCACTCCCACCACGAGGTGACAGGGGACCCAAGCAGGCCAGACAGAAACCTTCCCCAGAGAATGATACGAATACTGAGAGGGCATAGTCTCTCCAAAGCAGATCAAAGTCCAGAGCTGCTGGGAGTCGTCTTTCTTACCCTGTGGGTAGAATCTGCCTGAGACTATCAACACAGAAGAAAGCAAACCACGAGAAAAATAGATGGGTGGATGGATGGATAGACAACAGATAAACAGACAGATACCTGATGGTGTAATTTGAACCTGAAGGCACCATACCTGAAGAGTCATGTCTCTGACTTCTTAACCTGGGTGGAGGTGTACATTCCCCCTTTTGCTTAAGCTAGTTTGAGGCAGGTTTCTGTTGCTTTCAACTTTGATGCATGCAGGCTATTTTGTATATTTAATGTTTGTTCTATTGGTTGGAGGGGATATTTGGAAGCTGATTCAAACTCAGTAGATACACAGCATAGCTCCATGGAATCAGACGAATCTACAGTGAAGGGGTCCCATCTTTTTTTTTTTTCTTTTTTCTTTTTTGGACTATATTTTAGCAAACAGCATGATTCCAAGGAAGAGAAACCCACTCAAATAAGCCTAAGGAAAAGAACTTTATTGATGGGCTTTATTGATCTTCCAGACCCCTATTTTAGGAAGTAGAGCTAGAGCTTGTGGGTTCTGGAACTGAATATTGGACAGTCAGGGACTAAGGCCCCTCTTAAGGGTGAGATGAGCTTTTTACCTCAGTTAAAGGCAACTCCCTTCTTCCAGCAACTGTGGCCCAAAAACCTGGGGGTCTTTGTTTCTTCCCTGCGGTTTCTACTGGATCCTGGGTCCCTTTTATATGAGCTGTCTCCCTTTACTTCCAGGGCTGCAAATCGAGGAAGTGTCAGCGTGATGCTGTGTCATTTACAGCCTCACCTGGCTGTCGGGAAGTGGGACAATCTGTCCTGGTGCAGTGATGGCAATTCTATCCACCCAGAATCCCGGGCCCTGGGAGTCGTCCTCTGACGCTTCATCCTCAATCCAGAAAATCGTGTTGGCGCTCCCTCCAAAATATACCGAGTTCCACCACTCCCCATGGCCACCCACGCAACCACCTTAGTCTAAAGCACCAGTGTTGGTGCAACGATGTCATAGCTGATCTCCCTGCTTCTGATATGTCCTCCCCGACAGTCAGGAGAAGGCTTTGATGATAATCAGATCTTGTCTGCTCAAACCTGTCAGTGACTTCCAAGGCCTTTGTGACCTCATTTCCTGTGTGTGTTGCTGATCTATAAAAATATGTATATTTAAAGATTTATTAATTTTTTAAAAAGATTTTATGTATTTAAGAGAGGGAGAGATAGCAAGAGAGAGCATGAGTGGGGGTCAAGGAGAGGGAGAAGCATACTCCCCGCTGAGCAAGGAACCCGATGCGGGACTCGATCCCAGGAGCCCAGGATCATGATCTGAGCCGAAGGCAGATGCTTAACTGATTGAGCCACCCAGGCGTCCCTCAACTCTTCTTTCTTCACATCACTTCTTTTACTCTTCAAGACAATCACTCACATTACTTAGTCTCCATTCACCCAGTCAGTTTCTAGAAGGCCCTTCCTCCCATGACGTCTGAATCAGCACCCAGAAGCTCCAGGGCCTGTTGTCTGCAGCATTTCCTTGCACTACATCAATTCATCTTCCATCTTGTCAGAAGCTTCTCGGTAATCTGCAGGTGGCTTCTGCCATGAAATTCCTAATGGAGGGTCTCCATGTTCCGGTGGCAGCTGGTACTTTTGTTACTCCCGTTCACTGTCAAAAGGGGCACATACTCATCCCTCTAGATAAGTAAAATTATCTGCAACACCCTGGATCTCACTTATTCACTCTTTTCAGAGCTGTCATGTTCAGCCAACAACCTTCTTCCCCTTCACTGTCCTTCAAAAGCCTGCCGAACAGGGGAGCCACGTGCAGGGCTTCCCGGGGGACAGGGACAGCCTGCTTCTCCCTCTGCTGGCTTTGCTCTTTCTCTCTTTCTCTGACAAATAAATAAGATCTTAAAAAAAAAAAAGAGTTGAATGAAGATGTGAAGAAAAACTGGGAAGAAAATGGATATTAATGCTTCCTGGAAAGTTGAAACAGTTTCTATTTATTAAGGAAAATGTCCTGGAGAGGAGTCCTAGGCTCCTTTAAGAGGCAGACCTGCTTTCTAGGTTATCGAGGTATCAGGTCCAGATTCTGTGACTGAACCAAAGGATCTACACCAGGGAGAACCATCGGGTGAGAAATTCTGCCCAACAAGATGGTTCCTTACTGGATGGAGGCAAACTGACCCAACAGATTTCTCTCGGGCCAGGAAAATCAAGTGATGTGGGACTAGAGCTCGGGGTACATTCTGAACAGCACTGAGCCAGCTCTGCTGGAGCCGCCCTGAGGCCCGAGGTGTACCTCCAAGGGTGCGTGCACCACAATTCTCATGCCTTCAGGCTGCCTCAGTCCTCTGTGTGTTCTTAAAGCCAAGTCCCGTCACCGAAGATGATTTGTGTGTCTCATCCTTCAATGTCAAAGAATCTAGTTAATTCAGGAGATGATTTTCTCCGTGTTTTATAAGCTTAATGATGGTTTGTAGGTATTGCACAATGTGCGTGGCTTGTAGATATACAGTATGTGGGGCTTGTAGATATCGGACAGTATGCATTAGGAAGAAAGAGACCAGACCCATCTGAGTATGGATGGTTATTGGTGAAACACTAGTGAACGCGTTTGCCATCTGAAAGAAGGAATGTCAGCTGAGTTTTTGAGTGAGAGGGGTGTGGTCAAGTTGAAAGAGCACTGGAATGGGATCCCAGAGGACCACAGCTTTACCACTAATGAGCTGTGCGACCTCTTGCTTGGCCCCAGTTTCAATTCGATTCGGAGTTTATGGAGTGCTTCTATGGAAAAGACTCTGTTTTGTCAGGCTCTGGAGGATACAAAACAAGTCAGGCATTGCACCTTCCCTCATGAGCTGGCAGCGTGAAGAGGGCCGAGTTCCAAAGTCAAGTACGCAACTAACTTTACTTCAAGTAGAGTAGGTAGGGCTGAGATGCATGCTCTGTTGGGGTAGAAGTTAAGGGCTATTGAATGCCTATGATGACTGGTGGATCTTGTTGGGTCTCTCTAGCTCCGTGAGAATGTGCAGCTTACACTTTTCTCTGCCTGAAGCAAGAGTTTATCTTCACTGTTTCCTCATACTGTTGAGGGAGTACCAGGCAGAAGTTGCAGGGTTGGGAATCTGGGAGATGGGCTGGCTATCTCTGCACAGGCAGACTACCAGAGCGAGTGAGGGGTGTTCAGGGTGCTCTAGGGGGGCAAGAGAGGATGTGACACAGGCTCTGAAAACCAAGGTTATTTTATCTTTGAAATTCGCAGATAACAAGCCAATTTGATGCAAGAGAAAGAAAATGTTTTTTATGTTATTTCCATTTCTCTATTCCTCTGTATCTTCTCAAAGACGAATTTTACAGAGCAAGAAAACATTTGATTCTAAGTTTGTTTTGATTTTCAATCATGGGCAGTAAGTCTAACTTTTTTTTTTCCTAAGGAGTCACTGACAGCTTTATCCAATTTTCAACCATCCAGATATTTTTCTTAGGCAAGAGCACTAAGATTTCTCCTTAAATCACCATTTTTCAAGCAAGGGGGAGGATGCTCTAATAGACTGGTGGGTAGACTCTTGGTTTGGCTTTTATAGGTTAAAACATCGTGGTTTTTGTTTGAGGATAAAACAACAACAAACAAACAACAACAACAACAACAAAACAGTAGTAATATAGTTCTTTCTTCAGCCAAAAGCTATGTTGACTGGGTGTCTGTCTGCTCAGGCAGTCAATTAGGTATAATCATCCCTCTGTTCACTCACTGTTTCAACAATAATTTATTCAGTGACTAGTAAGTGGCAAGCTCTGGGATAGGGAGAGAGAGATGCTCACATGGAGCATCTTCTTGTTGGTAAGACAAATAAGCAGATAATAAAAAAATAAACCAGATGACTTCAGATGTGCAATGAAGACAACGAAAGAAGTCAATGTGATCCAGACTTCTTCTTCTTTTTTTTAAGGATTTATTTATTTATTTGAGAGAGAGGGTGTGTGTGTGTGAGCGGGGGGGGGGGGCAGAGGGAGAGGTAGAGAGAGAGAATCTCAAAGAGACTCCCTGCTGAGCATGGAGTCAGATGTGGGGGTCTATCTCACAACCCCGAGACCATGACTTGAGCAAGAGTCGGATCCTCATCCAACTGAGCCACCCAGGTGCCCTTCCAGACTCTTTAAAAAAATAGTATCTCAGAGTGAAATTTGTAGCCTTAAATAACTTACATTAGAAAAGAAGGTAGGCTGACAAGGAATGAGCTATGCGTCCATCTTAAGAAGACAGAAAAAAAGAAATAACTGAATAAGCCCCAAAATAGTAGAAAGAAAAAAAATAAGAGTAGAAGTAAATGAAATAGCAAACAACACAAAATTGTCAAAGTCAGTGTTGCTTAAAAAGATGAACTTCCCAGCAAGACAGATCAAGAAAAAAAGAGAAGTCACAAAAAATATCAGAATGAATAAAGGTCCTCAGTACTGATGCAGAAAAGGTTAAATTTTAAGGGAATATCATAATCAAGTTGATGTCAAATTATTTACAACTTCAGTGAAATTGAAAAATTCCTAAAGAAGTATAAATTATTAAAGTTGATTTAAGAAGTAATAAGCACCTGAAGGATCCTATAATTTTTAAAGAATTTGAGTCAGTAGTTAAAAATCTTTCCATAGAATAAATACCAGTACCAGATGTTTTTAAATGTAGTTTCTACTATATATTTAAGGAACAGATAGTTCCAAGCTTACACAAACTCTTTCAAAGAACAGAAAAAGAAAGAATACTTCCCACTCATATTTATGAGACAAATATAATCTTGATTTCAAAAGCAGACCAGGACATTTAGTAGAAAGGAAATTCACAGACCGATCTCATCCATAGATCTAAAGACAAAAATTCTAAATAAAGTATTTGCAAACTAGAGCTAGAAATGGTTAATCAGCATGCATTTTTGAAAGGATTGATTTGACATTATAAAATGTATTTTGTAATTCATCATATTTACTGTTTAAAGGAGAAAAATCATGATCACAATAGATGGAGATAAGGATCTGATGAACTTCATCAACAATTCGAGATAAAACCTTAGCAAGCTAGGTTTAGGATGGAAATTCCTTGATCTACAGTGAACATCTTAGTGGAGAATTAGGAAGAGCAATCCCTTTAAAATTAGGGATAAACAAGGGTGGCTGCTTTTACCACTGCTAATGAGCATTGCTCTGGAGTACAAGTCAATGTAGTAAGACCATCAGAAAAGGTGTTAGGATCAGAAAAGAAACAATAAAATATCATTATTTGCAGATGATATGATTTTCCCTATAGAAAATGGAAAATAAGCTACAAATTATGAGAAATTATACACACGCGCACACACACACACACACTCACACACACTGTTCTATTGGCTGGGCTTTCTACAGGAAACAGGTAGCATTCTCAACGCAGAGTATAATGACTGCAAAGATGTGTGCAGATTACAGAGAAACCAACAAAGATGGTCAAATTCCAAGGGTAAGTAACACCAGAGGTCTGAGTGGGTAAAAGTGAGCAGTTCCCAGAACCTGGAGAGTTGCAGGTCTAGGCAAGAGTTGCAGGTGGAGGCGTGTGTTTGTTTCAGTAGAAGAGCACAGCTCTGCTGACTGGCTGCCTGAAAGAGAAGGGGCTAGGGAATAACATCCAATCTCACTCTCCTCCTGCTTTCCTGGCCATTGCTTCCTTTTTCCAACCCTCCTGGGAGTCAGGACATAGGGACTTGTTGATGTAGTCTATGGAGTTCGTCTCCTGGGCATAGGGCATGATGGGAAGGATGGAAGGTGCACTTAAGGGCAATGGGAGAAAAGAACACCCAGTATACATCTAACAAATGCCGTGCAGGTCCTTTATGTAGAAAATTACACAACTACATTCAATTATAATAAAAAACTAAATAAATGGAGTGATAATCATGTTCATGGTAGAAAGATTTATAAAAAAAGTCAATTCTCCCTCAAGTGATTATAGATTTAATGCAATTTTAATTAAAATTCCAACAGAATATTTTTTGCAGACCTTGATTAGCAGATTCTAAAATTTGAATGGAAGACTATAGTGATAAGAATCACCAAGACATTCTTTTTTTTAAGATTTATTTATTTATTTTAGGGAGAGAGAGTGATCATGAGTGGGAGGGGCAGAAGAAGACGGAATCTCAAGGAGACTCCGCCCTGAGTGCGGAGCACTATCCCACGACCCTGGGATCACAACCTGAGCCAAAACCAAGAGTTGGATGCCCAACTGACTGTGCCACCCAGGAGCCCCTAACCAAGACCTTCTTAAGAAGAACCAGGCAGGACATATAACTCTGTAAGATGTCAAGTCTTCTTATGTAGTTTCGGCGATTAAGATAGTGTCTGTTAGCAAGGGAAAGCAAAGGAAGAGAGAGCCTAGCAAGAGGCCCATCAAACAGAAATCCGAGAGCTGACAGGAGCTGACAGCTGCTGATCAGTGTGGAAATGATGGATTATTCAACAACTGGTGCCAGGATTGGTTATGCATATGGGAAAATCATAACAGCTGTCTTATAGTCCATATTCAAATGATAATACTGAAGCCAGAGGGCCAGATGGATTAAAATCCAAAATGTAAATGGTAAAACTTAAAATTGCTTAGAAGAAAATATAGGAGACTATCTCTATGACCCTGGGGATAGAGTAGGATCTCTTGAGCACTAAGGGCACAAGCATTAAGGAAAAGATTGATAAATTCAACCACAATAAAATTAAGATCCTTTGTCCTTCAAAAGACATCAATGCGAGAGTGATAAAGCAAGTTATAATCTGGAACATTTCAACACACAGCTGACAAAGGATTAGTATTCTGAAGATATGTACAAACATTTACAAATTAATAAGGAAACAATAACACCCCAATAAAAAAGAGGCAGGTGATATGAACACAGAAGAGGACATGAGTGACCAGTAAACACACGTAAAATACTTAGCCTCATTATTTATCAGGACAATCTGCAAAGAAATATCATCATACGCCCTCCAGATTGGTTGAAAATAAAATGTCTCATAGTACCAAACATTGTCTTGAGTATGGAACAGAGGAACTTTCAGACAGTGCTGTGTATATGCTAGTTGGTGAAACCATTTTAGAAAACATTTTTAGAAAATGATTTATTAGGCCTGGGTGGCTCAGTCGTTTAAATGTCTGCCTTTGGCTCAGGTCGTGATCTCAGGGTCCTGGAATTGAGTCCCACATCGAGTTCCTTCCTTTGCCTGCTGCTCCCCCTGCTTTTGCTCTCTCTCTCTGACAAATAAATAAATGAAATCTTTTAATTAAAAATAAGAAAACGATGTATTAGGAATTAGGTCCAACACATGCATTCCCTATATGCCAGTAATTCAACCACTTTTGACTTCAACCTAATATACATCTTAAAGAAACTCCTGCACTTTTTGATTGGGAGACATGTATAAGATTACTCATAGCAACATTGCTCGTGATAGCTTTAAAAAGCAAGCAACATAAACCCAAGTGTCCTATGACAGTAGGGTGGATAAGTATATTAGGGTGTGTTAAGTAATGGAAGACTTTACATCAGTGGAAACGAAGAGCCTATATTCAACACAGATCAAGTCAAAAACAGTGTGTGTAAAACCAAAATAGAACAAAACTAACAAAAAACTAAATTGTGGAAGAACTTACATAGGATTCAAAAACAGGCAAAACTCAATAGTATGTGATACAGGGATACCTTCACATCTTCACATATTATTTATAAAGACAATCAAGGTGTGGTTTATGTAAAACTCAGTAGTTAACTCTTAGAAGGAAGGAGGGGAACATGGCTGGTTGGAGGCATTCATAGGGCTTTAGGGTAATCAACCATGTTTGTTTCTTAAGCTGAGTAATAGGTACACGGGTATTTGTTTCATTTATTTTTATATGATAATTCTTTAAAATGTACATATGCATTATATGCATTTTTTTGAATATAGTATATATATATACACAAAACAAAGAGTTAAAAAATAGAGGTTACAAGGAGAAAAGAAATACATTTGGTCTAACTTCCTTTCTATATTGTAGCTATTGAAATGAGTGTCCCTTCTAAGTCCTATTTTCTTCATGTTATACCTCCTGGTATTGGATTATTCTTTACATGATTTGCAAACCATTTATCTTTCCCAGTGCCTAGAATTGGTCTGTAACATAATAGGCACTCAATAAATATCTTTCATTTTTTCATCAAAGCACCAAGCTAGCCAAATGAGAAAAAGTAAAAATTTCCTAATAATTAAAAACACTGCAAATTAAAACAATGAGTCATTTTCACCTAGAAAATTGACAAATATTTAAAAAAACGATCAGTCTTTGCAAGAGTACAAGAAATCACATATTGTTGATGGGAATGTAAAAATATAAGTGGTGGCTAGTCTAGCAATAAGTTTGGAAAGTCCTAAAAAAATGTATTCTTTGATGTCGTAGGTCTACCTATAGGAATTTATGATCATAAAGCCATCATGGATGTGCTTTCTACTTAGCATGGTACTTTACATATTTACATAGAAGGCATATGCTTGACAATGATGGTCTTTAAATAAGCTATTGTAGGGGTGCCTGCCTGGCTCAGTCAGTAGAGCACACAACTCTTGATCTCAGGGATGTGAGTTTGAGCCCCACACTGGATGCAGAAATTACTTAAGAATAAAATCTTAAAAAAATAAATAAGTAAGCAATGGTAAATCTATACACTTAATGGAATGGCATATAACAATAATATGGCGTAAAATAGATGATGAAATAAAACGTTCTTGATATATTAGTACAAATCCGGTTTAAAAAGTAAGCAAATTTATGTGTAGACAAAGGACAGAAAGGATACACAGAATTCTGGGCCCGTAATAGATGCTAAATAAATAAATGAGTAATAGGGGCGCCTGGGTGGCTCGGTTAAGCATCCGGCTCTTGATTTCAGGCCCTGTCATGATCTCAGGGTCATGAGATCCAGTCCGGTGTTGGGCTCCATGCTGGGGGTAGAGCCTGCTTAAGACTCTCTCTCTCTCTCTGCCCTCCCCCCTCCCCTCCCCCCACTCATGCTTTCTTTCTCTCTTTCTCAAAAAAAAAAAAATGAGTAATAAAGGGATAAAGAATAAGTGACATACACCAAAATTCTAACACTGGTTGCCTCTGTATGCTAAGATTAGGGTTGATAATAATTTCCTTTTTTTTGATTGTAGGTATTTCCCCAAATTCTGTTATGTTCATGTATTCCTGTTGAAATAAGAAAAGATCCAAATTACTAGAATTAAAACCGAAGACTACTATGTGTATACACATCTTGTTTTACATCATGACTAGTACAACACTGCCACATATGAGCTTACTGAATGTCTTTGAAGCTAAGGCTGACATTAAGATCTACTCTTCCCCACTCCTCTTAAATGCCTGTTTTTTCAATATCCTTCAGGTTTGAAACCTTTTAAAACAAATGATTATGTGTTCATACCCAGATGCTGAAAGTGCCCACTTTAAGGTTACTCTTTGGCCAAAATTTAACTAGCTGCCCCATGGGTGCTTGCTCTTGTGGGGCTGCCAACCCGCATGAGCAGAGGGAGGGTTGGGAGGCAATCACAGGCTCAGAGATCCCCCTCTGTGTTTTATCCTGAGGCTGAAAATGGCCCCTGGGGCTGAGAGTTCCAGTTCAGGAACCCTACAGGCAGGGGGTCTCATTTAGCAATTGGGTGTCATTGGTTAGAAAATTTTGTTTAAGGGTCTAAACTCTCCTAAACTCCCTAACCTGAATGTCCTTAAAACGACCTTGGGTAGATCTTTCCAGGGCTGATTTCTATTAATGTGGCTATTGTTGTTTTCAAATATATTCATGGCGAGACTTGAAGAAATGTTGGCTTCTTGTTGAGAATCATGTTATTAGAAACATTACTGTGCTATTTCACACACAGATCCAGGAAATCTGGCAAATCATTCTGGATCTCAAGGTTAGTCCTCTTCCTAGAATGTCTGTGTACACCTTTGGGTGCTGCCTTCCTTCTGGCATTTTTGTGGGTTTGAGGCAGGATCAAGTATTTCCACACCACCCACAGGTTTCACGCTCATTAGTTCCATTACAATTTGAGTCTTCCAGCAATTTACTTAGGAAGAGAAGAAGGAAAAGACAGGGTCTCTGCGATATTCAAGATTATGGGTTGTCTTGAGGGATAGGAATTCAAGAACCTAAAAGTGCATTATTGTTGCGTGGTTTGCTAAATTATGCCAGAGGTTGGAGAACTATCAAAAGCTTCCATCTTGAAAGGGTTGTACTTGTCCTAAAAATATCTCAAAAAACTTGACTTTCCTTTGATGCTTTTAGAATATCTTCCCTGGGTCTTAGGAAGGAATCCCTGACCTGAAAGCCAAACTCAAGTAAACTCTCGGAGTTGGATGAAAATTTGAAATTGGTGCCTAACAACCTCCCTCTGGAAGAGCTATGAATTTTCTGTTATTTGCATAGGCATGAAATTATTTGGGGCATTAAGGAAAGAGAACTGCCATAGACAGCCTGGGGTAAAATACAAACTGAAAAACACACTTGTCTTATGGGAAAGACTAAAATCATGAGCTCCCAAATGGCATCAACACAGGAGGCTGATTATACTATAATAACTTGCTTTGGTGAGCACCAGGAAGAGACACTTGGGAGTCTCGCAAGGTCCTGGGGATCCGTGATAATGATTTCCAGGATGAAAACTGCATGGACGTGAAGAGGGGAGAATTTTCCAGTGGGTTTTGTTTAAAGAATGTAACATTTGCCAGATTATCTGAACCTCGTAAAACGTGTTCAAGTACAGTCGCTACGGCATCCTCTCATCTCTCTAAGATCTATGGGGAATATGGTTAAAGCCAGTTCATTAGACCGCTGTAGGGCATGCTGGAGAATGTCTGATGAGGAAGCAATGGATATGAGGTGCAGGGAGTGTGGAAATCCACAGGTAATTGACTTGAGACACCAAAAGGAGCCAGCTCAGACATTAATAAATGCTTATCTCCTCTCATAGGGGTGCCTTCTAGCAAGCAAGCAGCCAGATCAGAAGGGCCCACTTTCCTTTTTAATCTGGGGCCATGTTTTGCTTCTAGTGACTGTTGATGGCCCATCTGAAAGGTAGGAGTCCAGGTTTTGCCTGTAGGCAGATATTTTCAGCCACATCTGGCTTTGCTTTGCCATATTGTTAACCCCCCTTTCTCCTGCTACATTTGTTTTCTTTTTATTAAATTTCCCGTCTGGATCCTTGAGTCTGCATTTCTAATGTCAACAACTGCTTTTATCACAGATAATAACTTCCTTTTACAAAAAGGCTGTATCATCCTACATGCATTTCAAATTACATTTTATGAACAAATACTGAAATAGGGTATTTGGCAGTATGCACAATTGGGTATATTTATAATAATCTAAATTTAAGTTGCAAGAGCCAAAAACTAAGTTGGTTGCAGTTTTCTCAATAATCTATTTCTTGAGAGTGTTGTTACTTCTCACCAGAACTTAATTAAGTTCACATTGGGATGTTTATGAAGTAAATCATGCGGTATGCCCAAACATGCTGTAAAAACAATTATCAAAACACCAGAAATTCTTTAACACTCTAAAGTTTTCATAAGCAAGATCATTAAATGTTCCAAAATCGGTTGTTTGTTAATAGGCTGGAATAAGATTACAAGTACATGGCTGAGGAATAAAAAGAAAAACCTGATCTTTGCAGTCTTCATGGCACAGGATTAAGTGAGTGCCTTATATATCTGTTTTTTTGACTGATTTCTTGTCCTGTCCTGATGCAGAAGCAGGGATATTGGGAAGGGCCCCACATTAAGATCTAGGCTCTGCCATTGACTTGCTGTGGGTTATTCAAATCTGTCTGATCCTCACTGGCCATTTGAATAAATACAGAGGACAGTTAGGAAGCCCTATGCCTAAATGATATGAAAACGAATGTCTCGTTCCTATTACTAAAGTTATTGACTGTTTATTGACCATATATTATATTTAATCTAGTGACTAATCCTTCATGGCCATGTGAGGGTGCCTGATTCCATACTGAAAGCTGAGCAAATGATATTTCCACTGAAAACTTAAGCCATGAGCTTCTGATGTTTCTAGTTTTGAGATGTGGCCTGACAGGATGATGATAACCATGCAGGAAAAGTACACAAGCCATCACAGTGTGGAAACAGATTTGGCAGAATGGATTACATATTTTGTTTTATTTTTAAAGATTTTATTTTTAAGTAATCTCTGCACCCAATGTGGGGCTCAAACTCACGACCCCGAGGTCAAGAGTCACATGCTCCACCAACTGAGCCAGCCAGGAACACCCCCTCCATTTACATATTTTAATCTCAGATTTATATCATAATGTTTAGAAATGCAGACTTCCGTTTCCATTGCTTTCTTCATGGTGTGCAATTGAAAAAAAGATGTCTGGGTGTCTGACACTGGACTTCCAGCCTCAGGCATCAGTCCTATTTAAGAGGAAATGTAGCTTAGAAGGGTTGCCCTGTGGAAATTTAGAACTTAAATTTCAATGGCTATCAGGTTAGTTCTCAAACCTGTTTGAGTGGGAGTTAGTGTTTAATTTTTAAATTTCAGAAATAAGAACTGGTTGTATCATCCAAAGATACATTTTTACCTGCCCAGCCTGCATCTTGGAGGTGCTCAGAACATAATGGCTAAAATCTTAATTTCTTTTGTTGATTGTGCTGGGAAAATCTTTACTGGTACAGTCTGTTTTCTATTTACAAAAGAGTTGTTCTGTGTATACAGTTGAACAACGCAGAAGTTAGGGGTACCGACCCCTTATGCAGTCGAAAATCCACTTATGAGTTTTGATTTTCCCAAAACTTAACTAGTAATAGCCCATTGTTGGCCAGAAGCCTTACCAATAACGTAAATAGCTGATTAACGCATTTTGTACGTTATATGCATTATATACCGTATTCTTACAATAAAGTAAGCTAGAGAAAAGAAAATGTTATTACGAAAATCATAAGGAAGTGGGGTGTCTGGGTGGCACAGTTGGTTAAGCATCAGACTTTTGGTTTCGGCTCAGGTTGTGATCTCAGCCTCATGAGACAGAAACCTGCATCAGGCTCTGCGCTTAGCAGGGAGTTTCCTTGGGACTCTCTCTCCCTCTGCCTCTCCCCCAGTGCTTTCTCTCTCTCTCAAATAAATAAATCTTAAAAAAAGAGAACATCATAAGGAAGAGAAGAGAAAACACATTTACAGTACTGTATTTATATTAAAAAAATATGTATAAGTGGACCCACACAGTTCAAACCCATGTTGTTCAATGTTCAACTGTACTTTATCTTTATTCTCTTGTAGGAATGAAGACTTAGAACAGTGGTAGAATTTGGATGG
Organism: Zalophus californianus; assembly: GCF_009762305.2. Lineage (NCBI taxonomy): Eukaryota > Metazoa > Chordata > Mammalia > Carnivora > Otariidae > Zalophus > Zalophus californianus. The sequence continues at coordinate 113,360,809 of NC_045603.1, read as the reverse complement.
ATGTTTGCTCACGCAGAGCTCAATCTCTAAAGAGTGAATAACTGTGTTCCGTTCTATGGCATATGACAGGCATAGTCTTATTTCTGTTTAGGTTCTACCATATTCTATAAAATAACTTAAGCAGCCTTTCCTGACTACTCACTCATTCCACACAGACTTCCAAGTTGGGTGTGATAAGGAGATACAAAGTAAAGACATAGCCCTTGCCTTCCAGTTATTTACCCCCTAGGGGGAAAAGGCAGAATGAGCATATATAAAATACATAAAAACACCATGTACTTACTGAACTCTATATGTAAATGTTGTTAGGTACCGCGTTGGAAAATCGAAGTCAGTCAAGTGGATCATGATAGGAATTTGGCAGAAGGAAAGCACATAGCTTGTGGACATAGTATTTAAGCAGTAGTATTTAAAACAAAAATACTACAAGGAAGACAGTGAATGAAATCCAAAAGTTCAGGTATTGACCCTGGAATAAATGAATTGTTTAGCCAAATATTCATTCTGATGATTGGAATTACTGATTGAACTTGACTTAACATCATTATCAGAAGCTCCAAGTTCAGTAGTGAAAGTGACAGGTGTTGCAGTTTCCAGGAGCCTGATTGTTGCACTGATGGTGAAAACTCATGCTGGGCTGACTCCATCTGAGCTTGGGGCTTCTTTTCCTAGTACTGGGGAAATGTAGGGAGCATTGGATCTTGAATCTTAGGGTGGGTTTTGGGATGACATAAGAATTTCCAAAAGAGAAGCTGGAGTATTGAACCACCAGCCTGGCTGAGACTAGTGTGTCTCCAGGCTTGGAAACCAATAGTCCTAGAAAGACAAAGTGAGAGAGGAAAGGCACTGGTGTTGGTGGCCAGAGGCCAGGAGTGGGAGGGTGCAGGTCTCGCTCTCATGGAGGATCCCAATGGTCATTTGTTAGTGTCATTGGACAACTTCCATAAATTACAGGCTAGGCTTCATGTTAACATGATTAAATATGACTTTTCAATACTTGCAATGAGTAACGAATTCAGACTGTGTGGAGATCAGTGTGAATGTACAATGGATTTTATAAACCTAACATCTTCTGCCCTCAGAGAAATGACAGTCTAGGTGCAGACATAAAACATAGCAAGTGAAAATTAATTTTGAGGTATCAGGGCGTCTGACTAGCTAGGTGCGACGTGAAGTCAGGCCCCTGGTGGGGTGATACGAGATTAGATTTAGCATCTCAGGCCTTTGTGCTCTACCTGTCACCTTTGGCTGGTGGTGTGGCTCTCCCAGCTTCCACTTGGCTATCTGCACTCCTCCCAGGCTTGTTGCCAGGATCAAAGGAGATGATTTCTTTCATTTCCATATATAGTTTTGCTGGAACTCAGGCACTCCAGGGAGCACCAGGGAGTGTGCACATTGCTGGGGTTGGAAAGATGAGCGAGGCGAGAAGCGCTCTCGAGCCTTGTGGGAGAGGCAGACACTTAAACAGGATGCCAGTCCCAGGTTAGGACCATAAGGAGGAAATGATGAACTCTGCCTGGAGGAGATAACGTGTATTAAGACACTGTACAGGGGCACCTGGGTGGCTCAGATGGTTAAGTGTCTGCCTTTGGCTCAGGTCATGATCTTGGCGTCCTGGGATCGAGTCCCACATTGGGCTCCCTGCCCCTTGGGGAGCCTGCTTCTCCCTCTGCCTCCCTCTCTCTCTCTCTGTCTGTCTCTCATGAATGGATAAATAAAATCTTAAAAAAAAAAAAAAGACACTGTACAAAACCAGATGGGAAATCCTATGAATGTGGGGGAGCCCCAATGTGTGTTGATTCTATCAGATTATTTTCTAACAATAGAAATGATTCTTAACATCAGGAGGAAGATGGGACATTTCAGCTGAGATAATACCTATTATCTGATAGATATTTGGGAGGAATCTATAGAAACGTCATGGGTAATCCCATTCTCTTCTATGTTAGATGAGACTCTGACCCTACAAACTACCCTAAAGAAAGTGTGGGGGAAATCTACCTTTTTAATTAAATGTGGCACAGCATTTGAGTTTCTTGCAGTGTGGCCTTCAGTTGGGTCTAGTGCTAAGGTTGTGTCTTGAATTAGAAGATCTGAAGCACGTCTTGGGTGGGAGGAAGGAACCGTCTGTAGCAGCATCCAGACACATACACACGCGCTGCTTGCCGAGTACCAGCCCATTAGTGTGATAGTGTCACGTGATACCACATGGGTCCTTTGGTCAATCATTCAACAAGCAGATTTACTAATTTAGAAAATATGAGATCAACTATGGACGAGTTCACTTTGCTTTCGCAGTTCTACCAGGGGCTCGTGGAGAACATTTTCTATGATGGATTTGAGGTTGACCATTAGTGACGGTTGAGCTTTACGCTCTAGAGGCCGTGTTAGGACCCGGGGTTTAAGATCATTCTGGGGCCAGGACAAGTGATTCACATCTCCTGTGAGATAATGGAGGGGCTGCTGCTAGTGTCTGCTGAGAGATGAAGATCCTCTTGCCGACGGAGGGGCAATAAATACAAAAAGGCTGATTTGGAATCTGGTGTTGTTTCTGAGCTCTCCTGCTGGGCCGCCAGAGGGGTTAAATTTGCTCCCCGCATTAATGAGAAAAATGCCAAGAGAGGCCGAGAAGCAGAGGAAAGAAGTGGCGGGGCGATCAAGCAGTCTCTTCGGATTATGTCATCAGCCTCATTTAATTACGGAGGCAGAAACGGAGCCTGGGCCAAAAAAAAAAAAAAAAAAAAAAAAAAAAAAAATCTGTGGTACTTGGCGCATGCGCAGCTTCGTGATCAGGGCTGCACCTAACGGCGAGCAGAACTTCCCAGAGACACGCAGGAGGACGTACTAACGTACTGCCAGCACGTGGGGCCTTTGCAAGCCATGCCCATTAAACCTGGGGCTCCCCTGTGGGAGTCTGCAGGGCCTGTCCCTGCACGCGTTTTCATTGGCGCATGCCCTTTCTCTTCCTGAGGGAAGGGATGAGGAGCTGGCTGGTCTCCTGCACCCTAGAATCAGTTTCTCAACTCTATCTGGGCTTGGATGCATTTGGACTACCCATTGGTTTGGGGAATGCTGTGCAACCGTGGCCTTGCTGTGCAAAATTCCTTTTCCAATCCTCTCGATGGGGAGTTTTGACTTGAAGTTGAGAGAAGCCAAGTGAAGAGAGCTCACAGTTATTGTTGATAAGAGTCAGGATTTGGTCTTTACTTGCCTGTTTAATCCAAATTCAGTGGAAGACTCTCTGAACACTTTTCTCTAGGCTGTGTTCTGGCCACTCTGGGGAGCCCCGTCTTGCAAGACAGACACATAAATCCTGTCCAGAGTTGACCTTTGGAAATGTGTTTCCTCCCCTCAAATGTCAATATTTAAAAAAAAAAAATCCTCGGTGTCATGCATGATGCATGCATGTAGGATTTTTTCCTCATGATTCATGGATTTGAGAAATATCATCTTCTGATGGATTTTTGATACATTTTTTTACAGATCCATTGAGAGATTATTTTAATTCCATAGAATGAGTTTTAAAGTGATATATGTTCATTCAGAAATTGGAAAGAATCAATGCCTCTGGCATCCTCTGTTGGGCCCTTGGGCAGAGTTCTTTGGGCTAAAATGGAGGGGACTTCCGGGCTCTACCTTCTGTGTGTTTTTTTGCTTTAATGATTAAATAATTTTTCATCACTCGGAAGCTCCGAGTTGGTTGACTTTGGGTAGGTGAGTATTTATCTTTTGCTCCTTCTGGGGAGTATAACCTACTGCCTTTGCGTGCTGTTGAGCGGTGGGAGAATCATTAGTGCCAAACATAACCCTGTGACCTGCTTGTTTATATACCTACTGTAACTATGTTTTGCTTGAATTTCTGAGGTTAGTCAAAGCAAATATACATACCACCTAAGATGGCTGTGTGCAAACTAAAACATGTTTTGTCAAAATTGCTGATAATACATTCCTTCAGACAAAAGCCTTAAAGAAAACTAGTTACTGATATTAATGGAAGTGATATCTTGAAAGCTTAAGAGGAATGATAGGATTTTTGGGTTATGTCCATATACCATTTATTCTGTAACACACAGGTGCGGTCCTTCCCCTGTGCCGAGTTCATGGCAGGGTCATTTGCTATAAAGAGGTGCTATTGGATGAAATAGCAGATATTCTAAACAAATACCAAATATTCTAAAATAAGCATTAATTTCGCTAGCCCATCCAGTATTGCCCATGGCATCATGAAGTAGAAATATTTGGTTTCAAAGGAGTTATATAGGCTAAATTTTGTATATGTATATAAGTCTAATTATTGGCAAAGGTATTTAAAGTGTTTAGCAAACCATTTTGGGGATTGATATTAGACAAAACTTTAAAAATCACACTGACATTGTTTTCCCATAAAAACCCCACAACTTTAGGCTTGGCAACATAATACCTGTATTTCCAGAATGGATTTTTTCATATTTTAGGGTAGGGAGGAATTTGATCTACACTAAAAGAAAGGCTAACCACCAACTATTCTAGCAATCATATAAATAGATTGTTCCTAATAGTGGGCTTCAGTGTTTTTTTTTTATTTTAATAAGTACTGCCCCTCCTTATCAAAACTGTTAATGACAATAGTTTGAGCCATATTGTTGAAGCCAAAATCATCCTTCATAAGTCTGAGTCTCTATTAATAAAAACAAGGTCACGTTCTTGGAGGTGGACAGCAGTGGATGCTCTCCAATTTGGGAGGTACAGCTGGACCTCAGAAGGTCCCTTTTTTCTTGGGGATTTTTTTTCTCTAATTGCCCCTAAAATTTCCATGTCAAGGATTTCCTTACAGATCTTCATATTAAAATGAACCATCAGTCAAATTGTTATCATTTAATCCTACCTCTGCTTTACTCCTCAAAACTCCAGGGGAATCACCTAGAATTTTCTGCTTTGTCCCTATTATTACGTACATTTTTTCTCTAGGATGCTACAGAAAGACTTTTTTTTTTTTGGTGCCTGAAGTTAGTATATACCGCTGCTGCCAGGAAAGAAATGGCCTTTCCTTTATTTGCAGTTTTGATGCCAGGGTGGTGATCTAGCCCCTTGCAGAATATAGCTTTCTGTCCTTGGTTTTCCTATTACATTGGTGCTTACGCCTCAGTTACAGCAATTTTCTACTTTGTGTTTATAGTTATTTCTTAATTTGCCTTCCCCCTCTACTATATCCTCACATCCTCGAGGTAACATAATTGCTTATTTGGTTCCATAGTATGACCGCAATGCTTTGCACATAGTAAATACTCAACACATTTTGTTGAACCTAAGAATGTATTAAAAATGATTGTCTGATATTATTAGGCTTTCTTTCTTATTAGGAAATTTAAAAAAGAGGGTCACTGTATCTCCATGCCTTATCATATCTAAAAAAGGTGCACTCACATCAGTCCATTGATAGAAAGAGACCTCTCTTCCTCTGGGCTTGGGGTTTGACACCAAATGTCCCTTCTCTGTTGTGGTTATGTCATCTTTCATTCTGGACATCACTCATTTTGGACTGACCACTGAAAATCTCAGTTCCTGCCCTTGAGTTCCAGGTGGCAAGGTGGAGGGGTTCCAGGAGTTGGGAACGGATGGGAGAAACTTTCAAAATGCAAGATGTGCACTGCCTTCTGGTCATTGGAAAGCGGGGTGGGAGTCGGGGTGACTTGGGTGGGGGGAAGGGCATGAATGCAAATGTAGAGCACTTAGCCTGCATCTGCAAAGCAGTTAGCTCTCAATAATTGTTAGCTTTTATTAGTTTTGTCACGAGTCAATGAATTATTGAGGAAAAGGTTATATCAGAAAAGGTTCAATAGCCATACTTCTAACTTCCGATCTATACTTTAGCTTTACATTCAATCAATGTTATCAAAACCTGTACTGGCTCAAAGGATTAGATAAAACTGTTTTGTGATCTAAATGGCTTCCTAAGGGAATGGGGAACTAAAAAACTCGGGCAATATTGGACTTTTCAATAATGCTTATATACTGAGTTGCAAAAATAATACTGGAACATTTAAAAAAACTCATACAGTTCCCATCAGGGTAAGGGAAAACAATTTTACTTTTGCATTTCCCCCTTGAGTGGATGTAATTTATTTTTAAAAAACTTACCTTACTTTACAAGGTATTTGGAGGACTATGAGGTGGGTGGGGGTGGGGGGGGCGCAGTTTTGTCCACAGTTTCTTACGGCATGCTCCTTTTGTAGAGCAAATTATGTCGACTGTCGTTAATGTTAGGAGAAACAGGACATCTCTGCAGAAATCTTTTCATATCCTAGACTCAGAGCTGCTGGGCCCAGAATCCCATCTGGCATATTTGACTGTTTGAGTAAACCCTTAACTTCAAAGGGAGTAAGAGTGAAGACTTTTGGATTTAAAAGATAGGTTGAAAGATATTTTGGAGGAGATTAAGCCTGTCCCTATTCAGTAAAATTTCTTAGATATTTTCAAATCTCTATGACAACAGAGGTATTTTCCTTCCCCAATTATTTTCTTTTCCTTTTTTTTTTAGGTTTATGTATTTATTTTTTTTTTTTTTAGTAATCTCTACACCCAACATGGGATTCAAACTCATGACCCCAAGATCAAGAGTCGCATGTTCCTCCGACTGAGCCAGCCAGGAGCCCCCATTCTTTCCCCAGGTGTGATTTCAGATTGCATATGGACATCCCAGCTAATGTTTCACAGAAGAGGATGTCTCTCTGTTTCACAGCTCAGTGGTGCAAAGGGTCACCACTTGGTTAGAGGAACAGCATCTTCCTCTGGAATGGCACCTCCCACTTCAGTGCGTCAGGATTCTCTGCAACACTGGGCACTGGGTGCCATTTTCTCCTTCAACCTTTCTTTTCTCTTGGCTTTTGTGACATTGGTTTCTCCTCATTCTATTCTTATATTTAATTTTCCATCTTGGTTTCCTTCATTGGGCTTGTTCTTCTTTGTATCTCTGAAAATACTATTAACCCATTTAATCGTTGTCATGGGTTGAATTGTGTCCACCCCTCCCCCCATTCATATGTTGCCATCCTGACCCCTGGTGCCTCCAAATGTGACTGTATTTGGAGATGGGGTCTTTAAAGAAGGTAGTTAAGTTGGAATGTGGTCATTTGGGTGGGCCCTGATCCATATGACTGGTGTCTTTATTAGAAGAGGCAGGAGGAGCACCGAACTACACAGAGGGAAGACCATGTGAAGACATAATAGAGAGATCTACAAGCCAAGGAAAGAGGCCTCAGAAGAAATCAACCCTTGCACCACTTTGAACATCCAGCCTCCAGAACTGTGTGAAAATAAATTTCTGATGTTTAATACGCTCCATCTGTGGTTCTTTGTGATGGCTGCCCTAGCAAACTAAACAGTGATTCATTTGATAAATATTTAGAAGGCCCTGACAAAAAGACCGTGAGACATGGTTCAAGGACAAAATAAATGTGTTGTTTCCTGGGAGAAGACAGATGTGTAAGGATGGGGCATAATTCAGAGCTCTGTGCCCTGGAAGCACAGAGAAGAAATGCTGCCCTATCCTCCTAGCTGCTCAGGGCAAACTTCTGGAGGCAAGATTCCTCTGTTGCTGTTACAACTCACATCCAGTTGATCAGGAAATCAGTTTGGCTGAAATGGCTTAAAATATCTCCCGAATGCGGCTACCTCTCCGCAGTCGTCTTTTGCCTAGACTAGTGCAAGCCTCCTGACTGTCGCCCTGTGTCCACATCCCTCAGCCCATCCTCAGCACGACAACCTGGAGACCCTCAAGCTCAAGTTCAGTCACGTCAAGCCTCTACTGAAAGCACTGTACTGCCTAGACGCTGTGAATCTACCTGCCCTCTTTGTCCCCCTACCCTCCCAGGTCTGTGCTGATCCTTAATAAACCCAGCTCTACCCCTACCTACGGGCTTTTCCTTTAGCTGTTTTTTCTGCCTGGAATCCTCCCACCTTCCCTATGTATTCGACTAACTCCCTCATTTCCTGTAAATCTTTGCTCATGTGTCGCCTTCTCAACAAGGTCCATCCCGATCACCTGATTTCATTTGACAACCTGACCCCTGGCCCACGGGCCCTGCTCCCCGTTGGTAATCCCATTGCCCCCTAATTTGCTTTTCTTCTTCCTAGGGCATGGAAAATCTAACATGCTTTATATTTTGTGTATTCCTTGTCTCTCTCCTTCCCCACCACTGCTTGAGAACAGAGACTCCATAGGGAAAAAACTCAGGGATGCTTGTCTGTTTTGTTCATGGAGGCACCATGGGGACTGGCACGTGGAGGGGGCTAGATACACACTGTGACTTTTGTGACGACAAGGGCTGGATCCCACCCATTGAGGGGGACACATGCAGAGGGAACTGCACCTGCCAAGGTCTGAAAGCCCCCGCGGCTGTGAGTAGTTAGTGGGTACAAGTGAGTGGGGTGGGCAGGGCCAGGTTCCTGAAGGAGCTCAGGGCAAGATAGAGGATTTGGATTTCATCTTGGAGGCAGGAAGAGTCTTTGGAGGATGTTTTGCAGGTAAGTAACAGGGACAGAGTGGGAGGTTGGGGTGATTATTCTGGTGGCAGAAGGAACAGGACAAGGCAGGGAGGCCGGGGAGGAGGCTGATGCAGGAATTCAGACAAACAAAAATGAGGCTGTGCAAGGGGCCCATCTCCTTGGACACTGCTCTCAAAGACACAGACTGGCCGGGCTCCTATTGAGCTTTAACTCCTTCTGTGGCTTCCCTTGACCCCACAGGGTGAATTTCAATTTCCTTAACACAGCCTTCAAGATTTGGCCTCTCCCTAGAGCTCCCCTTCCTAGACTCCGGGATCCAGGAAACGAACAAATCAAATCAAACCAACCAACAAAAAACCCCTCAACTAATGTTTATTGAGAACTCATCAAGTCCAAGTGACGTGTTAACATGTTTATATTTATCTCACTTAAATCTGCAAAGCATGCCGCTGAGCCAAGGACTCTTAACTATCATTGTCCCCGCAGGAGATTTGTATGGCAGGCACAGTCTCCCTGTTGAGAGGTTAAGGAATGTGCCCAAGATCGCAAAGCTAGTCAGTGGCAGAACTCAAATTCAAAGTCAGGTTTGTTTGATGCCCAAAGCCTTGTAATTCTCAGAAAGCCCAGAATTACTTCACATCTCTGATTCTTGTAATTACCCTTTTATTCTTATCACACTCAATTGTGATAGATTTATTTACATACCTACCATTCCTTCTGGACTGTGGATTCCTTGAGACCAAGGATGTGTCTTCTTCATAGGGTGACCGCACATTCCAGTTTTCCCAGGACGGTCCAGGCTTACACCTGGACAGGTGCTAAGCGCCCTCTTCCTCTCTTAAAAGTGTCTGGGTTTGGATGATGAATTCTATGGCTGCCTACTTACTCATCTTTGCTCCCTTAGAGCATGCATTGTTCCTGGTATATAGGAGGTGCTTAAGATATGTCTTTGACTGAAGATGACGAGCTGTTTTATTCTGTGAAGATGGTGTAGGGACCATATCGTCATTTTAGTTATTGGTATATGAACAGGAAAAGATGAGGGTGTGCCGACTGCTTTATCTGACAGAAAGCACTCAAATCGGAATCTCACCAGTTAGCCCCATAACCATATGGCAGCCATGGAGGCAGGACGTTGGATCTCTCTTTAAGAAAGAGCCTGTATCCATTGCAAAGAGCTGTTGGAGCCTCCAGCATTTTCCACTTTCAAGCCACAACTGCTCATTCCCCGGGCAGCTGCCAGGCAGTGATGGAACATGGCAGGGACTCTGGGGGCCCAATAAGGGACCCCAGTGGTCATCTCTGGCCGGGACTCTATGAACTCTGCATTGTGGGTGCCCCAGTCACAGGTGTCAGATCTATATCCTGATCCGGGGGCTTCTGCTGCCGGAGTCTGATCACACCCCGTATCTTTCACAGTTGCTCCCCGAACAAGTCTCTTGTACTCCTCACTTCCTAGTGTCTGCTTCCTGAAGGACCCAACCTGATACAGCTGGTACTAGGCACGAACCAGAGGAGAGGGGTGGCGGATGGTGTTCAGGACTGGGTCACTCACTCAACTGGCAATGAGCACGGGTGATCTCTGGCACAAGGCGGGACTCAATCACTTAAACTTTCATGGTGGTCACTTGGGAGAATATTCCAGCAGAGGGGGCAGCCTTGGCTGGAGAAAGGATGCAGGCATTTGAGAAGTCAAAGATGTGCAAGGACCATGGAATCAGCTGGCTGTTGCTAAGTTGCACTGAGGCCCTACAGTGGGCTAACGAGAAGCTGCAGACAGTTAGGGAATAATTGAGAACCAAGGGTGAAGGCCAGAGGGCCTCTTGGAGAGGCCTGTTCCTGGAGTCAGGGTAGAAGAAGGAGAAGACCAAACTCAGGACTTAATGGACTTGCTTAGGTTCAAAGAGAATTGAACCATTACGCCAAGGTCAGGGCCCTGGCTGGGAACATGTGGGACCCTTACACCTGGTATGGGGAACTCTGGGTGCGTGCCTCCAAACATTTTCGCTCCCCAGACCCCTCTGAACCCTTGCGGCCTGCAGAGATGGTTCACTCTTTCCTTTTACAAGCTAGGACTCCCCCAGTGAGGGATGACACCACAGAGGCCTGTCCCCACAAGGCAAAAAGGGCCTCCTTAGTGTCCCTACCTCCTGGTAAGTTAGAGAGAGAATATGCCCCTTCCCCCTTGACTGCAAAAATTAGCCAACATCCTTTATCAGGAATTGGGATTGGATTTTGAGGATGCTTGATCAAGGGGGGCTGGAACATAAGACTGGATAGGAGATAGTTTATGGATTTTGGAGCCCTGTCTCAGGATTTGGGACTTAACACCCTGGCAAAGCCCCCATGGGGGATGGTGCAGACTTGCAATTTGTCTGGTTCCTAAAAGACAGGCCCATGGTGAGCAGAGTTAGAAAGTCTAAGATGTCATGGCCGAAGAGTGTAGAAAAGGGTTAAAAGCCTCAGGGAAGTAGATATGCTGGAGAGGAGAGATTATGTAAAGCAGAAGGTCCATCGGAGGATTATGATGGGTATGAAGGCCAGGCAGTTGGGAAATTTGGTGGTGGTTGCTTCCTGAAAGGAGAAGAGTCCATGGATAGCAGTGATGATGGGGCAAAACAGATGGGAATCTAGTGAGGATACTCCTTAATATATATAAATCAAAAGAAAGCAAGAATGGATATCTAGGAGGCTGAGGGTTGCTCTGTCGAACACTTGCAATTCCTTGTCTAGTTCTGGATCTCTGGGTAGATCTGGAACCCACTAATTGAAAAGGTAGCTGGGTTCCACAGAGGAAGGACCCAGCAACACTATAGAAGGTCTGTCACGGGATGCTCCCAGTGTCCTTCCTCCAAGACCATGTATTCAGATGGTTCTGCTTTGGAGAAACATTCCTAAATATTTTGAGGATTATTAGACACAGGTTCTGAGCAGGCACTGATGCTCTGGAGACATGCTGTGTCATCTTAACCCCATTGTTAGAAAGATGGCAGAGGCGACCCAGGTAATAAATGGAGTTCTGGCCAAAGTCCAGCTTACAGTGGCACGTGGACCTCCTGCCCTGTGATCATTTGTCCAGGCTCTGAATATATAATTGGTCTTGATACACTTGGCAGTTTGAATCATCCTGCCACTGGGTCTTTGGCTGAACTTTGGTCATAGAGGGAAAGGTCAAGTTGAAGCTGTTGAAAGTGTTTCTTTTGGCCAAAATAGGAAAAATAAAACAATATTGCATCCTGAGGTTCTATTAACCATGTCTTTTATTTCCTGTATTCTGATACTTTGACATCTGGGGGCCTGAAGGGACTGTCCCTCCCCTCCCAGGGCGGGCCAGTTTCTAGCAGCAGTAAACACCTTGTCTACGAGAGTGCTTTTCAAGTGCAAAGCAACCAATCCACAACCCACATCCCAACCATCTCCTTTATCAGGTTGTCCCATTCCAGGCCACCAACCACCTATCACAATGATCCCAGAGCCAGGGACTGCACCACCAGGGACAGCCCTTAGGTCCCAGAGCCCACTGAAATTATTCAAGCTAGCCAATCCTCAGCCTGCTTTCCCTGCCTCACCCATTCCTTCTCATGGGAACCGAAATAAAGGCTCTTGTCCCCAATTTTCTCTTCTCCCTCTGCCTCCTGACTGACCCCAGGGGCTTCTCTGTGTGGCCCCCTGTGATGGCTTATGCCCATTTCTCATATAGGAACTGAGTTAGAAACTATTTTTTCAATGGCAGTTGTCTTTTGATCTGTTGGCCTTTATGAACTTCATAGTTTCTATTTTAACACAGGAGTGGAAGGATAATGGAGATTAATGTCATCTGTCAGGATCTCAGTGACATTATGTGACATTATGTCACATCATGACATAGGAGTGGTAACTGTTATTATATCTTCACTCACTTGACCACCGCAGGAACTGGCTAGATCCTGAAAAATGATTGCAAACTGCCAAGTGTTCAACCAAGTAGTAGTGATCACAGCTGTGTGTCCGAGGGGATATTTCTGCTACCACAGAATAATGTGGCCTCAGGGATCTCGTGTGCAACCATTGATCTGGCAAATGCCTTCTTTTCTATCCCAATCAAGAAGGAGGATCAGAAACAGGTACTAATCATAGGGAACAGCTAAAAAGATAGTGACTGATTTGCCCTCAGGCTACATTAACCGTCCCGCACATCTTGTCATAATATAGTCTTGAGATCTGGGCCATGTAGTTATCCTTGAAAACGACATATTAACCCATGACATCAAAACTAGCAAGCTGGCAAGGCAGAATAAACAAGAGATGGCTGGAAACGTGCTCCAGAGGTTGAGAGAGAAACTTTTAAGATTTAAGGCCCTACCATGTCAGTAAAGTTTTTATTTTTAATTTGTTTTTATTTTTTATTTTTATTTTTTGTCAGTAAGGGTTTTAATGGTTCAGTGGTCAGACACATATTCTCTCTCGCTCTCTCTCTGTGTATATATATGTATATATATGCACACACATATATGTATCTCAAACTACATATATGTTCTCTCTCTCTCTCTCTCTCTTCCTATTGGTTCTGTTTCTCTGGAGAACTCTAACACAGGGCCTTTACAACCAACTGAAGCAAAAGGAAGAAATCCAAGCTTGGTTTCTAGTTGGGTTGGCTACTTTGTGCGGAAGAAGTGTTCTGAGGTGAAACTCATGAGCAAAGGCCTAGAAAGTCAAAGACTAGAAACCAGAGGCAAAGAAGTCTTGGAGGTAGGGGCGCCTGGGTGGCTCAGTCGGTTAAGCGACTGCCTTCGGCTCAGGTCATGATCCTGGAGTCTCGGGATCGAGTCCCGCATGGGGCTCCCTGCTCAGCGGGGAGTCTGCTTCTCCCTCTGACCCTCTTCCCTCTCGTGCTCTCTCTCTCTCTCATTCTCTCTCTCTCTCAAATAAATAAATAAAATCTTTAAAAAAAAAAAGAAGTCTTGGAGGTAAAGGCATGTAGGTGAACATGGGGAAGTGGCATGAAGTCTGAAGAGTTTGTATCACACGTTAACGGCTGCCAGAAACATGGTGACATGGAAGGGACACTGAACCAAGTAGACAAAATGGCAGGGCTAGTTGACATTAGCCTCCTTTTGTAATCAGCCACCCTAGAAGTGCCATAATGGTCATGTGGATGAAGTGGCCGTGGTGGCAGAGATGGAAGATGCACTTAGGCCCACCCTCGTGGATTCCCACTTCCCAAGACTGATCTAACTATTGCTGCCTCTTCCAGCAACAGAGATGGATGCTGAGCCCCTAGCATGGCACAATTCCTTGAGAAGACCAACCAGCCACTTGGCAACAAACCTTAGCCTCCTTCTTTCCTGGAAAGGCTAATGATCTGTTATCACAAGAATAGACCTGTATTTCAGGTATATGAAGTTGCTTTTTTGTTCAAAAGTTTTGGCTAGCACCACTCTCTGGGGGCTTATGAGATGGTTGATCTGCAAGCCTAAAATCCCACACAACATAACATCCATCAGGGAACACCTTCACAGCAAAGGAGGCACAGAAATGGGTCCGTAGCGAGGGATCCACTGGTCTTATGATATGCCACACTGTCCAGAAGCTGCTGACTGGGACTCCAGCTTGGAGGCCTTGCTCTGGTAGCGTGGCATGCATTCCTTGCCGACAATGCTGAGACCTACTGATTTGGAGACCTCTTTCTGTCATTGTGTCCCCCGTAGGAAGAATACCTGGGATCCAGAACCAAGGGGTGGTGGCAAGAGTGACCCTACTTGTTATTGTTCACAATGACCCAGTGGGATACTTTGCGTTTCTTATCCCCAGAACCCCTCAGGGTTAGAGGTTCCTTGCTAGGGGACACAGCAATGTTCTTATTGAACTACAAGCCATGGTTTCTGTCTGGGCAAGAAAAGGAGTCACCATGCTGGCAGGGATAATTGAGCGTGGCCAGAAGAAAGAGGTAGGGCTGCTGATACCCAGCAGAGGCAGAGAGGAATATGTGTAGGACTCAGGTGAATGACTCAGGTGCCTCTTTGTATTTCTTAGCCCATGAGCAGACAAGTGCAGTCATCTTAGCCTGAGAATCCTCTGGCTACCCAGGGTCCCTCAGAAATGAGAATTTGGATCATACCACCAGCGAAGCCACCAAGATCAGTGGAGGTCATAGGTCAGGGTGAGGGGGAATTCAAATGGATAATGAAGGGGAGAGAAGAGGGGTGCTGGGGGCAGTCGTGGGACCGACTGCAGTTTGCACCACTAACTCCCTCTCTTAGGTTTCCCTCAAAAATAGAGCCCCAAGGGATTTTTGGAGGAGCTGCTCCAAAAACTTGTATGGAGAAATAAATCCATGAGGCAGAGGGATGGACTGTGGCAGGCATTGGGGTGTGTTGTTCAGATCTTCATTCAAGAAAGAACACCCTGGGGGCGCCTGGGTGGCTCAGTTGGTTAAGCGACTGCCTTAGGCCCAGGTCATGGTCCCGGGGTCCCGGGACGGATTCTGCACTGGGCTCCCCGCTCAGTGGGCAGTCTGCTTCTCCCTCTGACCCTCTCCCCTCTCATGCTCTCTCTCATACTTTTTCTCTCAAATGAATACATAAATAAAATCTTAAAAAAGAAAAAAAGAAAACCCCAGGCAGCAGGGGTGCAGTCAGTGAGAACCCTCAGCTGCAGCATCTTTAGGATCTGCCTCCGCTTCGGAGCCAACACCACACATTTCCTGGCCACTGACTGTGTGCAATGGTCATGGCTGTCCAATGTGGGGCCCCTCCAAGAGGTGATCTTTTTTTTTTTTTTTTTTGTAAGAGAGAGAGAGAGAGAGAGCGAGCATGAAGGGAGTGGAAAGGGAGGGCAGAGGGAGAGGAGGGAGAGAATCTCAAGCAGGCTCCATGCCCAGCACAGAGCTGGACGTGGGGCTCGATCTTACAACCCCGAGGTCATGATCCGAGAGGAAATCAAGAGTGGGGTACTTAACCGACTAAGCCACCCAGGCGCCCGTCCAATAGGTAATCTTTGCTCCAGAGCTCCCTATCAGGTGGGCCAGATCTTCATCAGACCCACCATGATTCGAGGCTCTCCCGGCTCCGTCTGGTTTCCTCCCCCCTCCCCTTATACAGGTGTCAGATCTGAACCATGGTCTGAACCACTGGCCATCTTCATTCTCTGCTCTGTGTTTTTCACAAACATCACTCCCCCCATCCTCTGAACTTCTTGCCCTTCTAATTCTACCTCACTGTCTGCTTTCCCTGAGGCCCACGAGACAATGCTCCGCTGGTCATTGACCAACAATGGTCAGCTGGTTATAGTCAGTTTAGCCAGGGTAAGAGCAGGAAGATGCAGTTAGTGGCTAGCAGAGGCATGCTAACACATGGAAATATTTATGCCCATTTAAAAAGTTGATTCACAAAGTAGTACCAGATTTTCTTATTACAGTTTTTTTTTCCTTCTTTAAATTCAGGGGTTTTACTGTTAAAATATTCTGGACGTTGAATAGGAAAACTAAATTGAAGGTAAATCTAAGTTAACTACAGATGCAAAATTTTTGTTTTAAATGTAAGCATCTACCCCACTTCTTTTACCCAGAGTTGGGTTAGTGTTCTGTGAGTTGCACACAGACTTTTCTCGCTTACTATGGAATTTGCTTTTTATATTTCTGACGCAGCTAAATTCAGGGGCAACAAACCCAAACTGGTCTCACATTTCGATTCAACGCCTCTGTGGCTGAGCCACTTCCTCTGGAAGGCTTGCCAGTCACCCCAAATTAAAATTGGTAGTGGACAAACTCCTTGCCTTCCATTTCAACCTCTTCTCTTTCTGATTTCCTGGTACCATTGTGGTGCTATGATCTTCAACACTCAGTAGGGTTCAGACACTAGCATTAAAAGTGGCTGCCATTCTGCTCTGGGATCCTTGACAAGAGTCAGTCTCTTGGGTTCCTTACAATGTGTGTGACAAGAGGGGAGGTGGGCAGCTCTGTTTTGTATTTCTTCATTTCATCCTGGATGAAATCAGTTTTCCAAAATAACTTTTATGCAAAAACATTATCGTTTACTTCAGATCATTTCATTGTCTTCCCCTGATCCAATTTCTTTTCCCTTTATAGCTTCAAGCCATGGTGTCTTAATCCATTTGGGCTGGGTAGCCTGTAAACAATAGAAATTGATCACTCACCATTCTGAAGGCTGGAAGTCCAAGATCAGGGCACCAGCATAGTCGGGTGAGGGTTCCCTTCTGGGCCACAGGCCTCTTATTGTGTCCTTACGTGGCAGACGGGCAAGGGAGCTCCCTGTCTTTTATAAGAGCATTAATCTCATTCACAAGACCTCCACTCTCATGACCTAATTACCTCCCAAAGGTCCCACCTCCTGGTACCATCACAGTAGACATAAGTTTTCAACATATGAATTTGGGGGGCAGGGCACAAACATTCAGATGATAGCACATGGACTTTGAAATGTATTGCATCTTTACATATCAATCTCCTCCCTGTTTCTGTATTAATGTTTTTTTTCAGATCTTACATTCCAGCCAAGCCAACATCCTCAACATCCCCTGCTTTTTCTTCC
The DNA here is from genome assembly GCF_009762305.2 of Zalophus californianus. Taxonomy (NCBI): domain Eukaryota; kingdom Metazoa; phylum Chordata; class Mammalia; order Carnivora; family Otariidae; genus Zalophus; species Zalophus californianus. The sequence continues at coordinate 113,343,797 of NC_045603.1, read as the reverse complement.
GATGCTGAATATTCCCAGACTATTTTCCAGCGCTCCTTGGTTTATCAATATCTCTTCCAGTGTTTGGATTCCTTCTTAGGACCCATTTTCTCCCAAAGGTCTATTCTAACTGCCTCTGAATTATTTCTTCTTCTTTAGTCATTATCTTAATGCTTCCTTATTCTTCAGCTTGTTTGTACAAGTGTAATGACATATGTACTTGGCCAGAGCATAATGCCCGTACTTGAGACAAGCAACCGGCAAAATCACCCATTTCTTGTTCTGTGTAACTACAGCCAAACTACCCTGGCTTCATTATCATCACAGGTATGTGTGTGTGAATAAATGAGAAATTGCTTGAAAAGCACCATCTTTTGGAGCACCTGGGGGGTTCAGTCCGTTAAGCATCTGATTCCTGATTTTGGCTCAGGTTGTGATCTCAGGGTCATAAGATTAGCCCTGCATTGGGCTCTGCGCTCAGTAGGGAGTCTGCTTGAGATTCTCTCTCCCTTTCCCTCTGCCCTTCCCCCCCTTCTCTAAATAAATAAATAAAATTGTAAAAAAAAAAAGAAGAAAGAAAGAAAAGCATGATCTTTTATTTGTAGATTGAGGGAATAATTTGTCTTGTTTATGGGGATTATTGAGCTGTTTGTTGTCAGAACCGAGGGTTCTATTTAAGTTAACAAATAACTATACTATAAGTATCCAGAGCACGGATACTTCTGTTCTGAGGTGTTAGCTGCTGCGTCCTCTGTAGTTAGAACACACCTATGAACACATGCACATGGAAGCTTCCGAAACTTTCATCTGTACTGATGTGTTTCTATGTACTGGATTTACTCGTATTCCGCTAAGCCAGACCTCTGGCATCCTTTGTTGCTTTTTTGTTCCTAGTTCTTGCTCATAAACTGAATATTTGTGTCTGCCCAATGTTCATGTTGACTTCTAATCCCCAGTGTGATGGTAGTGTGGGGCGGGGCCTTGAGGGGGTGATTAGGGCATGAGGGCGGAACCTTCACGAAGGGAATTAGCGGCCTTGGGAAGAGACCCTAAAGAACATTTTCATCCCTTCTGCCACGTGGTGGCGCAGCAAGAGGAGGGTGGTCTGTGAACCAGGAAGTGAGTCCTCCCCAGACACCAAATCCTCCAGCACCTTGATCTTGGACTTCTCAGGCTCCCGAACTCTAAGAAATAAATTTAGGTCTTGTATAAGCCCCCCGTTTATGGTATTTTTGTTATAACAGCTTGAATGGACTAAGACACTGTCATAATTCAGTAGATGTTTCTTTCTAAATTTTACTTCTTGGCTTCCGTTCCATGTAACACTCTGTCATTGTGCACACCAGAATTGTCTGAAAGTCAGCTTCGAGTTAAACAGTAATGAGAAAAATCTAGATCCCAGTGTTTACTCACAGCCTTAGCATCTGCATCTCGGGAACAGAAGGCAGACGTTTTAAGTGTTCTGTCAACTGCAATCAGATGAAATGCTCGGTTATTCATAAGACAGTTAGGTGATGATGGTGCTAAAGCTGGCTTCTGTGTCAATGTAATGCCCGTTTCCTTTCCTGGTTTGTTCTTCTTTCAGTAAAGAAGTCACAATCAGAGTGCCTTTTAGCCTAAGTGCTAAACTGTTCTCTTGCCTTTTTGTCTATTGTAATAATTGTTGCTTTGGGCAAGGATTAAATTGGATTTGTGTGTTGTGACCTACTTCAGAGCAAGGGAGGAAATGTTTCTGTCTTCCTGAGAGTCACCACTCTGTGAAACACTTAAAACTCTAGTAGACAAAATGCTGGAGAACATTCCATAGAGGACTCTTTTAATTGGTGATCTGCCTCCTTCCCATTTAAAATTACAAAGTGGATATGGGTTTTGCAGCGTTTAGGCTCCAGACCTCTTTTCAATCTCAATCCCCAAATCCTAATGAGACTAAATAGTGTTTTGATTTTACAAGTATATAAAAGTTTTTCCAAAACTTTTAGTTTTCACAGACCAGTACATTTTCAAAAAAATGTTTTGAACATATGCTTAAGGTTTCCTTTCCTTTTCTTTTTTTTACAGCCAGGTAAGCACAGATATTTATTGTAGCAGATATTATTCCTTCCTTCCTTGCTGACAAAACTCTAATTTTGTTTGTGGGTCTACCCCTCTCCCATGTGAGTTAAAATTAAATGTGAGTTAAAGTTAGATCTTGATTAGTCTAAGGCTCTAAATCAACATCCTTGACAGTGATTGGTTTAAGGATAGGCAGGCAATCCCATTCTGGACAACGATGTGTGAGGGGGAAATCCACTAGGGGATACGCTGGTCATTTTCCATTTGCTTCTCTCCTTCTAGAATAATTTTCTGTCTTTGTCTACCTTTCTGAGTGCTCCAGGAGGCTGGCCTCTAAAGATTTCACGAAGGCTCCCTTGTCTGCTCTTTTGCACTGGGTTTGGCTAATGGAGGCACTGCCAGGAGCTAAGAGTTTTTATGACTCTCTACTCCTCTCTTCCTGGCTGCAGTCTTGCCGGCAGCTTCATCCCTCTGAGGCATAGGCTCTGTTGGGCCACCTCCCTGCCTCCGAGACAGCTCTCTTTACAGGGGTAGGAACTTCAGTTCTTCTTGTCCCTTCAGGACCTGAAGTAGTTAATAGCTCCCTGATATTACTAATCCTTGGCATTTCACCATCTCTTGTTGGTCTGTCCCCTGAACTCTGCCCACGGTCTACACATTGTCTCTCGATCAAATGCACTTCAGTTAAATTCTGTGAATGCAGCAGTTCTTCCCTGTCTACACCTTGACTGATAGAGGGGCCTTTTGGTAGTGGTTGTTAAAAAGAGACACAGAGGAAGACCCAGTTTTTGTTTGTTTGTTTGTTTGTTTGTTTGTTTTAAAGATTTTATTTATTTACTTGAGAAAGAGAGAGTGTGAGAGATGGGGCAGAGGGAGGGAGAAGCAGACTCCCTGCTGAGCAGGGAGCCCCACATGAGGCTTGATCCTGGCACTCCAGGATCATGACCTGAGCTGAAGACAGACGCTCAACCAACTGAACCACCCAGGCACCCCAGACCCAGTTCTTTTTGTACTGGAAGTTGTTGTGTCTGCAGGTGACCTCGGGAGTTTGTGGCCGCCATCTTGAAAAATGAGGGAGCTAGGTTGAGGGAAACCAACATACTAGTGAAGCAGGAAGATGGAAGGAGCTGTGTCCTTGAGGCTACTGTGCCTTTGAATGAAGCAATTTTGGAGATGCTCTGCAATGAGACAGCATGCTGTAGGAGCTAAGGCATATCCTTCTTGTTGATGCCACTTTGAATGGTGGTCTCATGTTCCACAAAGTGGAGAGTTTTCTCAAGGTGGTTGAAACACTTGAACAGGATGCAATAGCAGAGTAATGGGGTGAGTGTTGGGGGGGAAATCTCTTCAAGTAGAGTGAACAGAGATACATTAGGAATGACTCTGACAATGGAAAGAGATGAACAGTGTTCATCAAGAGATGAACAGATGGGAAAATGATCAGCACTATTTCAAACAAAAGAGGGAGCATTTCAACTCTAAACATATAGAAAGAGCAGAAACAGAATACATGGCTGGTGAGAAACTTAAATAGAATATTTGAGACACTGGTCTGATTTTTCTCAGTGTTTGGTAAGTACTTTTGTATATATAGTGTCTTTATCCATGATTTATTCACACTGGTAAAGAAATAACAAAACACTCATTGCAGTCTTATAGGAGGGATTTCACCCATTTTAGACATGGGGTGAAGTCAGCGAAGCTTGGCCATGGCTTCCTGTCCCTACAAGACTGTCCACAGGAAATCACGTCCAGTTTCTCCAGTCTGGCCCAGTAGCCCCACTCTGGTCTCTGCCTCACCTTGCTCTTAGCTGCTCTGTTGTGGCCTTGCTCACAGGCTCTGGCTTCTCTCCTACCCTGGCCCTCCAGGTTGGCTTGCTCTGTGCTCGCTGACATGTGATCTGAGGCTGTGACTTCCCCCTGTTCTTCTTTACCCTTCTACCTGGCTTTGCCCCCCCTGGGATTCCCTAGAGACTCCTCCCACCATCCTTGAACCATCATTGCTGTGATTTTTGTTTTGGTAAGCTCTACTCCTCAGAAAAATACTGTAATTCTCAAAAACCAATCTTTTCAAATTTATTTTAAGCCAATTTTTAATGTAATCTCTATACCCAGCATGGGGTTTGAATTCATGACCTGAAGAGCAAGAGTCTCATGCTCTACCCACTGAGTCAGCCCGATACCCTTATTTTAAGATTATTTTAATTTTAAACTATTGTCTATAAAAGTATTTTTCCTAAGTTACACATGCTGCCTGAGCTGACATAATGGGATAAATTGCCCTTATTCTAGGCCTCCATCTTTCCATACCCGCTTGCGTCTTGTCACTTCTCTGACTCCCTGCCTTCTCAATTCTGACTCCTTTGACTCTTCCTTACTCAACCTCAGAAGGGAAGTGGGAAGGAGAAATGAGAACATAGGAGGAGAAAGAGAGACTAAAATGATCATTTTCCAATGAAAGTCTCAGAGACTCAGGAGAGAAGATCTGTGAGGCTTTGCTGTTTTCGTGACCCCACTGATCTAACGTTAGACTGGAGAAGGGAGCACAGTGTGTGGTATTCCTACTTGGGGGTGCTATTTGCATGAGCAATCCTGGATTTGGAGGCCATGGGATGAAAACTATTCTATGAAAATTATAGATTAATTCCCTGATTCACCCAATTTAGTGGGTAAGTCAAGGAAAATGATCCATTCATCCCCTGCAGAGAAATTATTTCCATTGGAGGATAGTGCATAGGTTGGCACTGAATTAAAGCTTTCTGAAGGGGTGGGTGCGGGCAGGCCAGGAGCCACTGAGGTCTGGAGGCCTTTCCAGCTGGGCAGTTGGGGAGTTCTTGGGCAAGAACACATGTGCTGAGAATCCATGGAGTCAGATACTTTTGCTGTAGGGGAAGATGTTAAAGGGTATGGCTCTCAAACGAGAAACGTGCTCCTTGCCATATATAATGCAAAATGTGGGAGAGCACTGGGAGCCCCCAGTCACAAAGATCTTGACCATTGTCTTGGGGCCCTCTCTTTTACCTGGCTTTGGGACCTTCAAGAATTTGCTTAGCCTCTCTAGACTTTCAATGTCATTATCCATAACACTCACATAATTCTGTTTTGCCCACCTCTTTGGGTGGCCAGGATCAAGCGATACAAAATGATTTCATGAAATCAATTTCATGATTTCTGAAATGGAGCATTCTACATACGCACATGGTACCATTGAGGTTTTTCTATGATGTGTGACCCATTTACAGGTTCCAGGGGATTGTGACCTCTACTGGTCAGCACCTCCTGCAGGGACGAACTGGAACAAAGGCAGTCCTACCCCAGGGGAGTTTCCTTTGGCTGGAAGAAATCACTTAACCAAGGCTATGCATCCAGCACTGTGCTTAAGAGCGAGGGGAAGCCGAGAGACAGCTCAACCAGGCCATTTATAGAGAGCTGCCTGCTTATATGGTCAGACTTAACAGAGGACATGGAGTTTAATAAATTTGATAATATAGCTACCTGGCATTTTAAAATCAAGTAGTGATCGTTTAAGGACATCATAAGTGGTTTGATTTTTGATTCAAATTTTGTTGGCTCCTCCTAAGTATTTCTTAACTGCTCCCCCTCCTAACCCTGCTTCTCTCCATCACTACCACCACTTGACTCTGGGCCCGCATCACCTCCCATGTTGATCATGTTGGCCTCTGGCCTGGTGTCGTCCCTCCAGCAAGCTACTGCCATGCCCACCCAGAATTTTCTCTAGGACTCCAGTCTGATTATGTCCCTTCCCTGCTTAACATCCTCCAAAATCTCCCCCACTGCCTTCAGGATAAAACCAAAATTCCTTACCATGGCATACGAATCCCTTACTTCTCCAGCCATGCACCTCACTCCTATCCCAATGCACATGCGGGCCATCCTGAATGCTCTCAGCCCCCAGTCTTTCCATGCCCTGGCTTGTCTCAGATGGTCATATATGCTGTCTTTTTCTGCCTTGCTCTACTTAGCCCAACTCTGCTCCTCCTTCCCTATGGAGTTCAGCTTTCCTGCATCCCCAAGGCTGGGCTAGTTTGCTCCCTTATGCTTCCTGAACATGCTCGCTCTATCTTCCGCTTCACCCTCAGCTGATGGCCTCACCTCATGCTTCTTTGAAGAGTGGGAACTCTCAACTTCTTACCAGATCCATAGTCCAGCCACCTTGTCTCTTCCTTCTTTCATCCCGTTACAATTGTCTAAGTGTCCCTCCCTGTCCCCTCACCTTCTCAAGGGCTCCTGCATTTATTCTTCCCTCCATCTCCAACCTTGTCATTCCCTCTCTTTCTACTGGATAGTTCCCATCAGAATGCAAACATTCTTAACGTTTTCCTTTGTCCTTTAGAGGATCTCCAGCTGCCATTCCATTTTTCTGCCTTTTCTGCCTAAAATTCTCACGGGTCAGGCTCCCTGCCCCCTAGCCGCATGCAAGCAGTGACCTCCACTTTGCACACTCTGGGCTCGGTTTCCTGCTTTATTAGGCTGCACCCCCTGCAGCAGTCACCACCTTGCCTGGACTTCCTTCTGGCTCCTCTCCCACAACCCACCTAAACCCTGTGCCCATGTCTTTTCTTCTCCTGCCATGCTCCTGGTGGGTGGTCTCAACTTGACCCATAGCTTTAAATAACATTTATTTGCTGGTGATTCCTGAATTTAAAGCCTCAACTCAGACTGCTTCTCTGAACTCTTGACGTGTGCATCCAACTGCCTCCTCCACGTTCCCATTTGTCTGACAAGCATCTCAAATTTAATATATCCCAGAATGAACTCCTGATCCCTGCCATTTCAATCGTTGGCTGCCTTGTCTTCTCCATTTCAACCAATCACACCTTCATCCATCCAGGAACCCGGATGATCTGCTAGGCTCTTCACTTACCTTCGGAGTCCATTTGTCAGGAATTCTTGCCTTGTCCAGCTCCAAAATATATCTGAGTCTGTTCACTTAGCTTTCACTCCAGCCTGAGCCACTCTCAGCTTTACAAGTGGCCCCCACTTCCACCTGGGGGAGGTAGCTCTAATCTACTGCTGCATAGCATCCAGGAAAAGTGTGATGCCTGAATAAAACCTTCTATGGCTCCCACTGTACCACTTATGCTGGGTCTGGCCCTTACCTTTCTTCAAGCCCTCCTTCCATCCCCTTGGCCCTGCCCTTCTTCAGCACACGCAACCTGTGGCTGGCTCCCCTCGTGTCTGCTCGGCTCACTGAGGCATACTCAGCCGCCAGTAACTGGCCCTGGCACAGAGATCATGCAGATAAATATTTGCTTTGATTGTTGAATTTATTGCTATGCTCTAGATCCTAAAGTAACTAAGACGAGTGAAAGAAAGTCCTTGCTAAACAGGAGCTCTCAGTCTAGTGAGTGACCCAAATGTGTACACAGAGAATATTTGCCATTTGATGTGATAGGTGTGATCAAGGGGGAAGCCAACTCTAGGGCCACAAAAGGCTTAGGAAAAATTTCTCAGGGAAGGGAACATTTGAAGTGAGTTGATGAACCTCTATAGAAATCTAAAACAGCATATAAAAACAATAACTATCGACAGTCGAAAAATAGAAAAATATGTTAAAATAGTAATATTGCTGGCCTTTGGCTTTTAGCTTGGTGAAAATTGTTTTTTTCTATTTTGATATCTCCAAATATTCCATCATGAATTTATTATTTTTTATAATAAAAAAATAACTTGGTGGGAAATAGTTTTTACACACACACACACACAAGCCCACAAAACAAAACAAACAAAAATAAGAAAAAGGCCCTGACATATAACTTCTTGAGCAATACACACACACACACACACACACACACACACCAACATGCACATATTTTTATTGTAACACAAGACAAATGGAGGCACCTCACTGTGAGTTTTCTTGTCTGTTTTTGGAAGTCAGCTACAGGTCCTGGAAATAAAAATTTTTTCTTGAAATAAATTTTCCCAAAACAAGAAAAAAACTAGAGGAGAAAAATAAGGAAGCTGACGAGAAATCCTTTTACTGAGTTTAGGGGCTGAGTGGGTAGCAGGCGAGGGATAGGAGGAGAAAAGAAGATAGGATTTTCTTGTGATGTTCCGCTTGGAAAAGTCAGTGGGTATTTTTACAGGTACCAGCTAGTCCTTCCTGAAAATCCTCTAATGGGGACAGGCTGTGAAGTGGCAGTAGGAAAGATAAATGCTTTTCTGGAGAGTAATTTTAGTGCAGTGTGGAAAATGTGAGGAGAAAAAAATTAAAGATCGAATGGAAAATCCATCCACAGGCCAACCCACACCACAGAAGCGTTGAGGACCATGTGTCCTAATTAAGCCCCTGCACCAGGCAGAAGCTTCTCCCTGGGCCAGTGCCCCCTCCTCATGGGGGGGGGCAGCCTGGGAGGGGGGCATTCAATTACATTACATGCCCTGCCAGTGGCTATCATTTTGGGGCAACAGAACAAGTGGAAAGTATAAGAAACCAAGACCACCAAGCGGTGACCTTTCCCCATCATTCAACAATGCAAGTATAGGTTTCTATAATGGGCTCTTGGATGTTTCCAGAGGTAGTATTCAGAGCATAGGTACTGCTGGTTGGGGAGGGAGGGTCTGCGTTCAATCTCTGGTCCCTCCCCCACTCAGCTTCTTTTTCTACCCTAGTCCATTTTCTTGTGATAACTACAAAGGGCACACAGACCTTACTAAGACTTACGTCTTCTTCTGTTTCTTCCTCCATGCTGAGAAGATCTCCATTTAGGGCTCTTCTGAAGCTCAGCATTTTCCATGTTCCTCATGGCAAGCTTTAGTATTTCCAGTTGCCCTGAATTATGGTTGCCAATAACCACCCAGCCCTGGGAAGCTAAAGGGGAACGGGTGGTGCTCTATGTAATGAGCTACACCCTGTTAGAAAGGGGGATCTGGAGCTTTCTCTCCCACCCCTTTGCTCACCTAGCTTCCTTCTCTCCGCAGGGGCTTCACAGAGAACTGAAGTGACAGAATATTCTGGAGAATTGCTGAGGGCTCTATACCTGGACTTCCTTAAATACCTAAGAGAAATAGGGGACCCCCTAACTTCCTTCCTGGGGTGGGCTCCCTGGATGATATGGTCTTGTTTCAAGAGTGGACAATGGATGAAGACAAAAGTCACATCCCATATCCGGAGCTGTGCCGTTTTGAGCATAAAGGTCTTTCTCTTCCAGTCAAAGGGTCTTTTTACTTCCACACTCGCAATCAGTAGATTCTAATGGTTGACTTTGAAGACACAAACAATAAGATCTATAGCAATAATTTCATATTTAATCGAAAACAGTAGATAATCCCAAAGGACTTAGCATAAAAGAGGTGGTCACTGGTCCAATGTTAAGCCACTTGCTGGATGTCCCCCAGACCCTGTTTGGTGGAGACTGTGCAGGTAATAATAGGAACGGTCACTCCTCCTCTTTAATTCCCAGCCCGCAAGTTCATCTGTTTCTTTGTTTTAATTGTGTCTTTTGAGAGGTTTAGTCAGATCTGGTTAGAACCTGGCTTGGAGGGGCTTTATTTATTTATTTATTTATTTATTTTTACTTTGTTTAAAATTTAAAATGGTAGAAGGGTGTCAGGGGAGTGCAGACCAGATTGCTCTTCTGCCCTCTTGTTGCCAAGAACCTGATCTGATTAAGCAGTATTTTGATATGATTGCTTTTGAAATCATGAACTCAGGGAAGCTTCCTTTTTTTTTTTTTTTTAAAGATTTTATTTATTTATTTGACACAGAGAGAGATAGTGGGAGAAAGAGCACAAGCAGGGGGAGTGGCCGGCAGAGGGAGAGGGAGAGGGCGAAGCAGGCTTCTCAAGCAGGGAGTCTGATGCGGGGCTCGATCCCAGGACCCCGGGATCACGACCTGAGCCGAAGGCAGACGCTTATAACGACTGAGCCACCCAGGCGGCCCTCAGGTAAGCTTCCTTACAGAAAACAGGCAGGAGCTGCGAGATTGCAAGAACCCACTGCTGTCCAACCGACTTAGGGTGGCCCGTATTCCTAGTGTGCCCGGGGCCTTCCTGGTTTTATTGATTGATTGATTTAAAGATTTTATTTATTTATTTGACAGAGAGAGAGAGAGAGAGAGAGTTAGAGAGCGAGCACAAACAGGGGGAGTGAGAGAGGGAGAGGCAGGCTCCCTGCGGGGAGCCTGACATGGGACTCAATCCCAGGACCCTGGGATCACGACCTGAGCCCAAGGCAGCCGCTTACCGACTGAGCCCCCCAGGCACCCCGCCTTCCTGGTTTTGGCAGGGGGATGTCTTGAGTCCTGGCAAACCCTTCAGTCCTAAGAAAACTGAGCTGGTTGGTCACCTCCTTGGAAGTTTGAATGAATCAAAAGCGCTAGACACCTGGGGACACACGCTTGATACCTGGTTTTCGCTTTCTTTTTGTGTGTGGGATGGATCCTGCTCACGATTATTTCACCAGAGGGCACTTGGGTGGAGAAGGCAAGGAGAAGAAGAGCTAGAGAAAGAAAGTAGAGATGAAATATTTTTTTGCACTGAGACTCTCTGCTTTCAAGGTAGCTTCTTTTTAATAGTGGCCAAATTTACATAATGAATGAGAAGTGATTGCAACAGGGGTCGGGCCTAAGCCAAAGAAAGCAATTTCTGCTCAAAAATAATGGGCTGGGGAGTGAGTCTCAGTGTTGAGAATCTTCCTGAATTCGCAGGCTGACTTAGACACTTCTTTGCCTTGTGCGTCTGCATTTCGTGCCCTATTCCACATCAGCAAATACAAACACTCTGATTTCTGTATGTGCATATAAACTCTTGGTGAGGAGAGACACATCTTCATCTGGGTATTTCCAGCATCAGGAACATAGTGGGTACTTAGTAAATTGAAAAATGAATGTATAAATGCAAACGCAGGGGTATGGGGGTTGTTCAAGGAAAATGGAACATTCTCACCTTCTCTTTCAACTCCAATGTGGACCAAGATAGAAGCATTTGCCTTGTGCATTTAATTTGTATTTTTATTCCTCCCTTAGATACCTTCAATGGCAATGCAGTGTGTTTATCTTTTCTTTGCTGAGTTAGAAAAAAAATTATTTTCCTCTGGCAATGGGTGGGGAGAGAAAGGCAGGTGGGAACAGTGAGGCACCCTTCTTTTTATTTATTTTTTTTAAAGATTTTATTTATTTATTTGACAGAGACAGAGATACAGCGAGAGCAGGAACACAAGCAGGGGGAATGGGAGAGGGAGAAGCAGGCTTCCCGCCGAGCAGGGAGCCCGATGTGGGACTCGATCCCAGGACCCTGGGATCATGACCTGAGCCGAAGGCAGACGCTTAGCAACTGAGCCACCCGGGCGTCCCGGTGAGGCACCCTTCTCGGGTCAAAACACAAATATCTGTCCTGCCTTCTGGGAAGAGCTCAGGCAAGTATGTGTCCATCAGGCCAACCACCAGCCTTCACTATCCTTAGGAGTTCCATGAAAGTGAGGGGATGTCGTTGCATCTTTTCCCAATGCTCTCAGTCACTGCCCACCTGGCTGCCATCACTGCCCCATGAGGACACCATCCCTGATATGCCTCGGGGACGCTGGGAAAATGCAGAGGAGAAGGTATGGAAAGCTCTCCTGCCTTACTGGGGACTGAGGTGAGCATACTAGAGTCCCTCCCTCCCTCCTTCCCATCGTCCTCCATCCCTTCCTCGTTCCTTCCTGCCTGCCTTCCATTTTTCCTCTTTTAGGTGTTTTTCTTTTCTTTTTTTAATTTCAGAAGTAATGTATGCTTTGTGTACAGAAAGGCTCAACTATCAGAATGTAGTTCCCCAGAGGAACTGCCTTGTACTCTGTAGCACTAAATGTGATTTCTCCCTTAGATACATTCAATGGCAATGCAATGTGGTTATCTTTTCTTTGCTGAGTTAGAAAAAATTATTTTTTTGTGTCTGGGGATTACCGAGTTACGGAGAGTGCTGGGAAAAGATGGAACGACATCCCCTCACTTTCATGGAACTCCGAAGGATAGTGAAGGCTGGTGGTTGGCCTGATGGACACATACTTGCCTGATCTCTTCCCAGAAGGCAGGACAGAAATTAAATAATCTAGATGTGAAGGGACGTGTTCTGTCTAGCTCTCTAGAAGACTGAACTTGACTCCAGAGCTGTGGTCGGCCTCAGCAATGCAACTTTGCCTTTTGTGTTGCTTCTGTGTGTTTGTGACTCTGACTCTGTCAAGCTTGGGAAGCTTTATGTAGCTGCTTCTCAGCTTGGTGCATCCTTCACACCGGGACTTTTTCTTTTGCCTCTTGCCTATGGCCACACTCCCCTGAGAACTGCTGCCTGACAGACCAGGTAGAAGCCCCACCGCCCTTCCTCCATTCTTTTTAAGGAGCTTCCTTGCAAACCTTGAAGCTTTACAACCATTTCTCATCTGGAGAAATTAAATTGAATCCAAGTAATGTGTTCTTTTTTTTTTTTAAGAGGGGGGAGGGGCAGAGGGAGAAGGGGAGAGAGAATCTCAAGCAGGTTCCACCCCCAACGCAGAGCCCAACGTGGGGCTCGATCCCAGGACCCTGAGATCATGACCTGAGCCGAAACCAAGAGTCAGACACTTAACCAACTGAGCCACCCAGGCGCCCCCCACCCCAAGTAGTGTGTTCCTATTGGTTATTTCTCCCCACCTTGACCTTACCAAAAGTGACAGTGTTGCCCATTAAACCCCGTTAATAACAAAACTGAAATATTCCAGGATTTCTAAATTGGGAGATTTTTTTTTTCCCTGAGGACAAAAGTGGCAGGACTTGTAAGGCTTGCTTTTTGAGCCTTTGGCACCACTGAGGTCAGGCTAGACACTTAAATTGCAGTTCAAACAAATGTTAAGGGACAATAAAAAGGATATAAATTTAAAAATGAACATGAAATTAAATAATCTGGTCATAAAATTATATTATTTTATTTTTAGATTGATGTCTCTGCATGGTTGTCTCCTCACAGAGCTTTTCTCCTGCTTTCTCGGGTCAGTGGGCATGTTGGAGTCTACTTCCGGGAAGGGCTCTGACGCATTGAAAGATTGCTCAAAGTAGAGAACCAAGAGTCACACCCAGAACATCATGGGTGTTCCTTCTAGCAGCGGAACCTTTGGGGTTCCGTTTTATTTCTCTGCCCCAGTCCTAGAATGTCCCCCACTCCACCACCCACCCTCCCTCCCCACTACAGGGAGAAGCTCACTTGTATCCCGGGCTTGTACCTTGTGTTCTCAGGAGGACAAGCATCAGACTCCAGCAGAACAGGATCGATTGCCATGTAGAAGGTGCACAGCCCCCTTAGAAGAGGAACTGTTGTATAGCATACAACCCTTTCCTCCTTTCCAGAATGCCAGATATAGATTTTTTAAACCAAAATCTGTAAATGGAGAAATTAAATTGCTGCACATGTGTGACTCTATGACACCTAGAAGTCCCTTTACCCTTTTCTCGTAATAAAATCATATGGATGATGTTATCTCGAAGGGTTATTGAAATTTGCAGACTCTGAGCGGACCATGGAGATCTTCCCTCATGAAGCTATTTCCCAGCTGATTAACTTCTTGATAAATTATGAAAACATGGCACCAAGCAATGACCTCAACACTAAAACAAAATGATGAGGCCCCGTGTGCCCTTGACCTGGGAAGTTCTGGGGAGGTCTGTTCTCAGGATGGTGTGCATTTTGTTTTAAGTTGACCTAAAGATAATAAAAGTATACTTCACAATATTGAGCGTCCATTGCTTCAGTGATCAAAAGGAGAAAGGATTTGTTTTGGACACGTGATCTGGTTTACACTGTGGTAGGACTGCAGATCTGCCCAGACCTGGTTATTTTGTACCCTCAGTCAACACTCCAGAAACTGCAAGGGTCTGAAGCCGAAAAGAGAACAACAAAGCCCTCTAAGCTGGTGTGAATCTGACACCACAACAGATTGTGGCCATACTTAAGAAAAAATTTCATTAGGCCAGACATGTTTGAAATATGGGGATGCCTCGTGGAGCCACAATGAAGAGAGATCAGACGGAGGCATTCCGTGTCCCTATTGTAAAACCCAGACTCTAGTTTGTGAGGAGAGTTGGGTAATAGGTTCATTATTCTGGCTAATTCTCCCTTTGAACTGTGAACCAATGTTAAAATGTTAGGATTATTTGGAGGCCTGAATTAATAGATATTGAGTTTCCAAGAAATCGTTAGGGACAGGTTTTATTTCCTTTATTAAAAAATTCAGATATTTGCTAAATTAGGCTGATCTCCCCTGGGTTCCCCATAGAGGCAACTGATGACTGAACAGCAACATCCAACAGTTAATTCGAAGAAATGGTATGGCCCGGAAATAGAGCTGAAAGTGAGTTACAGTATATGTACCTAAAGGTGGGAACTGTCATGGAATCTGACGGGAATCTGGCAATTCTGGGCCTAGATGTGGTCCACAAATGAGTGTCATTGAAGTTTTCACTACATCTTGAAATCAAAGTGTCCTTAAAGAGGATTTAAAAATTTAATGAAAATCAAAATTTACTAAAAACTTCGACAAGTGAGTAGTTTTTGTCATGATTTGGTAGGCATAAGGCAGGACAAACTGCCTATTTGGACTTCTTTCTAAAGGAATCTACAGAATTAAAATAATAATAGTAATAGTAATAATAATAATAATAATACATAGCAGGAGAAAAATACTTGAAAATGAACTTGGAATGACCAACTTTAAGGAATTTCTTGGTAGTGTTATGACCTTGGACATGGGATTATTGCAAAATCATTCTTGGGATTATTGTGGGGAAAATGGAACCTCAAATATCAGACATTCTAAATTGTAAGATTCCTTTTCTAGGTTTTTGTGATAAATTGTTAACATAGTGCTATTTAAAATACCTGGTTATTAAATAGAGCGCTAAGTTGTACAATAATAATAGATGTAACATCATTTTTTATAATCTTCAGAGGACTATTACCAAAAATGCTTAGTTTAACCACACAAAACCCTTGAAGGTTGGCAGTGCGCACATATTCTCTTTTTACAGAAGATATAAGAAATGCAAGTTTTGGACTTGCCTGAAGCTGGGAACTGCTAGGGGAAGGGCCAGTTCTTCTGAACCCTGGATCTGTGCTCACTATATTTCGGTGATGGAAGAAGACATTTCTGGTTTGGGTTTTCTCCTGAATGAGACCTAAAACATTAAAAATATTCTTTGCCTGGTTCCAGGTTACGAAATAACACACCATTCTTCCCTGGCATTTCCTGGGGAATCAATGGAATATAATTCTTCATTTTAATCGATAATTCATTTTAATTTATAAATTCTAGACCCCATTTTGTATTATGTCTTTGGAATTGTCTGATTCATTTCATTTGCATTATATTTCAATCTGAGAGAATTCACATGTTGCTTCTGTGAACAATGAATAGTTTGTTACTATCACTGATTGAGCATATGCTGAAAACAGGTGAAGTTGGCAAAGAAATGAGAAGGGGACTCCATATATTTAAAGAGCTTTTAGAGTAATGCTGATTCTTTTTCTTTTTAAAGATTTTACTTATTTGAGAGAGAGCGAGGAGAGCAGGGGTGAGGGGCAGAGGGAGAGACAGAAACAGACTCCAGGCTGACCCGAGCCGAAGGCAGACACTTAACCGACTGAGCAACCCAGGTGCCCCAGTAAGGGGGATTGTTATTGTCAAATGGACTTTTTGGAAATTGTTTTTCATTCAAAGAGGTTTTGCCTGGTAGGCAGTGAGGTATATAATGTATGGAATTTGGGGGAAGGTAAGGTGGAGATGTACACCTGAGAGTCACCAGCATGGGACCCATCATCTAGGGGGTGGGTATTGGATGGAGAAGGTCAGAGCCACCCAGGCACCTTCAGCTAGTGCATGCCCATGTGCAGAGCACTGGTTCTTCCCTGACTCCACAGCACAATCATCTTCAGAGATTTTTAAAAACACATAGTGATCTCGGGTTCTCCTCCTCAGGCTCAAATGTCTAGCATAGGACTGGGGGATCAGAAGTCTGTAGACCCTACCCAAGTGGTTCTAATGTGCAAGTGGGGCTGAGAACCACTCTAATGAAGTCAGGAAGGTAGAAGGGAACCCTTAAAGGCGACTGAGAGATAGGAGGAGAAATAAAGAAGAACGGCATCTCGTAAGCCAAATGCAGAAAGTGTTCAGGAAAGGCGTGTTCTACTGCCCGCTGCTGATACAGGAAGGAAGGTGAGGCCGTTGATCATCCATGTTGTCAGGGTGGAGGTCACTGTCGACCTTGAACAAGGACAGTTTTTGTGGAATGGTGAGGATGCAAGTCTCAATGGGGCAGATTCAGGAGACCATGAGAGAGGAGAATATAGGCAATTCTTCAGAGAAGTTTTGTTGTAAATGGGAACAGAAATATGAGAATGTAGTTGGAAGGGGTTGAAAGTAAGGGAGTGTTTGTTTGTTTGTTTTTGTTATTTTAAAGATGGCAGAAATGGCAGCATGTTTTCAGGCCAATGGCAATGACCCAGTAGGGAAGGGGAAATAATGGGGAGGAAATAAAGCACAGTTGCGGGAGATCCTGAGCGTTAAGGGGACGGGCCACCAGGAGGGGAGCGGGTGGCTCACCCTTTGATCCAGGAAGACAGGCAGCGTAGGTAAGAACCAAAGTGGCGGAGTTGCAGGGGGGCGGTGCCCCAAAGTTCTCTGCTGCCCCAAAGGCAGCAGGACCATTGCTTGCAAGTGAGCAGACGGTAGGAGGGATTGGAGGTCTGAAAAGAGAGGACACCTGAAACAGGTCCCCCGAGAAATTGGCAGGCAGCTTTAAGGACTCATTGGGGCTGTGTGGTCATGGAATTCAGTGACACTGGTGGTCATGGTCGATGGTTTTTCCCCACACGTCCCACGCCTGGGACTAAGTGTGGAGGAGGCAGAGAGCTGAGTTTAACTAGAGTTGGATGGATGCGGTCGACAATTACTACTACACGGTGACGGGTTGAATAGAGTAACTGCAGTGTATACACGGTTGTCTGAAAAAAAAAGATCCATTATTAATTGCTTTAGAACAGAAGCTGAAAGGTGTAGATCTGGGAGCTGAATCATACCTGTAGATGTGCTTTCTTAAAAATATTTTGAATAGGGTGACAGTATTAAGAAATTGGGAGGTTTGACATTAAATATTCTGATTTCTGGCTCCTCTTGGCATCACTGGCTCTGTTCTCAAAGAGCAGAGCCAGCTGGGGGGGGGCCCTCTTGGTTTCCTCCCTTTGGTGGTGGGCAGTTTGATTCCTTCCTTAGCTCACCTTTCTGCTACCTGCTCAGTGTGTTCATCCTCCGCTGGAGGAACATTCCAGCTCTCCAGTCTGATGTGTTGATGGTCACAGCCTCCATGTGGGGAATGTCTGAGACGTCCCTGCCCCAGTTTGGGGAGCGAAGGCCTGACTTTTGCTGCCCACGTGTCTCCCAGTTTCCTAAAGCAGACCCTTATTTGGGAACCTGGTTTCTGCTTTGAGTTCAGCTTTATTCTGAGATTTCATCTTACTTTTTTGGGTGTCAGGCTTCTTGTTTATAAAAATAAATGGTCTGGACAGATGATCTGTAAGGTATTGATTGTCTGTGATTACTGTGAATTTATTCTGAAATGTCTCTGAGTATAATATGTCCTCTAGCTGAAAGATCCAGAACCGGCAGGAAGGGGACCCTGGTGGGAGTCTTGCCCGACACAGGGATAATGGCCTCTCACCCTCTTGTCAAACCCCAGTGCCGAGTCAATGACTTAGCAGTGATGGGCATTTCTGAAATACTGGACAAGCTCCCTTGGCTAACGGCTCTGCATCAGCTGTAAAGTGCACACTCAACACTTGATACTTTTCATTAAGATTAAAGAACTCTCAAGTGCAAGTGACAGAGTATGTTGATATATGATTACTGTCATAACACTGTGCTTTTTTGTCCTCAGAAGAAAATTTCCCAGTCATGGCTTTCACCTGACGTTCAGACAACAAAGCTCCCTGATTACATTTAATAAGAAAATTTAATAACCCCCTTATTGAGTATTTTTCCTGTAGCCTTGGATTAACCTTTAACAAATGAAGCCTTAGTTGCCACACTGCCCCAAGATTGTTTCCCTGTGATGAATGTGTCTAAGTCTGTATGTACTCGAGGACCCTGGGGGCTGGGAGAGTCACACTGTGGTTGGAATGACCCCTAGGAAGCCAGTTCTACTGAACTAACCACGCTCAGATACTAGGAATAACTTCCAGGACCCAGAGCCCCCTGATGGCCTTCTGTCACCAAACTACAAAATACAGGAAAACCTATTTCTCCAGAAATATAAATACTAGACACATCTAAATGGCAGAATAGTCCCCAACAGGATTCTTTATAAATGGTCATCTATTCAAAAATTGAATGATGGCTTGCTGTGGCTCATGGCATTTTTGGGGGCGACGATGTGACTGGTGTTCTCATGGAAACAAATTTACATAACACAGACAGGAGAAAATGGACCAAAAATGTCCCTATTTCATGTGGTGAGTATCCCGTAAGTGTTATGAAACAATGCTTAATTACTGCTTAGCGAAAGGCAGCCCAGGTGTGCAAGCTTGAAGAGGGTTTGAAAGAATTTAAAGGAAAACCTATAGAAAGAATAGGCAATAGAGCAGAATCTTCCCAAATGCTTGTTCTATTGCTCTTTCCTCTGATTTTGTTAGATGTTACAGCAAATCCTCCTTCCAGATTTTGCCATACCACTCCCTGTAGATCAGCAGGAATTTTGATTTACTATCTTTTTTATAATGATGGTTTTGAAGGTCTTTTAAAGAAATGTGTAATGCAAATTTGTATATTTTTTAAAAGATTTATTTATTTGAGAGAGAAGGAGAGCAGGTGTGAGCATGGGGAGGGGCGGAGGCGGAGGGAGAGAGAATCCCAAGCAGATCCCCACTGAACTTGGAGCCCAACGCAGGGCTTGCTCGCACGACCCTGAAATCATGACCTGAGCCAAAACCAAGAGTCAGACACTCAACCAACTGAGCCACCCAGGTGCCCCCAAATTTGTATTGTTTTGTGGTTAAATTGGATAAATATAAAGTTTGAGTCACATTTAGTCTCTAATATTTAGAGTTTAATGTTACGAACTTTTTTCATTTTCAGGTAAGCTTAGAATTTTATGACTGACACAAAATACTTATTGTATAAAAGTACTTATATGCTTCAGTGCATTAGCATGATACAAAAAAGTTTTCTAGTATATATATATAGTATATATAAAATATGTAATATATAATATATACAGTTAACACTTGCGTGTTCTAACAAAACCTTATATCCTTTATTATGTACTAGGTCTTCTGTGCTAAAAGTTCTTTTTCATACGATTGGGTCTGTTTGAAATCAATATCTCTGGCTTCCAGATATATTTTTAATTGAGAACAGATGTGCCCCTGGACATTCTGGGTAAATTATTTTTGCCTGTGGTCTGTGCTCCTCTAGACTCTGCACCCAAATGCCTTTTTTTTCTGCTCCTCCAGGGAGGTGACTGCAAGTTTTAGGGAGGGCCGGCTCAAAGGTCCCAAGGCCTGGGGAAGACAAGATGATTCAAGTGAACATGAAACATCACCCAATAAGCGCCAACCTTCCAGGCTGGGCAGACAGCGAGGAAGGAGTCAGCCTTCCCTCAAGAAGGAGTCTGCCGCTATGTGTCTGTCTTTGTCATATAAACCAGGGGACTATTGCCGAGACTGGACAAGCCCCGGAGCAGACTCTTCCCTTTAGCTTCCAGATTCAAGGTCCACATCATTGACTCTGGGAAACTCTGCCAACCTGTGTTCTATACAACGTGCTGACAATGAACAGACGTTGTCCAGATCCCGTTTTTGCCTCTGTCAAGCACAAGCACAAGCCTGCAGCAGAACCAGGCCAAGTGGGTGGTGAGGCTTTGAATAAAGAGGAAAACAAAACCAAGGTCAGTGGAGGCAATCACTTTACGGCTCAGTGGTCCCTAGAAGATGGAAGGAAAACGGGTGCGTGCATTCTGGCCCCTGATGTGGCCCTGCCTGGGACTTTGGGATCGTTAGTCCCCTTGGTGACTGTGACAGCGTCTGAGACCAGCAAGGCAACAAAAAAGCAGCAGTCTTCTGAGCCGGGTTGCACCTTCTGCTGTACACATTCACACAGCCAAGTGTGTGGGTCATGGGTGGTGGGATCCCCCAGTCTCGGGTCCCACGGAGGGTACGTGGGGTGGGGGGCTGCCCATGGCCTCCTGCAGTCTTCCCCCAAGTTCCCACTTGCTGATTCAGGTCACAGACCGTGATGCGGACTTCTTTCTCCTCTTTGCTCCCCAGTTTAACTTAAAAACCCAACCAACGCCAAGAACACACCTTTCATTCCCTTGCAGAAGGAGCTGCAAGGCCAGATGTCAGGAGCAAAGCTGGCTAGTTGAGAGTTAGGGTGCCCAAGGCAGAAAAAAGCCTCACCATCCCCGGGGTATGGTCACAGGACTGTGGGAGTTTACGCCCACAGTTGTCCAGAGTTACTCAATGAAGCAGCCCGGACTCACTGTCCGCAGGCTGCTAGAGTGCCCTGTCCGCTTGGCCTGGGGCTGCGTGGCGGCCGCAGAGCAATGCCAAGGCCACAGCGACCTATTCCGGAGCCGGTGGGGGTGGGGCGGCGGGCGCTGAGCTGTGCAGCTCCAGCCAGCCCAGCGGGGTCAGCAAGCCCATCCCCAGCCGCCCGCTGTCAAGTGGCCCAGTAATGAGTAAAGAGAAACGGTCATCTTACATGAGCAGAGGGCATTCCCCAGTTGCCAGGGTGATCTGGTCCCAGGGTACGGCTTGAAGTGGCTGAAGGTGGAATCATGAAGCAAAACGGGAGGTCCAAGTGCACACGGAGCGGTGATTAAACGGTTGATATTTCTTTGTCAGGCTCTCTCTTTGTTGGTGGGGACCCTCGACTTGAACTGACTTAACGGTTTAAGGTTAGGGATGTGGGCTTTCAGAAGTGTGAAAGGCATCCACCGCCCGGGGGGGGGGGGGGGAGGTGGGTGCTTGCATTTACAAGGCTGATGCTCCGGTGTGATTTCAATTTTCTTCAGCCTAAGAAACACCGCACATGTGAATGGAAACGCTTTATCAGTAGGTATTTACCCACTAATGACGCATGCTGGTGATGCATTCTGGTTGAAGCAACAGAAGCATTGAGGAAAAAACTGTCAATAATTATGTATGTGCATATAGATATGTATCTATAGATAGATAATGCCTATCTATCTATCTCGATCTATCGATCTATTGATTGATATATCAATATATCTATATACCCAAAAGCAGCTGCATGTTTTATAGATTTGCTGTTCAACTGGCCAAGGGCAGTTAAGCTTTATTAATGTGAACTTAGCCCCTTAAGTTAATAAACTCTTGTATGGAGCTATGGGTTGAGACGGTGAAAGGAAGTTATTTAATTGCCAAGATGATGACGAATGCTCTCTTATTGTACCGTTTTCCAGATTTTGCATACTAATAATGGAGTATGGCTTTGATTTCTTTTTTAATTGAGATTTAAGACTTTTTTTGTTTCGTAAAACTAAAAAACTAATTCATATACTTTTTTTAAGTGAACATAACCTCAAGATTTTATTGTCTTCATAATATTAACAAAATATGAAGCTTAAAACTGGATCACTTGGCCCTTTCTCTTCTTATTTCCTCCCAGTTCAAAATGCTTGCATCTCTTAATAGCCAGCATTCTCTTAGATCTGCAATTGGGCTCAATACATTCAAGCCTCAGCACAATCTTCTTTGTAGTTTTAGCCTTTTTCCGGAAAATCGGCTTAGTCTGCCCACCGTAGCCTCTCTGCTTCCTGTCATAACGCCGCTTTCCCTGGGCAAAAAGAGAATCTTTGCCCTTCTTGTACTGTGTCACTCTGTGGGGCTGGTGCTTGCCACACTTCTTGCAGAAAGTCCGGCGGGTTTTAGGAACGTTCACCATGTTTGCGAGAGCGCTATCGGCAGGGAAAGCCTAAAAAAGTAATTCATATACCTCTTACTGGAGATTTGAGTTTTTTGTTTCTTCTTGTTTTCTGGCCTAAAATTCAACATTTAGCTAAGCATGCTTCTTGTGCCTGTAACCCAAAAAGGAAACATATTCCTTTTGGATTGCATACACTTTGACTGATTTTGATACATAGTATGCCAATGAAGGTGAAGGAAAGCTCCATAAAGAGGTCTGTGAAAGTCGGGGTTCCCTTGCCCCTAAGGCTGTTCTTAGTAATAAGTGAAGAGCTTACAGATCTGGCTTCTGCCCCTAATATATGACAGAGTTAAGGAACTTCTCTAGGTGCCTAATTTCCTGCCAGGGAGGGAGCTTAAAACTCAAAATTTTAGACATTTACATGTACTTATTGATTTAAATCCAGTTGTGGGAAAACAAAGGAGAACATTTGAAAATCCTGTCTATATAATCATGTGACCATCAGTATCAAACATCTTTTATAACACTTTACTGAGGTAAATTTAAAATATAGTGAAGTGAACAAATCTCAAGACTAAAGCTCAATGTCATTATATGTATGTATACTGCCACGTGACCACCACAATAGATCAAGATTTAGAACTTTTTTGTCACCCTAGACAATTCCCTTTTCCATGTAATGTCACCACCCCATTTTAACTACTATTTTGATTTCTTTGAATATAGATTAGTTTGGTCTGTTTTTGTGACTTTAGATAAAAGGAATGGTATACTATGCTTTCTTTTCTGTGTCTGGCTTCTTGCACTCAGTGTAAGTGGTTTTAAATTTACATGCAGTTGTGTTTATTTTTTCTTTTTTCTTCTTTAAAGATTCATTTATTTATTTTGGAGAGAGAGAGAGCAAGTGCATGTGCACGTGTGGGCAGGGAGAAGGGCAGAGGGAGAGAATCTTTAAGCAGACTCTGTGCTGAGATCCCCGGACCCTGAGATCATGACCTGAGCTGAACCCAAAAGTTGACTGCTTAACCGACTGAGCCACCCAGGCACCCCTCACTTTTTCTACGTATACAGTTCTATGAGCGGCAGATTATCACCAGAGTCAGGATGCAGTCCCAAATCTCCCTTTAGAATCCAATGTTTATCCTTCTCAATCCCTGGCAACCAGTGATCTCTTCTCCTTTCCTATGGTTTTGTCTTTTCCCAAATGTCATATAAATTATACATATGTAAACTTTGTTACTGTTTTTTTTTTAAAGATTTTGTTTATTTATCCGAGAGAGAGAAAGAGGAGAGAGTGAGAAATTGAGAAAACACAAGCAGGGGTGGAGGGGTAGAGAGAGAAGCAGGCTTCCCGCTGAGCAGGGAGCCCAATGTGAGACTTGCTCTCAAGACCCTGGGATCATGACCTGAGCTGAAGGCAGATGGTTTACCAACTGAGCCACCCGGGGGCCCTGTTACTGTTTTTTGTTTTGTTTTGTCACAGTGCCTTTGAGATTCTTTCACATGTAGCAACAGTTTGTTCCTTTTTATTGCTCAGTAGTATCCCACCGCATGACTCCATCACAATTATTCATTTTGCTGTTGATGTGCTTACCATTTTTTGTCTTTATGCATAAAGCCGCTATGAATATTTCTGTACAAGTTTTTTTGTGGATACATAGATGAATTTCTTTCGGTATGTATCTAAGATGCAATTACCAAATCATAATCAAATGTAAGTTTGACTTTATTAGCAACTGTTCATCACGTTTCCAAATTCTCATCAACAATGTTCAAAATAGCCAACTCCCCTATGTCCTCACCAACACTTGGTATTACCAGTCTTTTTAGTTTTGTCATTCTGGTGGGTGTCTTTTGATATCTAGCTGTGGTTTAATTTACTTTCTCTGATGATTAATGATGTTGAGTATCTTTGCATGTATGTATTAGCCATTCTTACATTTTTTACAGCTGTGTTTTTATTTTTGATCCATAAGAATTTTTTATGTATTCCTCATACAAATCCTGTGTAAAATATATGCATTGTGCATGTTTTTTCCAGTGTGGACATTGACTTTTCACCCTCTTAATGATGTTTTTTGATGAACAAAAATTTTAAATTTTGATGAAGTCCATTTTATCCTATTTTCCACTTAAAATCAGTACTTTTTATGTCTTACCCGAGAAATTCTTGCCACAGTTCCCAAAGACATCATTCTATGATTTCTTCCAAAAGCTTTATAGTTTAGCCTTCACATTTAGGTATTAGATCCATATCCATTGAGAATTATTTGTGAGCATGTGTGCGTGTGTGCGTGCATGTGTGTGTGTGTGTGTGCGTGCGCACAGTGTGAAGTAATAAGACATCTAGCTGATACCCACAGTTGCTCCCATAATAGATGCAGGAGTTTTCTTTCCCACCAGTGCCTTTGTTGAAAATCAAGTGAGCATAGGTGTATGGGTGTATTTTTGGGCTTTTTATTCTGTTCCATTGATCTAGTTGTCTATTCTTATGCCAATAGCACACAGTTTGAATTAGTATAATTTTACAGCATGTCCTGAAATACAGTAGCGCAAAATCCTCCTCCGCTTCCTACTTTTCCTCCTCGCCCTCCTTTTCCTTCTTCTTCAAGATCCTTTTGGCTATTTAGATTGTTTTTATTTCACATAAATTTTATGATCCACTTGTTTACTAAAAAAAAAAAAAAAAAAAAATCCTGCAGGGGTTGTAACAGAAATTGCATTGATCAACTCAGGCAGACATGACATCTTAATAATATTGACTCTGTCTATTCACAGATGTGGTAATTCTTTCCATTTATTTAGGCCCTTTAAAAATTTCCCTTGCAATGTTTCTAGTATTCAGTGTAGAGGACTTGCACATTTGTAATTAATTTTATTCCTAGGTATGTGATGATATTGTAAATGGTATTTTTTTATTGTGATAAGAAAGACATAACGCAAATTTTACCATTTTGACCATTTTAAAATGTACCATTCAGTGGCATTAAGTACATTCCCATTGTGGTGCAATGGTCACCACCTCTATCTGCAGAACTTTTTTTGAACTGAAACTCTGTCCCCATTAAACAATAACTGCCCATGCCTTTCCCCCAGCCTCTGACAATCACAGTTCTCCTTTCTTTCTCTAGGAATTTGACCACTGTAGGTGTCTCATATAAGTAGAATCATAAAGTATTTATCCCTTTGTGTCTGCTTTATTTCACTTAGCACAGTATCTTCGATGTCCATCCATGTTGTAGCAGGTGTCAGAATTTCACTCCTTGCTCAGGCCGAATAACATTCCTTTGCACGTATATATCACATCTTGTTTATGCACTCATCTATCAGTGGAGATTTAGCGTAATTCCATCTTTTGTTGATTGTGAATAATGCTGCATGAACATTGATGGCAGATATCTGTTCAAGTCCTTGTGTTCAGTTCTTTTGTTTATAGACCAGAGGTGGAATTGCTGGATCATATGGTCATTCTGTGTTTAATTTTTTGAGGATGTAAATGATATTTTAAAATTTTATTTTTTCAATTGTTTTTGTTAGTATTTAGAAGTAAAATGGATTTTTCATGTTGACTTGCTAAGTTCACTCACTGGTTTTAATATACTGTAGATTCCTTTGGATTTTCTACGTGAACAATCATGTCATCTTTGAATAAAAATAATTTAGCTTTGTTTTTGTTAATATGTATGCTTTTTAATTTTTTTCCTTATTTCACTAGTTAGGACCTTCAGTGCAATGTTGAACAGAAATGGTGACAGTGGACATCCTTGCATTCTCAACCGTGGGGAGAAGGAATCCAATATTTCACTATTAAGTGTTATGTTGCTATAGAACATTTTTTGAGATACCCTTTATCAGATTAAGAGAGTGCCCTTATATTCCCAGTTTGCTAAAGCTCTCTAAAAATATCATAAGTGGTTATTAAATTCAGTAAATTTTTAGTGTTTTGGATTCTATTCAGATACTCAGTATTGAGTATCTACTATATGCTAGTATATAGCAGTAAACAAAGCCCATAAAACTATCCTCTTGGAGCTTATATTACAATGTATAGAGACAAACTGTAAACTAAAATAAACAGATACAATATATATTATACTGGAAGGTAGCAATTGATGGAAGCAGAAATAAAGCAGTGAATCTCCTGTTGGCCTTCATCTGCAATCCCAAGTTCCTCAAGCAAATGATAGTCCTTTAAACAGAATATTTCAGCCTATGGAAACATATCTCATCGCCTTTATTTTTCTCATTTTGTTGTAGATGGGTAAAAATTTCACTACGGATATTCATCAATTCTCAGAACTGTAATTAAAAATCTGTAATTTAAGGGAATGGTTCAGTGTTTCCATTTGTAAAAACACTTGGGATCTTGGTGTATGAGTTATTTCCTGACCCAAGTCTCAGACAGGGGATGTATCAGCTCCTTCTTCGCTGGTTTAAAAGCAGTAAGATGTGTAAGGGCTGGGCACAGAGCCAGGCACATAACGAGGGGAGAAACAAATGTCAGGCCCTTCCTCTTGCTTCATCATCCTTGCCCTCCTCGATCCCACTTCTAAATGTCATAGCTGGGTATTTGTAGCTGTGGGTAGATCAAGACATGCCAGAGGGTGGACATAGGTGAGTCTTGAATCAAAGCAGAGGTCTTTTTGACCTCTGGTGTCAGAGTGGAGATGGTAGGCAAATTCAGGGTCTAGAAGGAGAGTTGAGCTGATCTCCTAGGATATAAGCCTTGATGGCAAATGTGGGCAAGAGAAGGTCTAAGTGATGGGTGCTGGTCAATATTAGGGACCAAACTGGTATTAGGAAACAGGGAAGCAATGCATATCACCTGAGAACAGCGGTTCCATTCATTTGAAAAAACACTTATGGAAATCACCCCTATGTGCAACCAAGTGCTCTAAGATTTCTGAATTGGAACAGCCTAGCATGTGGCAAGTATAACTGATGTTTGATTGGTGACCTTGGGCAAGGACAACTCTCTGCTCTTGCTGTAGTAACCTGTCTGGGCCAATAAGTCTTACAGTGAGAATTGTGTTGGAGGTGGGGGTGGGAATGATAAATTTCTGCATGTGCTGATGGTTGTAACGAAAGACAGTGCCCCTGGGAGACCCACAGTTTAAATGCTCTATCTGGGTGGACTATGCCCATTTGTGTCTGTCTCCCTCTGGTGCCAGGATTCTTTGTTTTTAGTTTTTTTTTGTTCTATGTATCTCTAAAACTAGAGTTTAGGTTGGAAGGGACATGGTGTTCTAGTTTGGCATTTGACAATCATATTATTAAGTTCCATTATTTGACTTGTATGCTATCCCCCTACTGTGAGGCAGTCACTGAGTTCAAGACATTACAGAATATTACGCACAAGGAAGAAAACAGTTGAATTTTCTTTCCTTTTTCTTTCTTTCTTTCTTTCTTTCTTTCTTTCTTTCTTTCTTTCTTTCTTTCTTTCTTTCTTTCTTTCTTTCTTTCTTTCTTTCTTTCTTTCTTTTCTTTCTTTCTTTCTTTCTTTCTTTCTTTCTTTCTTTCTTTCTTTCTCTCTCTCTTTCTCTCTTTCTCTCTTTCTTTCCCTTCCTTCCTTCCTTCCTCCCTTTCTTTCTTTCTTTCTTTTCTTTTCTTTTCTTTTCTTTCTTCTTACCGCATAAACAACTAACCATTTTAGAAGTAGAACTGAAATAATCCCATCAAGAATTGGCATTGGGTTTCTGGGAGCCCCAGGGCAAGCAACCTTTTTTTGTACAGTGTGTTTGTCTAGGAATTGGGGCGAGAGAAACTTGAGTGTTGGTTTATTTTATGTTTCGAACTAAGAGTAATTTGTAAATACTTGAAATTTTGCAGGGGGAAAAACCCTCTTTTCACTAAATGATTGATCTTTAAGAGATGTTTGGATGCGTGGAGACTCAGATTCTTTGAACTTTTTGCATGTAGAACTTTGCATTCAGAAGCAATCCCCAACATTTGGGAATTTGTTCCTGGTAAGAAAGCTACTATTCAGACTAGTGCTGCATCCTCATTATAACAATTCCCATCATTGCGTACCTGCTGGAACCATCAAGAGCGGTGTTCTTCCTCCTATTCACCTGTGGAGGGCTAGCCAACCTATGAACGGGGGTCCCACTGCACACCCACCTCTAGGCTGAGAGCCCTTCCCGGTAGTAAGGCTGACGTTGTTTTTCGAAGACAGGGAATGATTTGCAAAATCTGATTTAGGAACCAATAAGCTAAATTTAAGATTATGAAAATAGATGGAAAGAAAAGCATTTGGCGAGCAAGTTTAACCCATGGGAGGGGAAACCCTCCTGTGCCATGGGGCCCTCCCTCGCAGAGGCCCAGTGAGAACCACTGAGGAGCAGAGGGCGAGGCCTGTGCCCTGGCCGCCCCACCCCCCACCCCCGGCTCCAGGCCTCCAGCCCGGGGAGTGCCCATCCTGTCCTGGCAGCGAGCGCTCCGCGGTGACGTCACCGCACAGGGTTTGCTCCTTGAGCCAGCTTTGCCAGGAGCCGGATCAACATTCTGCATCCTCGGCCCGCACCGAGGGAGGCCTGCAGAGCGTTTCCAGGGGCACTTCCGTTTCAGCTTGTTTCTATTTTAAAGCCTGGAGACAATTAAAGACCAGTGTCTGGTGCCAGTATTTTTTTTTTTTTTTTTTCCACAGTTCACGCTATTCTTAGAAACAGTTGAGCCGGTGGTGGAGTCTCAAGGCTCTGGAATCTTTTCCTTCGTGTGGCCAACAACTTATTTTTCCTGTGGAGGCTCAGTGGTGCTTTTCTTGGGCTCAGCAGTGCGGCTGATGCGGCCTGGATTGCATAGGCGCTGGGAGGACACGCACACCACCCTTTGGAAATGCAGCAGGGCAAGGATCAGGGACAGGCAAAGAGGAAAGAGCAGAACTGGCTCCCATAGGCAGCTGCTTTATTTATAGCTCCTAAAATGGTGTTTGTTCAACTATGCTGAATGTTGGTAGAAGTTCAAATGTGGGCACTGTGATCAAAATGCTGAAGTAGAGCGATAAAAATTGTATTTAAAAATTATTTTTAACTGCCTGTGAAGCTAAGGCTGTGTTTTGGCAAAATAAGTTGTTTTTAGTATGGTCGTATGGAATGAAAAAGTCATTCAGCCAGATTTTGTTGCGCACTTACTATGTATGACACAAGGTTATTTAACCTATGGTTTTTGTCTTCAAGAAGAAATAAGACATGCCCATGGATTTTTATAATAAAAATAACCAGGGACCACTTTTACCCAAAGACATGTATTAGAAAGGCCATTCGCATGTTGAACTAGGAACTTTCCAGAATGATTCAATGGGAAGCAATGTTCCCTTTTGTATATGTTTGAAGTTCTCCCCAATGAAAATTAAAAACTAGGAGAACAAAAGAAAGAATAATCTCTATTTTGAAATAATTAAAGTTGAACAGGAAAAAAAAAAACCCTGTAGAGTGCAGCCTAAGTGAGACTTTAAATGAATATTTATAACCTTAGTTGCATCCATTAGAAAAGGAGAAAGACTGAAACCTCGTGAGCTAAGTGCTGAACATAATACAGTAAAAAAAAACAACCACAGAGCAAGCAGAAAGAATGCAGAAGGAAGGAAACCATAAAGATAAGGCTGGCAATTAATGAGCTAGAAAACAGAGTAATAACACAGAAAATCAACTAAAGGAAAAACTAGTTCCTTGAAAAAAGTGATAAAGACTTCCGGTGAAAATGACCAAGGACAGGAGGAAGGAGGGCATGAAAGAGACATGACGTAGTTGCAGATGGAGATTTAAAAACCTATCAGAGAAGATTATGGATGAGTTCCCGACAAAATGTTTGGACACTTAGAGAGAAATTGGATGATTTCCTAGGAAAATATCAATGACAAAAATTAATGAAATGAAAAAGACTGAATATACCACAAAAGAAGAGAACTGAGTAAAAAACAAAATCTACGGCTTTCCCCTGGCCCCTTCCCCTCTTTAGAACACAAGCCAGAAGCAGCTAAGATTAGAAAATCTTCAAAGAGCAGATAAGCACTACTTTGTATAAACGTTTCTGAAGAAGGGAACAAGGACAACTCCCTACATCATTTTATATGTTTAAACCTGACAACAAAACTGAACAAGGAAGATAAAACAAGAAAGATAAAAAGCAAAATCGGAGTCCACTGAAAATTGTGAACATGAATGTAATGATCTGAAATAAAATATTAGCAAACCGAGTCTATCAAAATATTTTAAAAAGACATTTTTGCCCAATTGGTGTTTATCCCTAGTGTTGCAGGATGGCTTATGTTAGGAAACCTTGTAATTGACCTCATTTGTACACTTAAAGGTATAGGAATTGCTTCAAGGTTCCCCCCCCCAGTGATTTATTTAATTTTAATTTTAATTTTTTTATTGAAATTCAATTAGCCAACATATAATACATCATTAGTTGTTGATGTAGTGTTCATTGATTCATTCGTTGTGTAGAACACCCAGTGCTCATTACATCAAGTGCCCTCCTTAGTGCCCATCACCCACCCACCTCCCTTTACGTAACCCTCAGCTTGTTTCCTGGGGTTAAGTTTTATGTCTCTGTAAAATATGAAGCACAATCACGTTCTTCTCTGTTTCTGGGGATGAAAACCGAGGGATGAAATGAGGTGCTTCAACTGTTGCTAAAATGTCTTATCCCTTAAAACAGAAAAAGATCACTGGAGAAAAGTTTCAGTTAAGGGTAATGTTTCTTAGAACCAGTGGATGAGCCCATTGCTAATTGTTCTTTTCTCTATTTTTTTCTATCAGAGAAAAATTGTGGAAATAGGACACAACTAAACTTTTTAATTTCAGAAAAAAAGAAAAGAGACAAAATCCACAGCAAATAAATGATGACTGGCACTGTTCTATGCATCTTTTCCATTTTTGTTTGCTTATGCACTAGAAAATGTTCAGTTTATACTTTAATTTGCTCATAAGACTAAGAAACTGAAGGGAATGTCTTCTTGCCTTTGGTCTTCCATAAAATGTGTGGCTGATACTTTTGATTTCTTGTTTTCCACCTAAGAAAAAAATCAAAGATATATGCAGGAGAAGTCCATCCTCTCATCAGTAGCTACCAGGACTACACCAGATACAAACCTTCTATTCTCTCTGCACCTTTTCACTTCCTCCAGTCCCCCACGGTCATCAAAGTGCTTCTAAGATGGAGTTTATTTCTCTCTACTTTCTAATCTCTCTTAAAATTTCATCTGCTTTGTCTCTTTTTTATTCCCAACATCTCTCCTTTCATAATTATCTCCAACAGGGAGGACTCACCGGTCACATAGATTAGAATGTTTTACCTAATTGTTGAGGTGAAGTTTCAGGCAAGTACATTTGCATACAGTAGTATTTGTACACAGTTGACCTTTGGACAATGTGGGTGGGGGGAGGGTTAGAGATGCCAACCCCTCCCCCACTGGGAAATTCTGCACATAACTTTCAACTTGCCCCAAACTTAACTAATAGCCAACTAGTGACCGGAAGACTTACTGATAACATAAACAGTGGATTAACACATATTTTGTATGTTATATGTGTCTTATATCCTGTATTCTTAAAATAAAGTAAGCTAAAAAAGAAAATATTAAGAAAAGGAAGAGAAAATACATTTAAGTACTGTCCTGTTTTTTTTTTTTTTTTAAAGATTTTATTTATTTGACAGAGAGAGATACAGTGAGAGAGGGAACACAAGCAGGGGGCGTGGGAGAGGGAGAAGCAGGCTTCCCGCCGAGCAGGGAGCCCGATGCGGGGCTCGATCCCCGGACCGTGGGATCATGACCTGAGCCGAAGGCAGACGCGGAACGACTGAGCCACCCGGGCGCCCCTGTCCTGTTTTTATTAAAAGAAATCTGCCTGTAAGCGGACCCACGCGGTTCAAACTTGGGTAGTTCAGGGTCAACTCTATATACAGGTATTATGTAGAAAGGAGAAGAGGTCTATGTCTGCACCTGCGCGGCCCGCTGCTGGTCGTGGGCGCCGCCACCTGCAGGCGGGAGGTGGCGGGGGGCTGTCCTACTGGTCACGGAGTCGGGCACCGGCAGCCACGAGATCCTGAATGGACTGAAAAGGAGGAGCAGGCTGCTGCTGAAAAGGCTGTGACCCAGGAGGAATTTCGGGGTGAATGCACTGCTCCAGCTCCCGAGTTCACGGCTACTCAGCCGGAAGTCGCTGGGTCTGAGGGCGTGCAGGTGCCCTGGGTGCCCCGGCGCTCA
Organism: Zalophus californianus; assembly: GCF_009762305.2. Lineage (NCBI taxonomy): Eukaryota > Metazoa > Chordata > Mammalia > Carnivora > Otariidae > Zalophus > Zalophus californianus. The sequence continues at coordinate 113,311,650 of NC_045603.1, read as the reverse complement.
GCCGCCAACGAAGGCTGCTCGTGTGGCTCCCACGGCTCAGGCCACCGAATGGGTCAGAACAACTGCGGAGTGTGGCTTTAAGCTTTCTTCTCCAGACTTTTAAATAACAAATGGAAATAAAGTTGATGGAACATAAAGTTTCTAAACAAACAAACACAAACAAAAAAACAAACAAAAACAAAACCAGAGAGAGATTAGCATTGGGGGAACGTGGCAAATTTCATACATGAAATTTGATGAAAATGATATGAAAATGATAAACGCATGGGATGTGTGCAGAGGGGAGCATCCATCTCCTTTGCCTGCAAAAATGAAGGAAGATAACGTGAACGAAAAGACATTTGGACTGAAGAATGGATAAATTTGAGCAGTCAAAAGGGCACGGAAGTTCGCCGGTCAGGGGTGACGTGGGGATAACAACGGCCAAGGCAAGAAAACAGAACAGCAATGCAAAAGAATGGTTTGGTTTGAAGCCCTCCCAATAGGAGACGCCGGTCCCCTCCCAGGAAGCCCGTGCTATCTCTCTCTTTGTGCTGAACAATTCCTTCTATGAAGCCCAGATCTGTTTCTGGAAGCTTCCCGGATCTAGCCTTTGAGATTATGAATAGCAATTCCTTCTGCTGGAGATATTTAAAAGATAGCTTTCATGATCTGGCACTCGGCACACACACTAAAGAGGGCCATATACCCCTCTAGACTCGACTCTTTCTTTTTCTTTTTTTTCTTTTTTAAAAGATTTCATTTATTTGAGAGAGAGAGAGAGTGCACAAGCAGGGGGAAGGGGTAGAGGGAGAAGCAGGCTGCCCACTGAGCAGGAAGCCCGATGCGGGGCTCAATCCCAGGACCCTGGGATCATGACCTGAGCTGAAGGCAGATGCTTAATGACTGAGCCACCCAGGCACCCACCTTGACTCTTTCTTAGATGCTGTGTTTTCTCATCTCTTCTGAATGCTTTCTGGTTTGCAGTTTCCCTTCGCTGCATGTGCCTTTGAACACCTAACACCCCGGAATGGACGAGGGGCTGTAGGTACTGGAGTGATGAAGAATGGGATACACCCACCTCCATCATTCTAAGATTTTAAGTATCTGTCATCACAGCCTGACACTGTTTTAGTTTTTAGATCTGTGACATCATACTGGTAACCTGAGAGTTCACTGTCAATAAAGGCAAAGATGTCTCTTTTTATTGATTTATTTCCATGTGATCTGTGTGCTGGGTCATCAACATGTAATGTTGGTATACGAATTAGAAAAAGTCGCCCTCTCTGGGTGGACTCTGAGGAAAAAGGCATCTCTGTGGGCTGATGTAGGCGATGGCCACAGCGTGGCAGACTAAACAGGGCTGGGTTGGGGCCCCTGTTTGCTCCCTCACTCTGGAACTTTTGTGCAGTGCACATACTTCCCAGCTGAGCGCTGCACCTGATGCTGCCCTCTTACTGTGTTAGCAAAAGTTTTTTCTTCCCTCCCTCCCTTTTTCCTTTTCTTCTTTCCTTATAGCTTTAGAATAAAAGGCCTTACATTTCTGGTCCTTATATTTCATTTTGTTATAGTACATCCATTTTTCAGCTTTTCAAGACAGTTTTGTCTTCTTCTTTGCATATATTGGCATCTCTTCTGCATCCCATTACCAGTCAACTTGATGAACCTTCCCTTTCCTTGTGCTTCTGAGTTTTCTGTTTCTGACTTTCCCCTTCGTAAGTGATATTTAAGTAAATATCTTTCGAGCTGAGAACTTAAATTCTCTCTAGACTTAGGGTTCAAGAAAATTGACTTCTTTTGAAAACTTCTGTCTGAATTGCTGCAGAGATTAGCAGAAAATTTTAAGAAATGAAAAGATCCAAGGTGATAAGAGACAAAAGTTAAATAAATAACCCAGCGTTCTCACGGATACTGTTCTAGTCTCTGGCTCCCAACTGCTGTGTGAAGGGGAAGCTCCACTAGACTTCTGCTTCCTCCCTCAACTTTTTAAGCTTGTTGCCATCCACCCTCTCTGTTCCCAGGGGACGGCCTTGATGGTGCCCACTAATATCTGGGTGGGTGCTGGGGCATTCACATAGGGCAGGGAGTGAGCAAACAGCTTGGAAGCCTGCCGGGAGCAGACACTGGGCTAGGTGCTTCCTCCTATGCTGTGTCATTTAATATTCAGATCAATCCTGGGAGATATCACTCCCATTGTACAGAGAAGTAAACTGAGGCTCAAAGAGGTACGTGATCTGTCCAGCCTCTAAGTGACAGGTCTCCTGGTTCCAGATGTGAGCTCATTTTCACTAATTGAAATATTTGGTCCATTGAAGTTCACTTGTGCTCACTTTCGCCCAGTTCTTGAAACTTTGAGGTCCCATACTGGAAAGAAGTGGTCCAATGCATTGTCAACACTCACGGTGATGGAAAAGTCACCCATCACTGCCCCCAGTCTCAGTACGGTTGTAACAGTGCTTTCTCTATTTCTGACAGGTGGTAAAATTTTGAGTATAGTATCAAAGGAATGAGGAAAGAGCTTTCTGAGGGTGAAAGTGTGGAGAAGACGCTGAAGAGTGTCCAGGAAGATGGTTTTGCCTTTATCTCTGGAGTTTTAAGAAAATCTCTCCTTTTGAAGTAGAATCATTTGAGTCCCATCCCAACCGGCGACAAGATGAGGGACTCTGAGAGTCTCATGAGCCCTAACTGCTCTTGAAGAACGATCCTCTCCCAACCTGTGAGTAAAAAAGAACCCTGTGTGGGGTCCGACCAGGACACAAAGGCCAGACACCTCAGGAGTGTGGGAGGGGCCCTTCTTTTATTCCTTTCTCTTTTCTGTCTCGTGAAGGAGCACTTTGCATTCTTCATTCCTACTGCTATGATCTAGATCGCCCTGCATAGAACAGATTGTCTTCTTGGTTTTAAGTTTTTCCTCAACTTCCCTTCTGTCTCACAGTTACTAAGGTGACTTCATCCAGCATTTGCCAAAACTAAAATTGATTATAAGCTGTTGACTGGGACCCTTCGGTCTGTTCCTGCTCCCCCCGGAGAATGTTCCCAGCTAAAGGTTTGCAACGTTCAGGTTTGTTGGTAATGACTGGGTCAGCGGTTTTCTTTCTGGTGTGGACTCAAGGTCCTGGGTCCCGCTTCAGTTTGCTTAGGATGTAGGAGGGAAGAACCATCCTCAACCTTTGGGCCAGTAAAACAAAGGACACTCTTCCCGCCATATGGGACAAGATGCCAGCAGGAGAAGGGATGCAATCATTGGATAAATCTGTCAAATTTCCGTACTTCCAATTTCCTAGCTGTTCATTTGGATTTTTTTTTTTAATTTACTTATTTATTTGACAGAGAGAGACACAGCAAGAGGAGGGAACACAAACAGGGGGAGTGGGAGAGGGAGAAGCAGGCTTCCCATGGAGCAGGGAGCCCGATGCGGGGCTCGATCCCAGGACCCTGGGATCATGACCTGAGCGGAAGGCAGACACTTAAGGACTGAGCCACCCAGGCGCCCCAAGGGATTGTTTTTAAAGATTTTATTTATTTATTTGAGGGAGAAAATGAGAGACAGAGAGCATGAGAGGGAGGAGGGTCAGAGGGAGAAGCAGACTGCCCGCTGAGCAGCGAGCCCGATGTGCGGCTCCATCCCAGGACCCTGGGATCATGACCTGAGCCAAAGGCAGACGCTTAACGACTGAGCCACCCAGGTGCCCCTTCTAGCTGTTCATTTAGATAAAATCTTTTCTTCTCCCCCTCCGCCACGTCACATGAGGCTCTCTCAGTCACAGCTAGGTCTCTGTGCATTTGTCAAGCTCAACACATAACTTCTTGAGTGTGCTGCGATCCACCTACTCTACTCTCCTGAAAATGGTGTGGAGAATAAGACCTGCAACGGGGCCTTGAGGAATTTGCCTTTTTATGGGTGAGACTGGTAAACCCTGAAGTTAGAGCCTATTTCTGCCATTACTACCTTTTCCATAGGATTTGTGGTCTATGTGTTTGTTAATTCAGACTCCAGCTTTCTTGGGAAGACTTCCCAGAGTCACCTCTCCTCTGGGCTCAAACAGGCATGCGTTCATGTTGTTACTGGGCCTCAAACCCCCCTGAAGGGTTTGGGGGGAAGACCACAGATGTGCAAAGGGACCCGGGTCTGCTCCCTCATCCCACATTTTCTTGGTTATGTGACTGTGCTTCAACTCTAGTCCACTGTCCGATCGTTGCAAACAGAGGGTAACACGTGTCCTTCACAGAGCAGTCATGAGAATCAAGGGAGAGAAGATACAGGAGATCATGCGCCATACATTATCTGCTCTATGGTAGCCGGTCATTAAAGATTAGTTTTTTCCTTTTTTTCCATATCTTTATTTCCTCATTTGTTAAAGGCTTCATCTATCATTTCTAATTCTTCCTCTGCCTCCAAGAGGCTGAGATTCTGATATACTGTTATTCGATGATTATAAAAATAGTTATCTCATTGTCTGTTCTCTTTTTCTTCTGTTCTAGAAGTTTCTTGAGAGTTGTTATAGTTCTGGCATCCCTTGTGATGGTCAAGGCAGTGGAGGAGGGCTCTCCATATGTATCCAGTGGATATCATTCATATATGTGTCATTATATATCCAGCATGTCCGTTCGTCCGGTGTTCCACCATGAAGCCCAGACTCTTTGACACAGTCTCCTAGCCCCATCCTTTCAGTGCCCGCTACACTTGTCCAAAGGGGTGTTTGATAAACCTCAAGTATGGATGTAAATTACCAACTATACTCCACCTTGGGTCATGTTTTCTTTGCACATCAACTCTAGAATTACTTATATTCACTCTAATTAATCTTCCATAGAGACTTTTGATTAAGGTGAAGCGTTCTTCAGATATCGCATTCTGATAATAACATGATTCCAAGAGGTCATCTTATCCATCTTATATATTTGTGAAGAGGGCACCCATGAGTTGTTGAAATTCAAGTACTTGCCATAATTGAATTTCAAATCTTATCTCTCTGTTATAATCTGATATATTTCTACTGTGCTTTGGCTCCGAATATAATAAAAATCACATTTCAGGAATCCAGATTTGACCTCAAGGGATATTTCTGCTCTTGTTAATGAACGGTGTGTGTACACTGAACTCTTCTGAAAAAGTTTAGTCAAATGGGCCTTGAGCCTCTTACTTTTTGAAAACTCATTATAGTACATACCAAATACAAAACAAACAGCCCATCTTTTGTTATTAGAAATTCTCCCTGGGGCTGAGTGAGATAAATAGTTTAAAAATGACACTCTGCCATTGCACAGAAAACTTAATTCTATCAGCATACACATACTCAGGTATTGTTTTCGTAGACAGCAAATATGACGAAGGTATTATAGCATCTCTTTGTACTCAAATCATTAAAGTACTACCTCCTTAAATGAGATCTTATCCCCTGTTAACAATTTAGTTAATAAGTAGTTAGTTTAAACCTCTGCTAGCACTTAACACTTGATTTAAGTAGGCCCTTGGCCCCTGGGAGTCTCGAAGATCTATCTGGAGACTTAAAAAAAAAAAATCTAAAGTTAAAGAACATCTAAGAAGAGTGCGGTCACGTGGGAACCTTTTTTTTCTTTTAAAAGAATAACAGAAGTTTGTTGGAGAAATAATCAAACTGTAGATTACATCTCTAAATTGCCTTGAAGTCACTCAGCTTCTGTCAAAGGCTGATTCCGAATTCTTTGGCTTCTAATGGCTGTAACTGATAGCTTGAAAAGATTGTGGTTCATCGTGTGTGTGTGTACTAGATATAAAATAGATGATTTTGGACTAGTTTGAGATATTAAGGGTTAAATTATGCACTTAAGAATATTTATTTATTTGAGACAGAGAGCATGCCAGCTAGTATGCAAACAAGAGGGAGGGGCAGAGGCAGAGAGAGAAGCAGACCCCCCCACTGAGCAGGGAGCCCGATACGGGGCTCCATCCCAGGACTCCAGGATCATGACCTGAGCCAAAGGCAGATGCTTAACCTACTGAGCCACCCAGGTGCCCCTAAATTATGCACTTTAATAATTAAGGATGCTTAACTCCAGGTTCCTAAAAAAAAGAAATGAGTCCTCTTTATTAGAGAAAAGAAGGAAAAATCCTGACTCACCCCCATCTCCCATCCCTCCCTGCCCTCATGGCCTGAGCATTCTTCCCCAGGAGGGAGCAGGCTCAGGACTTTGAAGGTCCATGCCTTTTGGGTCATGCTGTCCTGAGCACCCATGTTTTGGAATCCTTTGTCTGGTCTTACAAGAAAAAATTTCAGGGTTGAGATATGGTCATTTATTTCTTATAACCAACTCTGTGATTAGGAACCATCATCTTTCCCATTTTATAGATGAGGAAATTGAGGCTCAGGTTCAATAATTTGCCTCAGGTGCTAACTATTGAGGCTGAAATTTAAAAAAGTGAATCTTGCCTCAAATCCCTGATCGCAACCATTTTGTCACAGGTGACACACAATATATTTGAATTGAATTTTCCCCTGACCCTCCCCTCCCAGAAGCACCTGCTCTTAAGAATTTTCCAAATCTTCATTTTTATTGTGGGATTTAAAAAATACAAGCCACATCACACTGTATGTTTTAACCCGTAACTTGGCTTTTAAACATAAAAACACTTTTTAGAGATTTCTCTAGTTCATTTCAAAAGTGGGGCTTTATTATTATTTTTAAATGGTTGCAATGTCCTATGTTATGGATATGCATTAGAATATTAATCATTTTTCCCCCCGGCAGAGGGTGATTAGACTTTTTTTTATAAAGTGCTGCAATCAGCATCCCTTATGTGGGCTCCCTATGCAGACTCCTCATTATCTTTATGAGGGTGATATGCTAACATTCTGTAGTGTGATCCTGAAAGCACTCACTCACTTCCCCTTTTCTTGTCTGCAGAGCTTTTCGTCCTACTCTTTAATTTATCTAAAACTGCTTATTGGGACCCTTGACTTTCTTAAGTATTGTCACCGCTTTAATTATCACTAATGCTAATACTAATAACTCTCTAAAAACTAGCTAATTTGACCTCTCTAAAAACTGGCTAACTTGACCTCTCCTCTTTTAAGGAGGGCAGTTTTATTTGCTTTTATGCTACTCCTCAGGGCTTTGTCAATCTATGTAGAATATTCTAGTATCCTAGATTTGGTCATTTTTTTAGAGAATCATAGAATTTGTAAGCCAGGCATTGTTTTAGCTATCGTTTACTTTCCGTAAGAAACTGGTTACATGAATCACCTCATGATGAGCTCAGCGCACCTCACTCTGGGTCAGTGCTGTTCCATCCCACTTCCCGTGAGCCGAGTTACTGAGCTGGAACTTGATGAAGAGTTAACCTAGAAGGAGATCCAAGTTCATTTGGCCAGTGGCTAGGGTTTTCTGAGGGGGGAGAATGGGGATGCAGGGAAGAAAAGAATCTATGGGGATTATAACACACCGCCAAGCCCTAAACAAAAGTAAAGGGCTCCTATAGGTTGTGGTAGCTGGTGGGTATTAAGGGCATCTAGAGCCACGCTGGGCCACTTTTCTCTTACCACTGGGAAATTTTGGAGGGCTAGAGGCACAGAGAAAAGGAAGCAAGGCAGGAGGAAGCAATCAAGCAATCAGACACTACTGTTAATGCCAAGTTTAGGAGGCAACACCACATCCTAGAGAAAAGGGAAAAGCATATATCATAGCTGCTTCCAATAACTTTGTTTTTTTAATCTGTCCTGGGGCTCATAAGTAGGTGAGCATTTTCTCTTCAATATTGACAATATTATAACTGCATCGAAAGATACATTTTCCTCCAGCTCGACCACAAGAGGAAACTATTAATGATACGACTTTGAGGAGATGGTACATTCCCAGCATATTCTTCTGATGATTAGCCTTTGTTCTCCAGGCCACAGTGATCTCTGCCACTTTTGGACAAGGGACGAAGGCCTTTCCCGAAAGCACAGAGTGCTGTGTCAGGGTGTGAATGTGGGCTAAAAGTAAATGTTTCTTTAATTACTATGAAATCACAAGTCTGATTGTGCAAAGCATGGCCTTTGCGGCCACTCTAGATTCTTCATTATTGGGTCTATTCTCTGCGGCTTTTTGGCCCCAGAAGCCTCTTTTCTCAATTTCTCTTTTCCACTGAGCCTAGTGGGCAGGATATAGTGTATCCTGTATTCACCAGTTATGGCTTTTGAGGTAAAATTTAAAAATGAAACATGGCTTCCCTGAGACTCTGGGAAATTGAGTATATTGATTTGCCTTTACCATGCTGTAAAAGGCTTTGATTTATCTACCTTTTTAATCTTTTAATTTTGGCACCAAATAGAGGTGACAGACAAATGAGCTCTGAAAGGAGCGTTTTACCAGCCCCTTCTGGGCTGTGTAGGGGGAAAGGGCTGATGGGAACAGACAACCTCCAAATGTCATGACAACGCATGGGACTGACGACAGCAGGACCCTGGCAAGGAGGCAGAGCAAGGGGCTGCTCAGTTCTGGAATGTGGTTTGTGGGGGCACAAAGGAGGAAAGCCATTCTTCCCCCACGCTTTCTCCTACCAAGTCCCACAGCATCTAAAAAGCTGAAATCGGAGAGGATCTCTCCTAGGTTAAGTACCTTTGCCCCTGTGTCCTTCTTGAAAGAGGCAAAATGCAGATATTGGAATATATTGTCACAGTGTTTTGGTGTAAGTTTATTTCTCAGCCTTAATAGCTGAAAACATCATGGGAAGTAGTTAGAAATGGATCGACAAAGTTAAAGCAGCCTCCTGTTTTTGCAAATCAAATCTCCTTGGAACACAACCATGCCCATTAGTTTGTATATTGTCTGTGACTGCCTTTTGCCCTGCAGTACAGGACTGAATAGTTGTGAGAGAAACCACACTGTCCTTGAAGCCTGAAATATTGATTATCTGACCCTTTATAGGAAAACTATGCCAACCCTTTGTCCAAAGTTGTGATCTCCAATAGGGTAGCCACTAATAACATGTGCCTATTCAACTGTAAGTTCCTTGAACTGAATATAATGAAAAATTCAATTCCTCATTTTCCCTAGCCACATTTCAAGTGTTTATTAGCCACTTGTGGCTCGTGGCTACCATATTGTACAGTGTAGATATAGAACATTTTCATCACGGCAGAAAGTTCTAGTGAAACTTATATGTTAGCATGCCTGCATGGCTCAGTCAGTTAAGCGTCTGCCTTCAGCTCAGGTCATGATCTCGGGGTCCTGGGATCGAGTCCCACGTCAGCAGGCTCCCTGCTCAGCCTCTGCCTCTCCCCTGGCTTGTGTGTTCTCTCTCTCTCTTTTTCTCGCTCCCTCTCTCAAATAAATAAATAAAATCTGAAAAAAGAGAAGCTTTTATATTAGTTAATAAGATATATATTAATATATATTACTATTTTATATTAATCCACTCACAACCCAAACATATCAAGTTCTTTGATCTCCATCACTTTCTTTGATCCAAGATAAAAGTCATGTCCGGGATTGATAGTTAAACTCATTGACTGTCTCTGGGTGGTATGGTATGCCTTGTCCCAGTAGTAATTGTGTATTCAGAATTCCCTCCAGTGCACTCATGATCTAATTTGTAAAAGTTATTTTCTTCTTCTTCTTCTTCTTTTTTAAGATTTTATTTATTCATTTGAGTGAGAGAGAGAGAGGGAACATGAGCAGGGGGGAAGGGCAGAAGCAGAGGGAGAAGCAGGCTCCCTGATGAGCAGGGAGCCCGATTCAGGACTAGATCCCAGGACTCGGAGATCATGACCTGAGCTAAAGGCAGACGCCCAACCGACTGAGCCACCCAGGCGCCCCAATTATTTTCTTTTTCTATGTGAGTCTAAGAGCTGCAGGCATTTTAGTAGTTCCCATATATTTCCTCTGGCTCCTGCATTCACAATTCCTTGCTGGCCTTTTGATGAAAGATACAGACTCCCTGGGCCATGGACCAGACTTCCCTCACTCGGCAGGAAGGTCACTCTGGGCCTCAGCCTGAGAACCTAGGCTTGTGACCTGGATGAGAGCCCACACTTTTCCAGAGGGAGTGCTGAAGATATCACTGCATCTAAAGTGAGCTGCTTTCCTGAGGAAAGATGGTTGTGGCTGTGGGAATCATTGCCTTCAGTCTGGGCAAAGGTTTCACTCTCTGCGAGACGTTACGTGATATATTGAGAATGGGCAGAGACTGGAGTGGGACCTGGGGAAACCCCCTCTGATCCAATCTGAGAGCCATGTCTATATTAGGGCAGAAGGCTAAGAGACTCAACAGAGCAAGTGGCTTAAAAGACAAGTGTATTTTTTTCAGATGATGGTCCAATGTGAAAGTTCCAGATGTGGGCTGCTCTATTCCACAGCTATTTGAGGACACAGGTTCCTTCCCCATCTTTGCTCTGTCTTCCGCCGTCCTTGGCTCCCTGGAAGACTTGTCATCTGCATAGTTAAAGGTGGTTATAGGCATGTCCAAGTTTCAAGGTGTGAGAAGGGGAGCAAGTATGGAGGTGATAGGCCCTCTCCGCAAAGTCCTGGGCCAGCCGCGTAGCTTCTCTCCTGCTCACCGTCCAGACCAATGATGCCCAACTCCAGGCAGGGCTGGGAAGTGCAGCCTGGACCTGTGTGGACAAGTGTGGAGTGGGTCTGGGGACATCGCTGATTCTCTGCTTGATATTTCCTCCACATCCACCAAGAAAACGTATCATTTCTTTTTTTCCTTTCCCTTTTTTTTTTTTTAAAGACTTATTTGAGAGAGAAAGAGAGAGCATGCATGAGTGGGGGGAAAGGGCAGAGGGAGAGAATCCTCAAGTAGACTCCCAGCTGAGTGTGGAGCCCAGTGTGGGACTCCACTGGGGCCTCCACATGGGGCTCGATCCCAGAACCCTGAGATCATGAACTGAGCCAAAACCAAGAGTCAAATGCTTAACCGGCTGTGCCACCCAGGCGCCCTGCTTCCTTTTCCTTTTTACCTTCCTCTCTACCTTCAAAACAAAAAATATTCCAGGAATGAAAGGGAATTAGTTTTTTCCACTTGTTTATTATTGTTTAAAAAATGACAAATCCCCAAACACAGATACTGAGCTGAAAACGTATTGCATTTCTACGGGGAATGAGCCCTTTCTGTAGGACTGCTAACCTCTCTGACGTGGGAGCTTTTTGGTGTTTTTCTGGAGCGGGGGTGGTGTGGGACAGCAACCCCTCTCATCATATCTTCAACAGCCGGAAACAGATTCAACCGGAATGTTCTTCAGAGCCCATCAGCTGTGCGCAGGCCTCCGAGCTTCATTACTTTGTTCCCTTCATTCCACTAGAGCAGCTCCGAGTCATGACAACCAGTGGGGATAATTGACGTGAAAAGGCTCAACCCCAAGTGCCCAAGCTTCCCCCAAACAATTGCTGGATTGTTCTGGGACCTGTTGATGCAACAAGACTCCTGCTAAGAAGTTTGGCCCATAATTAGCAAGCAGCCGCCACTAATCAAATGGTTTTAGGTGATAAAGTGAATGAGACAAAGCTGTTTCTTCTTCTTCTCGGGCAGGGAAGACAGTCAGTGTTTGAGTGAAGCTGACACTTCTGTAAAGGAAACTAAGTGAATTTGACTTCCATTTCACACTCGTGCTTTCCAGACTGATACCGAATCTGTGAGGCCCATCTCTTGAGCCTGGTTCCCCCACACCCCGCTGATGGGGCGGCAAAGTCTTAATGGAGCTCAGGGAAGGCAAGAAAGGCTGCGGGTTGGAAGCCCCATCTGCTCTACGCTTGACTAACCCTTAAAGACCTCTGGGAATTCAGAATGGAGCATGTTTAGCTCTCCCTTGACACCGGAAGGAAGTTCCATATGGGATAGTTTTCACCTTGACATTGACTTTTTGTACTGGGGGCAATGTGAAATGATGTCAGGTGAAAGACAAGTTGGTGCTAGAAAAACACCATTCACTGGATACTTGTGATTCAAATAAAGGTAGATTTTCTCTTATTGTTTACCTGCATTTAGTGAAAACGTCTTGGTGTGAGGGCAAGAGCAGCGGACAAGGAGAAATTGGATGGAAGTTGTCTAATTTCTGTGAACCTCGGCTGTCTCACCTGTAACTGGGAATATTCGTTAGATAATTAGAATCTTATCCAACTCCAAAAATATGTGAATGGATGGTGTCCTTAACCAAATATTGTAACATACATAGTTACGTTCTTGAAGTGGTTTCATATAAAATCTCTCTCCCTTTATAAACACATATTAATATTTATGTTTATATATATGGATATGATAAAGCTTTATGGACACACTGATGCATTAGATATTTTCCCCATATATCGATACCAGGTAGAAATATATGAGTTCAGTGGTGCCTGGGTGACTCAGTCGGTTAAGTGTCCGACTCTTGATTTCAGCTCAGATCATGATCTCTGGGTTGTGAGATCGGGCTCCGCGCTGGGCATGGAGCCTGCTTAAGATTCCATCTCTCCCTCTGCCTCTCCCCCCCGCCAAAAAAATGAAATACATGAGTTCAAAATGTGACTCACATGTCTCTGGGTTGAATGAGAATGGGAATGAGTTACTTAGCTACAATGCATTAGTCACTTAGCATTGACATAAACTGATAGCCACATAGTCATTGTTATTAATATCATCATGCTTATACGTATGAGAAGTGTAATACCATAAATGAGTGACCTAAAAAGCAGAAATTCTGTTGACACTTTATGTGTGCTAAAGGAACTGTGATGGGGAATCTCTCAAAATAGGAAAATTCCCACTTACTTTAACTCTCACTGCAAATTTACTTCTTACGAAGCCTTCAGCCAATTGTGTCGTTACAGAATTGGGGGAAAACATACAGTGCATAATTGTTCATTGTTTATTATACTTTCCAAACTGTACCATCTCGTGGTAGGCTTTAAATTATAAGCAGGTGAAATGAAATCAAACCACTGGCCTCAGTAGCACATGGGCACCTGTGAAATGAATTGAATATGAATATGGATTTGGGAATTTTGTTTTTGTTTCGGATTATCTAACGGCACAAGGCTGCAGCTGCTGTAGGGAAGGACAATCTCTTATTTATGTATCGTATTGAACTTAGAAAATAGCCAGTTTGCAGGAATAAAGTTTTCTTTTTCTTTTCCTTCTTTCAAGTTTTTTTTTTTTTAATTTTTTGAGATAGAGAGCGAGTAAGCACGTGCCCATGAGCTGGGGGGTGGGGCAGACTCTGCACCCAGCACAGAGCCCTACGAGGGGTTTGACACGACTCTGAGATCATGACCCGAGCTGAAACCAAGAGTTGGACGCTTAACCGACTGAGCCACCCAGGCGCCCCTAAAGTTTTATTTTTTAATTAGTGCACTTTTTATAATCTAGACTGTTAAGAATTGTACTGCTAGAGATGGGATAAGTTAATGTGGATATTCAGGAAATAAGCCTTCTTATTATTTTTTTGCCTTTCTTTTCCCTGTTATATTCCCAGCTTATATCCCTTGTATGCGGCACATAGAAGGAATTCAGTAAATATTTTTTCAGTGAATAATTAAAGAACAAATGAATGAATTTGGGAAGAGTTGCCTATCAAGTCCTTGTGAACCTCAGAGTTACATTTTTATAAGGCTGTCCAAGACCAAAAAATGAAGAACTTCTCATCTATCTGGGGACTAAGGGAATGAAATGTTTTATTGTCAGCTAAACCTAGCCCACGAGGTTGTCAGTCATGGAGGAGGTTCGGATTCACTTACTTGGCCTCTGTAGAGACTGTCTTCAAGATTGTGCTGGAATCCGCATATCCATTCTGCTTCTCTCTGAACCATGGAATTTAGTATCCCTATTGGGACTGAACAACATTTTTTTTTTTTGTCAATCATCTCAAACTGTTTGCTGAATACCCACCATGTGTTTACTGTGGTGCTAAGTTCTACAGATTCAGAAATGAGTGACATAGGTCCTGCCCTTCTTTTGGGGAGTTCTCAGTTTGTCACAGGAAAGAAACACATAAAGAGACTCAGTGATGAGCAGAAGATTTGGAACCTGGCTCTGGCCTTTTCTAGCCACATGGTTGTGACTAAATGCTTTCAGTTTCTTTATGAACAAAGTGGGTGGTGGTATACCCCTGTATTGTTAGTAAATGGCATATTTGAACTCTGATCTCTTGGAATCCCACGTCTGCTGTGTCCTTTCTATCGGGTACGGCTGTTTATTATTATTATTATTTTTTATTTTTTTTAAAAATTTATTTGAGAGAGAGAGAGCAAGACAGCGAGCAGGGGGAGGGGCAGAGGGAGAAGCAGACTCCCCGTTGAGCAGGGAGCCTGATGCAGGGCTCAATCCCAGGCCCCCAAGATCATGACCTGAGCCGAAGGCAGATGCTTAACCGACTGAGCCACCCTGGTACAGCTGTTAGAAGTAGACTGCAATGGAAAGATCTTTTACCACTGTATTTGGGTTCCGATTGACTCCCCAGCATCTCTTGTGCCCGAAGAACTCCAGGCTGGCTTTTCTGCTCATTCCTGAATTTCTGTTTCTTGTTACTTTACATTGGGGTTTCTCTTGTTTTTTTTTCTTTCTCCCCCTCACTGTGAAAACAGAACATAGTCTTGGTATTACTTTTCTAGCCTCCTGTACCTGAAGTGAATTTACTGCTTATTTGACATTTCTAAGATTATTTTCCATAGTTGTTGGAAACAAAAGTGAAGGAGGGCTTGTGTGTGCGCATGGGTGTGTTTGATAGTTGGGTGTGAGAGCGGGCTCCCTTTAGGGTTGCTTCTTTGTTTGGTCTTCCCCTACAGGTCCAATTTTTTTAAGCCACAATTGTTGTTGTTGTTGTTATTTTGTACAAAGGAAAACACAGCAGGTATATTTCAGAGAAAAACGAGACATGAAGTAAGTGTCCTGGGGTGAAGAGCGTTAGGGAGAGAGAGAGGGAGATAAGGACTTATGAAGGAATGGGTGTGAAGACACTGAAAATGTTGCCTTTGAGGGATGAGGTTGGTTGATAAATGTGGTAATTTAAAATAATAATAAAAAAAAAGGACTGCAAGTTTCTTGACACTACTCTCAATTGAGAGGCAGGGTCTATGTCTTCTCTCTTGAAATCTGGGTGGGCTTTTGACTCGCTTGTGGCCCGTAGAATGCTTCATGATTTCCACGGCTCTTAGGAAAGTGCGATGTAGCTTTCACTCTGTTGACTGGGACACTCACTGTTGGAGCTCTGAGCGGGCCAGAAGCCCAGGACGCCTGGAGAGGGCTCTTGTAAGGGCTCTGGTTGAGGCCTCGGTGGACAGCCAGTATCAATCACCAGTAATGTGAGTGAAGGTGCCTTCAGAAGATTCTCTCCCCAGTTGTTGAGTCAGCCGTAGCTGTGGAGTTTTCTCAGTTGAGATTCTAGATATTGCTGAGCAGAAACAAACAATTTTCATTGTACTCTGACCAAATTCCTGACCCACCAAACTTGTGAGCATAAAGAAATGGTTGTTTTAAGCTGTTAAGTTCTGGGGTAATTTGTTATGGAGCCATGGGGCCTGGGAATGAGGATGTGGAGAGGGAGGGAGCTATAGCTGCCATGAGGCATTACTTTCCCTTTTCCTTTGGCACCACATAGTCTGCCATGGACAGTTCTGCCCTGAATAAACACTGGGGCAAAAAAGGAAAATTGGGGATAAGGGTTCAGAAGAGGCCTTAGCATCAATTTCAAGGGGAAGAAGGAGATAGAGAGGAAATTCTCAGGGCCAATAGCTCCAGGCAGCCATTTTAGGCAACCCAACACAAATCCAAGGTAAACAAATCAGTGGGTACCTCTACAAAAGTTCCTTTATAAAGAACCAAAGGTTCAGGAATGGCGATTCTATTTTTGCAAACTTGGAGATATTCATCAGTTTCCTGGTCCAGATTTTTCAAAAGGCATGTTTCTATATGGACTGTGGGAATGGTTATTCTCTTGCATATCTCTTGCATATCTGACAGAGGGATGGCACAGGTGAAATAAAATCAGGGATCGTCTGTCCAGGCCACGTTAGGTCCATGGAACCTAAGCAGAGAGAGTGGCTATCATCCCAACCCAGAGCCGGGTCCAGCTATTGAAAGTGAGGCACTTGCTCTCCAGAGCCCTCCATCTCGAGGTACAACGTGTTTCTCACAGGGCATTGAGATACCCTGGTACACAAACAAAGAGTGCATAGAGATTCGGTGCCCACTATCCCCAGCATGAAGTTTTCCCCTAGGATATAATTTATAAATTAATCTTTTTTCAAAAAAAGAAAGAAAATGATCTCAACTAGTGGAGAAAGGCTTCCAACCCAGTAGATTTCTTAAATTGTTCTTATGAATAGAACTGTTTTTCTAATTTCTTCCCTAAGTTTGTGTATGATATATTATTACACCAGAATGTGAAACCAGCCAAATGAGCCCCAGGAAAGAAATGTTGCTCCAAAGTAAATATAGGAACTTGGTTAATGCCACATGATCAGATATCTTGCAAATAAGACACACAATTAAAAAATCATCGTATGTGACATTGGGAGTTACAGATTATATGAGATAGTCCCCCCCATGCTGAAGTGGAAATCTGATATACTCATTGAGCCTTGAGAAGAATTCGGGGAAAATGGAACTTTGAACCCATATAGGGAGGAGTGAGTGATTATGTAGAAATATGGCGGAAAACTAGGGGACACAGAGGAGCAAATGCAGATCATAAATCTTCAATAGAGCAAATGTTCAGCAAACCATTGTAGCTACATTTGTGGACATGAGGCAACTCTCAAATTTTAGTTAGCGCCAGTCGAAACAAAACTGCCGGTTCAATTTGATTAACGCATGATATATATTTAAAAGGATCTTCTCATGGCAAGGAAATGCAAAGCGAAACAGTGGTCTACTTATTTTAAGTAAAACAGTAAAATTCCACTAAATGAAAGAATTAAGGATGGGGTAGTATTTTTTTCTTCTTCTAAACCTTGCTATACTGTGGCTTTTACCTTGCAAAGCGTACAATTTAAGAGATGCATTAATAAGTTCACCTTTTCATGGCATCAGAAAAATATGTATAGGGTAGGAAAATGGAAACTGTACGGGACAATAAAACAAACTATGAGAATCTTATTGCATAGCTTAGAATAAGTCATTGCCTGGGATTGGAAAAAATGTTATGGTAAAACCTTTTTATATCGTGGTATTATTTTACTTTAAAGAGCCAACTTAGACAACTTGGGATATATATTTACGTAAAATGTTGGGAAGGGACTGTCTTCAAATGAAGATCATTCGGTGCAAAAGGATATTCAAAGATTTCCTTAGAAAACCCATTCTAACCCCTCCCCTCCCCCACGTTTTCTGCTGGGGGAAAGTTAATGTAAATCCCCCCACTTTATGGGGAATGATCAGCTTTGTTCTTTGCTTCATGTAGATGGGACCCCACTTTCTTGACATTGAGCATCTTTACATTTTTAGGGACACTAAAGTTTTTTCACACGTGTCCAGCAAAATTGTAGACCCTGGTCTTAAAGGACCAAAGACTGAAATGGAGCTAATTTCCTACAATGATTCTACGGCCTGGGGAATTACGTGAGGAAAAACCTGCCTACTGCCATTTATTGAACTAATTAAAAATAAAAACATAGCTTTCAGTAAAAAGTATATCTCAGAGCATGATACTAATTAGGTTTTTTTTTTTTTTTGCCTTATAAAAAATGTAACCTGATCTTTCTCTTTTGAAGGCTTCCAATGCTCAGTAAATTTTGTTAATTGGTTTATTAAGTTTTCCAATGCTGGCATAGTTCCTGTTCCGACTTTCTTAAAAGCGCTCACAATGATATCCTTGTGTCACCCCTGGTCTCAGATTGGGCTTTCTTATTGCAGACCAACAAAAAGAGTAGAATCGGTGTTCGAAGAGAGCTTGAAAGGCGATCTGGTCTCATCTCTGCCTTCCAGCAAGTGTACTGTAAGCCAATAAATGAAGACATGCAGTGTATAGATGGGGAGGTGACTAAGTTTAGACCACAGGCAGCTAGTGAGGTCAAGACGAGACAGAATTATACTGCCTAGTGGTATAATCCAGAAATCCAATATTTACCTATTTCAGAAATAATCATGCTGTGGGGAAGAAGGCACAAACCCATAATGCAGATTTCCATCAGAATGATACCTGCTAGAATTACTTTAGAGAGTGCGTTTCGAGTGACCTTTGATCATAGGCGCCCCCCCCACCCCCGACCCTACCAACGCTATGTGTGGAAGTCGTACAGGCCTTCTATTCACCTTTTATAGGAGTTTTTTAAGAGGATGTTTGAGGTAGGAGATATATCCCAGCAGTCAGGTCTGTCAAGACCTTATATTCCATCTTTTAATATGGTGTTTGCATGGCTTTACTGGTCTTGGAGAAGTGTGTAACCTTGTGTAATGAAACCATGGCCTTTGAGTAAAGAGTCCTTTCTAGTTTTGACTCATTCAAGGTTTCTAAGTGGAACACTTTTTCACGAAGAAGATTTCCAGTTGTAACCAAGGAGCCCTGAGCTCAGAAGTAAGGTTTTTCCCAAATATTTGTAAGAAAGAGAGACAATCATGGGACAGATTTTATCTGGTGCACTGAGTACTTTTGAAGTCTTGGGTAAGACTGGACATTTTGTAGGCTTTCCTTTGTGTGTCAGGGAAATTTTCAACAAGGCAGGCAGCTAGATAAAAGAGAAACCCTGGCCTCATTTGAGATGAAAGTTTTCAAACCGGGGCATGCCAAATTCATTGGAGAATATTGCCTCAAAGGAAATAATTCACTTTCTTTTGAAAATGCGTTATATAAAGCCCATTGTGTGATTAGGCCAGTTGTGTGATTATTGAGAAACAACTAAAAATAATAAATGATTGCCTCCTCAAAGGCATATTAACGTTGGGGAAAGCTTTTTGGTGGAAATTGTGAGATGTGGATATCCTAAGTGCCTGGCTTCCCGATGGGTACAACACAATCCGTACCCATCAGTTTCTAACTAGGAAAGCTCCTGTCCAGCTGTGGTATGGATAAAAGTGAGGCTTTTAAAAAAATTCTTGGGAACATGGAAAATATTTTACATTTGAACTTCAGAAGAAAGATCTATTTTTCTGCTCTGGTTTTGGCTCACCAGACAGGTCCTGCCCTTTCATAAGTGGCAAAGTTACCTTGTTAACCAGCACTGAGCACTGCTTGGACTCTGCTCTGGGCAAGAAGCATCTGCCCCCCATCCAGGCCAGATCTTATTCTCATGACCAAATCTTGAGAGATCTTGAGGCACTATCCACAGCTCTTACTCACTCAGCTCTGAAAATAAAGCATTATCAAAATGAGCACAGGTGAAGGCAGGTGACTGCAGATGAAACCGTGATTTTATTTTCCAAAAGACCAGCAGGCTCTGGTCTGGTGATGTTTTTCTGACATTCCCCAGATCTTCCTCCTCACATCCAGCGTAGTGCCACGCTGTGCCTGTCATCAGAATATGGTGTATGATTTCGTTCTTGAATGCACATTGAACCAAAAATAATTGCCTACATTAAAAAAGCAAGAAAAATCACCTTAGGAAGACATGACTATCATGTCCCACTGAGCAAGGAGGATCTCTGCGATCAGACATGGCTGACGTTAAGAAATGGGTTCCCTGGGGCGCCTGGGTGGCTCAGTTGGTTAAGCGACTGCCTTCGGCTCAGGTCATGATCCTGGAGTCCTGGGATCGAGTCCCACATCGGGCTCCCTGCTCTGCGGGAAGCCTGCTTCTCCCTCGGCTTGTGTTCCCTCTCTTGCTGTCTCTCTCTCTCTGTCAAATAAATAAATAAAATCTAAAAAAAAATTAAAAAAAAAAAAAGAAATGGGTTCCCTCTCCAACCTCTGCCCCTACACCTACATAAAATAAGGAAGTCAAACATAGGCACAGAGTTTTTAAAATAGAGAAAGGATACTTTGATTAAAATATACAAAGGAAGACATGTTATAATAAGAATAAGAAATTGAAAATGGAAAGACCATTTCCACCAAGAAGTCATCCTGGATTTGGCAAGGATAGCATTGGATTTTTTCCCCCATCACTGCATGTCTTCTGTTTAATGCTGAATGTTACGGCAAAGCCAAATAAAATATATTACGTAGACCTTGATTTCAAAGGTTCAGGAAGCTTATATCCCAAAATAGCAGAGAGGGAGGAGAATTGAAGCATTTGCAAAAGTCAGGTAACTATCAGACCCGATATATGTAAATGGGTCAAATTTCCCTATCAAAACGAGGCTAAGCCTTTTTCTCCCCCTTTGTCCAGACATACTTTTCTTAACAGAACAGAGAAATTCACAGAGTTGTGTATAAATGAAGAGTTTGTAACTGCAATCACGTTTTAATGTCTTCACTTTTTAAAAGGAGTCTATGATGAATCCTTCCTACAGAGAAGGATTATTTTGTAATATGCAAAACCACCTCTAAGAGATGTGAATATTGGGACCTCAAAAGGAGGCTCCTCTGTACCAAAGCTTTACTAAGTGGGTAACTATTTCTCTCATATGTGGTGATTACTTTCTCTTAACTCCTTCCTTTTAATTCAGTTTAATGCTGCTTTCACTTTTGATTATGTTTAAGGCACTCGGGGAGATGGGAGTCAGTGGAGGCCATCCTTGAAGTTGCTTACAAACCAAAGGACCCATAACATTCACCTTCTGTGTTTGCTTTATGTATGGATTTCCAGGTCTGTCTGTGATAGATTCACATACCGTTAGAGACCAGATTTTAATCTATAAACTATTGAAGAAAGACACACACACACACACACACACACACACACACACACACACACACACACGATTCAATCAATAGAACAAATGTAGCCTAATCTACAGATAAATTAATCTCCTCTAGACTGATAGCACTGATAACCACAGTACTATGTACTTCTACGGAATCTAGAAATCAGGACAATTAGTTCAAAAGTCAATAAAAGTCAGATCAGTGGGAACCAGAATATACTCATGCATATTTCTGAAGCTTGCAATTAAAACTTGCAACTCGGTGAAGGATCTTTTGGAAACATTTCCTTATAAAATCAGTGGCCTGTCTGTCATTCCCAAGACACACTAGGATGACGTTGGGGAACACAGGGAACAGGGCCTTCTCTGCTTTGGGGAACCTGAGTGCGATGCCAGCGTCAGGGACCTAGGCCCCTGGGGTCTCTTGGGGATGAAGCAGAAAGCCACCACCCATTTAGCCTCTCAAGGGTGTGAGCCACGGAAGCTCCAGGTCTGGGGCCAAGACCAGAGAGTTCTGATACTGGGGAGAGAAGCTCCAAGTCAACCAGAGTGGATGAGTGGAAGCCATTTTCCTTTGCTCACTACAGACTCACATCTGCAACCAAGAGAGGAGTTTTTCCTTTCTAGGAATCCTGGGTAGAATGCATTCTGTTCAATGAAATCTTAAAAAAAAAAAAAGTCAAGATCCCTGTGGTAGGTATCGGTCATTGGTTTCCAGTTACTCAACCCTTTTACAAGTCTTAAGGATCCTATAAACTTTGAAAGTTGTAGTAAAATATTTATAGAGCAAGTCAAAGAAAAGTATAAAACAGTAGTCTAGGTGACATTTTGACATGACAAAAATTCCTCTCTACTCTCTGACTTTTTGATTCATGAGGGTATAAGTACCTGGGCTGTTGAAATTCCAGCTCCCTTCACTCCATAGACCTGGAGCTGGGTGATTCCCACAGCTGCTATGTTCTCTCACTTTCTTTCTTTCTAGTGTTTACTTTAGAAATCCAGGAGACGATTCTGATGAGAAGTGACAGTCCCAATCCACGGTGCCACAGCTGAAATCTCTCAGGTCATTACCCCTCTGAATTTCCAGGGAAGGGGCGTTGGAGTCACGTCTCCACTGGGTATGAGAAAGCCTGGAGTAGCAATTGCTGTTGCAGGTTTTTAGGGCAGATATAAATTGGAGGCCTGAGTAGTAAAATCTGCCACCCCAAAGCCCTGAGATACTCTTTATTCAAGCAATCTTAGGACCCCAGGGGAGCTCCACTGGGAGCAGTCACATTTTGCCTTTGTGCCCTCACTTTCCCAGTCAAGGCTTAGAGTCCTTTCCTTCCTGGCCGGGGCGTGGGGCGTCTGATGATAGGGTGCTGCTCACCAGCTGTTGCCACACCACTAAACAGTGGGGACTGATTTTAAGCAAGGAATATGGGGTTCATAAATATGCGCGGGGCAGGAAAACGCTATCGCATATAAATGCGTGCAATATTATTCCAGGAAAAACATATGAATGTTTTGGAAGTCCTAAGGGACTTCCTAAATAACGATGGTGCGTGGCAGCCAAGAGGTTTGTGCTCAAAGAAAGCCCAAGATCATAACTGAAAGTGTGTTATGAGGCAAGAAAAGGTTAAGAACCACGGACAAAAATAATGTCTTATTTGGTCCTGCTACCATAACTCTAGGGGTGAAATTAAGTTCATGTCCCTTTCTGCGAAAGTATGCTTATAAAGTAATGAGGTAGGTGTCTTAACAAATATATCTGAATGAATGCCTCCGAATAAACGTGGCCTTCAAATTAGCCCATGGTGAAGACTCTAATTTCTATGACATACGTTGGCTTATAGTCCTTTTTGTTGTTGCTTAAATCATTTTTTTGAAACTCTTTGCTCAAGCCCTCTTACCCCCTAGATACTTTTCATTTGGGGGAGAGAGAGGGGCCGGGGGCAAGGGGAGAGGGAGAAGCAGACTTCCTGCTGAGCAGGGAGCCCAATGTGGGACTCGATCCCAGGACCCTGGGACCATGACCTGAGCTGAAAGCAGACGCTTAACTGACTGAGACACCTAGGTGCCCCTCCCCCTAGATTTTTAAAAGCCATTTTCCCCCTAGATTGTGATATACACCACTCCTCTGTGACTCTTGAGGCTTTGTATATATTACTATTGAGAATATACCTATTTAACTCTGTATTTAGTTATTTTCTGGGTTTATGTCCCATACAGGAATGTATCCTGGCACAGAGTAAAAGTGTACAAAAAAGTGTGTTGAGTGAATGACCTTAAGAGGTAGTTTGTGATCCATGCAAAAATAATTCGCCTAATATTTTGGGCTTATATGTTGTTTTACACGAAAGCAGTGTCACCCGATGTGATCACCTACATTCATTCACCAGCTCTGTTTTCAAGTGATTTTTGGTTGACTTTAAGAATCAAATGCACCTTCTTGGTATAAAGATTTATAACCACTGAGACTATTTTAAAAGAATGTGCTCTTGGCTCTGGGGCAATCCCAAAGGAGGAATTTCCAAAATATTTTGAGCCATGACTACATCATTGTGTAGTGATGCCCAGTGGAAAAATATTTTTTAAAGCAATAGAGCCATTCTGTAAAAGTTACTCAGAGTTACTAGTGGCTGAGAAATCAACTGGCTGTTGTGGCAGACTTCCTTTGTTTGGGGAAAATCAGCAGAATTTCAATTTGTCCACGAACCATCATTTATGTAATGAGAGCCATCGTCAATCTGACTCTAGGTATTGTACGATGAGATGTGATGTGTTTTATTTAATATAAATTAAGTCTAGCTTTAGCAGGACACTGGTCCCCATGGCTTCTCTGAATATGGATTTAGATTGTGGTGATTGTCTTTAAAACTGTTCGAGGAAGATGTATGCGTGTGTGTGAGTATGCACTGTGTCTGAATGCACGTACATTTTGTCAAGTTATTCGTTTAAGGATATTGCAAAACCCAGAAGGGAGCCTGACCCTCTCCTCACTTCACATTGGGGAAAACTGGGTCAGAGTCCCAGGCGTGGCGTTATTAAGGCCAGTAGATGGAAATAAACCATTGATTATTGTGGTTGGTGTTTGGGGCCATAGAAGTTGCACTGCAGCTGGTGTGGGTTTAAAGGTTCCTCTTGTAGGAAGGGGAAGCCCCCCTTGCCAGTCATCTTGGGGTGAAGGACGCAGGCCCAGCACTGAGGTCTGGGGCTGCGAAGCCAGCACTGGATTCAAGGGTGCGAAAGAGATATGGGGATTTGTTGAGAAGATGCTGAGCCTACTCCCTCATGTGAAAGTTAGCCAAAAGGTACAGGGAGGGTCTGAGGTTGGCTTTTGGAGCTGTGAACCTCTAGAGGAACCACTTTTAATATGCATGTAAATGTTTCTCGGAGTGCAATTTTGTCTACCCTGACTTTTCAGTAAAATTTTATTAAACAATCTGACTGTTCCTCACAGTGCTTTGGGGAATTACAGGCAGAGTTAGTGTCTGCACTTGACTTGAGGTGGGGAAGGCAGAGAGGCCTGGAAGAAGCCGGCTCTTCACACACAGCTCTTCACTTCAAGCTCAAGGTGTCCCAGAAATCAGAGTCCACTTTGGCTAGCATTTGGGGGATGGCCTCTTCACCTCAGTCAACACTCCCAACCTGCTCCTCAGTGGGCGAGGTGGATCTTTACTCTTCATTTCTCAACTCTGGGGCTCTGCTTTCTCTGGATCTATTAGAGAGCCTCTCCCATGGGCCTTCCAGTATTGGTTGGTGTCTTCAACCCTGCTGGTCTGCACCTGGGGCCCTGCCCCCTGCCACTCACTGTTCTATCTCTTCCTGTCTTCGGCCTTCCTGTTGAAGTCTCACCCATGGGGTTCCTGGGCGACTCAGTCGGTTAAGCGTCTGCCTTCGGCTCAGGTCACGATCTTGGGGGCCTTGGATTGAGCCCTGTGTCGGGCTCTCTGCTCAGTGGGGAGCCTGCTTCTCCCTCTCCCTCTGCCTGCCACTCCCCCTGCTTGTGCTCTCTCTCTCTCTCTCTCTGTCAAATAAATAAATGAAATCTTTAAAAAAAAAATAAAGTCTCACCCATTCCATTCTGACTTTTCCTCTACCCATTGTCCTGGATGGAGCCAAAGGTTCAGCTCCATTTGTTATTGGGAGGATGAGGGTGAAGGACAGCAAGTCTCCACTCTGGGCCATGTAGATGGCCCTCAGACTTTTCCACCTGCTAAGGACAACTGCTTCCTAGAGAAACTCTTGAGTATGATTATACTGAGTCTCTTTTGTCCACTTTAAATTGTATTACAAAAGCCCCCCTAGTGTGACCATCAAGAGGGAAAAAGGCTTCCCAAATACACTGCTATGAACACAGAAGTCTCTCCAAGCTGCTAACTGCTTGATTTTTAAAAAATCTCCACAAACGTCAAAAACTCATGAAGTGCTTCATAAATATTTTCTGACACATTCCACATCTCTGGATCTCCAGGGTACCTGGCAGAGTTGAGAAAGTTTGGGCAAGGCAGTTTCCCTCTTTCCCCCTGGGCCCAGGAAACCAACTTGACACAATTAGGTTACATTTTTGGTAGAACTGAGTGGGAAGCGTCATCAGCAATTTTCCAGCATATAGATTCCCAAACAGGGAGCAGTTTGTGTAGCATCTTATTAATTTGATTGTATTACCAAATCAGAAAATTGTCTGGCCCACTTAGACTGATTTTAAAAATGAAAGACAATTCAAAGACGTTTTCACTTTGCAAGAAACTGTTTGGGAACACCATGTCCTAGGAAGGGATTAGGAAGGAGGTCTGGAATCATGCCTGGTTCCGGTCGGCCCGTCGCTGAAGTGCTGAAAGGAGCAGTTTATGGTGCCCGCGTGTCTTACGTATATGATGAGGTGGGTGGAGGGCCTCGTTGATGGTGACGTCACACTCACGGCCTTCTTGTGTTCTTATGTCCTGATTCCCAGGAACATCAACTTCATAAAAATATTTCTCTCACTTAAACCACCCATTAACCTTTCTAAGTTGGCTAATGATTAATGTCATTAGCCTTAGGATGGGATGACAACTCCCCAAGAGGGTATAGCACCCACAAAGTGGGGTGGCTGTAAGAACTCTAGCCTGCTGTCCTCAGTCTGTCTGGGTGTGGAGATAATAATGGTTTTACGTCTCCAGCAGAGCCTTTTATTGCGGCCATAATTATGCATCTGTTCGGTTAGCACCTGCCCTACTGGTTGGGAGAAAGAACCCAAATAACAATGTCAAGTTTATCAGACTTGCACGAGGTGGACACCACAAGTGATGTAGCGACCTGGTGTGCGGGAACCAAAGTCTCCAGGTTCTGAGTCTGTTCTGATTCCCTTTATCCTTGGCCTCATTCTATCAGGTGCAACTTTTATGATATTGCCATTTCCGTAGGTCAAAAATAGCCAAATATCGGCAACTGCCTAGGGTTCGGCCCAATACGTTTTGTTCTCAGTCCGTCTAGATTATAAGTCACGGGTCAAAGGCAGTGAGCAAGGAGAATAAGACTCAAGTGAGAGAAACCTCAGAGTTAGGCGTAGTGAAGCCTATATGGTTTTTGCACACTTTTGCACTAATGTTATATGCACGTGGCTTTTGAACAGTTTCCACTTGGGTTGAGACATTTAAGGTAAGGAGTTCGTAAGGTTTCATGTCATGATAGTGCCTAAAAATAGTTTCCCTGGTATTTTCATTAAGTTACGAGGGATAAGAGGGTTGGGTTTACAAAAAAAATGTTTGCAGTCTTAAAGGGCATGTGGGACCCTGCAAACAACGAAGGATGACTGCAGTCAGGAAGACTTGTTTGATTTAGTAGCAGGTGGACTTCGAGGCAGCAGAAGTCACGACTTGTTCCACTGTTTAATGATGGATAAGGGAAATGAGAAAGGAAGAGTTAGCATTGCTTACCTACCCTGTGACCCATCTTTCCATGTATTCTACTTTTCCATCCTCATAAAGATCCAGTGGGACAGGCATTTTTATCTCCATAAGTGACAGATGCTCTGAGCAGTGTTAAAAAAGTGTCAAGGTCCGGGGGTGCCTGGGTGGCTCAGTCGGTTGAGCATCAGACTCTTGATTTCAGTTCAGGTCATGATCTTGGGGGGTGGGATGGGGTGTGTTTGGGTGGGGGTGGGATGTGAGATCCAGCCTGTGACAAGCCCTGCGCTTAGCAGGGAGCTTGCTGGAGATTCTCTCCCTCTGCCCCTCCCCCTGCTCTCTTTCTCTCAAGTAAATAAATCTTTTTTTTTTACAAAAGTGTCAAGGTCCATATCACTAGACGTTGGCAGAGCCAGAATTTACACCCAGGTCAGTCTTATTCAAAGCCTCACCATTTCCTTACACCTAGAATGTTCTGGGCTGGTCTGGGTTGATGCCTTTGCTTCCAGCATACTCAGAAGTGTCCCAGTTGGGGGCTATGCATACTGCTAGCACTTACCTACCTCACCAGTCCTCTCAAAACGGATCTAAGGAGGTCTCTTCCCATATAAAGCCCGGTGTTTTGGGGTTGCATTAACATTTTGCTCCAGACACGACTGCTCCAGGCGTCCTGCCTTTAGCTACTCCCAGGAGGGCTTAGAACTCAGAGTCAAGGAAGTATATTCTTTCAGTAGTGTCTCTGGTGGTTGTGTTAGCTGTATTTTCTTGTGAGAAATCCAGGATAAAAAGGATTTCTTTTTTTTTTTAATTTTTTTATTGTTATGTTTTTTTTCTTCTTTTTCTTCTCTTTTTTTTTTAAGTCCAACAGTTTTTATTTTTTTTTTTAATTTATTTGACACAGAGTGAGAGATAGCAAGAGCAGAAACACAAACAGGGGGAGTGGGAGAGGGAGAAGCAGGCTTCCCATGGAGCAGGGAGCCCGAAGCAGGGCTCGATCCCAGGACCCTGGGATCATGACCAGAGCTGAAGGCAGAGGCTTAACCGACTGAGCCACCCAGGCGCCCCATATTGTTATGTTAATCACCATACATTACAAGAATGAAGGGGAGTAAGTCGGAGGGGGAGATGAACCATGAGAGACGATGGACTCTGAAAAACAAACTGAAGGTTCGAGAAGGATTTCTA
The DNA here is from genome assembly GCF_009762305.2 of Zalophus californianus. NCBI lineage: Eukaryota > Metazoa > Chordata > Mammalia > Carnivora > Otariidae > Zalophus > Zalophus californianus. The sequence continues at coordinate 113,283,933 of NC_045603.1, read as the reverse complement.
AATCACTTTTGTACAAGACAAAACGGAACGGTGTTAGAACCTTAAACTGCCAAATTGTTTTTGGGTCATGTGATTGCTCTAGGTTGATGAGCCATTAAAGCAAGTAACAATTATGCCAGGCACTTGAGAGGAGGATGGGAGAGAGGGAATATATTGTTTTGATGCTGGCTTTTATGGTTGTGCTGATCTTCAGAGTGATTCTGTTTTAATCAGCGCCCATGGTGAGGGTCATGGATAAATACCACTTTCGCAGGTACATGCAAGTACTAAACTTGGAAATAATGAAGACTAATGTGGTAATTTAATACATATTAATCTGTTTGCTTACTTATGCTGCACCTGTCACAGCCTATAAACCCCAGCAACATAGAGGCTGCTAATTCTACCCGGTTGCTGGACATGCAAAATAGAGAAATGCCAAAGAGAAATCACGGAAACTTGGTCTGTCCCTGCATGGTAAGTGGATCCATTATAGCTCATGTGCCTTATCTCTCCATTCTGTTTGAGCTTGAGTCAGCTGCGTGCACAGAATTTCCTCTGAAAGGGACAACAAACGTATATAACGTAGCATTCACGGCGTGTTTTTGGCCATTTGCCCCTTGAATGACTAGGAGGTTCCAGTAGATTATTCAATTCAGTCACTGAGTACAGGGTTTGGCATAGGAGGAGTTCAACGAACATTTGAATGGTAAACATTTGCTGAGTTCCTATCCTTATATTATCCAGAAGAAGCGTAAGTACTCAACGCTTTTTTCTGGAGATGATGGAGATATTGATATGAAATAATTAGACCTGATGTATTTGGAAAGCAAAACCAGAAAGGTTAAAGTAAAGTGAATTGAAGGTAATCAACCGCCAAGTTAGTTACCACAGACCCCCAAATGGTCATATCTGTCTAGTTGGCTGCATTTTGGGGAGCACATGTTCCATGGGTCTGAGCTCCAGGGCAGAAAGGGCATGGACAGGGGAGTCGGGGCGACCTGAAGGTAGTAGTTCAACAACTCGGCATGTGGCTTTTCTCCTCTCCACAGTAAGGCTAACCATATCTACCTTCGGGGACCGTTGTAGAGATTCGCAAAAAGGTAAGTGAAGCTGTACTCCATGCATGGCACAAAGTAGGACTCAACGCATGGATGGTGGTCGTTCTGGTCCTTGTGGAGGAGACAGGACTTGACATGGGTCTCAGCGACACATCAGAACCTCAGTAAGTGGCGGGAAAGAGTAAAGGCATCTTCCATGCTGCTGTGTGGAGTTCTTATTCATTTATCGTCACAACCATGTAGTTTTGCCCTGTATGAATCTTCTACAGTCTATTGAAGTTTATTTGAGGTGTTCCCACTTTCTGGCCACTATGAGCAATATGGTGTATGTGTTTCCTACGGGGCAGCCCCCGCACATTATGCAAATTGGAGGGCTGTGGACAGCAGTTATTCTTTCACAGTTCTGGAGGCGAGTCCACAATCCAGGTGTCTGGCAGGACCATGCTCTCTCTGAAGGCTCTAGGGCAGGACGTTTTCCACGCCTTTCTCATAGCTTCTGGTGTTATCATCAGCAGTCTCCAGTGTTCCTTAGTTTGCAGACTCATCCTCCTTTGTCTCTGCCTCCGCTGTCCCCTGGGAATCTCTCTGTGCGGATCCCTGTAGCTTTTCTTCTCTTTTCATAAGGACACTAATGATACTGGATTCCGGGCCCGCCCTATTTCAGTATGACTTCACCTTAACTTAAATAATGGTGTTTGCAGCTACCTTATTTCCAAATAAGGTCACATTCTTTTTCTTTAGAGAGAAAGAGGGAGAGAGAGAGGGAGAGCATGAGCAGGGGGAGGCGAGGGGCAGAAGGAAAGGGAGAGAGAGAATCCAAAGCAGGCTGCAAGCCAGCGCAGAGCCCGACACGGAGCTTCATCTCATGACCTGAGCTGAAATCAAAAGTCAGACGCTTAACCGACTGAACCACTCAGGTGCCCCCAAATAAGATCACATTCTGAAGCTCTGGGGAGGACATGAATTTTAGGGGGGTCTCTTCAACCCAGTCTATATAGCTATGAGCATTCTTGCACCTGCCTCCTGGTGTACCTGTACCAGGCGCTTTAAGCCACCCCTCCGTGCAGATGTTCTTCTGCTGAGCTGACTGGGTCCTAAGGTCTGTGCGTTTTCACCTTCACAGCATTAAAGCCAGATTGCTCTTCCAGTCAGTTTTGCCAAATGACTCTCCTGCAAGTTACGTGTAAGAGCTCCTGTTATGGTCAGAGCTAAAAAAAAAAATGTCCCCAAAGTCGTGTGTGTAAAGTTGTACATAGGTGTGGCTTTATTTGCATGTCCCTGATTAACATCAATACCCTCCTTTGTTTTCTCCTTTGTAAAATACCTACTCATGTCTTTTGCCCATTTGTTTCTTGGGTGGTTTATTTTATCCTTAACTTTTTTGGACAAACTCTTTCCCGGTTGCATAAGTTTGTGAACGTTTTCTTTCAGTCTGTGGCTTGATTTTTCACTCGATGGGGTCTTTGATGAAAAAAAAGTTCTTAATTTTAATGTATTGACCCTTAGCAGTCCTTTCCTTTCAGGTTGCGGATTTTTGGTCTGAAGAACCCCCTTCCTTCTACTTTGAAGCCACAAAGATCTTTCCCTCTATTTTCTCCTGAAATGTTAAATTCTGTTCTTCACATTTAAGTCCTGAAGGCCACCAGGAAGTGATTTTTGTGGAAAGTGTGAAATTGGGATCCAATTACATTTCCGCCCCCCCCATGGATTTCCGCCCCCCCCATGGATTTCCGCCCCCCCCCATGGATTTCCGCCCCCCCCCATGGATTTCCGCCCCCCCCCCATGGATTTCCGCCCCCCCCCCCCATGGATGATCAGTTAGCTTTACATTGCTTTTCCTTTCCTGGTGATCTTCAGTGTCAACCCTGTCATTTTAACAAGCATGTGTATACTTAACATGTGTAAGTCTGTTTGGGTTCTCTAATCATGTGTCTTCCCATCGGTCCTTTGACTTGTTTCCAAATTTTTGCTCCTATAATGATTGTGTGTGACTCCCATCTTTGCATGTACATATTTGGTACACCCCTGCTCTTTATTTCCTTAAAATGAATATCTAGATGTGATTTTGCTACATCAAAGAGTGATTTTGTTCATCAGGTATGGACACCTTGCTCACCTTCTGCCATGTGTGTGTTCTTACCACACTCAGGACCCGACTCCCGGCACCAGGCCAGCACCCTCCGTGTGGGCAGCCTCCTCACCTCTCTCTCGGGGCCACCACAGACGAGCTGTGGAAGGAAGGAAAGGGAAGATGACAATAAGAAGAGCGTAGGTGTATTTATTATTTTAGTGATAAATTAAGAAGTCCCTCTCACAAAGTCTTTACCAATTCTACCACCTTCCGCCACCTGTGCATGAGGGGCCCAGGTGACTGAGGGGGAGCTCCGTGAAGGCAAAGACTGCTGTATCCTTCACACACTCCCTGGCATGTAGCCGAGGCTGAGTATGGATTTGTCAAATGAATGACTTTACTTCTCATTTTCACCAGGATTTTATCATTAAAAAAAAAAAAATCCGCTTTGTCCATCTGGTGTCAAGATGGCACCATCTCTAGCCCAGGCAGCACTCCACAGTGAGGTGGAGCAGAGCCCAGAGCCTGCGCCATCCGTGGGCTTCCGCCAAACCTCTTCGGCAGTGCCCTCCCCGTGGCCCAGCACACCACTCTGTGAACTCAGTTTCTCCAGTGATTTCCAACACCCCACCTCAGAGTTCATCTTCCCAGGTTTGCTGCTTCCCAAGTGAAACGTAAGACCAAAGTGTGCCCACCATGTGACTGGTGACATGATTATACAACCAGGACCAGATCTCCTGATTTCCTTTCTGCCACTGTGGGTGAGGCCCTGAGCCACAGGATCTAACAGATGTGGGTTAAGTGCTGGCTCCACGATTTGGTAGCTAAGAAACCTTGGGAAGTTTCATCTCTTCCACCCTCGACCACAATTTCCTCATCTGTGTAATGTGGATAATAATGCCTGGCATATAATAATAACGTCTACAGCCTGTTACACACAACAGTTAGGAGCCTGATAGGAATGTCAGCCTCATTGGAGCCTCAGATGGTCTGTTTGCATCAGATTTCTTCACTCAGTGGAAATAGAAATGCACTTCCAGGGGCGCAAAAATTTAAAAAAAGAGCTTCATTTTTAATTTGGTTGAACAAACTGCCTCTTAAAGTTGTTGTTGCTGTTGCTGTGGGCTTTGATCCCCATAAATTTCTCCTGCCTTGCCCAGGACTAGTGTACCAGGGGGTCAGGAATGACTTCGTAATGACAAGTGTTAGGATGGTGAGTAGGAGCTAACTCACTAATAAGCTTCCCCCCCCCAGGCAGGCTGTGCCCCTTCAAAGCCCCAAATAATTCGCACTCCATCTCCCCCTCCTCTGTGGTTTTGCCTTAAAGCACAGTTCATCAAAAGCCACTATCCTGGACTTCCTGACACACAGTTAGATGATAATAAGGTAGGGAGAGTATAAACGAACCCAAAGACATCGCTCATTAAAGCTGAAACGGAACATAAGAAGAAATCAAGCTAATAAACAGTCTCCTTGCGTAGTAAAATAGATGCTCTAAGAAGTTGGAAGAGATTTTGTGAGCTGTAATATCCTTAGGAGGAATTTTTTAAGTGTTTTTTTTTTTCAAAAACAATCTTTTATCTCTGACTGAAAAAAATAAAAATTCTCTTTCAGTGTGACCCAATACAGATGAGGAACTCATTAGCGAAGCCATCTTCTCTGCTTCAGAGAGAACGTGCTAATTAGGATAAGAATAAGAAACCAATTTTTTTTCACTAGCAGAGAAGTGATAGGACTTCTAGGAATTTGGGATAGCTGTTGTTTTGCAGACTTGGCAGCCTGAAAACTCATTTTGCTCTTCAAAGACTCACTTAGCTTTTTCTCCACAACTAGGATGAGGAAGATGAGCTGTTCCTAGAAGTACAAAAATTAATAGTACTTGGCATCGTGTCAGTGTTGAAGCTTCTTTTTTAAAAATTCAGTTTTTATTATTATTTTTTAAATTAATATATAATGTATTATTTGTTTCAGGGGTACAGATCTGTGATTCATCAGTCTTACACAATTCACAGCGCTCACCGTAGCACATACCCTCCCCAATGTCCATCACCCAGGCACCCCATCCCTCCCACCCCCCACCACTCCAGCAACCCTCAGTTTGTTTCCTGAGATTAAGAGTCTCTTATGGTTTGTCTCCCTCTCTGGTTTCATCTTGTTTCATTTTTCCCTCCCTTCCCCTATGATCCTCTGTCTTGTTTCTCAAATTCCTCACATCAGTGAGATCATATGATACTTGTCATTCTCTGATGGACTCACTTCACTCAGCACAATACCCTCCAGTTCCATCCACGTTGTTGCAAATGGCAAGATCTCATTCCTTCTGATGGCTGCATAATATTCCACTGTATACATACACCACATCTTCTTTATCCATTCATCTGTCGATGGACATCTGGGCTCTTTCCATAGTTTGGCTATTGTGGACATTGCTGCTATAAACATTGGGGGGTCTTGAAGCTTCTCAAAAGATCTCTAGGACTAGCCCTGCTCCCTGTTCCCCTCACACTATGTGTGGAGGCAGGAGACTTGGCTGGAGGCTTGAAAGGAAAGAAGGAGGTAGGAATGGCAGGTAGAACAGTTCTTAAAACCCTTTTCTGTGCCCTTGCTCCTAGGTCTTCTCTAGGCTGCCTGTCTGCTGCATTGACCCCTTCTCCTGGATTGTTCTGGAAGCGTCCCCTTCTTCTCCCTCTACGATGCAGAGCACATGAGTGCTTTCCTATCGGGATTCTCAGGTGCCTCGGGGTCCAGGGCCCAGAGGCAGTGACTGTAGGGAGCAGTTACCTCCTGGAAGGTTAGGGCACCAAAAGGAAGGATTTAAGATTATGAAAACACAGAAGCTTAAAGGTGTGCCTTGGGGAGCTGGTGTCTCTTTGAGTGTGGAGGAGGGATCTGAGGTGCTGTGGAGGGAGCATCATCCAGCGGATGCTGGGGTCTCTGGGGCTGGGGTATGATGGAGCTGGTTCCACAAGTGTTGGAAAAACTGTCAGCTGGGTTCAGCGGCTGCTGTGGGAAGGAACTGTCCCTGCAGGGGTGACGTGGGGTTGCCGGGGTGAGGCCCCCAAAAGCAGGAGACAGGCAGGAAGGAACGAGTCCCCGCCCGCACCCCCCCCAGCCCTGCAGTCTCCTGCCTGAGCCCCCTCGTGATGGAACCTAACACAGAGCAGAGCATGGGAGGATTAGGAGCTGGGCCATACCGAGTTCACAGCTAGCACCCATGCCCAGTGCCATTCAGACCCTCAGTGAGGTCACAAGGCTCCCGCTGGACGTGGGTCTCCTTTCCTAGCGCGCAGCTGTGGGTTTCAGTAACAGCAGTGACAAGATGCCGCTCCCCCGTCATCTTAGAGAAACAAACTTTTAAAATTGAGATGCTCCCTTCGGTTGCATTTGTTTACTTCCTTCTCTCTTGCCCACCCGTGCCTCTTGCTCACTCTGATCAGGTTGAGCATCCCTAAGCGCGGATTTCATCCTAGCACTTCCCACTCCTCAGAATACTCCAGTCTGAATTCTGCAGACTTGATAATGCCCTCTTTCTGCACACTTTTATTCTCTGTTCCCACCTCCCGTTCCACCTCAAATCCACCCTGCCCCTGATATTCTTCGTAACAGCCTGTTTTGTTCCTTCCAGGATTTCCTCCTCCTTCTCCCCAGCCCCACACATTTCCCCTTATTTTTAGAATTCCTTTCCTCCTTCATTAATCTGTTTGGGATGGAAGAAAAGACAGAAACCTTCTCTCCAGAAAAATACAAGAAGGCACTACATTTGCATGCAGTTCTGGAGGCTTGCTGGACCCCCCGCCAATCCGTGCGGCCAACGCTGCAGGGCTCAGTCATACTCAGATTAGGATGTCCCTTTGGAACCTCGGGACTGGAGAGGTCTCCTCTCTCCCCAGAGCCTCCCACCGACCACCACCTACTCCCGTCTTCTTTGCGCTTTGTATCACACAGTTTGCCCCTTTGCTACATTAGAATAGGGTGGTTAGATTTTACTAATAGTTTCATGTATTGATGTTCCAACTCCTCAGCGAATGTAACCTCTTGGTGGCCTTCCCCCCCGCCTGCCCCTTTTCCTCCCTCCCTTTCTCTCTCTCAGACTCACACAGTATCTGCTTTCACAATAAGTGCCAGTAAATAAGACATAGTTATGGATAAATGATATCATAAACTTATAAGTCTTAGTACCTTCTTGCAAGCGATACAAACAAATATATGCTTGAAAATATTCCACAATGCCTCCTTTTTGCTAATTCCATAGGCACCTCCCCTGGTCCACAGTATTTCAGAGAAGCACAAAATGGTGATTTTTGTCATCATGTGTGATGTGTCTTTTTCCCAGTTCCCAAATGATAAACGAGAAATTGGTTTCTGAGTCAAGAGAGTGGCATCCAGGAGGGGCATCAAATCCTTGCCATGCTAGGCTTTGCTCCTGTATTTGAGATGCCCTGGGTGTTTTCTATCTTTTCTTTCTTTCTTTCTTTCTTTCTTTCTTTCTTTCTTTCTTTCTTTCTTTCTTTCTTTCTTTCTTTCTTTCTTTCTTTCTTTCTTTCTTCCTTCCTTCCTTCCTTCCTTCCTTCCTTCCTTCCTTCCTTCCTGCCTTCCTTCCTTCCTTCCTGCCTTCCTTCTTTCTTTCTTTCTTTCTTTCTTTCTTTCTTTCTTTCTTTCTTTCTTCCCTCCCTCCCTCCCTCCCTCCCTCCCTCCCTCCCTCCTTTCTTTCTTTCTTTCTTTCTTTCTTTCTTTCTTTCTTTCTTTCTTTCTTTCTTTCTTTCTTTCTTTCTTTCTTTCTTTCTTTCTTTCTTTCTTTCTTCCTTCCTTCCTTCCTTCCTTCCTTCCTTCCTTCCTTCCTTCCTTCCTTCCTTCCCTTTTCTCTCTCTCTCTCTTTCTTTTTTAAGATTTGTATTAATTGGGTGCCTGAGTGGCTCAGTTGGTTGAGCGACTGCCTTGGGCTCAGGTCATGGTCCTGGAGTCCCGGGATCAAGTCCCGCATCGGGCTTCCTGCTCAGCGGGGAGTCTGCTTCTCCCTCTGATCTTCTTCCCTCTCATGCTCTCTCTCTACCATTCTCTCTCTCTCTCTCTCAATAATTAAATAAATAAAAATCTTAAAAAAAAGATTTGTATTAATTTATTTGAGAGAGAGAGAGCTTAACCGGGCGGGCGGGCGGGCGGGCGGGGGGGGGGATGGGGAGTTGCAGAGGGAGAGGGAGCCGCAGGCTCCCTGCTGAGCAGGGAGCCCGATGTGGGGCTTGATCCCAGGACCCTGGGATTATGATCTGAGCCAAAGGCAGACGCTTAACTGACTGAGCCGCCAGGTGCCCCTGCTCTGGGTGTTTTCTGAGGCAAAGGCAGGGGTGGGCTCTGTTTCCCTGATGCCCTGCTCTGGGCTCTGCCCCCATCCCCCGGCTGCTCCACTTCCAGCCGCCTCTGCAGCCCCTCAGCTCCCCAGCCGTGCCCAGAACCTTGTGTGTCAGGCTTGCCTCCACCCGTGAGAGGGAAGACAGCCCCTCTGAACAGCTTCCCTTAGCAGGCGGACTGCCTGGAAGAATCGGAGGGAGGGGGCCAGACCATCACAGCCATCTCGGTGCAGTTCAAAGAGCACAGTGAAGGCATTGCTCCTCTCATTTCCTTCCTCTGGCTGCCAGGGGTCTGTCCTGTCACGGAAACCTAGTTAGCCCCTGACTGTGGAGGAACTGGCTGTGTGAAGGGGCAGGGAAAGGGGGACGGGTAGAAAGGAAATATTTAAGGTCTGCTTGCTGCTGCCAGACCCTTAGGTCTGTGCGATCAAGTCTTCTAAGTGCTCTTGGCACTGTCCTGGAGCCTTTTGGAAAAACCCACCGCAGCCGTCCGCTCTAGCTGGGAAACACCTGCACTCAGCCCCCTCACCAGCCACACGGAACTGTGCTGGTTGCCTTTGTCCCCAGTCGTTCTGCCTGCCCTCTGCATCTAGCCCACCTCACTGCAGACCGCCCCCTGTAAGGACGTGGCTCTGGTAGGTGCCCTGCCATCCCTCCACATCACGGCCATGACAGAGCCATGATCTCATAGCCATCTAGCTTCAGGCCGGTGGCTTGGCCTCTGCCTCTCAGGGCTGGGGTCTTGACACTTTATGGGTGTGAAATTGATCTCCTTCACAACAATTTCAAGTATGTTTCCTGTTTAATCATAAGGTTTTTTGAGACTCAGAGAGGTTAAGTGGCTTGCCCACGATCACACAGCCAGTAAGTGGTAAAGCTAGGCTTCTGGTGCTTGATGCTTTAACCCCCAAATGAGTGTTCTGTCTCCTTTGCAGAAGATGGCAATTACATGAACCCTTGTTATGACTTCCCCTTTCTCCCAATCTCTCACCCATGAATGAAATTAGTAAAGGATGCACTCCTTCCGGCTGATTGAATTCAGCCTCAGGAGCTTTCTTAACACAGTGCTCCAGAACGTCACTGCCAATTGAGTGCAGTCGGCTCATGAGATGAAACTCATTAACCATTCTTGCCATAGGCCATCCTGTTTCAGATGTAGAGGAATGACTCTGTTGTGCTAATGAAGCAGGAAGCAGAAGCTACTGCTGTTCAGTAGTTCTTTTCTTCCATATATATTTTTTAAGATTTATTTGTTTATTTGAGGAGGGTGGGGCAGAGGGAGAGGGAGAGAAGCAGACTCCCCAGGGAGTGCTGAGCCTGCGTGGGTTTCGATCCCACAACCCTGAGATCATGACCTGAGCCGAAATCAAGAGTCAGACGCTTAACCAACTTAGCCACCCAGGTGCCCTTTCCCATATTTTAAAGCATGAATCCTTTTGGGTGGGATTTGAGGCTTACTCTGGTGCTCCAGATCAAAGCAGAGGAACTTGGGGAGAAGGAGATGGGAAAGGGGGCAGGGTGACCACAAAGGAGAATATTCCCCAGCCTCCCCATGCAGGATCCTTCCCAGGACCCCCAAAGAAAGCTGTGCTGTCTTCAGCTCTTGGGCTCTGCAGCCCAGATTCTCTCCAGTGAAACATGATGCCAGTCAGGCCGGCTGCCCTGGCCAACTCAAGCTAGACAGGAAAGAGGAAAAGCAGATTGTGGCAAAGACCCACAACTGGCCCCTGCTGCTAAGACATGCCTGCCCCCTGTGGATTCTGAGCAAGGTATTGTGGACATCCTGGCAGGGTGTCTAAGGATCCCTGGGGTTTGCATCCTTCAGGGCACGTGTCTGCAGAGGTGGAGTGCAGAGGTGCCCATCTGCTTTCTGTCTCCTCCTGGGTGTCTGAGTGCCGTGCCGGTGCAGTCCTGGTGTGGTGCATGCCGCATCTGTGACAGGAACTGTAGAGCAAAGCAAACACAGCCCTAGTGTGTTGGGCTCGGCCAAGGGAAATACTGCGGTGGGGCTGGGCTGCCCACCCGAGCGGGAACGGCGGTCCTTAACCCAGAGAGAATTAAGGGGAGAAGTAACAACAGACCCCCGTATTCATAAGCTCGTGTCACAGAGAGGTCATTGGAAGGCCTTTGCCCAACCACCGTTTCATTTTGGGAAATGCCACCCAACTCCAAAGTTAGCAGAGCAAGGCTGTCCGGGATTGCTTAGATGCGCAAATCAGGGCCGCTCAGAGGACCGCCAGCGAGGCGTCCGGTCATGGCTCGGGCTGTGATTGGTTAATGTGGTAGGGACCGGCTTCCTGGAGTTTTGAGGTGCAGAAAAGGAGGAAATCCCAGAAATGGGGGCTGTGTGATTTCTCAGAGCCAATTTGGTGCAGAGACAGAACTGCGGGATTCAGTAAGTTGGGGACCTGGGGTGTTTCAGCATTCCGGAGGAGTCACGCATCAGGACGCACATTCGAAGGAACCTGATGGACTCTGTAACCTGCCCTTGTGATTAGATCTGGGTTATTTATAGTCCACTGTTTGCTTTACAAGCCCTTGGTCAAGTGATCAGGGTGGCAGGATGTGTGTGCCTGGATTGGAAAGAGGGGTCAATAATTCCGCTCATTTTGTGATTCTCTGGGAAGCTAGATCCTTTGAATATATACCTCAAATTCCCTCTGTTTTCCAGTACTCAGGGAGGGATTTGCTTGCTCACTTATCACATATTTTGGGTGCCCACTTGCTTAGGGCTATGGAGGGTGAGGGTGGTTCGTAGAAGCCTGGAAAAGGATGAAAGGAACGGATGGGCAAGTCCTCCCCCCGCACCACTTTGAAAAGGAGGCTGGGGTGACATGCACTGCCTGCAGTGAGCTCCTCTGTCCGATAGGGCAGTGCCTTTGTGTTACTTAGAATAAGCTTGAGGACATTCTGCTATCATTCCCTTTACTTTGTTTTTGTTGTTGTTGTTGTTGTTTATTTTTTAAGTAGGCTCCATGTCTAGCATGGAGCCCGATATGGGGCTTGAACTCTCGACCCTGAGATCAAGACCTGAGCTGAGATCAAGAGTCAGATGCTTAATCCACTGCGCCACCCAGGCGCCCCGATTCCCTTTACTTTGAATGAAAGTAATTTGTTAGTTTATAAGTCCTTAAGGAAAGAACACGTCCTAACATCTCCTAATTTCCCTCATTATCTTCCTAGCTGTGTCAGTTTTAACAGGATCCTTAACTTTTCTGGGCGTTAGTTGGTTCATCAATACACACACACACACAAATACATATACACACATACATGTATGTATATGTAAGTGTGCATATACCTGTATTCATATCACATGCACATAAAAAACAATTGCAAATTATTATCTGAAACCATTGACTGAATTTGTGTTCTGGTTAGAAATTAAGGATTAAAAAATTTACATGTGCTTTACCAGTGTTTATTGGGAATTGAGACTATGGCTGATCATGGTTAATAATAGAAGTGCAAGTTTCTAATGATCAACATTTCTAAATATTCTTTCCTTTCAGGAAATTAACCAGGGGCCAGTAAACTTATGGAGTGTGAGTAAAATAGTAGCCTTGTAAATTCTACTCTTGAACGTCCAGGGAATATTCGATCCTGTGCTTGGGAGGAGTAGACCCAGGTATCTGTGAGTATCAATTTTGGAGTTAGACAAACCAGAGTTCAGATTATGTTTCTACAGCTAATAGCTGTGTGATCTGGGGCAAGTCACTTGACTTCTCTGAACTTACCTATAAACTTCCTTATCTGTAAGTTTCCTTATCTATAATATAGAGATAATAGTGCTTAGCTCGTGGGTGGTTGTGACTAGATACTGTCTACTGGGTAATACCATGTCTGTTTGTATCTGGTTGCAACCACAGGGATCAGGCTAGCCTCCCAAAGATAGTGCAGTTGAAACATGCGAAGAATTCAGGTCCCTGATGACATTGTTGAGCTACTGCATTAACCAACCTCAAAGCCACTCAGCTTTCAGACTTCTTGGGATAGGGCATGATATGATCTCTTTCTAGTTTAGGCCAGTTAAACTGATGTTACTTGCAGGTAAAATCTTTCTAACTAATACAACCAAAAATAGCATAACCTCGTCTTAAATGAAATTTAAGATCTTTCTGCAACCAAATCCACAAACTACTTAGAGAATTTTGCTAAATATAGTAAAATTTGGACCAAATCCAGGCAGGATGCCTCGGTACATCCTAGATAACATTAAGGCCATAAGAGTTGAAGAGAATCGCAAAGGATGCGCTTCCAAGGAGAGGGATCACAAAAGTCGTTACCTTCACTTTTGTTTCAGGAAGCCCTTTAAAGGTTTGGATCAGGAGAGGGCCATGTTTGGAAATTTTCAGGGTGTTATGCTCCTGAATTGCGTGAGTAGGGAGAATGGACCGGAGTGGGTGAAAAGTTCTGGCAGGGATATTTCCCAAAAGGCTGTTGTACTGGTCCAGGGAACAACAATGTGGGTTTGAACTGTTTCATGCCCATGGGAACACAGGAGAGAGATTTGAAGGTTGGTTCCTCGAGTGAGAATGTAAGCAAAGATTTAAAATGAATCCCGGGAAATAATGTATCCCCAAAACCAAAGGAAGAGAGAAGAGACTGTCAGGAAGGAAGCAGTGATCGCCTCCATTCCCACCACCAAGGGTAGTATCAGTGACCGAAGAGTGAGGGCTTGCCACATGCCAGACTCTGTTGGTCAGCTTCCATGTATCATTCTACTTAACCCTCACAAGAAACCCAGGACATAAGCCCTCACATTGTTCCCAGTTTCTGATGAGGGCTCCTAGATGTTGGAGAGTTCAAATCTCACCATTCATAAGAGTGGACCCGCGATTCAGGGTACGTGCTAGTGAAACGTATTGGTTTAGCCACGGGATAACCCCCTGATGTGCAGTGATGCAGAATGTCAAGCAGGAGAGAAAGCTGTTGGACTTGGTGATTAGGAAGTCATTGATGAGAGAAGCTTCACGTGTTGAAGTATGAAAGGAGAGTGGGGGGGGGACAGTAGGTGTTTGAAGAATCCTATGCCTGGAGATCGGGTGTTATTGACCAAAGGGTAGGGGAGGGCACAAAAAGATACTTTTTCCCTGGGTATCATGAAAATTGCTATTGTATTTATTAATCATAATTCTGGTGGTTTGGGAATGACATGCAGAAAGAGTTCACCCTGATGTCACTTAGAAATCAAAGCGTTTTCAACCTCCCCCCCAAAACAAAGTTTGCTTTCATTTTTTATTGAATCGTAAATAAGAAATTCAGCAATTCTAAGTCTGGTTAGACTGGGAAGTCAGGAGAACTGCTTGTTAGTAGTGCTTGGAATAATAGGCTCCCTCTCACCATGGATGTTGAATGACCATCCTCTGGTTAACCAAACAATTATCTAATCAAATTGATAATATCTAGTCAAAACGGAGAGCCCCTCAAACACTAGTCTAGCAATGATTTACATGTATGAGATTTCTCTTGTGGAGTGGACTGTTTTTGGCAACACCTTCTAGTTCAACCCGTCTCAGAGTATTAGAAAAACATTCTGGCTGGGTTGCTGGCTCTGTGAGCCAATTACAAATGCCAAAATTGCTGTAGAATTGCTTTGGTATAAATGCCAGTTCTCTTCTGGGGCTTCTGAAAAATTAGAATCCTTTTGGTATTCCCAACTCTGCTCCTGATCCTTGGGAGACTGTCCACTTGGTCATGAGGAAAGGGTCCCACTTCCTTAGGATGAGATTAAGGAGAGAGTTTGGAGACTGAGTTCTTACAAAACTGCTTGTTCGCAGAGGGTTTAAATGAATCCGAAGATCTGGCTTTTTTGTTTCCTTGGATTGCGTGTTACTAGGGGAGAGGAACCTTTATACTTCTGTAACCCCTCCTCCATGATCTGGAAACACTCCATGAAGAAGTGGAGGGCAAGTTGAGGGCATACTTTCCAATTAAACAAGAGGTTTCAACATGATGATGTAAATAACTAAATAATTATACTTCCCCAAGGCATTGTTAAACTTGTCCTTTAAGAAGAAGGCAGAACTTTTAGTTTCTTTGTTGATGAAACAAATTTTGTTTTAGCAGGCAAGCTTCTTGAGGCCAGAGACCAGGTCTTTTGGCTCTTTTATAGTTATAATAATCATTATTGCTGTTCAAGAACTATTTCCAGGTCTCTCCCCTTCTGGGCACATGGTAAGATTCCACTTCCTGCTCCCTGTGGGTGGGCAGGGCCATGAGACTAGTCAGGCCAATGAGATAAGACAGAAAACAACAAGAGGTAGATTTTAGTATCCTATCATTTTGGGAGATTTAGTGTCCTATGATTTCACAATATATACAAATATTGAATTCACTACATTGTACATCTGAAATGAATATAATGTTACATGTCAGTTGTACCTTAATAATAAAATTAAAAATGATATGAAATGACTTAGTCTCCTGTTTGGGATTCTCCAGAGCTTTCCTTTCTCTCTGGCATGACAACTGGTAATATTCAAGATGGTGACTGTTTTATCCACTTGGGTACCTGGATGTTTATGAAAAATAGGTTCCCCACCCCATGCCTCCTGCTAACTCTCAGTGACATGTGGCATGAATGAGAAATAAACTTTGGTACTTTTAAGGCACTCCAAATTTGGAATAGTTTGCTACTGTAGCATAAATCCTCATGAGTACAATTTAAGATTTAACCTATATTTCAAGTATATATGACATCTGTATTATCTAATATATTCTTAGGGCCACTAGACTATAACCACCTTGAGGGCAGACATGGCATGGTATCCATTTTGTATTTCTGTCATCTGGCAGAGATAAACAATGTTTTTTTTTAAAGAATTTACTTATTTATTTGAGAGAGAGATCATGAGCAAGAGGGGCAGAGTAAGAGGGAGACAGATAATCTCAAGCAGACTCCACACTAAGCATGGAGCCCGACGTGGGGCTGGATCCCACAACCCTGAGATGCTGACCTGGGCTGAAATCAAGAGTTGGTTGCTTAACGGACTGAGCCACTCAGGCGCCCCACACCGTGTTTCTTGATGAAAGTTATTGTATGAATATTTGGATACCTGAAAAGATGGGAAACATGAAGAGAATGAGTAACTGAAATCCAATGTTTCTCCTAAATTGTATTGAAGCTAACAGTTGCAGCTTTTTTTCCTATCACGGCCCTTCAAAAAAATAGCCTTTGACACTAAAATCTCACTGAGTGTGTTTCTTTGGTCCCTTCACAATCTCTGCAGTCTCTAGTGGAATCATAGTAAGTCGCAGTAAAATAATCTTTGGTGGTGCGGTGGGGAGGAGGGGGAGGGGGAGGGGGAGGAGGGGGAGGGGAGGAGGGGGAGGAGGGGGAGGGGAGAAGAGGGAGGGGGGAAGAGGGATGGGAGTTGAGAGAGAGAGGAACTGGTTGCTGCATGGTTGAGAATGAGTTATGTTTAAAACAAAGGCGTTATTTCTCTTTTAGACAATAGGAACACTTTCAAGATCCACTCTGGAGATGGAAGTGATCTAGTCTTATGGACCTCAAAGATTTCATTTCAAATATTTGCCACTCACAGATGCCCAATAACTTCTTAAGTGATAATTCGTTTTTTCCAAATTTTGATCAGATGGAGTCCATCAGGATCACTGGTCTGGTGGGTTGGGAGAGTGAGAGAGCAAGTGATACCGTATCAAATGGTTGTATTTCTAGCCCAAAGCTGAGAGTCATTTCTGTTAACTTACACAGCCAGAATGCAGTTTCTATTGAACATTCTGAAATACTGACAATAACCTGAAGGCTCTCCAGTACTCCCTTTGAATGAATAATCGCCTAGAAATTGCTGGGGCTCACTCCCTCTCTTCATTCAGTCCCCTGGCTCTGCTACTTGACATCGCCATAACCTCACCTCTTGGATATACCCTTTTATTCTTCTTACAGAATTTATGACCCCAAATTATGTCATCTATTGTACTTGTTTACTGGGCTATTGTCTCCTTTTCCCCACTAGAGCGTAAGCTGCAGGAGAGCAGGAGGGTCGTTTTTCCTGCCCACTGCTTTAACGTTGGTACCTGGGACAGTGCCTGGCACGCACTCACCACTCCATACAAGCTTGTTCAAAGAAGGAACAAATGAGGGAGTGAATGAATCCATCTATCCATGAATTGCTTGAATCACAGAATTCATATCTTGACAGAAGCAAAAGGAAACCTAGACTTTTCCAGTCCAAAGTCTTATATATATATATTTTAAGATTTTATTTATTTATTTGTCAGCGAGAGAGAGAGAGCACAAGCAGAGGGAGCTGCAGGCAGAGGGAGAAGCAGGCTTCCTGCCGAGCAGGGAGCCCGATGCGGGACTCGATCCCAGGACCCTGGGATCATGACCTGAGCCGAAGGCAGACGCTTAATGACTGAGCCACCCAGGCGTCCCAAGTCCAAAGCCTTGGGGGTCAGTGCTTGGGGGTCATGTCTAGGATCCCATAGGTTTGTGGTAGAACCAGAACCATGATTGATAGTCTGGTGTTATTTCCATTTCAACATACAAATACCTACCACACAGTCGCTGGAGGGTGGGTAGAGGGGAGGATGGTGGAAACACCCGGAATGGATAAGGGAAATGTTGGGAACAGAGGTCTTTAGCACGTCCCATCTTCCCATTGCTGCCCGGCAGGCCATGGGCAAAGGTGACAAGAGGTATGAGGATTCGGGAGGGGAGGAGGGAGACAGATGTGTTGGGGGCACCAAATGGTGAGGAGAATTGAGAAAGAAGCTGTACTTTTTTTTTTTCCTTACCATCATAAACTTAGCATGCCTTTCCTTCTCCTTGTGGCTCTTTTTAAAATTACGAGCTACTGAGTATTTTAAATGAGCTTTCTGTTATGTCATAAATATTCAGACCAGGAATAGTAATTGTTCCCTGTGATTAATTCTGCTTACTCGGTAAAGTTGTGCAAGGTTTTCACTGGAGGGTATGTCTTTTATGTTTTAATGTGACTCATGTATAATACAATTTGTCCTCAACTGCAGTTGAGACAGTGGAGTCAGGTTAAGGGCTTTTGGGGTCTTTTTCTCCAAAAGCACTATTTGGAAGCACTTAACTTGGATGGTTTGTATTATCCCTCCCCCGGGCTGAGAGGAAGGTAACTGATGGGGCTCAGGGCCAGAAGTTCCTACTGGCCACTTCCATCCTATTGGTCTGAGGTTTAATGGAGAAAAGCACCATGTTGAAGGTTACAGCATTTCCCTTTGCTTCCATTTTAATGACATTTGCCTGCCAGTGTTTTCTCTTTGAAGAGCAATTTAATAAACAATCGCTGGCGTTTCATGTCAAGGGCAAGATTTGTAATGGCATTCATCTCCCCGGGAGTTCTTCCTCAGCACGTGATTGGATCAAGCCCTTTGCAGTGAATAGTGAAGTGCTGGTGGCTCAGGGTACACCACGGGTCCGCCCCGCACAGGACGAAGATGGGCTGGGGATGGGGGAAGGGAACGAGTTCTGGAACAATCCTGGACTTGCTTAAATTTCCCTTACTTTAAAACAATTTTCTAAATAAGTCAAACGTGAGCTTGTAATCACACTGGGGACTCCTCAGGGGAGGTCTGAGGGGGGCAGTGGGCATACGAAGTTCTGGAATGTCATTTTCAGCTGGCTGTGTATTTCTGGGTAAGAAGGAAGCTGAACAGCCAAGGGCTTTCATTGTTGTCGATGACAGTTGAAGCTCTGAGCCTTGACAAGGAAGATTGTTATCGAATGGTGCTTATTAGGCGCCCACATGAGTCAGACACTGTTCTGGGTGCTATACAAAGCAAGCCCAGGCAAGGGGTTGCATTGCATGCATCCATTTTTGATTAAAATCACATGTAAATTTATACAGCCAACGAGGGTGGGCCTCTGTCTCCAGTGAAGGTGTTACGCAGGTCTGAGTAGGACAGAGCCTGGGCACCAGGACTGAGAAGTGAGGAGTTTGACAGTCTCCTGGCTTCTCCTGGGTTGTAATGAACAACAGCAAGACTCTAGGAATGGCGTGCTTAAGTGGGGAGTGTCCCCAAGGGAGATTGCGGCATGCCACCCGGCTGCGGATGGGACGGCAGTGGTCATTCATCTACGGGACTGTGTGAGGCCACAGGGACCCGCATAGCTGGTCTCAAAGACCATTGCAAGGCCCATTTCTGTAGGCTCAGAGGTTGGCAACATCTCAAATGTGGCAAGCCACTGTTCTTCTTTTCTCTTTGGCATGTCTGGATTGGAGAGAAAGTGTAACCAGACATCACTGTTTAGGGTTCCTTTGTGAACAGGGGCTGTGACTTTTAACAGCGGGGAGGGCTGGCTGTGGCCAACACGCAAATGCTTCTCGGAAGGGATGGTGATGGGCCCACTGCGGTGGTAGCTCACCCACGTGGTTGATCGTGGCCATTCCTGTGGTTGTTGACGTGCGTGCTAGATGTTTCTACATCCTCTTTATCTTTTAAGAAAATTCCACCACAACAAAGTGATATTCTAAGCTTAGGTAGTGATATGCTTATTATAAGTAATGATACACAACTTATCACAGAGCGATGGCGGGATAATGAGCGTGGTCTCTTGTTGATGGTGGAAATGAGTTGTGAATTACGGGTATGGAAGCAGATGTGGCCCAGTGCATGTTGGGGGGTGGGGCTGGAGCTGCCAATGATCTCCTGGAGTAGCTTTATAGAGTCAGCCTAGAGCTTGTGCAGACGACCTGGGTCTCTCCCAGGCTGCCACCTAACTTAAAGGCTGGTGCTTTCTTTGGCTTAGCCAGGCACAATATTCAAAGAGTTAGGGTCAGGGTGACCTAACCTTCTTCCAGCCTCAACTGCCATCCACTCACCCATTTTTCTGCCTAAGAGTTCCCTTTGAGATTGTCCTCTAAGACTCCAATTAAATGGAAGAAGAAGAATGGTTTTTCCTCTCTATTTTTCTGAGGGTGAATCAATTTTGATTTTCGTGGATTCTTCTATAGCAATAGTGTATGATACGTTCACCTATATTAAATGGAAGACAAGATGGTGAACGAGGAAGTCCTTAGGAGAGTCATAAAAGGCGGAGTTTTCATGGCAAACCTGAGGTCACTGGGTCCGGCAGAGGGTAGCTTTTGAGAAAAGCTTCCAGAACTGTTCACCCTGATTCTAACCCCAGCTCTGCCATTTAGTAGGTGTGCGGCCTTAAACTTCTTCACACCTCCATGTCTGCTTCTGTAAAATGGGCCTAGCATTAGAACTTACCAAAGGTAAGTGAGGGTCAAGTTACTGTAAGGATTAAATGATTATTGTGTGCAAAAAACACTTTACACTGCCACATGTAAAGACTTGATAAATACTAGTATTCTTCCTTAATCCAGAACCCAAATAGATATACTTCCTTCCTTCCCTCTCTCCTCTGTTGGCTGAAGTCAGTTATAACATAGATAAGTGTGTATTGGGCCCCAGTGTTCTTCCTGAGGAGTTGCATTTACTGGGTTTACCAAAAAAAAAAAAAAAAAATCAGTACAAATCCTCATGCCCTTCATAAAAAACAAACAAGGAGGCAAACAAACACATGTTGAATGAGGAGCCCTGTGGGTCTTCTTCCTCCAGGACAGACAATTCCCATTTCATGTCAGGGTAATAAAGTTAATGGGGGAAAAATGTAGATCTCTATATTTGTCTGGGGAAGTGGAAAAGACAGGAGCCACTCAGACTTATCACACAACTATGAGCTCCTCAATATAGTTGTGCATCAGAAACAGCAGAAAAACTGAATAAAAAATACAAGTATCTGGACAACCCCCTTCCCATCCCTCCCCGGCAATGTGCCTGTGATGTGACTGGGCACCTGTACGTCCAAATTCTCCAGATGATTCTGAAGCACAACCAGGTGAGAACCACTGCTATAAGCAAATCTCAATGTAACAAATGAGTACACAGTCTACCCTGGTTTAGGTAAACAGACCTGAACAGAGCACCAAGAACAGAACCATGTTCACATTGAAATCAGTTCTTCCTGTTAATATGTCTCATTATAAAATTAATGATTTTCCTCTCTGTCTGGAGAGGGAGATTTGGCAAAAGGAATTTTAAAGATATCAGGCCCTGATTCGGAAGTTATGGAAGTCAGAGTGTCGGCTCGACGTTCCATGTTATCAGTCGGGACGCATGCGTGAAGTACCTTAGTGGTCAAAGGCGTCCTAGCACAGTACACCTCACTCAGTAAATATGAATTGAAGGGGAGCACCGGAAACGATGCAGGTAAGTCTGTGACGGCCAGTGAGTTCTGAACTTTCAGAGACACCTTTCCACGGGGTCCCAGGGATTCGCACACTGCATTGCTCCGGGGGCCTGGTTGCACGCTGCCGAGTGAGGGCTGCCCCTGATGAAGGGCATTTGCCAACCCTGCAGGAAGGCGTCACATGCTCACGGTCCCCACTCAGCACGTGCCTGCCCTCGCCCAGTTGGAGTCCAGCCGGGTCGCTCCCTGCTCTCACTCACCTCCTCCCCATCCTCCGCCTCATAGACTTTGGTAAGAAACTAACTATAAACTGTTTCCCTTTGAGAGTCCCAAATTCGTGGATGAACATAGTCCTTCGAAAACGGCCGGCAATCCAAAGATCATTCCTTGGCCCCGGAGATGGGATGGATGGGATAGTTTTATGCCATTCAACTCCCCAACTAAGAGACTCTCTGAGAGGAACTCCTTTGGGAGGTGGCTGTTCACGCCAGAGTCCTGGCTCCTTATAGGGTTCTTCCGGAGCCTTCCAGGCAGCTCACTGCAGTTAGCTGGAGACCCCCACCCTCATTAGGTCATGTTTACTGAAGGTGCTTGTTTTCTGTCTCTCCATTCAATCGGTGGCAGGACACTGACAGGACAAAGCGTGTTGTAACTGACCACCAATGGAGCTGGCTCTGTTCAGGGATTATGGTTGCCTTGGGAACCAGCTTCGCTGAACTCACCACAGCAAACATGGAATGAATGGCTGGGTCAACACCCCAGATAAAAAGAGGGTTATGCAACTGTTTGCTGAACCCTTGGCAGGATTTTTTTTTTTTCTGGACATTTCCCAGAATATCCCCATATTCACAAATTCCAAATGAAGAATTCTAATTTCAACCCATAACAAGTATGTTCATTGTTTGCAGAAGAGAGCTGTCGCTTTTGGAAATATAAATGAAGGTCTGTGGAAGATTTGAACTGGGCGTTGCATCAGTTTTGGTAACGGCTAGAAAGTATATTTAACGATAAGCTTTCCCTAGACAGGAAACCAGGGAGGCCACTCATGTATTTCTAATGATCTACATAAATAATTTCATCTTTTTAGATTCCAACTTCAGTCATTAAATGGTTTTACTCTCATCTCAGCTAAATCGAGTCTTGAAAATGAATTTTAAAATGCAGAAATAAGCTTTGGAAAAAAAAATTCAGAGACAGGATGGAGCCTCTCTTTGTGGAAAAGCAAATTGGCAAACAGGACAATTTATTTCAGACAGTGAGTACAAAGGAGCAAGGTTCTGGGATCTCCAAGTCCCTCAAACCATTTAATTCTAGGCAAACAATTAAATGGTAACATAATCCAGGTGGCCGGAGTAGTTTATGTTTATTTCTGTCTCTGCCTGGAAGGAAAGTATCTCACAGAGGAAGATAGTAACAGTTGTTACGCCTCTACCTGGCTGCTTGACCTGCTTTTCCTTCTTCTTCTGTGACTTTCTCAGACCCTTGAGTTCTGACTGCCGAGGATTTTCTTTCTCAATTTCTTTCTCCTTCCAGTTTTCCTTTCTCTTTTTTTTTCCCCCAGGTGGACCTGGTCTGGCACTAAAAGCTGGTTGTTGTCTTCCTACACAGCTCCTTTGAGCTCGTTTCTCAATGCAGGTTTCCTGGCCTTCCCTCCTGTTTGCTCCTCACCCCCCAGATGTCATCTCCAAAGATGCTGGCCACCTTTCTTTAAACTCAGGCTTACCATCCTCAGTCCATATCATTTTGTTCTGTCTTTATGTCCACCTGGGAGAGGGGAACCAATGAAATAGCTGGAAGACTGCTTGTTATTTATTTATTTATTTATTTATTTATTTATTTATTTATTTATTATTTCTCGTAGCCCAGATAAATTATTTTTGATTGAGCGGTTGTTAGGTGTAGCGAGGTCATTATTAACCATGTAATTTTAAGACATCTTCCTTTTTATTGTGCTATTATTTCCCATTTGTATCCTGGATACAGCCTGTTCTTTCTGGGAAATTCTGGAGAAAAGTAATGAACGTAAGTGCTAAAGAATATGTGTTTCTTCCCTAAGCAAATATTTCAAGTAGCACTTACTATTATTTTTAACTTTTCATTTGGTAATAACTATATAGATTTACAAGAAATTCCAAAGAAACGTGCAGGGTTTGCCCCCCCCCCATTTCCTTCAGAGTTAACATCTCGAGTGACTATAATGTAATATCAAAACCAAGAAACTGACATTGGTACAATCCACAGAGTTTATTCACATGGCATCAGTTATACAGGCACTTTGTGTGTGTGTGTGTGTGTGTGTGTGTGTGTAGCTATATGTAATTTTGTCACATGCAGCTTTGTGTAGTTACCACCACAAACAGGATACATCACTGAAATGTCACCACAAGGCTCCACCGTGTTACTGTCATGGTCATATCTACTCTCTCTCCTCACCTGGACAAACTTTAATCTGTTCTCCATCTCTGTAATTATATTATTTCGCTAACATATGAGTCCACTCATATGTTTATGCATGTTTATATCCTTTTGAGATTGACCTTTTCACTCACTCAATATGATTTCCTTGAAATTCACCCAGCTTATTGCATGTAGCAACAGTCCGTTCCTTTTTATTCCTGAATGGGGAATGATCTCGAGGTACCACAGTTTGTACAACCATTCACCCATTGAAGGACACTTAGGTTATTTCCACTTTTTGGCTCTTGTGAATAAAGCTGCTTTAAATTTTGTACAAGTTTCTACATAAAAGTAAGCCCTCCGCAACCTGGGATAAATGCCCAAGAGTGCATCTGTTAGGTTGTATGGTAAGTCCATTTTTAGTTTTAAAAGAAACTGCAAACTATTTCCTAAGAGTGGTTGTGCCATTTACATTCCCACCAGCAATGTAGGAGTAATTCAGTTTTTCCTCATCCTTGTCAGCATTTGGTGTTGTAACTGCTTTTTAATTTTACTCATTTTAATAGGTACATAGCGACATATCATTGTGATTTTAATTTGAGTTTCCCTAGTGGTTAATGATGTCGAACATCTTTTTATAGGCCTATTTGCAGTCTATATATACCCTTCAGTGAAAAAAATCTATGCAAGTCTGTTTCCTATTTTCTAATTGGATTTTTTAGAATATTGAGCTTAGAGAATTCTTTACATATATTTTAGATGAGTCCTCTATTGGGTATGTGATTTGCAACTGTTTTCTCCAGTTCTGTAATTTGTCTTTTCATCTTAACCAGGTCACTCACAGAGCAAGGTTTTAAAATTTTGATGTGGTCCAATTTATAAATTTTTCTTTTTCTGGACTGTGCTTTTGGTAACAAATCTAGGAAATCTTTCTCTAGTCCTAGGTCCTAAAGATGTCCTATTTTTCCCCCCAATTTTATATTCTTACAGTTTATATTTAAGTCCATGATGCATTTTGAATTCATTTTTATTCTTTTTTTATTGTTATGTTAATCACCATACATTACATCTTTAGTTTTTGATGTAGTGTTCCATGATTCATTGTTTGTGCATAACACCCAGTGCTCCACGCAGAACGTGTTGAATTCATTTTTAAAAAAATATTTTATTTTTAAGTAATCTCTACACTCAATGTGGGACTTGAACTCACAACCCTGAGATCAAGAGTCACATGCTCCACCAATTGAGCCAGCCAGAAGCCCATTGAATTCATTTTTGTATAAGGAATGAGATTTAGGTTGAGGTTTATTTGTTTTCCTATATGGATTTCCAATTTTCCAGTATCTTTTATTTATTTATTTATTTATTTTTATAAAGTCTGCCTTTCTTTTATTCAATTATTTTTTCTTTGTCAAAAATTACATGGGCATATTTGTGTGGGTCTATTTCTAAGTCCTCTTTTCTGTTCTGATCTATACAGCAGTCCACCAGTACCATACTGTCTTGATTATTATAGCGTATAGTACACCCTAGTATCACAGAGAATGATTCCTTCTCCCTTATTCTTTGTTTTCAAAATTCTTTGGGCTACTTTAGGGCCTCTTCCTTTCTATATAAGTTTAAGAATAAGCTTGCCTATTTATATAAAACATTTTTCTAGGATCTTGACAGGAATTGCATTATACCTATAGATCAGTTCAGGAAGAATTGAAAACTTTATTACATTGAATCTTCCAATCCATTAACATGGTATATATCCCCAATTATTTAGATCTTTTTATTTTTTTTTAAATGAACATTTTGTAATTTTCGGCATACAGATCCTTACATGTTTTGTTAGATTTACACCTACGTATTTAATTTTCTTGGAGTAATTGCATATGGTATTGCACTTTTAATTTTGTTTGAACATGTTCATTATTGGCACACAGAAATAAAATAGACTTTCATGTGTTAATATTGTATCCTATGACCTTGATGGACTCATTTATTTGTTCTAGAAGGTTTTTTTTGTTTGTTTTGTTTTGTTTGTTTTGTGGATTTCTTGGGGGTTTCCATACAGACAATCATCTCATCTGCAAATAAAGAATTTTATGTTTTCCAATTTAATTTGTATACATATTTTTTCTTTTTCTTGCCTTATTGCACTGGCTAGATCTTCCATTACTATGCTGAGTAAGGGTGGTGAGAGCAGTTATCCTTGCCTTATTCCTGATCTTGGAGAGGAAAGCATTCAGTCTTTAACCGTTAAGCATGATGTTAGCTGCAGGATTTTTGTAGATGTTCTTTATGACGTTGACAATGTTCCCCTTTATTCCTAGTTTGTTGAGAGTTTTTATCATAATTGGGTGTTGAATTATGTCAAATGCTCTTTTTATATGAATTGATGATCATGTGAATTTTCTTCTTTAACTTCGTAATATGTAATCCTACTTTGTGGTAGTATACTATTCCTTTTATCCATTTCTGGATTTTCTTTGCTAATATTTTGTGGAGGATTTTATTCAAATTTATGAGATATATTGATCTGTAGGTTTTTGTGTTGTTTTGTTTGTCTTTCCTGATTTTGTCTCGTTTTGGTACCAGGGTAATACTGACCTCATAAAATGAGTTGCAAACTGTTCCTTCCTTTTCAATTTTCTATAAATTGGTGTGAATTCTTTTAATGTTTGGTAGAAGTCTCCAGTGAAACTATTTCTCAGGAGCTTTGAAATTATAAGTTCAATTCCTTTTAATGTTATAGGACTATTCAAATTATCTACTTAATCTGGGCTGAGTTATGATAGTTTGTGGGTTTTGAGGAATTGGTCTATTTCTTCTAAATTGTTGAATTTATGATCATAAAATTGTTCATGGTATTCTTTATTATTCTTTTAATGGTTGAAAGATCTGTTGTAGTTTTCCCTGATTCATTACTGATATTGATGATTTGTGTCTTCTCTCTTTTTATCTTTGTCTTGTTAGAAATTGGGTTTTCCCCAAAGGACCAGCTTTTTGTTTCATTAATTTTCTCTATTAGTTTCCTTTCCAAAATTTCATTTATTTCTGCTCTATTTTTACTATTTCCTTCCTTGTGCTTGCTAGGGGTTTATTTTGCACTTCTTTTTCTAGTTTCTTGAGATAGGAACTTAGATTCTTGACTTGAGAACTGTCCTTTTTTCTAATACAAGCATTTAAGATTATAAATTTCCCTCTCAGCATTGTTGTAGATGTGTTTCCAAGATTTCAATATGTTGTATTTTCATTTTTATTCAGTTCTATGTACTTAAAGACTTTCCTTTGTGAATTTTTCTTTGAGCCACGGATTATTTAGAAGTGTATTATTAAATTTACATGTGTTTGAAGGTTTTTCTGTTGTCCTTCTGTTGTTGATTTCTAGTTTAACTTCCATTATAGTCAAGAATATACTCTGTATGATTTCAATTCTTTTACATTTTTAAATTTGTTTTACAAGTCATGATATGGTCTGTCTTGGTGAATGTTCCAGGGACTCTTGAAAATAATCTGTATTCTGCTACTGTTACGTGGAATGTTCTATAAATGTCAATTAGACCCTGTTGGTTGATGGTATTATTGAATTCTATATCCTCGTTGGTGCTCTGCCTAGTAGTTCTATCAACTGGTGAGAGTGGGGTGTTGAAGTCTTCAACTATAATAGTCTGTTTCTTGTTTCAGATCTATTAGTTTTGTTTTATGTATTTGAAGCTCTGTTGTTTGATGCATAGACTTATTTTTGATACATTACTTATAGACAATACTTAGTTGTTCATGTTTTTTAAATACTCTCTACCAGTCACTGTTTTTTAATTGGTGTATTTTGATGATTTACATGTAAAGTAATTATTGATATTAGGACTTAAGTCTGCCATTTTATTCTTTTATTTTCTGCTTATTCTCTGTTTCTCATTTCTCTTTTTGATTTACTTATTTATTCTTATTACTTATTTGATTTACTTACTCATTACTTATAATGTTTTTGAGTGTTTTGTATGGTTTTCTTTGAGGCATATATATATATATTATCACAGCCTACTGGTATTGATGATTTACTGCTTAAAGTTTTGAAACCATTTAGGTCCCTTTACTCTCCCCACTTTTAAAAATATTTAAAAAAATAACCAACTGAGGGTTCTAGAGGGGAGGGGGTGGGGGATGTGTTAGCCTGGTGATGGGTATTAAAAAGGGCACGTATTGCATGGAGCACTCGGTGTTATATGCAAACAATGAATCATGGAACACTACATCAAAAACTAATGAGGTATGGTGATTAACATAACATAATAATAAAAAAATAATTATTTTCAGCATTTGCTCTGCATACATTAAACACCACATAAGATGGTGATGTGTTACAATTTTTGCTTTAACCATAAAGTGTAACTTAAGAATATCACAAAGTGAAGAATAGTCTAACATATTTACTCCTAAATTTTACTCATTTAGATGTTTTTTTCCTTTACGAAGGTCTGAGCCTTCCAGCCTCTTTCTGTTATTATTTCTTTCTATTTTGAGTGCTCTTTTTAGTCATTCTTTAAGGGTAGGTCTGCTAGTGACAAGTTCTATTAGTTTCCTTTCATTTGAGAATGTCTTTATTTCCCCTTCATTCCTAAAACTTGTTATCAGGTAAAGAAATCACAGTTGACAATATGTATCTTTTAGCAATTACAAAATATTGTGTCACTTTCTTTTGGCCTCCATGGTTTCAAATGAGAAATCTGCTTTCGTTTAAATTGGTGTCCCTCTATGGGTAATATAACATTTCTCTCTGAATGTTACTAAGATTTTTTTATCTTTTGTTTTCAGAAGTTTAACTGTGGTGTCTTTTATGGCAATCTCTTTGAAGTTATGCTATTTGGTTTGCTTAGGTTCTTGGATCTATTAGTTTAAATCTTTCACCAAATTGGGGAAGTTTTCAGCCATTATTTCTTTGAATACCTTCTTAGTCCTATGTTATTTCTTTTTGTTCTGGCACTTCAATGATACACATTTTTTAATTTTTGTTTTTGTCTTGTAAGTTCTAAGGACCTATTCATTAAAAGTTTTTTTTCTTTTTTTAAATTTATTTTCTTCTAGAATATACTCTATTGATCTCTCTTCAGCGTCACTAATTCTATTATCTCCACTTTACCACTGAGCCCATTCGGTGAATTTTTTATTGCAGTTATTTTATTTTGCAGTTCTACAATTTCCACTGGGTTCTTTTAAAAAGCTTATTTGCTGGTGTGCCTGGGAGACTCAGTCAGTTAAGCATCTACCTTCAGCTCGGGTCATGATCCCAGGGGCCTGGGGTCCCCACTCAGGGTCTGCTTCTCCCTTTCTCTCTCTCTCTGCCTCTTCCCCTGCTTGTGCTTGTGCTCTCTATCTCTCAAATAAATAAATAAAATCTTTAAAAAAAAAAAGCTTATTTGCTAAGTTTTTCTATTTTTTTCCAAAATTTTCAAGAGAATTTATAATTGTTTATGAAATCATTTTTACAATGGCTACTTTTAAATCCTTATCAGTGAAACCCATTATCTGATTCATCTCAATGTCGGCGTCAGATGATTGCCTTTTCTCACTCAAGTTGTGTTTTTCATGGTTCTTCATTTGATGAGTGATTTTGATTGTATCTGGACTTTTTTTTTTTTAATTGGGGCAAAATGGTATATAACATTATATAAATTTCAGGCATATAGCACAGTTACTTGATTTTT
Organism: Zalophus californianus; assembly: GCF_009762305.2. Classification (NCBI taxonomy): domain Eukaryota; kingdom Metazoa; phylum Chordata; class Mammalia; order Carnivora; family Otariidae; genus Zalophus; species Zalophus californianus. Next base: position 113,255,191 of record NC_045603.1, on the reverse strand, counting down.
TTATACACTACAAAGTGGTCACGACCATAAGTCTAGTTACTATACATCATTTTTAAATTAATTAATTAATTTTTTGGAGGTAAAATTGGTACATAACAGTATATAAGATATCCTGGACATCTTGAATGTTATGTTTAGAGACTTTTGATCTTATTTTGGCTTCTAATAAGCAGCCACCCTAGTTTAGGTCCTGGACTATTTCTGTGAGGTATAGTTTCAATGAAAATTTAGTTTTCAGAGTCCTTGCAATGTTATTCTGACTTCATTCTTCTGGCTCTGCTCAGCTCTTACTTAATTCCTGTAGGGCTGCCCAGTGTAAATGGATGGGTGGTTCTGGAAACATTGGGTTTTGGTTGCTGTGGCTGATGATTGAACTGCCACTGTCTCAGGTATGGATTAGGGTAGATCTCTCCACTAGGTCTTGCTGGGGTGCCCTCTCCTGGTTTTTTGTCCATTTGTCTATGCCTGAGGGTGATTTCAGGTTGCAGATGTCTGATGCCCAGATTGTGATAAATGGACCATAGAAAGAAACTACAAGAGACTCCCTGTGATGTTGATCTGGAAGGCTTGAGGTCTCTAGCCAGTGCATATTCTTATTCTTGTTTTTTGATTTCCTGATGAATAAGTTCCAGGACATTTAGTTATATTTACAGGGGAGGAGCAGGGAAAAGTAAGTCTATGGCATCTTGTCCCTGAACTGGACAGAACTTACTACTTTTGAAATGAAGAGGAAAAAAAACCCCTTTCTTCCTTCTAATAAGAATAATTTATTTTATTTGTTATAAAACTTAAAAAGTAAAGATAAGCAAAAAGGAGAAAATAAAAGTAAATATGAATGTTTTCACAGATATATACATTATTAACCCTTTGATGTGTGCCCTTCTTGAACCCCTTCTGTGTGTATGTAATTTTTGAAAAGTCATGGAGTTCTATATTTACCTTTACACTAATATATCTTAAATATATTTACAGGTCTGTATTTAATCTTTTATTTATACTGACCACTTTCAGTTTGCAAAGAAGACACACAGCTGGGCTACTTAAGGAATGAAAGCTAAGATTAGAATACAGAGGAATCAAGAAAGCTGTCCTTGTAGTTGTTCAGACATTCTGGGGATGAAACTTCAAGAAAAATTGGAACAATGGCTCATCTTTAGAATATAAGGCCAGTTCAATGGACCTCTAGTGATTGGGTCTTCTTTTTTTTTCCCTGCAGGGATTCATTGTTCCCTGTTACTTTCTGCTCTCAGAAAAAGAATCTGTTTAGGGTGCCTGGGTGGTTCAGATGCTTAAGCGTCTGCCTTTGGCTCAGGTCATGATCCCAGGGTCCTGGGATCGAGTCCCACATCAGGTTCCCTGCTCCTTGGGGGCCTGCTTCTCCCTCTGCCTCTCTCTCTCTCTCTCTCTCTATCTCTCACGAATAAATAAATAAAATCTTTAAAAAAAAGAAAAGAATCTGTTTGGATCAGTTTCATTTATTTATTTATTTATTTATTATTTATTTATCATTTAATATGGAGCATGTGTACTGGGCAGTCTTGAGCCAAGCCACATGATAGAAAGATGGCCTCCAAAATGACCATCTTATACAACTTCACCTGGATCTCTCATGGCTCAGCTACAAGTCTCATATACTGTAACCCAAGTAGAAGGGTTCATATAACACAATATGTGACTTTATATAGAATAAAAAAAACCAAAACAAAGTATCTGTGGTCAATTTTTCCATAAAGCAGATGTGGGAGGGGAGACACATAGAAACATCCCAGGCCTCTATGTTCCAAATAGGTAGAACATTTGGGTTGATCGCATTTTTTTTTTTTGCTTTTGAATTACACTGTAGCAAAAAGCCCTGTGGCTAACTTTTGTACTGGTCTTTTAGATCCTCATTAATATGAGTGACTTTCACAGGTCATAATAATAACAATAGGAATCATAATTGCTAATGTGACCTATAGACCCTCAATCTGTCAAAGAATTTCACTCATTTTGCTTTATTTTTGCTGAATTTTTATGCCTAAACATCACGTTAGAAATAATTCAATATATTTCAGTGGAAACTGAGGACTATAGCGGCATCTAAAGGCACATGACTAAGCTAGTAAACATTCCAGGGGTAGATTCCAGGTTTCATAGTATCTGATCTATACTGTGCTGCCTTTCTCCTCTTAGAAAAAGGTGTCCTCCAGAGTGATATATGCAACAGATGAATCAGTAAACTCTGCCCCTGAAACTAATAATACACTATCTGTTAACTAAATTCAATTTAAATAAAAAACTAAAAAGAAAAAAAAGTAAAAAGAAAAAAAATGTCCCCTGGAAAGCCAGGCAATAGCACCCTTTAGAAATCCTTCGGAATATTTATATTTTAGGAAGACTTTCAACAACAAAGGTAAAACAAAAAATCAGGTTTTTCTAGTTGGCTCTTAATTAAACAGGAATGAAATTGCTGAGAAAATTCCGTTCCTAAATATTCTGGCAAATTGAAGATTTCCTCTAAATAGGATATTTCGTAGGTGTCTCTCGTGTATAAGTCTGTTAGTCACAGCTGCTTGAATTCCCTAGGATGTTGTAGCATTCTCCATTTGCTGCATCATTAACTCCTCTGGTCATATATATCCAGGAGCCCCAAGGGAGCTCATGATGATTATCCCAAAGTATCTACTTTTGGGGAATCTTTGGTGCTTTAGGTGTAGAAGCTTAACAAATGAATATTTCAACATATTACATTGGTGTTTGAGGTAGAAGTCCTGAAATAGAGAAACAAAAATTTTCTTCACATGAGCATGTGTTCACAAGAGTCAAATAATTTAGCCCCAATTCGCATCTGAGAGCTGACGCCGTTATTCATGACATTTTTACTTCTCATTCAGATGTTTGGTATTCCACAGAGTTCATCTACTGGATATTGGAAGAAAGTGAGAAGTAGCGATCCCCGTTGGGCATACTAAATTATTAAAAGAAAATTCATCAGAGATAGGATAAGGGGTGGGTGAGGAGAAACTAATATTTTTGAGCAGCTAGTAGGTGCCAGTTACTTTAAATTGTCATTGCTCTCAATCCTCAAAATAACACTTTGACTCAGTTGTTTCCTCATCAGTCCATTGTACAGATGAGGAAACTTGAGGTTTTGAGAGGTTTGGTATTTCTTGAAAGGCCCTTAACTAAAAAGTCATAGGGAGAGGAGTAAAATCAAGGTCTGTGGATCTCTGGGACTCATTTCTTTCTTTCCACAATATAAACTGCTTCCTGAAGTTCCCAGGATTAAAACACACTGGATTCTGGAAATATAGGCTATCTCTTTAAATTCATAGAGCATGAATCTTCCATAGGGTTCTGCTCAGTTGAATTCTAATCAGTCCATCTTTAAAACACATGCAGGTTGGAAATTTGAGTCTTTAGTGTCATGAGAGCACAACAACCTGGGACTTGTTGGGTTTGTTGCAAGGCTCAAGGCTAATGTGCCTCTAAATCCCTTAAAGGCACATTAGTGGGTAATTACAACAAATAAAGGCTAATGGGAGAACCACATCTGTTTTGTTGATTTGGCTTAGGGAAGAATTCTGGGTTAGGAGATTTAGTCAAATTGCTTGACCCTCTTTAGCCACCCCTAGCCCCAATCCAAAGCATACCTGCAAGAGGCCCATTGTCTAATGGAAAGATCTCTTGACCTCATGTGTGTGTAGGAAAAGCACAAACCGCCACATACTGATTCTCATCCTGTTTCTGACACAGTGACCTGGCTGATGACTTTAGACAGGCCATGCATTTTCCTGACCCTGGAAAGGCCACAGAATGTGCCTAGAAGGAAGAATGTCATGAATAGATTTTTATCTTTGCTGTCTCCCAAGGGACCCAAAGTGTTTTGCAAATGAACTGACAAAAAACCATTTGAGCGAGAGACTTCTCTGCTTTAATTGCTCCCAAGGTATCTGTAGTCCAGGTGCTAATGGAGTGTAACTGTCCAGGTGGTCAAGCTTTTATTGTTTGAGAAGTTGGTGTAACAAAACTTTCACCTGGGACATAGAGAACTCATTATTAATTTTTTAATGCATGGAGTAATTGAAAACCTGTTCTTGTAGGCTTTTCCTATTACAAGGATGTAATTTAATCTCTCTGTGGTAGAGACACTGCTGCATGATCACTGGATTCCATTTAATCTTTCTCTTCCTGAGTATGTGGGCTGACTACATTTCTTAACCTTCCTTCCAGTTAGAGTGGACCGTGTGACTGGTTCTCACCAATGAGGCAGCAGAGTTATAATCCATTCCCAGATCTGATCTTAGAAAATATTACTCTGAACATTCAGCCTGCTCTCCCCCAGACTCAGTAACCAGAGAAGCCAATGTTGAATTTACCTCATTAAAAAAGGAAGGCGGCCTGAATCCCTGAGTTACCTGATGGAGGAGAGTTGCCCGGCAGAGTCATCTTCTCCCGTGGACTTTATGTGAATGAGAATCAAACCTTCTCTTGTGTTAAGCTACTGAGATTGATGGATTTATTGATGCCATGGGATAGCCCAGCCTGTAGTGAATAATGCATTCTCCTCTTCATATGTGCTATACTTAGTGTTTCCACTGAGGTCTCACAGAATCTTGGCTTTTCACCCAGAGCTAAAGGTTCTTAGCCCAAACATTCATCTGAGGCATGACTCTCCTCTGCCAGATCCTAGTCAAGGGGATTTCATCTCCTCCTCTAACTGCCATTTAGAACAGCACTGACTTCTAAATATTCTCTTTACATTGAGGTATAGATCAAATAGTGTCTGCTATATTACCATTATACTAGGCTTCCAACCAACATTTCCCTCACTCCCAACTAACCACATCTCAACTAGCCCACAGAAGAAAGCCACAAGTGCTAAGGGATATTATAAGCATTTGAACAGTGTTCCTAAGTTAATACCACTATGTCTGGGCTTGCCCTCTTCACTAATGCTCCCAAATTTTACAAACATTAAAGCGTCTACTCTCTGCTTCATCTAACATTCTAACTCTGCTCACCATTTTGGACTCTGGTGGTCTGGCACTTTTCCCCCTTATTTCCTCTGATGGCAGCATCTTCTATTGTCTCAGGAGAGAGCCCACCTTAACTCACAGCTTGACAGAATCTCACCTTGCTTCTGCCCTGACTTTTTTGTAGTGCCCTGGTCAGACCAGTCTAGCCCTGCCTTTCTCAGCCTTCCCAAACAGAAGCTGGAACAATTTATGATTAGAACAGGCAACTCATTCTGCACAATAGGCAAGAGTCAACTCTAATAAGATATATGACAAGAGATCCATAAGGCTAGAATATTAGGGATTGGCACAGGCCATACTGTCTCGGGAAACCTTTTTTTTTTTTTTAGATTTTATTTATTTATTTATTTATTTATTTGAGAGATAGAGTTCAGGGTGGGGGTGGGTGGAGTGGCAGAGAGGGAATGAGAGAATCTCAAGCAGACTCCCTGTTGAGTGGGGAGCTTGATGCTGGGCTCAATCCTGGGACCCTGAGACCATGACCTGCACTGAAATCAAGAGTCAGACACTCAACTGACTGAGCCAACCCTGGGAAAACTTTTTAAAGATAATTGTGCAGAATTTTAGGAAATTTTAGATGTATTCTCAAAGGTCACCTCATCTGAGAGACCTTCCTTGACCATCTTTTCTATTCCATCCTTCATCATACTCTTTCGCCTTTCCTGTACTATTTTTCTTTATAGCATTTTCCACTACTTGACATATGTTTGATTAGGTTTTCAGCTCCTATCAATAGAAAGTAAGCAGTAACTATTTCTTCACTGCTATAGCCTCACACCTAGGACAGTACTTAGTGCATGCGAGGTGCTCAATAAATATTTACTGAATATTGACTTAAAGAAGTGGAAAATTAAGCTAAGGAATTCTGTAAGAGTAAAGTACAAAAATCACAAAGAGATACAAAAAGTGAAAGAAAAATGAAGAGATAAGGAGGATAGTTTCAGAAGTTCCATATATCTCAAATTTAAGTTCCAGGAAGAGACAAGAGAAAGGATGAAGTGGGAGAGGGGAGTAATTCTCAAAGCAATTGCAGGAGAAATTTTCCCATATCTGAAAAAAGACGATGATACTGACATTGAAAGTACTCACTGAGTTCCAAGTAGAATAAATGAAAAGACACATCACAGAGAAATTCCAGAATACTCAAGAGAAGACAAATCCTCTAAGTATCTAGAGAAAAACATCAGATAGCTACAAGGCAGGAAGAATATAACACTAGCATCTGCATGGACACAGGTGATACTCATTCAAGAAGACAATGGGACAATGTTTTTAAATTTTAAACATCAATTTGTATAACCATTTTTATTACCATTCAGTGAGGTCACATAAAGCTGAACAAAAGTAGAAGTAACTCGTGAGAAGGGAAATGAGAAAATAAATAATGGAATATATGTATTCTAATATACATATTAATATAGTATATATATTCCACTATCTGTACACACATACACACACACACACACAAAGTAGGAGTAAGAATTTTGAGGAGTAAATGCCATGCCATAACGTGAAGATAAAATCATCTACTTAGATATACATGAAAATCAAAGGACAACCCTATGACCCAGCAATTGCACTACTAGGTATTTACCCCAAAGACACAAATGTAGTGATCCGAAGGGGTGCCTGCACCCCAATGTTTATAGCAGCAATGTCCACAATAGCTAAATTATGGAAGGAGCCCAGATGTCCATTGACAGAGGAATGGATAAAGATGATGTGGTATCTATATGCACAATGGGATACTACTCAGCCATCAGAAAGGATGGAATCTTACCATTTACATCAACGTGGATGGAAATGGAGGGTATTATGCTGAGTGAAATAAGTCAATCAGAGTAAAACAATTATCATATGGTTTCACTCATATGTGGAATATAAGAAACGACACAGAGGATCATAGGGGAAGGGAGGGAAAACTGAATGGGAAGAAATCAGAGGGGGAGACAAACCATGAGAGACTCTTAACTATAGGAAACAAACTGAGGGTTGCTGGAGGGGAGGTGGGTGGGGGATGGGGGATGGGGTAATTGGGTGATGGGCATTAAGGAGAACACGTGATATGATGAGCACTGGGTGTTATATGCAACTGATGAATTACTGAACTCTACATCTGAAACTAAAGATGTACTATATGTCGGCCAATTGAATTTAAATTAAAAAAAAAAAGAAAATCAAAGGACAAGGTGTTAGAGCTAATATCAGAATTCAGCAGCATAGCAGAATGTGATATCATCATTAAAAATACCCTATTAATATTTTTCACCCCACCACTAACTGTTTAAAACTATAAACGTGTGTGTGTGGAAGGAGGGCAGGTGGAAGAGAGATAGATATAGAGACAGAGAGAGGAAAAGAGAAAGAGAGAGACATAGAAACCATTGAATCCTTAGGAATTAACCTTACAATTAATGCTCAAAATCTTAGATCTTTAAATAAAAATAATTTAACATTTTACCAAACCACCTTAAAGAATATCTGCATAACTGATAAATTTATCTTCTTTATGAATAAGATTCATTGTTACAAAGATTTAATTCATCATCAAATAAATCTATATGTTCAATGCAATCCCAATGAAAATTCCTAAAGTAACTTTAGTGTTAGAAAAGTTATCTAACAGTCAAAAACAGAACGAAATGAAATGAAATCTATACTTAAATTATAAAAATAAATTCCATCCAGATTACATATAACATCTAAACATAATATCTAGATGTAAACATCTAAATGTAAAGAAAATAGAAACATAAAAGCATTAGAAGAAAATATAGACAAGTATGTCTGATTTTTAGAACAGGGAAAGCATTCTTAAGTAGGATTCATAAAACCATCAAGGAAAAGCACGATAAATCTGTATCAAACAAAGAAAACAGTAAAACTTAAAAAAATCCTCTGTAAGATAAAAGACATTATTAGCAAAGCTAAAGAGACGGGCAAGAGCACAGGCAAAAATATTTGCAACATAAGCATAAGGTAAATTATTATTTCAAAGAACTTTTACATACCAATAAGAAAAGAATAAAATGAGTATAAAAATGAGCAAAGGAAAGAACAAAGTCATTCCAGGAAGATCTTGAAATCTGAAAACCAGTATACAAACGAGAAGATGATTAGACTAATGCAATACTATTTTTCATATCATTTGGTATGTTGCTAAGTGACTCATATGCAAAACTGGAGAGGATGTGGGAGTTTTGATGAGAGTAAATTGGTACAGCCTCTTAGGAGAGCAATTTGCAATGTCAATTAAGATGTGCAAATCCAAAACCTAGCAATTTCACTCAGTATCTGCTGTAAGAAATTCTTGCAGATTCGCCGAAGGATACATGAATGAAGATGTTCACTGCAGCATCATGTATATTAATAAAAAAGCAACAACAATCAAAATGGCCATCAATTGTGAACTGTTGGAATAAACTAACATTATAAAAAGTTCTCTGAGAGGGGTGCCTGGGGGCTCAGTCAGTTAAACGTCTGCCTTCTGCTTAGGTCATGATCCCGGGGTCCTGGGGTGAAGCCCTGTGTAGGTCTCCCTGCTCAGAGGGGAGTCTGCTTCTCTCTCTCCCTCTGCCCCTTCCCACTGTTTGTGCTCTCTCGCTCCCTCGGTCTCAAATAAATAAATAAAATCTTAAAAAATATAAAAAGATCCCCAAGATATGTCAAGGAGTATAAAATATAAGTCGAAGAACAATAAGTAATAAGAAACTACTTATGTGCTCTGCACCTTGTACCTGAGTTCACAGCTGTGTGGCTTTGACTTGCCATCACTGGGGCCACATTGTTACTGCCCTGCACCCCATCGCTTGGGTTCCAATCCATGGCTTTGACCCACCATGTCCATATCGAGCTGCTGCTGCTCTGTGCTCTACCCCCTGGGTCCTGATGTGTGGCTTTAATGGACTATCACCAGGGCTCCTGTTCAGCCACTGTGCTCTGGGTTCTGAGTCAGGGTTTTGCCCCATCATCACAGAGGCTGAGCTGCTGCTACTGCTGCTTTGTACTCTAACACCTGGGTCTTGAGTTACAGATAAGACTCTGTCACCAGGGTCAAGCTGTTGCAGTTCTGCAGCTTGCCCTCTGGGGTCAGAGTTGGGACTCTGACTCCCCAACCCCAGGGTCTGCTGCTGCTGCACCCTGCATCCTAGGCCCAGGTTAGTGCTGCACCCTGTCATCCCTGGGCCTATGCCACTGATGTGTTCCCCGCCATACCCCAACTTTCCCCCATGAGCCTGAGTCACCGTGATTGCATCTCAGACACTGGCGCCACCTCCTCAGCAAGTGTACCCAGGCTGCAGGACCCCAGCCCCGCTGCCCCTCTGTCAGCATGCCAGACCTGGTACCATGAGGGATATCATTGGCTAGAGCTTCCCCAGTGAACAAAAAAGGAGAACAGAAGGACCTCAGTAGTCTTTGTCACTGAGGATCCCAAGAGCCCTAGCCATCACTGCCACCCATAGGACCTCTGCACTCTTGGTCACCGAAGACCCCTTGAGTATTCACCAACATTGACCTCAGCTGACAGAACTTTACAGAAACTAGAGACCGTGTCACTGTGCTGTCCCCAGCACCAGAGATGCTCTATCTCCCCCATCTGGAACCCTTGCAACCATCTTTAGGTGGAAAGTTTTTCCTCACTGATGGTTCCAAAAGGCTGGAAGAGGTGACTGGTCCCTCAAATGTGCAGGCAACAGTGCAGAGTCACTAGAAACACGAGAAAGCAAGGAAACATGACACCAAAGGAACACAATAATTTCTCAGCAACTGACCCCAAAGAAATGGAAATCCATGTTATCCAAAAAAGAATTTGAAATAATCATTTTAAGAAAGCTCAGCAAAATTCAAGAAAGCACAGATGGACAACTCAGGAAAACAATGTATGACCAAATGAGAAATTCAACAAAGAGATTGGAATCATAAAAAAAGAATCAAACAAATTCTAGGGTGAAGAACACAATGAATGAAATGAAGAATGCAATAGAGAGCTTCAACACCAGCTCAAACAGAAGAAAGAATCTGTAAACTTAAATCAGAGCTCTTGATATTATCCCGCTAGAGGAGAATGAAAGAAATAAGAATGAAAATGAACGAAGAAAGCCTATGTGAATTATGGGCCACCACCCACAGAAGTGATATTGCATTATGGGAAAAGAAGAGAGAAAAGGTCAGAAGTCTCATTTAAAGAAACCATGGCTGAAAACTTCTCAAATCTAGGGAGAGATATGGCCATCTAGGAACATGAAGCTCAAAGATCCCCAAACAGGTTTGATCCAAAAAAGACCTTCACTGAGGCACATTATAATGAAACTTTCAAAAATCAAAGAAGAGAGCATATTGAAAGCAGCAAGAGAAAAAAAAGGTTGGTCACATATAAGGGAATCCTGATAATGTGATCAGCAGGTTTCTCATCAGAGATCTTGCTGTCTGGAAGAGAGTGGGATGATTTAGTGCCTGGGTGTCTCAGTCAGTTAAGCTTCTGACTCTTGATTTTGGCTCAGGTCATGATCTGAGGGTCTTGGGATCAAGCCCTGTGTCAGACTCCACACTCGGTGCGGAGCCTGCTTGAGATTCTCTCTCTCCCTCTTCCCCTGCCCCTCATCCCAATGCTTGCACTTGCTCTCTCTCTAAAATTAAAGATAAATAAATCTTTAAAAGAAAAAAAGAATGCCAAGCAGAATACTTTCCCTGGCAGTTTTCCTTAAGAAATGGAGGAATGAAGACTTTCTCAGGCAAACACAAGCTGAGAGAATTTATTACCATTGGACTTGCCTTACAAGAAATATTAAAAGGGGTTCTTCAAGCTTAAATGAAAGGACACTAATTAGTACCATGAAAACATGTGAAAATATAAAATTTTCTGGTAAAGGTAAATATGTAGTAAAATTCAAAATAATATGCAATGGTGGTGTATAAAGCACTTTGGACTCTAGCATGTATGTTATAGACAAAAGTGTTAAAACTAACAATAGTTACAATGTTTGGTTTATGGACACAAAACATAAAATCATATAAATTGTGACATCAACAACATAAAATGTGGGATGGACAATAAATGTGCAGAATTTATCTATGAAAGTAAAGTTAAGTTGTTATCACGTTAAAATAGACTGTTATAAGATGTATTATGAAAGCCTCATGGTAGTCACAAAGCAAAAATCTATAACAGATACACAAATAATAAAAAGAATCAAAGAATACCACTACAAAAAAGATCATCAATTCACAAAGAGAGGAAGAAAGTAATAAAGGAACTACAAAACAATCAGAAAACAATGAATAAAATGGTGTTATTGAGTCCATACCTATCAATAATTACTCTAAGTGTGAATGACTTACACTCTCCAATTAAAAGGTATAGGGTGGATGAAAGGAAAAAGAAGACCTAAATAATAAGATGTTAACAAAACACTCACTTAAGCTTTTTTGGATTTTATTTATTTATTTGAGAGAGAGCGAGCGAGAGAGTGAGCAGGGGAGGAGCAGAGGGAAAGGGAGAGAGAGGGGAAAGAATCTTCAGCAGACTCCACACTGAGCATGGAGCCTGATGCAGGGTTTGATATCACGACCCTGAGATCAAGACCTGAGCCGAAACCAAGAGTCAGAGCTTAACTGACTGAGCCATCCAGGTGCCCTAGATACTCACTTAATCCAAGGTTGAAAGTGAAGGGATGGAGAAAAGTATCCCACGCAAACAGAAATGAAAAGGCAGCAGAGATAGCTATACCTAAATCAGACAAAACAGTCTTTAAATCAAAACCTGTAATAAGAGACAAAAAAGGTCATTATATAATAATAAAGGGGTCAATTCATCAAGAGGATATAACAATCATAAGTATATGTGTATCCAATATTGAAGCTCCTAAATAGATTAAACAATTATTAATATATTTGAGAACAGAAATAGACAGCTATGTCATAATAGTAGGGAACTTCAATATCCCACTTTCAACAATGGATAGATCATACAGACAGAAAGTCAATAAGGGAATAATGGACTCGAACTACACTTTGAGTCCAAATGAGCCTAACAGACATATAGAGAACATTCCAACAACAGCAGATACACGTTCCTCTCGAGGACTTACAGAACATTCTCCAGGATAGAGCGTATGCTGGTCACAAAACAAATCTCAACAAGTTTAAGAAGACTGAAATCATATCAAATATATATTCTGACCAGAAGACTATGAAAGTAGAAATCAGTAACAAGAAGAAAGCTGGAAAATTCAAAATATATGGAAATTAAACAACATACTCCTGAATAACCCACAAGTCAAAGAAGAAATCAAAAGAGAAATAAAATAATATCTTGAGGAAAAGGAAATGTAAACACAACATACTAAAACTTATGGGATGTGCCAAATAAATCTAAGAGGGAAATTTATAGTGATAAATGTCTGTATTAAGAAAAAAAGATCTCAAATAAACAACCTAGCCTTATATCCCAAGGAATAGAAAAAGAACACCCTAAACCCAAAGTTAGCAGAGGATAATAAATATATGAGCAGAAATAAATGAAATAGAGACAAAAAAATCAATGGAAAAGATCAATGAAACTAAGAGCTGGTTCTTTGAAAAGATAAGCAAAACTGACAAAACTTTAGCTAGACTAAGAAAAAAGAGATGATTCAAATAAATAAAATTATAAACAAAAGGGGGGACATTATATCACAGATATACACAGATATAAAAAAAATCATGAGACTACTAAGAGAATTGTAAGCCAACATTAGGAAGAAAATCCTGTCATTTGTGACAACATGGATGAAACCTGAGGGCATTATGTTAAATGAGATAAGCCTGATGGAGAAAGACAAATACTGCATGGTATCACCAGTAGGTGGAATCTTGAAAAGAAAAGAAAAGAAAAGAAAAGAAAAGAAAAGAAAAGCTAATTTCCTAGAAACAGAAGGGAGGTTGGGTTCTTTATCCCTTCTCTTGCCAAACTGACATCTGTAATGCTTTATCTCCACTTCTGCTTTCTTAAAACTCAAACAAAAAAGGAAAACACTTGCAAAAAACCAAAGTGCCGACTCCTTGTGGATCTTCCACAATTTTCTACCTGACCATTTTTAGTTGTTTACTTCTCATCTGGTTTGACGACAATGCTTGTTTTAGCAACTCACTTTAATGTAGCTTTCCAAAACACTCAACTTCGTTTTAGGGGCACCTGGGTGGCTCAGTCTGTTAAGTGTCTGCCTCTGGCTCAGGACATGATCCCAGGATGCGGGGATCGAGCCCCTCGGGGAGTCTGTTTCTCCCTCTGCCCCCCCCCCCCACTTGTGCTGTCTCTCCCTCTCTCTGACAAATAAATAAGTAAAATCTTTTAAAAACAAACAAATCCCAAAAAAACCACTCAACTTAGTTTTATAAAAGAAGTCCTCTCTCCTCATCAGTTTACTGAATACCAAACTAAATCACACAATTATACTAATACACTAATACAAGTGTTATAAACAGTATTAGCCAAGAGAAGAAGCAAACAAGTCAACAGTTGGGAAGAGAAGAGGCCAGGCATCACCTCCAGCTCTGGGAGCTGAGGCCACTGTTCTGTTTGTCTTACAGAGGGCATGGGGAACACCAGGTTTGTCCACCGAGTTGATCATACAAGTTGGTTGGGGAAGCTTCTAGTGTTTGCCGATATTACAGCCAGCACCAGGAATGCCTGAATCCACCTGTCCAAGGGTTTCTGAGGGAGACCTATATCAGAAAGAGGGACACCATTCTTACTAGCAGCATGACTCGCTGGTAAAGAAGGGTTGGTGTAAGAGCCATATTTTAGGTTCTCTCTACTGTCTGGCCAACCTCCATAGCACAGGAGCCCAGCCCAGGAACCAGCACACATTCAGGCCTGGATAGAGAAGTAGGGCTGCAGGACCTCCCAACTGGGCCTGGAGTGCCCTTGTTAACCCAGACTCAGAGAAGAGGACCAACAGGGAAGTATGAAACCAAACAGCTTACAGAGTAGATTTACCACTCCAACTGCATGCAAGGCAGAAGTGAAACAGGAGAAAATGTGGTTTGGATTATTGCTTGTTTTTGTCATTATTTTTAGTGACATGGCAGACCGCTGTAAAGCCACTGTCCATATCCAAAGCCTGAGAAGTGCCTGTGACTTACATCTCCCCGTGTCCTCTCCTCTCTCCCACCAGCACCTTCCACCAAGAGGAGCCAGCGTTCTGGACCTTGGGCTTATCATTCCCTTAATGAATTTTTCTTTGTGTTAAATATACGTATGCTTATATCTTTTCTTAATCAGAGTTGAAAAGCACACCATTTTCTTTACTACTTGCCCTGTTGTGCTTGCCCTAAAAGTCTAAGAAAAAGGTATTATACAGAATTCTAACAAAACAAAACACTATAATCTGCACATGAATCACTTGGATATTGTTAAAATGCAGGTTCAGCACTTGGGGGCGGGAGGAGGCCCGGGATTCTGCATTTCCATCAAACTCCAAGGGGAAAACACAAAGAGATTTCTAACACCGTCCTAGTGCCACTGGTTTGTGGACCATACTTTGAGTAGCCAAGAGTAAAGGAGGTGAAGTGTTGCACAGAATGAGTGCGGACCTCGAGTCAGAATCAGTGGGGTGGAGATGCTTGCTAAAAAGCAAATTCCTGGGGCCCCACCCCAGACCTCCTCAATTAGGCTCTCTGGGAGTAGGCTAAGACTAACCAACTGGGGATTTTTTTTTTTTTTAAACGCTTATGATCATGTCCAATCAACCCATCTTGCCCCTTTCCAGATTGTAACTTCGTTGGTTTAGGATGGGACCGAGGCACTTTTTAAGTTCATTAAGACATCCAGGTGATTCTAGGGTGCAATCAGAGCTGAGAACCCCGGGTTAGGGCAGTGGTCCCTCAAATGATTCTGAACATTAGAAACACCCAGAAAAACTGAAAAAACTCCTAGTGTCCATGTGCCACCCTCAGAGAGTGGGGTTTCAGGGGCGTGGGTGTGGCCTAGGTGCTTGAAAACTTTCCTATGTGATTCTAATGTGCAGGCAAACTTGGGAACCACCAAGTTGGTGTGTCCATAGTTGAGCACCTCGTCTAGGCAGTTCTTATGCATGTTAAAGCCTGAGAGCGTCTGCTCTGGAAGGAAAGTCAAAGACAACTCTTTTGTTAGCATCAGGGGAAACTACCTTCAAGGACTCGTTATAATTCTATGAGCCGTCGTAGAACGATGACTAAAACTTCAAACATGTGTTTGATTCACTGGATGTAGGAGGATGCAGGTAAGCAACAGGAAGGCAAGGTAGAGAAATAAGACCCATGCTCTAACTCTTCCACAGGGACTTAACTCCGATAGGCTTGCACGGTGTAGCTGTTGGATTGCTAAGAATTACGGATATGATAGAAGATTCATACAGAAAGTATCTGATTGTAAGTAGGTGCTATTCTTCCTTTATGAGCTACCTTTTCCATCGTCAGGCTGGAAAATAATAATGTTCCCTGGTGACATGTATTTGTTTTAGTGAAGGGTTCTGCGCTCAGAGGAGAAAAACAAGCCCATAAAAACTGGTATACATCTATAGTTACTGACTGCCCAGCAGACGTTTTGCACTTCGAGGAAAACATTCCCTTTTTTGAACCGATTATTTTGCTTGGGGGTTAAAGTGTTACACTTGAGGTATATGTCCAGCCTTGTGTCATAGAACCTGAACCCATTCCTCAACATCAGACCTCGGCCAAGACACCTAGAGTCCTTTTATAGCGTTTCTCAAACCAGAGCTGGTTTCTCCCTAGTTGTAAAGTGACATGCCATGGGCACCTCCTAGGGTGTGGAGGGAACCTGACTGCAGTGGGAGAGAATTAGGCCAACCCAATGAGAGGAGCCAGATGAGCCTGGGAAGGGAGACACCCTAGCTCCCATCCCTGGGGTCCCTGCAGACACCTGCTTATATTCTGTCTTATCTCTAGTTCTGTGAGCCATCCTGCTACCATTTCAATAAATCACCTTTTTTGCTTAAGAGGATTTGAGTAAGGTGTCTGTCACTTACAAGCCAAAGAGTATTGCGTGGTTCAATATGGCACCATTCCCTTAGTATATTGCTTTACACATGCAGGAGGGGGCACCAACTTCCTAAAGCTAGACTTTAACAAATGATAAGTCTTGATTACTGAAAATATGGAGCCAGGTCATTGCAGGGCACGGGGTTTTGTTTGTTTCTTTCCATCCGAAATGGAAATGGAACCAGCGGCTAGAAGCAAAAGAGAGACTCTCAGAATGTTAGAAAGGAGGAAAAAACCTTTATGTAGATGCCAACAGGAAGAAGTAAGTCTGGGTTTTCCATGATGCCTCCCAAAGCCATCAGCTTGCACAACATGAGATCAAAATTATTAAACAAATGTTACTTGTACAGCCTGCCACGTGCTGGGTTTTGTTGGGCTTCCAAGGCAATAAGCACCAATAGTTCTATCACACTTTAAAATTTATAGTGTTTTCAGAAATATGAGGTCATTGTCCAGATGAGGAAAATTCCTTAGAAAGAGACTAAGGCACCCCAAGAACCCAACTCCAGAGAAATTGGAAGCAAGACTCATATCCAGGATTTTCTAAGCCCAACCCGGTGGTCTTTATCAATGCACCACTGTATCTGCCTCTAAGGAATAGATTGTTATCAGTGGGGAGACATCAGCAATTCAATCTACTAGGGAGACATTTCCAGGAAAATATTTCCCCAATGTTGTAATGAAAGCCAACAAGAAAACAGAAATTCTTGCCACTATTGAGTGGCAGATGTGTGTCTGATAACAGAAGTGGGCAGCGATTTCGATAGGAATCTCTGAATGAGTGTTTGTCTCAACATATCAGTTCAACGGCATCAGGCAAAGGCAGCTTCACAACCAGAAAGACGACAAGACAAGGAAATCAGGCATCTGGATCCTCAGCCAGTGCCATTAGATGCTTGTAGGAACCGCAGACAAGCTTCTTAACCTTCCTGGGCCTCAGTTTCTTCATCTGTAAAATGAAAGGGTTGGACTTGATGATCTCCAAGGGCTTTTCCAGCCCTATAATTCTATGTTATTTACTAGAATGCTCGTAGCAAATACGCTACGCTGTGGTTTATAGTGCACTGTAATTACAGGGTTCTGAGTAGAAGAGAACACTGAATCCTAAATCAGTTCAACGTCTAATTCCTGTTCAGTCACGTCAGGCCAGATTGTTTTTATATACATGAAATTTATAGCACTGCCCCCTTTTAGAAGGAGGAGGTGAGGAAGCTTCAGGTAACCTGTCCAGGTAAAGAAGTCCAGAAAGCTGTAAATAATAATGAGAGTAAGCACCAAATAGGACACCTTCTACTTTTCAAGGCATGCTCACAGTAAATCCGTAAGACAGATGGGACAAGTGGTGCCTTTTTTTCTTTTTTTTTAATTACCTTTGTCAGATGAAGAAAGTGAGGCACTGGCAGGTTTATATGATTTGATCAAGGTCTCCTTATAAGAGAGCCAGGACTAAGACCCAGATTTCTTGACTCCGATTCTAGAATTCCTTCCAACAGCCATGAAGAGTGTGTTTCCTTCAGGGAGTCATGTATCATTATATTCCCATTAGCAAAAGGCTCCTTTCTGATGACTAGGAGGAGGAGCTGGCAAGCATCACTTTTGTTGACAGGTGTTGGAGAGAGACATATCGGGGGGGTGCAAAGGCCACTTTTGAATGTTTTTTCTCACTTCTTCAGTATTGACAGAGGCAAAGTCTATATACATCTTGGGGTCTTCGTCCCATGAGCTGAAATAAAAGGAGAACTTGGTTGCATTTAGATAGACCTATCATTATTTCAAATTGCATCTAGCCAAACAGAAATGGGTTTTTTAGAATGTCGTCATCTGCTCCATCCCCTCATTACAAAGTTTGGTTGGAACTCTTGCTGACTCTTTCATCTGAGCCCATTTGCAATTTTGCTTTACATGACTCATCTTAAACTTTATTATCACATTCATTGTAATAACGCTAGTTGACAACACTTTAAATAGTTGGCTTTGCATGATACAAGGCAATTAATTTTTATATTGCATCTTTAATACAAAGTATTGAGACAAAGTCTTTAAATATCAAACCAAAGAGGTAATGGTTTTGGGGCTACAGGAATTAGATCCAGACAATATCAGAAAAATTAAAAACAGAAATAATGGTAAAAGAGACAGAGGAGGATGAACATTGGTAAGCATTGGGAAGAGACAGTGATGAAGGTTGCCTAGGCATCCATCTTTTCTTTCTTTCTTTCTTTCTTTCTTTCTTTCTTTCTTTCTTTCTTTCTTTCTTTCTTTCTTTCTTTCTTTCTTTCTTTCTTTCTTTCTTTCTTTCTTTCTTTCTTTTTCTTTCTTTCTTTTGTTTCTTTCTTTCATTTCCTTCTCTTCTTTTTTCCCTTTCTTTCTCTTCTTTCTTTCATTCTTTTTTCTTTCTTCCTTTTCTTTCTCTTCTTTTTTCTTCCCTTTTCTTTCGCTTCCTTCTTTTCTTTCTTTCTTTCTTTCTTTCTTTTGCCTAGGCATTTCTTTCTAGAAGCTTTGAAATGTGGAATGGTCTGTGGTTTTCATGATGAGGCTTATTTCTCCTTCTATTTTTCTGGAAAAAGGATTTAAAAATGACAAGACCTAGCTTACAGGGATATTAATAAAATGGACCCATAAAAGACAAAGAGGAGAGATTATAAATCATCCTGGGTAGAGGGGGATTAAAAAAGATAGGTTCAACGCCTAATTCAGAGAGAACTGAGTTCTTCCTGCCTCAGGCTGTGTCAGTGATGGTGCAGGGCTTTACTGGGAGCCCAGGGTGGATGGCAAATGAAGAGGTGGAGGCAGATAGAGGCATGCAGGGGGTAATTACACCAAACAGACTCAAAGGCATGTTTGCTAACCTCAGAGCTTTCCAACAAGGAAGGGAAGAAGTCAGGGAAGTTTGTAGAAGAAGATTTCACTCCAAACTCGAGGACCTGCATTTGAAAAGATTCGTTGTCCCAATGATGGTTGGTGGTATTAGCAGGGCTTGGGACAAAACTATGGCAGAAGCCACTTGTCTTTTCAACTACCTCCCTACTCTACTCTATCTTTTCTGTATCTACTCTCACCCTTCTCCCTTCTAGTGCACATGAACTCTCTCAGGTCAAAGATGATCTTATCTGTTCTACAGTTTCATTACAAGATTTGATTTGAACTCTTTAGTTTTCCCATCTGCTTCCCCTCTGATTCATTATCAGCCATTTTAATTTTAAATGTAAGAGAATGAGCTCCCTTACCCAGGGGTATTGCACTTCCATTTCACAGTTACAGATAGTGGGTAAAAGTTTTGTCTCTTGGACTGTCCCGGAGTCCCTGAAATGATGCAAGCCAGATGATGACCCATTCCACATGGAGTAAGAAGGACTCTGTTACATAGCTCAGTTGCTTAAAGGCGCTGGATATACCTCCTCCAACAGAGCCAGCTACCGTGGCACACACTCGCTATTTGAAGACAAAGTCCCGACCACTCACTCACTCAGCCTCACTCTTTGCTATGTCCCTACCCAGACTCTTCCCAGCTTTCCCAACAGTGACTTAGCTACTGGTATTTGACTCTGTCCTCTCTCTGCCTGTCCAACCTCACCTTATGGACTTCCTGGAGAGGACTTTGACTTCCTCTAAGCTTCGTCCTCTTTCCATCCCAGCAGGGACTTCTAGCCAGGCTGGGACATTGTCCCCTCCCTACCTACTTGGACTCCAGGGGCTTCTTACCATCTGGACTCCACCCTGCGGGCAGGGCTCCAGCAGCCAGCCTGACACCAGGGGCAGTGCTCAGACTGTGGAGGAACAGGTATGTCCCAGCCTGTTTCACGGGAGCAATTTCATCAACCTCAATTAATTTATGGACTAGAGCAGTGGTTTTTGGAAAATTTTTTGAGCCAAAAGAGCCTCCCTTCAAATGATATCTAATGTGGAAGGCTTCATCTGTAAACCAGAAAGTGCTGATCTGCAATATTTAAAATGGGGATCTGGAGTCTCCTTTGCTTACCCCTCTCACTGTTGCTCCTTCCCCCATGGCTATGAGAAGCATGGCTTTGAAACCCTTGAACCAGAGGACTCTCAGCTCTTTTATCACATTCACACTGTGCTTGCCCAACCCCACCCACACCTGTGAATCAGCTGCCTGCATGCACTGGTGAGTCTAAATCACCATCTCCTGATCTTTACCCTGACTTCCAGTAATGTATGTCCGCTTTCTTCTAGAATTTATCCCACAGAGGGCCATAGGTTCCCTAACATGTCTGGAATGGCACCTTGTTATCCTCCCTGCCACACCCCCCCATTTACCTCTTCTATTTCTTGCTTCTTGTGTAAATTGATGAGAATTTAAGGAAGTTTACAATTATCCTAGAGTGCTTTTGTGATCTCAACTCCTGCATAGCTAACTAGCTATCAATTACCATGATTCTGCCTCCAAAATCTCACTTGGATTTACAACTTATTCTCTATCCTCACTGCCACGGCCTGGGTTGGGCTTTTGTCATCTTGGGTAGAGATCGGGGCATTGACATCCTGACTTAGTCCTCCCCTGAGCCATTCCTGACTCTGCAATAAAGAGGAAGCCTTCACAGAAGTGAGACTTGGATTTCCCACTGAAGAATGGATAGGATTTTTATAGGCCCTCCTTTGGCCAATAATCATGATCTTGCTATATTCTAAGAGTATGAAGCTCATTTGAGAAGGTTTCTCATGTAAATGCCCATTGAGGGAAATACAAATATAGACCATTCATTGATGTGCTTTCTGTGTCTTCTCTTCTGTTAGAATGACTTTTTCCTTATGCATGGGTGTTGTGTTGTTGAACAGCTGTTCTAATGAGCAGGGAATCCCAGGGGCAACCTACCACCAACGCCCGTCATTCACAGAAGACAATCTTGCTGTGTTTCTCATTGTGCTTCATGATTAACCCACTGCAAGAGAAAACTAACACACAGAAGTGATTGTTCTGTCTCCTGTAAGAAGGGTCCTTATTATGACAGAAAAGTTATTTTCTTTTCTGTGGTTTCTTAAGGGTTCTCTAATTGGGTAACCCCCTGCTGACCCCTGGCTATGGTAGTTTCTATGTTGACATCTTTGTTCCGCTCCTTGCGCACCGAAGCCAGAGATGAGTAATTCAAACCAATGCAGAGCATGAGATAATGGGGCTCTATAACCCACCAATATTTAAAAGGCAATGACCCCTTAAGTTCACTGGAGTTACCTTCCATTAAGAATTTTTCTCACCTGCATATAACAGATAGGTTATGTGTTATAGCCCCATGTGTGCTCCGGGTGTGGACTGAATTGATCTGTCAGATTTTGGGGGCTTGAACCCCGATTGCTTTGGGATTCATTCACACTCTACATACACTTGGATGATAATCCAAAATAAGCACAAAAGTTTTCTTCTTTTGGGGGGGGCATTTAAAATACAAGAAAACATAAAGGATAATGTAACAAAAACCTACATTTCTACCATCTAGAAATATTACTTTTCAAATTTTGTCTTATTTTCTTGCAGTGTTTTTTTCCCCTTAAAGATCTTATTTATTTATTTATTTATTTATTTATTTATTTATTTGAGTGAGAGAGTGAGCAGGGGGAGGGGCAGAGGGAGAGGAGAGAGAGAATCCCAAGCCGACTCTGCGCTGAGCTTGGAGCCTGTAGTGGGGCTTGATCTCACGACCCTGAGATCATGACCTGAGCCAAAATCAAGAGTCTGACATTTAACCACCTGAGCCACCCAGGTGCCCCTAGTGTTTTTTGTTTTTATTTTTGTTTTTTTAAAGGAAACAGAACATTAAAGATGAGATTGAAATCCTCTTTAGCCTCCAACCCTAGGCTCACGCCCATTCCTGGTCCCCTCCCCAGAGGCCACCATCACCAGGAGGTGGTGGGTGTCCATGCAACTCATTCATTTATTTTATTTTCTCCTGCCAGTATGGGAGTTTATTTATTGTATTTTTATTATTTGAGCGGCAATACGATTTTAATATACATACTTCTATTTTTCTCTCAAAGCCCAAGATCAGTCAGTGTCTCTATCCTCTGTAACAAGGCATGGGAGCAGCACACTCTGTGTGCGACCTTCACATGCTGTCCTCTCAACACCATGTTCTCTCCCACATCTTACCTACTTCACACTATTTTCTTTTCTTTTCTTTTTTTTCTTTTTAAAGATTTTATTTATTTATTTGACAGAGAGACACAGTGAGAGAGGGAACACAAGCGGGGGGAGTGGGAGAGGGAGAAGCAGGCTTCCCGCGGAGCAGGAAGCCCGATAGGGACCTTGATCCCAGGACCCTGGGATCATGACCTGAGCCGAAGGCAGACGCCTCATGACTGAGCCACCCAGGTGCCCCACACTATTTCCAACTCACCAACTTTTCTTTCTTTTCTTTCCTTTCTTTTTTCCTTTCTTTCTCTTTCTGTTACTTCTCTTGTGTTGCTTTCTTAAAAGATATTTCATTAGGTGCTCTCCTGTGTTCTTAATATTTTGTTCTCATGTTGCTCCTCACAGTGTATTCCTTCAATATGGGGTTCCTTTCCTTCTTGTGGAGGTATGCTCTTTCATGGTTCTTCCAGCAGACGTCCAAAAATATACTCCTATTTTCTATGTCCTGCGTGCTGGACAATGCTTTTCTTCTGTCCTCATCCTTACAGGAAGATCAGTGTGGGCAGAGAATTCTAAGTTCTTGGTAATTTTGCTTCAGTCCTTTTAAGATATTACTAAGTTTTCTTCTGGCATTTTTTTTTTTAATTGTTCATGAGAAGTCTGTTACTGATCGTTCTTTTGTGGGCAATCTAATCTTTTCTCTCTAGCTTCTATTACTTTTTCTTTCTCCTTAAACTTTCTGCAGTCTTTTTTTTTTAATTTTTATTTATTTGACAGAGAGAGACAACAAGAACAGGAACACAAACAGGGTGAGTGGGAGAGGGAGAAGCAGGCCTCCTGCCGAGCAGGGAACCCTATGCAGGGCTCCATCCCAGGACCCTGAGATCATGACCTGAGCTGAAGGCAGACACTTAATGACTGAGCCACCTAGGCGCCCCACTTTCTGCAGTCTTAATATGACATATACGGATATTTAAAGTTTATTAATCCCTACTGGGTATTTTTATTTTGACTCATATCTTACTCTTTTTTTTCCCAGAAATTTCCTCAGTTTTAACAATTTGCATATTTTCTCTCCTTTATTCTTTGTGCATTCTGCTTTCTTTTTGGAAATCTGTTAATCACATTCTCATTCTACTCTTTGTGTTTTAAATGATTTGTTTATTATTTCCACATCTTTATCTCTCTGTGCTGAGTTCTGGGACATTTTTTTCAGTTCTGAATTTGAATTCACTAATTTTTACTTTAGCTGTGTTTAGTTCATAAATTAACATGCCTGTATTTTTCTTATATAACAATGGTTATTTCTGGATTTTCTTACTTTTGAGTACAACTTTTTTTTTTTCCTTTGGAATAATTTAGTATTTTTCTAAAATGGCTATACATTTGGCACAGGAGGCATTCCTGCACATTGGGAACAGAAGACAGGGGATTTAGTATATACTCAATCCATATCTTGATTAGTTTTTTGGATTATAGTAAACTTTATCCTTTCCTGAATGATTGTGTCTAGTATTGTTGCAGTGACCATATTTTCCAAACTAAATACCAAGTTTCATGGTCTGACAAAAGGATTGTTTTGTAAGGTGTCAATTTATTTAAATGAAAAGTCTTACAGAAGTATACAAATAGACCACATTGAACAATTTGTGGAAAATAATAAAATTACACGAACCATAATAATCCCACCAAAATCCTGACAGGAAAAGTCACTATGAGTAGAGTAAACATATCTGAATTTGTGTTTATGACTCAAGTAGCTACAAGGCCTAGAAGATTCTTTCTTGTTCTGTTAAGTTTCTAGATGTAGGAAGTCGAGATGAAATGAATAGGCACTAAGTAGGCATATTTTATAGGGCTTTTTAAAAAATCTCAAAGTAAACTGTTTTCCTATGATTTACTTCTTTCTGATCAAAGTAAGGCTAGCCAGACATTCCAGTTATTTGAAATTCCTCTGTGGGCTGATGGCAATTATAATGGTGGATTTTGTTTGTATTTGAGAACTGGTCACATTTATAAACATACAAACTGTATCCATTGTGAAATTCATGTCCCTTCATTAAAAGAAACTTTTTTACAAAACATTTTTTCTCGTTGCCTCAAAGTCATTTCTATATTGTTGCCAAGGCAGAAGTCAGCAGCCTAAAGAGTTAAACAAAGGGAAAGGTAAGCCTTTCTTTCTTTCTTTTTTTGTAAATGGGGAAAGGGATTGGATTTTCTTTGTTACTTTCAATACTCATGTTTGAAAAGTTTTAGTTATGAAGTCAGGGAATTGTGTTACACTTAAATATCATATATAAATCTTCCCATGTCTTCTTGGTTATTAATTAATGTGCTAATGATGCCAAGAAGTTTCTTAGCTGGAACTTGTGGTTTAAAGTAGTTGTTCTGGAAAAAAAAAAAAAGAACCTTGGCTAGATTCCCTTTATAGACCCGAAGACCTTAGTACTTACCATACAATGAATGACTTGTCCCCGTTTTTGGAAAACTAATGAAATTAGTAATTTGTGATCATGTCAGTTACACTGAAAGAAATCACAATAAAACCTATGTGCACCTTTGCAAAAGACAAATTGCAAAAATTGCAAGCAAACAAAACAGTACATGTAGTGCTTTCAAGACACTGCTAATCACGTATGTCCTGGGAGAGGTCAGGGGAGGGCTCATCACACTGCCCGACCCCCTGAGGTAATGAGCTGGCTGCAGGTACAACTCTCTAGATCTCCTTGAAAAAGATGTGTGTGGGCAGGGATCTGCTTAGACATTTGAGAAAAGAAGGAAACCCCCAAGCCGAGGGGTAATGTCGATGTAAGTAATATCTAAATCTTTATTCTTTCTATACCTCAAGGTAGAGAATAAATGGGCAATAGTCCTTTTTTTTTTTTTTTAAGAATTCAAGTTGGGCCTGGACGAGAAGGGAGTCTCTACGGATACTGACAATTGCCTAGATCATGAGTCATGGGGATTGAACACTAAGGCACATTAGTCACTAAGATTGAGCAGGTTTTGATATCAACTGTTGTCTTTCCAGTTGTCTTGAGTTTCTACATCTGTGAAGATCTACATGGGTGCTGTTTGCCTTCCCAGATTCTTGCCTGGGAATATTTAGGGTAAACATCCAGAAATACACCATGTGTTATGGGATGTTGCCATTTTCCCTTTTTTGTCTTAGTTGAAGATAAAAGTTAAATAAAAGGAGGCTGCATACTCATAAACCTTGAGAGAGAGAGAGAGAGAGAGAGAAAATACCTTGAAATACACTGAGTAACAATCTTTTCAGACTACTTAGTGTTTTCTGTGCATAACTTTATAGATCCTTTGCAAGCTTTTTTTGACCTCGGGAGCAAGACGTTTCAATTCCTTTGTGCTTATATAAGAAAGCGAAGTATTCAGAAAAGAAATGACTTCTAAGAGGGTTACCAGAAGTCAGAGAAGGCGCTAGAGATGGAAATCAGGTTTCAAAGACCCCACAACCAGAGGGAGAAGTGGCAGAACAACTCAGAGGCCAAGAGAGAGGGACAGTGGCAATATCTGGAAGTAGATTTGCAGGATTTGAAAGCTGACGACATTGCAAGGTGTTTGGTGTGAAGTGTGGTCACAGAAAATTCACGTGTATTGCAGAGGAAAGTTACAAAAGGTTACTGGAGTTACCCTCACGCAGCCTGGACAATGATGTGCATACCGAAAGCTCCTCGTGTGAATTTTATGGCATTTTTTTTCATCGAAATGGCATCTCCCTCTCTTTATCGTAGCAACAGATTTGAACTTCCTAAAAAAATGTGTATTTTTAATGTTTTTGGAAACACCAGGGTGGGGGGCCTGGTGCAGCTGAATAACCAGGGATACCGAATCCACTTCCCCGTGGCTAAGCCCTCCACCCCCCACTCCAGGGAGCCCGAAAGGAGGCAAGCCTTGAAGAACGGTGGCGTGAAAGTTTTACCCAACACCCTCCCACGCCAGTGCCTCGACGTCCTTGCCTCCCCGGGCATAATACCTTCATTTATTAAGTATGTGCCTGGAGATTTCCCCAGAGCCACATTCACTTCTGTCCACATTTGATGCACGTTTTATAGTGGTTAGGTTGTAGCCATGGAGTGGGCCAGTGACCCACCTTCACGAGGATTTTGAGAAACATTCCGATTCTTACATCTAATTTTTAAATGCATACTGCGGGAATAAGGGTGCAGAATTAGGAAATCAATGGGATTAACTAAATTCACTACCCTCTTAATCCTTATTTTTATAACACTTAAGGGTTTTTGTCTCATTAAGAACCTGGCTGAGCACTGTGGTGAGGCGGTCCCACGGTCCAGATAGGAGGACTGCATTCTATTTCAATGTGTGGCTCATTGGCTTTAAATGTTTCTTCAGCATCCCAAGGGTGAGTGCCAAGTCACCTCCCTCGCGGAATGAAGAAGGAACCGACTTCAGGAGAAATTGTGCTAAGACCACCTTCGTTTTAAGTGTGTAAAAATCCTTGCATCCTACCAATGGTGCGGGCCCTGCCAAATTTTCATCAATATTGCCTTATGTCCTGTCTCCTTCCGCTTCATCAGGCTGTAGCAACAAGCCAACAAAGACAACAACTGACAAAGACGCTCAACACAGAAGTGGAGAGCTCCTTCTCAGGCAGCCCCTTCCTTTGGTCCTGGGAAGGGAATTTCTGCTCCTTTTTCCAACTGGGTTCACATCTCTAAATATAGTGAAATAATTCAGAAGCTCTGTTTCAAAGACCTCAGGAAATATGGGGAAGAAAGGAAGGAAGCAAAGCGTGAGCCACAACCCACAGCCTCGTGCAGAGTTGTGAGCTGAGCGCCTTGCAGCGGCTGGAGGCCAGATCGCCAATGTACAAAGGAGCTCCCTTTTCCTTGGAGGGGAGGGTATGAGGGGCAGCGGTTGGGGAGCGCTAGGCCTCTGGCCTGAGCTCAGGGCGCTGCCACCGTGCCTTCTGTATTCATGTGCTAGGCCTGCTGTAATAAGCTGCTATACGTGGTGGATTAAAACAACACAACTGTATTCCCTCCTAGTTCTGGAGACCAGGAGCCCCAAATCCGCTTAGATTGGCCTAAATCAAGGTGCGGGCAGGGCTGTGCTCCCTCCAGGAGGCTTAGGGGACCACCTGTACCCTGTCACCTCCAGCTTCTTGGGGGTCCTGGCGTTCCTTGACTTGTGGTCACATCACTCCCATCTCTGCCTCCTCCATATCACCTTCTCCTCTTCTGTCTGAAATCTCCTGCTGCCTCCCTCTTTTAACACCCATGCTCACAGTTAGGGCCCACCAGCTCACCCAGAATACCCTCTCTGTTTTAAGAACCTTATCTTGATCGAACTGGCAAAATCTTTGCCACGGAAGCCAACATTCACGCGTCCCAGGGATGGGGATGCGGACTTTCTGGGTGGTCATTAGCCAGCTGCCCGTGACACTTGTTGTTGCCTGGCACTCAGATTTCAGGGAAGTGGCCTCATTCATCTTCTCCCTGAGGAGCAGTTCATTCCAAATCCTGGGGAACCCCATTTTAGGAGTTGTGGTTCTCACGCCAGATAGGGGGATTCCCTTAAGCGATGATCTGTAGTAGGATGATCTGTAGTAGGATTCTAAGATAGGATTTGGTCCGGAGAAGGTGTGTTCATTATACTCCCTTCAAGTCTCCCTTTCACCTCCTGGGGAGGCAGCAGGACCCTGTGTGCTTCGAAGGATTTGGAGTTATTGGGTGTTTCCTATCGTCTGGAACTGAGTCTATCTGTGGTGCTAAGACCCTTGCATGCGACAGGATACCAGCCTGGCACTGGGAGGGGGGCAGGGAGCACACGGGAAGTGGAAAATGGGAGACGACCACAAGGGATGGATGGCATTTGTACCAAGGCTGATTCAGAAGATCCCTCTTGGGGCGCCTGGGTGGCTCAGTCACTTGAGCATCTGACTCCTGATTTCAGCTCAGGTCATGATCTCAGGGTCATGTGATCGAGTCTCACGTTGGGCTCTGAGCTAGGTGTGGACCCTGCTAAGATTCTCTCTCTCTCTAAAAAAAAAAAAAAAAAAAAAAAAAGACCCCTTTTATATTCTTCTTCATTATCTGGCTTTGCTTTTCTCCATCTTAGCCCTTCTCACATCGTCTCTAATTGTCTGTCTACCTGGCTGTCTCCCTAATCAGACTGAGGACAAGGCTCTGTCTTGTTTGTCCCCTCGGAGATCCCCAGCCTGTGGCACGGTGCCTGGTATATAGTAGGCGCTCTGTAAACAGAGGGGAGATTGAATGAACGAGTGGAGAAGAGAGAGTTAGGAAATTCTGGGCGGAGGGCTGGCATGAGAAAATGCTTGGAAGCAGGGCAATTTTGTGCAAGTAACGTGGTGACGGTCCCCAGGAGGAAAGCGGAGCAGTGTGACTGACTGTGACCCGTGGGATGGCTTAGCAGAAGGACAGCGGGGAGGAAATGGCTGCACCGTCCTCACCGTGGCGGGCGGGACTCCCGGGGCTGCTCTTGGCAGCTGTGCGGGAGGTGATGGGCGCTCCCGGCCGAGCACACCCCGCTGAGGCCACAGGCAGCGTGGCGGGGCCGTGCGAGCGTGGGCCCTGCAGCTCAAGGCCTGCGTGACCTTGGACACGTCACTTACACTCCCCAAGCTGTGGTTTTCTTAGCTTTAAAACGAAGGAAGCTGCAACAGCTCTGACCTGTGGGTAAAGGAGCTCACGTAAGGACGGCTGTCCGGTGTCTGGGATGTAGGTAGAGCCATTATTATTGTGATTATGGTGATGTGTCAGGCTCCTCGCTGGGGGGCTCTGGTCATCCCGTGTGGCTGGGTGCACCTGGCCCAGCAGTTCTGGACTGTTGCTGACATCTGAGCCTTCTCGTCCTCCCTAGTTGCCATGGGTGACCACTGGCTTGTGTGTCCGTGTTAGGGCCCAGCTCAACCTTGATGAGAAACCTAGGGGTTCTTTATGTCTGGAAGTAATACCAGCAATCGAGCTGTTTCTAAGGACCAAGTGTTGGCCCTGGATCCATAGTTTGTCTCCAGCTTGCAAAGCACTTGTCTCGTAGCTTTGAGAAGCTGAGCAAAGGGGCACAGGGAGCTTTGAAGCAACCTAGCTCTGCTGGAAAACAAGGGTCAAATGAGGGCAAGCTTTGCTGCCAGATCTGATTTTAGAGCCAGACTATGTCTTTGGACCTACTTCTCAAAGAGATTAGACCAGAGATCAGAGCCAATGGGACTTTTTCCAGTGTTAATTGGGATTAATTATAAAGAATAACACAGAAGCTCGTCACTGCTGTCTCTCCTAGGTGTCTGTCTTAAAAGCTCAAGTACAGAACTTGAACACAAATTCTGGAGAAATGCTAGCTGGTTTCAAAGTCTCTGCCCTCATGGTGAGGTTTGCGTGGTGAGTTTCCTCCTTAGCAAAAGGGTTAAAGGTCAGAAGGAGAAGTGCATTTCAATTTATCCAACGGCATGGGTAAGACCCATTTACCAGTTGGAATATATATTTTTTTTAATAGATGAGGCCCTCACCAGAGTTCTAATTAAAAATCAATGTGATGTATAATTAAATTCTAGTGATCACATATGCACCAGCTCGTCTCGTTAGCTTTTAGCCAGAGGCAGAGAAGGAATGCTCTTATTGATCAACTCAGGAGCCCTCGAGGTTGTCAATATGAGATGTCTCGTCTGAGGGCTGGTGGCTGCTCAGCGGGGCAGCGTCCGAGCGCCCAGCCTGAAGGACACACCACTGGCTCCAACAACGGGTCCCATGTGCCCGGACCATTTAAATGCTCCGTCCGGAGGGTCAGGACCCCATCTGCAGTCTCCACCCTGCTGCCTTCCATCTCTCTGAGCAGCGGGCTCCGAAGAGGCTTTACAAAGAGAGAGGAAGCAGATCCATGGTGTGCAGGCTCAAGCTGAGTCATTTCGGCTTCTCTTTCCCCATTCCACCACGGGCGAGTCCCCCTCATTATTTTCAGTGCAGACTGATGGGTACCAAAAAGGCAGCTGAGTCAGAATGATTAAGAATCACACTGGCTACAGACTTCCGTGAAGACCGCGAACGCCCTTAGATAGTTCAGGCCCGTCCTAGGATTTCTCTCATCCTCCCTCTTTTATGTGGAAGAGTGTTATTGGTATTTTCCTTAAGGAAAAATAAAAGAGTGACATTGCTTTGCATGCACTGGTAGTAACCGCCCCCCCGAACAATTTACCAGCAAAGGTTCATATGTGGCAAGTATATAGTCTTTCTCCAGAGACTTCCACCATTTTGATTTTTGTCCCCTCGTCCAATCCCCGTCACTCCATGGCAATGGGAGGTGTGAAGTATTATTTTTATTCACACTTTACATATGAGCGGTTCCTCCTCTGAAGCACAGAGGGCTACAGGCTCTCTCCAGGTTCATGCAGCCTGACAGATTTCTGGAAAGGAAGGCAGGGCTTTGTGCTCTACGTCCTGAACCATGTGGCTCAGTGACCACTGTTGACCCACTTGTCCCTGACAGAGCCTCTTGCTCTCCAGAGAGCTTTCTGTCTCTCTTTTTAAGCGGAATTTAATCAATATATTTTTAACGTATGGCTTTCCCCCCTTTTTTCTTTAGATTGTATTATTAAAATATTAACCTATTTTTATGGTAAAAGGTTTAAATTATGTGTGAGAATATAGAGGATGACATGAAAGGGCCCATCCAGGGCTTGGAGCACATACACCCGCACGGTCCTCCCGGGGCCACCTCCCCCTCCCCCACTCATCCTTCCCTCCCCCCTTCCCCTCTTCCTCTTTTTTTTCTCCCTCTTCCCCCCCTTCCCCCACCCTCTCTGTATATTTAAATAAAACAGGGAAACTATGTTGCACAAAGAAAATTATGGTTTTAGAAGTCTGGCTTAGGGGAAAGCAAGAATTTTGTCAAGTTCTCTCCTTTATATGAAAGAGAAGGACTGAAAACCTTAGCTCTCTGAATCCTCCCAGCGTGTAGAGCTGGGACTGAAGTTGGAAAGGAAGCCGGCTATGGAACAGATGAAGGACGGGAGAAGTCTGAGGGCTCACCACCTCAGCTTTCTGAGGAGGCAGGAAGCAAGATAAATAAAACCCAACGAGTCACCTTTGGTGTCTCCCTTTCCCTCCCATCCCATATGCTGTCTCCTCACAGATTTTCTCAGCTCTGCCTTCATATTATTTCCCAAATCCAAACCCTGTGGACCACCCCCTAATGGACATCCCGCTCCAAGCTGTGAGTATTCCCCTTGGATTATTTCGTTGGCCTCAGTGGTGAGCCAGAGCCAACTTCTGAAGTCATCAGAGCTGATTCTTAAATTCCCAGGAACTTTGCAAGGCAGTTGTCGAGTATAGCCATTGGTTAAAAATTAAATAATGTCCATATATATATATATATATATATATATGTTCAGCCATGAAAAAAGGGAAATCCTGCCATTTGCAACAGCATGGATGGACCTTGAGGGTGTTACGCTAAGTCACACAAAGACAAATGCTGCATGATCTTACTTATATGTGGAATATAAAAACATCGAATTCAGAGAAATAGAGAAGAAGGGTGGTTGCAGAGGCTGGGGCGTGGGGCAAGATGGGATGTTAGTCAAAGGTGACAAACTTCCAGTTATAAGAAGAATAAGTTCTGAAGATCGAGTGGATAGCACGTTGACTGCAATAAACAATACCGTACTGTATACTGAAAGTTGCTG
This sequence comes from Zalophus californianus, assembly GCF_009762305.2. Lineage (NCBI taxonomy): Eukaryota > Metazoa > Chordata > Mammalia > Carnivora > Otariidae > Zalophus > Zalophus californianus. Next base: position 113,223,393 of record NC_045603.1, on the reverse strand, counting down.
AGAGAACAAACCTTAAATATTCTCACCAAAACAACAACAACAACAAAAGGGTGATTTTGTTCTGGGGGGATGGTGGTGGAGGTGTTCACTAACCTTACTGTGGTAAACATTCTGCAATATATATGTGTATCACATCATCACATGGAACATCTTAAGCTGACACAATGTTCTATGTCAATAAAGCTGGAAAAAATTAAATAATATAAGCTTATCACTACATTATAAGAACCAAGGTAACGACCACTGAAAAGTCATCACTTCCTAATTTGCTCCATTTTCCTGTTAAATATACTTGTGAAGTTCTTGGCACTGACTGAATTTGTGTGGTGGAAACACTGTGTAATGGCCGTCACTTAGCATCTCTTCCCAATTCTGCTTTCGGTCTTAGCAGGGGCTTGAAACAGCTATGGGGGGATTATCAACACCATGGAAATCAGCAAACACTGCAAATCAGTAGTAGTCAACACTTTGTGAAAACCTGCTGTGGATGTTTCAGTCGGAATTAGAAGTCCCCGTCTCAAGAAAGAGCTCCTCAGAACTGTCATCTCCTTGTTCCCAACATTGCTTCTCTTCTCTAAGCTGGCTCAGTTTATCCTGTAGGTACTACTCTAGAAGCCTTGCTAAAGTCTCGCCTCACTGATGAAACTTTCTATTTTACTTATCTGGTCTCCTCCTTTTCAAACCCTTTTCATTCCACAGCCTGGTCATACCCCCTCACCTCTCCCTATACGTCCTTGGTGGCATTGTAAATTCTTGGGACAGAGTCAGTATCCATTAGGTGCTAAATAGGACATACCGATTGATTCAGACTTATGGACCTAGCCCAGGAAAGGGTAATGTTGTCCACAGTGGCGAAAACAGATATTAAAGACCTTTATTATTATACTTGTCATTATTCTCATCGATGGAGCTGATATTTTTACTTTGTCCTTTGTTTCTCATTCACATAATAATCCGTGAGGTAAGCAATAATACCTCAACTTTACAGATGAAGAAGTTACTCGCTCAGCTCAGACAGCTAGTAACTAGACAAGTAACTAGACAGCTAGTAGGCAGAGCTGGGACTTAAATCTGTATTCTTTCTAAGAGGAGGAATTCTCAGCAGATTTTATTCGAGGAAAATGTCTGAGGTCTCCGTGAAAAGTTGAATTTTGGGGGGAACTCCAAATGATATTGGAGAATGCTCATTGTGGTACCCCGGAAACCCTGCTTTCCAGAGAAAGAGACCAAGGAAGGAGGTATAATGACTTTCTCAGAGTTGCCAGGTCTATAGAAGGCTTTCTGTGTTCCAGACACTTGTAAATAGGGGAATGAGTTCTATCCTGTTGGGCTGGCCTATTGGAAGGGATTTGCCTTGGCTTCTCAGTGGGGGTCTCAAGTCAGGGGCAAAAATGTCACCAAGGCAATCATAGCCCTTCTTGCCACGGGGGCTATGACAAAAGATGGCCCGTATCGTTCTCCACAGCTTCAACAGGATTCATGGGGACTTCAGAAGTATTGAGGAAAACATGGGTTTTGGAGGTCTTCTTCTGGCCTCATTTGAATTAAACGCCAAGACTGTCATGGTGTTCTCAAAATCGAGTAATACAAGTTGACCCAGAAACATGGTGGGCCCATTTGACCTTAAATTTTGCATCCCTTCTTGTAACTTTAGATCCTGTCTCGGGACAACCTCAAAAAAAAGTACATGGCTGTTGAGATAGATGGATTTAAGCTTGAATTTGGACTTTGGCTCTTTCTGATTATTGCCTAGAGGCAGGTTATTTTGCCTCTCTTGGCCTCAGTTTCTTCATTTGCACAATGGGGATAATGTTGGAATTAAATGAGATAAAGTATGTAAAGAGTCTGCTAACGTGCCTGGCACATCAAATCTGGGTTTCCTTCCAGAAATGCAGGTCAGGGCCCCTCAGCAGGGACCTGTCGGGCCCCACCTGACGTCATTCTTCCCACCAGTTTCAAACTGGGCTGCTCGCCTGTGGCCAGGGAGTGTATTCCAAAGCATTCCTGCTTTTACCAGCTCAGGCCTGGGGGCTGCTGTGAAGTTGCAATTCCTTCCATGGAGCTCATGTGTGTGACAGGGTGTGCCCAGCTCTTAAAGTGCTTTGATGAAAATGCCTTTGTGCTAAAACCTCTATAAATATAAGGAGCAGACCTGGGCGTGGTGTTTCCAGAATACTCCCAGTGTTAGCTGTCATCAAAGGCTCAGGTCATAGAAAAGTTGGAAATGGAGGTGGTTTGCCAATTCACCGGTTCTCCAAAGCAGAGATGGATTTTCTTTTTCAACTTCTATTTCTTGACTCACTTTGCTTGATTGTACAAGGCCCATCTTGCCTTTCTTGTATCTTCTGAGCTACAAAAACCTGATTTCAAGTATCTTTCAAAAAAACTGCCAAAAAACTGCATACTGTGTCCCTACCCGCCTCTCCCCCGCCCAACCTACCTACCACCCAACAGCACCCCCTGGTGGTCAGCAATGGGCTTCTCTGGCCCCACATCTTTACCAATCTCCTTATCCTTCAGTAGGAATGTATTCATTCATTCATTCATTCACTTGTTCGTTCAACCACTTTTTATTGGTTAGTTATGATGCTCCAGGTATTGTAGACACTAGAGATCCCAATATGAACAGATATGGTTCCTGTGGAAGTCACAACTCAGTGACGAAGCAGAGGGACAGGTAGCTGATTATAATTATAAAAGGATTGCACCACAACAGTGTTCACACAGTACCAGGGAAGGAACCAGAAGCGTACTTACCTTGAAGCTAAAGGAGCTGAAGCCTCAAAGCATGAGCATTTGCATGGGACCCTTCAGAGCCTCTAACAACATATTCATATGGTCATATATTTTTATAAAATTTTCCAAAGTAATCTATTTTAAAGATTTTATTTATTTATTTGAGAGAGCGAGAGAAAGAGAAAGAGAGAGTGCGCACATGAGCAGGGGGAGGAGCAGAGGGAGAGAGACAAGCAGACTCCGCTGAGCGCAGAGCCCGACTCGGGGCTCGATCTCATGACCCAGAGATCATGACCTGAGCTGAAATAAAGAGTTGGATTCTCGGGGCACCTGGGTGGCTCAGTCGTTAAGCGTCTGCCTTCGGCTCAGCTCATGATCTCCGGGTCCTGGGATCGAGCCCTGCATCGGGCTCCCTGCTCGGCGGGAAACCCGCTTCTCCCTCTCCCTCTCCCTCTGTTTGTGTTCCCTCTCTAGCTGGGTGTCTCTCTGTCAAATAAATAAATAAAACCTTTAAAAAAAAAAAAGAGTTGGATTCTCAACCGACTGAGCCACCCAGGCGCCCCCAATGGTAATCTGTTTTAAAGGAACCACCTAAAAATACACTTCTCTTCTACACTGATATTCTCCCTGTCATATTTCTCTCTGTATTAGGTGGCATGGAAGCAGCCAAGGGAGTTTTTATAACTGGCTAAGGGAATGTTGAGTCTGGGATACCCTTAGTTTGGATTTAGTGAGATATTTTTATGTGGTTTATAGTTAAGCTACTGTTAGGCCTCCTCATGGAGGAATGACCTCCAGAAATACTTTTGTCACCCCCTGCTGTGACTCACCAGGCTGTGACGTAGAGCTTCACAGATCAGAGATTATATCACAATTTAAACATGTCTCCTCACTCCTGGCACCAGGACTATGTGCGGAATGGAGGAGAAACGTGATTTAAATGTATGGAGCCAGCAGCCAGTCTGTGGAATGTTCTTTAGGTTATCAGCCATGTCTGTCACATTATAAGCAGGGGATTTGATTATGAAAACGTTTGAGAGAGGTTTCCCTAGATTTGACAGCAATCTTAAAATTTTACATAATATTTCTAATAGTGAGTTGTGAACCTGAGAGAAATGTGTTCAAACAATCCATACGATACACCAAATTACCGTCAACTGTGTTGGAGGAAAGAGAAGATCCTTCTATTCTCTGTATCAAAAACAGAAGGTCGAAAATTGCCTTATGAAGAAGTGACCAAAGAGTACACAGATAAAAAGTAGAGGGAGGAAAAGTATTGTAGAGATATGTAGGGAAGACTATTACAAAATTTGCAATATTTGTAAAAATTGTAATATTTGTGGTATTTGTCAGATGTTGCAGATCTATACTTTATTATGCTTATTTTTCTCATCCAGATGAAGTTCCAGTCACCTAATTCTCTCTTTCAATTTGTATTCTTTCCTCCCATACTGTGTCAACTTCAGACCCTACAAAACTTGAGTCGGGCCTCAGAAAGAGAGTCTAAGGTTGTCCAGGGCCCTGGTGAGCATTCATGGAGCATCAGTGTATGAGCGGAGAGATGGAGGAGATACACAAGCTTGCCAAGTGGCAATGGCAAGGGGCGAGGGGGCTTTCCAGCCAGAAGGACGAAGAAAGAGGCCTTCGAGAGCATTTCCACCCGGCAGAGGGGCCTTGTGACTGGCCAGGTGATGAAGAGGGGCTTTTGCTCTACGAAGCAGTGAAGCAATGGAGAACCACCGGAGAGTTCAGGCAGGGGACGGGCAGGTGCAGGTTTGGGAGGTCTCTAACCTTCCTGGGTTTGTCACCTGCCGCTTTTGGTTCATTCTACCTTTCTCCTTCTCTCTCATCTCTGTGTACACATCCCCTTTAACTTTCCTTCTTTCTTATACTTGCGGTTAGTTCAGGAAACTATTTCCCCTGTCTGCATTCCTCTTTATCCTGTGCATGCAAATCCTTCATCTTTTCCCAATTGCTTTGTGAGATGGGAATGAGTACAGTCATCAAACAGAATAAAACAGTCTTGACGAACACTCACTCTGTTGTCTCTTTGGGCTGCTATAACAAAATACCACAGACTGAGTAGCGTATAAACAATGAAAATTGATTTCTCACAGTTCTGGAAGCTGGAAGTCCAAGATCAGGGTGCCAGTTCAGAGCCAATGCCTCCTCGCTGAAACCTCAGGGGAAGGGGCTGGGGAGCCCTCTGGAGTCTCTTTTATAAGGCACGAATCCCATTCGTGATGGTTCTACCCTCATGCCTTAAGTACCTCCCAAAGACCCCACCTCCCAGTGCCATTGTCTTTGGGGGTTAGGGTTTCCACATACGAATTTGGGGGGGACACAAACATTCAAACCATGTGTTATGCGCCGAGTGATCTGTTGATAATGAGGACGGCAAAGACTCTGTCTTCAGGAATTAGCCTGGCACTCTTAGATAAGCAGGTATCTTTGAGATTAAATGAGAAGAAAATGCAAAGAACATTATAGTTGAATGAAATGATACAGTGTCACCAAACAGAATAATCAGAGTTTTATAATCGCTTCAGGACCTTTGACTCTTTCTCTTTAGGAACCTGAAAGAGTATCTGGTAAGAGCTCTCGGGCGCCGCAGGGGAGGAGTTCCCTGCAGTTGCTGAAGTTCACGGTTGTGCGACGTCCTTTACCAAACCCTCCACATGAAATATGTACGACTGACAAGTTCAAAGGGAAGTGAAGTCAACGTACTTTTAAGAAGCAGAAATATGTTTATCAGCAACTTTATATTTCAACAAATCTCTTAGGCTTACACTCAGTAAGAGCTGTCGGTCGGAGTGCTGTTATCTGTACCTCGTATCCTGACAAAACCCGCACAATGTTTAGAATCTCAGGCTTTTCAAGTTGAACGAAACTACCTTGACTTCATCCCCCCAGCCCATGTTATAACTTCTTTTTTTTTTTAAGATTTTATTTATTTATTTGAGAGAAAGAGAATGAGAGAGAGAGAGAGAGAGAGAGCACAGGAGAGGGGGAGGGTCAGAGAGAGAAGCAGACTCCTTGCTGAGCAGGGACCCCGATGCAGGACTCGATCCTGGGACTCTAGGATCATGACCGGAGCTGAAGGCAGTCGCTTAACCAAATGAGCCACCCAGCTGCTCCCCCATGTTATAATTTCTTTTAGTTTTCTTTCTTTGGACGAGGTGTCCATATCCGTGGTTTTTAGGGAGCATGCTCGAGCCCTGGGATGCTTCTTTCATACAAGGAAGCCGTGAATATTTGTCTGCATAGGCTTGTCCGTGCTGCTGATCTTCCCTGAAGTGGGTCTGCTGTGTTTTGTTTCAATCCATCCCCGCCATCTGCTGAGCTAGTCTTCCTGCAGGTTGAGATTCCTTCTTCCCAAACACGTGTCTCCTGTTCATACCTACTCGGAGACACTGTCCTTCATTGGTTCTTTCTGGCAGTGAGTCCATTACCTTGCTATGTTCTGACTCTAAAAGGGGTTTGCTTACATCATGTCTCCAGGATAAATGGCATGAAGGTCTTTGTCACTTAAGCATTTGCTGCCTGTGTGCATGTCCAGGCATTTACAATGGCTACCCCGTGAAGTTCCTGTTCCCCCAGGGTTGATGATTTCTGGATTTTCAGGACTCCTTTTCTCTACCAATGAAGCCATGGGTATTTTCTTTTCAAATATATGTTTGCTTTGATATTTCATTACATGAGAACATGGATTGAGCAACTTGAGTATATCCAGTGTTAGAGCTGCAGTGGTTTTTCTATAGAAAGATGGGAAAATTTGCATTTTCTTCTCATTTAATCCCAGTGTGTCTTTGTGTTTTTTTTTCTTATGAAGGCAAAACAATTTATAATCTATGGGGAATAGGATCTTTAAGAGGTGTGCACCTTGGCAGAACTATAGCCCTGTATGTGTTTCTTCACCCAGGAAGAATTTGCAAATACATATCTCATTTGACAGGACAGTTGATCCTGTGTTGTTATACGGGGGGCTAGGGGTCCTAACCCCCTGCACGGTTGAAAATCCACATGTAACATACACAGTTGGTTGACACATATTCCGTATGTTATATGTATTATATCCTGTATTCTTACAATCAAGTGAGCTAGAGAAAAGAAAATGCTAAGAAAATCATAAGGAAGAGCAAATACATTTATGTATCATGCTGTATTTATTGAAAAAAACCCGCATACAAATGGACCTATGCTGTTCAATCCCCTGTTGTTCAAGGGTCAATTGTATTTGCAGTTTGTACCCCCAAAGAGTGTGCATTGTGTGAATCCTCCCTTTCTCAAGAACGTGTTCACTGGACAAATATTTATTGATGGTCTACTCTGTGGGAAGCACTGTGCTTTCCCTGGGCACATAGATGTCTTACAGCCGGACCTTGTGTCCTTAAAGAGCTTGCAAAGTTGCCAAAGGGAAAAAAGAAAAGAAAAATGTAATAGAGGGACTATTTGCATACAAACACTAAGGCCCAGTTGGCAAATTTAATAATGGCATCCCCAAGTTAATAGTAAACAACTTTCCAACCCCGAAGGCTTTTGTGCCCCTGCTGAGGCTGGATAAATGATTTTACCACAAAATATTGGATTAGAAGAAATTCATTTATGGTTTACATGGGTTATAACAAAAACGCGAGTGCCAGTAGAATGTCTTTAACTAGTTTAAACTCAGAAGAACCTCTGAGCCTTTTCCTCTGAGTAAAGAAGTGAATTTTCTTTTAGCTGCGTTTGGATCTGGAAGACCCAGACTAAGGGAAACCAGCGTTTGCCCTTGTTTGCCTCCTTCTTTTCCTGTCTTGACTCCTTTCAGGGAGCTGAGCAATAAGCCCTAGAAATAAAGAGATACAGTTCACTGCCAGAGGTTACTTGGCCCTTAAGTTGTTTTGTTTTGAAGACTAGTCAGAAGTACAGAAACAATCTTGGTGACCCTTAGATCAAAAGCCCACAAGAGGAAGCTCACAGAGGAAGAAAGAACCAAATCCTCCTGGCTCTCACGAGACGATGGTTGGCTCCTCTTGGGGCAGGAGCGCAGCTTTCCGCATGGCTTGTGTTTTCCTCGGCGCCTATGAGCAGTGTAATGTGGGTGGGTAATCTGTATATCCACATTTATTTTTAGAAATTAAGTGGGGGCAGTCCCTGTGAGGCAGTGACATACATACCTCCCTCTAATAGTTCATCAATCATGCTAACATTTAAAAGCCATAATGTTTCTACTGTTTGAGAGGAAAGATCTGAGAAGGGTCTTTATACAAATCCATTCTTTATGGGCCTTCACATCTGGAGGAATGGTGCAGAGAATAGCTACGCGACCTGCTTAGGGCATTGTTGAGGTTCGAAATCCTACAGTCAATGCCCAGTTCTCATGGCCTCATTTTCTCTCAGGTGTGAGAGCATTTGTCTCCAAAGAGTCCATGAGTCTGCAGAGGATTTCCAGTGGCTCTTCCTTCCTTTGCTTGATCACTTCTGAAAGCGTCCCCTTAGTTGTTCCTCTCTCTGAAACCACATCATTAACAATTCACCACGTAGATGGAAAGTAGATTTTCTACCTTTTGGTCTCCCAGGAAGGCAGATCTTGAAGTAGAGGGCGAGGCTTGGAGAGGCAGATTTCATTCAATGGAAGGACGCCCTCTGGAGCCCTCAGAGCTGCCCTGTGGACTGGCCACCTTGAAAGGGAGTGAGCCCTGTGTCGGTGCAGCTGCGTGGTGACAGGTTGCATCGTGGCACTAGGGGGATTGGAAAGGGGATGCTAACTTTAGGAGGGAAGTGGTAAAAATCATCCCTCAGGTCCCTTCAGACCCTGAGCCCTTTATATTTCCACGGGCCTGAGCGGTACCAAGGAAGGCATTTTTTTTACTTCAGATTCCTGGCCACTTCGAGAAGCATGGCACATCATGGAAGAGGATGAAGCTATATTTTTATGTTTGGCATTTGCTCCTAGGGATTTTTTTCAGCTTATTTGCAGCTCCCGAGCTGTGGTAGACACTGTCTGCTATGGTCTAAATGTTTGGCCTCAAAACCCATACATTGAAATCCCAATCCCCAGAGTGATGGTATTTAGCGGTGTGGCCTTTGGGAGGTGATTAAATCACTAGGGTGGAGCCCTCATGAATGCGATTAGTGCCCCTATGAAAGAGACCCCAGAGAGCCCCGTTCCCCCTTCCACTATGCCCTCTATGAGCCAGAAGGTAGGCTCTCAGGGACTGGCAGTCACCTTGATCTTGGACTTCCAGACTCTGGATATGTGAGAAATCAGTGTTGTTTACAAGCCACCCAGTCTATGGGATTTTGCCAGAGTAGCCTGCATAGACTGAGACACCACCTAGCTGGACTTTGAGGACTGATGTGTACATGTCCGGTTTCCACACACACTCTCCAGCTTAGCCATTCAGATGAACTGAGCCATCAGTTAGGTTAAGTAGGTGGTTAATCAGGCAAAATGTTGGAGCAGATTCTCATATGGAGACTGAGTCTGTCGACTCTGAAGAAATGTCCTAAGTGTTAGAGCGTAGGTTGACTTTACCATATGGTGGGATAAGGGAGCTTTGGGTAGGGAGAAAAGCAGGAGATCTCTCATTTAAGGGAGGGGATAGATAACCTGTCCATGCTATCAGGAATGCAGTTAAATGCAGCCTCACTGGCAGGCTCTGCTAAGAATCTGAACGAACATGGAAAGTACCTTCTCCACTCTTGGGCATCCTGGGACAGCTTCCCCGAGGAAGCCCAGACCACATGGACTCAGCACATTCTGGATCCTACAGCTGAAACACTAGTACTGTCCGAGCTCTCGATTCAGCAGCACAGAAACACCTCTTGAGAGTTATAGCCTGGCTGCCTGAGGACGTGTCCTTCTAATGTGGCTGCTGTAGAACAAGACAGAATCTGCTAGAAGACTGCCCTGGGACCAGAGGTCACTGATCTTCTTGAGATCTTCAGAGCTTGTCCTCCTCTTGTAGGGAGTGGAGAGATTGAGCTCTGCCCTCTCTACCACGGCCCCAGCAGCCAGCCCCTCCCAGCCCTGCCACGTACCTCTGCCCATCTCCATCCAAGGACCCTTACTCAACACCCAGCAGGGTATTTCTATAACTAAATCCAAGCCTAAACCTTCGGTCTCTTTTGGGTACTTTTTATTACTGCCATGTAGCTGTAACTGAGAACTTGACCCCCGGGTTCAATGCATGTTATGATCTGTTAGGTGATATATTTTATCTCCCTGATGACACAAATTGCCTGAAGAGATCGTTGCTTGTTGCATGAAGAGTTATTCCCAATGAATACAAGAACACTGGTGGCGGGGTGGGGGGGGGTCCATTATTTTCTGTTCCCAAAAGAAAGAATTCACTGAAGATCCGCAAATGCAATCAACTGTTTTCACTGTAAATACTTGCCTTTTTCTAAAAATCACAAGACAATGTATATTTCTGTATTTTTTTCTACAATGACACAATTATTGCACTTCATGCCCATTTTCCCATGCCATTAAATGTTTTCCTATAACAAATATTTTCATGGTTTTACTGTTATTTTGTTCCGAGTATGTACTATAATCCACTGACTTTCTTATTGTTGTATACTTATGCTGTTTCCAATTTCCCTTTCTTAGCAATACACGATATACACTTCTCTCAGAAATGTAGGCTAACACCCATTTCCCCAAAAACTATTTACAGAATGAGTAATCATTTAAGCAATTTTAAAATTAATCTAATAGGTAAACAAGGCATTCTATTGTTGCTTAAATTTGCATTTTTGTAACACTTAGCGCTAATCATATTTTCAAATGTTTATTGGCCATCCGTGTATTTTCGTGAATTTCCCCTTTTATTCTTTGCCTACTTGAGGAAAGGGAGTGATTTTTTTTCTAATAAAATACAAGGGGCTTTAAAATTGTATTATAGATGGGATATGTTGCCAATAAATTGAGCATTTTGTCATTTGCCCTTAAATTGCATTTACAGTATTGGTTGTTTTTGACATACAGAAAATTTTAACTTTAACATTGTCAGAACTGCTGGAGAATCCTGGAAGACACCACAAATGTGCAATCCACAGTCTGTGTCTTTAAAGAACTTAGCATTCAATTGTGGAACTGGATCTCAATGCGTGTAAAATAAACAATACAATAGTTAGAGCAGCAGACTTTCAAGAAGGGACCTAGCCACTAGGAGATGGGGCTGTTGCCGGCTCAAAGTTTGAAAAAGCCCCTTAGGTGCTCCTGCTCATCACTAACCCCCTCCCGGGTTGATAATCACAGATTTAAATATCAGGCTGGGTACGGATCAAGGGTGTCTCCAAGCAGTGTGTGATTAATGGTACACAAATGTGATAATGCACTCAGGCTGACCCGCCTGACAGTGCTGAGTTATTTTCTCTCTTCTGGGCAACCGACTGCATATTTGTGTCAGCACCCTTGATGATATCAGTGATATAAATTGTGTTTATCTCTAGTCTATGAAAACTTAGAAAAGTATCTAGGAAAAAAAACTTAGGGGGAATGAGAACGAACACTGGTGTTCATTGTCTTTTTTTTTTTTTTTTTTTGGTAGCATTCAAATTTGATTGTGTTGTCTGTTAAGAGTTGAGGTCTTGCTTGTCTCTGTGTCTCTCCCGGCACATTTGCTAGAATTTGCCATGTGTTTTAAAGACTCCAGTCCAATGAGACCTCACTGTGTCTGTGTGTGTGTGTGTGTGTGTGCATGCGTGCGTGTCTATGGAGGGGGAGGGGCACAGAGGGAGGAGATGAAGATTGAAACCCTGGGGAGGCAGCTGCCCGAGCTGACTCAGGCCCAGTGTGAGGGGGGAGCTGGCTGAGGGGTGCTGTGGGAAACATCTCTCTGGATGGTACGGCAAAGAAGCCAGAGCTTTTCCAGTTCTAGTGGACTTCAGCCAGTGGGGAGCTGGCAATGTTTAACAGCCAGGTCTCTGGGGGAACAAAGTCCTGATGGGAAGCATTTGCTGATGTCTCTGGTGTGAATACTTTCCCCATGGTCAGCTGCAAGCTTCTGTGAGGTTGTGGAGTGTGGGGCTAGAGAGAGAGATGGGCACCGTGGGCCCTCGTGAGCCAGTCAGCGTGAGCTGACAGAGTTTTGTTTCTGTGCAAGCCATCCGTTTTCACTCATTCATGGCAGGACCGCAACCACGTCTTGAGGCAGGGGCCACAGAGGGGGGAGAATCCAGTGCCACAAGGGAGGCCACTAGCCCAGCCAGCCAGTGTGTCAGGGAAGCAGCCCTGCAAGCTGGAATGGGCCTGGCTGAGGCAGCAGGATGGGGTGCAAAGCTGCAAAGCTGAGGCAGAAGTCCCGGCGAGGGTAGGGGTACACCCGCGCTCAGGGAGGCTGCAGGGGTGCCAGCACTTATCTCTGGCCAATTTCAAAACTGGCATCGTGACTCAGTGATCGAGGGCCGGTGCCGGATGCTGTGGATGTCCTTCTTCTTGTGGTCAGACCTGGCTCAGACACAGACATGGGGAAACCAGCTGATGAAGAAGAACATCAGGGATTCCAAAGCCAAGGTCCAGGTGGGCCAAGGACTTCAGTGAACACCCAGTGGGTGAATCTGAAGCCTTCATTTGCCCACATATGAGGAAGGACACACTCCTATTGTTTCAGTATTCAGACCTCATGAAGAGTAACATCATTTATTCCATCAACAAATACTTTTTGGTAAGCAAAAGGGATAAGATTTTGCGGTCACGGAGCCTGCATTCTTGTGGAAGAGACAGATGGTGGACAATTTCATTTCAGATTGAGATGAAGTTACAAGGGGCTAAGCTGTGACCAAGTGGGGACAGGCATGCTGCTTTTGATAGGGTAGTCATGTTCCTTCTAAGAAGCCAATGTTTGAATTGAGGCCAGAAAAGTGAGAAGAGAACGGTCATCCCAAGAGCTATGGGCAAAGGCAGAAGGTAAGGTAAGTACCAAGGTCCTGAGGCAGGAAGAAGGAATGTGTTTATCTCCAGTCTATGAAAACTTAGAAAAGCGTCTGAAAAAATATTTAGGGAGAATGAGAATGAACATTAGCTTTCAGTGTCTTTTTTTTTTTCTTTTTTGTAGCGTTCAAATTCGATTGTGTTGTTTGTAAGAATTGAGGTCTTCCTTGTCTCTGTGTCTCTCTATGCACCCTGAAGTACCCAGCACATTTGCTAGAATTTGCATTTAGGTCTTTAATCATTTTGAGTTTATTTCTGTGTATGGTGCAAGAAAGTGGTCCAGCTTCATTCTTTTGAATGTAGTTGTCCAGTTTTCCCAGCACCATTTGTTGAAGAGACTCTTTTTTCCCATTGCATTTTCTTGCCTCCTTCATCATAGATTAAATGACCATATAAGTGCGGGTTTATTTCCAAACTCTATTCTTTTCCATTGATCCTTGTGTCTATTTTTGTGCCAGTACCATACTGTTTTGATTACTACAGCTTTGTGGTATCTCTTGAAATCTGAAATTATGATACCTCTAGCTTTGTTCTTTTTCTAGATTGCTTTGGCTATTCAGGGTCTTTTGTGGTTCCATATAAATTTTAGGATTATTCGTTCTGGTTCTGTCAAAAATGCTGTTGGTATTTTGATAGGGATTGCATTAAATCTGTAGCTTGCCTTGGGTAGTATGGACATTTCAACAATGTTTGTTCTCCCAGTCCATAAACATAAAATATCTTTCCATTTGTTTGTGTCATCTTTAATTTTTTTCATCAGTGTTTTATAAGTTTTCAGAGAATAGGTCTTTCACCTTCTTGGCTAAGTTCATTCCTAGATATTTTATTCTTTTTGGTGCAATTGCAAATGAAATTGTTTTCTTAATTTTTCTTTCTGCTACTTAATTATTATGGTATAGAAATGCAACAGATTTCTGTATGTTGATTTTGTATACTGTGACTTTACTGAAATCATTTATCAGTTCTAATAGTTTTTTTGGTGGAGGTTTTAGGGTGCAGTATCATGTCATCTGCAAATAGAGAAAGTTTTACTTCTTCCTTATCAATTTGGATGACTTTTATTTCTTTTTCTTGTCTTATTGCTGTGGCTAGGACATCCAGTACTATGTTGAAAAACAAAGGCAAGAGTGGGCATCCTTGTCTTGTTCTTGATCTTAGGGAAAAGTTCTCAGTTTTTCACCACTGAGTATGATGGTAGCTGTGGGTTTTTCATGTAACGGCCTTTATCATGTTGAGGTATGTTCCTTCTAAACCCACTTCTTTGAGGGTTTTTTTTTTTATCATGAGTGGATGTTGTACTTTGTCATGTCTCTTGATCATGTGGTTTCTATCCTTTCTCTTATTGATTAATTTGTGAAGATTGATTGATTGGTTGATTGACTTGTGAATATTGAACCACCCTTGCATCTTAGGAATAAATCCAACTTGATCATGATGAATGGTTTTTTTCATGTATTGTTGGGTTCAATTTACTAATATTTTGTTGGGGATTTTTGCATTTGTGCTCATCAGAGATATGACTTAGAGTTCTCTTTTTTTGGTAGTGTCTTTATCTGGTTTTGGTGTCAGGGTAATACTGGTCTTATAGAGTAAATTTGGAAGCTTTCTTTCCTCTTCTATTTTTTGGAATTTTTGAGAAGAATAGGCATTAACTCTTATTTAAATGTTTGGTAGAATTCACCTATGGGGCCATCTGGTCCTGGATTTTTGTTTCTTGGGAGTTTTTTGGTTACTGATTCAATTTCATTGCTGGAAACTGGTCTGCTCAGATTTTCCTTTTCTTCCTGGTTCAGTTTTGGGAAGTTTTATGTTTCTAGGAATTTATCCATTTCTTCTAGGTTATGCAATTTGTTGGCATATAATTTCTCATAATATTCTTTTATAATCCTTTATATTTCTGTGATGTTGGTTGTTATTTCTCTTTCATTTCTGATTTTGTTTATTTGAGTTTGTTTGCTTGTTTGTTTGTTTTTTGATGAGTCTGGCTAAAGATTTATCAATTTTATTGATCTTTTCAAAGAACCAGCTTCTGGTTTCATTAATCTGTTCTATTGTGGGGGTTTTTTTTGTTTGTTTTTTAGTTTCTATATCATGTATTTCTACTCTAATCTTTATTATTTCCTTCCTTCTACTGGTTTTGGGTTTGTTTGTTCTCCTTTCTGTAGCTCCTTTAGGTGTAAGGTTAAGTTGTTTATTTGAGATTTTTCTTGCTTCTTGAGGTAGGCCTGTATTGCTATAAATTTCTCTCTTAGAACAGTTTTTGCTGGATCCCAGATTTTGGACCATTGTGTTTTCATTTTCATTTGTCTCCATATTTTTTTTTTTTCTGCTGAAAAATCAGCTGATAGTCTTATGGGATTTTCCTTGTATGTAACTGTTTTCTTTTCTCTGGCTGCTTTTAAAATTCTCTCTTTTTCACTACTTTTTGCCATTTTAATTATTATGTGTCTTGGTGTGCACCTCCTTGGGTTGATTTTGTTGGGGGCTCTCTGGGCCTCCTGAGTCTGGATTTCTGTTTTCTTTCCCAGATTAGGGAAGTTGTCTGCCCCCTTTTCTCTTCCTTCTCCTTCTGGGACCCCTATAATGTGGATGTTATTATACTTGATTGTGTCACTGAGTTCTCTTAATCTATTCTCATTTTTTATTATTCTTTTTTCTTTTCCCTTTCCAGCTCAATAGCTTTCCATTATTCCTTCTTCTAGGTCACTGCCTGGTTCTTCTCTTTCCTCTAGTCTACTATTTATTCCCTCTAGTGTATTTTTTTTTTGTTTCAGTTATTGAGTTATTCATCTCTGATTGGTTCTTTTTTATATTTTCTATCTCTTTGTTGAGGGTCTCAGTGAGATCCACTCTTTTCTCAAGTCCAGTGAGTATCTTTTGGACCATTACTTTAAATTCTCTCTCAGGCATATTGTTTATCTCCATTTTTTAAGCTCTCTTGTTGTGATTTTGTCCTGTTCTTTCATTTAGAACATATTCCTCTGTCTCCTTGTTTTGTCTCTGTGTCTGTTTCTATGTGTTAGGAAAGTCAGCTATGTCTTCTGCTCTTGAAATTAGTGGCCTTATGAAGAAGAGGTCCTATAGTGCCCTACAGTGCAGTGTTCCCTGTTCACCTGAACCTGGCACCTCAGGAGTGTCTACTGCATGTGTTGGGTGTGACTTACTATTGTGGCTGAGCTGTATTTGCCCTCTGTCCAGTTGTTTGCAATGGATCTCTTCGCCTGTTGTGGGCAGCCTGTGCTGTTAGTGGGCCAGTCTGGGGCTGCCTTGGCCTTGAGTTGGGTCAGACCAGACATTTACCAGAACTGTAGGTGCATCAGATTGCAGGGCACTCTCCCTGTGTTGCCCCCAAGAGGCTTTCATTCATGGGCAGAGCCTGTAATCAGACCAGATGTTTGCCCCCATCCCACTGCTGGGGCCACAGTGGAGCTGATGTGTGTGGTTATTTTTTTTCTCCAGGGCAGGAGACACTTTGGAATGGTGCTGGCCCTTGTCACAGTAGCTTGCACAATGCCAGGCTTGTGGTGACACTTTGGATGGGCCCCTGCCAAGGGCAGGTTGGACGAGATGGATCTGCAGGAGAATGCAAGGTGGGGTGCATTGTTAGCAAATGTTTTCCACGTGGTCTCTTCTCTCCGAGTAGCTATGGAGAGTTTGTTCTGCCAGTCTTCAGGTCATTTTCTGGGTTATTTACACTGATGTGAGTGTTATTAACATGTATCCATGAGGCGAGGGGAGCTTAGGATCCTCCCACTCTGCCATCTTCCCTGGAAGTCCAAACTTAAAGAATTTTGATGATGATCAGGAGGTGCCATCAATGCCACAGGAAGGTTTTTCTTACATAACAGATAATTTTTTAAAGTAAACTTTTTATTTTGAGATAATTGTAGATTCACATGCAGTTAGAAGCAATAATACAGAGAGATTCCATATGCACTTGATACCCACTTTCCCTCAATGGTAACATCTTATAAAACCATAGTGCAGTATCACAACCAGGATATAGTCATTGATGTGGTCAAGATACAGAACATTTCCATCACCATAAGGATCTCTAATGTTCCCTTTTAAAGCCACCGCCACTTACTTCCTGTTCCATTCCCACCATCATCCTTAGCAACCACTACTTTGTCATTTAAAGAATGCTATTTGGATGGAATCATTCTATAGATAACCTTTTAAAATTGACTTTTTCACTCAGCATAATTCACTGGAGATTTTATCTAGGTTGTTTGGTGAATTAATAATTCATTCCTTTTTATTACCATGTATTATTCCACAGCATGGATGTACCACTATTTAACCATTCACCCACTGAAGGTCACTTGTTTCTTTGTAGTTTAGGGCCATCATGAATTAAGCTGCTAAAAACATCTGTGCACAGGTTTTTGTGTGCCCCAAGTCTTCATTTCTCTGGAATAAATATAGGTATACAGTTCTTGGGTTATATGGTAATTGAAAGTTTAGATTTTTAAGAAACTATCAAGCTGTTATTCAGAGTGGCTGTACCAGTTTACACTCTAGCTAGCAATGTATAAGTGATCCAATTTCCTTGCATCCTTGCCAGCATTGGTCATTGTCATTATTTTATATTTTAGCCTTTCTGATGGAGGGATACTTATATCTCACTGTGGTTTTAATTTGCATTTCCCTAATGGCTGATGATGTTGAACATCTTTTCTTAGGCCTATTTGCCATTTGTGTATCTTCTTTAGTGGAATGTCTATATATGTGTTTTGCCATGTTCTAATTGGATTGTTTGCTTTTGCACTGTTGAGGCTTCAGTTCTTTGTATATTCTAGATACTAGCCCTTTGTCTGACATGTGATTTGCAAATTTTTTTCCCCACTCTGTAGCTTCTCTTTTCATCCTCTTAACTGTTTTTTTTTTCCCCCAGAGGGAAAGTTTTTAGTTTTGATGAAGTGCATTTATCGACTTTTTACATTATGAACCATGCGTTTGCTGTCAAGTCCCAGGACTCTTTGTCTAGTCCTAGACCCTGAAGACTTTTTCCCAAAAGTTTTATAGTTTTACACTTTACATTTAAGTCCATGATAAATGCTGAATTAATTTTTGTATAAAATGTGAGACCCAGGTTTGAGGTTTGTGGGCTTGTTTTTATTTTTGTTTTGTTTTGTTTGTGAATCTCCTATCGCTCCAGCATTATTTCTTGAAACATTGATTCTTCCTCCATTGATTTGCTTTTGCATTTTTGTCAAAAGCAATTCGTTTATTTGTGTAGGTCTGTTTCTGAATTCTCTATTCTGCTTCCTTGATTTATGTGCTGTTCCTCTGCCAGTACCACACAGGCTTGATTATTGTAGCTATATAGTAAGTCTTGAAATTGAGTAAACTGATCCCTCCTACTTTTTTCTTCTTTTAAAAAAATGCCTCGGCTATTCTAGTTCCTTTGAATTCCCATATAAATTTTAGGATAATTTTGTCTATATATATGCAAAAAAATCTTGCTGGGATCTTGATAGAAATAATATTAAATGTCTATATCAATTTGGGAAGAATTGACATCTTTACTATGTTAAAACTTCCAAGCCGTGGACCCAGAATATTTGTCCATTTATTTAGATCTTGTCTGATTTCTTTCATCAGCATTGTATAGTGTTCAGAATACAAAGTTCTATACAAGTTTTGTTAGATTTACACCAAAGTATTCATTTTTGAGAATTGTAAATGGTATTGTATTTTTAATTTCCATGTCCATGTGTTCCTTGCTAGTATATAGAAATAAAATTTTTTAAAAGATTTATTTATTTTATTTTATTTTTATTTTTTGAAGATTTTATTCATTTATTCATGAGAGACAGGGGTGGGGGGGAGAGAGAGAGAAGCAGAGGGAGAAGCAGGCTCCCAAGGAGCAGGGAGCCCGATGCGGGACTTGATCCCAGGACCCTGGGATCATGACCTGAGCCGAAGGCAGACGCTTAACCATCTGAGCCACCCAGGCGCCCAAAGATTTATTTATTTTAGAGAGAGAGAGAGCACAACAAGGAGGGGTAGAGGCAGAGGGAGAGAGAGAGTCTGAAGCAGACTCTGTGCTGAGCATGGAGCCCGATGCAAAGCTTGATCTCACAACCCTGAGATCATGACCAGAGCTGAAACCAAGAATTGGACACTTAACACACTGCTTCCCCCAGGTGTCTCCAGAAATACAATTTTTTAAAATGTTTATCTTGTATCCTGTGCACTCCTGATCCCATTTATTAGTTCTAGGGAGCGTTTGGTTTTGCTTTCTTTTTGTTTTTTGTATATTCTTTGGGATTTTCCATGCAATTGTGTCATCTGCAAATAGAGGTAGTTTTATTTCTTTCTTTCCAATCTGTATGCCTTTTATTTCTTTTTCTTGCCTTCTTTTATGGCTAGAGCTTCTAAAGACTGTGTGGAGTAAGAGTGGTGAGAGTAGACTTCTTTGCCTTGCTCCTGATCTCAGGAGGAAGCAGTCAGTCTTTTTGTGGAGTAGAGGAAGCTCCTCTCTAAGCTATTTATTTTTATTAACAAATTTAGCAGTTCAACATTTATGGACACTACAGGAGTTTGCTTTCCCTTTAAAATTTTTTCTTTTTCATATGATGAAAATCACATTTTTCAAGACTTTTTTTCAAGTTCATAAAAGGACGTTTGTTATCTCTTCCCACTGAAAGGACTTCATGTTGTTGTTCTATCTTTCCTGGATTTGTTATGGAACGCACTCCTTACATGGAGAAAATGTTTACTACCAGTCTCAAGCTAACTTACTAAGAATGAAAATAAGTCTCAGGCTATAATTTGGCTAGTGAAGGAAACACTTCTTTACGGCATTGGGTATAACACACGGAAGTTGTTGGGAAACAGCAGAGAATGGGATTTTGGGTTGGACAGCCAGACTCTGGCCATCTGCTGGTCCCTTCTCTTCCCTGTCTCACACCGCCCAGGACTGCAGAGAGCTGGTGTTCAGGCCAGAGATCCTTCTGCTCCTAACTCCATTTGCTTGGTGGCTACTCAGCACTGCAGATCTCAGATGAAGCCTCTGTTTTCCTCTGATCCTGCCTGATCAATTTGCTTCGAGGTCATGGCTTTTCACCCAGCCTGCTCAGTGGAAACTGCAGGACAAGAAGATAAGCAGTGTTATTTTCCTTCTTAGATTGTCCAGGCCCTTGGGTTTCTGAGTACACCTTTACTGTGTACCCAGTCAGCCTTGCCCATGACAGAACTCTCCTGGGTGTGACATATTTGCTCTAAAAAAAAATGAGCTTCAATCCCAGGACCTATTATGAACCACCCCATTATGAACGACAAAATGAAATGAAAATCTGGAAAATATATAGTTCAGTCCTATAGATGTCACGTAGGGTGGGCTTTTGCTTTAATTTGTTTGCTTTGCTTTTGCAGGTGGGTTATCTCCACTGATCAACCCTCTTTGGTAACTTCCAATCCCTTCTAATGCTCTGGCTGGTATTAACATAACTTACTGTATGTCTCTGAGTCTTATTTTGTTCTCCATTTCTACATTTTCTCTTTGAGAGATGAAGTTGCAAGTAGCATTGCCATCCAGGATCAACATACGAGGAGAGTAGTTCATAGTGGCATAGCATTCCGGAAACACTTTTGTGCTCCCTTTAACTGCACAATACTCCTGATTGACTTCTGGCATTTTTACTGACTTTGTTCTGAGAAGCTCAGAGCACTCAGTCTTTACTGGCAGATTTTGTAAGATGCAACCCATACCAGGGTTGACAGTCATTCCCATGGGTAGTTCTGCATTTTATGGATAAGGGTGTTTTATATAATTTCGAATGAAAATAATCTTACGCACTTTAGCCCACAGACCCTTTGAATATCCCAGGCTCTGGGAGGAGCACTCACATTTGTTGCTTTGGTTACTAATATTTCCCCAATTGCTCGAAGTGATTTACATCTTTAAAATACAGTTAAAAAGACCCTAGCTCTCGGGAACTGAGTAGAACTGTAAGGGGAATTGTCAGTCCTTCTCAATGAGCGAGGCTGGCACAGAGGTGGGTTCACTTTCACTGTGACAGAGCCTTAATACGACTGTGCCATAAAGTTCAATCTTTTACCAAATTCGTCTCAATCAAGTGGCAGCTATCAGGACGGGCAACTTCAGATATTATGTTGCGTGGACTGTATCCTATAAGAAGCTTATAGAAACTTAGTTTGAGTTTTGGAGGATTAGAGGGAAAAAATATAGCTTGCTGCCTTAGAGGAGGAGTGAGACTAAAAGTAGTCCAATTTTTTTTTTAAAGAATTTTCATTTATTTATTTGACAGAGAGAGAGAGAGAGAGGGAGCACAAGCAGGGGGAGAGGGAGAGGGAGGAGCAGGCTCCCCGCTGAGCAAGGAGCCCGATGTGGGCCTCGATCCCAGGCCCCTGGGATCATGACCTGAGCTGAAGGCAGTTGCTTAATCAACTGAGCCACCCAGGCGCCCCTAAAAGTAGTCCAACTTTAAAAAGGGGGCACTCCTATAGCTCAATGCAACATAATGTCAGCACAGCATTTTCTGGTCACTGTGGCCACACTGACCATAGGCAGTGACATTAGTTGCTGGCAAGATGGGCTGGCACGGTCTTTGTATGGTCAGTGACTAATGATTTAAGCAAGCGATGTTAGTGTTTAACTGAATTTGCACCTCTGGGACAACAAAGGGAGGGGCGAGTCCCCAGACGAATGACCACGCACGAGGCCTGTTCATTTATCCGTATTCCTTTTACCAACAGCGAAAAACTTGTATTTATAAGAGGTGCACACAAACAAGATTCTTATGGGCACATTTCTGTCTTCCTGTCTGATGATTTGTGTCTGGAAAAACGGCAGCCAATTGGTATTTCTAGTATTGAAAAGCGGCGCATGCTGGTGTAGCTGCAGCTCACGTGGGTGTCCACATACCAAGATAGGACTGAGAGGTTTGTGAAGGTAAGATTCAAGAGAGACACTTGGGAAAGGTAGGGAATAGAAGGCAGTGCGAAAAGAAAAGAAATGGTAGCTATAACCGTCAATACACAGACTAGAGATGTATTTCTGCCTTCTGTGAACGTTAGAAGTGATCATGGCACATTCCGTTACCTTTCTAGGAATATACGGTCACCATTCGTGTCTACCCTCTTTTCAACACAAATAGCCTCTCTTCTGTATCACTCTCACCTGGATCACTCCAACCTACAGGAGGCAGATTCTAGACCATGAATCTTACTCTAAAATAGACTGCTTTGGGCACATACATAATAGATATTTATATTTTTGTGTTCACACCTTCTTTCTTTATCTATGTTGTACACTTCCTAAGGTCAGAGCCAATGTCTCCCACTTCTACCCAGCATGGCACTTTGCACCAGTAAGTGCTAGTGAATGTTTTGATTGATGACGGTTGGAATAAAAGTGAACGGAGAAAAAGCTGAGGATTTAAAGAAAAAGACAAAAATGCTCAACCCTATCGTTTATGAAATGTAACATTAAAGAAATGGAATGTGCTGCAGTTAAAGTGGTGCCTGAACTCTGCACATGTGGACTGGGTTCTATCTAGAATGTCACCATAAAGCAGTATAAAAATACCATCACGACTTTGTTTCATTCGGGCGAACACTGTTGTACGTTTGCAAGCTGGTCTATGTGCCAAGTTATAGGATCGCCTTAAGTGTAGTGATCGTATCTTGAGTAGTCAAAAGAGTAATTGGGGAAGGCAAGATTGGTTTTATAGCAAATGATTACAGGAAATCTTACCGGAATCTTTTCAGTTTATCATTTTCCTATGCAATGTTTCATTAGCTAATTGTTATTGAGACAATGAAGGACTGGGTTCCAAAACAGTCAATTACTTAGTCCAATTTGGGTAATAGAAACGCTCTACGAATTGAAATACAGTTTACTTTGAAAGGAAATCCTGTCTCCCTGGAGGCTGTTAAATGGTTTGGGGAAAATGGTTCTGCTACTCGCCTCTTTGTTGCAACATTATATGTTGGAAAAATACACTTAATTATATTTGGTTGGCTCTAAAGACTTTCTGGTGCAAACTGGTCTGATATTAACAAAGAAAACTTGCATGTGAGAGTTGTACAGGGGAACCTGGGGCCCAGGGAGGTGGTGAGATGCACCCAATGTGCACACAGCGTATGGCAGAGCGTGACTGTGAATTCACTTGCTCCCACATTATTGTTTCAGGCAGTAAAAGCTGCAAATAACTCGAAAGGATCCCCCGTAGGGTTTAGGTGATGTATCTTATGTGAGGATGCCAAAGTGCTGAGGCCTTTGGGAATTTCTAAATTGTAAACTATTATTATTAATTTGAATTTTTAGTAGTAAAAATGCATATTCTACTCAACAGTTATACTCAACAACCATAACATTTATGCTTCTTTTTAAAAAGCTTTTTGCTTCCTTCTAGGAAGACCTACAAATGAATCATTGTCATAAAACAATGTGTTTGGTAGGCCTTATTGATCTTGAACGGTTTCCTTGGCCAGTTCTGTCTTTTCTGCCATGCATTTAAGACAAATCCCTCTCCAAATGCTGTCGCTCACCCAATAGCATGAAAGGAGTGTTTTCTTGGGGCATAAAGATGGCAGATGTGGTGGCCCCATTCCTTCTGCTTTTTAGAATAGTTTAAACATTTCTCTTTTTTTAAAAAAAATCGATGTTTTCTCTAATCCCTATGGTAGGAGGGTGTATGCATGTGCCCGCATGCATGTGCCCCTGCGTGTACACACACACACACACACACACACACACACACACACACACACACACGTGCTCCTGAGCCCCATCTGATGCTACAGCTGAGCTTCAGTCTGCTTTCTTTAGGACCTGACTGGTTGCATAGGAAAGATCTGGAGCTGCCCCTGCCTTTATCTGCATGCCTCATCTGAAGGGGCCCGGGGCCGTGTTTGCTCAGGAAGAGCTATGTCTACACGTGACCTGTTTGTTTGAGGAGTCAGAGAGCCTGTCTAAGCATGGAGGACATTATCCAAGCCTTTGCTCTTGTCTCCGTAATGGGGCCCAGCAGCAACCCTCCCCATCTGGAATTCTCTGCTCAGTGAGTGCCCCTGAGACACATTCTGTTTTGAGGCCTTAATAAGCACCAAACTGTCAAGCCTGCCTTTGTGAGCTATCATATCAATGTCTGACTTTAAACCTGTCTCTGAATGAATAGAAACAGTTTCAAATAAACTTTATTTTTGTTACTAGGTTGTTACTATGATGAAACGGGAAGTGATGTAATATTCTAGGGGCTTAAACTATTATTGCTCTGCATGACACCTTTGCAGAGAGGACCTACCTTTAATACTGTGAGCACTTAGTAGATACTAAATTTAATATTGTTGGAACTGAGCTATTTACAAAGTAGAAAAGTCATGTTGTGTATACAGAGGGTATGGCTGCCTGCCACTTTTCAAAATTACATAATATAAAGTTGTAGATTGCAAAGTACTATCCTCTGTGTTAGATGGATTGAATCAAAGGTCCCAGTTCATCCCGAATCCATCATGCCCTTTGCAATGTGTTTGCAGTTTTTTCCATCAAGAGGTGGAACATATTTCTAACTTGCTTTGGCTAAAGGGATGTTAGCTGATGTGAAATCAGCAGGTTTTTTTAAAAGGTGCTTGCATATTTCAGCATCCTCTCTGCCTTCACAATGAAAAGTTGCCCAGATGAGTCAGCTCACCCCAGTTGTCCCAACCGAGGCCATCCTAGACCAGGTGACAGCGAGCCCACCACTCAGACCAGCAGGGCTGCCTCTCCTGCTTTGGGTGCCTAGTCACTTCGGGTGACTGTCAGTGTAACAGCGAGCCTGGCCAAGTCCAGAAAGAGAGCCTGGCTTATCACAGAATCATAAGCAAAATAAATTCTTATTATTTTACACCACTGAGTCCCAGGGTGTTCATTACTCTGAATTATTGTGGCACTAAACGATCAATAAGATATTAAATACAATGTCATCTTTCTTTGATTCCTAAGTCACTTCAGAATTTTAATCAGAGTAATTGTTATGAAAATTAAATGTCTTTGTTCAGTTTATGGAGAGAAGGACAGGGTAGGGGACTGAGGTGAGTCTGCACAGACCCTGTTATAATGACTGTATATTCACTGCTGGACAAAGATTTGGGGCACGCTGTATGATGGGCAAAAGGGGTGCGACAACAAATATATTTGAATTGTTGTCAGATGCAAACATGTACAATTGTTCTACATCCCAACTCACATAAAAATAAATAGACAACAAAAGCTAAACCAAAAACACTCTTTGGTTTCCTGTCCTTTGTCTTTTTCTAATAAAAAGCAGGGGTTTTGCATTATTTAATTTTATACTTAAATGGATTCCAGATAAGTATAAATTAATGGCTCACATTTACACATTTAGTATATAGAGGATCATCGTTCTTTGTTTGCAGGCAACAGACACTGACTCTGGCTTAACCAGAAAAGGGATTAATTAGAAGCATATTGGGGAACTCGCAGAATCACAGGGAAAGTTGGGGAACTGGCATGGAAATGGACAAAAACGAAAGTGTCTCTTAGGATCACAAAGGGAAAGGAATGTAAAAGCAACCAATTTTTAAAAATGTAAAGGTCACTGTATACAGCTGTAGTTTTTGTTTTCTACTATAATTCCTTGGTTCCCTTATCCTGGGGGGAGCAAGGTTGCTCTGAGGGCTGTTTCCTGGTGGGAAAGCTGACTAAGTTGTTGTCTAAAGATAACTGGGTAAATGAGTCTGCCCCAGTGGTCCCTATGATTAGAGGTGACGTGAAGGCCCAGGTCTGAATTCCCTGGTCTGCGATGGGAACACTCACACTGCCTGGGAAGCCCACACTATTGTCCCCTGACAGGCACAGCAGGACAGGCGTGGTTTCAGGATGAACAGGTAGGGACCCACCACTTAGGAGTGTTTCTCAACCAACCTGAGCCTCCGTTTCCTTATTCATAAAATGAGGATAAAAAAGGTATCTGCCTCATAGGATTGTTGTCGAAAAACTCGTACACAACCACTCACCTGAAGTTAGCCTAGTTCTACTCGAGCAGAACTGCGTGGGAGGATGGGTGGTTTACGTTCACCAAGAGTGAAGACTGAGGCAGGCAGGTGGTGAATGGGAAGACCGCGGGCTTTAGGCCAGACCAACTTGGCTTCCACTCTTGATTCCACACCAGTGAAATGTATGACCCTGGGCGATGTTCTTACTCTTTCTGCACCTGGGTTTCCCGGGGTAAACTGCCCTTGGAGGCTTGTCAGGAGGATTGAATGACTATAAAGTGCTCAGCCATGTCTGAAATTTGGTGGGTGTCCAAGAATGAGAATCCCTTCCTTCCCTTGCCTTAAGGTGGCTCTAGGTGTTCTACCCTCATGGAGCCCTTAATGGAAAAGTGGAACAGGGTACGGAATTCAAAGTGTTCATTTTACTCCATCCTCACTTCCAGGAAGGCACATCAGTGGGTAATGAGATCAGTCCAGTGTCACCTTTTGGAGAAGCCCATGTGCTCTCAGCAGAGTCCTGCTTCCAAAATCCGTCCTACTCGGTAGGTATCCATTCAGAACACTTAAGGAGGGGCACTTGGGTGGCTCAGTCGGTTGAGCATCTGACTCTTGATCTCGGCTCTCGTCTTGATCTCAGGGTTGTGAGTTCAAGAATGGCGCTGGGCTCCATGTTGGGCATGGAGCTTACTTAAAACAAAAACAAACAAAACAAAACAAAACAAAACAAAACAAAACACCCCAAAAGAGACTTAAGGACAGCCAAAGCTAAGAAAGCTGAGCTGCTCCCCGCCCTGACGTCCCAGCGGGCACCTTCCCTTCCTCCTCCTCTGCTTTCTCCTAACACTACCGTTAACACAACTTCAGGTGTCATGGGGAGAAACGCAATCTCATATCGGTGTTTCCCAGTTTCGCTTCCATTTCAGAGGTAAATTTCTTCATCCAAGAGGTACTTTAGTACAAGAGGGAGAAATGTCCATCTGGGTCCCAGCACTTTGTACACGCACAAGTGAACACACTCAGGTGAGAATTGTTTCTGACTTTTTGTGATAATGCTCTTGGCCAAATCTTTTCAACTTCTGGCTGTATTCTTACTCTGTCCTTACAGTTGAGAGGATCTGGGGAGAGTGGTTGCTTTTATTAAGACAGAAGAAAGAAAAAGAGAAGGAAAGGAGGAAGGAAGGAAGGCAAGGAGGGAGAGACAGAGGGAGGGATGGAAGGAAGGAAGAGAGAGAGAAAGAGAAATAAATAAATTGATTAATTCATGGAACTTACCAGGGTTCAAGTTTCCCAAATCAACATTCATGTTCAGAAGACATGATGTTGGATTACATCCAGCCTCAGCAACTGCAGGGGCGTCCCTGTATCTACACAAGCTGCACTTTGTAGGCGATCTTCATCTCCCCACCTGCTTTCTCAGTCTCTCCCAGGCACGCTTTTTCTCTCTGGGCTAGGATGGAGATGCTGTATCTATTTGAACGGGATTTCTCAGCGAGAAGAGCTTAAACACTTGGCGGACACTCCTGTGAAAGCCGAGAGCTCTACTTGGGGCAAAGCTATTGAGTGAAAAGATAATGGGACTTGGGAAATCTGGTTCAGCTTAAAATCTGTGACTCATTCACAGAGTGAAGCGAGAGCACAGGTTCTTTCTTTAAATAAAAACAAAACAGTAATTTGCTAAAATGACGATGTTTCTCCCTGTGCCCTTCAGATGGCAAAGCATCCCGCGGGGCTCTGCTGGGTCGGGGCTGACATTTCTGTTTCTACTTCCCCTCCAAGTGGTTCACTTGTGAGGTTTTGCTTGTCCTGCTTTGTCGGGAAGCAGGGAAGTGTCTTGGCAAAAGACGCAATGGTTTGGTGATTCCCTACATTGGTGACTTGGGCCACAAACTGACAATTTAATCATTTAGAAAATGTGTTAGGAATGCTCTCCATTTTTCCGGCCCGATCTCCTTTTAGTCTTAATAAGAACTAAGATTTACGAAATGTTTTGAGGGTTTATTTTGCTCCAGGCGCTGTTCTCAGTGCTCTTGGTGGGTTGAGTCATGCTAATACTTGCAAATGCCAGAGGACATTGGTCTGTTTTTTGGTGGATGTATCCCACAGGCCTTGAACAGTGCCAGGCAGAGAGTTGGTGCTCAACAAATATTTGTTAATGATTAGAAATTCCACATTACTGCCCTGTGAGGAAGACAGTTGGTGGGTGAGGAACCTGGGAGCCAGAGAAGCTAAGGGACTCTTCCAGGGTCACGTGGCTAGGAAGTGTAGGAGCCGGTGGAGAGTAGAACCTGGCTGTTGGCTACAGAGTGGGAGGTCTTGGCCACTGAGAGATGCAGTCTTGTTTCCCCTCTACCTGCTCCAAGGACCTAATGATTCAGAAAGTCTGATTCCTGCATAAGGATATCACAGTGCTGGCATATTCCTGCTTTGAGCCTCACCTATTTCTCAATCGATTACTACCATTCTCCCATTGCTTTCTCTACCGTCTCTCCCGCTGGCACTTGTTAAATCTCATTCATCTGTTATGGCCAGTTGAAGCCCTGCTCTTCCCCAAGCCCACACTGCCTCTGCCCTCAGGCAGCTCTCCTTGCCTCCTGTGCCAAGTTCCTGAACCATGCCTTCAATGCTGATCAAATTGAGTCTTGGTTACCCTTTACATCAATGAAAATTTTGTCCCCCCAATTAAATTTCAAGCTCCTAAGGAATGTTGACAATCTCGGACACCAAGAATTGGGCCTTGATCAAGCAATCGTCACCCTGTATCACATTATAAAGCCATTGCAAGAATTAAATGAGTTAATACAGGTAAGGTGCTTAGATCACTATTCAGATATTAATTATCATTATTAATAAGGGCAAACTAATCTCAGAGTAGCAGATGGGTCTCACCCAAGAAGCATGGGCACCCCTATGACCCTTCTTCCTACCTCTTCCTCAGCTCTGAGCACATGTGGGTAAGGTAGCAGTGGGGTGAATGCTGTTCCAGCATAAAAGTATTTTCCAAAGAGAATATTTCCATATAAGAACAGGGCTTTGTAAAGTTGCAGATTTCCTTTCCTTTTTTTTTTTTTTGCTCAATTTTCCTGCTGGTCAGTGCGTTGATCACGGAAGATTGGTCTCAGAGACAAGGCATCTTGGGCCTACTTAACTCATCAGCAAGATGAAGTGGTATAGGATGGACTTCCCGGAAAAATGGGTGAATGTCACTTGCTCTGATTGGTGCCACTGACTGAGCATCCATATTAGAGAGAGAGAGAGACGGTCAAAATGGAAAGATAGTCCACGACTCTGTAGAGGGTACAAAGGACCTTCATTCATTGATGAAATCATTTTGGAACATCTACCATATCCCAAATACTATGTCAAATGTGGAATTATAGTGTATTTCCCAAAACAAACCAAATAAAGGTTTCTGACTTCATGGAGCTTACAGCTATTCCGGTGGAGTCAGCTTCAACCAAAGAGTCATACAAATGTATACAGTTACAATCCTTAAAAGGAGAAGTATACAGCAGTGGAAGTCCTCTGTGATGGGTGAACATATGATTTGGTTTGCCAGGGATAGTCTCAATTTATACCCATATCGCAGCATAATTAATCACAGTGTCTAATTTCACTTTTAAAAGGGTCCTGGCTTGGAATAGAAGCTATAAGTGGGATATGATTAGAAATTCCTCATTACAATCAATCCCACCTGATAGTGGGAAACTTGACCCAGTCAGGAAGGTGAGGAAGTCTTCCTTGAAGAAGTGATCAGTGTGTTGAGATTTGCAAGAATAGGAATTAACCAGCCCAAGCAAATGGGGAGAGAGGATGGTCCAAGCAGAGGGCATAGCACTTATACAAAGGCCCTATGAGGAGAATAGGCACAGAAAGTTCCAGAAGCTGGAAGTGTAGTGAGGTTGGAGCATGGGGAATGAGGAAGTGCTGTCCTAAAATGAGGTGCTCCAGGTTGTTGGGCCAGATGGTGCAGAGTCTTCAAAGCAGGCGGAAGGTTTGGGGTTTTATTTAAGACCAACAAAAAGTGAAAGAAGAGTTAAATCAAGGCAGTTTCATGAATGATCAGATTGAGTTTCCGAAAAAGTCACCCTGGTTGCACACGGACAAGAGAATAAATGGCCCTGAGTGGTAAATGAACAGGGCAGAGAGAGACGATGGCAAAACTCCAGAGATATTTGGGAGGAAAAGTTGACCTACTAAGAGGTGGTCTGGATTTGGGAGACAAGGTGAGGGGGTTTCAAAATAACCACTGAAGTTTCTGGCTTACATACTGGGTTCATCTATAGAGGTAGGAAGCACTGAAAGAGCACAAGGTTTAGGGAAGAAATGTCAGTTTGATTTGACACATAGTGAGTTGAAAGTACTTTTGAGATACTCAAGTGAATTTATCAAGTAGGCAGCTAGATATGTGGGTCTGGAGTTCAGAGTAGACGCCAAGGCTTCCGATGAGTTTGTGAGTCATTTGTATGTTTTCTGTTTGGTAGAGGCCTGGGAGAGATTGTCTGGAGGGAGAAGTCACTGTAACCTGGAACTTTGGGGAAATTCCAACACTAAAAACATGGCAGAGGAAGCTGACACAGCAAAGGGGCTGCAGCAGAGGGGCAGGAAGCAACCAGAAAAGTGAGGCACCTTTAAGTTGTGGAAAAAAGCGACACAGGAGGGCTGTCAACAACGCTGAATGTGACCAGAGGGATTTTTAGTGTGACATGCCTCAAACAAAGCCTGGTGAGCAATAGCTTTTGCGAACCCTCCTAAAGAAGGAATTTGGGGTCTCCACAGTTAGCCATGATGCTATGGAAACCAGGAAGGGAAAATGCGTTAGGAGAATGGGAGAACCAACTGAAAGTTAACGCTTTAAAAACTTTCTCCACGATCTAGGTTGTTCTTAACCATAATGATGTTGAGTACAACCAAAAGAAAGCCTCTTCAGCCTGACCTGCCCACAGGGCAGGGGTGGAGTGGGAGTGGGGTGAACTAGAAGTTTCAGTGCTGTGGTCAGGAGAATTATTTGAGTCTGACTGGCACCTGGGTTTCCTTGCACGTTGGTTGCTGGGCAGGGATTGACACAGCCCCATGTCTGTGTCACCTCTGAGTTTGTCACCACTACACCTCAAGCCTGTTACACACCCTGGGACTGAAATATGGCCTCTGTGCCCCTGCAGAGTTCATGTCTCTGGGAAAGCTGCTCAGAATATAACAATTTGTCGATCACCCAGGAAACACATCCAAATGTCACTGCTCCTCTGCAGAAACCCAAACGTAAGTGGACAGACATGCACACTCACCATCAGTGGGGGACTTGCTTTTGCAATAGATGTGTTCCTGAAATGTCATGTGTTCATCAGATCTTTGTAAACCAACCAATACAAATGACTTTACATTCCCATCTTAGAGACAATTTATGCTCAAATGACAGTGTTTCTTAACATTTTTTGGCTAAAAGTTACTTTCTTTGTTTCTTCTTTCTCCTCTAATTCCCCCACCCCATTTTTTTTTTTTTGTCAAGAATTTAATGATCTAAAAACACTTAAAGCCATTAGGAAGTTACCATAGGAAAAGAATCCTTTTACAGTATTATTAATTCATAGCTCTGCGGGGGCCCTGAGGTCCAGCACGTGTTTAGAGCACAACGTTCTGGAGACAGGCGTCTGAACCAGAGGACCTCAGGACTTCAGGCCCAGTGAAGTTGATGACGCAGGATAGAAACGTGACTTCTCATCCGCTTTGATTTCTTTAACTGAAAATTTTCTTTCTGGGCCTGGACCTGCAGTGGAATTTTAAAAAGGAATTTCTCAAAGACATGCAACACCCCCCCCCCCCCCATATTCTAGGCACAAACATTGGAAGAATGTCAAAGGGGAAGAGGGGAGTCAGGAAGTAGTAAAGTTCAGTTGAAACTTGACCCGTAATTCACCATTTTATGCCTTGGCCACCGCAACAATAATATATTGGGGAGCCTTCCAACCACGGGTGGGAGAGCTACAAATTATGGGTCTGTTCCTTTTCCTTTGTACCCAGAATGGAAAACTGTTCCCAGCTATGAGGGAACTAAAGGCCGTTTCAGCTTGGACAGTGCATACAGAAATATAATTTTTTTTCCAGTGAATTTTCTGAGCACTTTAAACATAATTGAGGAAGCAATATTCAAAGATAAGAGAACTATCTATGTAAGTTCTTTTGTTTTTCAAATGGAAAAGAATATGAGGGTATCAGACATGAGGCTCCTAGCACAGGTTACATTTTGGGGCTCAGTTGCTGGGCCACATTTCCGGCCAGATGAAAGAGCTATTCTAAGAAATCACATTGTAAGCAGAAGCAGAATAGAAAATTATGTACATGGGGGATTTTACTGCTATAAAGCTCTTTGGATATTGTTCATTGCTTGCCTGAAGAGATCCTCAAACTCTAATTATGGGTCTTTCCCCTTCAATCCCCTTGAGCAGGTTAAGGATGGCCGAACATTCCTGGACATTTCTAATGAGAGGTGGAGTGTCAGTCTCCTCTCTGTGAACCTGGGCAGTCTCTGTGACGATGTCAACAAATAGAGTACAGTGGAGGAAACACTGTGCCAATCTTCAGGCCCAGATCTTGGAGGTCTGGCGCTTCTACTCTTTCTTACAGCCCTGAGCTGCCATATCAGAAGTCCAAGTACCACGGGAGAGACTATATAGAGATGCTTGGACACCGCGTGGAGGAGAGTGACCGAGCTAAGCCCAGGCTTCCTGCTTTCCTGCCAAAGTGCCAGCAATCTATGTAATGTGTGTGAAGCCATCTTGGACCCTCCAGCCTTGTCTCCTCCATGGAGACTCACCTCGTGTTCCCTGTCCGTGCCACAAAGAATAGGAGAAATGCTTAACTGAGCCCTGCCGAAGTTTTCATCCACAGATCATGAGGATAAATACAATAATTTGTCGAGAAGCAGGTCTCTGACAAGAACCTGTGAACCATCCAAAAAAATAATCTTTTTTTCCCTGTTTGGGGAACTTCTTTCCAAGACACATGCCTCATTTATAGCCACCTGCAGATTATAATCTACAGTCCAAATTCCAGACAGAATTGGGGCATCTAAATTTGATTAGGCAGACAAAAAATTCCTATATTAAATTCTTATCTGGTTTTGCAAACTTTCTCATAGATGCCTTGGGAACAGATGCCATTCATTCTTATTGACCTTTGCTCTACTGATTATAATCACATTCCCTGCCAGAAAGGGCAGTGGATTAGAATAAATCATCATTTTTAATAGGCTATTACAGGAGCAATATATTAGATTGGTAGAAACCTCATTCCAGAACATCAAGGGCAATTTTATTGAGGAAATGCAAGAACTAAGGTCCTCTACCTCTGCAAGAACATAAAGGTAGTGAATGGCTAAAGTTACAAATTGATTTGCTATACATCATACTTGGAGATGTTACTCTTTTGCCTAAAATAAATCAATAGTTTCACTCAGGTTTTTGTTCTGTGCATCGTGTGCTCTCTACAGTTGGATGAATGCCTGCTTCTCTAAAATGGTCCAGTAATGGAATGTTCTGGTTATTCAAATATTCAAATATTTTATTAATTGAAAATTCCTATCCATACCATGCAACACTTGCCAATTTCAAAGACTTTCAAGGAAATGCAATACTTTGTAACTTGCACTGAAAACGACGTTTTCCTCACCTAATGATCCAGAAGGCCCTTGCATGCCCACGGTGCTCCAGGGCGCCCTTAGGAACCTCACGCTGCAGATAAAGTAAGCA
This sequence comes from Zalophus californianus, assembly GCF_009762305.2. Classification (NCBI taxonomy): domain Eukaryota; kingdom Metazoa; phylum Chordata; class Mammalia; order Carnivora; family Otariidae; genus Zalophus; species Zalophus californianus. The sequence continues at coordinate 113,190,018 of NC_045603.1, read as the reverse complement.
CAAGAAACTGGGAAATCTGCTGTTGTATGGAATCCACCCTTCGTAGCAATCTGTTCAGTTATCATTTCTCTTTTGGTTTTATAAAAAGTAGAGCTCAGAGTGAAAAAAAATATCCACCTGTTCATTTGAAATTTCTCGGTATTCTAGTTTGGGGTAATTAGGCATTCCCTGTACATAAATACGTGTCTTTTCCCCGGAAATAATGTTTTCTGCCAAGCTCCTGGAAGTAGTGGAAAGCGTTCCAGCTGGAACCAGTGAACGGTTAGAAACTCCACCGCAGGAGCAGATGCGCAGTGGGGAAAGGGAGCGCAGACCCCAGGGCGGCTCAGCGCGCGGTCAGAAGGCGCATTCGGGGCTGGGGGAGAAGCGAGCCCCGCCGCTTTGCCGCTGTGCCTCTCGCGGGGTGCAGCGCCCACACCGGTTCCTTGCCATCTCCTCGGCGACTCCACGCACTGGCTCTCAAGGGTCTCCATCCTCAGCGCGCCTTTTTGGCCCAAACTGAGGAGCTGCCATGGGGATTGCATAATCGTCACTCTGCGCGCATTTTCACAGATGGAAGCGGAGGCAAAGGCATGGGGGCAGAGCCGGCCGTGCTCCTTCTTTGGCAGGATGCAGCCCCATCGGGCCAGGTGAGCCCAGGAAGCAAAGCCACAGAGGCCAAGTCTGATTTGAGCATTTGTTGTCATCACCCAGATTATAAACCAGCATGGGATGCCATAGGAGTGGGTCGTGGGGTTTAATGCGGGAATGACTCTGGTTCCCTCCAGCCCTGCCCAGAAACGCAGCGAAGCTGTTTCCCTCATGGCCTTGACCACCGTGTGGGAGGACTCTCGTAGCGCCTGAAGGGGCTGAGGTCAGCCCTGGGCAAGCCATCGCCCCAGTGTGTCCCTGTATTCGCACATGCAAATACTTCCCAGCCAGTTCCTGGCAGCCAGAATGGTCAACATTTAGCTTTCTTTACTGAAATTTTGGAGACTTCATCTTCACGGTTGGTATCAGTAGCCCCCAATTTTTAATCAGCCTACTTTCCACCAGCAAACTGGCTTTGAAGCACGTGGAGTCTTGATATCGGTTTCCTTTCCTGGATATATATTTTATACAGAAAAAAAAATTATCAAGCCAAAATGTCCTTGTGCCTTTCAAGCATCTGCGAACATAAAGTTCAGGGAGGATATGAATGGATGGTGACTGAATGGATGGCGATTCTGTTTGCTGAATTATCTGTGGCATTTCCCTGCAGTGAACCCACAAATAGCTATCAGTAGGGAAGTCAGACAATCTACATGAATGAATAGGTAGCCTTGTGTTGTCCTTTATATATACCACATGATTGAGTTAATTAGTTAATTGAGTGAGACATTGGATTTTCCCAGCCTGAACTTTCTGAACACAAGAAGGCTTTTGGCTTGCCAGATGCACACATTTATGCATTAATTCATTAATTCATTTTTCATTCAGCAAATACTGATTGAGCGCCTGTTGAGCATATGCTTGGTTCTGTGCTAAGTGCTAAAGCTAAACCTTGAAACTCCACGGATGGTCGTGGTCCCTGCCGGCATGGAGCTTACACCCAGAGAGGAAGCCACATTAGACGTGTTACTACATAAATTGTTAATTACCACGTGGCAGCTGTGAACATGAAGATGTGCAGGGTCCAATGAGAATGTAAAATAGGAGATCCAACCTGAAAAGGTGATAATTCATAGTAAGCTTCCGTGTACAAGAGGCACTGAAGTCCCTAGGAATTATTTAGGGCAGAGAGAGAGAAACGTGTTCTGGGTGGAAGGAGCAGCAACAGGAAAGGCCTAGAGCCAGACGGAGCTTGGGACATGCCAGGAGCGGAGGGGAAGCTAATTAGCAGGAGAGGGAGACCAAGATCATCGAGGACCTTACCAAATATTTTGGAGATTTGGAATTTTATGCTAATGACAATAGGGAACCACTAAGGGTTTTAAGTGGTGATGTAATGTGATCAGATATGGATTTTTTTATCTTTAAATTTTTTATTGTTATGTTAATCACCATACATTACATCATTAGTTTTTGATGTAGTGTTCCATGATTCATTGTTTGTGCATAACACCCCGTGCTCCATGCAGAATGTGCCCTCTTTAATACCCATCACCAGGCTAACCCATCCCCCTACGCTCCTCCCCTCTAGAACCCTCAGTTTGTTTTTCAGAGTCCATCATCTCTCATGGTTCATCTCCCCCTCCGATTCCCACCCCCCTTTATTCTTCCCCGCCTGCTATCTTCTTCTTTTTTTTTCTTAACCTATATTGCCTTATTTGTTTCAGAGGTATGTATCTATGATTCAACAGTATTGCACAATTCACAGTGCTCACCATAGCACATACCCTCCCCAATGTCTATCACCCAGCCACCCCCTCCCTCCCACCCCCCCACCACTCCAGCAACCTTCAGTTTGTTTCCTGAGATTAAGAATTCCTCATATCAGTGAGGTCATATGATACATGTCTTTCTCTGATTGACTTATTTCACTCAGCATAACACCCTCCAGTTCCAACCACTTCGTTGCAAATGGCAAGCTCTCATTCCTTTTGATGGCTGCATAATATTCCATTGTGTATATATACGCCACATCTTCTTTATCCATTCATCTGTCGATGGACATCTTGGCCCTTTCCACAGTTTGGCTATTGTGGACATTGCTGCTATAAACATTGGGGTGCACGTACCCCTTCGGATCCCTACATTTGTATCTTTGGGGTAAATACCCAGTAGTGCAATTGCTGGATCGTAGGGTAGCTCTATTTTCAACTTTTTGAGGAACCTCCATACTGTTTTCCAGAGGGGTTGCACCAGCTTGCATTCCCACCAACAGTGTAGGAGGGTTTCCCTTTCTCCACATCCCCGCCAACATCTGTCGTTTCCTGACTTGTTAATTTTAGCCATTCTGACTGGTGTGAGGTGAAATCTATTGAGCTTTTGATTTGGATTTCCCTGATGCTGAGCGATGTTGAGCACTTTTTCATATGTCTGTTGGCCATTTGGATGTCTTCTTTGCAGAAATGTCTGTTCATGTCTTCTGCCCATTTCTTGATTGGATTATTTGTTCCTTGGGTGTTGAGTTTGATAAGTTCTTTATAGATTTTGGATACTAGCCCTTTATCTGATATGTCATTTGCAAATATTTTCTCCCATTCTGTCGGCTGTCTTTTGGTTTTGTGGACTGTTTCTTTTGCTGTGCAAAAGCTTTTTATCTTGATGAAATCCCAATAGTTCATTTTTGCCCTTGCTTCCCTTGCCTTTGGCCATGTTTCTAGGAAGAAGTTGCTGCAGCTGAGGTTGAAGAGGTTGCTGCCTGTGTTCTCCTTTAGGATGTTGATGGACTCCTGTCTCACATTGAGTTCTTTCAACCATTTTGAGTCTATTTTTGTGTGTGGTGTAAGGAAATGGTCCAGTTTCATTCTTCTGCATGTGGCTGTCCAATTTTCCCAACACCATTTGTTGAAGAGACTGTCTTTTTTCTATTGGACATTCTTTCTTGCTTTGTCAAAGATGAGTTGACCATAGAGTTGAGGGTCCATTTCTGGGCTCTCTATTCTGTTCCATTGATATATGTGTCTGTTTTTGTGCCAGTACCATACTGTCTTGATGATGACAGCTTTGTAATAGAGCTGGAAGTCCGGAATTGTGATGCCGCCAGCTTTGCTTTTCTTTTTCAACATTCCTCTGGCTATTCGGGGTCTCTTCTGGTTCCATACAAATTTTAGGATTATTTGTTCCATTTCTTTGAAAAAAGTGGATGGTATTTTGTTGGGGATTGCATTGAATGTGTAGATTGCTCTAGGTAGCATTGACATCTTCACAATGTTTGTTCTTCTGATACATGAGCATGGAACGTTTTTCCATTTCTTTGTGTCTTCCTCAATTTCTTTCACGAGTATTTTATAGTTTCCTGAGTACAGATCCTTTGCCTCTTTGGTTAGATTTATTCCTAGGTATCTTCTGGTTTTGGGTGCAATTGTAAATGGGACCAATTCCTTAATTTCTCTCTCTTCTGTCTTGTTATTGGTGTATAAGAATGCCACTGATTTCTGAGCATTGATTTTATATCTTGCCACTTTACTGAATTCCTGTATGAGTTCTAGAAGTTTTGGGGTGGAGTCTTTTGGATTTTCCACGTAAAGTATCGTATCATCTGCAAAGAGTGAGAGTTTGACTTCCTCCTTCCCGATTTGGATGCCTTTGATTTCTTTTTGTTGTCTGATTGCTGTGGCTAGGACTTCTAATACTATGTTGAATAGCAGTGGTGATAGTGGACATCCCTGCCGCGTTCCTGACCTTAGGGGGAAAGCTCTCAGTTTTTCCCCATTGAGAATGATATTCACTGTAGGTTTTTCATAGATGGCTTTTATGATACTGAGGTAGGTACCCTCTAGCCTTATACTCTGAAGAGTTTTGATCAAGAAAGGATGCTGTACTTTGTCAAATGCTTTTTCTGCATCTATTGAGAGGATCCTATGATTCTTGTTCTTTCTTTTGTTAATATATTGTATCACGTTGATTGATTTGTGGATGTTGAACCAATCTTGCAGCCCAGGGATAAATCCCACTTGGTCATGGTGAATAATCCTTTTAATGTACTGTTGGATCCTATTGGCTAGTATTTTGGTGAGAATTTTTGCATCCATGTTCATCAAGGATATTGGTCTGTAATTCTTCTTTTTGATGAGGTCTTTGTCTGGTTTGGGGATCAAGGTAATGGTGGCCTCATAAAATGAGTTTGGAAGTTTTCCTTCCATTTCTATTTTTTGGAACAGTTTCAGGAGAATAGGTATTAATTCTTTAAATGTTTGGTAGAATTCCCCTGGGAAGCCATCTGGCCCTGGGCTTTTGTTTGTTGGGAGATTTTTGATGACTGCTTCAATTTCCTCAGTGGTTATAGGTCTGTTCAGGTTTTCGATTTCTTCCTGGTTCAATTTTGGTAGTTGATACATCTCTAGGAATGCATCCATTTCTTCCAGGTTATCTAATTTGCTGGCATAGAGCTGCTCATAATATGTTCTTATAATTGTTTGTATTTCTTTGGTGTTGGTTGTGATCTCTCCTCTTTCATTCATGATTTTGTTGATTTTGGTCATTTCTCTTTTCTTTTTGATAAGTCTGGCCAGGGGTTTATCAGTCTTGTTAATTCTTTCAAAGAACCAGCTCCTAGTTTCGTTGATCTGTTCTACTGTTCTTTTGGTTTCTAGTTCATTGATTTCTGCTCTGATCTTTATTATTTCTCTTCTCCTGCTGGGTTTAGGCTTTATTTGCTGTTCTTTCTCTAGCTTCTTTAGGTGTAGGGTTAGATTGTGTATTTGAGACCTTTCTTGTTTCTTGAGAAAGATTTGTATTGCTATATACTTTCCTCTCAGGACTGCCTTTGCTGCATCCCAAAGATTTTGAACAGTTGTGTTTTCATTTTCATTGGTTTCCATGAATTTTTTTAATTCTTCTTTAATTTCCTGGTTGACCCATTCATTCTTTAGTACGATGCTCTTTAGCCTCCATGTATTTGAGTTCTTTCTGACTTTCCTCTTGTGATTGAGTTCTAGTTTCAAAGCATTGTGGTCTGAAAATATGCAGGGAATAATCCCAGTCTTTTGGTACTGGTTGAGACCTGATTTGTGACCCAGGATGTGATCTATTCTGGAGAATGTTCCACGGGCACTAGAGAAGAATGTGTATTCCGTTGCTTTGGGATGGAATGTTCTGAATATGTCTGTGAAGTCCATTTGGTCCAGTGTGTCATTTAAAGTCTTTATTTCCTTGTTGATCTTTTGCTTAGATGATCTGTCCATTTCAGTCAAGGGGGTGTTAAAGTCCCCCACTATTATTGTATTGTTGTCAATGTGTTTCTTTGCTTTTGTTATTAATTGCCTTATATAATTGGCTGCTCCCATGTTAGGGGCATAGATATTTACAATTGTTAGATCTTCTTGTTGGATAGACCCTTTAAGTAGGATATAGTGTCCTTCCTCATCTCTTATTACCATCTTTGTTTTAAAATCTAATTTGTCTGATATGAGGATTGCCACCCCAGCTTTCTTTTGGTGTCCATTAACATGGTAAATGGTTTTCCACCTCTTCACTTTCGATGTGGGGGTGTCTTTGGGTTTAAAATGTGTCTCTTGCAGACAGCATATTGATGGGTCTTTTTTTGAATCCAATCTGATAGCCTGTGTCTTTTGATTGGGGCATTGATCCCATTTACATTCAGGGTAACTATTGAAGGATAGGAATTTAGTGCCATTGTATTGCCTGTAAGGTGACTGTTACTGTATATTGTCTGTATTCCTTTCTGGTCTATGCTGCTTTTAGGCTCTCTCTTTGCTTAGAGGACCCCTTTCAATATTTCTTGTAGGGCTGGTTTCGTGTTTGCAAATTCCTGTAGTTTTTGTTTGTCCTGGAAGATTTTTATCTTTCCTTCTATTTTCAATGACAGCCTGGCTGGATATAGTATTCTTGGCTGCATATTTTTCTCATTTAGTGCTCTGAATATAGCATGCCAGTCCTTTCTGGCCTGCCAGGTCTCTGTGGATAGATCTGTTGCCGATCTAATGTTTCTACCATTATAGGTTACATATCTCTTCTCCTGAGCTGCTTTCAGGATTTTCTCTTTGTCTCTGAGACTCGTAAGTTTTACTATTAGATGTCGGGGTGTTGACCTATTTTTATTGATTTTGAGAGGGGTTCTCTGTGCCTCCTGAATTTTGATGCCTGTTTCCTTCCCCACATTAGGGAAGTTCTCTGCTATAATTTGCTCCACTATACCTTCTGCCCCTCTCTCTCTTTCTTCTTCTTCTGGGATCCCAATTATTCTAATGTTGTTTCGTCTTATCGTATCGCTTCTCTCTCGAATTCTGCCCTCGTGATCCAGTAGTTGTTTCTCTCTCTTTTTCTCAGCTTCTTTATTTTCCATCATTTGGTCTTCTATATCGCTGATTCTCTCTTCTGCCTCATTTATCCTAGCAGTTAGTGACCCCATTTTTGATTGCACCTCATTGATCGCCTTTTTGATTTCGACTTGGTTAGATTTTAGTTCTTTTATTTCTCCAGAAAGGATTTCTCTAATAAATTCCATGCTTTTTTCAAGCCCAGCTAATATCTTTAAAGTCATGATTCTGAACTCTAGGTCTGACATCACACTAATGTCTGTATTGAGTAGGTCCCTGGCAGATGGTATTACCTCTTGTTCTTTTTGTTGAGGTGATTTTTTTCATCTTGTCATTTTGTCCAGAGGAGAATAGATGAATGAGAGAACAAAATGCTAACAGGTTAACAACGTCCCCAGAAAATACACTCTAATCAAATCAGAAAAGACCTGAAACCAGGGGAAAAGAAAGGGAAAGAAAGAAAAAAGAAAGAGAAAAAAATAAAGAAAAAGATAGAAACAAACAAAAACAGAACAAAACAAAAAAAAACAGAATATGATCAAATATGATCAGGCTGATGCATAGATCAGTGCCACACACTAGATTTTGGGTGTATTTTGGTCTGTTAGAAGAAAGTGCCTCCTAAAATTTTAAAGAAAGAAAGACTTATATATGTACAAAATAAGGGTTGATATGATGAAGGGATGGAATATGACTGTAAAGATGAAAATTATAAAAAATTTTAAAAAAGGAATTGATAAGATGTTTGAAAAAAGAAAGAAGAGGATTTAAAAAAAAGGAAAGAAAGAAAGAAAAAAAGGGGGGGAGAGAATGTGATCAGGCAGGAGACAAGAACAAAGCCATACACTAGAGATTTAGGGTATATTTTGATATGTTAGAAGAAACTGTATCTCAAAATTTTAAAGAGAAAACAACTTATATATATATATATATATATATATATGCCAAAAATAAGGGTAACTACTATGAAGGGATAGAATATGACTCTAAAAATGAAAAATAAATTTTTTTTTAAAAAAGGGATTGATAAGATGTTGGTTGAAAAAGGGAAAAAGAAAAATTCAAAAAAAAAAACCAGTTAAAAAAACTAACTTTGAAAGACTAATGAATCGTGGTAAAAAAAAAAAAAAAGCCATGAATTCTATGTGCAGTATTCCCCTAGCGCTGGAGTTCTCCTGTTCTCCTTGATCGGTAAACTTGGTCTTGGCTTGCTGGCTGTTCGTGCTGATCTTCTGGGGGAGGGGCCTGTTGCCGTGGTTCCCAAATGTCTTTGCCGGAGGCGGAATTGCCCCGCCCTTGTGAGTCCGGGCTAAGTAATCTGCTCGGATTTGCTCTCGTGAGCTTTGGTTCCCTGCAATCTCTTGGTACAGCTTTGGAGGCCGACAGTGAAAATGGCGGCAGCCCAATCTCTGCCCTGGAGGAGCCGAGAACTCGGGGCCTCGCTCCTCAGTGCGCCCCCAGAGAAAAGCAGTCAATCACTCCTGTGTCCCCGGTCTCTGGCCGCACTCTGTGTTCACCCGGCCTGTGACCGAGCGTTTCTATCTCTGGCACCCGACGTGGTGTGGAGTCTCCAAACCCAGCAGATCCCTGCGGTGCGCTCCGGTGCCGCTCCTCCCGGGGGAGGGAGGGGAGTCTCCTTGATCTGCCACTTGGTGGGTCCCTGCTGCAGGAGCAGTGGCCCGACTGGGCCGCAGATCACAGTTTATGGCAACCCCGAGCTGAGAGCCCGCGCCTTGGCTCCGTCTCTGCAGCCAGCCTCCCCGCTCCGATACCTGGGAGCTCTGCCGCACTCAGGCACCCCCGGTCTCTCTGTGACCCCGAGGGTCCTGAGACCACAGTGTCCTGCGAGGGTTCCACTGCCGGCTTAGCCACTGGAGCAACGTCCCTCAGTGGAGCCGACTTCTAAAAGTTCAGATTCTGTGCTCCGCGGCTCTAGCACTTGCCAAAAGCGGCCAACTGAGGCCCCCTCCCCCGCCGTCTATCCTCCCCAATATCGCCTGGGATTCACTTCTCCGCACGTCCTACCTTCCAGAAAGTGGTCGCTTTTCTGTTCAGAGAGTTGTTGCTCTTCCTTTCTTCGATCTCCTGTTGAGTTCATAGGTGTTCAGAATGGTTTGATCCCTACCCAGCTGACTTCCTGAGACCAGATGAAATCCAAGTCTCCGACTCCTCCGCCATCTTGCTTCGCCCGCAGGTATGGATTTTTAACAGATTATTTGGCTACCCATAGAGAATGTACTGGAAGGAACAAGAATGGGCACACAGAGGGCAGTTAGGAGGCTCTTGCAGAATCCAGGAGAAAGATTCTGGTGGTCTTGCCTGAGGGTTTGAGGTTAGGGACAGGAAAGGAGCTACTATGGTTCCACCCTCTGACTTGAGCCTTGCTCACTACAGCTCACTACTCATTTTTGAAATAGAAATCAGTCACAAGAGAATAGGGTGAGGGAGGGAAAATAGTCAAAAGTCTAAGCATTCAACAGATGTTTATCGTGCACCGTGTTAGGCACTGTTTATAGCACTTGAGGGTACAGCAGTGAACAAAATACAAAATTAAACCTACTCCAAGGCAAGCCCCTTAAAGGCTATATTCTGATTTCCTTAGCCTTGAACACATCTTGGTCCCACATTATGTACTGTAAGGAAGTGCAAAGGCAATCTTTGCAACTTCCCCTACATTTCCTTTATTCAGCATTTCCTTTTCCTTTCCTCTTCTAACGATTTATTTATTTATTTATTTATTATTTATTTATTTAAGATGGAGGGAGGGGCAGAGGGAGAGGGAGAGAGAATCTTAAGCAGACTCAGTGCTCAGCACAGAGCCCGACGCGGGGCTTGATCTCACGACCCTGAGATCATGATGTGAGCCAAAACCTAGAGTTGGACACTTCACCGACTGAGCCACCCAGGCACCCTCTCTTCTAATGATTTAGACTCAATTTTATTCCGCTTTTCTGAGAAATACAAAGACTTGAGAAATGCTGTGCTGAAAAGTTGAAAACGTATCCAGACAATTCCCCTCTGCACAGAGAGCTACTTTTTCCTCTGTAGTCTAAATTTGAGATATTTATTTCCTTCACGTTCATTCTGTGCCAGGCACTGTCTGAAGAGCTTTGTATGCATTACCTCTCTTAATATTTATCTTCGTAGCATTAGGAAGTGCTATTATCAGCCCCAGAGATGAGAAAGCTGAGGCACGCGGCAATTAAGTAACTTGCTCTGGGCTACACAGCCAGTGGCCGACAGAGAAGAGACGTGTAGAATGGCTTCTCCCATTCCAGTCCCTACAGGGCCACTGCCCTCAAATCTAAGCTTTAAACAGGCACACCCAGAAACCCAGCTCCACCACAATCAAATCCTCCTGAGATTCTGCAAACCCATTCTGCCGCTTTCCCTCTGGGTTTTCTCAAATCTTTCCCTATGGCTGCTGATCTCCCTATCAAGGGGCCTGGTTTCCTTTGTGCTTCTAGAAGCCACACTTTCCCATGCTGGACCCTCAGTCTGTCATTGAGAACGAAGACAATGGGATCAAATGGTACAAAGGCCAGACATAGGGGGAACATAGGCAGAGAAGGCCCGTTGTTTTCATCAGTGCCCTGGATAATCTTTTGGAGGATGAAGTTAATGAGCCATGAGTGAACCAGAAATTCTGGCTGACCAGATTTTGAGAAAATTCCCATCTGTTTTGTGTTTAAAATGGGCTTTTCATTTGTGAATTTTCAAATTGGGGATCATATTAGTACCAGACATGGAAACATTCTTGCAGGTAAGACCATTCAGAGGCGATTTCTTGGAGGGTGTATTGAAGTTTGGTACCTAAACCATAATCTATTTCCCTGGTGAATGGGCCCACTCTGGGCCCACGGACTCGCTGACAAACAAATAAGGAAAAGGTGTTGTTGTGGGCAGTGGCGGAGCCATGGAGGTAGGTAAGAAGAAGAGAAAGGTTAAGGAGGAAAGTATTTCAATAGGTCAGGAGGTGTCTCCATGCTTGTGTGGTGTTAAGAGATTATCTACACTGCCTGCTGGAGACAAGCTCAAGTGGATCCATCTTTTATAAAATCACCATAGTCCCACATAGTACCACAGAGGGCTTTGCCAAGGAACAGATCAGCTTGATCACTTACTAAGGGTGGTTGAGGACATCTTTTTTTACTTGTTCTTTTCCTCCAACCCCTGTGGTTCTCATCCCAATGAAGGTCTTGAGAGAGAGAGATTTTCATGTCCAAAGTCAGAGAAACAAACCAGTCCTAAAATAACGTGGAGAAGCCACATTCATCACTGTCTTTAGAGTGTCTTTGTAGGCTAGAAATCTTGAAGACAGTCTGTTTGTATTCAAAGAAAAGCATCTTTAACAAAGAGATCTCAGTGAAGACTGTGGGTCACCAGCTGGGCTCCATCTCCACCAAAGAAGACATGATAAGAGGAAGTGGACCCAGATGGCAATGCAAAAGATATGTGTTAAGCATATTATAAATAGACAGTAAAAAAGCAAAGTTGGTATACAGGGGCAAGAATCTGACAGTTCACCCAGCCACCTAGGATTTTTTGGAATGGACCCTAGGATTTTTTTTTTTTTTTAAGTTTACCCTGAAAATGCCTCCGTGTCTCTTGAAATGACAATATTATCATTTTGGCGCATGCAATAGTGATTGTTCTGCTCACCTCTGACAACTTAGACCCCTCGGTCATTATTCCTCTCAGTCCTTAGAGCCCGGGTCATGTCTGCCTCTGGTGGCAGGGGCAAGAAGGGACAAGAGCAGGTGCAGGTGGTAAGGGGTAGTACTGATGGAGATGGTGGAGGTCAGGGGCAGATAGGGGGATGCTGATGGAGGAGAAGGTCTCTGTCCCTGTGAAGCTTGTTAGAGACACAGTCACCTCTGACATTTGAATAATTTTATCTACTTTTTCCCAGTCTCACTTCAAAAGATTGTAATTTGGGGTAGGAGAATGATAAAACCAAAATAACATTCAGGTATCTTCCAACCCTCAGATACAAAGAGATTCAAAGGAGGAGCTTCATTCTGACAAAGGATATGAAGAGAACTTCAGGGTTGGCTCAGATTGACATCACATCCTCTCATTCATGACTCGGAGGGGTGTGCGTGTGTGTGTGTGTGTGTGTGTGTGTGTTTATGAAGGGAGAGTATGTGCAAAGCTGGTTGCCCATTTCACAGAAGTCCTCTTAGTTAATTTAATGATATAAATAGGAGTTATCCAGCACATGTCTGACCATTTAATCTCCTCTCCTGTCTTGATGAGGATTAAAGATAGAGGCTGACTGCCAGTAAGACCTGCCCTAAATATGTTTTCTGAGAAGCTAAGTGATTAGGGATGAAGTCTTGGTAACATGGTAACACCACTTCCTCCTTCTTGAATTCTGAAAGGGTTTTCCCTCCAACAATGAAGAAATGGAATCTCAGACATTAGGATATTCAGCCTTTTATTTCATTTCCTCACCTGAGAGGGAACTTGGAACACCTTGTTGGACTCAGTTCTCTCACTATGACATTAGGGACTGGGAAAATAAAAAGAAGAAGTTTGATTTTTCACAGGATAATTGTCATTGCTGACAGAAATCAAATTTATAACACCAGGAAAGTCTGGTTTTAATTCCCACTGTCTTCCTGGGATAGTGGGTGGCTTGGTTAATAAAGCTGATTTCTCACTTCTGGAATTGGATTGCATTCCCAAGCTGAAACATGTCTGCATTTAATTTGTATATGCTCGCGTATCCTGGGTCTGTGCTATTCGATGAGAAATGGGGCTTAACTTAGGCACTGCAATACTTGCTGAGGAACATTTTAACTTGTTACAGGTCTCCTAGGACAGGGATTTTAAGCCATTGCTTTTCAAAAAGTTGAGTGCGATTGTGTACGTGCCAAAGGGAGAGTGGGGGCAGCAGTGGGGGATATGGTGTTTTATAAGGAGTCATTAAAATAGAGTTACACTTAACCAGGCAATTCTCTTTTTGCTTACATATCTAGGAAATAAGCCAAAAACTTAGCATGTTCAGATTCAGCATGATTGCTGAATCTGAACAGCTCAAAAATTTCTCCTCTCTCTTAGTTTCTCTTTCTGCCAATTGAAGACAAGAAGATTTATATTCAGAAGTGGCTGTTTCTAGAGGACTCAAATTTCTTAGTGTGAATTAATACAATTCATTATATGAACAGAGCTAAGAATAAAAATCATGTGACCATCGCCATAGTGGTCAAAAAACACATTTGACAAATTTTATCAACAATCCGTATTAAAACATAGGAATTGAGAACAATTTCATATGATGACATTATACACACCTCAGCCCAAAGCCTGCATCTTAATCACTGGGAAAACACCAGAGGCTTTCCACTAAGTAAGGAACAAGGCAAGAATGGAAGGGTGTAATTAGCAACATGAAAACATATGAACGTATACAACCCACTGGGGGAGGGTAAGTAAATAGTCAAATACAGAATAATCTAATGTTTTCAACTCTAGCATAAAAGTTAAAAGACAAAAGTATTAAAAGTAACTATAACTAAAATAATTTGTTAATGGATACAAAAAATGAAAAGATGTAAATTATGACATCAATAACAGTAAGTATGGAGAGAGGTGAAATGAAAGTGTCATTTTTGTGTGTGATTGAAGTTGTTACCAGCTTAAAATGAAATGTTGTAATGATAACATATGTCATGTGAGCCTCATGGCCAACATAAATTAAAAAAAACTCAACTAAATAAAACCTTAAAAAATAAAAAAAATACATAAAATATGAAGAGAAAGGAAGCAAAGCATACCACTCCAAAAAGTCATCACATCACAAAGGAAGACATCAAGAGAGGAAGAAAGGAAGAAAGGGACTATGAAACAGTCAGAAAATAATTGACAAAATGGCAATAATAAGTCCTTACCTAACAATAATTACTTTAAATGTAAGTGGATTGGGGCGCCTGGGTGGCTCAGTTGTTATGTGTCTGCCTTTGGCTCAGGTCATGATCCCAGGGTCCTGGGATCGAGCTCCACATCGGGCTCCCTGCTCGGTGGGAAGCCTGCTTCTCCCTCTCCCACTCCCCCTGCTTGTGTTCCCTCTCTTGCTGTGTCTCTCTCTGTCAAGTACATAAATAAAATCTTTAAAAAAATGTAAGTGGATTAAATTCCCCAATCAAAAAACGGAGAGTAGCTTAATGGATTAAAAAAAAAATCCAGATATATACTGCCTACAAAAGACTCACTTTAGCGTTAAAGACATAGATAGGCTGAAAGCAAAGGGTTGGAAAAAGATATCCCATGCAAACATAACCAAGAGAGAGCAGGACTACCTATCTTTATATCAGACAAATAGACTTTAAGTCAAAAACTATAACAAGAGACAAAGAAAGTCATGTATAATGGTAAAGGGGTCAATTCAACAAGAGGATGTAACAATTATGAATACATATGCACCCAACATCGGAGCTCTTAAAAGATAGATAGATAATAGATACAGATATAAAGCAAACAGATTTGACAGGAGAAACAGACAGCAATACACTCCTAGTAGGGGACTTCCATCCCTACGTAAGGTGATAGATATGTTAATTAACTTGATTGTAGCCATCATTGTGCCCTGTAACAATGTGTATGTATATCAAAACATCATGTTGTGCACCTTAAATACATAGTTTTTGTATGTAATTTTTGTCAATTATATCTCAATACATCTGGAAAAATAAAATAAAAAAACTCCAGCAAGTTGGTAGTATAGCCACATTTCAAGAAATTTTAAAATACAATATTTGAGAGGTGTCTGGATGGCTCAGTCGGTTAAGTATTCTCTGGCTCAGGTCATGATCTCAGAGTCCTGGGATCAAGCCTCCACATTGGGTTCTCTGCTCAGTGGGGAGTCTGCTTCTCCTTCTCCTTCTGCCCCTCCCTCTAGCTTGTGCTCTGTCTCTCTCTCTCTCAAATAAATTAATACAATCTTTAAAAAATACAATATGATATTTGATCATACATTCCTAGTTAGATATATCCAAAGAATAAAAACAAACCACAAAGAAATCTTAAAGTACATTTAGTAATCTTATTTTTGCATTACCACTGGTAATACATAAATTGTAGGATAAAACAGATGAGTCATTTTGTTAGTGTTATTAGAAACCATGATTTTCAGCTAAATAAAAAGGATTGCAAATGAAAGAACAGCTCTGTAACAGTGAGCATCCCTTGAACTCAGACTGTGAACTCTAAAAACCATTTCTTCCCTGGAGAAGAAAAGTTGATTCTGGGTTTGGGGCAGGAAACATACAACCTGAGTTGGTGCATCTTAAGTTATTTGTCAAAATCCACTGGAATCTTGTCAGAAGGAAAATTGGAAAAAGGATGTAGGAGCCAACTTAAAGGGTCTCTTACTGGCCAAAAATTGTGTAATCTGAGCATCAAAATGATAACTACAAAAGACTGAAACACATGAAATATACTAAGATCCATGTGTTACAATGAGCCTTTAAGAAGAAGTCATTGGTCACCTTTGGAGGTTGTTAGGACACCAACTTATTTTGAAAATTCATATAAGAAAAAAATTAAATATCTACCTTGCCTTTCCTGTAAAAACTATCTTTCAAAGTAACCAAATATTTGACAAAAGAATTTTCTTCTTTAGAGAATTACCATGAGTAAATGCAGAAGGACTTGTAGAATTAGAAAAAAATCACTAATAGATCACTGATAGAATTAGAAAAATTGTAACTATAATGAAAGAATGGATCGAACCAATAATCAGCAATGGCAGCTAAAACCATTAAATGAAATATAGGTGGACAAATTTTATAATAGATGGAGTGGCTGACACCTGAACCCACTTATGTATCTTAGCACCACCACAATTAGGAGAGACAAATATTATGTGCATTCTGATGTAATGCATTAAGAAGTACCCAGAACCCAGGCAAAAGGCCTGTACACGAAGAACTATAAAACACTGATGAAAGAAATTGAAGATGACACAAACAAATAAAAAGATATTACATGCTCCTGGATTGGAAGAACCAATACTGTTAAAATATCCATACTACCCAAAGCAATCTACAGGTTTAATGCAATCCCTACCAAAATGCCAACAACATTTTCCACAGAACTAGAACAAATAATGTTAAATTTTGGATGAAATCACAAAAGACCCTGAATAACCAAAGCCATCTTGAGAAAAGAGAACAAAGCTGGAGGTATCACAATCTCAGATTTCAAAATCTACTACAAAGCTGTAGTCATCAAAACAGTGTGGCCCTGGCACAAAAATAGACACAGAGATCAATAGAACAAAAAAGAGTGTCTAGAAATAAACCCATGCTTATATGGTCAATTAATCTATGACAAATGAGGCAAGAAAATGCAGTGGGGAAAAGACAGTTTCTTCAACAAATAGTGTTGGGAAAACTGGACAGCTACATGCAAAAGAATGAACCTGGACCATTTTCTTATACCATACACGAAAACAAACTCAAGTGGACTAAAGACTTAAAACTCCTAGAGGAAAATATAGGCTGTAAGTTCTCTTACATCACCATAGAAACATTTTTCTAGCTATGTCTCCTCAAGTAAGGGAAACAAAAGCAAAATTAAACTATTGGGACTACACCAAAATAAAATGTTTTTGCACAGTGAAGGAAACATCAACAAAACAAAAAGGCAACCTACTGAATGGGAGAAGATATTTGCAAATGATATATGCAATAAGGGGTTAGTATCCAAAATATATAAAGAATTTAAACAACTCAACACCAAAAAAAAAAAAAAAAAATCTGTTAAAATGTGGGCAGAGGACCTGAACAGACATTTTTCCAAAGAAGACATACAGATGGTCAACAGACATATGAAAAGATGCTCAATGTCAGTCGTCATCAGAGAAATGCAAATCAAAATCACAATGAGGTATCACCTCACACCTATCAGAATGGCTAAAATCAGAAACACAAGAAACAACAGGTGTTGGCAAGGATGTGGAGAAAAGGGAACCCTGGTGGACTGTTGATGGGAACACAAACTGGTGCAGTCACTCTGGAAAATATTATAGAGGTTTCTCAAAAAGTTAATAATAGACTTACTATATGATCTAGTAATTCCACTACTGGGTATTTACCCAAAGAAAATGAAAAGACTATTTCAAAAAGATATATGCACCCCCGTGTTTATTGCAGCGTTACTTACTATAGCCAAGATATGGAAGCTAACCCAAGTGTCTATAGATACATAAATGGATAAAGAAAAGGTTATATATGTTTATGTTTATATATATTTATATATAATATGGAATATTACTGAGCCATTAAAAAGAATGAGACCTTGCCATTTGCAACAACATGGATGGACCTAGAGGGTATAATACCAAGTGAAATAAGTTACTCAGAAAAAGGTAAATACCGTATGATTTCACTCAAATGTGAAATTTAAGAGACAAAACACACAAACAAAGAAAATAAGAGACAGAAAACCAGACTCTTAAATACAGAAAACAAACTGGTGGTTATCAGAGGGAAGGTGGATAAAATAGATAAAGGGGGTTAAGAGTACACTTATCTTGATGAGTACTGAGCAATGTATAAAATCATGGAGTTATTATATTGTACACCTGAAACTAATATAATACTGTATGTTAATTATACTTCAATTAAAAAAGAAAAGAAAAAAAAGTACCTAGAACCACCTATGGACTATTCTTGTCTAAAACACTGACCCCAAATATAATCAAGCATTTAAATCCAACCATGAGGGGCACCTGGGTGGCTCAGTTGTTAAGCATCTGCTTTCAGCTCAGGTCATGATCCCAGGGTCCTGGGATCGAGCCCCTCAGCGGGCTCCCTGCTAGGCGGGGAGCCTGCTTCTCCCTCTGTCTCTGCCTCTCTGTCTCTCTCTGACTCTCATGAATAAATAAATAAAATGTTTTAAAAAATAATAAAAAAATTAAAAAAATAAATCTAACCATGAATTTGCAAAATTATGGGAGGTAGAAGAACATGGTAAACAATACAGTAAGAAAAAGGAAACTTCCTTTTGGATAATTTGTATCCAATTTCTTCAACAAATAAATAAAAGGAGGAGAGACTCTTACAGATTTTAAAAGACGAGATACAACAATCAAGTGTAATGTGTATTCTTATTTGGATTCTGATTTAAACCAACAAACTGTAAAAAGACATTTTTAGACAACCAGGAGATTTGAACATTGGCTGATTATGAAGGAACTATTGTCAATTTTGTGGAGTATGACAATGGTGTTCTAATTATATTTTTAAAGCCATTAGGTGTTAGAGGTATATACAGAAATATTTCTGGGAATGGCATTGTATTTGTGATTTAATTTAGAATACTCCAACAAAAATTTGGGAAAGGGATTCAAAAGAACCAAGTAGGACAGAATGTAGATACCTGTTGAAACCAGGTGATAGGTACACAGGGATTCATCATACCACTTGCTCTATTTTTCTCTTTTCACTTTTGTTGTGTTTGAGTATTTCCATACAAAACATGTTTTAAAACATCTTGGTATTACAAAGGGCCGTTATGGAAATACCATGTAACATTTGAAGTGAAACCTACTTAGTAAGAATAAAGAGCTCCTATTCTCCAAATTCAGTGAAGAAAAAGATGGTGTGTTCTTGGGTCATAGTCCAAAGCTATGAATTAGTGACCTCTGAAATTGATCTTAAACTCTTTCCAATCAATCAGTGACAGCTTCATGTCAGTACTCTTACTTTGCAAGCCCCTAATCCGAACAGTCTTTGTCCATCATCAAAGCCTTCATGGCCAAAGATCAACCAATCCCCAAGCATTTCAATTTCTGAAAGTCTCCCAAACCCTCCACTCCATGCTTCCCCAAACCTTAGAGAAGATCACCAGTTTGCTTTGTTCAGTAGGACTGTAACTTGTATGTACAGCTCTTCTTACAGCAAGCGATAAATTCAGGTCTTTGTTTCAGAAAAGGAGTAGCTTCTTTTGATAAAAGAATAAACTCATTCAAAACAATTTTTGAAAGTTGCTAAAATCAGCAAGATCAAGTGTTGGGACCTTGAACCTGTATTTGTAATCAGCTCAAGTTGCACTAGCCTTTGCAGGCAAATTCTAGATGAGGTCCAACCATTAAATATGATCTTTCATCTCCTTCTTCCCTGAGCAGGGGGAATAAACCCAATTAATAAGACTTGATAATACTAAACAAGGGCTAGGAAAGGAGGGATACAGCAAAGCGATGTTTCATAAGATACCCATAAGTATGATTTGTTCACCTTCTGTCCTGAAACACCCTGATAATCAATAAATGTTTTCAAAAGGGCGTTTGCTTTTACGTACTTTTAAGTAGATTTCAATGTGTCTGTCATGAAAAAGAGAAAAAGGCTCAGGCCACTCTCTTAAAATGTGCATTCCACCTCTAATATTTATACCAAGTGAATTAAAAAAATTCATGTTCCAAAAGACGTTACTTGATGTGTGACTGTTCCTGAGTGATCTAAAGTTTACAGATGTATATGTATAAATGTTGTATGAACTCCTTTAAAGGAATTATTCTCTGATCTATGAGTTCCAATACTTTTCATTTGAGACCTCAAAAGGAGAAGATAATACATATTAAACATATGATGTGTATGATGCTTGGATTAATTTATTCAAGATATGTTATAAAAGTGTTTTTTCAAACTTCATTTATCAAAGTTATCATTAGTATATTTGTTCAAGAGTCAATATCATCTGTATTTTATCAGACTGTGAAGCATTTCAATATGGTAAATTAGGGAGTTATCCAGGAATGTCATATGGACTTTGCTGGTACTTTTTATGTACTAAGAAATGACTTCATAGATTTCTCTGGTGACTTCGATTAAGTCTCTGGTGACTGCCAAACTGATATAAAAACTTACCGCCATCTTGAAATGATCAAATGTTAAATACTCAACTGTATGTAATTTGAGTACACCATTGAAAAATCAAATGCTTTGTGAATGAATTCAGTTTAGGAGAAATAATATTTGGGAAGTTGTTCCTGAATATCTTTGAAAATTGAGGCGTACTTGTGGATAAAATATTCAACACTTTCTTCTGTGGTCTAATTTTTGGAAGTTTCCATATGGATAACATTTCAAGTACTTCTCTATCTTTCCCAATGTGCAGTACTACCATTCCTTTTTATTTCTACATCGTATGTTTCTTGTAATTTGTTGAGTGTTAGGTAGAGAATTGTATCACTCAGAATAAGTGATAAGTATGGGTATAGTACGGTTACTGAGACAACTAAACCAAACACGTCCCAAAAGACAATCTTAGTGTCAGTAATAAAGAAAATCCATTTTAAAAAGGTGTTCTCTCTCTAGAGTTAGGAGTCAGAAATCTCCAGAAATAAGGACAATTTTGGAAAGAGAATCTTTATCCTATGAGATTTTTAAAAGAGGTCCCTGATTGTACAATTGGATTAAGGCCAAGTATGAAAATGTCAACTTTTGGATGGGATAAACATTTCAGCCAACTATCTGGATATTTTGTCTGTAGAAACCAAACCAGCCCCTATTTGATAACTGACCAAATTTTCTCCTTTTATTTGGATATGCCAAACACTTCCATTATTTTTTTCATTCAGGTATAACTGACATATAACATTATATTAGTTCTGGGTGTAAAACATAATGATTTCATATTAGTACACATTGTGAAATCATCACAATAAGTCTAGTTAACATCTGTCACCATACACAATTAAAAAATATTTTTCTTGTGATAAGAACTTCTAAGATTTACTTTCTTAGAAACTTTCAAATATGCAATACCATATTATTAACTATAGTTATCAGGCTGTACATCACATTCCTATGATTCATTTCATAACTGGAAGTTTTGACCCCCTTCTCTTATTTTGCTCACCTCCCACATCTGCCTCTGGCAATCATCAATCTGTTCTCTGTATCTGTGAACTTGTTTTGCTGTTGTTTGTTTGTTTTAGATTCCATATCTGAGATCAATGGTATTTCAAGCACTTTTATTATTATCCTCACTCTCTAGATGAGGAAACTGAAGCATAGAATGTTTAAGTAATTTATTTTTAAAATTATTTTACTTTACTTTTTGTTAAGTAATTTCTGCAAGATCGAGCTGGGATCTGGGCTCAAGGAGCCCTATTCCGGAGCCCACTCTTTTTCTCCCTTCCTTCCTTCCTTCCTTCCTTCCTTCCTTCCTTCCTTCCTTCCTTCCTTCCTTCCTTCCTTCCTTCCTTCCTTCCTTCCTTTCTTTCTTTCTTTCTTTCTTTCTTTCTTTCTTTCTTTCTTTCTTTCTTTCTTTCTTTCTTTCTTCTTTCTTTCTTCTTTCTTTCTTTCATTTAAATTCAATTAGCCAATATATAGTACATCATTAGTTTCAGATGTAGTGATCAATGATTCATTAGTTGTGTATAACACTCAGTGCTCATCACATCACATGCCTTCCTTAATGCCCATCACCCAGTTACGCCATAATCCCACCCACCTCCCTTCCACAACCCTCAGTTTGTTTCCTATAGTCAAGAGTCTTTCATGGTTTGTCTCCCTCTCTGATTTCTTCCCATTCAGTTTTCCCTCCCTTCCCCTAGGATCCTCTGCACTATTTCTTATATTCCACATATGAGTGAAACCATATGATAATTGTCTTTCTCTGATTGACTTATTTCACTTAGCATAATACCTCCAGTTCCAGCCAGGTCAATGTAAATGGTAGTACTGGTGTAAAAACACACATAGATCACTGGAAAAGAGTAGAGAGCCCAGAAATGGGCCCTCAACTCTATGGTCAACTAATCTTCGACAAAGCAGGAAAGACTATCCAATGGAAAAAAGACAGTCTCTTCAATAAATGGTGATGGGAAAATTGGACAGCCACATGCAGAAAAATGAGACTGGACCATTCTCTTATACCATACACAAAGATAAACTCAAAATGGGTGAAAGGCCTACATGTGGGACAGGAATCCATCAAAATCCTAGAGGAGAACACAGGCAGTAACCTCTTTGACCTCAGCCACAGCAACTTCTCTCAAGACATGTCTCTAAAGGCAAGGGAAACAAAAGCAAAAACGAACTACTGGGACTTCATCAAGCCCACTTTGTTTACCACTGTGCGATTCTGTATGCCTGGAGAATAGCTTAATTTCAGGTTAATATTTCAAGATTTAACTCATGAAATTTCTTACACTTAGAGAAAAAAAGGTGGTAATTTCAACTGAGGCGAATTTCTTGTTTGATATATCTCTCCTCCTTATACATCTTCCTATTATATCTATTCATTCAACTTCTAATAATGTGGTTTATTGGTCTGTTTCCCTTTCTAGACTTTCTGGACTAGTCTGTTTCCCTTTCTGTGTCCCTTTAGCACAGGGGTTGTGTCTTATACTTTACCCCTACCACTTAGCACAAAGCTTTGTGCACAATAAGTTCTAAATTAATATTGGCTGAATAAGTGAATGCATTTTATTTCCCTTCCTAGGTGTGCATGAAGGAGAATAATCTTGGAAGCTACCACCTTATCTATACTTGGGGTTGGTTTTGGACTGTATTTGAGTATCAGCCAGTGAGAATCTGTCCAGATCAAGTAAAAGAGGGTGTTCCAGAAAGTCAGATGCCTACATATAATACCCTGAATCATTTTCCTATCAATGTAATCTGAAAATAGAAAGCAAGACATTATGTAAATTGACTCTCAGATTTTTATTTTAATTTTGTAGTTAGTCAATACATGGCTCTAGCCATTATCTTGCACTGAATCAGAGGGAGGGGAGGAAAACAAAACAAAACAAAACAAAAAACCAACAAAGAACCCACAGCTTTTGCCTTTCCTAGGTGCTCAGAGCAAGGATTTATTTGTAACTTGAGGTTGATGAACACCCTACCATGGTATGCAAGATTTGGCTGTCTGTATAAGTTAGTACATCTTTGAATACTCAGATTAAAAAAAATACTGCTTTAAAAGGGATCTGTGTAATCTGGTGATAAAAATCACACCTTTCCCTGTGCTGCAGTATCAAATTGTCTGTATCAGAGTCTCAGCCAGCCAATTCAGTAGTTGTGGGTATATTTGCCTCCATTGCTGCTCCACGAGATCCTTGAGAATGAAGAATGTGTTTTCTTTCATTTTTGTGCCCCTAGCACCTAGCATGAAGCTTTATAAATTGAAAGTTTTCAATTAAAAAAGGAAAAATGCATGGCCCAGAAATTGTAGAAGCTACAGTCTTCTGGAATCTTGCAGAATCTTCCGGAAGTGTTTAATCCTTTATTATCATGTATATAAGTTTCTTAATACATAAAACAGGGCTAATGTTACATATTCTGGGGGCAGAATAAAAATGCAAATATTTAGATCCTTCAGAGACTAATTGTAGGGGGGAAAAAGTAAAATTGTTTTTTTCTGTCTGGAGTCATTAGCTTTACATTTCACTTATGAAAAATAAAAGACTAGGTATTTTTCTGACCAACTAGTTTGGCCCCTGTTAGGAGAAATGCGTGTCTTTAGAACGCTATTTGTAGCTCAAGTCTTCTGAGGTCCTTTGAAAATTTCTCCTTTAAAATTCCTCAGACTTTGCATTTTGCTGGGTGTGCTTATTCATGCTTCCAGATGAAACCTATTACTAGAAAACCAGGGGCCAGAAAGCACTTGAGCCACATGGACAGGGCAACACCAGCACTGGATAGAGAAACAAGAACTTGGGTCTTAGACTCAGTTCAGTTATTGACTCGAAGGTGATCTTAAGCATGTCATTTAATCTCTGAGGAACTCCATTTCATCAATCTGTAAAGTGAGAGGACTGGTTTAGATGACCCTGAAGCACCTTTTCAGCTCTCACAATCTATAAATCTTTAACCTAGTTCATTTCCTCTTCTGAGCAGGGACAGCGCAGTTCAGCTTGGCAGTCTAGTGAGAAGCAATCGGTTCAGATTAAGGTACGCGTCCTGAATTTCTCTGTATGCACTTCAGACCCATTTCCACCTTTTCCACCCTACTCTTGTTCCCCACAGGCTGACCTTTGAAGACTGCATCACCAGGCTCCATTGCCCTCTGCCCTTTGGTTAGGGTCAACACCGGGGTGGGGGGGTGGGCCACCAGCAGGAGATTAGCAGTTAGGAGGAAGGAGAGGTCAAGGTCTCTATTTCTGGCCCTGGGGAGGGGTACAGAGGTTGCTTTACTGTGCAAGTGCTGAAGGCCACAGATCCTGTCAGGGCCTCCTCTATAGCTGCAGCTTAAGGAATTGCTTCTGTGTTTGTCTCTTTTGGTCTAGGGGTGATAGTGCTTTCTGCTGTTACTACCACTGTGCGCTTCTTGGGGTTTTTTTGTTGTTGATTTCTCTTAGTTTGGCCCTCCTCCTTTGTAAAGAGGTCACTCATTAAAGTCTCTTTTACTTTTTCCCATTTTGAGAAGGACGTCAGCTATATTTACACACTTACTGAAAGAATGGTTCTGAAAATCTTCTAGCCATAATATTTTAGTAATCTGATTCAGACATTTGGCACAAATAGGAACTTATTAAACACTTTGACAGAAATGGATCTGCATAGGGACCTGACAGAAGTTACCTATACTTTTGAAATCCCGACAATTACGTCATGAGGTAAGCAAACACTTTTGACTAGTGTTTCATCTTTCTTAAATATTACAATGGATTTACCCACAGAAAATGAAAATAGTTATTTGAAAGTTATAGGCACTCTGCTTATTGCAGCATTACTTATAATATCTAAGATATGGAAACAGCCCAATTGTCCATTGATAGATGAATGGATAAAGAAAATGTGATATATATATATATATATATATATATATATATATATATATATACACACATACACACACACACACACACACACACACACACACACACATAATGAAATATTACTTGGCCATCAAAAAGAATGAACTATTGTCCTTTGCAACAATATAGATGGACCTAGAGGGTTTAATATGAAGTGAAGTAAGTAAGTCAGAGAAAGACAAATACCATATGATTTCACTTATATGTGGAATTTAAGAAACAAAACAAGCAAACAAACAAAAAAAGAAAAAAGAGACAAACAAAAAAAAAAAACCAGACTCTTAAATACAGAGAATAAACTGGTGGTTGCCAGAGGGAAGGTGGGTAAAATACATAAAGGGAATTAAGAGCACACTTACCATGGTGAGCACTGAGTAATGTATAGAATTGTTGAATCATGGGGCACCTGGGTGGCTCAGTCACTTAAATGTCTGCCTTCAGCTCAGGTAATGATCCTGGGGGCCTGGGATGGAACCCCACATCTCCCTCTCCCTCTGCCTGCTGCTCCCCCTGCTTGTGCTTTCTCTCTCTCTGTCAAATAAATAAATAAAATCTTCAAAAGAAAAGAATTGTTGAATCACTATATTGTATGCCTGAGACTAATAAAACACTATATATTAATTATGCTTCAATTAAAAAAAAGGAAACAAGTATTGCAATGGAAATGGTTCTCAAATCATTGGCAGATTCTGAGGAGATTGGAGTTGAAGACATCTCTGTTTATAAAAGTGTGCTTTGGTTGATTTACACTGAGTTTTAATTTCTTTAGATTACTCTCTTAGAAGTTCTTTAAAAAAAAAATACCACCAGTATATACTGGAGGACTGAGAACTCTGATTGTAGTTGACCAGTTGACCAAAAGCATAAGTGATAATAGACTCTTGGTATATAAATGACAAATTTTCTTCAAAACAAATCTAGTGAAACTCACTTTAGTCCAGCTGTATGCCCTGGGAAGAAAATAAGTACAGGTGACAATGAGAGAAGATTCTGAGGACCCACTAGAACTTTAGCACATTGAGATCTCTTCTAGAAGAAGATTAAAAGCAGAATCAGCAAGTAATTCTCTAAAAGACAAGGAGAAATCTAATTGTTTGCCTGATATATTAAAATTTGAATAAATCTTAAAGGTGGGATAAAAATTCACAGGTAGACAGGGTAGAGAAGAAAAGATTTTCAAAGCAAAAAACCAGCACAAGGAAAGGCACTGAGGTATAGAATGACTGTCCATTTGGGGTCAACAAAAATGGTCTGTTACAGAATTCAGGAGGAAGATGTAGCAGAGGACTAGATGAGAAAGGTCTGTATATGCCATGCTAAGGATTTTGTACTTCATTCTGTAAATGAGTTACTTACTCTAATGAGTTAAATTGTGTCTCCCAAAAAGATTTGTTGAAGTTCTAACCCCTGGTACCTGCAAATATGACCCTATTTAGAAACAGAGTCTTTGTAGATATAATCAAGTCAAGATGAGGTCGTTAGGGTGTGCCTTAATTTAATACAACCAGTCTCCATATCAAAAGAGGAAATTCCTTGAAAAGACAAAGGCAAACACTGGAGTGGTGCAGCTGCAAGCCAAGGAATGCTGAGGATCGACAGTCACCACCAAAAGCTACAAAGAAGCAAAGAAGGACTGTACTGAGAGTCTCACAGGGAGATGACTTTGCTGACACCTTTATTTTGCACGTCTAGCTTCCAGAGCTGTGAGGGAATAAATTTCCATTATTTTAAAGCCACCTCCTTTGTGGTACTTTGTTATGGTTGTTCTAGGACACTAACGTACTTACATAAGTACCTGTAGGGACAAGGATTGTTATGTAAATAGGTGAAGTAGCCAAGTGTTATATGATAGGGAGTAGAGGCAATAGTGACAAACTAGAGAACTTGTACTTATCTTTATATTAAAATATTTTTAAAATACAGCCTGCAGCAAACAGGAAGAATCTGTGGACTAAATTAGACCCATAAGTTCTCAGGAGTGTGAGTCCTGCTGTGTAATGGAAAGAATCCAAAGGATTTTAATCTACGGGCTGATATGAGTTGTGCATTGCAGAAAAATTGCTCTGATGGAGGGCGCCTGGGTGGCTCAGATGGTTAAGCGTCTGCCTTTGGCTCAGGTCATGATCCCAGGGTCCTGGGATTGAGTCCCGCATCGGGCTCCCTGCTCCTTGGGAGCCTGATTCTCCCTCTGCCTCTCTCTCTGTCTCTCGTGAATAAATAAATAAAATCTTAAAAAAAAAAAAAGAAAAATTGCTCTGATGGAAATGAAGAGCATGTGTTAAAGGAATATAGTAAGGAGAATTTTGTAAGAACCAGGTGAGAGATGATACAAATGGAAACCAAGACAAGAAGAGTGACCATGGAGAGGAGGGACAGCGGGATAAATTGCACTTGGTTTTTTAAGTAAGGAAGTGGGGAATTGGGTTGGGGCAGTGCTGAATGGATGACAGTATGAATGAATTAGCTCTAGCCATGACTATGCTGTATAACAAATCACCCCAAAACTCAATGTCTGAAAACAACAATTATTTATTCTCTTGGATCTGAAGGTTGGTTGTGGCTTGGCTAATCTAGGCTGGGCTTAGGTAAGTGACTCTGCTTCAGACTGTGGCAGCTGGAAGAGTTCTGCTTTTCACTGTATGTCTGTGGTCTGGATGAAATAGCACTGCTATTCTCTTCAAACTAGTAAGCCAGATGGCATGTCCTTCTGATGGCATTGGCAGAGGTGCAAGAGGGCAAGAAGAAACACACAAAGCCTCTTATGACAAGGCTTAGGAAGGGCACATTGTCTGCTCTACCCATTTCCATTGACCAAAGCAAGTCCCATACGTCCAAAGTCAATATGCAGGGAAGTACACTCTTCCCATAGTTAGGCTATGGCAATGGTATGGATGTGGGAGGCATGAAGAATTAGGGCCAATAACTCAATTTGTAATAATCTGCCATCTGGCCAGAATCATTCATATCCCTTTTCTATGTAAAATTGACTCACTAGCATCCCAGTACCCCCTAAATCTCATCAAACCATGGCATCAGGCTCAAAGTCTAAGACTTTGTCATCTATATCAACCTCAGATGTGGCCTTTAATTCAGACACCTATGAACTAATAGGCAAATTATTTGCCCCATACATGCCCAACATACAACGGTGAAAACAGGGACATGGTGACCCAACAAACGCTCCCATTAGAAAAGGGAAAGAAAGGGAGACACACAGCACTGGGCCGCTACAGCAGTTTTGAAATCTCACTTGGCCCATGTCAGGTTCTCCTGCCCTAGGTAGAGAATGTGCTTTGAATCGATCAGGGGTCTGATCCTTGAGAGTGGCTTCTTAGTCCTTTTCTCTTCATGGATTTTGGTTTCCCGTTCTAGGATATTTTGGGCCATTTCCAAAGAGGACATTAGAAATGTGCCCATTTTGGTGGCTGAGCAGCTTTCCAGGACTGCTACCTCTCCTGCAGAAGGTTAGGGGCCCAGAAGTCTCTACAAATTTTGGTAAGTCTTTGTTTCTTTTAATCCAGGCTGGCAATTCTTTCTTGTAGATCTTTATTTACATGCAGCTAAAAGTACTCATTTCATGATTTTAACATGCTAAAAAACTTGCCCAAGTTTTTTTTAGTTCATTAAGTACCTGTTTATCTTCCAAGTTATTGTAGGTAATAGTTTTACCAAATGCTTTACCACTACGTACAATAGATCACCATTGTTTCTGCCTCCTAGAAAAATTTCTTCACCTCCTGAACCAATTTCTACATTGGTTAGCTTTTTTTGTTTTTAAAGATTTATTTATTTATTTGAGAGAGAGAGAGCATGAGCAAGCGCACACACATACAAGTGGGGGAGGGGCGAGGGAGAGAATCCTTCAAGCAGACTCCCAGCTGAGCAGGGAACCAAATGTGGGGCTCAATCTCATGACCCTGAGATCATGACCTGAGCCTAAACCAAGAGTCGGACGCTCAACTGACTGAGCCACCCACAAGACCCTGGTTAGCTTTTGCTACAAAGACATCACCCCAAACTCAGTAGCTTACAATGACAATCATTTATCCCCATAGATATGAGATATGAGGCTGGCATATGACTGATGAAGCTGCACTGGACTGCACAAGGAGGCCATGGCTAAGATGTGGATGCAGAACATGTACTGTTCACGATGATTTGTGAAGAAGGAGAGACCAGACTCAGGGGAAAGGTGAAGAGTATTAATCTTGTGATGCCTGGGGGATGCTCGGGAGGAAAAGACATGTGACTGAAGCCTAGGAGAATCATTTTAGCTAGAGGGAGAGACAAAGAAAGTTACAGGGTCATCAGGTTGTGACTAAGAACATGGGAACAGATGAATGCCTAAGGTGATCACAGAAAGTGACAACAGCTCTCTTATGAAACCTTAGGGCGCACCAATATTTAAGGGGGGTGGAAGAGAGGAGGAACTCACAAGGGAAGCTTTGATGGGACAGTGTTGCAGGAGAGAATAGTATAGTGGAAGCCGAAGGAGACGAGTTTCATTATTGTGGGAGTGACTTACACTGCTAAAAACTGCAGAGTGGCCAAGTCATAGGAAAACAGAAGAGTCTTTTGGATTTGGCAATTAGGAGATCATTGATAGAGCAACCAAATAATTTGTCTTCAAACTAGGACACACTTGAGAGTGAACAGAGGTGCTGTTAATAATTACAGCAGAACAACACATGTTCTTGGGCAAACAAGGGCAGATGGTCACACTAGTCTCTGGGGATCCCTGCCAGACTGTTGCTGTAGGCTTAAGTGGAGCACCAGCTTGATTGGCCGTGAGCAGAAGAGTGATATGGGGACATGGAAAAGCTGAGGCAGCTAGAGTAGATTTCTTTCTAGGAGCTTGGATAAGGAGGTGGAAAGAGAGGACACTGACAAAACTACAGGCTTTGTCCAGATGTTTGAATATTCTTCTAACAGAGGGGTCCTCAAACTGCTTCTAGGTTGTGTATACAAATATATCCGACTGTGAGATTTTCTAAGAGGATTCAGAAAGTAGAACCAGCTCATGAGATCAGCCCCACTTTTTTTTTTTCTTTTAAGCAACACGGGAAGATCTGTTGCTATCAGAGTAAGTAAGAAGATAATGAACCATGAAAAGGAACAATTACTTGGGCTCAGGTTGGGCTATTTTTTTTCAGCAAGAACAAAACCATCTTCATATAGGTAGCCTTGAAATAACCTATTGTCAGAGGACCTCAGTGTTATAGCAATATGCACAGTGGAAACCCAAGGTGAGTATCATTATAATGACACAAGTAAGTCTCAAATTGTTTAGCGAATATTAAAACAATTCTGAGGATGATGTATAGCTGCAAGTAGCATAGTACTTCTCCATTCTCTGCCCCTGCTAATTTTTCCGCTAAGTCACTCCCCCTACCACCGCCAACACACCCAATCTGCTGTTAAAAATTATTCTAAAACCAGACTGATGGCACGGGTCCCAGTGTAACAAATGCTCTTTGTTCGCCGCATCAGTTGGCCCCAGAGCTCATGTGAGTAGGCATCAAGAATAATTTCATGATAATCTAGGTTGAGTTTGCTCTTTCCCACCAGCGCCAGGGAGTGAGAGCGCCAGTTTCATCGACTTAGGAGCCAGCATGGGGCACAGAAGTGGGCTTTATCGGGGTAGTCATGTTTCTTTGACTGAGCTGTGTGGGGGAAAACAAAATCCCTGCTCTCAGTCAACACAGTCAATGATTCTGAGAGCCTTCCTTGATCTCAAACCCTATCAGCCCATTTACCCACATTTGGGTTCTTTTTTTAGAACTCTTTCAGTTTGCTAGCAACTAATAGAATAACATTACATTTTGGCTAAGCAGAATGTGAGAAGCCCAGTTACATTTGAAAAAGAAACTTTTCTTTTAGGACATAAAAGGCAACTGACTTAACAATGGACTATGTGAAACCATTTCATCTATAACAGAGTCCCGAAGATTCATCTACAAAGAGTCCCAAAGATGGGGGCCAACTTACTTTAAACATTTCTTGGGACACCTGGGTGGCTCAGTCAGTTAAGCGTCTGTCCTCATCTCAGGTCTTGATCCCAGGGTCCTGGGATCGAGTCCTGCATTGGGCTCCATGCTCCGTGGGGAGCCTGCTTCTCCCTCTGCCTGCCGCTCCCCCTGCTTGTGCCCTCCCTTCCTCTCTCTCTCTGACAAATAAATAAATAAAATCTTAAAAAAAATAAAAATTTTTTAATTTCATTGAAATTTCAAGACCTTGTAAAAAAATAGAAAGACAGCACTTTAAGGGCAAGTATATAAGACTTAAATTGCTTCCTCATATTATGGCAGATTGTGGACCATTGTTCCTATTCTTCTTTTTGAATGAGGAGTGGAACATGATCATCAGCTCTGGGTTCTCTGCATCAGCTTGGATTCCCTGAATAATACAAAGGGTAAGTTAGAGCTGCCTTCAAAATCCTAGCTCCATCTTTTATTAGCTGTGTTACTTTGGGTAAGTTAATTAAGCTGTCTGTGTTTTATTTTTCCTCATCTATAAATAAGGAGAAGTCATAATGGCCACCTCATAGGACTCTGTTGTAAATTTTAAATGAGGCTGTGTTTGTAAAGCTCCTGGTAAGTATCCATTCTATCACAATACAAAATGCTCAGTAAATATTAACTAGATTATTGTTTCTCTTGTCATGGACCCTCACTGAGAAGCTCCAGAAAATAACTTCAGGAACGCCCCTGAAAGTCCTAGTATTCGGGGTAAACTATTGCAACCTCCAAACCTCAGATCCGAACAATGGGGCATGTATGACTCTCTGCACAAAATGTTCAAGTTCAGGGAGCCCCCAGCATTAGGGATATAGGAAGCCTAACTCAGAATAGAACTTTGGCCTCAGCCCAGGTCAGGCCTGCCCTTGAGCAGAATTGGGATTTGGGTCCTGCATGCTCCTTAGGTTAGAACTTTTCAAAATATTGGCCTGCTTCTCCTGCTGTAGCCCTTGAACCTTTTGCTTTCTTGAGTCTTGGCTCTACTAGAAATGTGGTCACTGAGCCCTAGGTTTTTGACCTGGTCCCCTAGCTCTGGCCTATAAGTTGTCTCATAATGATGCTTATCCTTGACCTGCTACTCATGCCCCAGAGAGATCTCCTCGGCTAGGTGGGGATCTGTCTTAGTTCTGCATAAGAACAGGACACCTTATCATTAATGATAAGGGATTAAGTAGCATATTATGTCTAAGTAATAAACAAGTGTTATCCTCTGTAATCCAGTCTTGCTAGTAGGGTTTATTTGGTTTGTTTAAGTCCACTGTATCTGTGTCAAGCTTTCTTCCAATGTATCCATGTCAAGCTTTCTTTCTTTTTTTTTTTTAAGATTTTTTATTTATTTATTTGACACAGAGAGAGAGAGAGAGCACAAGCAGGGGGAGTGGGAGAGGGAGAAGCGGGCTCCCCGCTGAGCAGGGAGCCAGATGTGGGACTTGATCCCAGGATCCTGGGATCATGACCTGAGCTGAAGGCAGTCGCTTAACCAACTGAGCCACCTAGGCGCTCCGCATCAAGCTTTCTTAAAACACAGTAGATATAGAATGATAACAGAAAAGTCAGCCTCAAAATAACTATAATGATTTAGGATATGTTGCAGAACTACTTATTGTAAAGGAAAATGCTAGAGGCTTTCTTCCTTTTTCTTTTTTTAAACAGTCTTAAGTTATTACAGTTGAAGAGGAGATTGTGTAAAGAGAAAACTTTCTTTGTACGTTCCAATAGAACAAACACATTATACTTTACTGAAACTCCTAAAAGGGGAAGTAATATTGATGACAGCCATTCTACCATCCCTAAGTATGTTTCTCAGTGCTTGAAAAGTCACTTTTAAAGTGTAGGGGCACCTGAGTGGCTCAGTCGGTTAAGTGTCCAACTCTTGATTTTGGCTCAGGTCATGATCTCAAGGTTGTGTGATAGAGCCCCGCATTGGGCTCTGTGAGTAGCATAGGGTCTGCTTGAGATTCTCTCTCTCCCTCTCTCTCTGCCCCTCCCCCCCACTCATACATGCTCTCTCTCTCTCTCTCTATATATATATAAATAAAATCTTTAAAACAAAAACAAAAGTAAAGTGAATTACCAGTTTCATGAGATATCCTAAAAGTTTTAAAACCTCTTTATACAGAAATTCCAATTCTGGGGGGTCATCCTACAGGAAATATTTATTGAGTGCCTGTTTGTCAAGAACTTCTCTGGACATTTGAGCTATCAAAGAAGAATGACATTTATCACTGTTCTCTCTGAGTTTATTTTCTAGCAGGTAGACACAGACAATAAACAACGCATATAATAAATAAGTAAATTATAGAGTATGTTTGAGGGATTTGTGCTATGGGGAAAAAAAGAGTAGAGCATGTGGGGAGGTATCACGAATGTGGAGGTGGCAAGGAACAATTACAGTATAAGTAGGGATCTATAACATCATTTTTAATGGCTGCGTAGTATTCCATTACTTGGAACCACCAGAATTTATTGACCAATTTAGCTGATTCCCAACTCACTATTATAAATAAAGCTTCAACAAACATCTTTATATGTATGTATGTATCTAAATACCTGTCTGATTGTTTTCTTAAAAATAATTTTTGGAAATTAAATTAAGTCAAATGCTATAAGCAGATTTCAGGCTTATAGAAAGTCTGAACCAATGTACACTTCTTCCACCACTAACACTTTGTACTCCTGCCCAGTTTCATCATCAAAAAACAATATCAACCACATTTTTACCATACAGTGTGCGATGGCAAGTGAGAAACAAAACAGAACGTATTTGATGTAATGCTTATTAGATTCCACACACACTTGACTGGACGTTAATCCACTAGCATTCTGACAGATTCCCTTTCTTTCATTCAACACTCATTATGGGTGTTTTTTGCTTCTTTCTTCATACTTTTCTGTATTTTCTAGGTTTTCTACACTCAATGACAATTTCTTTTGCCTAATAGCTTTTGTTTTTACTACCAATAAAGAGAAATCAATTTTAAGTAAATAAATAACACGGGGAAGCTTTTGTTATGGTTTATTCCAGTTTCCCAGATTGGCAAGTTCTTTTTCCTCATTTCCTGTCAGCCTTCCAAAATGGTGAAGGGATCTTAAAAAAAGTGCAAACTAACGACACTTTCTGTCCTTCTGGCCTGAGTGCTTCACTGCTCGTTTAGGAGACGTCAGAACACGGCCTGTTCCTCTTCTGCTCGGTGACTTGCACCCTCAGATTTAGAAATCAGTTTTCCTTAAAGACCAGGCTTAATTCAATTTAAAGTGTGTTGCTTGAGATGGGGGATTGTGCAAGGTGGTCCTTCTCCCTGAGTCTGCCTAAAGTGGCTCATCTTTTTACACAAAAACATTCTTTCAGGGGATCAATTCTGTTAGAAATGACCAAGTCCACTATTTATTTATTCATGTAACAAATATTTCTTGATAGACTCTTCTAAGGGCTGGGGATACCAAAGTGAATAAAATAGACCAAAAAAAAAAAAAATCCCTTCCCTTCTGGAGCTTCTATCCCAGTGGGGGAGACCAAACACTAAACAAGGTTAACGAGTATATCATTGGCAGATTAGACCGCGGTATGTGCTTAGGAGGAAGAACAAAGTGGGAAAGGGGGATCTGGAATGGAGGAGGTTGAGGGGATGCTGAAATGTGAGAGGGGGTGCCCCTGAGAGAAACCTGAGACAACTGAGAAGCTGCCATGTTTTCAGTTTCCTGCTGTGACCTTGAGATATTTTGACATTAGGGGAATGACTGAGTTGCTGGACTCCAGCTAATACAACCAGAGAAGTCCACTTGGGATCTGGCCCTCTTCTTTGAGGACACGTGGGAGCTGAAGTGATGGATGGGTAATCGACAAACAGGAAAAGACAGCTAGGAGTGTGGCCGAGGAGCTGGAGAGGAGAAGTCAGGAGAGATAATCAAAGAATTTCCCTGAAGCGGGGAGGGAGGTCAGGGACATCTCTTGTTTTTAAGTTGATTTGCCTCCCCTTTGCTTCCCCTCCTTTGTAGTTCTTTGGGTTTGCTCCAGCTGCATTCAAGACACCCTCCAAAACAAATAACCAAGACTCCTACGTGTTTAGAAAAGGTACAAGGTAAGAATTTTTTATTGAAAGGCGATTTTGTGCCCTTGTAGCCACCACTTATTGGCAAGTACTGTGATTTTTTTTTTTTAACACTGAAAACAAATAATGCTTTCAAGTGGCAGCCTGTTTTATGTATAGAGAATAAAGGTCAATGTAAAAGAACTCTTAGCATTAAGAGCGCTTTTTTCTTATGGGTAATTTGCAAATCCTAAGCAAGACACAGCTCTGATCTTAGTGAATGTGTTCATTCCTTCCCATTCTCACTTAAATATGCAGTTTCTATGGTGCTCACAGCTTGTCCTCTGAGCACCTCTAAAGCAAGTATGTCAGTTCCTCATGAAGGAATTATATCTGTTATGCCAACAATTATATCTGAATGATGTCATGCAGGAAAAGGAGGAAGATAATTTAATAGTAAATATGAAATCCATGCTTTTTGGATAATAAAAAGGTATTTTTTTTTTACCCAAAAGTCCAGGGGCTTTTAAACTTGGAATTATGGTCAAATTTCTGTTTTGGGCAACAAGACAGACAGTGTCCAAAATGCCAGATAATCCCCAACTCATGTTTACTTGCTCTTGGATATATTTTGGTATGACCATTTGAATGCCATTATGTCTGACGTCCAGCATTAATAAGTCCAATAAAATGGAGCCAATTCATGACTTAGGATGCTGGCACAGTCTGCAGCCTGTTTCTCCATGTAGATTCTATCTGAGTCTCTACCTAGAAAGAACATCCTGTTACCAAGACTTTGTGCTTTCGAAGCTACGTCAGCTAGCTTTCCCTGGAGAGTAACCGTGCCCGCAGTATTAGAAGTACTCAATGTTGACTGGCTTGGATAGATTGAAACCCAAAGAGTTAAATAAATCTGAAGGCTGAATGATAGTAAAGATAGTATGAAGATAAAGGAAGGAGGAACTAATTAGAAGTAGTACTAACTCTTGATGGAAAGAGGTGTGTATCACCCTTTTCAGGAAAACAAGCCAGCAGGCTCTCCTACACCATCCCTACCACCTTATTACCAGTTTAACTGAAGCTGGTATGTAACACCTGCTATCTGAGGAGACAGGGAAGAGAGACTCAGGAAATAGCTCTGGGCTGTCTTTATACTCTAAACTGAAATATTTAATGTTTTTTTTTAAGATTTTATTTATTTATTTATTTATTTATTTATTTATTTATTTATTTATTTATTTAGAGCAAGTGAGTGAGTGGGGATAGGGGAAGGGGAGAGGGAGAGAAAGAATCCCAACCAGACTTTGTGCTGAGCGTCGAACCCACATGGGGCTCGATCTCCCGAACTTAGATCATGACCTAAGCCGAAATCAAGAGTCAGATGCTTAACAGACTGAGCCACGTAGGCACCCCTCTCAACTGAAATATTTGAAGAGAATCTCTATAGTTACTGGAGATTGGGTTGGAAAGCTGGTCATTTAGACCGTTGTGATCCTTCCTTTGTTGGCAAGGGTAGATGGCTCGTGTGGAGCACGTGGGTGGTGCCTCTGTCGGTATTTGTGGATAGAACACTGCCATAGTTTCCTGGACAGAACAAAAATGTAACCTGATTCAGATCAGATGCACAGTGGTGTGGGCTCTGGCACGAGCCAGCAGCCAGAATTACTCAAGGTCCGGTACACGGAGTGACCTACTTAAAACTTTCTGAAAAAGTTTTTGCTTTTGAAACTCCTTGCCCTCGCTGATTCCAGTGGGCACAGGAAACCCCAAGGCTTCAGTACAGACCACTTTAGAAACTGCCTTTGAAGGACTCTAAGCTATCCTGAGGTTCCTGTGTCTGTAACAAAGCTTGTTTCTCTCTGCTTCCATCCATGTTTGGGGCTGCAATAGGCACTGAGCGTCAGAGGATTTCTTGGCTCTCTGAACTTTTTTCTTTTCCTTGAGGGCACCTGCTCTAGATCACACCTTCCCTCAAGGGGCACCTGACAAATCGAATCTTTTGCGTTCAGCCCAAACCTTGGTAGCTTAAGTGAATACATTGAGTTTTATGTAGATTCTGGTCTTCTCTCAAGAAATCACCAGGAAGAACAGGTTTGTCCAGTGTAGCTTGTAGGTGCCAGGTCACGGCTGGCCATTCTGCTGAGGTGATAAGGGTAGAGGGTTGATAACTCAATTGCTTTCAAGTTTCACTGGGAGAAGAGGAAGCCAGGCTCCGAAGGTAAAGCTTAAAAGCACAGCATTTCCGATTGTCCTGGAGAGACAAGAAAATACTCTTATCTATAGTCCCCTTCTACATCTTCAGCTTCTTTAATATGGATGTGAATACGTATGTATATATATATTTATGTGCATGTGTATATATAGGTGTCAGCATCTATATCTTTATTGATGTAAAGAAAGCCTCACATGGGTTTGAAGCTGAAAAATACTTGGCTGTTCGTAGCTTATTGTTTTTATATTTAGCCAAAGTGCTGAGAGAATTTTTCCCCATATCCACCTGCCCAGAGCCTATACATCTTTTAATTTATGATTACACAAGATTCTCCATGAAATTCTTTGCTCCCTGTAGAAAAAAGTGTCTGTGTTTGTGTGTGTGTGTACATGTGTGTGTATGTATGTGTGCAAATTTGAACTTGCACAGAACCCTGTTGGCACCTATCAATTTCTCTCTGATATACTAGTTCTGTGTGCATGGCTGCTCCTTGATGAATTACAAGTTTTGAATGTTATGCATCTGCATGCCCTCCAGTACCTGAGTCTGTCTTCCACAGAATACATGCATGATACATGGGAGAGGAGTTCACTGAGTGTGAAGGTGTAGGTAACAGCTGGAGTAACTGAGCTGTTCAAACTGGTGGACCCCCTGTTGTGTGAACACAGCTGGAGCTCTCTTCTCTCTTATTCAGCTATCCCTAATGAGTGGCTGTCCAACTGTGGCAGCACATTAGTGTAACTTAAAAACAACAACAACAACAAGTCTGTGTCCAGTTGCTACCCCTGACCTGGGCATTGTATCACAATCAAACCAGCAAACAAACAGCCAGACAAACAAGTGATCTTAACATGCAGCCGGGGGGGTGAACCTCAGCATTAGAGAACTGGTCGGCAGTAGCACTTCTCAAACATGTACACCCACAAGAATCACCTGGGATTCAGGCGTAGACTCTGGTACGGTAGTGCTGAGATGGGTCCTGAGAGTCTGAGTTACTAACAAATTCCCAGGCGCTGCTGGTTCTCCTGGTCTGCAGAGCAGATGGCCTGTACCTTGAAAATTCTGCTTTAGTAGTTTGAGGGTAGAGTATGTGAATTTATGTTTTAACAAGCACCTTGAGTGATTCCTATTATCAGACACATTATGGAAATGATGGATTTTAGCAGTGTTTTGTGACATTATGCGTTCACTAAAAATCACCTGTTTGCTCTGGTAAGGTAGGCCTTCTCCCTTCTGTAGGGCTCTTTCTAGATTTCAGGGACAGGGCCAAGAAGACTACATGCAGAGGTCATTTACATGTGTACAGGTTGAGGATCCCTGAAGGTGACAACAGTGCTTCCTGCACCGTGGGGACAGACATGTCCTGGGGTGACACAAAGGGTTAATGGGCTCTGCAGATAGAGAAAAGGTCATTGGCACCTGGGGAATGATTAGCCTTGCTACAGCAAATTGTCACATTCTGTAATATGGAAGGTTTGTTTCAGTATCTATTCCTCATTAGTATAATTTCATGGGCAACCATTCCACTGAAACTTCAATAGACGAAGTTTATTGTACATTTGTCAGTTCATTTGTCTGTGTATTTTCCAATTCTTTCCCCTCTTGGCTATATAAATAAAGCCCCACAATGATTGAAAAGGGTTGGCCTGTCTCAACACCTTCTGCTATGGAAAGCAGGTTTGCAAGAACTTCCTCCCCCAATGTGATGGCCAAGTTAGATGACACTCACGGGCCGGTGCTGAGGACCTTCCTCCACGATGCCTTCAGAAGGGGTGAGAAATGCCCCCAGCTGAGCACTTGTTTCTGATGAAGCCGATAGGGCTTTGGTTCCGGAAACAGGAGTCCCTCCATTTTGTCACGAGAATACTGACCCGTCAGAAGCCTTGAGTCTTAAGGCCGGAAGGGAAGGAGGAGCCAAAATGAGTCTCAGAAACTTTTCCTCCCCTTCCATTTCTAATCATCGTGAGCTTTACCGAAGGATACAAATAATATCATGAGGAACTCATTGTCCTTTGATCAGTTATAATATTAAAATTTCCCAAATTGGAAAAAAGACCACTTTGCACCAAGAGAGGGGTTTATTGACATTTGTTGAGATTCTCCGAGGTACCGCCAAGATCACTGGAATGTCCAGTTGCTGAATCTTATATTTACTTGAATTGTGTTTATAATCTGATAGCCCAACTTTGGTTTTGGTTCAGACAAACTTCCCAACAATGACAGGTCCTCAACAACAGAGTGGACATGGCCTTTCAAAACAGGAGGTTTTCTCACATAGATGATGCTTTATTGGAAGCTAGCTAACCATCCTTTTGAGATGAAGATAGAGTGTCTCTGTGCTCTCTAAACCTTACAATTCATCAAAACCACATGGAGTACTAGGAAAACTGATTCTTAAAATGTATAGAGCCCCTGACTCAGATGTTCTAAATGGAGTCAATAAATGGAAATTTTTCCAAATGATCTCAAACCCACCACTGGTCTGCATGCCAGCCAGCATTAGGGAATAGATCTTGGAACAACCTTCTGACTCTAGACCTCTAGGATGCTCTGAATGCTTTTGCAGAGATGTGATAAATGCTTCATAAACTGGAGAGTGTAATGTAAACATGAGGCACTGTTAGTAATCCCCAAACACCCCCAGGTTCTCACCATGTGTCTACAACCCTCCTTACAAGGAGGAGAAATCAAGATGAATTCTAAAGAAAGGCACTCCTGTGAGTGGCAAAGCTGTGTTTCTCTGGAGTTTGGGTGGCTGTGGTATGTTAGGGACAGGAAATCCAAAGCAAACCTTGAAGGGTTCAGTCGGTATGGGGGTGGGGGGACTTAGAGGAAGATGCTACGTCAGAACGGGGGCAAAGACAAAGGACATGAATAAGGAAAGGAAGTTGGAAAACAGCCTGCAGACACATGTCAAACAGCATCATGGGCTGGGAGACCCAAACCTGATAAGCAGGAATCAAGAGACCCACAGAAGCACAACAAACAAACAAGAAAACTGCTCAAGGGGGCCTGGGTGGCTCAGCCATTAAGTGTCTGCCTTCGGCTCAGGTCATGATCTTGGGGTCCTGGGATCGAGCCCCACATCGAGTTGGGCTCCCTGCTCAGCAGGGAGTCTGCTTCTCCCTTTCCCTCTGAACTCCCCCTGCGCTTGCTCTCCTTCTCTCTCTCAAATAAAATTTAAAAAGAGAGAGAGAGAGAACTGCTTAAAATATCATATTGAGGCACTTTGATTATTGAGGCAACATTTCCTCGGGGTGGGTTCTCCTCCCTAAAGGCAGCTGGCTGGGGCCAAAGGGGAGTCTGCTGGAGAGAGCGCCCTGGGCAGAAGAAAGTAGCCACAGGCGGGCTGGTTCTGAAACAGGCAGAGCCCCCTAACCAGAAGGGTCACCAAGTCTGCTGTCTCTTTAGGTCTGCAGTGTGAAAAACCCACACCCTGAATGACCTGTCAAGTCTCCGAGTTCCTCAGCAAAATGTGCCATTGGCTGGAGTTGCTACCCTTGGGCAAGCAAGCTATGTGACCTTGAGCCTACTGTATGCCCTTGAACAAGTTGCTTCATCTCTTCCTTAGTGCGACCTCTAAGGTCTCTATAATTCTAGGCGTCTCTGCAGACAGCATTTCACAC
This sequence comes from Zalophus californianus, assembly GCF_009762305.2. Lineage (NCBI taxonomy): Eukaryota > Metazoa > Chordata > Mammalia > Carnivora > Otariidae > Zalophus > Zalophus californianus. The sequence goes on along the minus strand of NC_045603.1, from coordinate 113,149,454 downwards.
CCAGATGTTGGCTCTGCTAGTGTTATTGCCACACTCAGGTCGGGGGAAGGGCGCCTGGCAGGTACCCAAGTGGGGCAAAGGGAGCGAGGCTGGCACTTCCCTGGAAGTGAAGCAGCCTGTTCGGAGGGGTGCAGACTGTTCAGAGGGGTGACATACTGCTTGCTAGCATATACACTACGGATAGGACACAGATGATCAACCATACCGCTATCATAGCAACAACTGGACTCTTCTTTCTTGATAAATAAGCTACATGGAAAGAACATGTGCCCTGATTTCAGCTTTGCCAACTTACAACCTTAAACCTTCTGGGCCTCCATTTCTGGTTAGGTTCAACTCTATCAAATTGCCAACGTTTGGTTCTCAGTCTACAAAAACAACAATTTCCCATGGTTCAAGTCAATACGAAGAAAATGAGTAGCCTTGACCTGCAGAACCATAGAGAAGCTTCATTTCTATTTTGATTTTTAATAAATATTTAGTGAATAGCTACACTGGACCAGGCCCTGTATTAGGTTCTGTGTGCACAATGGTGAGCCAGAGAGTCTCTGTAACTAACCTCACAGGGCTTACATCTACTGGAGTATAGCTCCATATTGAAGTCTGATGATTTAAACGATCCTGTGAAGCAGCATAGAACTTGTATCTTCACAGGTGAGGGAGAAACCTGCCACCTGGGGAAGAACTACTAAACTTTGTTTAGTCTCTAATGAAAAGATAACTAAAGCCCTTATCTGAGTAAGTTCAGAGAAGAATCTGAGAACGAGCGAGCAACACGAAGAACTTATTCAAAGGCTGAGATAATGTGACATCTTTATAATTCATTTGTTTGAGGGAAGGAAGCGTGCAGATATTATATTTTACTCACCCTATGACATAGTCAACCAGGCAAATTTGAGACGTTATTATATTGTAAACCATGTGGCCTGTGCACCGGGAAGTGTTTTGAGGTTTGTCAAATTTCATATTGCTTTTAAAACATAATCATAAGCTAAAAAGTGTAACTTTCATGTTGACAGATCCAATAGGATGTCAGAAAAAAACAAAAAACAAAAAAAAACACAGGAATATTGGCTTTGAGAAAAACAATGAAATAAGCTTAACCAGTCATTTTTCGATAGCATCTTTTAAAAACTGTTGATTAATGGCCTAGAAATAATCAGTTTTATTGAGGCATGGTCTTTATACTTCAGAATTTTCAAAGTGATTTGTAATGATATGGACAGTGGATAAATTTTAGATTTCATAGGTTGAATCTCTTGAAAGTGAAGGTTTTCAACGATTTTTAACCTATAAAATTAATAATTTCATACGGATCAACCTAATACCTAGTGCAAAACTTCACTGGTTGTTCGTAGAAAGGAAATAGTATAAATTCCAAATAGAGAATCCCTTTGGCCAATAAGGAAATCTCATTGATGCAATGGCTCTTAAATTCATGGTAAGTATATCAGATGTTGCCAATGTCTTGCTAATAGTTTTTAATAAGCTGAATGAGCTCAATTAACAATGCTAGATCACAATATACTAACAACTTCAGAGCTGAACATGAAATTAAAATGTCAGTTTTAGACTTGATGTGCAAAAGAGAATAAATTTCACTCTTCTGAAACTGAGTCAATGTCTAATAGAAATAGGCACAGAACTATGTATTCTATTATTGTTCATTATATCACCGAGAAATCTCATTGTGTCGCGAGATACATTTGAAGGATTTTTTTTCTGCCGCAAATGAACATATAAAACAGATGAAGGGTCTATACACTGACAGTGTCTAAGCTATGCACTACTCATAGCAGAATAATACTTGCAGTTGAAAGTGATAGCCCAATGAAAAGCATCTTAAATTATAGGGCTATTTCTCTCTTTCATGTAAGTGAAAGTCTGAATGTCTTCACACTGCCATCATGCACCCAGGTGCCTTTGCTAATTCTGTATCCTTCATGTGTTGTCCAGGTCCTTGGGCTGGGCAGCCCGTGGTTGCAGGGGCCCCCTAGTGCAGGCGTCACAAACACTTCCAGCTGGCTCTTGCTGAAGTCTGTTCTCAGATACCCTTCAGGAGACTTCCCCTCAGGACTCACTGTTTGGAAGCATTTTAGTGTCACTTTATTTATTGAGCCTGGTCCATGTCACCCTTGAGGGTGAGGAAGATTCCAGCCTCTGTTGGAGGACCTGAGCACTTTACCGGAGGGTGAGCAAAACAGAGGTTCTGTTTGCAAGGAAGATACGGAAGAATGCATGCAAAGGGAAGGAGCCAAGAGTATAGGTCTCAATGCCAAAGTCAGTAATAAGTCACAGTGGATCATAAAAAAAAAAAAGTTGCAAGTGGATTAAAATCTGCCCCGCCTTGGATTTTCCGTAACCCAGCATCTCTGGATTAAAATCTAATTTCAGATGGAATCCAGTTCACTATATGCTCTTACTTGATGGAGCAAATATGTCCCACCACATTTACTCATAACTGCAAGCTGAATTCTAGCAAAATTAATCTAATTTTCTCATCGATTTATTTTATAAAAAGGCTCCCACTCTTTCCTGTAGTCTTAACTTGAAACAGTAGACGAGCACATAATTAAGAAACTGATCAGGTCCATAAAATATTGTGCAATATAGCATTCCATCCTTCTGGAAATGCTTTCTAACTGTGTGAACTATTCCTGACCACCATCTGTCTGCCTTCAGTTTGTCACTTCCGTCCAAACGCCACAGATACTTCCTGTGTCTGACTCCACACTTAGCATTTCTGTCCCGAAACTCGCATCCTCTCCTGTGGCTGAGTCTGGAGAAAGTCTGATAGACCTTGCTGTGATGTCACACTGAGCCTCCATTTTGCACCAATAATGCAACTAGAAAGTTGGGGCTGCACAGGACCTGGAGGGATCAGACGTTTATTCACATCTACACATTCTTTTGTCTGAATGATTTGGGTCTTATAAAGGAACTTTGTGCTCTCATTTATCACAGTGACAAGTTAGGAATCCATAAACCAGGTAAAACAGAGGTAACTGTAACATAAAGTCGCACAATAGCTACAACAGAGTGGCGCTTCGCCTGTCAACAGTAAAGCCTGGTGGACAGCAGGCAAACAGCCTCTTGCTCCAACAGCTAGTGGAGTGGGGGTGGGGGGACTTGCAACAGGAGAGCTTGGGATATAACCAACTACATAACTTTTGCATTGTTGGGAAGAGGGTTAGACCAAAAGGTGATGTCTTTTCTCCTCAAATCGGGCCGATGTCAAGATTTGTCCCGTTATTTAGTACAAAGACGGCTGCATTTTTTGGGAGGCAGAGTGCATTTGCCTTGGAATGATGGAAATTTCCAGAATTTCCACATTTTAGGAGGAAATAGAAAGATGATTAGCCCAATCAATGGACACTGAGTTCAATAATAACAAATGTTTAGATTTTAAGGCTGAATTTTCGTCAAGGGAACAAAGAACTCTCTGCAATGAATGTACCACCAGAAATTAAAGGAAGGGACAGTAATATGGGACTCACGTCAAGAGAGGGAATAGACTACTGTGGACAGACACCGAGGCAGACCCACAGGCGGGCGAAGAAACACTGGATGTTGACATAGGAAAAGAACGTGGTGCCGGTCTAGGTTGGGCCTTTCTCTACTCATTCTATAGAGTTAATAGTTAATAAGTAGCATATAGCTACACCTTTGTATTATCTGTGGTTACTTAGTAAATGGTACATAGTTCATCCTGTATATGGGCCAGTTCTAAGCTACTTGTGTGCGTGTGTTTTTGTTGCAAAATCTTAAGTTTAAAAAACGTAATAAAATAAAGCCAAAAAAACTCCTTTAGGGTTGCTGAAATGGGCTGATTCAAATGATTTTTGTGGTTTTGCACCTGGACCCTGGAGTTGGCAATAAACTTTCTGACATTAAATGGGGTACGTATGGGGCCTACTCTCATTTGTTTCTGCATATGTGTAAATTTATAAACTGACCAAGCAGTACAGGGGGTCCACAGAGAGAGGAAGTGTCCTTTTAAAGATTCTTAAAGAAACTGCTTCTTGTATTGGTCAAATTAAAAAAAAAAAAAAAGCAGTTAAGAAAACTATCATGTCTAATTTGTTTTTTCCTTTGGGACCCTATATTTTGAGTCATTGCTTCCGTTTCTTGCCAGGTAGATGAAAAGCTTTTTACAAGGTCTGACATCCTTTTATCTCTCTCTCTGTTTCCCTCTTCACCCTCAGTTATAAACGTTCTGATGTCTTTTCTGTCTTTCCAACAGATGAACCTCTAACCCTTCAATGTCTCTCCTCTACCCATATTCCCACTGCAGATTCCAGAAAGCCCACACTGCTCTCTCATTGACAAAACATTTCTTCTCAAGCTCAACATTGTTATTTCTATCCAAACCAAATGAGAATAAATTTATCACTTTAAGGAGGGGCACCTGGGTGGCTCAGTCGGTTAAGGGTCTGCCTTTGGCTCAGGTCATGCTCTCAGAGTCCCAGGATGGAGCCCCACGTTGGCTCCCTGCTCAGTGGGGAGCCTGCTTCTCCCTCTCCCTCTGCCCCTCCCCCCTCTGCTCATGCTCACTCTCTCTCTCTCTCTAAAGTAAGTAAATAAAATCTTTAAAAAAGTTTTTTTATCACTTTAACGAAAAAGGATATGTAAAGCACAGAAATTCTTAGAGTTAAAAGGGACTTCAGAGGTAAGCACCAAACAGGGAAATAACATTTTGTACATATAAGTAAATGATATTTTTATTATATGAAGAGTTAACATCAATTAGGAAGAATAAGATAAACTATCCAAGGAACAAATGGGCAGAGGATATGTACAACAATTCTCAGAAAATAGAGAAATCCAGTAAACATATGTCGAATGTTTTAAATCTTATTGCCCATCAGTGGAATACACATAAAAGAGTTGACACCATTTTTGATGTATCAGACTGTCGAGGACTGAGAAGAATTATGATTTCTGGTGTTGGCAAGAGCGTGGTGAGACGGGCATGCCATATCCTGCTGCCAGGAATCTAAATGTGTACAAACTTTCCCTAGGGCATGTTGGTGGTATCTATCAAAGCCTAAACATGCTTAGTCTTTGAAGAAAGAGAACTTCCAGGATTTTATCCTAAGGAAATAATTAGAGAATCATGCATTTCTCTCTGTCAGGATGTTCCATGTAGTATTATTATTTATAACTTTTTTTTAAAAGGGGTCACTATAGGGGTGACTGGGTGGCTCAGTTGGTTAAGCGTCTGACTTTGGCTCAGGTCATGATCTCACTGTCGTGGGACTGAGCCCCTCATTGGGCTCCGTGCTCAGTGGGGAGTCTGCTTCTCCCTCTCTCCCTCTGCCCCTCCTCCAGCTCATGCTCGCTTTCTCTGTCCCTCAAATAAAATAAAAAATATCTTTTAAAAAAAGGACTCACTACGTAATGCTAGAGGTCTGTTAGAGTTTAATAAATTATGGTGTATCCGTTAGATGAAAGAGAATGCTAAGCAATAACCATGTGTTCAGAGACTGCTTGATGGGAGGATGTGCACATTATATTATGTAAAAAAGACCTTTTATGGCAGAACAGGGAGGAGGGGGGGCAGAAAGAGTTTTGGGGTCAGTTGATGGGGTTTGAATTCCAACCTTTTCGCTGATTATTGCGGTAACTCAGAAAATTACTTAACATTTCTGTACCTCAGTTTCCTGGTCTATAAAACGGAAATAATACACACTTCCCAGGACCGTTGTAAGATTTAATTAGGACGATGCATGTAAAACTGCTTTGCCAAGAATCTGATACATAGAAAACTTCCAAAAAATAATGCTATTTTTTAATATTTATTTTTTAAAATTTATTAATTAATTTTTTTGAGAGAGAGCATGCACAAGTGGGAGAGGGAGGGGCAGGGAAGAGAGAGAGAGAATCTTTTTTTTTTAAGATTTTATTTATTTATTTGACACAGAGAGAGAGATAGTGAGAGCAGGAGCACAAGCAGGGGGAGTGAGAGAGGGAGAAGCAGGCTTCCCGCGGAGCAGGGAGCCCCATGCAGGGCTCCAATCCCAGGACCCCGGGATCGTGACCTGAGCTGAAGGCAGACGCTTAATGACTGAGCCACCCAGGCGCCCTGAGAGAGAGAATCTTAAGTAAGATCCTTGTCCAGCGTGGCTAGTCATGTCTCAATCCCAAGAGAAGACACAATTTAGGCTGAGGCTGGGATTCCCACTACATTTACTTATTTAGGAGGAGGCTCTCAGATCATTTAACCAACTCTTTCATTTTACAGGAAAGCAACCCGTGGTCCAAAACGTTTTAATGACTTAGTTAAAGTCGCTAAGTAAGTGGTAGCATCTCATGACTGGAGCTATACCCAAGGAAACCTAACACAAATTTGATATTCCTTAAGAAAATAAGGAAAGTTATCTCACTGCATAAGACAGAGGTAAATTTACTAAGCTGATCCTAACTCTACAAAGGGAATGTCATGAAATGTGACCTTCATGTTTTATCCACTTCTCCATACAACAGTGCAATTTTGAGACAAAATAACTCAGATTTGCCAAAAGTTGAAAATTTCAGTCCATAATAATACCAGTGGAACGGAAGCTTTCTAAGTGTACTAATCCAGGGTATTTTTGGTTCCTCAAATCCCGTCCCCAGTGGGCTCTCCCCATCTCCTCGTTCTTTCTGATCTTCCATTATTATCCATTTATAGTAACTACTCTTGTTTGCGTTTCTCTATTCATTTATATAGCTCTAATTTTCATTTTGAAATTCACCTCTGCTCCCCTGGCCATGGTGGTCTGTTAAGAGGTGGGCATTTGATTTTAACTATTAGAATCAGAGGATTACTTAGCACTTCCCCTGGTGAAAGTAGGGCCAAGAAATGAAGAGAGGGAAATACCATGTGGTGACTTTATTTGAGCTCTGGAGCAAGCTGTACCTGAAGCCAGAATCCTTCTGACTTATAAAGTAATATGAAAAAAATAAATTTTCTCCCTCCTCCTTTTTTTTTTTTGTTAACCCAACCTCAAATATGGGGCAGAATGGTTTCTGTCACTTGTGTGGAGGAGGAGAAGTAATTTTTCCTTTACCCTTTTAGGTTCTTGGCTGAGACCCCTGTACTAAAAGACAGATTAACAGGAGAAAAACAGAAGTTTAATAACATGCATACATCCTGTATACATGGGACAGACCCAGGAAAACTGAGTAACTCTCCAAAATGGCACAAGTACCACCTTAAATAACATCTCCAGGTAAAGACAAATGAAGATGTTGGGTTGGGGTGGGGAGGCCAATTATGTAGGTAACCAACCAAGGGTAGGGTTGTTATGCAGATTTAAGTCAGTGCCTTCTCCGTCCATAAGAGTTTCTAGAGGGTAGGGTCCTCCTTCTCTTCCTAGTACAGAGAGGGAGACACCCTTACAAATGGAGATTTCTCTTATGAATGTAAATGTCTCTTATAAAAGGATAACTTCTCTTAAGTTTTCAGAGCTTTCCCTATGTCTGCTGTTTCTTAAAAATAATCAGCCTAAAGTAATCTTTATGCCAAAGAAACACATTCTGGAGTGGTAAATTCTGCTCCTCTTCACTTGCAAATGAAGGAATCTTAACCACTAAACTATTGGAACAAATGCACTTGCATACACCTATCTCTTAAGAATAAATATTAATTCTAAGTGACAATGTGATCTGTTTGCAAATTAAGACAGAGAATATTTTCCTAAATGCATACTGTTCACGAGTCTCTGCCTGCCATGGAGATAGAACTTTACATTATGAGACCAAGAATGGCAGCCTTAACTTTGTTCATTTTCCAGCTTCTGAATTTTGCCCAAATGGCTACAAGTGTGTAGGTAATGTGACCTGTCAACACAATTTTCAAGCAAAGGGACCATCTGCTCCACTGATGGCCACTGCATGACATTTCACAGATATGGTAACTGAGTCCAAGTTTGCTCTGCTCACTGCATGATGGGCCAATAAGTGGAGAGGCAAGATGTTGGGACTTATTCTGAAAGGCAGCAACTCAAGGAGATGGCAGACTATTGTCCCAAAGAACCATCTCCCTGAGCATATTTGATCTTCTTTTATATTAAGAAGAGGGAGAAGCAGGAGGGAGTCGGAGTCAAAAGGTGACTGATGTCTGTAGACATCGAGGAAGGTCGAATAACTTATTTGTCCTTGGTCAGCTGAGCTTTGTGTACCGGAATCTGGTCATGTCATGTCTGTAAATCTTAAACATAACAGAGTCCTTTCTGTATGTACTTCCTTATCTCCTTGGTTGAGTAGATTTGGGATAAAAAGCTGTTTTTGCAGATTTAGCTGTAACATGCCTACGTGCAGGGCTAGACAGGAATTTCTAAGATATAGGTCACAGCAGCAAGGGAAACAGAAGCAACATGGAGTCAGACATGCTAAGTTTCTTTCAGGTACAATATGACCCAAAGTATTGAAATCTTTTTATAGAATGTCTAGTCACAGTTCAAAACCTGTTTTTCGCACTACTTTCTTCAAGTGAAAGGACAGCATTCGCAGAAAATGCATATTATGCCAGGGCCCCAACAAGCTACCCATCACCCAGTCTTAGGTAGGGAACAGTTATACCTCCCACATATCAGTAGCCAAACATTTTTCCCTTAAATCTAGATTTCTAAATCTTCAAGCCTGTTAAGAAGAAACAGGCCCACAATGGAGTCACTTGTGCTAAGCCCACCAAGACTTAATACCTAACCTAATTATAGTTTCAGCCTTCCTCAGGAATATAATCTTAACCAGTCAGTCTGGAATTTTCTGGTCAGCACCAATGAGGTAATCTGCCAAAAAGTCCCTTTCCTTGCCCCAAAGGAAGATGAAGTAATCCCCCTTAATTGACCCTTTGTCCCTAAAAGGAAGGTGACCTCACCTGAAACAATCTTTTTTTTTTTTTTTCCCATTTATGATTTCCTTGTCCTGCTTCTAAAAAGCTTTCTTTTCTGTAGCCCTTTGGAGCTCGTTTCTATTGCTAGATGGGAGGCTGCCCGATTCATGAATCATCATTCAATAAAGCCAATTACATCTTTGAAATTTACTTTGTTGAGTTTTTGTTATTTAACAAACCCTATTTTACCATTCTCAGGTTGTTTAAAGGACTGATCAGAGTGACAGAAGAAGTTCACACCAGCCTTGGTGGGAAGCTCCAGAGTCCTGACAATCTACAAATAGCCAGAGAAGCCACTTGATCACAACATGAAGACAAGGTCTCTAAAGCCTATGGACCCATTCGCCTAACTGTATACTCAGGAAATACGAAAGACTTCTCTTTGGGGAGGGGGCAGCAGTCTGTTTGAACAAGCTTTCAGGGGGTTCTAATGCAGCCAGAGTTTGAGGACCACCATCTTAAGAGTCCTCCAGGAAGAAGCAGGCCATTAGCACTTGTGTTTTTTTTTTTTTTTTTTTTTTTTTTTAAAGATTTTATTTATTTATTCATGAGAGACACAGAGAGAGAGAGAGATAGAGAGGCAGAGGGAGAAGCAGGCTCCCAAGGAGCAGGGAGCCCGATGCGGGACTCGATCCCAGGACCCTGGGATCATGACCTGAGCCGAAGGCAGACGCTTAACCATCTGAGCCACCCAGGCGCCCGTAGCACTTGTGTTTTAAAACATTCCTTCCGAGACAATGGTCTGGGGCTGTTCAGGTGAGCGCAGGTAGATCAGCGGAAGCCCCGCCTCCAGGCAAGTCTCGCGATAGTTTTGATTCAGACAAGAAGTCAGCCTTGTTTCAGATTTCCTGGAATGAACGGGGATGTTGTTCACGATCAGAGCTTCCAGAGGTCAAGTGAATCAACATTCTTCCACAGTGTTCTGGAAAAAAAAGCAAAATCCAAAAATCTATAAAGTTCGAAAAAGACTGACTCTAGTTATTTTCGTCACTTCGTTACTGGGTATCGGTTGTGTGTTAGTGGTTTCTTAACAGCTCTAAGTGGTTATTGGTGCTGTGGAAATTACTCCAGCAGCATGATGGCTGCCGCAGGGCAGAGATGGCCCCTGACCTTCAGCAGCGCCCCGGAGTGGTGAGGGCTTAGACGCTGGGCGGCCTGTCCTAGACCAGGACCATTCCCACAGAGCAGTCTGTTGCTTTGGTGCATCCTATTTTTGTGTCACGGAAGTAGGATGAAGGGGAGACATTAATAAATAGTGTTTCCATTCCTGCTTCTTAAACTGTGAAACTGGGACCACCAAAATCCAACACCCTTGGGGAGGGGGTGGGGGAAATGGTACTCGAGAAAATGCAGATTCCTAGGCCCTGCCTTCCAACTGCTGAGTCAGAATTTCCGGGGCGGTGTTGTGAGGCTCTTTGTTTTAATAAAGCATCCCACCTTTCTCCTGGATTCGGTGACATTTGAGAACCATCGATCTGTGCTGTCTGACGTTGCTTCTTTTTTGGATTTTGATTAGAATATACAATCTGCTTTTACCGACTGATATTTGGACCTATAGAAAGAATGTAAACTTGGAAAGGAGACTAATCTGGCTTCAGATGGATCCAGCCATGATCAGAGGTTAAGACTTCAGGCAAGTTGATGAACTGGTTTGAACCTCAAGTTTTTCATCTGTCAAAGGTGATGATTATAGTGTCCATACTGTGGGAGTACTGGGAAGGGTCAATAAGAAACGGGGAGCAAAGTTCTATATATAATAGGTAATATACAATATAGATTTCTACACATATATATGACATGTAACATAATAATACATAATATATAAGTCATGAAATATACATATGTGATACATATAAATATCTGTATTTATTTAATCCCGAAGTATGATTTAATAACACTTTCTAGGGTATCCACCCGTCCGTTTTCTAGCCCTAGATTTTTTTTTTAATCTCCTTCCGAGGTAGTTCCAAATGGAGGAAGGAAGGAAGGAAAGGAAAGGAATCGTAATGTCTGATCTAATAATCAAAACCTCCCTGTTTGGCAAGGGTTTTATCATCTAGAATTTACAGATGAGGCTGCTGAGAACCAGAGAAATGAGAGAGATCTCCAAAGCTCCAAACATCAGGCTGTCTCAGTCTCCTCAAGGACCAACCACCGCCACCTGAAATCGTGGAGCTTTACTGGCACACCACAGGGAATTCGCCTGTGAGGTTTAAGCTGATGTGACCTCAGAGTGAAAGGCCACCAAATGTCAGGTTCCTTGTGCCTGGCCTTCCCAAACCTCAGGGTTTTTATGTTGCAAGTAATGAGTCAGTACTGTTGCAGCTCTAGCCAAATAAACCGTGTTCCAATACCATGCTAGTAGCGTGTTGTCTGGGGGGGAAAAAAAAGACCTAAAAACCTGTCTGCCCTTTGTGGTGACAGAAGTCCTGGTTCAACTTTTAATGGCCTTAGTTATTCTATAGGAGTTATGGTGACTTAAACCTTGTTTTGAATGTCAAACTTGATTCCAGTCTTAGATATGGCACCAGGACAAGCCCATTAAAGCTTGACTGTGTGTTGCAAGAAGAGGAATTGGTATTTTGGGGACCGAGAGAGCTGAAGATCAAATCAAATGTCCAGGTCATTGATTACGTCACATGCACCGAATACTGAAACAGTCCTGGGAAAGATCTCAATCCTCGTTTGGAATGTCCCAAGTCCATTTAGGGTAAAATACACCAAACACTTCCCATGCAAACGTCTGCAAAGACACCAGTCACAGACTATGGAGAGTCTAGGAATTGAAAACGGACACACTCAATGCAAACCAGGATTCTAGATCTTTTTTGACTTATTGGAGAGGCAATGGAAAATAAACAATCCCCGGATAATCTAATATTGCAATAAAATTAGCTGTATCTTTTCCTTTCGCACAACGTCAAAGCACAGAAGACAAGCTTCTCTTTTCCCTGTGGGAAAGTCAAGTAATTTAAAAATTCCCAAAGACAACAGTTTCTTCGTACACAAGGGCCTTCCACAAATTTGGCAGGTCTTTTCAAAGCACGGCTACAAGGCGATAATGTTTCATAGGTAGGTGTGGTCATCATTATGTCAGTGTGTGTGCATAATCACCCTAAAGGTAACAATTTCCATGGAATAAATGGACTAATAGCAAGAAGACAAGAAGACGCCCTAGTAATATAATTTTTATTGGCTCTTTCCTTCACTCACTGACTTGATAGAAAAATATCTGCCTAATCTCCCAGCACAGCTCCTGGTGGAATGCTCCGCTTGTCGCATTTGGCTCTGTGGTCTTATCTGTAATCCTAGGACACCTTCTTCCCACCATAGCCCATTTAGTCGGATGGAATCCAATTGAGGACAAAAAGCTTTCTGGAGGTTTGCTCTCTGGCTTCCTTCTCAGAGCCATGCGGAGCTGGGAGTGTCCTGTTCTCATGGCCCAGCTGTTTGGGGGGAAATCCTGGACAAATCACTCCGAAGCAGGGAAGGAGCATCTAAATGATTTAGGGAGCTTTCCAGAGTCTCGAAAACCTGCCTGGAGTTATAGAAAATGTAAAGGCAGAGAAGAAGCTGCCGTAGATTACTGAGCATGAGGTAAAGAATGAACTCTTGCCATGTTCACATCCATCACCAAAGCAAATGGGGTGATTTATGTTTTCCAGAAATGGCTGTTTGGAAAGATTTGATGTTCAGCAGTCCTGGGCCCTAACTGACATTTATCTTGTGTTATAAAATATCATCTCAGAGATACATCGATTTACGACTTAACAGAGAAATAACATGTACCTAAAAGTGTGTGTTTGTATGTGGGTGTAAAAAATGGAAATAACAGCCAGATCCTTGCTGGATTAAAGGGTACTATGTCAGAAGTCAACTGTTTGGGATATTAGACTCAGGGGGTTTAAAAGGGAAGCTTTGCTGAGTATCCTCTGCTGAGTACTACCCTCAAAGGGGAGTTTGGTTGGGTTTCTGCTTGAATGTCTCCCTCAGAGATGCATTTACTGCTTGTTGAATCTTAACTGTCCTCTCTCGACTCTGGATTTTTTTCTTCATAGCAGATCAGAGACTATCGTCCTTTTGTTTCTCACTCAAAAATGCAAGCAAACCCGCAGGAACTGCAAACTGTCTTGTTCGTAATTTTATCCCCAATACCTAGCAGAATTCTTGCACATACATAGTAGGGGCTTAATAAGTATTTGTGGAATTAATGGTCAAAAGGGGCTGACCCTGGGTTAGGACATAAATAGGGTACTTCTATAAAAGCATGTCTTGAAAGAAAAACTGAAAAGAGGAAGACTCCAGGCAAACTCATTTCTAAAGTGAAGATTAGATTAGCTCGCCAATAAGGGGTAAAACTTAAGTATAACACATTCAGTTAAGTCTGATTATTTAGGGATATAGGGATACACTTAGGAATGAAATCCTCACATCGTCTCTTTGGGCTGGCCATACAGTGTTATGGAAGGATCATGGGACTCTGTTTCCTATGGCACCCAACCTGCACCACATGGGTGGGATATCCAGTCGGAACGTAGGCGATGTGGCATGATTGCGTGATTGCCCCGTTTCAAGAAGAGGTGGGGTTCCTCTTCATGATGGCATTTAGACACAAGGAAACCAGGCATTACCTTTTTAGGATCCGTCTCTCCTGGACTATAAGGTGAGCCAAGGACAAATAGCTTGGCTCGAGAGAATTCCCAACATGGCACCGAGGAGAAACAATTCTCTATGAAACCCACGGTGTGTATCAGGCATTTTATAGCCTTAGCATAACGTATCTTCTTGGTAATGCATATAGGTCAGTACTAGCCCTCTACTTCAAGGGGGAAACTGAGGGTCACTGCCATCCACCTCAGGCCTGGAGGGATTAAGCAAAGGTTCTCTGATTCTAGGACTTCGACTTGAGATCAGCATGAAGGCATAAAGAGTGATCTTCTTTCCTGTGTGGTAGGCAGAATGAGTGGGGGATCCATCCTATTTGATTACCAAGAAAAAGAGCATCTCCGTCAAATGTCTGGGGTGTTTGTCTTGTTCTGGTTTTGAATTCTTGCAAATCTACCAGGAATCGTGTGGGCCTGCATTTTAATTTTTATTAGGTACTTGTAACTAGCACAACCCCAAGAAGTGGGCTTGAAATCACACATTCAGAGAGCATGCAGAGCATTAGGGCACTGACCCAGCAACTGTATGTCCTAATCTGTAAAACGGACACAGTGGTACCCAGTTCCTGGTGCTCTTAGGAGGACAGCTTCAGATAGTGCTTCGGAAAGCACTGTGTCTTACTTTCTCTCCCATCGAAATAAGCCTCTAAGTTAATTGAAGACAAAATAATTAAATTTTCATCCATTATTCTTCCAGGAGATCAAAGATTGGCTTCTGTAGTTTTAAATAGGAAAGAAAGCTACTTTCTCATCTAGTGCCTTTTTATTTGCACTTTCTGATTGCTGAGTACACGCCAGCAATTTCTTCACATTAGAGCTGTTGTATTATCCCTTCTGGTGGCCTCTTACGGCTAATTGTGTTTAAGGGGAAAAATCAGACGTTTGGAAAGCTCATTGGCCCAGGCTCATTAATAGGCCCTCCTTGTTCTATTGTATCCTGCAGAAGAATTATAAACATGTCATTCTCTGCCCCCACCCTCACCCCACCTCGCTTTTAAAAAACTTTTGACAAAGACCAAAGCCGCAAGTACACATTGTAGATCATCAAAAGCCGGCACCAATTTGACTAATGGTGTGCACTTTGTTTTCAGATTCTCTTAATACTTTAAGCACTTAACTGGAGCCTGTGCTCATCCCGAGCTCTAGCCTGTGGTTTCTAGGCAGAAGTAACCCACCTGACATTTAGTGCCCCTGTCTGTGAGTTGATAAGGCCGTCTGGAGTCTTTAAAGTCCTTTAAGTGCTAAATGTCAAGCTGGAACGGGGGTGTCTCCTTGCTGAACAGTGTGTGTTGTTTTAGAATGATTACTTAATATGAAGAGTTTTCCAAGCGCACTAATGCGAGGGGTATTTAAACAGGGTAATGGGGTATCCTCAAAATGCCTTTTGAGTTGGCAACTTAATAATCTCCCTCTTGTTCAAATATTATTTACACCGCAGTACATCTGATACTCTCCTAAAGTTAAACAAGCCATTCAGGAAAATGGGATTGAATTGTGACAAGCTGAATAGAGGCCCTAAAAGGTCCTGAGCTCATTTCTTCATGTATGGTAAGGTACACCTGGGCATGTCTTTTGTCGGTCCTGCTCAGGAGACAGTGAGGAATTTCACCTGCAGATAAACAGGAAAATAAGACACATCCAATGGCATCTATTAGGCAAGACTCTGAATATATAAAGAACAATTTCCGCGTAAAATTTCTTTCTTTCTTTCTCTACCTAATGGAAACAAGCCAGAGAAATGATCACCTATAGGAAAATGGTCCATTTGATGCAAAAAAAAAAAAAAAAAAAAAGCGGTGCAGAGAGAGGCCCAGGAATGCTTGGGCTCCTGAAGTCAGGAAGGCTGCTGTGCTTGGGGCCTGACCAGCCCAGACCTGGAGCCATCATTCTGTGAAGGTGGTGGACAGTCATCATGTCACCATACTCCTGCTGTGGTGGTCACCTCATACATCTAAAGGTGGTGACAACACCCCCCAAACATGTGATC
This sequence comes from Zalophus californianus, assembly GCF_009762305.2. NCBI lineage: Eukaryota > Metazoa > Chordata > Mammalia > Carnivora > Otariidae > Zalophus > Zalophus californianus. The sequence continues at coordinate 113,133,925 of NC_045603.1, read as the reverse complement.
ATGTCGTCTTTCCTATTTCTTCCCCCTGAATTATATTCATTTTTTTTAAGATTTATTTATTTATTTGAGAGAGAGAGAATGAGAGAGAGAGTACATGAGAGGGGAGAGGGTCAGAGGGAGAAGCAGGCTCCTCGCTGAGCAGGGAGCCCGATGTGGGACTCGATCCCGGGACTCCAGGATCATGACCTGAGCCAAAGGCAGTCGCTTAACCAACTGAGCCACCCAGGCACCCCTATATTCATTCTTGATCACTCAGTGACTCCTTTTTTTTTTTTTTTTTTAACTCCTTGACTTGAGAAAGTTTTGATTAGGGAAGAAAGAGGTCTGTGAAGATCAGACTATCAGAATCTAGGACCTATCATTCATATAGTTCAGAAGATGCTTCAATTCTGAACTTAAACATAAATTTCCCATCACACACAGAAATAGGTATGTGTGTACGTGTGTATATATACATGTATATATGAATACACACACACATATCTCAGTTTCTGAAAAGCAACTAAGAGCTTCATGATACTCATTCTCTGGCTGTGGCTTCCCAGCATGTAAAGATGCAAGTGAAAAAAAAAATAATGATCTCTTCCACATCCCAGTGTTTTGGAGAGTCTGCATGTTTGGTGTTCTGTAGGTGGAGCCTCTGGTGATTGATGAGTGTGAGGGAGGGGAGGGAGGGAAGGAGAAAGTGCTGTGAGCCAGTTGATAGGCAGTCAGCCTTGAGCCTGGGGTTCCCAAAAGCTTGGCCCATGACCTTGAACAAGTCTCAGGGCATTTGTTTTCTCACCTGTCAAATGAGGATCACAGGATCGTACCAGTGCCTTCCATCCAGATGCGTGGTGTCACTGAAAGAGCAAAGAGGGATAAAGGAGCATACTTTCCTTCGATACTCAAGATGCATTGTTGTTTTGACCACCCTTCCTGTTGCATGAACCCCAGCCGTCGGGGGCCTATGGCCATTCCATTCTAACAGCTGAGAGGACCGACTGGCAGGTTGTCATAGGCCCACCCAGGAGTGCCTGTCTCCCTGGCCATGGGCCACTGTGAATGTTACTATTACCAATAACAACCATCTAGGGGGGATTTCCTTGCAGGATTAGAGCCATCCGGTACAGGATTTCTCACCAGACCCCCAAATCAAGGCTCTCTAGCCAAAGGAAACAAACAACCTCCACCATTCTCACAGGCCAGGTGGACCGAGTGTTCCTGGGAGTGAGGAGTGTGTGCCTGGACACCTCGAGGGCTGTCAACCAGTCCCTGCTTGCACACCCATGACCAGACTTGCACAACTGCAAGTGAGTTGGAGCATGAAGCCCATCCCCCCAGCTCCTCAGGTCTGGGCTCAGGGTCACCCTCCAGGCCCAGCAAGGGGAAGGGACATACCCCAAGTTCTGTGGAGCAGGGTGCTGGCTTTGTGGCCAAGATCGGGGCCTGGGTCTCCTGGCGTCTAGGCTCCTGTTCCTTCCGGCTGTAAATCTAGTATCCCCGGAGCTACTCCGGTGAGGGTGTGAAGTCCCCATGGCCTCAGTTTCATCACCGAGGAGCTAGGATTAACATTGGATTGGTAATGGGAGGAAGAGCAGTGTTCTACCAGGAAAGAGGGCAATTTTCTACTCCTTGGAACCTAGAAGGGGCCTCTAGTGATGGCTGGCAGCCTTTGAAAATCCTTCCCAGCTGCTGGCACAAGAATTTGCCTGGCCTACGTGGAAGTCATTTGATCCTGGGGGGCTGTGGCGCAATTGTGAGAGCCTTCCAACAGTTCTGGGAGCACCAGATCTGTTTTTAGCGGGGAACCCTCTGCATCATCCCATCATGGTGGGAGGTGCCGCTACCATCTCGAGGGGCCCGGGGGGCGTGGCTTCACCCCCAGGCTCCTTCCTTCGGAGATGCCCGATAACCACTTTGTTTTGCAGGGCCTGCTGTCTGCAGCGGTGTCTTTGCCCGTCCATGTCAGAACCTACACCAGTGCCTTCGCCAGCCTCTGGTGGCTGGCAGCCCGCCAGGCTGGGCTCCCTACTGCTGCCCACGACTGGGTCCCGCCCGTGGAGGGTCCGCTGCAGTCGCCCAGGCAAGATTTCTTTGGTTCACTCTGCTTGGGCCCCCAAGCCCCCAACTCCTCATCGGGGAGGCAGCCACTCCTGTCCGCCTTTGTTCAGGCCCTCATGGCCATGGCCTCCAGGCCCAGCCCAGCCCCGTCCAGCTGCTTCCAGGCCGGCCCAGGGGCCTGGGAATGTAGATGGTCCAGATGCCAGGATCACCACGGCGGGGTCCCAGTCACCATTCAAGGGCACAGAAGATTGAGGAGTGACCCAGCTCAACTGGTTGAGGCACATTTCTATGTAAAACATTAACATAGGGTGATTTTTACCATGAAGATACAAGAAAACATTCTACAAATATGGTTCAAAATTCTAGCACCATTGATTCATTGCCCTGATGAGTCTCCTTGGCCCGGAAAGTTGTTTTGCCCTCATTTGGGCAAACAACTCTAAGTAGGATAAACGTCACTTTCCATTCATTCTATCTCCTTGATGTCAGCCTATGCACCAGTGAGGCACAATGTCTCTTTTATAATTTTCTCCAGTGGCCCAATGCTGCCAGCAGGAAAAATTATAGCCTCCCCCGTCACTAAATCCAAAAGTCTGGTCCAATGACCTTTGCTTGGAGACTACATTTCTCACCACTGCACCAAAAAATCCAGCAAAGGGCTTTGATCCTGAAAAGCATTAAAAGAAAACAACACTCAAAACAAACAAACAAGTCAGCCCAGCCCAGCCGGGGCAAAGGGAGTTTCTTTTCATGTGGTTTCCTTTGCGCCTACATGCTGTGACAGGTTCAGGATGTCTCTGACTGTAGAACACTGAGATTTGATGTTTGAAGAGAGTAAAGCTGACTGCCCAGCACAGAGCAGTATTCAGAATCCATCGCCGGGCCCCAACCCTGGCCTGGCAGTCGGCCTCACCTCACCAGCCGCTCTTTGAGCTCATCATTGCACGATGGTTCCTGCAGCACATTCAAGTGTCCTAGAGCAGAGCTGAGGTGCGGGTGGGTGAGGTGTGAGCCAGCGGGACAGAGCACAGTGGGGGCACCATGTCCCCAGCTGGTTCCCCAGCTACAGTGGCCTTGTGTGTCTCATCTGATGCTTTCTGCCCCAGATCCCTCTTGTTCAGGAACCGTCTTATCAGGGACTGGGGCTGGGTTGATAGGGGTTGCCAGGGGGCCTGAGCCAAGAGTGGTGAGGAGAAGACAGGGTTCTACCAAATTTTACAATCCTTGAATTGAAGGAAACTTTGAACTCATGTCTGAGTTCTATGACAAGAGAGTGTGGTGGGATACAAGTGTAAAAAGTTTCATGAGAACATGGAACACAGAGATACTGCTTAGATTCACGTATTAGAGCAGTTATTAGCACATATTAGAGCATTAGATCTGATGTCTGTCCCAAAGGGAAGAGAGGTGTTTGTCCCTCCTTGTTACCCTGGAGGTGCCTCAAGCATGGCGCATGCCAGGGGTAAAACATCCCATTGGGTGAATGCCCACCATGAGACAGCAGAGCAGTGGTGGTCCTCTCGGGACCAGGCATGCTTTCGTTCACAAACACAAACCTCCTAGAGACTCTCAAATATTTGAGGGGACTCTTCAGAGGATGAAGGTCTCCTACTTGAGCAGGTGAAGACATTAGTCAATGAGATGTGGGTCATTATTTTTGATGTTTCTCCACTTGAATCCACAGACCCTTTGGACCTGAGGAAGGGCCAGTTATAAAAATTATGTCCCAAGCTGATGGCCCTACCAGTCAGCTGTGAGAAGCCATGATTCGAACTACACTCAGGCCCACAGTACAGACTTAGAGTAAAGGGACAGTAAAATGGGACTCTACTGCAGAGGCCACAAAGCCCTTGACAATGGAACTGATGCCAAGCATCCCTCCATCCTGCAAAACTGAAAAACCACATTAGGAAAAAGCAAACACCAGCCTATGAAAGACAAGAAACCGAAGAGCTAAGAGAGGAAGATCTTTGCAGAGAAGAGTGCTGGTGTGCTAATAATGCATATCCTCCAACAGGGGGAAAGGAAGGACTACTACCCCCTCAAATCAAGGCAAGTGATAGAGGGGCTGCAGGAGACTCTTTGACGTGTTCTCTGGAGTTTAATCAAACTCTCTGGAGTTTGATTCTATCAAATAAACCAAGAAAAATGGTTTCACTGGGATGTGGGTTTAACTCCATCGGCAACATGACAAAGACACTTGCGTTTTGTCCATGAGTCCATTGGATCCATGCAAGGAGATGGCTTGGAGGCATGGGAAAGGAATCTGCCCTGGAAAGGAATTCTGCTGGAGGAGAGGAGTTGAAATCCAGGAAGTCCAGCAGTGGGCTGGAATCAAGGAACCAGAGGTAGAGGCTCCCTGCCAGAGAAAGGGGAGACTCCACACATCTGCTCCTCAGGGGCCCCATGCCAGAGGATGACTGCATGTGAGACTGGCCTAGACCTAACCCTCTATTGACCCAACTGTGGAAAGGGTCAGATCCTGGGGCTGAAAGATAGAGAAGGAACGGAAAATCAATGGCAGAGACTAAAAGAAAGCCAGCCACCCACCACTTCCTTCACTGTAGGCTTTACAAGGGGGAACACTTTACTTTAAAATTAAGTTTGGAGTTTTGATGATTATACAAGTCTGAATATTTTAATTGCTGAAATGAGATTGCTTGTGCGACTAAAAGGGCTTGGAAAAGCTATGAGATCTGCTTGAGATTTCATCTAGGACAGTGAAGAGCTAGCCCTCAGGATGACTTTAATGGAGAAAGGGGAAAGAATGCTTTTTTTTTTTTCCTTTCTTTCTGCACCTCGTAAATTCAGCTCATTCGATAAAACACTTGGACTATTTCACCATGGGAAGAAATACCCTTATCAAACCCTCACAGTGATCACCCTGACCAAGGAAGGAGAAAGGAGGGGGCTGTATTGGTCTGCTAGGATGGCCATAACCAAGTGCCACAGGCAGGGCAGCTTAAACAACAGAAATTTATTTCCTACAGTTCTAGAGGCTTCGAGTCCCAGATCAAGGTTGGGTTGATTTCTTTCGAGGCTTCTCTCCTTGGCTTATAGATGGTCATCTTCTCCCCGTGTCTTCACATGGTCCTCCCTGTGTGTGTGTATATGTGTCTGTGTCTAAATGTCCTCTTCTGGTAAGAATTTCAGTCATATTGGATTGGGACCCATCCTAATGACCTCATTTTAATTAGATTTATCTCTTTAAAGATCCTCTCTCCAAACATGGTTACTTTTTCCATCACTAGTCCCATTAAAATTTTTGATGATTTTCATGTCCTTCCAATTATAATTTTTCAAAAAGTTAAACACACAACTCTCATAAAATTGCAGAATGAAGCCATGTTTAAAAATGTTTGTTCATTAATGAAATCAATAAGATGCTAAAACTGATTTCAAGAGCACTTTGAAGATCTATCCATTTGTATATAGTCTGAAAAAATGTTGAAGAAGTTAAAATAGGATTGTGAGGTTAGATACAAAACTGGTTAATGTCCTACAGGGCCATAAAAACTATGATCTTTGGGGTTATCTCTTCCCTGCACAGAGATCTACAAGTTAACGTGTAACTTTACAGTGTCTGAGTTCTAATCAAATAATAAATAACGAAGTCAAACACAGAAACATTCTTCTAGATAATGAAATGATCTGCAGATAGGCTAGTAAAACATGCTCCAGTATGACACTGAAGAGACACGTCACTCTCATTTACCTTATTTCCAAGTTTTTGATAATGTGTCTGAATATTTACCATGGATGATTTCTCCCAACCCCCAACCCTGGGGCCTCTCTGAAGTTCCATGTCTTCATCTTCTCTAATGACCTTGTTCTCCATTTTGCCCCTGCTGTACCTCTTCTCCCAACCATTCTTGTCTTCTGATCATGTCCTACCCATCACTACAAACTCTCCATCATCTCAGTTGTGAATATCCCACTCTCTAACTATTTTTCAGCTCCAATATGAACTATAATCCATTGATCCCATCACTTTGGTCTGTCTCTCATCATCCTCTTCTCTCCACATGCTCTTTCACCCAGTTTAAATTCCATCATCAATCACTCCCTTTGAGAGAAAATCGAATTTTTGGCTGGTTTTCCCCACTCCCTTGGCTAAACCACAACCATAATTAAATGCAGCTCTTCTCCTACTTTGTGCCTTTCCCTATGCAGCTAAATGCTGCTGGTGAAAAACACCGGCATATTGGCTTCTCTCACTTGAAATCCATGATCACTACCCTTCATGATCACCAACTTCCCAGATTTCAGATTGGTAAGTACAAGACTCTTCTATTCAGACTGTTTTGGGGAACCAAAGTATGATCCCTGTGGCTCCTTTCTTTTTTTGAAACAAGAAATTGGCTTCCAAATTATTCCATGCAATTCTGGAATCATCTTTCTTTCAAAAACCTATTCAGTGCTCATAAACTCAGTCCATGGATATTTAAATTCCACAAGGAAAATTTGATTCAAATTGGCTATGTCTGTTTATGAAACATGTCCATCTAGGAGTGGGTGTCTCTGCCGTCTGAGTTTGTTTTGGGGTATGGATATGAGATTCTGGCTGGGTCCTCTACAGCAAGCCTATTTTCCAGTGCCATTTTTATTGGCAAAAACTTTATTATGCCGATCTAAATGGACTGATGAGATTATTTTGAAAATAATCTTTAAAGGTAATCAATAATAGAGGTCTCACTTTATGGAGATCGGTTTCCTCACTCCCCATCTAGCAATCCAGACTGTCAATCATAACTTGAAAACAGTCAGTGTTTTTTGTACTAGTAAGAAGAGGAGACTGAGCAGCAGAAAAGCAATGAAAAGTTTGACTTCAGGCAGGAGAAGCAAACATCTTTTCACTCAAATATCAGAATAAGGGGCATGGATCCCATGGAAAACTGAAAGAGTGCCTGTATGAGTGTAATGTCATCCCTAAAGGAAACCAGCCACCTGGCATGTCCCAGGCTGAACTATAAACTACATTTTCCCATTTTGAGGTCTACTTGTTCCCAGTGTTAGAGGACATCTTCTGGAGCACTAGTAGATGTGGTGGGAGCTGGGTCTACAACAACTCAAGCCACCAATCAGCTCAGGGAAAGGATTACTCAAAGTGGTTGTGTGAGATCTTTTAGCCCAAAGAAGCTTTTGGTTGACTGCATTTTTCAATTTTCAGCAGACCGTATCAGCAGTGGTTTCTTCTGAGAGGTTGCAGCAGCAATTTTCTGATTTAGGAAGACAGTCCTTTGGTTGAGTCCTATTGAACCCACTACCAAGCTGTTTGATGAGTTATCCAGGTTTTCTCTAACTGCACAATCTGGCAGGCACTGGGGACCAGGACTGGGAGCATGAAGAAACCAAAGGAGCTCCAGAGGGACAAGAAGTAGGCAACAGAACAATCTCTTGACCCAAACAGTCTGGTCGGGAGGTCACCACTATCTATGATAAATGGCCTCCCATGATTCTCTTTTTCTGTCATTCTGAAAGTGTAAAGTCATGAGAGACTCCTTTGCTAGACACTGAAGCATGCTGGTATGGGAGGAGGGAGCGAGAAGAAGTACTGGATCCCCAAGAAAATCAGAATGTTGTTAGGAAAGTGAGTGGATGCTGGCAGCCAAATATAATGCTTTCTGTTACAGCACACTGTGGGTCCAAACCCTTGAGGGTGCAAATCATTTACATTGTTCATCTAGAAGTATAAGCTTACATATAGTAATTTCCATATAATGCCCTACAGATTAATAATGAATGCACTTTCAATACTTAACTCTATTAGTAATCTATTGCTGTAGAACAAAAATAACCCCAAACTTCAGTGGCTAGAAGCAACAGACACTTATGATGTCACAGTTTCTTTGAGTCAGCCATCCAAGCATGGCTTAATGGGGTCTTCTGCCTCTGGGTCTCTCACATGACTGCAGTCAAGGTGTCAGTCAGGACTGAGGTCTCCTATGCAGTCTCGACTAAGAAAGAGTCTGCTTCCAAATTCACTTACCTGGCTGTTGGTGGGGTTTAGTTTCTGGAGGGTTGAGGGAACTGAGGTCCTTGGTCCTTGCTGGTTGTTGGCTGGAAGGCTGTCTTCAGTTCTTTGCCATGTGAGCCTCGACAACATGTCCACTTGCTTCATCAAAGCCAACAAGAGAGTCTTCTAGGAAGAGGAAAATCACAGTCTTTTTTTAACTTCGCCACAAAAGTTACAGCCCATCAAAGGTGGGGTATTCCAATGGTTAGAAGAAGTTACTCATGGAGATGGGATTATCAAGGGTGTGAATACCAGGACTCATTTGGAGCCATCTTAGAGACCCGCCTACCACATAAACATGAAGATTATGTTATCTGAATTTGCACTAAGCAAATCAACTTCTCTCAATAATTTGATTAATTGTTCTGGCTTTGTGCAGACAGAGCACAGGTACAAATCCCAACCCAGCAACAGGAGTCGAGAGATAGTCTGCAGCAGCCAGAAAAGGTGGATCCCAGAATGATATGGGGAAGTTTGACCAGAACACTGACTCCACTCAGGGTCTCAGCCTCTGCTGGCCTCTGGAACCACCAAGGAGTTCAGCCCATACAGCCACTGAAGCCATGTGACCCCAGTGTCTTGCTTGGGACAAAGAGGCCAGGTATGTCCTTTGAGCCTCACATTCCTCTCATGCTTGCTCAAGTAGAGCATTAGCTCCTTCAGTCGTATCATTCCTTTGTACTTTTATATCCATACTGTTCTGTTCTTCCTCTCCTATGCCCCAACCTCCCTGCCACCCCCGTTATCTCTCTTCTTTGTAAACCTAAGTTCCTAAGTTCCACGGCAGATGAACTATTATCCTTAGCCCCTTCCCAGATACCTGTTGTGTCTGCAATGCTCTTCTCCCTCTCAGAGTAACTTATCCTGCTTCTCTCAGCTTAATTATCATCACTACAGGGCAGCTTCTTATGACTTGTCTGGCCAGGTTAGGTTCTCATGGTTTAGATATATAACCACACTGCACATTAGAGCTTTTCTCATACCACTTGTCAGAACTCTAATTAAATAGCTGCTTTGGTCATTTTTTAGCTTCATGAATGCATTTCTTAGACTACAAATCCATGAGAGCAGGAACTATATGTTTTTGATCGCTGCATCACCATGGCCTCTGCACAGGTAGGTGGAGCAGTGTCTCTTATATTAAACAAATGTTTTAAAGTGTTCGACTCCTCTTGCATTTCAGAAAACTCGGTTGGCTTTTTTCTAAGGACCCACTTGCCCAGCAAACCAGTTGCAGAAAGGTCGCCATTCTTATGAGAACCCAGAGACTAGTAAGTTTCTTTTTGCTCTCCACATCTGCCCCCAAACCATCACTCATCCACCCATTTGGATTTACCCAAGGGTAAAAATCACCATTCCTTTTAAACTCTTGTCATCCACCCATACCACTCTCTGTAATCCCTAGAAGCTATAATCTTTGGACTTCTTAGTCATTTGCTCATATTCATCAAACTCTTTAGCACCTCACATGCATTGTCTTCTCTCATACCCTAAACACCTTAGTAATTTACCCAGCAGATTTGGGTATGTTGGGATACCTAACAAAGATCAAGTCAGATCACAGATCTTTGACCTGTGCCACTTCAACAACTGCTACCTTCCTTCTAATTCAGCCAGCACCACCCATAACCACACTGGACCTTCTTATCGCCTGGGATGAGCTGCCATTGACACCTTAAACTCTGGTCTTCCTCTAGCCATTTGATCAACCCCTTTGTGCTTCTGGTCTCCTCATTTTCTGACCTTCACACTCTTTCTTCTTTGATCCTATCAAGACATCCAATCTCTGGCACCATTCTTGCTACAGAAATTCATTTTGTTTTTTAATCCATCACATCCATTATCCATCATTTAGTGGGGGCTCTGCAGTTGGACAGCATCAGTTGAATCTAGATAACACTACTTACAGCTGTATAACTTGAAATAAGTTGTTTAACCCAGCTGAGTTACTGTTTTTTCATCTGAAGATGGGGACAACAATATTACCTATTTCATAGATTTGTTGAGGATTAAAGGAAATCCATAATGAATGCAAAAGCTTAGTAGAATGACCAACAAATAATAAATGTGAAATAAATTGTATTGTTCTGATCGTGATGGTGGTGGTAGTTTTTCAGCAATATCTTCTACCCCCTTTTTTCCTCATACTTAATGCATCAGCCCTGCTCTCTATCCTACCCCATTCCACTCTTCAAGGCTTTACTCTAACTCACCTCACCTCCAGCAACTCTCAGTTTGTTTCCTATAGTTAAGTGTACACACACACACACACACACACACACACACACATGCATATATATATATATATATATATATATATATATATATATATATAAAGAAGATGTGGTTCTTTATCTATTCATTCATCTGTTTATGGATATCTGGGCTCTTTCCATAGTTTGGCTATTGTGGACATTGCTGCTATAAACATTGGGGTGCATGTGCCCCTCGAATCACTATCTTTGTAACCTTTGGATAAATACCTAGCAGCACAATTACTGGGTTGTAGGGTAGCTCTATTTCCAACTTTTTGAGGAACCTCCATACTGTTTTCCAGAGTGGCTGCACCAGCTTGCATTCCCACCAACAGTGTAGGAGGGTTCTCCTTTCTCTGCAACCTCGCCAACATCTGTCATTTCCTGACTTGTTAATTTTAACCATTCTGACTGGTGTGAGGTGGTATCTCATTGTGATTTTGGTTTGTATTTCCCTGTTGCTGAGTGCTGTTGAGCATTTTTGCATGTGTCTGTTGGCCGTTTGTAAGACGTTCCAATCTTACCTTTGTTAAACAAATAAGAAGAAACCTGTCTTAATTCTATGTCTTCCTTACCTTTCTTCTTTATTTCTGAACCAAATTCCTGAAAAACTGTGCCTTTGTCCTAATTATTCAATTGAAACTGCTTTTATTGAAATTACCATCTTCTTCCCAGCTTTCCAGGTGGGGCAGCCTCTTCTAAGCCATAAAATAGTTCCAGTTACATCATCTCCCAGGGGAATGGAGACCTTCCCTCTTCATCCACCACACTTGGATTATTCTTCCCTAGACAGAAGATCTTGTCCAAAGTGATGGTGGCTTTCTTAATAGAATAACCTAGAAATGGCTGATACCTTTTAAAGAACACACACACACACACACACACACACACACACACACACACACACACACACAATTTCCACTCAGTCTTCAAATCCCCACTGCATTTTTATCACTTCTTCCTTCTTCTGGCTGCTTTTTTATCACTTCTTCTACCTACCAGGACATCTCTTGATATTTACTTTAACTCAGCTTTCTTTCTCTCTCTCTCTCTCTCTCTCTCTCTGTGTGTGTGTGTGTGTGTGTGTGTGTGTGTGTGTGTGTGTGTGTGTTTTAGAAGGTGGGAAGGAAGGCAAGGACAGAAACCCAGGCTGCTATAGTCAGGCTTTCTCAATCACTCATAAAGATGATAGCCAACCCCTCTTATTGAAATCTTACTCAGCCCCGCCTGAAATCTTTCCCAGACATTGTGACCTGCACTTATCTTGCTTTACAATCACAGCAAGGGAAGAAGGCACCCAAGTCAGAAGCTGATTGCTGTGTGTCAAATTTATCATTTGGGGCCCAGATAGACAGTGAGCCCTTTGAGAAAGGGACCATGCTCTTTGCTTTTCACCCTTCCATCCCTAGCACTCTGCACTGAACATAGTAGGAATTTAATGAAAATTTGTTGATAGATTAATTGCATCTGCTACCTTGTCCTGTTGTAAAAGCAGAAGCTTGTCTTTCTGAGTCTTGACTCTCTTGGTTTAGAAGTCCTTCTGGCTAGACAGAGAGAGAGGAAGCCAGAAGCCTGAGCCCTTGGAAAGCCCCACAAATCTCCCCTTTGCCATGGTCAAGGAGAGAGGATAGAAGCTTGCCTGTTCTCTGCTCCAGATTTGTGTTCTCTGGCCTTCACCCCATCCCTGGTTCATTCTTCTTGCAGTACCTGCTTCTGTTCAGCCTCAGGTGCAAATACCCTCCCCAACTCTTCCTGCCCTAACCTTTTAGAGAGTAAGGAGTGGGGCAGGGTCTCCCCTCAGCTGGCATAAAAGAAAGACCTTGAGCTGGGAAACAGGATACCCTGCTTCTGGTCCTGGGCCAGATACCAGGTTCCGAGACTTGATGCTATCTCCCAGTAAATAAGCATCAGGATCTGTTCTGAGGATGTGGGAACTGGGTTCAACCTAAATCTCTTCATGTCTACTGGCCTGAGTCACCTGAAATTCTTGCAGGTCGTTCAGACCTCTGGCCTCGTTCCTAGAAGTTTGGGTTCAGGGGGCTGGGGTGTAGCGGGCAGACAATAAGCACATCTGATCAGGAAAGTTTGGGGAACACTGGTTTAGATGAATTTCAAGTCTTTTCTAGCCCCGACAGCTCTTGCTCAAGTGCCTTAAAGTGGGGCTTCTGAATGGTGGCCATTGTGGGCTACCTTTGTGATTTTTGCCACATTTGTATACTCCATGGACTTGTTAGCTTCGTGTTTTCCTTTAAATTATCACGCATTAAAAAAATCTTCTTTAGCCCATTTTCTGTAAAATCACTGTTTTGAGGTGCAATTTCCCTCCCATATATTGGAATATATGATTCCAATCTAAAATGTGGACCCTTGCACCAACAAAGATCATTTCAAACACCGCCCCACCATACTATGCACCACCTCAGAAGGCCAGCACACAGTCAGAAGGTGCCCTCAGGGTACGGGGAGCTATAAGACCACAATGGGGCAGAGGGTCTCCTGGGGCTGGGGGGAGGTGTGAGATAAGGATGGGGCAGGAGACCTTCCCAGAAGCTGGCCAGTTTCTCTGTCTTGACCTGGCTTGTGGTTACAAAGGAGTTGCTTTACAGTAGGTCTTTAAACAATACGTTATGTTTTATACATTCTTCTTTATGCAGCTCAGTAAAAAAAAATAACCAGGACTTAAACAGTTAAAACACTTGCATGGTTCTAAGAGCAGCTGATGTAGTTGGCATCCCATCCCCTAAGTGGACATTTAAACCCTTTTCACCCTGCAATCAGAATGCTGCAGCCCAATACCCCAGGCTAGGGTGGGAGCAGCTGGGGAGGGGTGAGGTCTGGGCCGTTTCCAGAAGCTTTGTGTTGTGTGCTTCTGACCCTTATCTCTGGAATTAAATTGCTGAGCATGGATAAGACTGACACAGAAAAGCTCTGTTTAATCACCACCCCTAGCCGAGTTCTTGGTGGTGTTACTTTGGGAAAAGAGGAACACACACCAGCCGGGCATTATACACCAGTGTTCCCGGTATTGTCACATCCCTGTCTCCTTCCCACTTCACACACACACACACACACACACACACACACACACACACACACACACACACACACACAGGCCTGTCTTTAAAAAGAATCCAGTTAAGGTAAGCATGATACCTTAAAAGCAAAGCCTTATCTTTGCTCTCTATCAGGCTCCCTTGAAAGAGCAATGTTGTCTGGCTAGTAGTTCTCTAGGAATCTGTTTTCTTTGGGGCAGCTGCTGAACCTAATGAATCAAGCCAATAAACTATTTTGACAGCATCTGCTTTTTTTTGTTCTTCCCTCTCTCCAATCCCAGCTCCAATCTGAAAGACTCAGACACCATCCCCGCCCGCCCCCACGCTGGAGGCAGACAGCCTCTGTAACCCATTAATGGAGCCATTCTTCAGCAGATCAGAAGGCCTTGGCAGGAATCCAGCACCAGGGGAGGAATCAGGTTCTGCTTTCCAATCAATGCACTGATGAACGCCTTCACTGGACTGGGGCACCAGTGGGGTGCGGAGTGGCTGGCAGGGCTGGCTGCACCCAGATACATCCTTCTACTTTCACCACCTCTGGCAGTCAACCATTTATTCTCTTGAGATTTGTTTTGCTTAGTCTTTAGTGTTTTAGTCTTTTGGAGTTTTCCATCCAAAGCTCAATTCCCAGAGACATGTAGTAACACCTCAACTTAACACCTAGCAGGCTGAGTCAGTACCTGGCTAAGGGGCTGGGAGGGAGGGTCCTGGGTTACCTGGAGGGTGGATCACAGTGAGGAGACATTGGAGGGCATTCAGGCCTCTCCGTGTCTCGCGCTTGGCTGACGTGGGTTGGGCAAGCACAATTTAGCAGGGCCACCACAAGTGGGTTGTTGGTGTGAGGATGGTCTGAATTCTCTGGGAAAGAAGAAGTTGCTAACTTCCCAAGCTTCCATGCCAATTCTTTAAATGTGGAGAAAAATGCAAAGATTTGGTCATTAATGCAACAGGTGGATCATTTGATTTCTAGGAGAGTTATTTTTACCAGACAGTGAGACAGCTAGTGGAGTCTTTATCTTCCATAGAGGAACTTACACACTGGTAATGGAAAAGACAGGTATTAAAAAAAAAGAAAGAAAAAGAAAGAAAGAAAAGGGACAAAGGGGTAGGAGCCTCTACCCTTGGACTTTGGGGTAGGCCTGCCTAGTACATACCCTGTCGGTGTCAGGGAAACATTTGTGGGGCTCCTGCCACATTCCCAGAAGCATAGTGCCATGTGCATGGTGGAAAATCAAGTAATATGGGTTGGTTGTATGAGTGGGCTTGACACATAAAGTAAACCCAGAGGGCAGGGAAGCTGACACAGGTCTCTTTGCCTGTGCCAAGACTGCGGGCACATATCTTCACAGAAAAAGCTGGCTACAACTATTATTTAAGTTATTAAAACCATAGAGATCCTGACTTGTGTTCACCGACATGGGCTTGCATCAGCATTTCCCCTCATAACCTCAGATGTAGCAGAAGGCAATTAAAGCAATGACACCCATGAGGTAAGAGCCTTGTGTTCATTCAGACATTAGGGGAGGAGGTTCTGAAGCCTGGTGCATAACTGATTCCAAAAAAGTAGCACATTTGTGCCCTGGCTGAACAGTGTCCACCATTGGCTATCATCATTCCATTCGTCGTGTAATCGTTTTGAAGCTGAGATCACATTCCTGGACCCTGAGAAGTCAATAGGCTTGGAGTAGGAGCAGACCTTGCGCCTGAGGAGGGGACACAATGCACAGAGGGAAAAACAGCTGAGAGCAACCTGGAAAGCAACCATCAACATTCCACTTGGCAAGTATTGAAAGGTACAAGTGCAATGAACAAAGGCTTAGACATAGTGTGGCCCATCAGGCTGAGGGTCCCCAGGAAGCAGAAGAGAAGGTACAAGATCAGATTGACGGGTAGTTTTGTGCAGAGTTTACATCCCAGTGTTAGAATTTAATTAAAAACAAAGTAGACTTCATAGCCACCATGGTTAGACTTCACCTGTTGTGCAAGGTGGACAATAGATGTGGGTGGGCCCTCCCCAGAAGGAGCAGCGTACTGATTTGGCTGGACACCTGGGAAGAACTACCAAGATTTGCTAATATGTTTTGTAGACCATGAATGCACTATCTGAGGTGCTCCTGAGCTCCTTGTCTTGCTACTTGATTGAATGAACCCAGCTGACTTCCAGCTTAAGAAGTGATTCCAATTTCAGAAGTGAGCAAGGGTTTCTATCAGTTCGAACTCAGAGAGGACTTGGTCTAGGTGCTTATTTTGAACAAAGAGCTGGAAGTACATGTTATCAATTTGCTAACACTGCCATAACAAAATATGTGGTTGGCTTAAACAACAGAAATTTATTTTCTCACAGTTCTGGAGGCCAGAAATCCAAGATCAAGGTGTCGGCAGGTATGGTTTCTTCTGAGGCCTCTTTCCTTGGTTGGCAGATGGCCACGTTCTTGCTGTGTCCTCTCGTGGTCTTTGCTCTGTGTGCATGTGCCCCTGGTGTTTTTGTGTACCCTAATCTCTTCTTTTCATAAGAATACCGGTTAGATTGGGTGAGGGCTTACCCTAATGGCCTCATTTTTAACTTAATTGCCTCTTGAAAGGCCCTATCTTCAAATACAGTCACATTCTGAGGTATGGGAGTGTTTCCACACATGAATTTTGGTGGGGGACACCATTCAGTCCATAACAGTAGGGAAAACTATGGAGGACACCAGGTATGTACTTTTCTCCTGGATACATCTTCAGTGTCCTGCTTCTCCCTGAAGAACACCTTCCCTGGACTGTAAAGAGATATTGCTTTCGTCTCCTGATGTGCCCACCCTCGACTCTCCCTTGACACCGTCCTTCCTTGTGATTTTGGGGACAATCCAAACAGTCTCTCCGACTTGTAGCAGGAAAAACACAGTGCAAGATAAATATTATGTATATTTAGCATGACATGTAAATATTTTATAGAATCTAAAGTAAATAATGTATATATTTGAAAAGTCAGTGTAAATATTTTATAGGCTGCAGGACGACTGGCAAGTGTGGAATCTGGTATGTTTGGAGCTTCCCACAGGACCAGTGGCAGGCAAGGGAAAGGTCAAAGGAAATCGGAATTGGACAACCTGTTTATGGTGCATCAGAAAACGTCTCTCTTTTTCTCCCTCTGCTTGGCCATTTCTTTGAACACACAACCTATTCTCGAATTATCCACAACAACTCAGGACCAACTCCTTTAGCCTGAGAAGCTGCCAGAAAGAGAACGGGATTGCGTCAAGAGCAGCATATAAAACCCTAAATGACTAGCTGAAATTATTTTATTTATTTTTTTTACTGTCTGTCTCACCTACAGAAAGCAAATTCCAGGAAGTCTAATTTTACATATGCTTAATGTGCTGACACATACTAGGCAGTCAATGAATATTTCTTAAATGAAAAAATGGTGAGATTTGATATTAAATTGAATACTTCTTCCACTATACAAGTTTCAAAACATTGCAACCCCACCCTGAAGGGTCAACATTTTACATCCGTAAGTCAGGCAAACCTTCGTGCGTTTATCCACATTGACTGTAGAACGAGCTGAAGTCATCTTCTGTGAGGAGATGTTATTGCTGTTTACTTGGAATTAGAAGGAGGTATTTGGGATCACAGGGCCCCAGGGTGGATGCCACTGCAGTGCAGAGTCCTCCAGGAGGCCTTGGGAGAAGGGAGAAGCACACTGCAGATGGGGATAGAGGAGGCAAAAAGCCAAAGATGGGAGGGAAATGGGAAGATCCTAGAAGATCCTTACTACCTTTGCAAGTTTGCCCATGAAGTACCTCTTCACAAACATAACCATGAGTTTCAAAATTAAGTGTAAGCAACTATTAACTGTTCCAGAATTTTTACTCCATTCAGAATACAACCAGTAACAGCATTAACAGCAAACACTTATCTAGTACTTACCATGTCCCAGGCACTGTTCAGATTGCTTTGCGTATATTAATTCATTTCATCCTTAGAACAATCCCATGAGAAGTAGAAAGTAAAGGTGAAACATAAATACAGAAGATTATGTGACTGAATTATCTAGGAATTTTAATTAACCATTCTCCTTTCACCCATGATATCAAAAACCGGTGTCAGTGGTTAAAACATGTTCTTCCTTCTAGATACTTCCCCTTCATGTGCGTGCGAGCGTGCGCGTGCGCGCGCGTGTGTGTGGTCCTTGTGTGAAGGTAGAGTATCTACCAGGTAAACAGAATCTGCTTGGAAACAAGTCTCACCTCTCACAAAATCCCAGAATTCTGAGGAATGGAAAGACCCTGAGAGACCCCAGCTCCAACCCATCTACTGGACAGATTCAAGGGGACACTAGTTCCAGGGAGCCACCATCACGTGGCTGTCCCTCAGCTCATTAGTTGTGCACAAAACTGCATGATGCCCTGGACCACACCCAGGAGCAGATCTGTTGTCAGTGTTCAGAGCATGGTGAATATCAACTGGCTTTGTCAATGGGAGAGATGTGGGGCAGGGAAGGGACAAGGGAAAAGACAAAGAAAGAAAGCAGAAAAAAAAAAAACTGTTTTTCATTTCTGATATTGCTGTTAGGAGAGCACATGGCGATGGAGCAATCAATCTCAAGCTTTTCTTATTCTTTTCTTAATTTAAAACCAAAGCCATAAATTTTCTGCACCAGAGCACCACTAGAGGCCTGTGCTGCCTTATATTGTGTTCAGCAGGAAGAACAACTGTCTTCTCACATCCTACCCGGTGATGCTCTGTGATGGATATGAAAGGTAGTTCAAGCCACAGTGTACCTATCACACAAGTCACACTGCTGTGGGGAGTGTGCCCACCCACTGTGCCACTTTATCCATGGTCCCAGAGTGCTATAGACAAAGAAAGCCAGAAGTGAGCTAGATGTCTCATAGGATGGGAGGGAGGCATGTTGTGGGCCAGTGCTTAGTTCTTGATGCCAGAGAAGGAGATGGGACTCCCAGGGCCTGAGTTGACACATTGGGCCTTTTCCCGAGGGCAGCTGCTGGGGAGAGGACACACTGCTCACTCTTCCTCTTGGTTTTGTGACCAGGTCCTCAAGTTCTGCCACTGAGTCAAAGCAAATGGACCACACCTCCTCCTCCTTCTACATGTACAACAATAACCTGCACCAGGCTTCTACATCACCTTGGGGCTTATTCAAGTCATTAATTCTTGAGAGGTTCTAACTCACCTACCTGTACATTCCACATCACTGCCAGGGAACCCCAGAGTCTATAGCTGGGACAGAGCTGGGCTTGGGAATATCCTGAACCCCCAGAAACATTTAACTGCACTTCACAGAAGTACACTTGTAGACGGATGCATTTTACTGACACTTTCGATACCATGGAATTGAACACAAAGTGTTTTGTTTTCTTTCTTTTTTACTTTTTTGTTGTCTTATTTTTTGTTTTGTCTGATTTTGGTTGACTTTGTTTGGGTCACCTCCACTTAATGAGGCAGAAAATGCAAGGGACAAGAAGATTCTTTTTTGTTTTGTTCAGATAAATAAATATTAAATGAGTGACTACCGATTGCTAGATGTATGTTGACTCTGTGGATTGAGAGATGGATAAAATATCCATTCTACACTTACCATGGGACAATTGCTAGCGAAAATATGTGTATAGGGAGCAACAGGAGCAAGGACAAGAGGTTCCCAGCTCAGACAGGGAGTGCGGGGACAGTGGCTGGAGAGGTCCCGGTTGGTTGAGTTTCCATATTTGTATTTTTTATTTTATTTTATTTTTAAATTTTATTTATTTATTTTGAGAGAGAGCGAGAGAGAGAGAGTGCACGAGCAGTGGAGGGGGCAGAGGCAGATGGAGAAGCAGACTCCCATCTGAGCAGGGAGCCCGATGTGGGACTCGTTCCCAGGACCCGGGGTCATGACCTGAGCCAAAGGCAGATGCTTAATGACTGAGCCACCCAGACGCCCTACATTTGTATTTTTAATGTACCACGTCAGCAAACCCAGATTTAGAATTCAACAGAGCTGGCTTCAAATGACAGCTTTACTATCTGTGTTAGGGTAAACCAACTGCTGTAACCAATTCCTCACATCTCAAAGGCCCAATGTAGTAAATGCTGTATGTCTTGCTCAGAACACAGTGCAGTGCACATCAGTGGGGTTCTTCTCCGTATGGTCGTTTATGCTTCTCATAATCGCTTCTCCTGTGCCAGGGCCTCCGCTCCATGGCACTCAGTTGTAGAAGGGAAGACAGTGGAGAAGATGCGCTTGCTTTTAAGCTGCCTCAGTCGAGGAGTGACCCACATCCCTTCCATCCACTTTCCATTGGTGAGAACGAACCATGGGGCCAGGAGGAAGATGTGGGCGAGTGACAGCAATCTCTGCCATTCTAGCAAGTCAAGTCATCAAAACACACTGGACAGTGGACACTGGCTCTGACTCCAGCTTCCACCTTCTGGGTAAAGCAAAGACTTATATCTAGGGCACCTGTATGCGTCTTTGTTACTTGGGAGCATTTCAATCACCTGCTGTGATGGTTACATCAGGCAACTGGTCAACAAGCATATGTCCAGGCTCTGTGCTGTCTGGGAATACAGCTGTGGTCCCTGTCCCGATAGAGACACACCACATCTGGTTTTCTTGGTATTCTAATTTTGAAGAATCCTTTACAGTAAATTGTATGTATATTAAGAGGGTATCAAGTATTTCTCCCTTTCTTTAGGCAGCTTAATTTAAGCAGACTGCCTCTAACCTTTGAATCTCAGGTGTTTTCTTAGAGCACTGAAATGTGACTCTTTTTTTTCACGTCTGGGGATAACAAAAGACCAGGTCATAAGGAATGACCCTGCCCTGCTGTTTTGCTTCCAGAGTGTGAGGTCGTCCAACATAAAATACTCCAGATACGTTTCCTGGTACAACATGCCTTGGAAATTATATGCTTTCAACTCAAAGCATAATTGGATACAAGAAACTAATGTTCATGCTGTTTTATAACATGTTTCTCATAGCCTGTGGCCTTTCCTCCCACCTTCCTCCCCCTCCTTGAGTGCACAACTGTTTCAGAGAAGAGATTAAACCTCAAAAGAATCCGAGTATAATCTCCGAGCGGCGATGGATTTGTCAGGAAAACCCTGTCTCCACAGCAGGCTGGATACTGTTACCTGCACCACATTTGTCACTGAATCCGGACTGCCAGTGTTTTTACAGACAGTCGGGATAAAAAAAAAAAAAAAAGGAAAGATAAAATTTATGGATGCCCTGGGGTCTTCCCCATAATCTGACAGTGCTAATCTTTGGTGTTAACGGCGTGGAAGCTACAGACTGCCCCTTCAGAAACTGAAAACGAAGGCATTTAAAAGAAATCAAAGGGCAAATATCACACAAGCCGGACCTCTTCCATCATCTACTCCGTCGTCTGTGCACCCTCCATGCTTTAGGCTGAGAGAGCACTTGAGATTCTGGGGGCCTTTCAGGAGCTTATCTGTATCAGTCAAGGCTTTGAAGTAGAGGTTTCTGGCGTCTCATTACTGACAGAGATCCAACACCGAGGCTGGAGTGCAGTCCGTGGTCTGTGGGGCTTCATCCACACGTCACACGAGCACTAAATTATCAAAGTCGGAGACAATCTTTATGTGCTACCTGCTTGGCCCCTAATAACCCTTCCTGCTTCCTACTGCCTTTCTCTTTCTTGTTCTTGCTTTTCTTTTAGCCTGTGATAGTTTCCTCTTTTTCTCCTCAGTCGAGAAAGTCTTCTTAAAAGTTGGAATGGCCGTTCTCTTCAAGCTCAAGAACTTGTCTTCAAGACTTCTGCAAAAGAAAAAAAAAAAAATGAAGCTTCTGTGAGGTTGAAGAGCTTGAGTCGAAAATGTGCTTTGGAAGGAAAAATGTCCTAGTAACAGGTCAGTCTGTGGTGCCCTGGGGGGTTTAGCTGGAGAGTGAGATTGCGTTACTTATGGTCTGAACCTGGTACTGAAGGGGCCCAATGAGTTCGCAAGCTTTACTGCACTGGGTTTGTGAATCTAGACTGGTAGCTGGCACAGAGCCTCCTACCCTCAGTGCCGTGACCCTGGTGGGCAGTTTGCTGGGATGGTTGGAAGAGTAGGTAGGACATCTAAGCAGCTGTCCTGCTTGTGGTTCAGATTTTCCAGAAAACTTTTTATGTCCGAGGAGCAAGGTGGGGGTCGGGTTGTCAGGGAACAAAGACACAGGCCATCGTGAAAACTTCCTCTTTCCTTGGCTTTCCTCTTCTCTCTGCTATTCTGGGGCCTGCTATTCTTTTGCAAAATGTCAATTATTTCTCCTGTACTTAGGTCAGAGTCACTCAATAAAATGCCAACCCTGAATTGATCCATTCACCTTCACAAATCCCATAAATCCTGCCCCTGCACTGTTGGGTGCTGCAACAGATAGTCAAATAACTATGTTTTCTTGGTCTCCAACATCAGTTTGGCCTTGCAGCCTTTCTGTGTTTCTCCAGCTAGCTCCCTGCCATTCTCCTCCCAGGAAAACTTTTGCTTTCTTCTTAAGTCCCTATTCACCACCTCTCCCAACCCTCAGGAATAAAGAACTTGATCCTGACCATGATGAAGACAAAAGCTATTGGGTAGGAACTCCCTCAAATTCTCCCCACCCTCTCTCTCTGACCTGTAAATTTCTCCACACTCTGCCTGGCCTTATTCCTTCTTTCAAGTTTCTATAAGATGTAAGTCCTTCCTCTTGACCATGGCCATCCCCACCCTAGTTGCTCAAGATTCCACTCCCTCCCCACTCGTAGGAGCCTCAACCCATCCTTCCTCCTCCTATATTTGGTATGAAATATACAAATCTCCCATCCGCATAACACGTTCTCACTCGTATTTACACATGTTCAGATGTCTCCCACCTGAAAAGCAACACACAAGCCCATTCTTTGACCCCATGTTTCCTTCCAGTCATGGCTTTTTGACTCTGATTTTCTTCTCAGTCAAGATTCTTAGAGTTGTCTGAACTGAGTGTCTCCATGTCCTTATCCTCTACCTCCTCATCCTATCACAGTTTTGTCTCTGCCCTGCTACCACATTACTATTGAAACTTCTCCCCAGAGACAGCAATGCTCATCTTACCATCAAATCCAATGGCCACTTTATTTTGTATCTGACTTGTCTTCTCATTGGTATTCAGTCCTTTCTTCTTGGACGACTTCCTTTGATGCCAAGCGCCCTTCATTTTTTTTTTTTTTTACCTCCCTTTGTCCCGCAGAGAAGATTTCACCACATAGTAGGTACTTATAGATGTTTGAACAAAGAACTTGCATTTATTACCCCTTTATTCTTGTTTTTTGTTCTTTTCTCTTTATTTTTTTTATTCTTCCTTGCTGTGCCATGGATCGATCAGCTTCTTGCTCTCTGGTGGGAGATGGGGAGGGATTCTGGGCCCTTACCTTACCTTGCATGACACAAACTCAGTGATCTGAATATCTAGGGGAAATCTACTCAAGGGAAATGGAGCCCTGGCCCCACCCTGATGTGTGATCATGAAACCAGCTGAAGGGAAGGAGCCATTGAGTGCAGATCCATGAGCTGGATCATAATTTCTCAGGAAGTGAGAAGGCATTTTGGCAACATGTTATCAACACCTCAAAACTAGGGGCCATATCTGTTTTCTTCTTTAAAAACCCCTCAAAATACTTATTATCTTTGAATAATTTTGGCAGCTGAAATTCCCCAACAAGTGACTCTATCTGGAAGTTACGAAATGCAATTTTAAGCCTAATTTTTGGGTAAGTCAACATCTTCTTTCTATTAACGGAATCTGGCCCAATGGAGGCAAGCAAGAAGTTTTGTACAACTCTACCTCTGTTCTTTTTTTTTTTCCTGGCATTTTGGTAGCACTATAATTGCCCATGGTCATGGGGAAGGAGATAGCAAAATAAGTAAACTAAAAATATATTTGAATTATGAAGAGCATACTTGATGCCAAGAACCATGCTATGTGCTTTACATATATCAGTCTAATCTTCAGGTCTATAGGTAAATATTACTATACCCATTTTACAAATAAAAAAAAACAACAACAGGTTAAGAGGAGCCTTAACCATGTAGGCCATGTAAATAGCAAGTCAGAGAGCCAGGATTTGAACCAGCTCTGATGGCCGCATAGGCCTCCACATGCTACTCTTATCAAGGTCAGCACTGACCATCATACTGATGAACCCACCAGTTACAATAACCAGGACCAGTAATATTTACCCAGAGGTGCTGATACATTTATATTTAAGTACCATAGATCTTATGTGCTGTTCCTCTCTGTGGAGGGTGCTAGGAACAACAAAAAGAGTAAATAAAGGAGGATGAAAGAAGAGAAGAGGGTAGATCCTTTCTCAGTGTAGATCCTCATTCAGTCATTCAATAAAACCATTTATTGAGCAAGGAATTTTACTAGGTACTTGGGAGATGCATAGATAAAGAAAATCCTATTCCTACCATCAGGGAGTTTATAATTTAGAAGAGGAGATAAGGCAAGTGTCCAGAATTGCAAAGTTGTGAGGAAGGATGTGATCTATGCCAAGGAGAAGGTCAAAGGGCTCTGCAGGTGAGGAGACTGGACCGCTATTTGGGAGCTGTGGGGGTCAGGGTTACATCACCAAGAATGGACACTTCCAAGAGCACAGAACATTTTGTGCTTGGCGGCGGGGGGGGAGGGGGATGCACACCCATGTAGGAATAAACCCATAGGAAGGACAAAACAGTGGAAAAGAAAGAGGGGCAGGGAGAAACAAATGTTAACTATGAAGTTATATATTCATTATTATATATAAAATAAAATTATATTTTACAGTAGTCCTAAATTATTTTTTTTCCTCTCTCTCCCTCTCTGTGCCTGGAAAAAGACAGCCATAAAGGAAAGAGGGAGAGAGAGAAGGAACACATGTGAAGATGATTCAGAGTCAATCTTTGGCCACTGAAATCATCTGGCCCAGATGAGAGATGCCACAGCCCCTCCAGTGTTTGACTGCCACAGGGTAGGGCCCTTAGGAATGCATCACCAGGAGGAAATGGAGCCTGATTTAAATAACTCTAAAGCCAGATTTCAACTGAGATTGCCCCGAGGGTGCTTGGAGGACCAGGAGCAAAAGCAGATAATAAGCAAAATGGCTTAGCTTTTTTATTTTTTTTACTCCGGTCTTCTATCACAGAGCTTGACAGACAGGTCTTTCTGTCCCAGTGTATATGCTTTCTTAGGGTCCAGCAGGGAAGGGTGGGCTTATTAAACTGGGATCGGATCTGAAGGGTATGTAGTTTCCATTGTGGGGTTGTCGGGACAAAGAGGGCCAACAAAGAGGAAGATAACGGGCATCCGGAGCATTTGCTGAAGCATGAAGAAGGGCCAAAAATATCCATACTGATCGCACCCCTGTCGGACTTGTGCCACGTTCTTATGTCAGTGAATCACTTCTGCTCATTGAACCATAAACGCCAGACAAAGTGCATGTCCCCGAGTCTCCAGGTAGCCCTGCTTGGACTGCCTGCAAGGATGTTTTGAGGATGGGGCCCCCAGATATGCAGGGCACCGATAGCAGTGGGAGTAAATCTATTTGCCACATTTGGACTTGATGTGCGGTTTCTAGGATTAGAGGGAAAATATTTATATGGGAGAAGAGTGGTGCTTCCTCATGAGCTTCGTTTGAAACTGGAGGGCGTCTGATTGAGGGAGGGCTCATTTCTGTCCCCACTCTGTGAAGTTTGGAAGAGAAAGGTAGGGCAACACCTGAAGGGCTGATGTGTTTGTTGGGTCAAAACTGGGCCCAGCAGATAACTGACCGGTTCTAAAATTGTCCTTTTGCTCTCTGGCTCTTTCCCAAAAGTGAGCCACATGTTTTATTGCTGTCACCTGTTTGTGTTTCAGACATTTATCGCTCTGGGAGGCTCACACTGCCAAACTTGGTTATTCATGTCCAGCACTCCTCTCTGGGGGAAGAACAACTTTTGTCAAACTGTGAACTGCCTTATAAACAAGACTGATCTGTGAATACAGAAGTGGATCCTCAAAGCCTCTGCTCGAATTGTGGTCAGACTAGTATGGAGGGCATTTGGACTGAAGTCCAGTCTCAGGCAGAGTTTCTGGCATAATCGCAGTCCTTCCTGCTTCCTGAGCTGCCTGCAGGTTCAGCTCTGGTCACATCTTCTAGACTGAGAGTGGGCTGTGCGCCTCCCCCACCACAGCTGGCTTCTCTGGGTTTCTCTAAAATGGTGCCTTGGCCATTTAGGACTTAACATGTCAAGGAGGCAAAAACAGGTTGTTGGATGAAAGATCAAGGGACAGTGAATATACTTCACCTGGGGCTCATTGCCATGCAGGGTCAACTTGCTCCAAGAAGGTAAGATGACTCTGGATGACACTGAGTAGTTAGAAGTATATTTTAGTGTTCTCAAAAGACCAAAACCAAACCAAACTGAACCAAAACAAAAGAAAAAACTATGCGCAGAAAGAATTATATTATGTTAGGGTATAAAAATCCTTGTATTTCAAAATGTGTATGTATATGTGGGTGTCACGAGAATAATATTGGGTCAGTTTCTGAATAGCATACAGTCTTTCATTCAACAAAAAGTTACTGAATGTCTACTAAGTTCCAGGCACTGTTCTGTACTGTGAAGATACGAACGTGAACAAAACAAAAATTTTTCCCACGTGGAGGCAGGAGAGGGGAATAAACAAATAGTCAAATTATGACACTTCATGTGACATACAGTAATAGGTTTAAGAAGAAAACAAAAACAGTGAGATGTAGAGAATTCTAGAGGCAGAAGAAGGCTTACAATTTTAAATATGATGGTTGGGACGGGCCTCACAGAGAAGGTGGCATTTGAGAAAGACATAATAGAGAGGAACAATCATGCAGCTATCTGGGGAAAGGGCTTTTTAGAGGTTCATTCATAATAAAATGTATTTTAAAATATCCAACAAATATGAATTTTTCATCAGTGACCCTCAGTCTAAAAACTTCACCTATCAGGGACACATGGGTGGCTCAGTCGGTTAAACATCTGCCTTCAGCTCAGGTCCCGATCCCAGGGTCCTGGGACGGAGCCCCACATCAGGCTCCCTCCCTCCCTGCTTGTGTGTGCGTGCTCTCTCTCTCTCTAATAAATAAATAAAATCTTAAAAAAATAAAAATAAAAGCTTCACCTATCTCTTTGAGGCCTCATATTTTGCAAGAACACTGAGACGGAGGGACCAGCCACACCCTGGGCAGGGTGAGTCGCTTTCCAAGTAAAACAGAACCTTCCTCAGGGAAGAATCAGGAAGTTTCTGAGTGGCGAGGGGCACAATGGAGCAACTGTGTATCTTCAAGCAAAACCACATACACATCAAGGAACCAAAGTAAATGATGGAAACAGGATAGGGGCTCTCACCAAATGGTAACCTTTTGTACCCTATTCTTTCCTACTTTCATCCAATTTTCAATAATGTTTGATTCAATTCAGATATAAACTGTTATCAAATGTGTGAATAAATGGCTCCCAGATTCAACACCAAATTGTGCATGCTGTTCTCTAGACACTTGCAGGCAAAACAGAGGAAAGAACACATGACTAGCCCAGGTCTTGTCTTCAAGGAGGGGTCCACAGAATTAACTCCAGGGAGTAACCTATGTAGTTAGTAAAAATGAGCACACTTCATCCTCTACTACAAAAACATATGGAACTTGGTCACTCTCTGAGAGGAGAACACAGTGGCCCCATTCTGCTGCCGAGGTCCCATGGCACCTAACATAAGAGGAATGACACTCTGAGCACCACGACTTCTCTCAGAGGCCTCAGGATTCATTTCTCTGCCCTTACCCTGACAACCATCAACCAAATAAATGCGGGCAACAACGCACTACCCAAAGTTAGCAATCTACAGAGTTCCCCAATGTAAAAACGCATGTGATCAGAATCCATGGCAGCTAAAAACCCACACAAGAATGTTTTTTTAGCAGACACACTGGAGCTATCCAGCCTGAGGTGAGGAATTGTGTGTGTGTGTGGCAGGGTACTGAGGGCAGGGGGCACCGGTGTGTGTCTGGAAGGGAATTTGTGAGAAAAGCCAGTGGAAGGTGCCTCAAACTCTAGCAGAGTCCCTTTGGTGATTTCCTAAGTCTATTTGCCTCAGCTTCTTCATCTCTAAAACAGACTATAGAAACAGTCTGTGTGTTATGAGAGTTAAATGAATTAATATTTGTGAAGCATAACAGTTCCTGGTATATAGTAAGCACTTCATAATAAATCTTTTTATTATTCTCAAGGAACAAGGAAAGATCTGCCTCTCTATTCTTTGCCTTTCTGTGTATTTTCTGATTTTTATGAAACCCAATCTCAAATTCTGCTGAAGAAGGACTGCAAGATGAAAAAAGGAAAGGCATAAGCTCTCTGTATGGAAGACAGAACCTTATGGAATGTCTGATTGAGCCATGTTTCTGGTACACTTCTTCCTCCCGTCCCCCTCCTCTCCTCCTCCTCCCCCTTCCTCCTCCTCCTCCTCCTCCACTTCTTCTTCCTTCTCCTCCTTTTAGAGAGGAAGGAAGTGGGAATTGTAATTCTATACATATTTTAAAGAGCACCAAACATTAACAGTATTGTTTTGTACAGTGAATTTTATTTTAGATTTGCCCACATATTTACCATGCTCAATTTTTTCCATTGCTTCCTGCATCTCCAACCTTCTATTTGGGATTATTTTCTTTCTAACCCTCTCTTCTGTATCTTCTATGTTCCCTATCCATTTGACTCTCTGTTCTTCCTTCTATAATATTTTCTTCTGGTTTATCTTCCACTTCACTGATACCTTCTTCATCTGTGTCTAACCTGCTCTTTTACCCATTTATTGAGCTCATAATTTTGGCTTTATGTTTTTCAGTTCTGGAATTTCTATTTGCTTCCTTCTCAAATCTTTTTTATCATCTTTCATACCTTTCAAATTTTTTCTGAAGTTTTTGAGTTTTTGGTCCTTTTTTTCCCCTTGAACATAGAAAGTTACCTTAAAGACTATTTCTGGTAATTGCACCCTCTGGAGTCCCTCTGCATTTATGTCTGCTTTCCATTGTTTCTCGTGGTTTTCATTTATGTTGTCTTGTCTTTTCTTTTGTGCCTTGATATCTTTAATTTTTGTACTTGAAATTGTACTTGAAAAATGATAAAAATTATATGAGATCTTTTCTTCCAGTAAAGTTTATTTCTTCTTTTTCCAGCATCTGGGTACACTAGTACTCTTGGATCATCTCAGTCCAATTTCAAGGACTAGAATTTTCTGTGCCACCAAGATTATTTGAAGCTGAGCTACAATCCACTTGAGGACTGACTTATCTTTCTTCTGGTATTTCTCCCTTCTGGGTCTCCAAGATTGAAGGGTTTGCCAGAGCCTCCCACACTTGGTGAGCCTTAGACACCTATTTTTTGTCCTCCTAGCCCCATGAGGCTTCTGTCCTATTTTTGATTTGGTTTGATTAAATCTTATTTTGGTTAGCTTTTTGATACCTTCAAGAAGACTTTTAAAATAGTTTTTCAGATTTTCTAATTGTCTTCGGCAAGAGATTTGTCCAACTTGACCCAAGGGTACTATTATTTGTCACTCCTTCCACTGAGACATTTTTCTGGGGTTCTGTAAATGGTAGGGCTGAAAGATCACTACACAAGTCCTGTCTTTACTGCTAATAAACAGTATGAATTTTAGCAAATAACGTTAGCTATCTGGATTTTTTTTCTCTTTTACATCAGGAAATTCAATTAGATGATCTTTAGTCTTCCTTCAAAGTCCAAAATTTTATGATTTCTTGGCTTAGGACTTTCCAAAGAGAAAAGTATGATACATTAGGAACAGAGGTCCTCAAACTTGTGGGAGTTTAAACTGACTAAAAATACCAAACATGCTTGCTTTATTCTAATCCCAGTATTTTTTAGGAAAATATTTCCTGATTTTCTAGCTAGTGACTGATTTCATCATTCTTTTATCTGAGGATGGAGGAAGCCTGAAGCCCATCTGCATCATCAAGATCCACTCAGATGGTAGCAACCACTCCAGCTTTTTAGAATAGAAAATTTGGGGTAAGTAATCGTTGGCCAGGTACTGGGGAATTCTAAAGGCAAAAAAGGAACTCGTAGGTACTAACTGCTTTGTTGTAGCTATCTCCCCTTGAGCTGGAGGATCAAAAAAAAAAAAGGGGGATGGAATTACTAAAGCACAGAAGCTTGGAAGAAGGGTCTGTGGAGACAAAACTCAGACCTCTGAGTAGGGGACCTGCTGGTGCTGGTGTCTTAGGAACTTTTTTTTTTAATTTTATTTATTTATTGGACAGAGAGAGAGAGACAGTGAGAGAGGGAACACAAGCCGGGGGAGTGGGAAAGGGAGAAGCAGGCTTCTCGCCGAGCAGGGAGCCTGATGTGGGGCTCGATCCCAGGACCCAGAGATCGTGACCTGAGCCGAAGGCAGTTGCTTAACCAACTGAGCCACCCAGGTGCCCCTGTCTTAGGAACTTTAAGCAGAGTCCTCAGAGGCTGGAACTCAGCTTTTGAGGAGAGTCCTTGTTGGATAATCAGGTATTGCTGACGGGGCACAATCAGGCTGGTTCTGAGCGCTGGAAGAGTTGCCAACTGCAATCAATGACTGCTACAGGAACAAACTTCTGTCCAGGGAAAGACAAACACAGAAAGGAGCCAGTCTCTTCTCTCTCATCCAGCCTTCCAGTCTCTCTCTACTGCCTCCAACTGGCAGAACCTCACATAGAAACTGCGGGCAAAGGAGAAACCCTGCCTCAGCATCACAAAGGTGATTATAAAAGGAGGGGTTTAAACTTGACAGACAATATTTTAATAACCAGGACACCATCTTTGCAATCTGCACTGACTCTGGTTTATTTTGTCATGCTGTCACTGTGGATTATTGGAGTCTTAAACTAATAAGCTGTGTTTATGCCCCAGGTGTTTATGTTGTTTTCCCTGGACATACTAGGTACACTAATAGCAAAAAATAAAGGAGCAAGGCTTCAGAGCAATAATTGAAAAGATAATCACTTTAGGAAGCAAAAGCTTATTTCTTATTCCTGTTTTCAACCTATCTGTATGTTACTATTTAATAAATTACCTTGTCTTAGCTCATACAACACTCACTTCACTGTATTGTAATATACCACTAGAAAACAATTCTTGCCCCTATATTCCCAAACTAGCAACATTTGAAAGCTCATTTTGCTGAGTCTCTGAAGGGTCTCTATGATTCATATATTCTAACATGAGCTTCTGCTTAAATACACACAGACTCCAAGGGAGCCTTCCCTCAAGTGACCTGTGATTAATCTGGGTTACTTGTAAACAAATAAGTTTCCTTCTGCTTTGGTTTGCTGCATTTCTCTGTCCCTTCCTTTCTTTGCCACTATAAAAGGACTGGCTCTCATTGTGTTAAAAGTCAAATTTCATTTACAATGAACTCCGCAGTGGTATTTCAATTATTTTTATTATTGTGGAGTTTGTTATATCTAGTAATATTTGTTGTTATACAACTATTTAATTGGGTTTCCCGAATCCTTGTGTTACACTGAAACAGTGATGTTTATTTTGTAATAAATGAGTTACTTATATATGGTAGAATGGCCAGGGGATTTTCCAAACCAGCTGAAGAGATGAGAGCTCTATGTTCTAGAAATTTATACCCTCCAATATCAACATGAGTACCAATACATTTACCAATATAGAGCAACCGGCATAAAGCAAGTCCAAAGCAGAGCATTATAGCCATTAAACGTGGACTTTGCTATCCGTTAGGAATAATGATATGAAGAAGGACCTCGAGGCATGATGTGCTTGATACCACCATTTGTTAATCAGGCTTCTCCAGTTGCAAACAATAGAAACCCTCTCCAGTAAATTTAAGTAGACACAGAATTTACTGTAAAATATTTAACAGTGTACAGATTCTCTGAAAGGGCCAGAGCAACAGTCTTGGAGGCAATGCATCAAGGAACAGTGCCCAACACTAGCACCACTCCAGTGACAATTGCAATGGCCCTCTAATGAAAGGGCCATTAGGGGTCAAGCAAGATGATAAGTTCTAGAAATCTGTATGACATCGCACCTATGCTCAACAATAGTGTATTTCACACTTAAAAAATTAAGAGGGTAGGTTTTATGTTAAGTGTCCTTACCACAATAATATAAAATTTTAAAAAATACATAAAAATAAAAGGAGTCCAAGGTATAGACACTGTAAATTGTTCTTTTGACACTGAGTTCTGGCCTCTACCAGTGGAAATGTTCCCTCTAAGCCTGAAGCTGTCTGGGTTCTGGACAGCATTTCTTTCTGGTATAGTCTTATGTGACCACATCTGGTTGGTTGAGTCTAGCTCACATCCCCTGTGCCCTAGCTGCCAAAGAGGTTGAAAGAGCATGTTTCTGCCTGCACGGAAGGCTGAAGGAGCAAGTCTGGGAGGCACTGACTCATAAGATAGGGAATTCCCAAGCACAGGAAGAATGTTTAAAGGTACTGGCGACCAAAAAGAATGGAGGATGCCTAAGTCATTTCTCAACGTGTGATACTTAGCATCTGCATCTTAATATCTCAGGGCGCTGATGAAAATGAAGATTTCTGGGCCCTGCGGCCAAATCCAATGAATTAGGAACTCTGCAAGGGAATCAGCAACCTACATTTTCCAACAGGCTCCTCGGATGATGGTGTTGAATGCTACTGAGGGAGAAGCCCATATGCAGTTTATATTTTCAAAAGCACTTTGAAAAATTGTATTTGATTTACTTTTAGAAGTGAGTAAGAAAAAGCTATTAACTGCTGCCTCAGTCAGAGATCAACATCTCTGTAATTCTATATAGAAAAGTCTTCTGCTATGGACAAGAGAAATAGTAGATATCTGCTCTTCTTTCCACAGGAGGGGCCTCAAAGGAAAGGACAGAAGACGGTATGCCAGTGTGTTCCGGAGCACGGACTCTGAAGCTGGACTGCTTGGGTTTGAATACACTTTATCCCAATTAGCAGTGTGGGGCAGACCATATTTTCCAAAGATGGCCACAACAACATCACCCAGCCCACATGCTATACTGGAATCTAAAACACCGACACCTCCCCATCTAGAGATGGAGGCAGTTTCTCCTCCTTTTGAATCTGGGTGGGCTGCTTCAGCCAACTGAACGTAGCCAAAGTAATGCTTCGTGACTTCTGAGACAAGCTCGTGCAAATCTTGTGCATTTCTACCTGGTCCTCTTGGGACACTCTGGGAATCCAGCCATAGTATCACGAGGAAGCCCAAGCAACCCATGAACAGGCTGACACCCTGGCTCACAGACCTGGCCGATCTCCCCAGTGACTTGCCAGCCATGTGAGTCATTTTGAAAGTGGATCCTTCAGCGCCGCCCCCCCCGCCCCCAGCTGAGCTGTCCTACCTGATACCATATAGTGCAAGGACAAGTCATTCCTGCTGATCCTTGAAAAATGGTAGATTAGTGAAAAAAATAAGCAATTGTAATTGTTGCAAGCCACTAAATCTGGGTGGTTTGTTACACAGCAACAGGTCACTGATGAGGAGATGAGTTATTTAACCTCTTTGAGCTGCAGTTTCTCTGTGTAAATGGGGGGGACAATAATTGTATCAACTTCATAGAGTTGTAATGAGCATTAATTATTATTAAATGTAAAGCACTCAGAAAACAGCCTTACAATCTTACAATAGGTGCTGTTTGAGTGTTGGTTTGAGGAAAGGGTTAAGAGTGGATGTGATGAACATGAAGGATATAGGCAATCCAGAATTTCTTTACACATGTAGTAAAATTGCCCCAAAGTTCACATATTCCAGCTGGGGCAATTTAAATTACTAAGTACCCAAATGATAACTTTTTTTTAGAACAAAAAATTAGTTTCATTTTTAATTTTCCCTATCATTTCAGCTAAACTAATTTCAATACATATTAATTAAACCGTATTTTCATTCTTACCATGAATCATTGATTTTTATCGTTTCCGAGTCAGATTTCAGAGGCTAGTGACCTGGTTCTGTTTCATAGCTCCCTTTCCCTTCGTGAATGACCCTAGCCAATTACCTCAGTTCCCTCCAGAGACTTAGTAATTTCCAAATAAGCACGTGGAAAATAAACAAATAATCAGACATGATACAAATGTTACTTCTTCCTGTTATTCCCGCACGTGGTTGTTTACCAGGCAGATAACCTGTTGGGAATAGCAGAGCTGAGAATCAGAAAATCTAACACTGCAGCTTGGATATGGTAAAATCTTCCCGGGCACTAAAATGCCATAGGAATGAGGTGCCAGGGGCTGGGCCATTGCTCGAGGAGACAGCAGTCATAATTAGAAGGATCTAAGAGGGCAGGTGACCCTTGTCAGGTCACAGTCATATAAACTTCCATCATCTGGCAGATGTCACTGGGACAGGGACAGACTGCCTAGTTAACAGGAGTCCTCTCTTTTTCCCCCTATCTCAAAATACCTGCAAGACAGTGTATTCGTTCCTTATTGCTGCAAAGAAAATTGCCCCCCAAACTTAGCAGCTTAAAACAACAAACACTTATTATCCTGCAGTTTCTGGGGGTCAGGAAGGAAGGATGGGCTTAGCTGTGTGGTCCAAGATCTTATAAGGAGGTTGCGGTTAAGCCATGGGCTGGGGTTAGTCTCATCTGAGAGCATGACACAGGAGGATCTTCTTCCAAGATCACTCACATGGTTGGTGGCAGGAGGCCTCAAGTCCTCACTGGCTGTTAGCCAGAAGCTCCAGTTCTTCAGCGAATAGGCCTCTCCATAGGGCTACTCACAACATGGCAGCTTGCTTCCCATAGGAGTGAGAGACAGTGAGAGAAAGAAACTTAGAAGGAAGCTGAAGTATTTTTATAACCTAATCTTGGATGTGACATGGCACCCTTGCTACAGTATTGTATTTGTGTCACTGAACAATGCTGGTACGGTGTGAGCTGGGACCACACAAGGTATGGATACCAGGGTCCAGGGATCACTGGGGCCATGTTCAAGACTACTTACCACAAGACATCTCTGTGTGTAAACTTCTTTTCTTTGTGTTCCTTTCAAGTCTTCTCTCAATGGTTATCTTAATCATATTTCATCTGTACCAAAGTATGGGAGGGAAGCTAGAGGAGGCTTGAAGCACCCTGGCATTTCCCTGGACTCCAGTCGAGTCATGTCAACAGCTCTCCAGTCAGGCACGACCATGTACTTGGCTGTGAGCTGGACACCACATGGGTTGCAGACATGAGCAGCTAGGGTGCCTGTCCCCTGAGAGCTGGCATTCTTCTGAGGGCAAAGGAGTCAGATCATGCATAATTACAAGACAAGACAATATATAGCAGATACAAATACAAAAGAAGTTGTGTTTGCATCAAGAATGTAGTGAAGTATTATTTATGCCATTTAACTTTTCATTAGTAAATTGAATGAAGACATTAGGCTAAGTGATCTCAAGAACCTGTTCAACTTTTAGTTTTCTGAGGATTGTGTGCCCAAAGAATATAGAGAGTGGAAGGAGACCTAGCCTGGCCTCATGATCAAGAATCTTCCAGAGTTGTCTGAGATGGCCTTCTGGCGCTCAAGGAACTATGGGATGTGTGGGCTAAGAAGGGAAGGGGTGGAGGTTGAGGATTGTAGTTCATTCCGAAGTGACAGAAGCCAGAACTCACAATTTCACTGTACTTCCATACAGTGCCCTAGCCTCTGTTTCCTGGGGACAGAGCATCAGCAGTACCTGGAGGCTTGCTAGAAAGGCAGAATTGCAGTTGCCATCTGAAAGCCGCTGAATCAGTCTGCATTTTCAACAAGAGTTCCAGGTGGTTGGTATGCACATCAAAGTTGAGAAGCTCTGTTCAACAACCGTCATCAAGAGTGGAGTGTTACTTGTGTTTCTCGATGGTATGTATGCACCCAGATCAGGCTGACAGATGGACATGGTGAGTATTTGGAACGTTGGGGGATCTCCCCCTCCCTCCCTCCCTCCCTCCCTCCCTCTATTTCTCCATCCCTCTTTTTCTTCCTCCCTTCCTCCCTGCCTTTCTTCCTTCTTTCCTTCCTTCTGCCCTTGCCCCCCCTCTTCCCCTCTCTCTCTACCCCCTTCCCCTCTCCTTCCATCCCTTTCTTTCTCCCCCCCCCCCCCACCTGCATTGGCATTATCTTTTTATTTTTCTATGGAAATATTGAAACAATTGAGACTTGTTTTTGTTTTTCTCCATCACTTGGAGCTGATCCCTTTCATCTTTGATTCAGCCAATTCCCTTCAAAGCTAAATATTAAACAGATCTGTCTCCTGACAGCTGACCCTAAATTGGGACAGGCCGTGGTCCTCCCCTTGGGGGTTGAGAGCTGAGCCGACAAAGGTAGAGGAGAGACAGGATGGAGCCAGTTCCTGTCCCCTGGGGAAGCCCAAAAATTGTGTCTCTGCCTTCACATCAGCCAAACAGCCAATAGCCAAACAACCGATAGCTTCTGGAAGGCATTCTTGTAGAAATTCCTTCTTTTGCCAGAGGGTGAAAGGGTTGCTAATTGATTTTGTCTGCCTTTCAGATGGACTCAGAAAGACACAGGGTTTGAATTCTAACAGAGAGATAATGTTTTTAGATACCGGACCGAAGTTTTTATGTACGCCATGTGACCTAGCTTGGCACATTAGTACTTTTTTTTTAACCAGCCTGTCATTCTATTCAGTGAAATAGGAGCAGTAAAGTTCATTAGTTTGACCACCTTCTAAAAAACATGCTTATTTCAAAAACCATTACTTATTCACAGCAAATTAATAAAAGAAAGCTAACTCTTCCCAAATGCTTTGAGACACAAGTGACTCTGCCTCTCAGGGTAGAGATGGGTGGGGGGTTCTGTCCCGAAGACAGACCCCCGGCCAGAGAGAACCCACCTCAGACTGTTTACAACCTCCAGGGCTTGCGCCTAAACACGGCGTGCTGCTGGCTTCACATCGGATGTGCTGTGTGTTGATACATGAAAATATGGAAGAGAGGAGTTAGTTAGAGAAGACAAAAATGACAAAACACCAGTTTGCCTTACCATTTCATGCTCAAATGAGAGAGAGGGAAAGGGAGAGAGAGAGATTAACCTCATTCAGAGCTTTAACTCATATCCTTTTGTTTTTCTACATCACCTTCATGTATCTTTCTGTACTTTACATATTTCTATAGATGGGTCTAAAATCTTTCTAGATCAAGCAAGGATATAAATTTCTTATTTTGATAACTGTTCAAAATTAATTTTTATTTTTTTTAAACCTGAAGTTACTCTGGAGTTCAGGAATCAATGGCTTTGTAACTGCTGTTAAAAACCAAGGGCTCCTCCTAGTGATACTGCTGAAACAATGCAGTGTACTAATTCCAGGTACCTTTGTTGTTGTTGTTGTTGTGTAACAGGCTAATGAGCCTGTTACTAGCCCCTTCCTAAATATGTATTGAGAATCTATTGAGTTCTCAGACCAATAACGGATGTATTTTAGCAAACTGCAGTAACTCTTTCCGGCCACTAGGGGCCATTGGACTAAATTGTCTTCCGCTTCAAGGGAGAGTTCCCCAGTGAACCACCAGGGGGGTAAAAGGAAGACTTGCTCCCACTCCAAAGTGGGATATTCTTAGGGGTAAAATCAGGCTTATCATATTCAACAGTTCGGTATTTCTCTACTTTGGTTATCATTCAAAATGTCTTCAAAAGGGAAACCATGTATATTCCCTCAGTATTAATCCTAGAACCAGTTATTCTACAGTAGTGATGCGCCTACAAAGAGATTGCTCTGGCTTCATCTATAATCGTCAGCAGAAGTGGAGTAGAATGAAAACAAAGAAGCTGACATCCCTTTTACTATTATCTGCTGTAGTCACGATTGCTTGCCTACTCCTTACCCTAACAAAGAACTGTAGTTACAATCCCTACTGCCCCCCTTCCAAGCCCTCCATCTGCTACCCCCTTTTATCCTCCGGCTAAGATGAGAAGGATTGCACCAGGTGCTCAGGGCGGAGAAAAGTGTTATTTTCTTTCTCCTTCCCTGCCTGGGATGATTTATTAAGCAGTACCATTGCAGGCCAGGTACACGAGGCACCATCATCTTTTCGAAAGTGCTCAGCAGAATTTAGAAGACACCATCTCCCTGGTTTCACCGATGTTTAGCACCAGAAAGGACTATTGGACACTACAGGTGACTGCACAAGTCCTGGAGACCCAGGTGGCTTTGCGGCATTGGCTGGAACACGACCAGGGCTCGGCCGCCTGCAGGAAGGCCTCTCCTTTCTTTGGATGACGTTACAAGATGGTTCGTCTGTGAACTTGTGGAAATAGCTTTGAAAGGAAGTACTGCAAGCTGGTTTGTTGTAATTGTATTTGCGTACTGTTGAATGTAAAATTGACGTGTCCTCCTCATAATTAAAGTTGTCATCTCCAGGTTTTATTCAGTTTTAATCATGCTTGAACTTGCAGATTTGCCTTAAAGCTTAGATGTTTCATCTCAAAAGGCAACTGGCTGTGTGAGCAGAGCAGAGAACCCAGTAGCAGGCTAGAATTTTCTTCCGTAAAGTGCTGTGTTATCGCAATGCAGTCCCCATCATCTGGACAGCCTGTTCCCACCACATAGGGTGATTGCTAAGGACGGGATTTCAGGATTGGTGGACATTTTCCCTTCTTCTGATGCCCACTGTGTTGGGCTATCAGGGTGAGGACGAATTTTCTTGGTTGGAGTCTTGCTGTGGTTGCAGCTTTCTTATGGAATGGTGGGGGAAGTCACGTTTGAGCATTAGGATGTGGACTGCAGGCATGAGCTCTGCCTGCAAATTATAGCAAGGTCTGAGCTCGCAGGGCCTGGCAAAGAGACAAGGTGGCCATGGTTGGCTTGGGCCCCGAGCCAGGGCCCCTACAGCACAGGAGCCAAGCTGGGGCTTCCTCTCTGGGCCACCGCAGCTCAGCGCATGCTTGGATGACAGACAGACTCTTTGCTGCTTCTCCTGAATCATGGAAACAAACAGGCTGGGCCAAGATGGAATAAACGAAGCTGAAGATTAAAGAACATTTTCAGAGAAATGTGAACTAGTGATCTGGAGAAGCCGATTTTGTCTTTCCCACTCTCTTTTATTTCAAAGTATCCTCTTGTCGGCCTTCTCCTTTCAGCCGTGGGCCCGTTGGCTGCTCAGGCAGCTCAGACGTCTGCAGGGACTTCTGGAGGCAGAAGTGCGGGGAGGACCGGAGCCAGAACCTTGTCTGTAGGCTTCTTCATCTGGACCGAGAAGGTGCTCAGGGTCTGTACCTACTGCAGCCCGTAGTCTTCCTGGAGAGCTGAAAGGAAAGAACAGGGACACTCACAGAGCCCGAGGTTCCCTGGTTAGTCTACTAACTCTACTAGCTCTACTCCTTCCTCTCTCCCTACAAATTCCACCCCCTACCCCGGGATGTCAGGTTTTTTTTTTTTTTTTTTTTTTTCCAAGATCCAATTGAGTTCATCATGAACTGCCCATGGTGAGAGCATCAATCCGTCTGTCTCTTGAGACAGTCTCGGGTGTGTTTATGAAATGAGCCCTGAAGAGTCCAGTTTCACAATCAACCATGTGCCTAAAAATAGGAGAGGTTTTGTTCCAAGATAATTTTGTTTTTAAACAGCAAGATCAACAAAAGATGCCTTCAGGGAAGTGGTGGTCCTACACTCAAGTCTAGTGAAACTCTGCACTCCCTCTCCGAGAAAGGGCAGGGATGTGGCTCTAACACGATTCTCTTCCCATCTTCTCACGCTCACCAACAGTAGGGATGAAGCCCCAAACAGTAAATTATGACTGGAAGCCATTAGGACCCTATCACCTGGGGCCAGCGGTCCTATTTAATGAGCTATCTCAGGGCAAGGCATGGTATAATTGGTTAGAAAGCTTTTTATGAAGCCCAGAATGCTGGTTGCCAAGCCTCTTTTCCTCTAAATTTTCAAATCCCTGGATAATTCCCTGGAAATGTAATCCGGATGTTTCTGACTCATGTATTTTTAAACCTGCCCCATTATTGTTTTCAAAAGGCATTTGATAAAAATTCAGACTGAGCTTTTTTTTGTCTTCATCCAGTCAAAGACTCCTGTAAATTAGATTCCCGAAAGTCAGCATGGGTTGCTGGTCTGACTATTTCAGTCTTGTATTTGCTTACTTCTTTCTTACTGGTCTTGTTAAATTTCCAAAGAAGCCAGGAAAGAGAGGTGTTATCCCATACCATACTACTTTTAGGGTGGAGCATCCTTCCTTTGAGCTGGCAAACTGGGATCCCATCAGTAAGCAATGAGGTAGTATGGAGTTTCTAGCAAGTCAGCTTAGGGAAGGGAGTAAAAAAGAATAAAGCAAAACTGAGTGTCAATTCTCAGGTTCCTGCTGCGTTGTAGGAAGCACTTTCTATTCTAGCTGGTAGATATGGAGACAGTTTGGTTTTGCTGTTATGTCAGTGGGTAACAGATCCCCAAACACAACTCAGATTCAGTATGAGGTTTTGGAGTCAAAGATGGATAGGATAGATCTCCTAGTAGGTAGGGAAGAGAATCAATATTTACTAAGAACAGACCAACTACGTGCCATACCCTATGCGTACTCCACTTTCCAAGGCTGTGATTTTGTTTGTGTGGGCAGAGTTTTGTGGAATTTGTTTGAAAGTTCTAGCAAAAGATCTGAAGGAAAGTCCTAAAAAAAAAAAAAAAACCCTCCAATTTCCCTGCAGAAGGTTGTCCTCACCCACCAAGCACGCAGCTCTGAGAAGGATGCATAGGGAATGGTAAGTGAAGAGGAGGCGAGGACTCAATCAGTCCTTGAAGTAAAGGGAATGAAGAATCCCACATTCTTCCCAAAGGGATTTAGCTATGCCTCTGGGCAGTACTAATGCAGGTCTGGAAAATATGGAAGGAGGAAGATTTTTCTGTTCAGTACTTTATTTGTGCCAATGACAAGGTTTCTAATGCTTTTCAAACCAGCAACAATTGGCTCTGTTCAAAAGGGCTGATAGTAAGTGGGTGCTCTGTCCCCCAAAAGATTCCAGAATCCCACAGTGTCTGTATCAGGCCGTCCCAATTCAATTCCCTTTGTTCTGATGGACAGGAAATACAGTTCTCTATAGAAATGTGTTCTAAAAGTCCTTTAACTACCATGATTTTATTTATTTTTTTATTTTTATTTTTGTTAAAGATTTATTTGAGAGAGCAAGAATGAGAGAGAGAGAGTATATGAGAGGGGAGAGGGTCAGAGGGAGAAGCAGTCTCCTCGCCGAGCAGGAAGCCCGATGCCGGACTCGATCCCAGGACTCCGGGATCATGACCTGAGCCGAAGGCAATCACTTAACCAACTGAGCCACCCAGGCGCCCTAACTACCATGATTTTAAAAAGGAACATGTTTGCAGGATTGAACTAAGATGCTGGGATAAGAATGGACAGTGTGGTTACAACAGATAAAAATAGGAATAAAAGAGCTCATGAAAGTGGGAATGCTTTTTTTTTTTAAACAGTTGACTCACACAAGAGATAAACCCCATAGCCATGTTTATGTTATAGACTTTGTAGAACATTGCTTCCTAAGAAACGAAGGTTTCCATTTCACTGAATCTACTGGAGGATATATTAATCTCCTTTTTATTTGGGGAGGAAGAAAAACACATGACAGAAAAGATATGAAGTGATTGAAATGTCCTTTGCTGTTTCCCCAAAGCATGATTAAACATAAGATTAACCTCATAATATAATCTTATAAATATCTGTGTTTGACATGAATCATAACGATGACAGTGGTAACTTCTACTTGTTGAGCGTTTATTCTGGCCCTTTGACATAAACTACTTCATTTAATCTTCTGAGTAATCCTATTGAAAAAAATTGAGACTCAGATTTGAAATAATTTTTCTAAGACCACATCCATAATGCAAAGATTTGAATTTCATGTCTCTTTGACTCCAAAATCCACACTAATCCATGCCTCTTGTTTTTAAAATGGCATTGATGTATAAAGGGAAAGGGAACAGGGGATGAAAGGAGAGAGCCATTGACAACTGTTTGATACCTGGTCTACATCAGGTATTTTAAACATATTTTCAAATGTCCAGATTTATATAATTAACAAGTAGGTGGGCTGGGATTTAACACTAAATGGATCTGCTTCTATAGTTTGCCTATGTTCTCTCACCTGGACTTGCTGCCTAATATCCTTAAAATCAAGTTACTTTATGTGAATTTTTAAAAATTGAAATATGATGGATGAGTAAACAAACAAACACCCCCAAAATTGAAATATGTATTAAAGTTAGATTAGGAACTACCTATTTTTGAATCTAACTAAAAGCAACATTGGGAATTAAATTTCAAACATTAATGTTCTGATTATCCATTGCTGCATAACAAACTATCCCAAAGTATAGTGGCTTAAGAATAACAACTTATTATTTTTATAATCCTGATTCTGTGGGTCAGAAATTTAGGCAGAGCACAGTAGACATGACTTGGTTCTGCTCCATGATGTCTGGGGCCTCAGCTGGGGAGACCTGAATGGCTGGAGAGTGGAAAGGCTAAGGACTGAATAAGCATTTCCTTCTCTCTCTCTTTCTCTCTCTTTCTCTCTCTCTCTCACACACACAGTCTCTCTAAATGGCAAGCTTGTGTTTCTCCCAGTATGGTGGTCTCAGGCTAGTTGGACTCCTTAAATGGCAGCTCAGAGCTTCAAGAGTAAGCATTCCAAGATGAAGGAAGTGAAAGCTACTGGTATCTTAAGTCCAGGATATCCAGAAATGGGGTGCATAGTCTGTTTCTACTAGATTCTACCATATTTTGCGGGTCAAAGCAGCCACAAAGCCCACCCTGATTCAAAGGGAAAGAATAGTGACCCTACCTCTCAATGGGAGGAGTACCAAAGATTTTGGGGTCAATTTTTAATCCACCACAGTTAACTTCAAAATTGTCTAAATACATTCATGTTGGCTGAATCACTGATGTTATTGTGACAGACTACACACTGAACGGTTTTTCCCTCCAGGCATTATCCAAACTCGTCAATAGATATTAATATTAGCCAACTACTATAGATATAAATCATCATTTGGCCTTTATTGTCCCTACATGTGAAGATCTTAGAATGTATCCAAAGGGAGGGGTAAAGGAATATTTATTAGTAGGTGACCATGTCGAAAGCAACCATGGAAGGCAGTTTGCCTAGAATGGTTCATTTAATCCTCTCAGTTACCTTAATGAATTATGCCCATTTTACAGACAAGGAAGCCAAGCCAAGCCTCAAAGAGACCCAAAGTGG
Organism: Zalophus californianus; assembly: GCF_009762305.2. Classification (NCBI taxonomy): domain Eukaryota; kingdom Metazoa; phylum Chordata; class Mammalia; order Carnivora; family Otariidae; genus Zalophus; species Zalophus californianus. The sequence goes on along the minus strand of NC_045603.1, from coordinate 113,091,334 downwards.
TTTCTAAATATCAACGTCATTGGTACCTCCACATCCTGCAAACATTCAGGGTCATTCTTCTTTTAAAACTTAAATTCAAATCACTCTGGCCCATCCCACATCCTATGTGTTGGAGGACTCCAACATCTGCAAACTCTTGAAGGCTTAGGTCTCTTCCTTGTTCTAATTTCCTGTTTCTACCAAATTCTTGATCAGATCTTGACTGTCTCCAGTTATTGGTCACATCTTTTCACCCTACAACCCCCCCCCCCCGCCATGTGAATCCCAGACCCCTTTCTACTGATTCCATACAACTCCTGTTACAACAAGGCTGTTTTGAATGTATCTTGGTTGTCCTGAGGGTTTGAAGGTAGTGGGGAGATCGCATCCTACTTGGCAGAGAAATGTCTTTTAAGTGAATACTAGGAAACACTCTTTCCTAAAGTACCTAAGCCATTTCAGTCCCTCGGACTTTCTCACTGGTCAGTTGCTTGTACCATGAACGCAGGGCCCTACCCTTGTCCTCCGAACTCTTGGTCTCTGACTCCCTATAGCTTTCATCCCACTCTCCTACTGGCTGTTGCTAGAACGGAATATTCCACCAACTGGCTTTATGACAGTTTATGACAGCAATCAGGTCCCCCTCTGTCTTGCCCTGGACCTCTGTAGCCATATCCTCACCTGGTGGGGTCTCCTTCCACATCCAGAAGGGCCATCAGAATATTTTCATGTGCGATGACATTTCTCTTCCCAACTATTCTCCTGTTACCTTTTATAAAAACGAGGGTTTCCCCTCTCCCTACTACACCAAAATTAAACACAAGCCAGTCTGATTCTCTCTACCTGTGATCCTGTCTCTGTCTCCCGCTGCCTTTGAGAATCGGAGCTAAGGCATGGGTGGCACAATGAAGCTGGGCAAGGATTTGCTGTCAGTGTTCATGCAGTGGATATGCCTTTGGATTTACCTTCAATTCAAATGAATATTTTGAAAATCTAAAATTCATTTAGCACATAAATGTGCTCCATGTGTAATAGGTATTTAGTAAATACGTGGAGAATGAGTAAGTGAATGTTAATGAATAAGGAGCCGTAACGCTGGGTAGTAGAGAAAGCTTCAGTCCTTAGTCTCATAGTTTGGCAAGTAAACTAGCAAAGAATGAGTGAAATTTAGTGAGGGAAAACATGAGAATGCGTTAAAACACACACCAAGCACAGCTGAGGGAGATCAAGGAAGAATTGTCAATGGCCATAGGATGAGGTGGAAGAAAAGAAAAGGTAGCAAAGTCTACAGACATTAGTACTGATTGGATGTTTTTATAAGTTTCTTTAATAAATACTTGAAAGAATAAATGCCTAAATAAGGCGTTCAATCATTTGCAAAGGGTTGTGAATGTCAAGAAGTCATAATGCAGTAAGAGATTACCTAAAGAACTACAAGAAGGATTGTTCCTGGAATTTAGACAAAGAAAATTTAGAAGTAAGGCAGCTCTGAATGAAGACAGAACCACCTAAGGAGGAAAACAATGGAATCATTTAAATCCACATACAATTAAAAGCCAACACATCCCTGTTTTTATGAATTTGTGTTCTCCTTAGAGCTCAGTCCTGCTATAACATCGCTGAGTGACTCTGTTACACAAGATGGTGGATCATGGAAACTCTGGTACAGAACCACGTCCCGTCTTTAGCTCTCTCAGTAACCGTCCTCGGTCTACACGAAGTACACAGTGTGGGCTGATATGTGGAAAGGACGCTTTCCCACAATGCCAATTAAGTTAAATTTGGAGGACTCAGTCACTTTTTCACCCAAGGGCTTAGCGTGAGCCCACTGGAAAGCATCTCGATCCTCAGATGTCATACATCCCTGCTGAATAGAAATGATGGTTCTCCTGTGACACGGAGCACTGCTGAGGCCACCAAACTCCTCGGACCACTCATAAATTTAGCACTTCCCTTTTCTACGTCAACAAATGCTGGACAATGATTTTCATTATTTCACTACATTTTTCAGAGTAAAGGGGACCAAACAAACAAAGAAAAAAAAAAGTTCCAGTGACAAGCTATAATAACGCAAGAGAAAACTTGTTTCCACATTCGATTAAACCCACTGGGGAAACACACGTTGCAGGGTGCACTGTCATCACTACTTCTGTGTACCTTTATTTTAGAATTCTTAGTCCCCTCAGAATGTCTAAAATAAACCAATTTAAAAAGCGAATGACAGCAAATGAAAACCAATACTTATACATTTAAAAAGTGATGTTAAGAATGTGTTATCTTGTAGGAAATCGAATTCTAGAATATATGGTGCCTGGTGCCTTGAGGTGATTTTAAAAATTCACTGATCTCATCAATTCCACCAAGTCAGTGGCTGCCTTTACTTTCCCCGGATGCTTTTTAATTGCTTCCAAATTTTGTTTGGGGATGTAAAAAGCCTTTTTCTTTCTTTCTTCTTTTTTCTTTTCTTTCTTCCTTCTTTCCTTCCTTCCTTCTTTCTTTTTTTTTTCCCTCATTTTCTGTGAAACATATAAGGGCCCATTGGATACAACCCTCTTAAAATTTAGTAACAGGAAAAGCGAGTATCTTCTGAAGCAGCGAAATGCTCCCTTTCATCAGATGCTGAAAACAATGTAGCCCATTGTGTTTCCTCTTTCCCTAAACTGCCAGGAAGCTCAAAATTAAATTTAATGTTAAGCTACAGTAACTATTTTAAGTCTCCCCTTTTATATGCTTTCTGATTTTCTAGTTTTACGACCTTATTTGTGAAAGCACATTTTATTGAAAACTGCCTAAGATATTTTCTGAAAGAAGGAAGAACAGAAGTTATTCTCTAAACCAAACCAAACCAAATTCTAATTACATCGGCATGTATGGGTTATTTTAGATGAAAATCCACAGGTCTGTCTCCAATCGTTATTCACTTGGGAGATCTGTCTCACCCATTCCCTCTGTCCTCGTGCATAAAAACACCAAATTGAGAAAAGTAGAGAGGCCATTTGGAATTTGACTGCTTGATGAAAATCTACCTTCTGATTCGAGTCTCTGCTTAACTTGTTCCTGGCATGAGAGGCAGAAATAAAAATGCCACCTGAGTCTGATTTTTTTCTCCTTAAGATATTCCCAAGTGACAGTGGGGTTGCTTGCCCCAGACCAGTACCTTGTATGGATCCTTGCCTTGGTGCACGTGGTTCTGGGAATGAAAAACCGGGCACAGGGCTTGTTTATGTACCTTTACCAAGAGATGCTTATTCTAGCTGGCTCCTGGAGAGGTTTAGAACGTTGTCCAGTCTGCCTTTCTGGAAATGATATTATTACTCTAATATCTGATATTACAAATTCCAAAGGGCTAAAAAATACAGTCAAAGAAAGCCAACCAAATTGCTCTAAAGCTTTAAAAATAAACATTTGCATTTCAATTATGGGTAATGGCCTGGGAAAGAAGAGAAGAATCTGCAAAAGTATTTAAATTAAACCAGTTTGCCCACCTCTGAATCACATTCTCAGACTAGTGACACATTTGAGGGTGGGGGAGGGGCTGTAAACTCCTTGCTATTGCGTGGCAAATAATACCTTTTTAAAAGATCTTATGAATCGTGAGTCGAATCTAATGCTGAAGCCCAACACTTCCTTCAAAAAAATATGTAGTCAGTAAAATCATTCTTTATAACAGAGAGCCTGGGAAAAAATTAAGAAAGGTCACATAGGAGTTTGTGGAATTGGTAACCAATCAGAAAGCCTCAGATAAAAGCAGTTCATATTCAGTATGACTTAAAGAACATTTTGGAAATTTAATAAACCTGGGACAGAGTTATTTGAAATCCCAGTAATAAATAAAGTGGTTAAATTCCACTCATTCCTGCATCCATGCAGAGCTCTTGGCTTGGGCCTTATCTTTGAACACAACACCCAAACCCACAGAACCCCGGACTCTATCTGCCACCCGTGGAAGGCAGGCAGGCTGTGGGAGAAGGGAGAGATCAACGTGCCTTATCTTCCACAATTTGTACTTTCTACCAAGTCTGTCACCTTTTACTTCTCTCCAAACTGGAAATTGAAAAGCGGGGCCTCCCCGACGGTAGGGGCTACTGATGTTGGTAATAAATCTATAAATGAAATAAAAACAGAAACAAACAAACAAAAAACCCACATGAAAACAAACTCCTGAAATGCAAGGCTCCACTCAACCCTCTCTAAATAGACAACAGACTTAATTCAAAGGTAACTTGCCAGATGTTTGGGTTTCTTTTAAAAAGCCTAAATATATACTAATATTTTTTTAAATAAGAACACTTAGTCTACTTAGTCTACAGTAAAGAATATTTAAACATATAAACCAAGTCATTTTCAGACACAACATCATGTTCTTATGATACTAAACCAACTCATGCCAACAGGAATCCCACTGCTCGACTGTGTTTTTCTTGTGATGTATAGCCATGATTTCTCTCTGCCGCTGGGAAAGTGCTGGAAAGCGTGTCGCCTGGCCTGGGGAGGACAGGAATGGCTGCTTTCTGTGCCAGAAAGGGAATTTCAGTTGGCTGTTTCTTGGCCTGCACATGCTCTCTCCAACCAGACCCCCTCTGCCTTGTCGCACAGAGGGCATCTGGGAAGAACAGAAAGTTTGTATCACAGGTGCTAGTTTATATCACAATTTATGAAATACTAATAAATGCTAAGTCTACGACGTCTTTCCTTCTATTAGTCTTTTCTGCTTTTCCCCAGTGGCGTTAACCACAAACCATCCTTCTCACTATAGACCTAAGAGAAGTGCTCAACAAAAATACCATGATACCAGTTCCTTTCATGATAAGCAGAAGCATAAAATGCTGATGGATACATATTTTATTGTTTGAGTTGAACATGAAGTTCCATGGTTTGGGGGTTGTGTGGTTTTCCTGGGGACTGACCACTCTTACCATGGCAGTCCCGGGTCCTTGAACCTTGCCACCTGTGTAGGTGTGCACAGGGATGAGGACTCAGGTGTGCAGTGATGCTGGGGCAGCAGGACCTACGGGCACGTGGCCTCCATAAGTATGGGTGGCACATTTTCAAATGGTATTTGATGGGTAAACTCATAAATGCCAAGGGATAAAGTTTTATGTGCTAGAAACCAGTGGCGTGTTGCTTTTCCTCCATTTCCCTTCTAGATCCTCTTTCTGCATTCCTCTGCTCTTCTCCATCCCCTGGAAACTGATGCCTATAGAAGGCATTGCTGGGGCATCCACGGCCCTTTGACTTGCTGTGATTTTCAGCCAACAGCAGCCCCTCACAGCCAATCAGCTGGTGGCGACAGCCCTTTCCCAAAAACCGCAGCTCCTGTTCCGTGATCCTAGAGCTCTTGTTAAGTTCTAAAACTCCTTTTATCCCTGCTTTTTAGGCTTAAAGCTGGCACTGACTTCCCAGTGTTGCTTGCCTTGGAGGGGCTTCACTGTCCCTGGTTGGTTTCTCTACCTGTGGCTTTGGATAACATACTTTTTTTTTTTTTTTTAGGATTTTATTTACTTATTTGAGAGAGAGAGAAACGAGTGGGGGAGAGGGAGAAGCGGATTCCCCACAAGCAGGGAGCCTGATGTGGGGGCTCAATCCCAGGATCCTAGGATCATGACCTGAGCTGAAGACTGATGCTTAACCAACTGAGTCACAACAGTACCCCAGATAACATCCTTTTTATTAAACTCTTTGCAGTTACCACTTTTCAGACACATCTTTTTCTGACACATACGTGTAGCCATGAAGATCAGGAAGCATAACCGTACTTACAAAATCAGTAAATCAGACATCTCATTCATTCATCTGGCTCCCCCTTCTCCCCCTCGGTCCAAAACATTCTGCAATATTGAAATATGAGGGTAATTGATAAAGGCTATCCATATCAAGTATGGAGTACTTAGATACTAAATGTTCTATGTAGCTCATGTCATCCTTACTACCACTCTATGTAATCCTTACTACCATTCTAGAAGGTGAGCGTTATTAACCTGTTTTCCACACCAGGGAACTGAGGCACAGTGTTAAGTCACTCGCTGGCCTCTAGAGCTTGTGGTCTTCACCCCATGTGCAAAATCACCCAGTGACTGCCTGGGCTCAGAGCAGCTGTTCTTAAACCCCCTCACCCTCCTTGCTTCTACACCTTGTTTCTCCCTTTCTGGCTCTCCTTCTGTCTTCCTTCTCATTGTCTTGCTTTCTACCCTTTTATTTGACCCCATTACCTCCCCGCACCCGCCCCCTGCCCCTTTCCGCTTGTGCTCTCCCATGAGCTAGATCATCTCCTCTTGTGCAACACAAAATAAGATGACAGCAACAACAGACCGTTCGTTATAAGGGTGAGATATAGACATCAGAAATTACAGCTACGGAAAGTTCTTAACGATATGGAAAAGCTGGACCATGAACTCCCTAAAGCAGCACCTGTCTTGGTCACAGTGCATCCCAGAGCCCCGTGCGGGGCAGGTACTCAGCTGACCTTCAGTGCATCTTTATTTAGGGAATGCAGTATGGAGCTAAGAAAGCAGGTCACAACAGAGAGCACAGAGATGCAATCTCAGGAACAAACCACAAGTGTAGCATGAAGATTGGAAAGGCATGTGGCTTGTCACAGTGTTTATCTGCATCCTTAAATTCTCCCATGTTTTCCAAATTTCCCACACGGGGCGTGTGTTACTTTTTTTAGACTTATAAGTAACCAAAACAAAGCAGAAGGGTCCTGTATAGCTGGATAGCAAGCCCCGATTCTCCTGGCGTGGCTGGACTCTGCCCCCAGGCCGTTTACCTGCACCTGACAGCCGTTCCGTGCACCCCTTGGATGGAATCAGAGGCACTGAGTCCCGAAGGGCCGGGGAGGTTATCTAGTCTGACTTTATCCAAGGTCAGGCGGAGAGTCTGGAGGAACACAAGCTAAGACCCTGGTCACTGGGATCCTAATCCAAGGCTCTCCTCAGTCCTCTTTGCGGCTCCCTAACCTGGCACTTTTAGGCAACAAATGTTTGGCTGTAATTTCTATTCTTGAGATCAAGCACTATTGAAAAGACACAAACGTTTCTGGTCCTCAAGGCACTAAAGTAGAAGGGGCCATTTCATGCTGCTTCTAGGTACAGTTGTGAATGATCGGCAAGGGATGCTGTCTTCAGACAGGAATCCCATTTCCTGAGTGCAGTTTCCTGTCTGCAGGAAGCAAGGGGATGCCGTGGTATGAAGTGTGCAGAGAGCGCAACGTCTGGGCCCCACGTTGTCCTACTGATGGCTTCTTCGCAGAAGCCTCCGTGGAAAGGACCTATAACTGCCTGGAGCTAGCTAATGTAGTTGGCAAACACACTCAGCGGCTGACCCTGTTTGTTACAAACAGGAAGATGTAGTTAGGCATGTAAATAGTTCTTGACATTTGAATACCATCAGTTGCATCCTCTTTTTTTAGTATATGTGCTGCCGAAGCAAGCACCAGTTGCATCCTCTTATGAGGGATTTGATCCTTTTAGAGAGAAGAAGCAAACAATTTAGAAATGATGGCCTGATTAAGACCCTGACCATGGAGCCCCCCCCCCCCCCCCCTTTCCCAGGATACGTCCTGGGCACAGAGATTGCAGGAGCTGGAGATGGACAACCGAAACTTGATTCAAAAAGCTTCAGACCAAAAGCATCTTCAGGGACAAGGGAATTCTCCTCAGGGCCCCGGGTGTCTGAAATGTCATGGAATCGAAAAGTTAGCTCTTTTTCATCATGAACAGGAAGAGATCTCGCAAACAAGGTCTGACATATATTTAAAAGCGTGGTTGTTTTCCTCCTGAAGACTCTCTTCCCATTTTCGTTTTCTTCCTGGGGACTCCTTTCTTACTGTCTGACGTTTACTCTTTCAGAGACCATGAAAGTGATCTAAGTTATGGGGAAGGAGAAACATCGAAGGAGCCACTCTGAGTGTGCTGTGATTTAGTTACGTTGATGTAACTAGGTCTGTTAGATTATAGAGCCTCCCAAGGGTAGAGATCAGTTTTTTTTAATTTATATTTTTAGTCTCTTACGGTGTTGCTGTGTCTAAAATACAGAACACTCTAAAAACAAAATCTGCTGACAGAAAAGAAAATGAACATACTACTTCCCTGCAGCGTGGTTTTTCTGAAGCTCATAAAAGAGTTCTCTTCCCTCTTTTATGAAAAGTTACAAGGCATTTTTGGAAATCTGGAAAAACGCACTGGGAAAAGGAGCTGAACTGGGCAAGAGATTAATTTTAAGTAAGTTTACAAAAAAAAGAAAGTTGTCGGGTTTTGGTTGATTGGATCTACTATGAATCAGGGTTTAAACATAAATTCTTTTTCAGTCAGTTTAGTCCCAGAGATATTTATAGAGCACATCCTTTGAGCAGGAATCCTGTGGGCCATGGCGGAAAACAAGGAGGAGCCGGACTGAGTCCTCGCCCTCAGGGCGCTCACACGGTTAGTGGACTCAAAAGCTTTAGATTCAAGCTTTAGGTTGGCCTATTGAGAGCCTTTCCCCCGCACAGATAAGCATGCATTACTTCATGCATTCATCTTTAGGCACTCAGGATTTCAGGTCATCATGCAGGCCAGAGACGCTCCTTAAATCGGTGCAGCTCCAGATTCATTCACAGCAGTGCCTGCCGGTCACCGAAACCGGATCCCCAGCCAGCATTTCTGTCCCCGCCACCCGCGCCCCGGTGCCCATCACTGAAAAACGACTGCAGCCTCCCGTGTGCCAGGTGCACAGCGCTGGACTCCTCCCTTTGCTCTGTCTTCAGGACTTTTACTAAAGTGACCACTCTGGCCTGGCCACTGGGACATCCTTGTTATGGGCGGCTCCTCCCCCAACGTTATTCACTAAGACCAGAGTGATCCCTTTAAGAAGTCAGATCGTGAGCCCTCTACTCCTATGGCTTTCTTTTTTGATTTTGATTTTGATTTATTTAAGAGAGAGAGTGAGAGAGCGCACAAGAGAGGGGTGAGGGGCAGCGGGAGAAGCAGACTCCCTGTTGAGCAGGGAGCCCATTGTGGGCCTCCAGGATCATGACCTGAGCGGAGGGCAGCCACTTAACCGACAGCCACCCAGGTGCCCTTTCTATGGCTTTCTATTTAGTTTAAAAGAGAAGCCCCCATCCTTTCCGAGTCTGTTCAGTGACTTTTAGGTTGTCGCATGGTCTGGCCCGCTCACCCCCTATCACAGCACATCTCCTGCCACACTCCCTGCTGGTCTTTGGAAACACCAAGCCCACCTCAGAGGCTTTTTTACATTGGCTGTTCCCTCTGTCTAGAATGTTCCTTCGGGGATAACCCATAGCTCATTCTCCTTCTCTCTTCTTTCAGTGCTCTGGTTAAAATGCCATCCTGCCTAACCAACCTGCATAAATGGTGCCCCCTACCCCTTACGCGCTATGTCCAGTCTCCTCTTTCAGTTTATTTTTCTCTCCCAGAGCTTCTAGGCTGATCTATTTTATGTTTATTTGTTTATTTGTATATTTTCTGTCTTCCTTCCCCGCCCCCATTCTGTCCCACCGCTTGGATAGAGGGCAGGGCCCCAGGATGTTTTGTCCCCTGCTCTGTCCCCTGCACCTAAGCAGGAACTAGCATCTCAAATATATGGCCCGTTCCAAGTCTAAGAAAATGTCGAGCTTGGGCTGACTCTGTTCACACCTTCAGAACTCACTCAAATTCTGTTCTGATTAAGTCCATTCCATGGGCCTATTTTCTTTTGCTCCTTTCATATCAAATTGATTCTACATTTTGGATTCTGATCATTTGAGAAAGTCATTGCCTGAGACTCTTTTGACACCTAAAAAATGACAAAGCCGAGGGGCACCTGGGTGGCTCAGTCAGTTAAGTAAGTACTGACTCTTGGTTTCGGCTCAGGTCATGATCTCAGGGTGGCGAGACTGAGTCCAGCGTTGGGCTCCACACTCAGTAGGGGGTCTGCTTGAGATTGTCTCTTCTCCTTCTGCCCCTCCCCTGGGCTCACTCGCTCTCTCTCTCTCTCTCAAATAAATAAATAAATAAATAAATCTTTTTTTTTTTAAAGATTTATTTATTTATTTGACAGAGAGAATGAGATAGAGAGAGCATGAGAGGGGGGAGGGTCAGAGGGAGAAGCAGGCTCCCTGCGGGACTCGATCCCGGGACTCCAGGATCATGACCTGAGCCGAAGGCAGTCGCTTAACCAACTGAGCCACCCAGGCGCCCCAATAAATAAATCTTTTTAAAAAATGACAAAACCTAGTTAGTAATGTAACACTTTTTTCCTTCATTTTCCAAATGACTGCTTCAAATGTAATGTACCCGAAGTCATAAAGGTGAGGTGAGTGCAAAATAATAGTAATAGTGGCTTTTCAAACAGTTAGACATTATTAAGAAAAGTATTTTTAAAGCTGAATCTTCTTGGGGCACGTGGGTGGCTCATTAGGTTAAGCCTCAGACTCTTGATTTTGGCTCAGGTCATGATCTCAGGGTTGGGAGATTGAGCCCCTCGTTGGGCTCGTGCTGAGCCTGGAGCCTGCTTGGGATTCTCTCTCCTTCTCCCTCTGCCCCCCTCCCCAACTCTCTCTCTCTCTAAATAAAACAAAACAAAACAAAACAAAAAAACTCAATCTTCTTTCAAGTTCATGATGGTATCGAACAATGGTTCAGAGTTTCAGAAACAGTCTGAAGAAACCCTGAGTGCCAAATAAATTCTAGCATCGAGTGAAGCTGAGAGATCCAAACATTACTTTTGTTACTGATAAATAGAATGGAAAAATATGACTTTTATCTGCAAATAAGCTGAGTCCCTAGTACTGAATCCCCACACCCAAGAGGTTTATCCAGCTAGTCATAGGCAGTGCTGGCCCAGCCTAGACCTAGCATGTGCCGAGTGGGGCCTATGAGACCCCCACAGGAGCAGTGTGGAATGTCTGCTTTCTGTGGACAGTCACTTCTAAGAGAAAGGGTGGAGAGAGGACTGGGCTGCACATACCCAGTTCATTGTCTCAAACTCAGCAGTTAAAAAGCTCCTCCTCCTTCCCTGGAGAGAGGATTATCATACTAGTGAAGCTCCCTCCATTTGCAAAGGCAGAAGCATTCTCCCTGCAAAGTTTCTTATGGTAACCTCCAATAAAAGCCAAGAATATACTCCAGAGCAGTCTTGGGATGCTCTGACCTGATCCCAGGAGAGAATTTACAATCCTTCCAGGAATGGACAGATAACATGTCCAAATAGTCTTCTCTTTCCGTGTGTTTATTGAGTGAACTCTCTATGTCAGACATTTTCATGCTGGGAACACATGATGAACAAATACACTGACACTGAACACACAAATGTGTAATTGCAAATAGTGCTAAGTGCCGCAGAGGAAAGGTACAGGCAAACTTGTGTATATTCAGTGGGAGACTGCTCTATGGTGAAATTCTAAGAATTCTTTCCGGAGGACATGAACTTTGAGCTGAATTTTAAAGGATGCCTAGGTAACAGAGGAGTAGCATCAGGGAGAGGGAATGTCAGGCACAAAGGTGTAGAGGCAAGAGGACTGTGATATGTTGGAGAAAGTTACAGAAGGCAAAGGGCAGGGGGGACGGGAGAACAAAGATGCAAGTTTATACAGGCACATGGGGGGCTTTGATCTTCATTACCAACACAGTAGTTTTCAATAGAAAGGGTAACATGGGTCAGCTTGACACACAGTCTTTGATGAGTACTCACTGGTAGGCCAACTCCACCTTTTGATACCTGGGTGAGGGATCCCATACTGGTGTTTGATGATGGATCATTCTACTTAGGGCATCATATGCCCCAGTGATCTAACATTCTGCTAGTAGGTTAAGTTACTAAGCTTGTGCTTTTCTTCCCAGGCACACTACCTACCATCTCACACTGTGATACTGTGAATATTTCATAGGAGACAACTTTCTATAATTTTCAAAATTTATACAACTATTCAGTTGGATCCTTATGTACACATATTTTGGGTTTTGGCAGAGAAGATGTGGACTTAGACCTTTTTTCCCCCCAAAAAATGTATTTTATTTTGTTTTTAGCCCATTTTTGATAAAATTAAATGTGGTTTACAAAAATATGTATGTTGTTGGGGCGCCTGGGTGGCACAGTTGGTTGAGCATGCGACTCTTGGTTTCGGCTCAGGTCGTGAGCCCAGGGTGGTGAGATCGAGCCCTGAGTTGGCCTCTGTGCTCAGTGCAGAGTCTGCTTGAGATTCTCTCTCCTTCTCCCTCGGCTCCTCCCACTTGTGCACACCCTCTTTCTCTTAAAATAAATAAATAAATCTTAAGAATATCTGAATTGTAGAATGAAAACATAACATATAAATATGTGACAAAGGAAATCCAAGGATGGTGGAGGTGCGGGGGCAGGTACTTGCAATGCCTAGAACTGCAGCTAGCGGCCCGCACCAGCCTTGCTATGGGATGGGAGTGTGAGTAGGGCCCAGACAGTTCTTTGGAACGCCTGATTCTGACCATCATGGTCTTCTGCTGTGCCTGCCTGAGTGTTTCGACTGCAAAATATACCTCTGTCAACTGAAAGTACTAAAATAATGGCATTTGGAGAATATATGTACAAGATAAAAATTTTAACTGGGTCATAACAAACACTATGCCATTATTTCAGGCAGTAATTGGTTTATCTGAAAGATTGCTCCAGGTCTACCCTCAGAAAATGTTTCATCAGCACATGGAAAGCTGTTTTACTTCCTTTAGTAGGTAGCTCTACATGCAATGAATCTAGAAGAGTTTGCTATCGTTAAGGTAAAAATAATAAGGGATCATAACTTAAATGTTTTACACATTTGAAAGCCTCTTGTCTATCTAGAGTTTAACCCAGTGGATCTTGATTCCTGGGGAGCAATTAAAGTATAGGTTCTGCAGGAGCTTTCATATCCCACTCATAGAACTCAGCCAGACTGTAGAACCCCCTCAGGATAAATGGCCAGCTAAAGGTGAATGAGAGATACTAGTAATCTCAGCTTTATGGCGGACTTCTCCATTAAATTAAGAGATATAAAAGTAGCTCTTCATGAAAGCCTCTTGCTCCTTGAGTAAGAGTCTCATTAAGTTTTTAGAAATATCAAAGAAATTACAGGATTTTTATTGAAAGCAAACAACCAGCAACTATTTGTTCTTTGTATCTATCATTCAGCATACTTCCCATCCTTCTGAGCTTCATATTGCCTGCAAATATAATGAGAATGCCTTCTACATACTCAGCCAGATTACTGATAACAGAACTAACTAGGATCAGACTGAGAACTATCCCTCTCAAAAGTTTATTCTTCAAGGGGACATCAGTCAGCATCCTTTGCATCTTTTGTTCTCCACTAGCTACTAATGCACCTCATTATTTCAGCTTTTGGTCCATACATCTCTATCTTGTCTACAAAACAATATGAAATATCTTGTCACATGTGTTGAGGAAAGGTCGGGTCTGCTGTGCTTATCCCTGGCTGCCCTTCTAATAAGCTTGTCCAAAGTGGAAATGGATAGTGGTTAGAATTGACTCATCCTCAGTAAACTCTGATTTCTCTTCATTTTCCAAGATTTTCCTTTAAGAATTCATCCTTCCCATCTCGGTTAAAGACAACCTGAGATCTGGATTCTGCTTATTTTTATGTGGTGCTAGCAAGAGTCGTTTGTCAACACAGTAGATTTCATTGACTTCCTATTTGACCTTTGTCAGTTTTAACCAGACTCTCTATGAAGTGACCCAAATAAATACCATTATACCAAATTTACATATCTGATACAAGATTAATCAAAGTTTATCATTCAAAGACATTTATAGTTTTCCCAGCTTGGTTTTGACAAAGGCATTTACACACACACACACACACACACACACACCCATGCACACACATACCCTGGGTAAGGTATAATAAATTTGTTCTTAATATTTTTCTATTAGATCTCTTCCTTCATTCTTCTGCAAGACTTTTTCACTTTGTTTTCCTTACCTCTGTCTCTCCAGGAACTTTTGATTATTGGCGTTTCCACATCTATTTCAAACCTTTATTGAAATCCTCGTATTGACCTGCCTGAGTTTTCTAGTCACACCTAATTATTCAGCACACCTGTCTCCAATGAGACTTCCATTGCTTATCTGCTACTTTTTGTGAGCCACAAGTGTAAGCCAGCCCTTCCTTAATTTTCTCAGGATAAAAGAATAGTATCTGCTGATTTTCGTTCCTATTGTAAAAGAACATTGTTATTACTTTGTTGTCAGAATCCATTCCAAAAATAAATGTGGAGTTCTGAGTGATGGTGCTTCTGCCAGTTTCTTGCAAATATTGTGTCTCATTCTGTGAAGGTCTGTGGACTGGCTGGGATGGGCAATTCTCAGTTCCTTTGTTTACTACCGATAGTAGTATCACCAAAAACCAAAGCAAAATAAAACAAAATAACCGAGCAACCCCCAAATAGACAAAATCAGTCTGCTAAGGGTTAATGGGTCTCTGGCTCCTGATAGCACTAAAAGAAGCAGCTTAGTGTGAGCAAGCAAGAAGCAGAAAATACCAGACGGCCTCGCTTATGCAGATTTGGACAGCGTAATCGCATAACCCTGAGCTCCGGCTGGTAAGGTGACTAACTGGCCTCCCCTTCAGCTAAAGCAGCTCTCTAGCACTAAAGTACTTGCTTGTTTTATCTTCGTGGAATTGATGGTGCTGGTCCAGTCCAGCCCCCAAGATAAACTTCTGAAGTTGCAACGTCAGTTGGGAGAGCAGGACTGCAGCGAATTCCAAGGGAAGCCCTGGGGTTATCACAAGCCCAGTGGCCGCATTATGTCACCTTGCCACCTTCAACAGAGCTTGACCTCAAGCTGAACTCCACTTAGCCAAGCTGCAGAGAGCTAAGCCGAGCAGCTATATCGAGCATAGGTCTCCCCAGCCAAGCAGGAGCCACCTAAACAAACCCATCGCCTGTTCCCAAGAGAACCTTCTGATTGTTTAGAAATAAGGTAATGAATGGTGCAGTCCCCAGCCTTCTGGCTCAGGGGAGGGTGGTCAAGATGTGTCCGTATACATTCAGAGCATCCTGGGTACCCCCAAACTCCCGGTCTGTACTCACCAAGAGTGCCTCCCTCCCTTCTTGGGCCTCCTAAAACTCTTGAGACCCAGGCTGAGAGGAGAGTGACCTCAGTTTAGTAAGGGCTAATGGGAGTCTGACTGTTCTGTTAAATTAATTAAACAAGGAGGCCCTTAGACAGAGGTGGCCCTAATGTCCTGGCACCCTACGTAAGCAAACCAAAATCTAGACCTGTAAATGCCTCAAGGTCAGGAAACTGAAACCAACGTACAACCAACCACAAGCAGCCGAAGAGGCTTTAAGCTATAGCCGATCAAAAATTTCCTAACCTTGCTTTTGCCTTTTCTCTGTGAAAATATCTCCTTAAGGTCTAGTTGGTGGAGCATTCCTAGCCACTTCTGGTTTGGCGCTGCCCAATTCCAACTGATTTTTGCCTAAGTAAACTTAAAATTTTGTATATGCCTCAGTTTATCTTTTAACATTTCCTTTTCCCCTGGAGGTGAGGGGTGAAAGCCCTTGGGTTTAGTTTCCAGATTTGATGTCCTAAAACGATAGCTACCTTCACAGTATGCCCAACAACATATTAACACATATTAACTCATTAATCCTGAGGACAGCCCTCTAGAGCCACCTCTCAAGGGCAGGCGATGATAAGCTCCACTCACAGTTGGGAAAATTCAGGCACAGAAAGGGTGAGTCCCTTTCCCAGCTAGCAAGCAGTGGAAGTGGGGGAAGGGGGTGATCCTGGGCAGTTTGAATGAGGGGTCCACAGCTTTACACTCGTTCTGTGCGACCGTTGTCACGGAGCAGAAAGGAACTAGACTCAGGATTCGGGGTCAGGTGGGCTGGAAAGTCTAGGCATTTCCAAGTCTTTAAGTCCAGAGGAATGGGAGAAAAACAACAAGGGAGACCACAGCAAGGGTTCTCAGCAGACTTCAGACCAGACTAAGAGGGTTTAGTAGATGGAATCTACCCCTCCTTTGCCATCCCATCCCCAACCCCAGCCTGCAGGCAGAATCCAATTGTAAAGGCATTTCTATTCAGAGGCTTGCCCCTAATTATGTTAAATTCCTGGAGGCCATAAATCCCAATTCATCTGAACAGAGAAACCAGCCCTGTCAGTGTAGAGAATGACCTCATTCTTTCCTACAGTCTACCTGCCGGTTGGGCGATATGGCACCCTCAGCGCTGCCCTCCACCCACCATGCTGTCTCGCTGCACTTGGCCAAGCTGCCCTGCCTGGGAACTCTAGCAGCTGGGATGTTCCACTGGTTGGCACCTCTTACATCTTCTGTACAAAGAAAGCTGATGCTCAAAGGTGACTTTGATCTCCTGCAAGGTCTGGGCAGACTCCAATGCCCATTAAAGTTTCAATTTTCAACATAACTTTTGTTTGTGAGAGCATTTTATATAGGGTCTTTGAAAGTTGGCATCATATGTGACATACCGAATGCAGTAGCCTGAATTTTCTGAGTCTACCCCCCCTGCCTCCCATTAAGGGCTCACCCTGTTAGTAGGCATAGCCCCCATTCAGGTAGTAAAGCATAAAGAATACTGCTTATCAGATGCCAGGAGAATGACTACAAATATCACTTGGGTCAGCCAGCTTTAGGTACCTCAAACTTAAAAGTGTACACAAGGGATATGTGGATCTTGTCAAAATTCTGATCTTGTCAGATTCTGAGTCAGTAACCCTGGAGTGGGGCCTAGGATTCTGCATTTCTGACAAGCTCCTGGGTCATGGTACTGGTCAGGGATTATACTTTGAGGAGCAAGACCTTAAAGGTTTCAACTATCTTGAGACTCTGTGCCCCTGACTGATTTTGCACGAATTGATACAACCCAGAATCTTCTGGAGGATGTGCTTCTTATTAGTGATATCCCCAGAAAGAAAATGAAATCTTCCTGGGCTGTTTGGATGAGAGGGTCTTTTTAGAGGTTGATGGTTTTAAAATCCTTGTCTGAATGCTTTCCCTTTACTTGGAAAATATGTCCTAGTTGACTGGTTTTCTGTCTTAATACAAGCATCTCTACCTCAAAGGAACACTCTGTCTCTGAGTTTAAGCAGAATAAGACTTTTTGGGGGGCTTTGTGGTTGGTTATTTCATGTCTCTGCGTGTGGGTTACAGGATCTTGCTGAATTGGGCTTAAACAAATGTCCATTCTATTAAAATTGGAAGGATTGGATCAAGAACTTGAAGCTTTCTGAGGACAGCCACCTCATCTAACCCTAAATGGGCCAACAATGTAAGTACAATACGGCAGGGAAGCAAGACCCAAAGCTTTGCGGAAACAGAGATCCCCATCCAAATTCGAGTTCTGGAAACCACAAGAGTTGTCACATTGGGTAAATTACCTAACCTTAGCTTCCTTAACCACAAAACAAGAGGGCAAAGTGAGAGAGATGGCAACACATGGAGGGTAACACTTGGGTATCTTACAGTTTTGCCTGGAACAAAGTCTTTTTTTTTTTTTTTAAGATTTTATTTAATCATTTGAGATACAGAGAGAGAGAGAGAGAGCCTGAGCAGGGGGAGAGGCAGGCAGAGGGAGAGGGAGAAGGAGGCTTCCCGCTGAGCCAGGAGCCCAATGTGGGACTCAATCCCAGGACCCTGAGATCATGACCTGAGCCAAAGACAGACACTTAACCAACTGAGCCACCCAGGCGCCCTGAGCCTGGGACAAAGTCTTGATGGGCTCCATCAGAGTGTTCTGGCACCAAAGGTTGTTAGCCTCTCATGAGGTGAATCTGACTTTTGATGTCCTAAAGAAAGTTCCTTCATACTAAGAAAGCAGAGACTCAGTCCTGGGATCATTTGATAGGATTCCATTTGGATTTTCTCTGTGGTGCATCTCCATCGTTTTGATTGGTGGCGGGTATACATATGACCCCAGACCACTTGATATTGGCTGTATTCTGCAATAACCCCAAGTTGATGGTGGTTTATTGTACCACATAAGAAAGACATTTTTATAAGACACCTTTTAAAGTTTGTTTTTTGGAAAAACAAAGCTAAAAACAGGTTTCCCTGTTTAAGTTTCTTGACTGAATGCTTTTGTATTCCTTAGAAAATGTTTATTACTTGGCCTTTTTAAAAATAATCTTAATATAGGTATCTCTATCTCAAAGGGATTGATTAAAGTGGTAGGCTGAGCATCATCCATCTACCCCTCCAGCTTGCAGTCCTGTTAAAACACACATTCTAGTTCAGTAGATCTGGGATAGAGCCTGAGATTCTCAATTTCCAACCAAGTTTGAGGTAATGCAGATGTTGCTGGGCCACAGGTCACATGCTTTGGGTAGCAGGGCACCAGCAATAGCTCTTGCCAGACAGAACTGCAAATACTTTAAGCTGCCTTTCAGGTCCCCCCCACCCCACTGCCCCCATGCACGACCCTCACCTACATGTGCTTCTCCCTACCTAGGAACTCTTGGCTAAGTACCTGACTTTAATTCCCGCTTCTTGTCCCTCCTTGACCCTATGTCCTCCCTGCCAACCTAGTCAGCATTCTGGGCTGAGTGTCTCCAGCCTGATTCATGCTCTATAGCTCATGCCTCCAGTTTGGCAGTGTCTTACTGAGGACTCTTCAATATAGCCTTCGTCATCTCTGCCAGTGCCTTGGGCCAGCCTATTCTGAGTGCCTGAAAGCAGGTTCCTTAGAACCTCATCATGGTCACCCCAGCAAGCAGAAGCAGAAATGGGCGGTCCACAACAGGGCTCCTGTGACCAACTACATGTCAAGTCTTTGAACTCTGGAGGAAGAAGCTTAAATTTCACATGCCTGAGGACCATAGCATCTTGAAATTGAAGAGAATCTTGGAAGCAGTCTTACAAAATCATCATGATGAAGGAACTCAAGGTCAATAATAATAATGACCACTTACTGGGCATTTTCTGTATGCTCTTTAATCTTTACCCCACCCTCATGAGATAGGTATAATTATTATGCCCATTTAATAGGGGTAAAACTGAACCTTGGAGTGGTAAAGTAACTTGCCCAGGATCACTCAGCTTATAAGTGATGCAGATCCAAGTTTCTTTGATTCCA
The DNA here is from genome assembly GCF_009762305.2 of Zalophus californianus. NCBI lineage: Eukaryota > Metazoa > Chordata > Mammalia > Carnivora > Otariidae > Zalophus > Zalophus californianus. Next base: position 113,072,306 of record NC_045603.1, on the reverse strand, counting down.
CACTCATGCTCCTCACTAAGCTTGGGCAAGGCTTTCAATCAAGAGATTCTGAGAAAGTTCTCTGCAGCTATACAGCAATGTCCGGGACTAGAATCCACGTCATCCGACTCATGGATCTTTCCCCTAGACAATAGGAGGTCTTTATCTTAAATAAGCAAGTTTAATGTCACGTGTTTCTGGCCCTGAGTCTTGAATTTGAGTACAGTTACAATAATGAAAAAAAGGTTTTTCTCTCACGAAGCACTTATAACTGAATACACAGTAGTATAGAAATAATATGCAAATCACATCACAACACAGATGAAAGGCTTAATTCTACCAGTTCCTTTATGAATGGACACATCAGATTTCCTATTGTGTCTGAAATTTGTATAAGGGGTACCCACTAGTGAATACACAATGCCTCGATGACGTAGCACTTTTGATAGCTACTCCCACACGTAGGTTATATCTACCTAACTTCAAAAGAATTGATTGAAAAACATTTTTCAAGCCAATGAATCGGTTGTTTGATGTTGTATGTGACAAAGACCTTCCTTAAACTGACTGATCTTCCACATAACAGACTGGATTTTTGTATTGTAAGTGTTGCTGCAATGTCAAATTCTTACTTAAGCGCTGAAATTCTGGAGTTGCGGACTAGCTGTTTTGTCCAGGTTGGTAAGGGGATGGAAGTTTAATGGGCTGGAGGTAGGGGCAGGTAGGAAAAAGAACTATAGATTATCTGAACTTGTCAGAGAATCCAGAACAAGAGTTGTTGACCAACATGCTACAACAACACATTTCCTAAGGAGCAACCCAAACCTACTGGAATGTCTTGACAGCTACCTTAGCAGGGCTAAGGGGGTTGCGGGGCGGAGAGGTGGGGGACAGGGATCTGAAAGGACTCCTTATTTCTACCTTCAGAAACCTCCCTCTTTTTTCTTCTCTGCAAGACAATGGGGTCCAATTAAATGTCTTGTCACCTTAACAATAGTCTTCTTTAAGCTCTGCTCCCACACATGGCTGGCTTAGTACTTCATTTATCCAGACCCAAGCCTGACCTGTGCATTGCTGCACCCTCTGTCCATACCTAGCCACAGCCACAGGATTTGTTTACCTGTCCCCCAGTGAGAATTTAAGCTATGGGGTTCCCACACCAATATAGCTATAAAGTACCCAAATCTGAGAATATTAGAGTGGGGAAAGGCCTTGGAGAGTGTCCAGGTGCTTTCAAGCTGTCCTAGGGTAGTGTTTTGTCCACAGCAAAAATCTTTATTCAAAACAAATCCTGCTCAGCCATGCTCTACAAGAGACGTCGGGCAGGAGATGCTCGGGGTGAAATAGGGGATAGCTCGAGTCTCACCCGGTTTCTTCTCTCTTGAATCCTATGTCCTTGAGGTTTTTCCCAAAAAAGCCAACAACTCTCCAGTAGACTGTTCAAAAACCTCTAATAAAGGAAACCTCAAACTAAGAGAATACCTTACCAAGATCCAAGAGCTTATCAGTGTCTGAAAAGAGCCCATGCTGCCTGTCACCTGGCACAGAATTTATAACTCTCTTGTAGAAATGCCTTGATTCTGTCCAAGACGAGGACTGCTCAGTGGAGCCACTTAGGGCAACTCCTTACTCATGGATGTACCGGGGAATGCTACTGGAGTTTCCGGAGGCCTGGAGGACCGAGTTTCTCTGTGGAGCTGACTTTGGTCCCTGACGTTCAGACTACTGGGGTGAGATCTAGATGTTACAGTCTGGTGCTCAGGCTGTAATTATACATTTGGATGATGTAACAACAACATAACCAAGACTTTGCTAGGTCTGTTATACGATGGATACATTTGCATTAAATCAGAACATAGGGAAATTCAGGGACTTCATCGTCCATGGGCAGAGTTCCTCTGCTTGAATATGCAGGTTATTCTTAAGTGCTCCTTGCAGCCAGCAAGCATGGAGTGTAGGCAGATCTTGGACAGTGCTGGCCTACATGAGGGAGGCCTTTGTTTGCACTACAAGGAGGAAGTGCACGGCACTTTTGGGAGATGTTAATAGCAATGGCTGAAAGACCACAATAAACACCCAGGACACCCACGGGAGTAGCCCCCACAATGGTGGAGGGACACAACACACCAGGGCCCTGGGAGACAGAAAGTCATTGTGCATGAAGCCCCAGAGTGTTCCTTCCCATGGGCCCCACACAGAAGGCATTGCTTCAACACCCTGGACACATCTACAGCTTATTCTAGTCCATGACAATAACTTAATTACCAATTTAAAGCTTGACAACAAATGCCCCCAAATCTCTATGGCTTAATAAAAGACAATACCACAGGGCTTTATGTGTGAACACATTGTTTGCTCAAAACCACTTCTACCGGGAGCCTCTGCATCCTTCCTTCCCTTGTCTAACAAAAAGTAGCCTAGCTGATCGGGCATATTCTTGCTGTAATGCATCAGATGTATCCCCAATGTGTCTAAGGGAGCTGATGGCTTCCATCGCGTGTGATACCTGAGGATGTGGGGCCAAAAGGATGGGCTGAGTCTGGGGAGCCCTGGGCAGTGTGGACTCCAGCGCAGAACGCTAAAAGTGGGCTCAACAGGACTTGTAGGAGTTTGTATAAGATTCATGTGGGGTAGGTGAAGACTGTGCTAAGAGAAAACGGAATGGAGAAACAGAAGCCACACAGTCATTGGCTTATGTGGTTCTTAAGTCTGCAATAAATAACAGTCCCATTCCCCAAAAGGGACCGGCCTGCAAAGGTCCCAAGCCTCCCAAATATCCCAGAAACCTCTCCTGCCAAAACTCCAGGAAGCCTTTACACCAAGAGGACTCGGTTCTCCCTTTTTGAAGGCAGGGCAAGTTCAGTTTTCTTCTTGGGAAGAGGCAGGAAATTGGGGATTCTCTAAGGGCACTTTTAGAAAATTGAACACAGAACCTTTTATCAGTGAATGTATGGACGGTTTTTGGCCACAGCCCTCACATTCATCAGAAGCACTTCAGGGAGAGAAAATTAATGATAACCCTAAGTACATAATGACTTTCTGGAGACCAGAAGGCTCCACTCTGATGGTTTGACTGGAGGCTTGCATCACAGTAATGAAAGATGCTGCCTGTGAGCTTGACCCTGATATTGGTTCACGCTTCAGAGCAAAGAGCAGCAACGTTGGTACGGGCTACTCTATCTCTTTCCTGGTAACTGAAAGCAACTCAGATTAGGATCATTGGTAATAGTGCTGTATTTGGTCATTTAAACAAAAAGAAAGAGAGAAGAAAAAAACTCCATGCTTTCAGGACTTCTTTTCAGTTTAAACATAAAATCTCACAGAGCCCTAGGAGAATATTATACCAATCACAAAATAACAGGTTATTGTGCAAGACGCACTCAAACATGGGTGCAGCCTTCCTGTTAGAGCACATTAGTTCAATGGCATGCCTGCAGACAGAAACCAATTACTCCTGGCCTAGTGTGTAAGTGAAATTGAAGCTTTGCACTTTCCAGAACATGAGTTGTACAGCTATTACCCAGCAAGAAAGTTTGAAATGGATTTGATATGTGCTGCTTTCCTCCTCAATGCTGATCTTGGGAGTGATTGTTTTAGCTCACTTCGATACACTCAGAGTGGTTGTCACGCATTACACTCTAAAGCAAATTTTAGAAAAATTCTCACTAAGGTATACATGACTGATACCCGAGTTTATTCCTGAAATCAAGAGAGGGAGGGAGAAGAAGCCTGGGACTCACCAGGTCCCCAAAATGGGGCAAGAGCTTTGTGGAGCTGTTAGAAATTGCTGTTTGAAGGGGAGACTAGAGACAGGTGGAGGAGGGCTTCACGGTTTTGTTGAAGTGGCCTCACTGAGGAGTTTTGCTACAAAGAAAGGATCTTGGGAACAATAGAGCCACATCCTAGATTGCCTGAAGCAAACTTCTGGTGCTTGAGCTGGTTGACTCATCCTGACTGCCCTTCCTGGTTCTGCTAGGGAGCTGGGCTAGGCCATTTAATGTTCATCTCTAATTACTTGTGTCTGTATTCTTGTCATTAGAATGTAAACAGGTTTATAATAGGCTTGAGTTTTCTGTGCTGAGATCAAAGGCAAGCCAGTTGGAAGATGGCAAAGAGAGGAAGAAGGGAGAGGAAGACAGAGGACAGGGTGGTTCTGGCATTTCTACTGCTCCATGGCGGGGTTGGGCCTGCTGTGGCACGGTAATGGCAATCGGTTCCTCAGAAGCCAAGGTCCTGGCTTGCCCAGAGCCACTGGGCATTCAGGGGTTGGCTTTGTCTGGAGCCTCAGGAAGCTGCTCACCTACTCCTTCCAAGGGCCAGGGGCCTTTGAGGGTTGAGAACCAGCCTTTCACAAGGAGGGAAGGAAGCAGGAACAGTGGGGTTTAACTTCCTCAAGGTAGTGTCCAAATCCAGTGGCTGCATCTGTGGAGGTCTGCCAGTCCACCCAGCCATGAGCGTTTCTGGAAAAGCACAAGCAGGGCTGGTCTGTCCACTCTTGGATCACAACTGGGACCAGATCACCTTTTACAGAGGGGGACCTGCTTTGACACCACATCCATGACTCTGTACTCTGCTTCCCTCTCCTTTTAAAACCTCAGGTGCTATGGCACAGGGATCCTTCTTCACCTGGTGTCCTAAAACCTTAGCTACTGTAAGGGAGGAAAACTTTTCTCTGCCCTCTTAAGTTCCTCAGCTGGACCCTGCATGTTAGACTGACAAGACAGATTAAGAAGAGAGAAAGCATACACATTTTATTTGACATTAGTATTTTAAACTTTATGTGCACAGAGGACTTCAGAGAAAAGAAATAAAGTCCCCAAAAAAGTGCTTAAACTTGGAAGACTTATATACCATTTTAACAAAGGATAATAAATTGTGGAGAAGTGACAAGACAAAGGAAAGGGGGTTTGGGCTTCTAGGGGTAGTAAACTGTGGGAAGATAAGCATATGGTGTAAACTAATGGAAGTTAAGGGTTAATTAGGAAGGTTTTGTCTATGCACTCACCTCAGGGCCGTCTCCAACTCTGGTGATAAAAGTCGTTCTTCCCTTCCTGGTACAAGAGTAAGGGACACCTTCAGAGTGGACATTCATGCTCTGCTTTTAGGCAGAGAGTAGAAGAGCAGATTGCTTTTCTTGTGTGTACTTTTGCTTTGCCTTCAGCTCCAAATAGTCCTTATTTCATAGTGGCACAGTTTGGGGTGGCAAAGTCTGATCCCCTTCACTACCCAAGGCTCATCAAGCCTTCTGATGGGAACCCAGGGTCAACTAGGTAGTTCAAGAGCATGCCTAGAACATAATCAGACACATAGGTGAGGACTGGAGCCGACCGTCAAAGGCAAAGCCATGCCATTTAAAATGTAGCCATCCACTGCCATAGCATTTGCCTTCTTTAAAAAAAAGAATACTATTTTAAAAATTTTTGTTGAGGTACAATTTTCTACTTAAAATAGCTACATCTTAAGTGTAGATTTGTATAGTTTTGTCTAATCTATGTACCCATGTAAATAGCACCCAACAAGATTTAAATTTCTATCACCCCTGACATGATCTTCCCAGTCACTCCCCCATCTCAGAGGTGATCACTGTTGTGATTTCTGTTCCTGACATCCTTTGTCTACTCAGGCAGTGACTCTAATGGTGGAGATTTCATGTCCCATCACAGACCTGGACCTGGACTTGGTCCAGGCCTGCATTTGTTCAAATACACCAGGTGTGGGGCAGGTCTCTAGGAAAGTGGATGGCTGAGATAATAAAGGGGAAGGATAGGAGACTAAAAGAAGAGAATGATAAAGTGTTACTGATCTGCCTACGGCAGGTGCTGAGCTGGATTCTGATTGATTAGGATGGGAGGCAGATCTTGCTTGATTAAGGAGGGAAGTACGCAGAGGAGAAGAGAAGATGGATGAGAAAAATTTGTCCGTGGGGTAAAAGGCAGTATGGTCTCAGAGAAAAGAGTCTGGGGTTAGGCAGACCTGGCTTTGGATCCTCAATCAATAGCTTTATGACCTTGAAATGTTCTCAGCTTCCTCATCCGTTGAACTGGAGTCATAATTTGGAGGTTATCAGTCAAGGATGTAATGAGGTTTAAATGAGATAATGTAGGTGAAAGACCTCTTGCACTGCCTAACACTCACTATGATAGGTACTTAATATAGAGGAGTAGCTTAGTATTGCTGCCCGGTAATCCCAACTTTTGGTAAACAGTTTATTTATTTATTTATTTTTAAGCTCAAAATCGTCAACAGGATACAGATCTGCTAAAATCAGAGGAGAGGCTTTCACTTTGCAATGATACATTAGAGACACTAGCATTCTCTTATCATGGAACAAATTACATTGCAGTCACAGGATGTGCTAATTTGTGCCTTATAAATGAGTAGAATCACATGTTTCCTATTAGTACTTACTGCCACTTTGAGGAAACAACTAACATAATTTTGTATAACTACGTTAACCATAGTACATTTCCACTTGGCCAATAAAATGACAAATCATTCAGGATTTATAGGTCCTGTTTTTAAATATATAAAAAGTCATTATTAAAAGAGAGTTTGTCTGTTACCATGAGCTGGGCTTCTTCTAAACTTTTATTTCCACAACAGACCACCAAGTAAAAAACAAAACAAAACAAAAACTAATGGATATGTGTTCAAAAACAAAATAAAACAAACAAGCATAAAAAACCCCAAGCCTCAATTAAGCAACTTAGTAATCAAATAAGACCAGAAATACTGGATTCATATGGATCCGTCTATTCTGGAAAAAAAAGAAAGAAAAGATGGCACAATCCAAGTTCCAGTCCAGAGTATAAGCCAGACCAGACAAAGCTGGTTGAGCACATGGAAAGTTTTCTGGATGTTGATTTGGTTTAGTGTTCAAAATTCAGAGAGAAGAAATAAGCCACTGTACAGTGGGAATTGCTGGGTCAACTGTAGTCAAAGACTCACACATACATAGACACTAAAAAATACCCACACAATTAAACTTCTTTGAGAAAGGGTATGTTTCATATCTATAAAGTAAGGTAATAAGAGAAAGGTTTAGGGTACCTCTGTTTCTTTTTTTCTTTTTTTAGAGAGGGAGAGAGAGAGAGGGAGGGAGGAGCAGAGGAAGAGGGAGACACAGATTCTTAAGCAGCCTTCATGCCCAGCACAGAGCCCGAAGTGGGGCTCAATCTTACAGCCCTGAGATCATGACCTGAGTCAAAATCAAGAGCTGTACACTTAACAAAGTGAGCCACTCAGGCACCCCAGGGTACCACTGTTTCTGACTATGATGTAGAAAGTAAAGAGAGGCTACCACTCTTACCCTAACACCCAAAACGAGATGAATCAATGGGAAGAGGAGAAAGATACTATTGATGGTAGAGAAAAATCCACCAAACTTGTAAGAAATTATAACGACAGGGTTTGAGATAATGTGAAAAAGTAGAATGCCAAAAAGGCCCAGCCACAGAGCAAATCTGTACCCACCTTTCAGCTTTTCTATACAGTATTTTACCAAGTTAATGGGAAATGTTTTGAAGGCTGGGAGCAGAGAACTGAGAGAGATTCCCCCATGAGGCATGAGGGATCTTACCCAAGTGGGAAGCAGCTGCCTTCTAAAGGTGGAGGGCAGGGCAGGAGAGCTGAGAGAGCATCTGAGGCACTGTAGGCTTTCAATGACCAAATGGAAGGGAATGGCCACTCCAGGCTTTCACATTTCAGAAGAACAGAAACTTGGGGGTAGTTCCAGAGAGCTTACCAGTGACCCTAGCAGCCAGGCTATAAGGCAAAGAAAGATCTCCTATGTCTTGGAACACCGGCATCTTTAGATAAAACACAAATCTCTGGACTCTGTTAGGTGCTCAGATTCTAAGATCTGCCAAAGGGAAAGACTGACCTCTCTCAAAACATTTGAAGCCAGCGGGGAACTGAATCAAAATAAAGCTGAAGTAAAGTTCAGACCCAAGTTGACTACATATTAGATGGATCCAGCTCTCCAAGTTTGAAGCCTTACAGAAGAGATATAACATCTCTTAGAAATATTTACTTCTTTTGCTAGTGTTCTTTTGTATAAAATGTTCATCATTCAATAAAAATTATGAGACATTGGAAGGCGAAAAAAAAAGTGACCCGTGGTCAAGAGAGGGAAGAGCTCAATAGAAATACACTTAGAGATGGTACAGAGAGGAATTTTAAAATAACAGTGATAAGTATGCTAAAGGATATAGTGAAAAAGGAAACAACATGGAGAAAAAGATGAGAATTTCAGTAGAGGGATGGAAACAATGAAAAAGAAGCAAAAGAGGGCTCCTGGATGACTCAGTCAGTTAAACATCCGACTCTTGATTTCAGCTGAGGTCATGATCTGGTGGTCCTGGGATCAAGCCCCGCATCAGGCTTTGTGTTCAGAGGGGAGTCTGCTTGAGGAGTCTCTTTCTCCCTCTCCTTCTCCCCCTTACTCATGCTCTCTCTCCCTCTCTCTAAAATAAAAAAATAAATTTTAAAAAAGAAGCCAAGAAATGCAAGTGAGATTCTGCTTATAACCAAGATGGAGTAACAGTGACTAGATTTACCCTTCTGTGTGAAACAAAAAATAACTAGGAAAAAATACATAAAACAAAGGTTTTTCGGAACACTGGACATTCAGCATCAGAAAACAATGATTCCTCAAATACAGAAAATAAGCAAGAGGTGAGTCCTATGAATGCCCCAGGTTTTGCCTTGTAAATGTTTTCAGGCTGTGACACAGGGAAGGAAAACCGAGATGGAACCCATAAGACTCTGAGTTTAGGAGATGGAGCTGAACATTCAAGAAGAGCAAGTTGGCCAAAGTTGGTAGGATAGAGTACTAGAGAGGGAAAGATGCCTAAGGAAAGATCTCTGGATAGCTACAGAGGGTCCTCCATGAGTACTCAGCAGAGTAATGATCAGTGCATGTCTATGAATTCCTCTGAGGCTGGGGGGAAAAATCACCTGGAAATATGAGAGGGGACAGTAGCTGGTGTCCACACAGGGCTGAAAATTATTCTTGTTCCTGAAACTTAGAGAAGAAAAATCTTTTAAACTACATTGCATAGTGTACTTGGAAGAGTCTTATCTCAATAGTGGGAAATTATTAGTCCTAGATCAAGCACTGTTCTGACCTTGCATAAAAGATATCTTAGAAATAAGACCTGGAAAGTTCAAACTATTTCCAAGCAACATAACTGCACCTCAGAATGAAGATCAGGCATATTTACAGGAGTACAAAAATATCCTGAATCCAATAAGGTAAAATTCACAATTCATTCAATAAAAAATTACCAAGCATGTAAAAAAAATCAGGAAAATATGACACATAATAAAAAGATAAGTTAAGCCATCAAAACTGACCCAGAAGCAAGATAAGTGTTAAAATTAGCAGAAAAGGACATTAAAGCAATTATTATACCTGTATTCCATAGTTCAAAAAATCAAGACAATGAAGATATTTATATTAAAAAAAAAAGACTGAAATCAAACTTTTAGAAATGAAAACTACAATGTCTGATGTGAAAATACACTGGTGGTATTAATAACAGATTAGACATATAAGAGGAAAAGAGTAGTAGGCTTGAGGACATGCCAATAGAAACAATTCAAAATGAAACACAAAGAGATAAAAGAATACAAAAAGAAAGAGTGCATCAGTGAATGATAGGAAAACTGTTAGTCAGGGGTGCCTGGGTGGCTCAGTTGGTTAAGCGTCTGCCTTTGGCTTGGGTCATGATCCCATGGTCCTGGGACTAAACCCCACATTGGGCTCCTTGCTCAGCAGGGAGTCTGTTTCTCCCCCTCCCTCTGCTTCTCCTCCCCCCCCCCCAACTTGTGCTCTGTCTCTGTCTCTCAAATAAATAAAATATTTTTAAAAGTAAAAAAAATAAAAATAAAAACTGTGAGTCAACTAATATACATGTAATTACAGTCTCTGAAGAGGAAGAAACAGTGAGGGGTAGAAAAAAAATTTAAAAAAATAATAGCAAAAAAAAAGTTCAAATTGGATGAAAACTATAAACTCACACATCCAAAAAGCTCAACAAACTCCAAGCACAAAAAGCTTAAAGAAAATTACAAATGATATCATAATCAAATTGCATAAAATCAACGATAAAGAGAAAATCTGAAAAGCAGTCAAAAACAATAGACAAGTTATAAATGGAGAGCAAAGGTAACAAGAGATTTCTTATTGGAAAGAATGCAAGTGAGAAGAAAATACAGCAACATCTTTAACTTATAGAAGGAAAAAAAACAAAAGAAAACAAAACTGTCAACCTAGGATTCTATACCAGGTGAAAAAATAATTTGAAAGTGATGGCAAATAAATCTTTTTTTTTTCAGACTTACAAAAACTAAGAATTATACAAGAAATATTGAAGGGAGTCCTTCAGGCTAAAGGCAAATGATACCAGAGGGAAATATAGTCTTTTAATTTTTTTTATTATGTTATGTTAATCACCATACATTACATCATTAGTTTTTGATGTAGTGTTCCATGATTCATTGTTTGCATGTATACCCAGTGCTCCATTCAATACGTGCCCTCTTTAATACCCATCACCAGGCTAACCCATTCCCATGGATTATTTGTTTTTTGGGTGTTGAGTTTGATAAGTTCTTTATAGATTTTGGATACTAGCCCTTTATCTGATATGTCATTTACAAATATCTTCTCCCATTCTGTCGGTTGTCTTCTAGTTTTGTTGACTGTTTCTTTTGCTGTGCAAAAGCTTTTTATTTTGATGAAGTCCCAATCGTTCATTTTTGCCCTTGCTTCCCTTGCCTTCGGCGATGTGTCTAGGAAGAAGTTGCTGCGGCTGAGGTTGAAGAGGTGGCTGCCTATGTTCTCATCAAGGATTTTGATGGACTCCTGTCTCACATTTAGGTCTTTCAACCATTTTGAGTCTATTTTTGTGCGTGGTGTAAGGAAATGGTCCAGTTTCATTCTTCTGCATGTGGCTGTCCAATTTTCCCAACACCATTTGTTGAAGAGACTGTCTTTTTTCCATTGGACATTCCTGCTTTGTCAAAGATGAGTTGACCATAGAGTTGAGGGTCCATTTCTGGGCTCTCTATTCTGTTCCATTGATCTATGTGTCTGTTTTTGTGCCAGTACCATACTGTCTTTTTTTATTTTTTTAAGATTTTATTTATTTATTTGACAGAGAGAGAGCCAGCTAGAGGGGGAACACAAGCAGGGGGAGTGGGAGAGGGAGAAGCAGGCCTCCCGTGGAGCAGGGAGCCCAATGCAAGGCTCGATCCCAGGACCCTGTGATCATGACCCAAGCTGAAGGCAGATGCTTAATGACTGAGCTGCCCAGGCGCCCCAGTACCATACTGTCTTGATGATTACAGCTTTGTAATAGAGCTTGAAGTCCAGAATTGTGATGCCACCAGCTTTGTTTTTCTCTTTCAACATTCCTCTGGCTATTTGGGATCTTTTCTGGTGCCATACAAATTTTAGGATTATTTGTTCCATTTCTTTGAAAAAGGTGGATGGTATTTTGATAGAGATTGCATTGAATGTGTAGATTGCTTCAGGTAGCATAGACATTCTCACAATATTTGTTCTTCCAATCCATGAGTAGGAAATGTTTTTCCGTTTCTTTGTGTCTTCCTCAATTTCTTTCATGAGTATTCTGTAGTTTTCTAAGTACAGATCCTTTGCCTCTTTGGTTAGATTTATTCTAACCAGGTATCTTATGGTTTTGGGTGCACTGTAAATGGGACTGACTCCTTAATTTCTTTTTCTTCTCTCTCGTTGGTGTATAGAAATGCGACTGATTTCTGTGCATTGATTTTATATCCTGCCACCTTACTGAATTCCTGTATGAGTTCTAGCAGTTTTGGGGTGGAGTCTTTTGGGTTTTCCACATAAAGTATCATGTCATCTGCAAAGAGTGAGAGTTTGACTTCTTTGGCGATTCTGATGCCTTTTATTTCTTTTTGTTGTCTGATTGCTGAAGCTAGGACTTCTAGTACTATGTTGAACAGCAGTGGTGATAGTGGACATCCCTGCTGTGTTCCTGATCTCAGGGGAAAAGCTCTCAGTTTTTCCCCATTGAGAATGATATTCACTGTGGGCTTTTCATAGATGGCTTTTATGTTATTGGGGTATGTACCTTCTATTCTTACAGTGTAAAGAGTTTTAATCAAGAAAGGATGCTGTACTTTGTCAAATGCTTTTTCTGCATCTATTGAGAGGATCATATGATTCTTGTTCTTTCTTTTATTAATGTACTGTATCACAGTGACTGATTTGTGGATGTTGAATCAACCTTGCATCCCAGGGATAAATCCCACTTGGTCATGGTGAATAATCCTTTTAACGTACTGTTGGTTCCTATTGGCTAGTATTTTGGTGAGAAGTTTTGCATCCATGTTCATCAGGGATATTGGTCTGTAGTTCTCCTTTTTGATGGGGTCTTTTGTCTGGTTTTGGGATCAAGGTAATACTGGCCTCATAAAATGAGTTTGGAAGTTTTCCTCCCATGTTAATTTTTTGAAACAGTTTCAGAAGAATAGGTATTAAATCTTCTTTAAATGTTTGGTAGAACTCCCCTGGGAAGCCACCTGGCCCTGGGCGCTTGTTTGTTGGGAGATTTTTGATTATGGCTTCAATTTCCTTGCTGCTTATGGGTCTGTTCAGGTTTCCCATTTCTTCCTGGTTCAATTTTGGTAGTGTATATGTCTGGAGGAATGCATCCATTTCTTCCAGATTGTCTAATTTGTTGGAATTTAGTTGCTCATAATATGTTCTTATAATTGTTTGTATTTCTTTGGTGTTGGTTGTGATCTCTCCTCTTTCATTCATGATTTTATTTATTTGGGTCCTTTCTCTTTTCTTTTGGATAAGTCTGGCCAAGCGTTTATCAATCCTATTAATTCTTTCAAAGAACCAGCTCCTAGTTTTTCTGATCTGTTCTACTCTTCTTTTGGTTTCTATTTCATTGATTTCTGCTCTAATCTTTATTAATTCTCTTCTCCTGCTGGGTTTAGGCTTTATTTGCTGTTCTTCCCCAGCTCTTTTAGGTATAGGCTTAGGTTGTATATTTGAGACCGTTCTTGTTTCTTGAGAAAGGCATGTAGTGCTATATACTTCCCTCTTAGGATGCCTTTGCTGCATCCCGAAGATTTTGAACAGTTGTGTTTTCATTTTCATTTGTTTCCATGAATTTTTTTAATTCTTCTTTAATTTCCTTGTTGACCCATTCATTCTTTAGTAGGTTGCTCTTTACCTCCATGTATCGGAGTTCTTTCCAACTTTCCTCTTGTGATTGGGTTTAAATTTCAAAGCATTGTGGTCTGAAAATAGGCAGGGAATGATCCCAATCTTTTGGTACTGGTTGAGACCTGATTTGTGGCCCAGGATGTGATCTATTCTGGAGAATGTCCCATGTGCACTTGAGAAGAATGTGTATTCTGTTGCTTTGGGGTGGAATGTTCTGAATATATCTATCTGTGAAGTTCCTCTGGTCCAGTGTGTCATTCAAAGCCCTTATTTCCTTGTTGATCTTCTGCTTATATGATCTGTTCATTTCAGGGAGGGGGCTGTTAAAAGTCCCCTACTATTTTTGTATTATTATTGATGTGTTTCTTTGATTGTTATTAATTGGTTTATATAATTGGCTGCTCCCACATTAGGGGCACAAATATTTACAATTGTTAGATCTTCTTTTTGGATAGACCCTTTAATTATGATAGTGTCCTTCTTCATCTCTTATTACAGCCTTTGGTTTAAAATCTAATTTGTCTGATATAAAGATTGCCACCCCAACTTTCTTTTGATGTCCATTAGCATGACAAATTCGTATCTTTCAATAGTTACCCTGAAAGTGAGAGGATGCTCTCTGTATTTTTCGTCCAAGTTGACAGTGTTCCTTCTGAAACAATATTCTCAAAAACTTTGTGGGCGTCCCATGGATTTTCCTGGGGTTCACTCCATTAGACAAAAGCTGCACCTACAGATCTTTTTGAAAAAGCATGACTCTACATTGGGCTTCTGCTGATATAGATGGCTAAGGGGCAATGGCCTTACATTTCCTAGAGGATCTGTGGTTGGATTAAGATCTGTGAGGCACACCTCTAATCTTTGAAAAAGCTCTTTGTTTGGCTGAATATTATGACCTTTTGATCTTGCTGAAATTTAAGTAGATCATATAGTCACACCATCAGCTTTTTCTCTGGTGGGCACTTTCCTGAGAGTGCTTGGAAGCTGTCTCTCAATATTACCATGTTTCACCAATTGGAGAGGCTGAGAATTTTCAAAATCATCAAATCTTGGTTCCTTTCAGTTCAACAGTTTTTCCTTCAGTTTATCTCTCTCTTCACACACTTTCTTCTAAGTAGCAAGAAGAAATCAAGTGGCATCTCAACACTTCCCTGGGAAGTATCCTTAGATAACTAAGTTCATCACTTACAAGCTCCACTTTCCATGTAATTGCAGAAGACAACTGTGTTAAGCTCTCTATCAATAGTTAACCAGGATCCTCCCTCCTCAAGTTTCCCACATGTTCCTCACTTCCTTTTGAGTACTCACTGGTACATCCTTAATGTTTGAATTTCTATTAACAGTGTGTCCAAGACAATGTAAGCTTTCTCTACTGTGCTCTTCCAAATTCCCCTAGCCTCTGTCCACTGACAAGTCCCAAAGCCACTCCCACATTTTTAGACATTTGTTATATTGATGTTCTGCTTCCATTACCAAAATCTGTATCAGTTATCTTACGCAACATAACAACATTACCACAAACCTAGCAGCTTAGAACACAACACACACGTATATTATCTTTCAATTCTTGCGGGTCAGGAGTCTGGGCATGGTTTAGCTGGTTTCTCTGTAACCAAGCTGTTGGCCAGGACTAGGTTCCCATCTGGAGAGGTATGTGCTTCCAAACTCATGCATTTGTTAGCAGAATTCAGTTCTTTGTGACTGTAATACCGAATAATTCTGTTTCCTGATGGCTGTTGGCCAGAAGGTGCCCTTAGCTCCTAGGGGTGAGCTGCAGTTTCTTGCCATGGGGGAGGCAACAAGGCTGTTGACTTCCTCAAAGATGCAAGGGAGTGAGAGATTCCTATAAGATGAGTGCTACAATTTTATGTCGTATAATCACATGATCATATACATCATATATATCCTATCACCTTTGCTGCGTGTTATTGGTCAAAGCAA
This sequence comes from Zalophus californianus, assembly GCF_009762305.2. Lineage (NCBI taxonomy): Eukaryota > Metazoa > Chordata > Mammalia > Carnivora > Otariidae > Zalophus > Zalophus californianus. Next base: position 113,057,155 of record NC_045603.1, on the reverse strand, counting down.
GTCACAGTTATGTCTACGGTAAAGGGGAAGAGGCGATATGAGAGTATGAATACCAGAAAGTAGGGATTCTAGAGACCATGTTCTATTTGTCTGCCACAATGATCAAGTAGACTTTATCCCTATAATTCAAAGTCACTTTAATATTCAACAATTAATCAATGTCATTTCCCATACTAACAGACTAAAAGAAAAACCACTGGATCATCTCCATAAGTATAGAAAAAATACTTTAAAAAGTCTAAAACTCATTCTGAATAAAAATTCTTAACAATCTAGGAATAGAAAGGAATTTTCTCAATTTGACAAAGGGCATCTACAAAAAAGCCTCCAGCTAACATTATGCTTAATGGTGAAAGACAGAATGATTTTCCCAGAGGATAAGGAATGGAAGTGATGGAAAGGGACAGAGACAGAAAAGGAGAACAATGTCTTTGGGATCTGTGGGGCAATATGAAGCAATCTTATATACATGTAATTGGAATCCATGAAAAGAGGAAAGAGAGAACAGAATAGAAGAGATATTTGAATAGATCTAGCAGAAAAGTTTGAAAGATTGAAGAAAGATATATCCTACACATTCAAGAAGCTCAGTGAGTTCAATGCAGGATGAATATTGTAAATATTGTAGTCAAACTGTTAAAAAATAAAGATAAAAAGCAAGTCTTAAAAGTAGTCAGAGGAAAAAAAAGATAGAGCACATACAATGAAACAATGACACACAAAAAAATTGTTCAAAAGCAGCATTAAGAAAATTAATTACACCTTCAGAGTGCTAAAAGATAAAATAAAATATTTTACCTAGAACTCTGTATCCAGAGAAAATATCATTCAGAGAAAGGAAGGTCAAATAAAGACAATTTCATACCAAAAAAAAAAAAAAGCTGAGAGAATTCATCTTAACAGACCTGTAGTACAAGAAAAGTTAATGAAGGTTTTCAGGCTGAGGGAAAATGATGCCAAATGAAACCCTAGAACTCCCAGAAAGAATTGAGACCACCAGAAAGGGTAAATACATGGGGTAAATATTAAAGACTGTGTGTGTGTGTGTTATTAATTTTGTATTTATAGTAGTATATATAAAAATATAAAAACAAAAGCATAGGGTGTGAAGAGCTTAAATTGAATTATATTTTTGTAAAGTTCTTATGTTGTACATGAAGTACTAAACTATTATGTAAAAATAGATAGTGAACCTAAATATGCATGTCATAATTTCTAGGGCAAACAAAGAATTATAGCTTAAAAGTCAATAGAGGAGCTAAAATAGAATACTAAAAACTATTCATCTAAGGAAAACAGAAAAGTAGGACTAGAGAAATATATATACAAATAAATATATATATATATATGAGGAGTAACATATATATATTTATTAGAGGAATATATATATGTATCATACATATATAGCTCAAAAATATGGCATATATAGCTTGATTTCCTCCTCTTGGGAGCAAGCTTCTCCATAGAAAACATGAGGTCCCACCTGTTCCTCCAGTCCTTGGTCGTACTGAAGCAAGACTCAGTAGGTGGTGGGAACCTAAACCAGTTCAACATTGCTTTATTGGGAAGATAATTCTGCCTAAGTCTGGAGGTCGATGAGTAAGCCCATTGGTCATCGCACTAAATGACCTTCTCCAATTTAGTGATATCTAATAAAAATTATATTTTATGCTCCTTATTTAATCTATTATTTTATATTACAACATATAAAATCCCTGGTGGGATGGAGGGCTGCTGGTTATTATTTCCTTGGAAACTCCAGAACATATCTGATAGTGACTTGTAAAGATTCTGCAAAGTAGATGATATGATACTTTATGTAGAAAACCCAAAAAGCTCCACCCCAAAACTGCTAGAACTCATACAGGAATTCGGCAAATTGGCAGGATATAAAATCAATGCACAGAAATCAGTCGCATTTCTATACACCAACAACAAGACAGAAGAAAGAGAAATTAAGGAGTCGATTCCATTTACAATTGCACCCAAAACCATAAGATATCTGGTTAGAATAAATCTAACCAAAGAGGCAAAGGATCCGTACTTAGAAAACTACAGAATACTCTTGAAGGAAATTGAGGAAGACACAAAGAAATGGAAAAACACTCCATGCTCATGGATTGGAAGAACAAATACTGTGAAAATGTCTGTGCTACCTGAAGCAATCTACACATTTAATGCAATCCCTATCAAAATACCAACAACTTTTTTCAAAGAAATGGAATAAATAATCCTAAAATTTGTATGGAACCAGAAAAGATCCCAAATAGCCAGAGGAATGTTGAAAGAGAAAAGCAAAGCTGGTGGCATCACAATTCTGGACTTCAAGCTCTATTACAAAGCTGTCATCATCAAGACAGTATGGGACTGGCACAAAAACAGACACATAGATCAATGGAACAGAATCGAGAGCCCAGAAATGGACCCTCAACTCTATGGTCAACTCATCTTCGACAAAGCAGGAAAGAATGTCCAATGGAAAAAAGACAGTCCCTTCAACAAATGGTGTTGGGAAAATTGGACAGCCACATGCAGAAGAATGAAACTGGACCATTTCCTTACACCACACACAAAAATGGACACAAAATGGATGAAAGACCTTCGTGTGAGACAGGAATCCATCAAAATCCTTGATGAGAACATAGGCAGCCACCTCTTCGACCTCAGCCACAGCAACTTCTTCCTAGAAACATTGCCAAAGGCAAGAGAAGCAAGGGCAAAAATGAACAATTGGGACTTCAGCAAGATAAAAAGCTTTTGCACAGCAAAGGAAGCAGTCAACAAAACCAAAAGACAACTGACTGAATGGGAGAAGATATTTGCAAATGACATATCAGATAAAAGGCTAGTATCCAAAATCGATAAAGAACTTATCAAACTCAACACCCAAGGAACAAATAATCCAATCAAGAAATGGGCGGAAGACATGAACGGACATTTCTGTAAAGAAGACATCCAAATGGCCAACAGACACATGAAAAAGTGCTCAACATCTCTTGGCATCAGGGAAATCCAAATCAAAACCTCAATGAGATACCACCTCACACCAGTCAGAATGGCTAAAATTAACAAGTCAGGAAATGACAGATGTTGGCGGGGATGTGGAGAAAGGGGAACCCTCCTACACTGTTGGTGGGAATGCAAGCTGGTGCAGCCACTCTGGAGAACAGTATGGAGTTTCCTCAAAAAGTTGCAAATAGAGCTACCCTACAACCCAGCAATTGCACTACCGGGTGTTTACCCCAAAGATACAAATGTAGTGATCCGAAGGGGCACCTGAACCCCAATGTTTATAGCAGCAATGTCCACAATAGCCAAACTATGGAAAGAGCCTAGATGTCCATCGACAGATGAATGGATAAGGAAGATGTGGTATATATACGCAATGGAATATTATGCAGCCATCAAAAGGAATGAGATCTTGCCATTTGCAACGACGTGGATGGAACTGGAGGGTGTTATGCTGAGTGAAATAAGTCAATCAGAGAAAGACAGTTAGCATATGATCTCACTGATATGTGGAATTTGAGAAACAAGGCAGAAGATCATAGAGGAAGAGAGGGAAAAATGAAACAAGATGAAACCAGAGAGGGAGACAAACCATAAGAAACTCTTAACCTTAGGAAACAAACTGAGGTTGCTGGAATGAGGGGCAGGGGGAGGGATCGGGTGGCTGGGTGATGGACACTGGGGAGGGTATATACTATGGTGAGTGCTGTGAGTTGTGTAAGGCTGAGGAGTCACAGACTTGTGCCCCTGAAACTAATAACACATTATATGTTAACAAAAAAAGAAAATAAAGGGAAAAAAAAGATTCTGCAAAGTAGAAAAGCAATACAGTGTAGTGATTAAAATTGAAGACTCTGGTATCAGTCTATTAAAATTTCAATCCCAATTTTAGCCCTTCCTAGTGGAAGCATTAAGCCTCTTTGCCTCAATGTTCTCATTTGTAAAATGTGGGAAAAAACAATACCGGCCTTATAGGGTGATTTTGTAGGTCATATGAATTAGTACGTGGAACACTTGGGATAGTGTCTAGGACATTGTCAGTAAATGTCAACTACCCTTACTATCTTTTATAGTGTAGTTATATACACTATCTGCATTTGAGTAAGCACTTAAGAACTTATAGATATTATCTTTTATTTTCTTTAAGGGGGCGCCTGGGTGGCTCAGTTGATTAAGCATCTGACTCGATTTTGGCTCAGGTTGTGATCACAGGGTCGTGAGATGGAGCCTTGTGTGGGGCTCAGTGGGGAGTGTGCTAGAGATTCTCTCTCTCCCTCTCTCTCGACCTGTCCCCTCCCCTCTCAAATAAATAAATCTTAAAAATAAAAAAAAAAGACCTTACAGCTACTATTGTCGCCACCCCAGTGGCCAATACAAAAGAGACGTTTGTGTTATTTAAGCTAAATTGGCAGAGCATACATATGCTATAAAAAGAGACCCAATTATTCAATGACTTAGAAAGAAATTTATTTTTCACTCATGTAACAGTCCAGAGAAGTGAAGACTTACGTGCACACAAAAACCTATACATGAAGGTTTATAGTAGCTTTACTCATAATGGCCCCAAACTGGAAATGACACAGACGTTTTTCAGTAGGCGGATGTCGAAACGAACTGTTATACACCCATACCTTGGATTACTATTCAGTAATAAAAAAGGGTGAGCTCTTAATACTCATAACCTGGATGAATCTCCAAAGAATTATACCGAGTGAAGAAAAAAGACAATCCAAAAAGATTGTATTCCGTATGATTCCACTTAAGTCACATTCTTGAAATGACAAAGTTATAAAAACAGAAAATAAGTTAGTGGTTGCCAGGGGTAGAGGAGGGGTGGAGGTACAAAGGAAGTGGGTGTGACCACCCACCTCATGTTGGGAATGTTCTATATCATTACTGCCTCAGTGTTAATATCCTGGTTGTTACATTGTACCACAGCTTTACAAGATATTACTATGGAGGGCAACTGGGAAAAGTATACTCTGGGTCTCTCTATTATTTCTTCCAAATGCATGTGAATTTATAATTATCTCCAAATAAACAGATTAATTTATTTTTAAATCCCATGATTTATTTCCTAAAAATAAAAACAACAAAAGGGTAGAAAATATAACTTGCATTTTTTACTCCTACCTGATTTTAAAAGACAGTTCAAAACTTATTCTTAAAAGAAGAAAACTCACTGGAAAGCTTATTCTCATTGAAGAAATACAAACACATTTGTAACAGTTTGCAACGGTTTTGCTCCTGCTATGTTTATTACTCAACCTACTACTTGAGGTCAGTCGTGACTACGTTTGCTGTGGCAGATGCCATTTTGAGTAAAATAGACAACTCTTCAGAGAAGCAATCAAATTCTAAAAAAGCCAGACCTGCTGCCAGTTTCTGGGGAGAAGCACAAAGGAGGAGCATCCACTGCCCTTGACGTTAACGGTCACGTTGTGGCTCCAGGATCTAGGGTCCTGGAGTTTCTGAGAGACAGTGCATTGGAGAAAAGAAATTCTGGTGTTCTCCAAAGGGCCGAGTCTCAGCACTTGCAAATGGCATAAAAATGTGAATGGAGGCTGGGATCTGAGGCTGACTGGTTGACCTGCTTTGCTTCTTTTCCACACGACATCCTGCCATGGTTTTATAGGTCCCTCTTGTGATACCTCTTCCCCTTCATGGCTGTCCTTGATGTCCACTTTCACCAGATTCTCTGATGTCTTTGAAGAGTAGTCATTTGTTCAAAAAATAGTCATGGAGTCCCTATATTGTGCCAAGCATTGGTTTACAGTGGTGAACAAGGCAATCCTTACATTTCACCATTACTAACTTCCTTATCTTCCTAATGTATCCTGTATTTTTTGAGTGACTTCTATAAACAGGGCCTTGGGCATAAAATTCACTGAATCTTATAAAACAAATACTATGTGATCCTCACTGTATAGCTAGAGAAACATAGGCCCAGGAATGCCAAGGGTGCCCAAGTTCACACAGGGACTGTGAGCTGATCCACACTGTAATATCTCTATTTCTTCTGGCTCTGGCCACTGGTGCTCTGAACCTTGAATTAGGAGATTGAAATGAGCTTTCCCTGCACAGATTTGGTTAGATATAATTCTAATCTCTATTCTTGGCCTCACTCTCACTTTGCCCCATTTGCCTTATGTCGTCTTGACCCCTATGCTGGTGATCCCAGTCTGACCACCTGACTTCAATTTTACATTCATTACTTGGAGTTTCTGTGTATCATTTTTTTATCCAAACTACTTTCCAGCAATCCAAGACAAAACTTAGAAAGGTGGCATGAGGACTTCCATCACTACTGTTTGCAAAACCATTACATGGAGAACCCTGTGAAAAGCAGTGCCCTCTCCCCACCAAATTGTTATTCACGAGAGTGAATACAACATCTCCACTATCCACTTACCAGCATCGCCATGCCCTCCTCCTATGCCCTCTTCATGGAAACAGTGATAATAGCTAATATTTAGGGAACATTGTTGTCTTCCTTCACTTAATCCTTCATTGACTCCTTTAAGACAGTTACTATCATTATCTTTAGTAACATATAAAAAAAATTGAGGTTTGGAGAGACTAAAATATCCCCAGGGTCATGCAGTTAGAAAAGGCAGAATCTGAACCCTGTTTGCTGGTGCTCCTACTTCCCTGCACTAATCTCTCTCCAGAAAAATGGCATTCACCAACTGAGTACACCGTCAAGCTCTATCTTGGGCAGCACCTTCACTCTGCTTAACCATGTGGATAACTGGATCAGCAGGAAGGATTACTAAGTGCCTGTGTTGCAATTATTCTCTCATGATACCTACTAGCTGGTTTGCAAGAGTAATGATCATATCATAGAAATATAACACTCTAATTAACAGGCTGGGTTCTGGAATCCAACCATGGGCACAACTCCCAGGCCACTGCTTCTAACTTTGTGACCCCAAGTAAGTAGGTTCCCTAGCTTTTTCTGCATCTCATTTTTCTTCTCCACAAAATAGGGCTAATAATGACACCTCTCTTTAAAAGTCATACTATTTATGACTGGACCTAAGTCTACCGATACGCTGATGCATGGAGTATTTCCTTGTTGAGTTCTGCGAGAGGTCAAAAACGGATCATATCATTTTCACAAGATTCTCAAAACCCTAAGTACCTTTTAATCACACCTCCATTAACCAGTCTCCTTTCCAGACTAAACTGTCCTAATCATGGAAATCTTGCTTCCTTTGGAGCTAGGATCACAAGTACCAAAGTAGAAACAAAAACACTCTCTTCGGCATTTATGAGGAAAAGTGCTGCAAAGTGCTCGTTCTCAGCAGAGCCCTTCCTGTGGAAAGATTGAAAAATCGAGGCAGAGAAGTTCAAAGACTCAGAGCCGCTGAATAAAAACAAAATCCCTTAAAATTACACTGATGGTTCTTCTAGATAAGCAGGTAATTCTTTGAGGCAATTTGGAGAAAATTCAACAGTGTTTATTACAGGTTCACTTAAGAAAGCCAAACATTCAGCCCTAAAAGCAATTTCAAAGCAAAACTCTAAACAGTATTTTAAAATAGGGATGAAATTATATGTACAATCTTACCTCCCAGGGGTTCTGAAGGAATAATGAAGGGAAAATAAAAGCTATGGAGGGAATAACAGAAAATTTAAAAAATTCACCATAAGTGGGACAGTCTGACAGGATATAATGTCCATAATGTGATTTTTAATAGACATTAAAAGAATACCTATAGGCAGATTGACTTTCTACTCAACAGTTCCACAAACACTTGGGGAGGCATGATCGAGTGGAGTTAGAATTACTATAGAAAAGGGAAACTAGTTTAAGCACACATTAATTTTTTTTCTTCTTTGATTCTAAATGTCAGAGGACACTTAGTATTTGCCCTAAAAGAAGATCTTAGTAATTTCTTGGAGTTGCAAGTCAGACTACTTTATTTACTGAGAAAAATGACACATAAAATATCAGATTTTATAATACTTTTTATGACACATCATAGTGAGTGCCTCTAATGGGGGGAAAAAACATTATTCTCCATTTAGGACAGAGAATATTAAAATATTCAACATTCTTAATAATGATAAATAGACAATGGGTGAATCTAAGGCCTTTCATAAATATAAAATCTGAGTCTATTACGTTATTCTAAGCCTTCATGTGAGTTCTTCCTGGGAAGACTGAAAAATGGGCTGGGGGCACCTGGGTGGCTCAGATGGTTAAGTGTCTGCCTTTGGCTCAGGTCACGATCTCAGGATCCCTGGGATTGAGCTCCGTGTCGGGCTCCCTGCTCAGCGGGAAGCCTGCTTCGCCCTCTCCCTCTACTGATCCCCTTGCTTGTACTCTCTCACTCTCTCGGTCGAATAAATAAATAAAATCTTAAAAAAAAAAAAAAAAGAAAAATGGGCTGGACTTCTCTCTTAGGAATACTCTGGGGAAAAGCCTCCCAAGAATAACACTTTGATCTTCCTGGAAGCCATTGCAAGACCTTTCCTCTGTATCTTACTATTGTAGTGATTACCCCCAGAAAACCATTCTCCTCTACACATGGAGTGACATGGCAGTTTTGTGTCTACTCTTTCCCAAGGGCAGTTGTATATCCTAGCATGGGTCAAAGCTCTGGACTTAAAGGCTTGCAGCTTCATCTTCTCCGAAGTTAGGGGCTTTAGAGTCAATGTAGTATCATCAGAAGTACACATGCTTTGGAATCAAAGTGATCTGGGTTTGAATCCTGCCTCAACCCTTCAGTAGGTATATGGTGTCAGACAAGTTACATACCTTCTCATCTCCAGTACCCCATCTGCATGATGGAGAGAGTAACACTTTGCATAGCAAGGTTGTTAAAACGACTACATGAGATTATGGTGTCTATGTCATTGTCGATTTGGTGGTTGTCATTGCTCCAACCCAAAGCACTTAGCCTGTGGAGGTATTGTAAACACCACACTGACCTCTAGCAATAGATTAGTGACAGTGCTCTTAGAGTTGGCATTTTCTCTCAAAAGATGAGGTTATTTTTCTTCCAATGCCAGACTTACTGGTTCCTTACTTATGGAGCACTCCATACATTAAACCTTGTCATAACCGTGTTTGTTATAGAACCACTATGTTTTGAAACTTGTCCAAGGTCTACTTGCCAAGGATGATCATCAAATATGAGGACCCCACTATATCAAGAATTTAGTGCTTTTCTTTTATGATATACTTAAGAAATTTTCAGAAAAGAACACTTAATCCATATAGACTCAAAGTTTAGAATTTTGCCATAGGAGATGCCTCTTCCATTTTAGGCGCATGTTGGATTTCTTCAATAACTTTTTAAAAAATTGGCCTGATTGAAGTGAAGCATTCTTATATTCAAGTGCTGTACTCATTCACAGGAGTGACACGTCAGAACTGTATTATTTTTCTGAGGGAATAATGCTGGGGATCCTGACTAAACACTTCACTTGAAGAGATTCTATTTATAATAGTTTTTCCTTCCACTTAATTAAATAAGAAGAAAGCATAATTAAGAGGTACTTCTCAAAGCATTGTCAATTTTGGAATAAGATTCTCAAGAATGAAAAATTTATGACAGCTCTCAGCATGGTAGGTAAAAAGATTGCTTGATAATTATGTGCTTATTTGAAAGTTACTTTTTCCCTATACTTCAACGTTTTATTAGAATGCACACTAAATACCTAGAATCTCTTTCTTTTGGGAAAGGAAAAGTTATCTTGTTAAAGGAATAATATTCCCTGGGATAAAGCCCCACACTGATGATAACTCCATAAAGAGATTAAGAGAGGAAATCAAGGCAAAGTAAAGGGAAGACACATGGTTACTGACCTCATGGATTCCACAGCATTGTCCACATAAAATGTTGTCATTGTCTTCGGTCTAGGAGAAAATTAGTCTTGGAATTAACTTGTATCTAAACTCCATTTCTTATTTTGTTACTGCTTCCCTGGCTGGCCATGCAAAATACATTTATTCTTTTGTATCTTGGTTTTAACAACTATAAAATTATTTAATAACTTTTACTGGGATGGCTGGGTGGCTCAGTCGGTTAAGCCTCTGCCTTCGGCTCAGGTCATGATCCCAGGGTCCTGGGATTGAGTCCCGCATCGGGCTCCTTCCTCAGCAGGGTGTCTGCTTCTCCCTCTGCCTGCTCTGCCTGCCACTCCCCCTGCTTGCGCGCTCTCTCTCTCTCTCTGACAAATAAATAAATAAAATCTTTAAAAAATTAAAAAAAATATTTAATAACTTTTATAATGGATTTGTTGATAGTTATCTATTGCTGCATAACAAATTGCACCCAAACTTAGAGGCTAAAAACAGCTAACATTTATCAGGCCACAATTTCTCTGAGTCCATGTCTGTGGAATCCAAATACGGCTCCTTTTGGTAACTTTGCCTCCCAGTCACTCAAAAGGCTGCAATAAAGGTGTCTGCTGGGGTTGCAATTTTATCTGAAGGTTCACCTGAGAGAGAATCTATGTCTAAGCTTACTCATATCGTTGTTTGCATGATTCAATTCCTCCTAGGCTATTGGAATGAGGGCCTTACTTCTTTGCAGTCTGTTGACAGTTCCTTGCCATGTGGGTTTCTCCATAGGGCAGCTTACAATATGGCATCTGGCTTCCGACACAGTGAGCAAACGAGAGAGTAAGGCAGGCTTACAAGACAAAAGCCACTGTCTATTTATAGCCTGATCTCAAAAGTGACATTCTATTACATTCGTCCTGTTTTATTCATGAGAAGCAAATTTCTGGGTCCACTCTCCCCACCCTTACCCCCTAGCCTTTGACAACCACTAATCTACTTTCTGTCTTACAGACTTGCCCATTCCGGACATTTCTTATAAATGGAATCATACATGTGGCCTTTTGTGTCTGGCTTCTTACTTAGCACGTTCTCAAGGTTCATCCCTGAATTCTTCATTCCCCAGGGGAAGGGATCCCACGTGGGTGTGACCACAGAGGACAGCGATTGTTGGGCCATCTTGGAGGCTGCTTTCCCTAGACTTAGTCACAGCCAGTCTGAGGGATCAGAGGGGACCATGCATCTAGGTTATAAGAAGTCTCTGAAATTTCACCTTTCCCTTAAGACAACATTTATTCATTCATTCAAAACCACATTAAAAATTTTTTTTTTCATTCACTCACTCGGAAACATTTTCTGTATACCTGTTATTTACAAGGCACTGTGGGGAGCACTTCGAAAAGGCCAAAGACGTGAACAATTTGGGTAGCATAAAGTACCCTTTGATAGTGAAGTTGTCTTCTTTGTTGGAGTGTAAAATACCATACAGTGACTGGATGGCATGAAAGCAGCGGTGGAGCAGGCATGCAACCATAGCCTCAGACACTCTTCCATCAGGGGAAATCTTGGAAAAGGCTCTGGACAGGCAGAGGGAGAGGGAGAAGCGGACTCCCCACAGAGCAGGGAACCGGATGCAGGGCTCCATCCCAGGACCCTGGGATCATGACCTGAGCCAAAGGCAGAAGCTTAACCAACTGAGCCACCCAGGCACTCCTAACATAGAACCAACTTAGGGAGAACAAACCTAGGATCATCAGTTGAAGGGCTTCTAGGGGCACAATCTCACTTATATATGCTCCCTTTCAGATTCTTCTCTTCCACTCTGGCTCTCTTGAGGTTTTAGGTTAACCTTTCCTGCTCAAACCTTTTTCTCTGTGAAGACATGGATTCCTTTCCATCATGCTTTGCCGAAACTAGCTTCTGCTCCAGCAACAGCCCCCATGTGTGGGGCAATGGGCATCAGGGCCTCTCCCAAGAAGGGAGGAAGGAGGTCATATCCGCCAGCCAGAGAGCGCCCACAGCCCCTTCCAGAAGCACAAATGTAGGTTGACTCCTTTGCCTTTTCTTTTGGTACTTTTCAGAGTTTTTCTATTTAAACGCAGGGACCCAGGTCTACTATGATAGCAGTAGGTATTTTAATGCTCAAATATCTTTATCCACTTTGGGAATATGTTTCCTGTTTTGACTTGTTCTCTAAATATATATAATTTTTAAATTATAGGTTTACGTCAGAAGGACAATTTAGTCAAATATAACTTTCTTCACAAAACATGTTCTGGTTGCAGCACAAAAACTGTGGAATGTGAGCAGGCTCAGAGAATGCACGAAGCAAGTCATCCTTTCCCCCACTCCCTGCTCCAACATTTTAAAAACATATCTCTTCTCCTTTTTATGGCAAAAAACTATAAAAGGAGCAGCTGTCCGAGCAAAGGTAGTAGGGACTAAAACCTTAGCTGATGTGACCCAAATAGAAAAAAAAATCAAAATTCTGTCAGAGTGATGGAAAGTCCTCCTCCTTCTAGTGGGAGGAACTTTTAGGTCAAGAGTGGTGAGCAGGGCACAAGCACTTCACCTATAATCCCTTCGGCCGTCTGCTTAGTGGACGCCTGAGTTTCTGAGCAATGGCAGAGAGGACAGGGGACAGCCTGGAGAGCTGCGCTGTGTTACTCATTGTGTGGGTGTATGTGAATGCAACCCAAGAGCGTTTCTTCTTCTGTATCTCACTGTATTTCTGGAGTGTCCATTTGTGAAGTTGGAAGAAGAGTTTTTGCCTCGGAATCTCAAACCATGGGTTTTAACATTGAGAGCACTTAGCTCAGATTGCAAAACAACAAAATAACTGGAATAGATTGTTTAGTAAAGGTTCAGTCAAAGCAGACACATTTAAATAGGTTGATATATTCAGAACACAGATGAAGGATAGACTTCCACTGTGCCACAGGCTGGGTTTCCTGAAAAGAGATTCCAAGATGGCAATTTGCGTGCAGATGGTTTATTTGGGGGACCACTCCAGAGAAGAATACCTGAAAGAGACAAAGGCAAGTAGAACCAGCAAAGGGAGAAGCTGCGCTCCCATGTAGTGGTAACAGAGGGCTCAGTTGCTCCCACAGGGAGCACGGAGCTGGGTGGCCCTTCAGAGTTGTCACAAACTGGGCATAAGGTCCTATAATCCCTTCTGCACCTTCCTCACTCCCTTTGCCATTGGGCTGCCCTAATGACAGGTGAGAAGAGGAGACATCTCGGAAGGCACAGCTCTTTTTATGCTGTGGGTAATTCCCTGAGAGGAACTTGGCTGTGGGTCGATGGCAGCCCACACGCCCAGTTGCTGAGGGAGGAATTACCTCACTCCAGGATAAGGAATGGGGCGGCACTCTACTTTAAACGGAGAAAAATGGAATCAGACAAAAATCTGGGACTTGAAACAGAAAAAAATTAAATGTTTATATAGCATTATATATTATATAATATTTAATCATTGCATATAATATTAAAGAATTAATATATACAAACTAAATAAGAGTAACAAAAAAGTAACTCACAAGTGGGTAGAAAGGAACCAGAAAACTCCAGGGATGGAGCTTTCTGTTGAACATCGGCAGATTCAGTGCCATCCTCTGCGATCAAAGGAGAACTTTAATAGGGGGACGTTGTTAACAATGGTGGATAAAGAGAATGACCTTCGAAGCAATATGCAACAGGAGGATACTTCTTTTCAAGCTTAAATCTGGAGAGGTCAGTGAGATGCAGGTGACATAACAGTGGCCTCAGTTTGACTTACAAGAGAGATGTCACAAGCATCTGACCAATGGCAGGAGTACGCACATTTACACACTCAGAATTTCCAGTATTTGCAGTGATTTGTGCCAAGCAATTAGAAAGCAGAAAACATCAGCAATAAAAGAGTTGATGAAGTCTGTGTCATTGGGCAGAATGTGAAAGTTTTGACCCTCAGTGATGGCAGCCAACTAGACTCAGAACTCTGATATTAGTAAATCAGGCACAAGACCTGTATAGGGGTAAGAAACAAAAGCCAATGAGTGCTGTGGATCAAAGAAGACGGGGGAACGGTGTGGGGTCCCAGCTAAGCCAGGTACCATTGGACTTGAACGGACTAGGTTGGAGACTGAATTTCAAAAGCAAGGTCACATTAAAATAAAAGTTGTCCTGGACCTGGAGGGGCCACCCGACTGGACTTGAACAGACTAGGATGGAGACTGAATTTCAAAAGCAAGGTCACATTAAAATAAAAGTTGCCCTGGACCGGGAATCAGAAGGCCCGGCTCTACCACTTGCTCCCTGCTCTCCCCCGCTGTCCCCTGCTGTCCCCTGTGCATGCCCCTTGAAAGAGATGCCATTGCTGGCCTCAGGCTCTGGGTAGGGATGAAATAAACATGGAAACTGGAAAAGGGTTCTGTAAACTGCAGAGCTCCAAGCGAAAATGTTACGTGTCACGACAGATCTTTATCTTTGTTTCCAGGGATGTTTGCTGAGTGAGTTGTGAGGAGATATTAAAATATGGAAAAATCACATGGAGGAAGAAAGTGGTAAGAAGGTCCCTTCAGCCCCTCAGGGTGAGCCCCATCGCCCTAGATCTCCTCTCTGACTTAGCATTTGTAGAACAATCAAATGTTTGAGCCTGTGGCTGGCATTCCAACACTTTAACCAGTTGTGATCCTCCCTGGAGATCCTATTTCCAGCTTGCTGTTTTACGCACAGGGTCCTGACTTGGAAGGGGGAGACTAAAGGGCCCAGCCCCTGGCTCTCTCTCCTGCCCTGTTAGATCAGGCCTCCAGCAGGGAGCTGGGAGAAGACACACAGGCTCCGAGGAAGTCCTGAAAAGGAGCAGGGAGACCCTCCAGATGAAAATCCACACTGTAATTTGGGTTCTCTAAGCTTTGAGGCAGGAGATCTAGTCCCATTATTTTGTGGGCAGGGTGGAATTCCAGGAAGCGGAGAAGGCGAAGGAATTCTCTGCAAGTTTTCAGCTCAGAACAAAGAGTAAGAACTCTTACTTTGAAATATTTGTACCTCTTAACTCCTGACATTTCACATTCACAAAAATTAGCCATTCACAAGCTTCCCTTTCCAGAATCGCTTAAATGCCAAAGCTATTATTATTAGCTCCACACCACTTGTGTATGAGGCAAGGGAGCCTCAGAGGTCTTCGAGCAAGAGAAATAGATTTCTGCTCTAGTCAAAGAGCACGACCTCTGCTTTGGGAGCCCCCCACTCCTCCAGAGTGCCCCGCACTGAAGAAACATCATTCCTCTCGATGGGGTGAACCACAGAAAGAGACCAAGCCTGGAGGTCGAGTCCTGGGTTCTAACCCAGCTCTGTTGTGGAGAACTCTGGGCCACTTCTCTTTGGCTTGGTTCCTAGGCAACAGGAAGTGCTGGGTTAGATTCCAATAGTGGTTCTCAAACTTGGTTGCCCATGAAAATCACCAGGGGGAGGTAAAAATTCCTCATGCCTGGCACTTCCCAGACCAATTAACTCAGAAGATCTGGGGTGGGACTGGGGCAAGAGGAGTTTTTACATTTTACAGCTTCCTGAGTGACTTCAATGCTCAGCCAGTAGAACACGACTGGTTTAGAAGGTCAGTGGTTCTCCACGCTGGCTGTGCATGAGACTCACGTAAGGAACTTTAAAAATACAGAGCACAGAGTCGCACTCTGGCATAATTACACTAGAAGTCTCTGGGGGCAGATCCCTGCTATGGTATGCTTTCAACTCTTCCCAAAAGATTCTAATGTATAGCTAGGTACACAGACCTCCAGGTGAGGTGGTCTGCAGGGATGCTCCTTGACCCAAGGTTCTAAGCTTCTGTGAGTGTGCACTTAGGGGACTTGAAGCATTTGTACCACCTTCGCAGGAAACTAGCTGTTCCAACTGTTCTCAGCAGCTGCCAAGTTAAGCAACTCTGTCTGACTCTGAGGAACAAGGTGATTTTTTTCCTCCCACATCTTGAGTCTTCGTTTTGAGTCTTAGACAATCAGGAAGGACCCTCCCCCTTATTTACAATCAATCCATACAAAGGTCACCCTCAACTTGATCTCAGCTCCATCGTAACAAGACAAGTCAGGGTTCCTAACCTTGTTGGTTACACCAACCCCTTTGAGAACCTCATGAAAGCTATAAATCCTCTCCTAAGAAAAATTCACTTCTGCATTTGCACATCAAATGGAGCATACCATTTTAATGGGCCCCTGAGCCCCTGTTGTAAAGAAAATTCTATTTGATTTCACCATAATAGAAAAGTAAAAAAAATTGACTTAATCCAGGCAAGCAGAAGTTGCAACGCAGGAGGAGGAGCTGGGACTGAGCGTTGAGTCCTGAGTTCTAATCCTGGTTCTACCTCTAGCATTTGACCCCTAGGAGTCACTTTGCCTCAGTTTATCCGTAGGTCCAGTCAAGAATCATAACACCTGCTCTACCATGTTTCTGCCTTACCTTCCACTCTCCTAAAGAACTGGCATATTCCTCACATGCATACACTCTGCCCTAATTGTCTTTGGGAATACAGCACCAAAGTGTGTTCAATTGTTAACTTACTCTGAGTGCCTGTGTTGACCACGAGGCCATGGAGATCATGGGATATCTTCCAGGCCTGGGAGCCTGGAAGAGACTGAACGAAGGGATTGCACGCAATGTCCTTCTACTTGGAGCACGGCTCGAACCTGACCTTGGGAGGGACAAATGGAGAGCCTATGAATCTACCACGCACCAGTCACAGTCCTTGGTGGGGAAAGTCTGGAACTGGAACCAGATGTCTGAGAAGCAATCTCCCAGACGTCACAGGAACTGCCAAGTTGGCCACGGGTTTGGCAGAAACATCTGTCTGGTGAGTGCCAAGTGGTTTGGAGAGAGCAGGAGCACGGCCTGGCGTCTGAGCACAGGCATCCGGGATGATCTATGTTCCCAGCCTCACAGGCTACTCAGGGCATTAGAGCTCTAACCTGACAAGTGTGCCAATCAGTCCCTGCCAGGAGGGTGGGTCCGCGGCTCCGAGGGGCTCCATATTTGCTGCCTTACCAGGAGAGCACGGGATTGTTCTACCAGGAGCTTGGGGTGGAAGTTGGCCTTGATAGGTGAGCAAGTGCGGAGATTATGCTCCTGGTCAATCTCCCCACTCCCCATTCTGTCCCCAGCCTGTCTTCTCTGACTTCTAGACAGTCCTCCTGGAAGCATGAGATGGGTGAGAGAGGGAGGTAGCAGTTTCTGTCTTGGGCTCTAAGCTTCTGCTCAGTTTGTTCACTTAGAGACAAAAGAGAAGGCTCCAGTGCCCCAGGAGAGCTCTTGCTCTTGAGCAGCATGGAGGAAACAATGAAAGAAGCCTCCCACCAGCAGTGGTGATGTGTGTGCATAAGGTGAGACTATCTGGAGATTCTCAGAGAGCCTGAGGGCATTCTCAGAGACAGAGGAAGAGTCAGGAGCAGAAATGAGCCTAGAGTTTTGATGAAACTTTGTCTGTCACATAAAATATGAAGCATGCGCGCGCACACACACAAACACACATGCGCGCATATACATAAAAACCCCCTCCCCCTCCTTCTCTCTTTTTCTAGGGAGCCTGGAAGGACCAAGTGCAGGCTCAGTTCTAGAATTGCTTTGGGAGTGCTTTTGTTTTCTGTCAGCCACATACCACACATGCATATGCCTCTTGGCTACACTGGGCTGTCTGGGAGCTGCCAGATCACTTAGCAGCAGGTCCCCACCCCCACCCTTGGGAGTCAGAGAAATCTCCACCGGATGGGGAGGGAGTTGTCCAGGGAGGCAGCATGCCAGTCTCTTGAGCGCTATACCCCAAGGTGGTCCTTCCACACCCCGGACCCTCGGCAGAGCTGTCGCTGATGGCTGGCGGCTTGTTACAATCACAGGGGAGGTGGCGTGCGGTGGAGCTAGGGCTTCTCATCCCCGGCTACTCTGGTTTTCCAGGTATGACACCGCTGCACCCTTCCATCCCTCCAGCACATCCTTTCTTCTTGCTTTGTCCTATCGGAAAGGAATAACTCCTGGCACCGTGTGACGGCCGCGTAATGCGGCTTTCTTTTTTATTTCCTTGCAATTCCTTAGTTGCAGCTCCTAGACTATTTTGCAACTACTGTTTCCAGCTGGGAGAGAGGAATATACACAAGCTGTATATTTTTTGAAAATATTTACTTCATTGAAAATAAAGATAGGTATCTCATAGTTTCTTCCCATAAACCAAGTGATTTGTGTCTCCAAGCTGGGGCATCTCTTAATGTCTGTAGATCTGACAGATGGATGGGTTTGTACCACAGATTCTTTTTTATTTTTGACACCATTTGTTGGAGAGAAGGCTTCACTCTCTGCACAGAAGCGCTTTTCACAGTATATCTGAATCACCGTGAGAAGAGACGAACTACTGTTGATGAGCATAGTGGGAAACGGATCTTACCACTGGAAAGTTGCGTTGCGATTTTCCTTCTTGATGACTTGGCAAAGTCTAAAGGGGACCACTGGCCAGAGGAGGCGAAGGAGAACGAGAACCACTTTTAGACCTCAAAACTCACAAGCTTTCTTGTTCGCAGCAACTCAAGCCTGCAACTCTGTTCTGGGGAGGTGAAGGAGGTTGTCCCCCTGGATGGTGACGTTGCACCCCAAGTTCTTTGCAAACCTAGGAAGAAACTGAACAAAGCTCTCACATCCTCCACTGCTGAGGAAGCGGCCATGCCAGATTGTTCTTCTTCACTCCTGCTGCAGTGGGGTGGGGCACCGGACGTCTCTCGGTTCCCCCTCACTGTTTGGAGGACACTGTGCTTCATTTTTGTATCAGCCAGAGTCCCACCAGGAGCCAGAAACGACACCACTCCGTCTAAGAGGGAATCTACTCTAAAGAACTGTTAACTACATATTTTGAAGAACTAAAGGGGGAAGCAGAACTCGGGTATTAAGTTGGTAGAAACTGGAGGAAGCAAGTCCTACCCTAGGGTGGAGGGCCTGAAGGAAGAGGCTGAAATTATTTAGATTTAGAGCTTTGACGTGGGCCTCTTGGAGCTGGACCTCTGACCTCGGAGATCGGGACACCACCCAGCTGGAGAAGCTGTTGCTCGGCGGATGCAAAGGGGCTGTTGGTACCGAGAAAACTACAAGCTGGACTTACTGATCTTGGAAGGGACTGCTACAGCCAGGGTGAAGCGCTGCTGCTGGCTGACCCTGACGGGAACAGGAAGCAGGAGAATGAAGGAGTCCCTTCTTCCTCTTCAAGCCACTCGCCGCCGCCCCCTACTGGCAGCGCCTAGCAGGCTACAACTGGTAAAGAAGAAACATCCCTTGTAGCTCCTGGCCCATCATCAAAGGTGAACTGTGGCTGAGATACAATAGCTGAATTAATTAGCATACCTAGCTAGGTCTCCATTGCTTTATCACCATGGACCTACTCGCCCCCCCCAACCCTGCCCCTTTCCTTGATCCACCATTATAAGCTGTAGACCTGGCCCCTTTTGTTTCCTTGAAATGGCTACACTTAGGTAGAAAGTGGATTTGGGGAAGCCTCATATTTAGGGGATACCAACATGCTTCTGACCCGGGGCTTTTCAACCTCAGCTCTTGACATCTGGGGCTGAATAATTCTTTGTTTCAAGGGGCTGTTCTGTGCATGGTGGGATGTTGAGCAGCATCCCTGGTCTCTACCTACTAGATGTTTGTAGCATGTCCCCACTCCTGTCCCCAGTCAACCAAAAATGGCAACCCAAATAGTGTCCAGACATTGTCTATATTCCCTGGGGAGCAAAAGCTCCACCAGTTCCGAATCATTGTTTCAACCTCTCTCAACATGGCTGTCCTCAGTCTTCAGGCCTAAGAATTAGAGTAGCAATTTGTATGTCTTCCTTGGAGAAGTGTCTGTTCATGTCTTCTGCCCATCTTTTGACTGGATTATTTGTTTTTTGAGTGTTGAGTTTGAGAAGTTCTTTATAGATTTTGGATACTAACCCTTTATCTGTAATGTCCTTTGCCAATATCTTCTCCCATTCTGTGGGTTACCTCTTAGTTTTGTTGACCGTTTCCTTTTCTGTGCAGCAGCTTTTTATCTTGATGAAATCCCAAAAGTTCATTCTTGCTTCTGTTTCCCTTGCCTTTGGAGACGTGTCTTGAAAAAGTTGCTATGACTGATGTCGAAGAGGTTACTGCCTATGTTTTCCTCTAGGATTTTGATGGGATTCCTGTCTCACACTGAGGTCTTTCATCCATTTTGAGTTTATCTTTGTGTATGGTGTAAGAGAATGGTCAAGTTTCATTCTTCTGTATGTAGCATCCCAATGTTCATAGCAGCAATGTCCACAATAGCCAAACTGTGGAAGGAGCCAAGATGCCCTTCAACAGATGAATGGATAAAGAAGATGTGGTCCATATATACAATGGCATATTCCTCAGCCATCAGAAAGGATGGAACTGGAGAGGATTATGCTAAGTGAAATAAGTCCAGCAGAGAAAGACAATTATCATATGGTTTCACTCATATGTGGAACATAAGGAATATGTTCAGAGGACCATAGGGGAAGGGAGGGAAAACTGAAGGGGGAGAAATCAGAGAGGGAGACAATCCATGAGAGACTCTGGACTCTGGGAAATAAACTGAGGATTTCAGAGGGGAAGGGAGTGGGGGGATTGGGTAGTTGGGGATGGGTACTGAGGAGGGCACATGTTGCGATGAGCACTGGGTGTTATATGCAACTAATAAATCGTTGAACACTACATCAGAAACTAATGATGTACTAATTGAACATAAGAAAAAAAAAAAAAAACAGCAAGGTTGCCCATGCATTTCTTTCTCTGGTTTATTTAAACTTATTTAAATAGCCCCCAGGAGGCAAGGAGGGACAGATAACTATTGTGTCTACTTCACAGACAAGTCAACTATGATTCAGAAAGGTTAACTCACTTCCCTAGGAAACCCTATCAAGGCAGAAGTGAGACTACTCTGAGGTCCCTCATCCTCAAAATTTTGGAGGGGAGTAGGGGTGGTTGGACAGCTGACTTGCAGAGAAGGGAACTCCCCCCTCCCCAAGTTACCAATAATGTTCCTTTTATTTTTCTTTTAAAGTGTCCTGCTATTGCCAGGAATATCATATAAAACAGCTTTATGAAGTGAACACAGGCCCCAGCAGCTTATACAAGCTGGCTCTGTCAAGGGCACCAGTGTTTCTAATTAATGCTGGGGTCCAGTGTTCCATGCGAGCCCTACCTGCTCCCTCTCCCTTAGGTTTTGACTTCTGGCTAACCTGCACGGGGGCCCTTGTGCCTATGACTAATAAACACTCCTGACATTTCTCACTGGGTCTGGGAGGGCAGAAATAAAAGTCTCATCCAACTAACCATGTTCCAGCCCGAACGTGGCCCCTTCAGAGCAGGCACCGAGGAGAAAGCTGCCTTGCCCTGTGCTGTCCAGCCGAAAAGCACTAGCAAACAAGTGCCTCTCCGTGGTCCGGCCTCCTCATTTTGGATATGCTTGACATCAGGTGTGGTCACCCTGTGGCCTTCGGGAGACAGCAGAAGGAGTCTCCTCACCACCTTATAGAGAAATCATTCTCAAAGTTCCAACAGGCCTCTTCACAGCCTTCTCCACGCTAGAGATTTCTGGTGCTCTTAAAGGCCAAGGATGAGAATGACATCATCAGACAAGACAAAATAGGGACAGGTGTGAGCTTCTGTGCACGCATGCGCGAATATGCATGCGCATGCATGTGTGTGTACATATTTACCCGAGACTTCTCTTGTGGAGCTGATGGAAACCAAGGTCCTGGAAGTGTAGGCATTTTGCTAACTTCTTGACTAATTGATTAATTAGAATAACAGGGCATTAGAGCTCAGAGGAGACGCAAAGATCATTTTGGCCGACCTTCTCTTTTTACTAGTGAGATTAAGATCCAGTGACGTTAGGTGACAACTCAAAGTGCTCCATCCATAGCCAGTTGGAAATGCTCAGAACTGGGACTTCCCTGGCAAACAGTTTCTTCCCTCATCCCCACACCACCCCTTCCCAGCCACTCTCTACAAGAGCCGTGTTCAGGGTTGACAGCACCCAGATGCGTAGCCTGGCCCCTCTTTCCCAGAAGGAAGAAACTATTTGGTTAGTGCTTGCATGTGTCCACTCCTGTCTCCTCCTCCTGTTCCTCTTCCACCAATACAGATGGGCACGGGCACCCACTCCAGAAGATCAGATCCTGGCCACTGGGACAGGCTGACCCTTGAGTGAGAAATCGTAAATCGTAACCCAGTCCTTGTGCCCCGAGTAGAGAAAAAAGCCATGAAAAATACCTAGATGTGTTATACAAATACTTGAAAATATTCAGATAAGTTACTATATTTCCCCCTAGTTATTGACACTGAACATTTTTAAACAAAATCTAAATCCGGATCTTTGCAGCGCAGAATTCCTCATTAAATAGGAAGTTCTGTTTTGGCAAGGACTGTGTTGTAATTTTCTTGAATTTCTCATGGCACTCAGCATAATTCTAGAATGGCAACGGAACTAGCATTCCATTGACACTTGTTAGTTAAATTGTAATTGTGTAAAAATAAAATGCTCACTCTTTAAATGACAAGTTGACATCTAGGGTCAGGTCTTTCCAAAACAATGAGGGGGTTTTCTCGTCTCTTTGTGATTATCGCAGCACACCAGGGGGAGGGGGAGCTCTGAAGCAGTGGGCATCTTCTAGGTTGACGGGGACAGTTGTGACCTCGAACTTTATACCTTATAAGAGATGTTGGTTTATATGAAGTTTTCCAATGATGCTGCAAGACAATGAGAGCACTTGGTTTGGAGTTCACTTCCTAACTGTGTGACCCAAGGAAATTCCCTAGACATTTCTAAAAAGAGAGTAATCAAGTCAGTATTCACATCTAAGGTTGTTGTGAGGATAAAATCAAGGAAGATAATGTAAAATACCATGCAAACTGTAGGGTACTGTCTAGGAGGCGGTTGTTACTAACGTGGGACTTGAGTTAAACCATCTAAACTAAGGGTAGTGGACTCCCCGTGCATTTGAGGACATATGTTCAGGCATGATGTAGTCACATGGTAACAGCTCTGAGTGCTTGGATTTAGGGAGTGCCTTAGTGCAAAACAAACTTCCTAATTCAAAGATAAATTTGAGTTAATGAAATCATAAAGAGTAAGGACTAACTACCTACTGGTATGTCTGGAATTGGGAAATAGTCTTAGAAGTTTGCTTATGAGGAAACCAACTTATAGCAACAAAGAAGCGATTCGTTAAAAAAGGAAACAAAAGTATGAAATACGGAGGAACATAATTGTCCACATTCCCAGCTCCCCAGAATTCACCACCTTTATTTTTCTTATTTGTTTCCAGACTTTTTTTATGACTTAAAAAGTGTTAAAAGGTAACGACACACAGGTGAGACAAAGATCTGCTCAGCCTGGGGCTGACAAGTGGCTGAACCGGCCCCCTTCACCCAGCAGCAGCCTGGGAGAGGAGGGGCTCCCGATAGAGGGGCAGGGGATGGCTCTGCTTCCATCCATTCTGCTGGAGGGGCCTCCTTATTCCATTGGAAGGAGAACCTCAGAGCCAGAAGTGCATTCCAAAGCCTCAGGTAACTGTGTGTTTTCCCACCTCCTGGCTGCCTGGAATCAATGATTCTGCTTTGCTGTGATTAGTACAGATAAGTAACTGCTGAAGTGTGACCCAGGTCTCATTGTTCCAGATGCACCAGTGTTGAGTTCTGTCTTGCTGGCTTGGAAAGAAAGCAGAATAAACAAACTTAGAAAAATAACCCAGAGACTACATTATGGCTAAAACTAAGATAAGTATAAGGCATTGAGTTAGAAACAATTTCTACCACTTTGAAGTTTTAAGAATATATTTTCGAAAGAATACAGAACAACCATATGCATGTATACATAGTGCAATATACAATGTCTAATTTGCACCGATACACTGTGGGGAAAAGAATGCAACAAATGGAAATTTCTCCTAAAATCTGGCAAAAAGCCACCCTTCCGCTCTGATTTGGAAAAGAAGATTGTAAACAGTGTGGTGGTGTCTGGTTTTACATTACAGATTATTTGCAGATATCTTTGATTATAGTTTAGCTTTTTAGATTTTTATCACAGAAACTTATTTCAAAGAGCCCTAGCGTGGACCTGATGGTAGAGAAGTTTATAAAAACAAATTCTTGGGCTTCTTTAAGTATAAGGAAACCAAAATAAAAACACTGGACAAGCTGAGGAAACCCCCTCACTGGTTCATGTCCCTGGGTTTTGCTCTGTTCCCGCCAAGTTCCTTGTGCCGCACGAGCAGAAGCAGAATGTTCACTCACGGGGTGAAGTGTGAGTGGTGGAAACGACATGAGCACGCAGGAAGGGTCCAGTCAGCACCCAGACCCCAGATGGTCCAAAAAGGGGGTGTTCAAGCTGGCTCGGTGGCAACAGAGAAACTAACAAGAGACAAAGGTCCATTTTCCTCCAATCCAGCGAGGCGTAGTCCATGCATAGCTGGGCACAGCGCCCAGGGCGAACCACACTCCCCCACGCTTGGATACTGCAGAGGGGACACAGACATCAAAAGCAGCCTCGAGGAAGAAGAGCAGTCACAGAAATATAATGCTGCCCCAAAAGGGGAGGGGGAGGGTAGGGACAGCTTGTACTGCAAACCCACGCTACTTGCCGGGGGGGGGGGGGGGGGGGGGGGGGGGGAACAAGCTTGATTTGTGGCTTTCGTGCAAGGGGGAGCCTTTGCTGCTGACTCTCTAGCCCTGGTCGCTTCAGACCACTTCCTGGGGCTTCCCTCGGGTGGTCTCTGGCCTCACTAATTAATTAATGCACATGTATCGAGGACCCATCGCGCTGCCTTCATATGCTAAGCATTAAAAGGAGAAAGGGTAAGAGCGAACTGGGGGCAGAGGACTGGACCGGCTTTTGCTAAACTTCGGGGCTGTTTGGAGGCCCTGTCCTTAACATTTCCCGCACTTTGTCCAGCTTTGCCCTCCCTCACAAACCAGTGCTTTGACACTCTCCCTGCCTGTCCTAACAGCATCTCTCTGCCTCACCCATCTCCGGACATCTGCAAGCCTTCCAAACATAAGCAGACGAATAGAAAGTGAATGAAGAGTGGAATTCTGGGCTCCAGTAAAAAGATGCTTTCTGCTGGGGGGCAGAGCAGAGAGGGAGAAGGTCTCACCTGTGTCTGTGAAATTATGTGCACAGGGGAGGCCACCCTTGCTGGGAGGAGCCCTGTGCTAAGTGTGCAGCCCAGGGGCTACCCTTGAAGAGCTTATGGTTAGCAAGGCCAAGGGCCCCATGGGAAAATCTCTGCAGAGATTGGCAATCCTGGACCCACTCCTGGCTCTTTGTCATTTCCAGCCTTGGGAACCTATCAAGTCACTTCGCTTCTCTCAGGCTGAGTTCCCTCACTCGAAAAACGGACCTATGGGGGTGCCTGGGTGGCTCAGTGGGTCAAGCTTCTACCTTCGGCTCAGGTCATGATCTCAGGGTCCTGGGATCGAGTCCCACGTCAGGCTCCCTGCTCAGCGGGGAGTCTGCTTCTCCCTCTCCCTCTGCTACTCCCCCTACTTGTGCGCGCTCTCTCTCTCTTTGTCAAATAAACAAATAATAATCATTAAAAAAAAAAAAAAAACCCAGACTTGTGGATCGCAGCCCTGTACATATCTGAGACCATGCATATGAAAGCTGTTATGGAAATATTAGATGTTATTAGTCACAGAACACTAAAAGGCTGAATGTACACGGAAGTCCCCAAAGTGGCCCCGTGTGAACACTGTCTCAGAACGTGGACAGTGTGATTCAGCTGTTGCTGCAAGAGAGCGATGCTTCGCTGTGTGGCCCACCCAGAAGGGTCAGGAAGCAGCCTTTCCCTGAGGTGGGGCCCGGCATCTAGCAAAGCTGCCACACCCACCTCCCCCCAGGATTTTGAGAGAAGGTGCTTCGATGTCCTGTGCACTCAGCCTGAGCTGAACCACAAATCACTTTGCGCGAAGTTCTGGGGGCTTGAGTTTCCTTTCCTGAGGGCAGTCCTCCCATGAGTCAGTGGGAACCGGACCAGTGGGAGCTTAGTGGTTTTACTTGAGGGGAACCTACAGGAAATCATTTAAGAAGATAATAAGGGGGATTTTTTTCCTGTCTAGAAATGAGGCCCATGGGTCTTTGCAGATGACATTATTCGCTCATAATCACTAATAAATGCAGAAAAAGAGCCTCAGCTGATAGCTAAGTCAGTATAATCGACTGTACACAGACTCCTGGAGCACCACGGAGCTTTAATGCCTTCAGGTTGGCGCAGGGTCCCGAGGGCCACAGACTGTTGGGATTGTCTTCAGGAACCCTCTTTCCAGAACCCAGTGATCCAGTGCAGTCTGGGTCCTGCCTGAGCATGCCTGAGCCCTGCGGCCCCATTCTCCCACCCACCTCACTAGATTTGCCCAGTTGTTCAGAACTTGATTATCTTTGCTGCTAAAATCGTAAATTAGTTCCCACTGAGGTAGAGGGTAATTACTTCGTGTGGCACTCTCTGCCCCTATACATAATTTTCAGGTTAACAGATGGTTTGATCCCCAAAAGGTGACCGAAATTTAGCATTCAGAGCTGTCTGCCCAGGAATTTGTGTTTGGGAAAGGAGAACCATTGGGTAGAAACCTAGAAGAAGAGACCGATCAGAATGGTGGGGCATGGGGTAAAACCGAGTCTCATCTCTTCATGTCCTAGGCCCCAAGCTCAGTGAATGTCACATGAATAAATGAACCCCTTGAATGAATGAGGGAAGGGAACCAGAGAGCTGGAGGTGTCTCCAGAGGTCATCTGGGGTTCTAAGCTAACGGCTGACTTTCTGAAAGGAGCTCGGGCTTGTAGAGACTGCAACCTATGCCAGGTGAAGCCCCAGTCAGTGACGAAGGAAGGATGAAGGCCCCAGTCTCCGTGGAAAAGTCCCCCACGCCCTGCGCGCCAGGCCCCTGGAGCCCCGGGAGAAGGCCGGAACTGGGTGACAGCCCACACTTCCTCCCTGGCTCCACAGCGCTGTCTGGCCAGTGTTGCCAAGACCTGCTGTGGAGCCATCAGGGTAGCTTTCGTCACTCCCACCACGAATATGAGGGAGGCATAATAATATTAGTCTGGGAGACAAACCCCCTCGCTTGGTTCTCACGATTCCCGTTTCCTCTTTCCTGGCTGTCATCCTATCTCTGGTCAGTCTCCAGTAAACAGAAAAGAGCCTGCTTTATGCTATCACAGATTAAGTGACACCAGCTAAGGGGTCCGTCTTTCACTCTTCCTTTGAAATGGATCCTCCCACCCATCACTGCATTTTGTCCCATGAGAGGAATGTTCGGGGGAGTGGGTTTCTTTTTCACATCCGAACACAGGGAAATCGCAGGGCTTTGGCTGCTGGGGCAGGCCTTGTTGGGCAGTCTGGAGGATTAAAGCGACACCTAATTTTAGAGCATTTTCATCTTTGTCTCTGTCTTTTTAGGCATGGAAAGACCATGCTGGAGGGAAAGCGGTGGGGTCTCTGCAGTGGTCCCAGTGAGGCAGGATGCAGGATATGGGCAGAACGCTCTCTGGCAAAAGGAGCGAGGCGCTGTTTGCTTCGATTCATATCCTGGTGCCATTTCCTCAAGTCATAACTTGCGTTCAATATCCCTGATTTCTGGGGCGCCTGGGTGGCTCAGTCAGTTATGCATCTGCCTCCGGCTCAGGTCACCATCTCAGGTTCCTGGGATCAAGCCCTGCTTCTGGTTCTGTGCTCAGTGGGGAGTCTGCTTCTCCCTCTGCCCCTCCCCCTGCTCATTCTCTCTCTCTCACTCAAATAAATAAATAAAATCTTTTAAAAACAATCCCTTGGGGCACCTGGGTAGCTCAGTCCTTAAGTGTCTGCCTTTGGCTCAGGTCATGATCCCAGGGTCCTGGGATCGAGCCCCACATCGGGCTCCCTGCTCAGCGGGAAGCCTGCCTCTCCCTCTCCCACTCCCCCTGCTTGTGTTCCCTCTCTCGCTGTCTCTCTCTGTCAAATAAATAAGTAAAACCTTAAAAAAAAAAGTCCCTGATTTCTGAAATAGCTAATGGTGGATGCCAAGATAAGAACCTTAAATTCCCGAGCATGGGGCTAGGAGACGGGGAGCCTGCCTCAGCTGCTCTGTAGTGCCGGTAGGAAGACAATGTGCAGCTACTGGGCAGGGCCCTGAACCATACAGGCTTGGGGGTGCTCTGAGCTGCCTGCCCACCAGAGCAGGTGAAAGCAATTCCTATTTCTGTTTGCAGTTAGAGCCCCAAACTCAACTTGGTAAGCTGTACTGTTGAACCCAGTTGTACGGAGAAGTAGCGAATTCTAATGATGGCACTATTTCACCTCACCTGAAAATTCCATTTTGCCCGTCATCAACCTGTGATACAGAAAGCTTGACCCACAGGCCCAGAGGCTACGCATACAGGTGGAGCCGGCGTAAGGCTAAAACATGGGAGGTCCGATAGCCCTGCCCAATGCAGCTCACAGTCGCTGCCCTGTACGCCGCGACCTGGCAGGCAGGCTTCAAAATTCAGCTTCACTGAGAGAAAAGGCTTTGGAATGAGGAAGAAGATGGATTCTGTGTCCCTTGAAGGTCAAATCACAGCTTAAGGACAATAATTTTTTCTACGAGGCAAGTTTTCATAAGGCAAAAAGGATCTAAGAACTCAGGTCGCTAAGGAGCATTTTTGCTCCGTATCTATTAGGCTGATGGTGTGGTCCCCACGGAGGGGTGCCCTGTGTGTCACAGGTAGCCCAGGGCATGCCGGACACTGCTCAGAAGGTGGTGTTTCCCTGCTGGTGAGTGTCAGTGCTGCCGCGGTGCACTTTTCTGGCCCGGAACATGTGACTTTTTCTTTGAGCTTCCATGCAATTCAGAATTTGCTCCATGTTTCCTTTCCTTTTTTTTTTTTTCACCCCAGTTCTGATAAACCTGTTTATTATTTTTAGGTTGCAAAAACAAAATAAGCTTACAGAGCTATCTTTGTTGTTGTGGTTCATGCCGAAAGTAACTTTGAGCTGGCAGCCTGAAACTCCAGGTCCTACTGCTCTCTCCCACCACCACCGCCACCACCATCACTATAGCTGCCAGCCTTTTCTTTTTGAGATGACCCATATAGGATGTGATGAAAAGATAACAATGGGGAATGTTTTAGGAACACAGCTATTCTAATAGAACAGCAGTTGGCTTGGGGTATTATAATTTTGAGAGATTTTGATGAGCTAAAGTGAATTCCAAGACCAAAGGGGTGAAGGATCTAGAGATCAATTTGTGGGGGCAGGGCGGAGTGAGGATGTTGGGTCGCAGAAGAGTCAAAGTTCTGCCACGTGGATATGTCCTTTAGACCAAACCCGTGCTTCTGCCAAATGTGGGAGCAAGAGCACAATGTCAGTGTCACAGGGACTCAGATTTCTAATAATTCGAATTGCTCAAAAAGGAACAGGCTGCTCTGTAAGGGAGTGACCTTCTTGTCAATGACAGAATTCAAGCAAACCCTGGATGACCCCCTGTCGGGAAGATTAGAAAAGGGGCTTCTCCAGTAATGCTAGGATGAGGCATTCTCCACTGGGATCTCAAGAGGGGCTGGGACGCCCACAAGGAGGGGGCAATGATGAACATGTGCAGACACAGGTCATCCGACACTATCCCAGATGAAGAGCCTGTCCCAGTCACTCTCCTCCTGCAAGATCATCTCCTCCAGACTGATTTCTACCTTCCTGGTCGAACCTTTGAATTCACTTTAATTTATCCAATCACTTCCCTAGAAGAACCTGAAATGTCTTCTCCAGCTGGCTCCCACCGCATGCTCCATGTTCCAATCCCACAAGAACAGACTCTACCAGGGGCCACTGGTGAAGCTATGTGTTAAGGAAAACTTCCTGGAGAAGCCCATCCTATCACATGCATATGGGCGCTGGCTCACTCGGTGCAAAGCTCTGTGTGTGTGGTGATGGTTCAAAACCTCGCTGGCCTGCCAGTGATGTGAAAGGAAGCCCCTGGTGTGTCTGGGGGTGAGTCTCCAACCAGTCAGTTTGAGAAACTCCAACCACATAAAGGCAGATGCTGGGCCCCCTGGTTTCCTCAATCCCTTTGTGCTCCAGGGGACTCCTAATCCACATGTTTCCTCCTAATTTACCCTTCATTTGTCAAAATATTATTTCATAAGAGCTTTTTGATGTCTAAAAAGCCTGATGAGTCTCTTAAGCCCTTTCCCAGTTGGTAGCATGGAAATTGTGTGCTCCTAGCACTTAATGGGACCAGGAGCCAGAAAGGCTAAAGTCTGCTTTGCGGGCCTGGGGCTGTGAGAACAGCCTCGCAAACCGTCCCTGGCCGGTATGCCAGGAGGTGAGAAGACAAGCCACTTTTCTTTACAAGACTCGTTGGGTCCTGCCTCTAGGGATGGCCCAACTCCATTGGAAACACAGTAAATCACATCATTCATTCGCTTCCTCTCTGAACAACTGTTTAATGACTACCTGCTATGTGCCAGGCATTGTCCCGGTGTTGGGCAATCACATATAAACAATGCTCAGTTCTTGCCCTTGAAGAACTCGCATCCTGGTGGAGAGGATAAACGCATAAATGGAGCATTCCAAAAAGTATACTTCTGCTAGAGTGTGGAGTACTACAGAATTAAGGAGGGACCCCTGGGGTGGAAAAGAGGTAGTCAGGAAAGACCTTTGAGGCTCTTCAGAAACAATGAAGTCATCTTGAGATACAAGGTAAAAATTCCCAGCTGCTGGTTTAATGTCTCTCCCCCCCACCAAATGCAGTATTTTATAGATACAGGAAAAGAGGAGGAGGAGCCTGGAAGCTTTCAATAGTCAAGGCCCGACCTGGGTGCTTTAAATAAGGGACACTCTGGTGTCTTAGCTCCATCCATGTGATGGCACATCCGTTTTTTTTTTCTTTTTTTTCCCAAGAAGCACAAGCTAGGACCCTCAGCCTCAGAGTTGTTCCAGCCTTTGTGGGCCAGCCCCGAGCTCCAGCTCAGGCTCTGTGGGGACCCAAGGCACCAGCTCTCGAACCCAGAGCTTCGTTGCAGCTGGAGGGCTGGTGGCAGGCTGAGCAGACGTGAGCGTTTCACATGTTGGGATATTGCGTGTGGAATTCAAGGGCAGTTTTAAGAAAAAAGATTTTAGTTCCATCCACTTTGTTGCAAATGGCAAGATTATGCTAAGCGAAATAAGTCAGTCAGAGAAAGGTAAGTATCATATGATCTCACTGATATGAGGATTTTGAGAAACAAAAGGCAGAGGATCATAGGGGAAGGGAGGGAAAAATGAAACAAGACGAAACCAGAGAGGAAGACAAACCATAAGAGACTCTTAATCTCAGGAAACAAACTCTGGGTTGCTGGAGTGGAGGGGGGAGGGAGGGATGGGGTGGCTGGGTGATGAACATTGGGGAAGGTATGTACTCTGGTGAACACTGTGAAACTGTGTAAGACTGATGAATCACAGACCTGTACCCCTGAAACAAATAATACATTATATGTTAATAAAAAAATTTAAAAAAAAGAAAAATGATTTTAGCCTTTCCTATATGAACTAGAGATGATATTTGGTGCAGGTTTCAACTTCCATTTTTATTTACCTGCCTCAGTTACTAACAGATTATCTAGTTTTCTTTTCTGATGATAAAAAGTAATA
Source organism: Zalophus californianus (assembly GCF_009762305.2). Classification (NCBI taxonomy): domain Eukaryota; kingdom Metazoa; phylum Chordata; class Mammalia; order Carnivora; family Otariidae; genus Zalophus; species Zalophus californianus. The sequence continues at coordinate 113,025,703 of NC_045603.1, read as the reverse complement.
ACTTTACTGTAGAAATTTTAGTTCACTAAATAAAAATGTAAAACAGAAAATAAAAATCACCCACGACATTACCCAAATAGCCAATTCGATGTTTTAGATATTTGCCTCTCTGATGATCCGATTAAATCAAACACTTTGTTAAAGTATATGACTATTTAAGCTTCATGATAACCTACAGAGGATTTTCTTCTCATGACTGGGTCTCTTCTTTCTGTACTTTCAGGCCTCAAGGCCAAATACTGCCCTAAGTTAACCTTGAGTTCCTTCACCTAAGCAATGGCTAGCTAATTGGCTAGGTTCAACCCCAAAAGGGATAGGGCACGTAGGCAAGGTGGCATGGTTTACAACTTTTAGTCCGCCAGGATCCAACCTGTTCTTTGCCTACAGGTCTTGCGGCCATTCTTTCAAAGCTACTGATGCCAGACTTTGAATTATGGAAGGGTCATTGCATCCCACCCCAGTTTAAATACTTGAACTTGAAATGTTACCAACTCTACAGAGGGTCTAGAAAAGGAAAACCCTGTTTTCCATCTCAAAGGAAACAGTCATGAGATTTTCTTGTGATGTATGAGGGAAGGCAGAAGGCAGAACTTTCTAATTTTTTTCTAAAAACTAAAAGGAAAACCAACTTCTCTCCTTTCAAAGCATGATAAATTGCTGTATTGACTTTCTTCTCAAAAGAGGAATCCCATTTGCCTGTGTGCTAGTATGCTAATTTGTTCTTTGCGGTTTGGGGTCAAAATTTGAATTCGCCTTGCAAGTTCACTTTAAAGTTTAGCTTCAATCTTTTTAAAGAAATCCTTACAGTTCCAAAGTCTATTTGGAAAAAACAAAAATAAAAGTTTCAAATATTGGCTTTAGTGGGGTATTTTGACTGTATTTCAGCTCAGCAAATGATCAGCAAATTAGTAGATTTATCCATTCCAATATTTTTGTCGTAACACTAACAGTTCTGAGTGTGACTAGGATCTTTTGGCATATGAGCAACTATTTTTGCTGAATGACAAGGCTTTAGCCTTACAAGTACTTACTTTTTTGCCAGGGAAATTGCAATTGTTCAAACTTTTTAAAAACAAGCACCATTTTTATTTGCTTAGATCCCCCCTGGTTAAAAATGTGTTATGTTGAGATGAGACATGTCATAAGCAAAATCTACTTATTTCACTATGTATGCTGGAAATCAGCTGAATCATCCGGAATAAAGTTGAATATAATTTCAGAATTGAAAAATAGTTCTTGTTCTTTCCTGTGATAACAAGTTCTTAATATATTTTTAGTATAATTATTCAAACCGTTAGATTATAACAGTTGCTGTTTTTATGAACAAGCTTTCCTACAACTTGTCTGGAATGATTTTATATGATTGCAGAATATTTGTAACAGAAACTCAATGGAATCATGAACCAGTTCAAGAAATTGGTTTTTGTTTTTGTTTTTTTGTTTTGTTTTGTTTTTGTTTTTCAGAAATTCTGGAGCCTGGAAAAATCCTCTCTGCTTGTCTTTAGAAAGTACATAAAACTGCCAAGGCTGCTAGAATACATGTCATTTGCTAAGTCTTTCTTTATAATTTTTCTCTATCACCATCTGTTAGCAAAGCCAACTTCACTTTGTAAATAATAAGACTGAGATTGTCTCATGGTTTTTGGTTTACAAAATCCTTGTACACATCATGTCATTGTCATTTTAACCTCCTACATATCTACAGAGGTAGACCAGACATATGTGATTATCTCCATTTTACAAAACAAGCAAATGAGAAAGAGAATTGGTGTACCTAAATCACCTACTTAGTAAGTGTCATCATTAGGTTCAAACCCAGATGTTCTGATTCCAAGTGCTGGGCTCCTTCTGTAGCATAAAACCTCACTCCCCAGAGTGACACTGAAGGATGGAAAGACATAGCCAAAGAACAGTCAGACACATTTACTTTTGAATCCTTGTCCATGTATTAGCTAGGTGACATTGGACAAGTTATTTAACGTTTCTGAACCTCATTTTTTATATAAATGGAGGAGGGGTAATATTACATAACTCATGGGATTTTAGGTAAGATTAAATAATTTATGTAAATTGCTCAGCACTAGAAATATTTCATAAATGTTAATTGTTGTTACTGTTTTGGTATTATTATTACTATTATTGGCTTGGTCATAGAATGAGGTAGCTAGAATAACCACTCAAGATTTCAGGGTCTGATATTGTTCTTAGAATTCCTGTGGGTTGCTAATTCCCCCATTCTCTTGATCTGATGCTTGGCTAACTGTACAATTTCACCACAAAGTGGAATGGACAAAGATGACACTTAATAAAGGAAAGAAATTTCCCTCCTAGCTGCTTCTGTTTAATTACATGAAAGATTCCATCTTTAGTGGAGTGAGATGTGTGATGGGGTGAATGTAGTCCATTCTTAGATCCCCTCCAAAGGATATTGAGTTTGGTAACAGCCCATCATAATGCAACCAAGGATTAGAATCACTGAGAGTCTCTGAGGTGGGTATTGTCCATTGAAAATTATAATGTAGGTTCTAAACAATGAAAGAAGATAGGGCTTCTATTTGTGACTCCCACCCTACTGCGCACTCTCCTCTTACACACACATAGAACTTAACTATTGCTATTTATTCTCATCTTAGAAATTTCTCAATTGCTTAGAGAATTTTCAACTAGAACTGCTTGTGAGTTCCTACAGAGCCTGGGTGTATGCACATGAGTCTATTTGTATGTGTGTTCTTTCCCCTTTGCTTACAATGCTCACCCCACTCCACAGCCTGGCTCATTGTACCTCATTCTTTAAGACTTATTTTAGGCATCACTTTCTCTAGAAGTCTCTTGGGACATTGTCTCTGTCCCCTGTTGTCTCCCCACCCCAGGTGCAGCTAGAGTCTCTCTTTTGATATTTTCAGAATTCCTCATACATTTTCTACTTTGTTCCTCACCACAAGATGTTAAATTACCTGTTCATATATCTGTTGCATCAGTTCAGCTGAGAACTTGGAGGGCAGCAACTGTGTCTTATTCACCTTTGTAATTTACTACTAGCAGAGTAAAATGTTCAATAAATAATCTTTAAATGAATAAACTTAATGGGCAGACTATTGCCTTGCCTGAACTAATTACTGACAGTTGCCTTTGAGTAGCATGTTTGAACTAATTACTTAATATGCAATCCCCCTTCTTTATTCTCTTTCCAAAGAATATATTATAAATTTCTAATTTATAGCTCATGTTAGTTGCCAACTCTTCTAGCCTACATATGCAACATTTTGACTATTGTTGCTAGGGAGTAAAAAAATATGTATAAATAAAACAAAGGAATACACAGTGAAAACTATGTGCATTGATAAACTTTATGTACATTTATTCATATTATATACACATGTGTTTTTGAGTGCAGTAGATATCACATGCTTAATGTACACACATCCATGTGTATGTATCTATGTATATTTTTACAATTTCTCATCAAGGTTCTGAAACTGATGGCTGCAGTTTTTGGTCCCTTGTTCATTCAGTCTTTAGCCTTACTGAGTCTTTCTGTGAACGCTGAAATGACAAAGCTATTCAAAGCCACAGCCGCTTGGCATGTCTGCTTTTTTTCCCCATTGCCCAGGGTCTCTGCAATAGCATTTAGCTATTAAGGCATTCTGGGGTTCTAAACCTCCAGTCTCTCCAAGATACCTGCTAGGATATGGTTATTTCCTCTTCTCAGGAAGAAAAACATAGAAAAACAAATGATCTCTGCCTCTTCATAGATATTCAGGGCACTTTGCATGAGGAAGACAGAGAAAGCTGGAGATCTCTGAGGAATAAGATCTCTCAGAGTTGCATCTGCTGTTGGGCCTGCCCTATTTCTCAATGGCAACTGCTCTGTGGGGGAGGCAGCTCTATGGTCAGACTCACAGGGAGCGAGCTGGGGCAATGGTGGGAGCTCATCTTTTTTACCCAAGAGGGCCTATCAACTCTCATCAAGGTGTTTTCCTAAACCCAAGAAGCAGATTTGAATTCATCTGTTTCCCCAGAAGGTAGAAAGCATTGCTGTCAGCTTTTGCTTGTATAGATTTTCCTTTCTTACTATATGTGTATGCACAGCACCAAACCTAGTGACTGACATGCTGAGAATGTTGAATTAAATTAAATGAATGGAACTGTTGAATTTGAGAACTATGGGGAGAGGAAAATTACATCCAGCTGAAATTTTTCTCCTTAAAACTTTCTAGACCTGGACTGTTTTTTGTTTTGTTTTGTTTTGTTTTGTTTTGTTTTGTTTTTGGAATGACAGAGAAGACAATCTGCTGGTTCAGAGAAAAACTCTGAAAAAGGGATCCAGGACTTCAACCTCATCAAGGATTGTGGACTGCTCCCCAGAGATTAATCTAATCTTGTGGAATAATAGCTCTGAATTACTTTGAAGATTTGGATTTTCTATTTTTTCTTTCATCCAAAAATCTTAAGCTCCTCTACTTCCTTATGCTTATAACTTAAGACCCAGGTTGGCCTTCTCACCTTCAGCCTTTTGGCTCAATCATCAGTATAAAAAAAAAAAAAAATTCTGTGTCTGAAATCATGTTTTTATTTCATAAGACTGAGGCAATGGGAAAAGAGGGAGTGTAATTGCTAAGTGATTTTATATTAATTTGTGACCACTTTTTACCTTATCTGAGTTGTTAATGTGAAACCCCAGATGGACTGCGAGGATGAGCTGGAAAAATGGTCTATTTATGTTAGAGCTGCTGCCTTCTTTGGTTGATCACTAGCACCTTCTCATGTCAAATCATCCACAGATAATTTTTTTAACTTATAGATACATGAGAATGTGTCTTTGTATTGAAAATACTGTGGTAGCTCCACAGGCCATGGCATGGAACTCTGGAGTTCATTTGCTTGCTTACAAAACTGCTGAATGTGAAAGTGGTCTGAGATGCTGGTGGACCATTTTAAGGGTTCATCTCTATTTTTCAACAGACACACAAGAGGACAGAAGGGCGCCCAGGCTAGGGCCAGAAAGGGCTGGGGTACATATGAGCTTCAATGCCAAATAAACCTTCTTCTAAAAGGTCAAAAGCAGGTGAGGCATTTTGCAGTTACAAATGTAAAAAATCACCAGTGGGTAGCAAAACTACTGGCTGAAAGTTATTGGGAAAGGGATAGTCACAGGGTCTAAAATGCTATCCGTCGGACTGTTAACTGTTTACAGAGAAGAAAACTTACCTTCAAGGGGAAAAATCTATTGGATAAGCAAATCTAATAATGGAGCATACTTCACGTGTTTTCTGATGTGATATGCAGAGTAAGATTTAACATTACCCATGTGGTATTCTTCCCCCAAAACATATAAACTGAATCTAATCTAGAGAAAACAGTCAGATCCAAGGTCTGTGTCATTCTGCATATGTAAATTATATGGCATTGCACAAACCAGCTGGCCTGGATTCTTCAAAATTGTTGACATCATCAAAGAAAAAGGAATGCAAAGGAATTTCTGGATTAAAGGAGAATAAAGAGACAAGACAAATAAATGCAATCCGTCGTCTTTGGTTGATTCTAGACATCTCCTCCCACCCCCTCCCAAAAAGCTATAAAGTATAAAATACACATTAGATAATATTATTGATTCAATGTTAAGTTTCTTGAGGTAATAATAGTATTGTGATTATGTAAAAGAATGTCCTTGTTCTTGCGAGATACGTGCTGAAGTATTTCGGGGTGAATTGCTGTAATGTCTGCAACTTACTTTTAAGTGGTTAAGCAAATGTATACACATAAATGTGTGTATATATACACACAAAACTGTATATACATGTGTGTCTGGAGGGAGAGAGAGCAAATAGGCTAAGGGTGAGATAGCTCAGCTCAGTTGACAGGACCCATATGGAAATGCCCTGCATTTGGCAATAGCCAGGCTCCTAGAAGAGGTCAGACGGTTAATAGTGGCCTAGCACATGGCCAGAGATGGTCAATGTCTTCTTAACTTCCATGCTGTTTCTTCGAGACTCTTCAGATTTTGCTCATAAAATATGGCTTCCACAACTTCTTTTTTTTTTTTTTTAAGATTTTATTTGTTTATTTGACAGAGAGAGAGATAGCGAGAGCAGGAACACAAGCAGGGGGAGTGGGAGAGGGAGAAGCAGGCCTCCCGCCGAGCAGGGAGCCCGATGAGGGGCTCGACCCCAGGACCCCGGGATCACGACCCGAGCTGAAGGCAGACGCCCAACGACTGAGCCACCCAGGCGCCCCTTGGCTTCCACAACTTCTTAATCTTTCACATACTGATTTCCCTTGAAAGGATATTATTTTATTTCATAATATGGCCCTAGGACCAGATTGGAACCAGGTTTTAATCCAGGCTGTTAATTTACTAGCTATGTAGATTTGTGCAAGTTACTTCATCTCTCCTGATCTCAGTACCCACATTCATAACAGTTGGATAACAGTAATAACGATCTCATAGGGGTATTATGAGAAATGAAGGAGATAAACAGTGTTCTTGGCACAGTGTCTTGCACATAATAAGCACTCAATAAATATTTGCTTATCAATATTATTATGGTGCATACTGTTCAGAGCTTGCCAATAAAAACTACAATTATGAAAGTAAGCAACAAATATGTACTGAGCACCTATTACATGTTAGGAACTATTATTGTCCAATGAACAACAGTGAAAGATCCCTGACTTAATGGAATTTATATTATAACCAATGCTTAATATACGCCAAGAAAATTCTGAGTACCTTACAGATATTAACTCATTTAATTTTCAAAATATCTCTGACTCTAGAGGTCTCATCTCAAACAGTCTGCGTAGTGGTTTGGCTTGGTGGAATTTTCTGGGGCTTCTGAAAAATAATTGAATTAACATTAGGATGTGTTCAGGATTAGTGGGGAGGAGTTTGTTTTGCTATATTTTGTTTAGTTTTTTCAACTCTGTGAAAATTTTCAATGACAAAAAAACCATTGTCTGGTTGAGCCAGAAGCTAAAGATCAAATAGAAATAATTGATGAAACGCACTCCTCATTTTTAGGTAAATGATGTTCCCTGGAGTGGGGGAAGGTAGAAGAGAGTAAGAAGAAAGCAAAACAAAGAATAAATTCACCTCTTTTTCTTACAGATAGGTTTTAAGAAGCTTGGTTCACAATGTTCTGGATTTCTACCAGATATCCCCATTCTAGCCAATATCACCATGATTCTATGGACTGGGGGAGAGAAAGCACTTGGCATCTAAAGGAGTACAGTGTTGTGCGCCATATCTGAAATTCTGAATTGTTTCCGTTGGCCCATTCTTGGGTCCCCCGTTAGCAGTACCTGTGTGATTTGCTCTAGCTCTCTGCCAGTGGGTCTCCGATCAACTGCCTAGTTAGACCAGCACTGTTGTGGCTCAGCATGAGTCAGAGGGGAGATTCTGTAAACTCTTTTGTCAACTGTCATCATTCTCTTATTTGCAGTTCCAGACCTGGAGATGCATCTTTCTTTGTTGGTCATTTTTGGTGTGTCAATGAATGCCGTACATCTCCAGACATATTCCAGGACTATCCCAAATCATTTTTACCTCCCACAAACCCAAGGCATCTTTCTAAATACACTTCTTTTCATTTATAAACCCCTGCATATTTCCAGGAAAATATTATCCATGTTTCTGTTTTGTGTTCAGTTACCTCACTCTACTGTTTAATAAGAAAAATTGGTGTTCTCCAAGAAGTTTCTTAATTTTTCTTTCATCGGAGGAAAGGATGGTCATGGTCTTAACCAAATTCAAGTCTGGCTGGGGACTCAAAGCCACAGGCTTTCACCTTTGCAAATACTACCTTTCTTCCTAGTCAAAGAGGCCAGGCTGAGGATCCAGGAAGAGCAAAACTATTTTAACAGCAGGATGGACAACACAAAAGTAAATTAGCTGTCACACAGTTTATGTTCTGTTGACAATGTTTTCTTGAGTACATAAAATGTTCTTATTCTCCGACTTCAAAATTTTACTACTAAAAAACGGTCCTAAAGGCATGGTCAGAGATAAACAAAGAGATTGATGAACACCATAATATCATTTATTATAGTGGAAAATTTTTATTTCTTTTAAACTATCCAACAATATGTTATTGATCTATAAATTATAGCATGTCCAAAACATAAAATACTATGCAACCATTAATGAATATTTTGTGACAGAGGAAAATGCTAATAACACGTAATGAGGTAAGTTACACAAAAGAGGCATGAGAATTAAAAATTCATGAGGAACAATAGCTGAGGAATGTTTAGCTGTGTCTTCCATTGCCATTTTAGGATCTTTGCTCCAGAATGAAAGGAAATCTCCATGTCCCAAGAATACAGGCAGAGCTTTGGGTTCTGGAGAGTTGGGGGTTCTACACCTAGAGGACCATTAACAAACTTTTGTTTTCAAAAGCCCAAGGCCTTTGAAAGGAAGGGGATGGAGGCTGTGCCCTTTGAGGAGGAAAAGATGTTGGCTTTTTCAACACTCTTGTAGGAATTGGCGTCCCCAGGACTGGGAAGGGACAAAGTGTTCCAAGGGGGATCTTGCTGACATGCAGTTCCCAGGGAGAGGGGATCGTGTGGGCCCTCAGGCATTAGCATTAGGGGATATGGCTTACCATTATCTCTGTCCCTCCTTCTATTGGATTATTCCCATGAGGATACAAACATGCTCTGGTATTTCTCACCTTAGAACAGTAACCTTCCTTGACCCTGTATTTGTCGTTACCTACCTCTCCATGTTTGAAAGTTTGTCAGTGGTGGACTACCTTCACTGCCTGTTCCATGCAGTGTTCTCTGTGTTGCCATGCGTGTTTGCCCCATACAGTAGCACAGACAGTAGTGAGACTGCTTTCGTCACCGTCACCAGGGAGCTCTCTGTTCCCTTTCTTCATTGTTCTCCACCTCACTCAAGGCAGTCAACCATTAAGCTCTCTACAAACATCAACGGCTTTTAGCTTCCACAACGTCTTGCTCTCTTGGTTTTCCTCCACCTCATTGGGCATCCCAGCCCATCTTCCTTTACTGTTTCCTCCTCAACATGGATGTACTAAAGACATAATCTGCCTCTGTTTCCTCTCTCATTCTTCTCTCTCTAGGTAATATCATCCATTTTCAGAAATTTAAATACTATATTTATTCAAGGTTATTTTCATACCTGTGTAGGTCTAGGTATCCTGACTCTTGGACCCCTATTGCATATCATATAAAATGTATTAAGATGCACCCATAGTTCAAAGTAAATGTACTTTTTGGGAGGAGGGGGGTGCATTTATTTTTATTGTATGAAATATGCATAACATAAAATTTGCCATTTTAACTATTTTTAAGGTAAACATTTTGGTGGCATTAACTACATTCAAATGGCGTACCACCATCCCCACTATTTCCAAAACTTTTTCATCACCCCAAACAGAAACCCTGTATCCCTTAAGAAATAACCCCATTTCCTCTTTCTTCCCAGCTTTCATTAACCATGTTCAGTCTCAATGAATTTGACTACCCTAGATTAAATGTGCTTTCTTGCTGTTAAAAAAAGAATTTTATCATTTTATTTTTGAAACTGTTTGGACAAAGCATTTACTTTAAAATTAGCTCTCATTTTCCAGCTACCACCAAGCAGAATTGTATCCTAAAGCTTGACAATTAATAAAGATGATCTAAAGCTGAATTTGTAGACATTTAATGCATTATTTATTAAGTTTGATGTTTACTTTCATGTGAATTTTTTAAAGATTGATTTATTTATTTGAGAGAGAGGAAGAGTACATGTGCACATGTGCATGCATGAGTGGGGGGAGGAGCAGAGGGAGAGAATCTTCTAGCAGATATCACACTGAGATTAAGTCCTACATAGGGCTCAATCTCACCACCCATGAGATCATGACCTGAGCTGAAACCAAGAGTTGGATGCTTAACCGACTGTGCCACCCAAGAGCCTGTTTTTAATTTTTTAAAAATAATTTCATACTTACATAAAGTTTCAAAATAATTATAGAGTCCTCCTACCCCTTTCACCTAGCTTCCTCTAGTGATATCTTACATAATTGTAATTCATTATCAATTATCTTGACTTTATTTGGTTGTCATCACTTTTTACATGTATCAATTATGGGTGTGGTTGTGTTTACAACAGCTTTTATCATATACATATTTCTAGGTGCATGTAACTGCCAGCACAATAAGAATAGAGAACGTTCCATCACTCCATCAGGACAAAGAAAATCTTTCATGCTCTCCCTTTACAATCACCCCCTCCTGTCCAGTCGCCTACTCTGGCAACCACTGGTCCATCGTCTGTCTCCATAATTATGTCATTTTGAGAATGTTATACACATGGAGTCATACCTTCAAGACTGGCCTTTTTTCATTGAAAGCCTATATTTTTCCTCATCTTTCAAGTACCCTGTTCTCCTAGAAGGTGATCTCAATGGCCACATAGAATTGGTGGGTAGAAAGTGATATCTCAAAAGGAGAAAGGGGTGCCTGGGTGGCTCAGTTGGTTAAGCGTCTGCCTTCAGCTCAGGTCAGGATTCCCCCAGTCCTGGGATCGAGTCCTGTGTCAAGCTCCTTGCTCAGTGAGGAGCCTGTTTCTCTCTCTTTCTCTGCCTGCCGCTCCCTCTGCTTATGCTCTCTCTCTCTCTGTCAAATAAATAAATAAAATCTTAAAAAAAAAAAAAGGAGAGAAAATTGTCCTGTGTGTCAGTGATTTGGTCTACTAAACCCGAAAAATAGGTAACAGATTCAATAGACTTCTAATCATTTGGCACTCCTGCACTCCTTGCAGAGACATCTTCAGGAAATAAAAACCACATTTCTACCTTTGTCTCTGTTGCCTACATCCACTCTTTCACCTTTAACCAAGCTGCCATGTTCTCTCACCTGACCACTCCAGTAAGTCTCTTAACCTTCCCCACCATGCCCCACTCCCCCCGCCCCCGCTCTGTTTTTATCTTTCCCAAATCCACTCCCCAAGATCCATTCACAGCCTCTTTGATCCTTGCATAATCTCAGCTCTGAAAACATCTCTTCAGAGAGACTTTTCTGACAATCTTATCACTTTTTCCTCCCTAAACCCTCCCAACAAGTCACCCTGTTTTATTTTGTTCACACACTTATAAAGAATTTCATAGTATTTATCTTGTTGATTTATAGTCATTTATTGTTTATTTGTCTTCCTCTTTTCTGTAAAATCATGTTGATGGCAGCAAGTTCCTCCTGTCCCTAGCACCTGGGACACTTGGCCTAGCCTTACAATCTCAGTAAATATTTATTGATTGAATGAATGACTAAATGAACATTTATGTGGCTTAAAAACTGCCCTGGAAATGTAGAAAATAAGACAGCTGTCCTTGGGGCGCCTGGGTGGCTCAGCGCTTAAGCGTCTGCCTTCAGCTCAGGTCATGATCTCAGGGTCCTGGGATCAAGCCCCGCATCAGGCTCCCTGCTCAGCAGGAAGCCTGCTTCTCCCTCTCCCACCCCCTTTGCTTGTGTTTCCTCTCTGGCTATGTCTCTCTCTGTCAAATAAATAAATAAAATCTTAAAAAAAAAAAAAAAGACAGCTCTCCTTACTTCACTATACAATTGCTCAGAAAATGCAGGAGAAAACTGAGACCTGACAGCAGTTGGGGATATGCAGACTGGCAGGATATTGTTGATGATTTTAAAATCCATCACCATGCTGAGTTCAAAACCTCAACACTGTGGAAAATGCTGTTGGACCTTGTGTGGTCACAGTGGTTAGGATGTTGGCTTTCACCTGAACTGCTTGGGGAAGAAGAACCTCTCTCTGCTCTCTTGCTGTTGCTTTATTTGATTTCTTTGTATGTATAGTGATCACCCACTTGCGAACTCCTAAGCCACATGCCAGTGGGAAGAACATGGCAAGGAGAGGTGAGTTTCGTGCCAGTGCAATGGAGGAACTACTCCAAATCAACTCAAGTTTAGGTTCACGTGAGACACAGCACTCTATTTGGCTCTAACAACCCAATGGTAAGACCAGCCAGCTCAACTGGATTGAATATTTCCTGCTTCAGCAGGAAATTTATGTACTGATCCATTGATGGAGGTGGTGGGGAGAGGTTGATATTTGGCATTTGCAACCAAAACCCAAAACTGATTCATGTTTCATAAGAAAAAGACTTTTCTCAATAAAAAAAATTTAAAGGCTTTCTTCCTTCAAATAAAATGAGGCTAATCAAGGCTAATTGAGAAAAAAAAAATGGTCCTCCAAATAAAATATTTCTGTACCATTCTGATAAGACCAGGGCTGGTCTTTAGCATGAATGAAATCTTTGGCCATCCAGATAATAATGGATTTCTGAAGGATAAAGCCACTTAGACAAAAATGTGCTTCTCACTACTGAGCAGGAGTTCCTTGGGGTGCCAACTGAGGAAGGTCTCATTAAGGATATGTATCTTTCTGTGTTCCCAGGGAGTCATAGCTCATGGGCAACCTAAGACATCAGAGGAAGCCAGTTCATCTAATTAGTCATTATAGTCATCTGGACAACAGGGGCTTTGGGGAAATGGCCACCAGGACAGAGAGGGTACAATCCAGAGTAGAGTTACTCTTCCTCCATTCTGTGCCTTCTTTCTTTCACCATCAAATATTGACTGGACCTACTATGAAAGTGAAGGGAAATGGAACGGATAGTATGAGAGATTCCATGATGAGTGAGACACAGTTCCTGTCTTCAAAACACTTACCACCTAAGTAGAAGAGGGAAAAACATGTATGGATAGCTCTAAGACCACATGGAGAAAAGCCACAAGAAAGTTAGAGATAAAACGTTATGAAAGTCTGGAAAAGATAGAACTTATTTTACTTGGCTGAGGTAGGAAATGGGAAGAAAAGGTGAATCAGAACACTCTTTGTGGAAGAGCCAACATCTGGAAGGGAATTGCAAGATGCGTGGGGTTTGAGCAGGAGGATCTGAGACCAAAGGGGATTTCTTACAGGTGGAAGCATCCACAAACTCACCAGCAGAGGAACGTCTCCCTGGGACAGCAGAGAGGGAAATGGAGAAAATTGGCTTAATCTGTTCTGAAAAGAGCAGAGAAGCTGTAGACAAAGCTTCTTTGATTCACAATCAGTTGTGATATCAGCTTTGAATCACAATATACAGACCAAGACTGTATACAAGAGCCCGAAGTTCAGTCCAGCAAAATATGGCTCAAGGGGACAAATCAATAAATACCCTGAAGACTTTTGCATTCCAGACTCAGAGTTGCCTCAAACTAGGTGTGAGCTCCACTGCTTCATCTCTTAGTGAATTCTCTGAGCTACCTCACTGGCTTCTCCTGAATTATGAATGAGATCACTAAAATTTAACTTCAGAAATATCATGGAGACTTTAGAGGCAGAAATTCATAGTGGCTGAGAGCATGGGCTTTTGGAGTCAGTTTGTTCATATTTTAGTCATAACATCTCCTCATATTTATTTTGTAAATTTAGACAAACCTTTCCAAGCTTGTTTCCTCATTCTCTAAAGATGGAGATAAAAACACTATATACTTCATGTGCTAATTCTTAAAGGTTAAATCAGAACATTTGTATAAAGATTTTAATCCAATTTGGGCACCTAAGATGTTAGCCATATTATGAGTGAGTAAACAGTGACCCCTCATCAGGGAATTCATGCCTGCATTATACATTGCTACAGATGACAGCTTCATGAGGAAGGTAATTAACTGACCCTAGAGATCTAGGATATCATGGTGTCATTTGATTACTTAGAATATAGAATAAACCAGCATAAATGGATTAAGATCTCTTAGCCTGGGTTTTCTGGTTGAGTGAAGAGTCAAAAGGGATGACATTTAAAGATGAACTAGAAAATACCATTCAAGTAGAAAATTTTGAAACTAGAAAATCCAATTCTCTCTCTCTCTCTCCCCCCATCACCATTCTGGGAAGTGGGCCCTTCCTATGTTGAAATTTGGAGCATAAAAGTGTTCTCCAGGAATAGTCATTTCACTTGTCCTTGGAAGCAGGCCTCCCACCATTGACAATGGAGTTCCATTCTTCATGTCTTTCAAAGAAAATAAAAAGCTCCCAGGGTTCATTTGTCTTAGGATTTTCCCTGTGATATTTTTCATCCCAGGTGTTCACTGAATAATCAGATGGACTATACATGCAGTGGGCTCATATAAACTGAACTTTCAAGCTTTTGGTACCTCCCCACAATTGGGTCACTATGGTAATATTCTGTTTCACTGGAATTTTAATATCTTCATTTAAAACAAGAAGTTAGGCAACTTTACACAGGATATTTTAGAACCTATCCATGTCTTACCCAACACTCCCTTCAGAGCTCACTTTCTCTTGCCTATGGGAATGGGATAAAATACAGTTTATCCAGGAAGGGTCATGCCAAATGGAGACATAGCACTTTGTTTAAAAAGCAGGTATCTTATTACTTACAACCCTCACCTTCTGGCCCGGCCTAATGCCATAATTACGCTCTTAAATTTCCTTTTATTTAACATCATCCATCCTGTCTTCTTTTGTTACCATTATTTAACTAACTAAACAGACCAAATACAATACCAAAGGCTAAAGGAGGCATGAATCCAACTCGTGGAAATCTGCTTTTAATTTCAGATTATGGGCCCAGTTTCCTAGAAATTGCTACATTTTAAAGAAAATGGATTTTCCTTCTTTATGTCAAGAGATGGCTGATCTAATTAAATTCGGTTTAATCTAATAATGAGTCATGTTAGAGCTGTCTTCAAAATTAACATTTTAGTTCCAAATCCAAACTTTAATCATCAGATGCATCTTCTTCCTAGTCTAAATCAAAAATTGAATTATGAAATTCCCATGAGAACTTGGGAACTCTCCTAGAGACCTGTTAGAAGGTATGAAGATGAAAAGATAAAACAAAGTTACACTGGCCACTATGAAATGTTTTCCCTTCTAAAGAGACACTGAAATAATAATAATAATAAAATACTGCGGGGAAATCAGGAAGCTCTGCATAAATGTAAGCTCCTGGAGAGTCAGAGGTGTAAATAATTTTCGCATGCCTGGTGCTTCATAGCGCATCACAGGCAAAGTTGCTGCTCAGGAAATGAGTGCTGAAGGCATGTGGACTTCCGCCTTGCAAAGACCACGCCAAAAGTGAGTTGGACCCAAGACGGACAACTCTTTTCTATTTTGCTCTCTACTACTTGAAAGCTAGTTATTGGATGAAGGAATGAGTGACTCTGAAACTGACCAGACACCCCTGATGAGCTTGCTGTGTCTAGTTCATATGGAATCTTCAGGCAGTGACCAAACTGTACTGAGATCCTGGACAACAAGTAATGGAACCAGCAGGACACTAGACCTGCCTCCCAGGGTGAGACCTCGGGGAACCAAGCAAATGATGATTTCACATTACGTCACTTGGACCATTAGGAAGCCTTAATGTTCTGCCAAGTTTGACCAGTTAAAAACGCAGTTAGTAGTCCAGATTCCCTACTTTATTCTGTTAATGATAAGAAGTGGAAGGCAGCGTATAGAGAACTAAAGAAATCACAGTGAACTATAGGAAATTTCCACCTTAAACACGTGAGGTAATTTTAGAATCGTCTGTAAGTGGTTGGGGTATGCCCTGACCCAGGACAAGTTGTTTGGGAACTCGTGACTTTCTCTGGGGAGCTTTTGCAGCCTGGGTGTACAGAGACAATTATTGTTCTGTATTTTTCCAGAGTGAAGCACATTCTTTGTCATACCGATAACACAGCTCCCCAAAGATGCATGATTTTCACATGTCGATGAGACCAACCAGCTGCAAAAAGCATCTCTGGCTGGAGATATCAAAACGGAAAGCCTCTACCTTAAATCTTTGTATTTATTCCCCTAAGTCTGAAAAACACCATCTTGCCTTGGGTGGAATGATATTGCAGAGAGGGGGTGGAAGCACCATGAGGATAAATGAAACTCAGAGTCTGTCTAGATTTAAGCAAAGAATAACAACAACGACCACAAAATCACAGAATTCAACAATTATTATAGAAATGCGGCCGCTAGAATTGACTCTTATAGCTCGACTCTTCATTAGCGACGCTGGCTTTGTTCATGGAAACTGGATTTTAATAACACTAGCCCTTCTTCAAGTTCTCATAATAACTTCATAACGATAAACGTTGATTAGCATGTGGAATATATACATATTCTACCACATATTTACATGGATTTGTGTGCAAGGACGTGCATACCGGGAAAGAAGACTAACCATGCTGGCCTCTAAGATGGAGTTGTGCTTGGGGAGAAACACAATAGACATTGAACTGAACAAATCAAAATTGTTTAATGGTTTTCTGACGTGCCTTCAGGCAATGGAGAATAGCATGTCCAATTGCAAGTGCAGGGAGGATTTTGAGGCAGTCAAAAAAGAAATGAATCCTTCTCTTTCTCTTTTGCTTTTTGAACTCTATAATATAATTTTTCACCATTGTCCTTTTGAAGTCTGACATTCAGCTGAAAATTCCTTGAGGATCGTTGAGACCCCGGAATGTATTACAGAGGAGGGCACAGAATGTCCTTTAATGTGATCTTTAGGAGAGCAGACAACCAACCGAACATTGAGAATCTCAGTCCTCTAATTCCAACATCCTACCAAAATGGATTTTAACTCTGCCTGACTAGCACGAACAGAACAAAAAACAAAAACAAACAATTACCCCCTAGTTATTTCTACTCTTACTCCTGATAGCATAAGCAAGCTGCTTACTCAACAGGGACGCCCTTCATCCTGTTTTGTCCCTCTCCTCTTCTTTACGCACATTCCTTCGCAAGGGCTCTGAACTTCCCTGCTCCTGTATCCTTCTGATGTGTTGGTCCACAGGTTCCCCCATTGCATAGCAGGGGTGGCCCACACTTTCCCTCTTGGCAGCGGGCTGACCACAGCCTCGGGTCTGCCTCCCCGCGCACTTGTGATGACCCATTACATCACTCGTCCCCCAGTCAGCTCTGTTGCCTAGTTCTCTTCAGGACTGCTCCAAATCTCTATCCTCCTCAAGTTTTCTGGTGTGAAAATTCATTTCCATCGGATAGTGGGACCAAGCCCTAAATCCAGGTCCTGAGTGTCCTCATCTCTGGGTAGGACAACCCCATCAGTGCCCTCCACCCCGACCCAGGCCATGACCTCCTACTTTTGGGGCAAACAGGCCTCTCAGTGTGAGCTCCTTTGGCTTCTGGCCCTCTGTCTACAGATTCATCCACTTCCACACCAGGCCTAGTCTGTTTCCAGTACCAGAAAATGAGGCATGCCTCCTCCTGTTCAAAATCATACAGCCCTCTGGACCCTGTACCTCAAGCTTCCTATTGGACTTCCTCAGCCTTCCCTTCCATATTTTCCATTTCATCCTCTTCTCCGTCTTTCCAACCTTCCCTAGTTTCCCCATGGCTAGTAAAATTGTTTAAATCAATCTCACCTAATTCTTTAAAATAGAATAATAATAAATTCTGTTGACTTCCCTACCCTTTTCTTCACAGAACCCCCTTTCTCATCTAAACTTCCTGAAAGTAGAGTTCTGCACTTTGTCTCCCTTTTGGCATCTCTCACTCACTCCTCAAACTACCCCTCATGGTTTCAAGTCCTGGCCCCTTTTTCCTGAAGACATCAGGGACCTTTATAATAATGACACCTCAAATTACTAAACATCTACCTCATCTGACACTGTTGACCTCTCCCTCCTTTTGAAATGCTCTCTTGACTTCCCTCTGGGGCCCTGCACACTTCCTGAGCTTGGTTTCTTATTACTCTCCTCTGTGGATTCCTCTGTTTCTTCCATCCCTTTAAATGGTGGCCTTCTTCCAGTGTTTGGTCTGTGGCCCTATCTTCACTCCACTCTGTCCTTGGTTGAGCTTCCCTAATCTCATAGACTTGGCAATCATTACATATAAAGGGTGAGTAATTCCCTATTTCTTTGCCACATCTCTCCACCCCATCCCCAGCCTCTGATTTCCATATACTCCTGCCTTGTGATATTTTCCTTTCCATATCAACTAGCATGTCCAACTCAGTATGTCCAAAACTTCCCCTCAATCCGGACTCCCTTCATATTTTGTCTCAGAGGTGACAATATCATTCTTGGTTGCATTACCCGGCTTCAGGTAACCTTTGCTCTTCAGTCCACCTGCTTTGTGCTGCCACACTGCTAACCAGTCACCAAGTGCTTGGATTCATCTTCTAAACACATCCTAAATCGGCTCCCCTTCTTGACAACCAGTGCCCCAGCTGAGGTACACGTCATCTCCCATGAGGATTTGTGCAACGGGCTTCAAATGCATCTTCCTGCACCCAGTTTTGTCTCCCTCAAATACATCCATTATACCCCACCAGAGCGATCCATGACCTAAATCTGACCCGTCATTCACCTCCCTGCTAGCTACAAGATAAAGTTTGAACCCTTCAGCTGGCTACATCGAGAGATACAGCATAGGATTTCCAATCAAGAAAAGCTGAAACAAACCAGCCCTGGGAATGTTCGCTTCCATATGGCAAAAACCTGACTTGTCAGCCTGTCTACTGGTAATTATAGTAAAATTATTTGCATGTGTGCTTATCTTCCAACCTAGATTGTCTTGAGAAAAAGAGACTGTCCCCAGGGAAATGGGCACGGCGCCTGCAAAACAGTGAGAATTTAATAAGTGTCTGTTGTTGAAGTGGGCATGGAGAGATCTTGCCGAATTTGTTAAGGTTCTCTGGAACTGGCCCCCAGAAATCGGAAGAGATGGAGGGAGAGTGGTGGGTAGATATTCAAGGCAAAGGGGAGGAAGGTATGACAGGAGGAACTAACAAGACGCAATGGATATCTGGCTCCATGTGGCTGATTTTAACAACAGAGGTGCCTCTGATTAGTATGAAGGGCTCAGCGACAGCAAAGAAAAGGAGAGGTAGAGATGCAGAGGAAAAGAGTTGTTTCAGGCCTGCCCTTGCCCTGTGCTGATAAGCCCAGAATGTACCCTGGAATCTCTCTCTTTCTATATATACGTCTGTCCTTGGGAGAGCAGACTGTCATCCCTATAGCCTTGACCCGATCTATCAGGTGTTTACCATATAGGTGTTAGTATTCCAGGGGACATGATTAAGCCCAAGAAGTGTCTGCATTCAAGGAATAATGAGCTGCTGTGTAATGGATGAACCTTTCCTTAGTAGGGAAATACCTCTCCAATCTCTTTGTAACACTTCCAGAGGGCCAGAAGATACAGCCTCTATCTCTGTGTATACTTAAGCTCCAAAAGGTCCCACAAAGACCAGCAGTTAAGGCCCTAAAAGGAAGTCTTGAGTCCTTTATCACAGTACTGGCATTTTCCTGCTTATCTAAATGTAAAGAGCTGCCCCCTCCCCCCGTGGATACTGTCTTTCTGGGTTCTTCCTAAATCCTGGTGAATATGGTTTGTGAAGTTCAAACTGTAAACAGATCTGGGGCTTTACTGCATTATTATGATCAAAATCTTCCTGTGCTCATTGGCGAATAATGAAAACAGATCTCTTTTGAACCTAACTACTTCTAAGAAAAGAAACTCCTTTTGGTTATCATTCTCCTTGCCTATTGATTGACTCCTTTTTTCTGGAATCCTAATTTTCTGATCATTATTCAGATTCTCAAAGGAATTCTCTGGTACCGCCCACAAGGCGAAATTTTCGTGGTCCATTAGAAAATCATACTGTGGAAAGCTAGCTGGATTATTGCAGTGTTACCCAGAATCTCCAAGATATACGACATTTAGAACGATGGTCAAACAAGACTATGGGTGCGGTTATGACATCCCTGATTCAGAGCACATACTTCCAAAGCGAAACAAAGAGTACTATCATTTGTATGAAATTTCTCTTTCTCCCTCTTTGTTATTTTGCTGTTTTTTTATACTCTGATGTTATTTTCCCATTGATTTCAGGCTAGGGTGAAGAGTTATTGTTCACCTTATTGTACTTCTTTTTATCTTGATCCCACTAAGTCTCAGCAGATTACTTTTTTTTTTAAGATTTTATTTATTTATTTGAGCGAGAGAGAGTGAGTGGGCATGGGGGACGGTGAGAGGGAGAGAGACCAGCAGACTCCCCGCTAAGCACAGAGCCCGATGTGGGGCTCAATCATATGACCCCGAGATCATGACCTGAGCCGAAACCAAGAGTCGGATGCTTAATCGACTGAGCCACCCAGGCTCCTCCTCACAGGATTTCTAAGTTGAAGGTGAGGTTCAAGAGAGAGTCAGATTAAGGAGCCGGAGAAGAATCTTCATCTCACTGTTGGTACACCACCTGCTCCTTTTATTCTATTATAATGTAATTAAAAAGAATCCTATGATTGTGATCCCATAAATCATTCCTATAGTCATTCCAGAGGGTAATTTGGCAACATATGAAAGGTTTAAATGCGTTGTCCTTTGACCCAAGAAAAATTACAGGGATGTGTCTAGAAGGATATTCATCGATCATAGCATTATTTATTAAAACAAAAAATCTGGAAACAACCTGAAGAGGGTATCATTTTAAAAAAGAACAAAGAACACCTAGGCAGTCATCAAAAGTAATGATAGCCATAGTATAAGAGAAAAAAAAAACTATTATAAAAAGGATATATAGTAAAATTTTCCCTTTTGTCAAATTGTGTGTGTGCATTTTTAAAAGTTCATAAGAATATTCAAAATGTTAATGGTAGTTATTGCAGGGAAGTATAATGTTAACTCTTTCTGAAAACCACATTTTCATGCTGTCTTGATATTTCATGAGCATACATTATTTCTCATTTGAGGAAAGAAAGCACTAAACTTTGATACCAGAACTTTTGCAAGGTCCACGACAGGGCACCTCCCTGACACCCAGAAGGAGTTCAGGAGACAGGAGGGCCTTCCCCTAAACCTGCGTGCACAGAACATTTGGTGAGTTTTCTTGGCTCCACTGAGCAGCTGGGATCCAGAAAGTTCACTATGGCAAATGCATTCTGCAAGCGAAGAAGCGTCACCATCTTTGGCTTACTGCCAGAGAGGATTCGAGAAAATCCAGGCTCTGGGAATGGTGGTGCCACCTTAGCAGGTCACATGACACCCGTATGAGACAAAAGTCAGAGGCCAGCCTGGAACATTACCTGATAGCTGAGTTCCACTCAAGGCTCGAGAGGCCCTAAGAACCACCAGTGAACAGGTTGACTTGCTCCCTGCTCATTCTGGCCTCACCCCTCCATGCTGACCATGGTTCCTAATCGCGCTCAGGGACAGACAGACAGCCCTGGGTTTACTGGTGTAAATATTCTGTGCATGCTAGACAGTATTTTCAAAACAAAACACAACTTGATTTAAAATAATAAACCTTCCATTGATGTTGATAATGAAGGAGATATATTATGAGGTCTTGCCTAATTTTGGAATCTTGAAAGTAATTCTTAGCATGTGGGACCAGTTATTTTATAATAAATAAATGATTTGAGCTATTTCTCCTTAGACTCCATAACAAGCTTTTCTGGTTTGGGGTTTGTTTTAACAACAATAGCATGACACAATTCTCTCAGATTTCCCAGCCAGCAGGAAGGAGTCGCAGGCTAAATCTGGATGCAGCCCCAGAGGCAGGACCAGCTTGCTGGTCACACCAACTCCCGACACACTGCTCGTTCCAGGGCTTTGGTTTCCCATCCTTGTGTCATCACGAGTGTCTAATTCAAGGCTCCTCCGCCTCCAATCACCTTAGCAGAGCACCAACAGCAGTAATGTTTCCGTGTTCTAGACCAAAGAGACCCTCAGGAATGATGCAAACCTCGGCCTTAAAGGTGTCCGTGGGAGAGGCTGACCTTCTGGGAAGGAGCATCAGGCCCTTCTCACTTGATGGGTGGGTGCAGGAGTAAAATGAGGAGTGGGACAGGTGACCCAGAACCAGAGATGTTGTTCAGGCTGGGGGTGAGTGTGGACAGGAGAGGGAGGAAGGGCTTACGTTGCATGAGCACTTCCCAGGTGTAAGATGCTTCACTGGTGTTAGGAAGAACTGACCTCTACGGACCACCTACCATACGCCTGGGGCTGGGCCGAGTGCTTTCCACCTGTCATCCGCTGAGGGAGGCCCCGGTGGCCGCGATGAGCACAATTATCCCCATCGGACAGGAGAGAAAACTGAAGCTTAGAAATCACACAGCTGTAAGTCATGGAACCAGAACCACAAGCAAGTCTAACCCTAGAGCCTGAGCTCTTGACCCTTAACTGAACTACAGCACCTCTCAGCCACTCAGAGAAGGCAACCAAGCCTGAGAGGCACCAGTAATTTGCCCAGAGCCTCATGGCTAACAGCGCAGCAAAGTAAGGATTTGAAAGCAGATCTGATAACCAAACACATGTTCCGTGGACTACACACGAGGCTTCCCCAGATCCTGGCAGTGAAGGAAGATTCTCGGCCCACTTAGCGGTGCTGCGGATGTCTTAGTAACTGGGTCCAGCCTGAAACCCAAAACACATTTGAGAAAATTAAAAAAAAAAAAAAAAAAAAGATGCATGGGTTTCTGTGACCAATAAGCCACACTAACCAAGACAGTTTTAGACTAAGTTTCAGAGATCTTAAGACACATGCTGTAACTTCTGTGGCATTTCCTTCTGTTTTGTTTTGCTTTCGCTGTGCACCTTTGTGTTGCTGACTTCACCAGCACCACGGCCAACAGGGAGAGAAACAAATTCCTGGGCTGAGAGTCAGCAAAAGGTCCAGGCCTGAATACAAACCTGATGTGAGGATTTCTTTTTTTAGCTTAACTGCTTTTGCTGGAAGGACCTCTCATTTTTTCCCCTCCCTACCTTGGGAAAACCAGCTCCCAGGCACCTTGACCAGCCTGGGCATACAACTGGTATCTCATTGTCACACCCCGATTGCAGTGGTAACGTGTTCATGAGTGAGTCCATCTGGCCACAGCTCCAAGTCTCCAAGTTTTCTCTGTGTCTCATGTGCTATGCTCCAGAGTCTCAGCGAGTCGTGGTTGCCTTTGGTCTCCCTTGGCCTCTCCTTGCTTGGCCCCAGTGAGCAATGGCGGATGTTTACTGTTCTCATCCTCAGGTCAGGAAACACCACCATTACCACTGGGAAAATGGCTCTAGTGAGAACAGAAAGGTCTTCTGCCTTTCTTTCAGGCTGCTCGGTGAAGATACTTCTGGCTCCTGGGCCTTGGGGACTAGATGGAGAGTCCAGAGATGGTTCCCTGCCCCATGCCTTGCTGTATCTTGTCACCAGGGTTCCCGTGTGCCTACAAAGACTCTCAAGAGAACAGTTCCTTCAGCCACCACGCTCACCCCTGCCTGAGTGAAGGGCAGAATCTAGACTGCTCTTCCCCGTCTCTCGTGAACTCTGCAGGAAACAACAAGCCTGTCTTCCTTCTGCAGACATGAAACAAAGAGGCCCCACCCTGCTTAGCAAGAAAACGTGGTGAGGGTGTACATGGTCGGCAGCTTCTGAGCGGGCTCCCAGTGACCCCTTTTTGGCACTCAGGCCCTCGTGTGATCTCCTCCCCTTGAGTGAGGGTCAGACCCAGTGACTCGCTTCTAATGAATGGAATATGACAGAAATGATGGAAGTCACTTCTCTGATTAGGTCATGCTGGGACTAAATGTTCATGTGCACCAAAATGCCTAAGTTGAATCCTCATGCCCAATGTGACAGTATTTGTGGGGTCTTTGTGAGGTTATTGGGTTATTGGGATTAGTGCCCTCGTAAAGAGGCCTGAGAGTGATCCCTTGCCCCTTCCACCATGTTTAGACACAGGGGGAAGATGGTAGTCAACGAGGAAGACCCCAGACACTGAATCTGCTGGCACCTGGATCTTGGACTTCCAGCCTCCAGAACGGAGAGGAATACCTGTTTGTTGTTTACAAGCCACCCAGTCTGTGATATTTCATTATGACAGGACTAAGACAGGTTACAAAAGACTGTGACTTAGGTCTTGTGTGGCCTCTCTCTGGCTCTGTCCCATGAAGCCAGCTGCCATGTGATGAGCCGCCCCGTGGAGAGGCCCACATGGCAAGAACCTGAGAGAGGCTTCCAGCTGACCCCCCATGAGGAACTGAGTCCTGCCAATGACCATGTGAGCCAGCTCAGAAGCAGGGTCTTCTCACCTGAGCCTTGAGGAGGCTGCAGCCTCGGGAGAGGGCCCAGCGAAGCCACACCTGAATTCCTGAACCATGATATCTGAGAGAAAAGCGGTGCTTTTGTTTGTTTGTTTGTTTGTTTGTTTGTTTTAAGACTCTAAGTAAGGAGGGTCACTCCTTACTCAGCAATGTATAACTAAGAATGGGAAGGAAATCTCTCAGACCCATTAAACTCAGTAGTCAAGTTCCTCTGGAAAAAGTCCCAGCTTTGCTTGGCCAGGCTGGGGGCGGGGGCGGGGCGGGTTTTCCCACACCGAGGCAAATGTCGCTGAGCTCTTCGAGTCCCTGGTGACAGTGGCCCAAAGGATTTCCATCCAGCGATCTGCAAATGACGACTGACCTCAGGACGGAGCAATGAGCAAGCCTATGGATCCCTCCCTCCCGGATTCAGAGCGACCTTGTTGAAGTCCTCAGAGAGGCTTCATGTGGAAGGTGAAGCTGAAGCTCTCTGGATCCACTTGGTCACGTGCCAGGTCCTAGCACATCAAATGCATAAAATATGCTTTGAGAATTTACTAGCTGCCAGGAGCTGTTGCCATATCGGGTCCGGAGCAGGCACACAATAAAATTTGTTGACTAACGTACTAGATGTGGTGGTAGTAGTAGTAATGATATTGCTAATAACAGGAATGGGCATTTACTCTGTGCCTTCTCTTTTGCCAGGTACTCTGCCAAGTGATTTGGGTTCTTTTTCTCCTTAATCCTCACAACCACCCTATGAGGTACGCGTTGCTAGCCCCATCTTGCCCGTGGAGGAAGCTGAAGCCAAGGGAGTTGGAGCAGCTTCTTCAAGGTCACACTGAGGCTGTAAGATGAAAAGGAGCCATGGGTTCTGGCT
Source organism: Zalophus californianus (assembly GCF_009762305.2). Classification (NCBI taxonomy): domain Eukaryota; kingdom Metazoa; phylum Chordata; class Mammalia; order Carnivora; family Otariidae; genus Zalophus; species Zalophus californianus. The sequence goes on along the minus strand of NC_045603.1, from coordinate 113,000,774 downwards.
TCACTCTGCCTGTTTCCGGCATGGATGACCAGGGCCCCTGCCGTGCACTGTGGCCTGTGGGTGGGGGCGTGGTGGACAGGCAGCTGCAGCCCCGACGGCTGGATTCTGGGTAAATCCATTTCTCCTTGCCCTGCACAACTTTCTACAAATCTTGCTAAGGATCTCGGTGCCTGCCTAACTACCCCAAGGACCGTGCTGCTGTGGCTGCAGATATTTTACCTTGGAAACAGATTCTACCTGGTGCACTTCAAAAGAGAATTCCTTATGCTACTCTCAATCCTGAAGGGCATGTGGCTCTTGAGATAAGTGGACCAGCACATACCAACCGCCAGTGCCAGGGCCCCTGGCTGAGAAATCTCAATTACTTCCGGTCCTATCTGCCCCACTTTCCCATGTCCAGTGTATCGAGAAACACGTTTAGGAAACTGGAAAACAAAAACACCTCCTTGAGATAAGGACTATTTCAGAAGGAGCTTAAAAATAAAGTACAGTGGCGATCAGCACACACCTACATGTTAGATTGGCCCGCTTGAGTTTTGTCTGAAAAGCGTCAGCTGCATGATGTCAAGCAGGAAGGTACTGTCATCTCTGAGACCCCCCCCCCCAAAAATTCATTCATCTGTAACCGCACTGTCCCACACGGCAGGCACGGGCCACTGGAAACACGGGGTGAAACTCACACTGGACTTCAATGTTTAAAGACAAAAAAAAAAAAAGTAAAAAAAAAAACCATTAATACATTATCATGAGTTCCATGTCCTTCATATTATTGTTAGTAGTTTCCCATTGGTTTTATTAAAAATTATATTTGGGGTATATTAGGTTAAGTCCAATGTATTATGAAAACTTTTTAACAAGAGAATCATGATCTAGATTTAGTCAGACTGTCCTCGTGTGCTTAATCCAAAACGACCCTGCCTTGGGAGGGGGCTCACAGGGGCCCTGGGAGAGGCTCGCTACTCTCCTCAGTAAACGATGGGCGGGGGAGTCCATAGAGGGGGTGCTGGGGACCAGGGCAGAGGGAATCAGAATCCTGTGGGCATATTTAATCTTCTGAAATCTTTCTGAATTCACCACCAAGTTTATTACTTGTTTGTTGCCCTCTGGGCAGAAGGAATTAAAACTTAAAAAAAGAGAAAAAACTCTCCAGTGGAGAAATAGATCAAAGGCAGCTGAACTTGGTCAGTGGCATGCAGGATAAATATTATTTCGTGGCTCAAACAAATCTTCTGGCTGCCTGGGCAAGACATGTTGATAAGGCACTTTTATGTCTCTTCTCTCCATTCCCCATTCCCCCAACCCCAGTGACCTCTTCTTCTTAGTTCTCTGAGAGGCCCCTTGTGATAGTTTAATAATCAGAAAACAAAGGCAATCATCTGAGCAGAACTGAGCTGAGGTTCCTGTTCCCCGTTTGCCTTGCTAACCACCGGTAGGGTGGGATGTTTGATGTGTTGTTACTTTGGAACACCATTTCTCTTCTGTGTTTGAGTCTGCATGACCATAAGCTACATAATTTTCTGGCCCTATCACCTCCAAGGAGATGATTTCAATGTATTTTTTGAGAGTGCCTTGCGAAAAATGGAATCTTAGGAGGAGTGGCTTGCAGCCCGGTGATGGCTAAGGCTGAGAGGATCCTAGGCACTTGGAGCCGAGAGTCCCCGCACCCAGGAAGTTAGCAGACTCTCCGGTATCTTGTGATAACAAGACAGGTTGCATTTATTGAATAGTAGTGAAGTGCAAGGCACACCTTCCATTGCTTTGCAGACATTGTCCCATTTGATCCTCACAGCAACCCTGCTGGGTATTCCCGATTGTTCTTCAATTTTTACTGAACTCATCTAAGGTCACACAGCTACTGAGTGGCAAAGTCAGAATCAGCATCAAGTCTGTGTGATCCCTAAGCCCAGGCTCTGAACCCCCAAGCTCTGGCGATCCCAAGGCCACGTCTTTTTACTATGCTCCTACACTTTCAGTTAAACCATCAAACTAAGCATCTTTCTGACGTCCTTTTCTTTTTTTTTCCTTCCTTATCTTCTTCTTTTTCTCTTGACTTCCTTAATGAAGAAGTTTTCCAACCAGGCCCTGCTGCTTTTAGAGTTTCTGTTACCATCACACATCTCTTTCAATTTGCGTTTATTTGAAGGTCATTGTCCAGACAATTCAGGGCCACTGCTACAGTTGTTCTTCATACAGCTCTGGGAGGTACCACCCATTATGATGTTGTGCAGTGCACAATGCACACAATGATGCACAGGGCTTGTCATAAGGAAGGTGAGACGGTCCCTAATTTACTTGTTATCAGCTCCTATCCTCCCATGTCATTCTTCGAGGAATACGCTAATGTCATGAATATGATGAATATGCTAAATGTCAAAAGGGTCCCATAGCATTGACTTAAATATCCCCTGAGCTTCTTCTCAATGTATTTAAGATAATTCACTTAACTTCCGAGTCACTTCTTCTGTGGCTCGCTTCTCTAATCTTTCTTTAGGTAACGTAGTGAGAGCCAGAGACTCAGAGTGAACGAAATCGCTTCTGGCGCTACGATTGTATGAAAGTCTGTGAAGTTGACAAAGTTCACCTGCAAGGTCACAGGACTTGGACTTCAGTATGAAAAATCCTGAAACCTACGTATACAGTGAGGTTTCCTCTGAACAGATGTGTGGATTCCTTGATAACTACTTTTGGAGACTGCCTCATTTTTCCGGTTAAATAGCCTCAAGAGTGATTTTTTTAAAACTTTTTTTTAATTGGGGAAAAAAGTAGTCAAGAAAGATATGAAAGCTTTTTTACTAAAACAAAGTGAGATACTGAAACACTGATACCAATTTTCTAGTGTTAGCTTGCAAACAGGCTCATGAAAATTCCAAGAGATGTTTTACTATACATTGAGGGATAGTATCGTCTTGAAACAAATATGATCATTGTAAAGAAAACTAGTCATTGGATCTAGAAAAGTAAGATTTAAAAGAAATACCTTATTTCTTCTTAGTCACGTCTATCATGAGAGAAGAAGGCACAGTCCTTGGTGCTGTGCTTCTGACTGCATGCTAAGAAATACAAGGTAAAAATAAATTTTAAATAACTACCCCCAAAATGCTAAAATGAACTCTGTGGCTTGGCATAAAATTTAGGGCTTATGTTTAAAAACTTATTTTTAAAAGAAAAGCAATTCAGAGGAGGGAGAAACCACTGAAACTGTAGTTCCTCTGCCAACTTTAGCTCCTGACCATTGAGATGCCTGGCAACCAAATGTTCCATAAACTGCAAATGCCAAGTAGCAGCCTCGGGCAGCCTCTGAGCCTCTGAGCTCACGCACACACACACACTTGCTCAGAGTATTATTTATTATGGCTAGAGGCCAGGTTGTTTATATATCTGCCATCAACAGGGCTTCTGAACCCCAGACTTAGGCAAAGGGGTCCTGCAGCCATTGCTGCATTGGAAGGGGCAGGTGCTGAGCCACGGGAGGAGTCAGGGACCAGTGCCCCCAGCAGGGTTCCCTAAAGGAACAAGAGCAGAGCCTAGCATGCCCAGTTACCTGAATGTGCCAATCAGATAAGCCACCCCACTTTCCCAGAGGTAGGGTTAGTGAGTGAGAAAGGCCAGGAGTGTTCATCTACCGGGATGGAAATAGTAAGGGTGTTTTCTCGCTGACTAGTCAGCTAGCATGTGGGAAAGAGCACACGGAGACTTGAACTCAGCCTTTTCCCCACGTGCTGGCTTTTCATGCCAAGCCCTTAACAACATGTCTGTTACAGAATAAGTAATAACTACCTGTTAGTTATTACAGTATTATACTGAGGTCCCTATTTCTCTGCAAAATGAACTTCTTGGACATGGTTTTCTCTGAGGTTCCTCCCAGTTATGGAATTTGAAAACAACTCGCTGTCTGACTAAAGTCGTTTACACAATAGCCTGGGGTTTGACTAAATTAAACTCTTCCCCCCTAAGCCAGTCACCTTGTGTCAACACAGCCAGGGACGCTTCCCCCCACCAGTGACAGCCAAGCGATGTCTGGGATGCCGAGAAAGAGCAGATCTCTCCAGAGGAGGTGCTCTGTGGGTGCACGGGACTAGTTTGGGAGACAACCTTTGGTATATTTACAAATGGAAGCCATTACTTAAAGAAGAGGAGGAAAACCATTGACTACAGGAAGAAAGGTAGAATGTAGAGCCAAAAAGCTAGCAACCGAGGCAAGCAGAGACAGCGATAATCTTGTAGAAAGGTGGCCCCGGGTAGTGAAGACTCCATCCACGAAATGCAAGCATTAATAAAAAGCACCAATCCTCATGTTCAGGGGGTGCGATGTCAAAACTTGACACTTTCCCAGCACCAATACATTGTCATTTTTAAAATTAGAATCCTTTGTAAAGAAATGTGTTTGAGCATTACAGGCAAATGAGCATACCTTTACCGCATTGGTTCAAAGTATAAAAATGATCCAAGGAGATAGATGCAGAAAAAGCATTTGACAAAGTACAGTATCCTTTCTTGATTAAAACTCTTCACAGTGTAGGGATAGAGGGTACATACCTCAATATCATAAAAGTCATCTATGAAAAACCCACAGGGAGTATCATTCTCAATGGGGAAAAGCTGAGAGCTTTCCCCCTAAGGTCAGGAACGCAGCAGGGATGTCCACTATCACCACTGCTATTCAACATAGTACTAGAAGTCCTAGCCTCAGCAATCAGACAACAAAAAGAAATAAAAGGCATCTGAATCGGCAAAGAAGAAGTCAAACTCTCACTCTTTGCAGATGATATGATACTTTATGTGGAAAACCCAAAAGACTCCACCCCAAAACTGCTAGAACTCATACAGGAATTCAGTAAAGTGGCAGGATATAAAATCAATGCACAGAAATCAGTGGCATTTCTATACACGACCAACAAGACAGAAGAGAGAGACATGAAGGAGTTGATCCTATTTACAACTGCACCCAAAAAACTAAGATACCTAGGAATAAATATAACCAAAGAGGCAAAGAATCTGTATTCAGAAAACTATAGAATACTCATGAAAGAAATTGAGGAAGACACAAAGAAATGGAAAAACGTTCCACGCTCATGGATTGGAAGAACAAATATTGTGAAAATGTCTGTGCTACCTAGAGCAATCTACACAGTCAGTGCAATTCCTATCAAAATACCATCAACTTTTTTCAAAGAAATGGAACAAATAGTCTAAAATTTGTATGGAACCAGAAAAGATCCCAAATAGCCAGAGGAATGTTGAAAAAGAAAAGCAAGCTGGTGGCATCACAATCCCAGACTTCAAGCTCTATTACAAAGCTGTAATCATCAAGACAGTATGGGACTGGCACAAAAACAGACACATAGATCAATGGAACAGAATCGAGAGCCCAGAAATGGACCCTCAACTCTATGGTCAACTCATCTTCGACAAAGCAGGAAAGAATAGCCAATGGAAAAAAGACAGTCTCTTCAACAAATGGTGTTGGGAAAAATGGTGCTCACATGCAGAAGAATGAAACTGGACCATTTCCTTACACCATACACAAAAATAGACTCAAAATGGATGAAAGACCTTCGTGTGAGACAGGAATCCATCAAAATCCTCCAGGAGAACACAGGCAGCAACCTCTTCGACGTTAGCCACAGCAACTTCTTCCTAGACACATTGCCAAAGGCAAGGGAAGCAAGGGCAAAAATGAGCGATTGGGACTTCTTCAAAATAAAAAGCTTTTGCACAGCAAAAGAAACAGTCCACAAAACCAAAAGACAACTGACAGAATGGGAGAAGATATTTGTAAATGACATATCAGATAAAGAGCTCATATCCAAAATCTGTAAAGAACTTATCAAACTCAACACCCAAAGAACAAATAATCCAATCGAGAAATGGGCAGAAGACATGAACAGACATTTCTGCAAAGAAGACATCCAAATGGCCAACAGACACATGAAAAAGTGCTCAACATCGCTCGGCATCAGGGAAATCCAAATCAAAACCTCAATGAGATACCCCCTCACACCAGTCAGAATGGCTAAAATTAACAAGTCAGGAAATGACAGATATTGGCGGGGATGCGGAGAAAGGGGAACCCTCCTACACTGTTGGTGGGAATGCAAGCTGGTGCAGCCACTCTGGAAAACAGTATGGAGGTTCCTCAAACAGTTGAAAATACCATACGATCCAGCAATTGCACTACTGGGTATTTACCCCAAAGATACAAATGTCGTGATCCAAAGGGGCCCAATGTTTATAGCAGCAAAGTCCACAATAGCTAAACTATGGAAAGAGCCTAGATGTCCATCAACAGATGAATGGATAAAGAAGATGTGGTGTATATATATACACAATGGAATATTATGCAGCCATCAAAAAATGAAATCTTGCCACTTGCAACAACGTGGGTGGAACTAGAGGGTATTATGCTAAGCAAAAGAAGTCAGAGAAAGACAACTATCATGATCTCACTGATATGAGGAATTTGAGAAACAAGGCAGAGGATCATAGGGGAAGAGAGGGAAAATGAAACAAGACAAAATCAGAGAGGGAGACAAACCATAACAGACTCTTAATCTCAGGAAACCAACTGAGGGTTGCTGGAGTGGTGGGGGGTGGGAGGGATGGGGTGGCTGGGTGATGGACATTGGGGGGGTATGTGCTATGGTGAACGCTGTGAATTGTGTGAGACTGAAGAGTCACAGACCTGTACCCCTGAAACAAATAATACATTATATGTTAATTAAAAAAATGAGCCAAGGGGCACCTCATTAAAGACATGAATCTGGACCTACGGTTCTCAAGAGGGTGCAGGGGACATTTGGCAAGGTCTGGAGATATTTTGGGTTATCACAATCGGAGTTGGGGTACTACTGGGATCTAGTGAGTAGAGATCAAGAATGCTGCTTGGCATCCAACAATGCACAGGACAGCCCACCACAGCAAAGAATTGTCCAGTCCAAATGGCAATAGCGTTGAGGTTGAGAAGCCCAGGGCTAGACTGGGGCAGAGCAAATGAAAGATGTCGCATAATCGTGGTGACTTTCTAGCTATTCATTGCCATTAGAAGCAGTATTTTTTTTTAAAGATTTATTTTTTTATTTGAGAGAGAAAGCACATGCGCAGGTGAACAGGGAGGGGGCAGAGGGGGAGGGAGAGGGAGAAGGAGAGAGAGAGAGAGAATCTGAAGCAGACTCCATGCTGAGTGCAGAGCCTGACTCAGGCCTCGAGCTCACGACCCTGAGATCATGACCTGAGCCAAAACCGAGAGTTGCACACTCAACAGACTGAGCCACCCAGGTGCCCCCAGAAGCATTATTTTATATGATGCCAGGGGCTCGTGAAACTCATAGTTCCCTGGTAAATCTGTTTGTGTATCTGCCTTCCTCATACACAGGGTCGGCAGGTTGGCCCTCTTAAATGTTGGTTGGCTCCCCCCAGGGGCAATACAGAATCCACCAGGTGCTTGTATCCCAAGAGTTTACAAGCTGAAACAGTTCAGTCTGGAAGATGCTAATATGTGATAACTGTTCTCTGAAACCATTTCCCTACAGAAAGAAGAAGCTAGAGATGGTTGAAATCGGGAAATCAGGAGTTACCTTGCTGTGCAAGCCAGACCACACGAGCCTGTCTGGCAAGTATGTAAGTTTAAGGTAATATGCCCCCCTGACTGGTTGGAAACTTGGAAAGGGCCCCACATGCATACTAAATTGCTTCTCACAAAAAGATTAGACAAAACTGGTGATCCAGAGAGGCAAGGCCTAGATAGAAAAGATTAGTTAGCAATGGGAGAATGGAAAGTTCTAGATAAACTTGTTATTTTAAGACCTAAAAATATTGCTTACAGGAGCTTGAAAGCATGTAGTTAGACCTTGGATAAGCAAGAGTCCACATTCCCTAGTGAGAAATTTCCACCACTACCCCAGCTTCTTTCCCGAAATATCCAGTTTCACCGGGTGTCCCCTTGTTTCCTTTTGTCTGCCTGCCTTCACCTACACCGGTGGCCCCCCTGCCATGTTGTGGGCAGAGATTCCCAATCATCCATCTACCTGCTGCAAAGATAGAAGATAGGAGCTGGTTTTGGAGCGACTCCACCACCTTAGCAAAGATGCCTCACTCAGGAGTGCCACCTACCGGACAAAGGGAAAAGGGCAGAAAAACAGAACTCAAAAGATGAGCAGGAATGAGTGATTCTATTCGTAACTCCGCATTCCGGCCAGAGCCGTGTGCTAAGATGCTTCACCTAGGTCCAGACTTAATACAGCTTGCTCTGTGTTGATTTTTAAAAATTATCTCAGGTCAGAGGTAAAAACCACTGGTACAGCACCTGACCCGCAACCTAGATCAGGGATAAACATTAGTGCTCATCCCTAAGGCCAGGCTGGTGCACTGCTGGGGCTACGGGGAGGCTGGGGGGAGAAATATTCTGAAAATTGCCCAGTGTAATTGAGAAGACTCAGGGCAGAAATGGGAAGGAGTGTCACTATATGGTCCCAGTGGTCATGCTCAATGCCGGTAATGGAAAGACAACCAGACTTTACCATGTATTTCTGCATAGCAGAATTTCTGATAAGATGATTTGAACCTATTGTCAACATACACCAGTTCAGGGCTTGGGAAATTAGGATTTTGGCCACCTTATTAAGGCTTCCCATTTCCAATTAGGAATCGAACTTTAAAATCCTATGCTTAACTGATTTTGGAACATGGACATAGCCTTTCGCAGCTCCAATTTACACCCAGTAAAGAAAATAAAGTTACTAAGTAGATGTGCGGCATTGAAATCTTATTCACATTTTATATGGGGGGAAAACTCAGGCTTTCAGTCACTTCTATTAAATTAGGCATCAGTAAAATCATTACTTGGTGAGTTCCCTCCATGTCCAAAGCACTCTCCTAGGCAAATTTGCTCTCTGGTGTAATCCTAGGTATTGTACCATTTTGTAGACAAAGAACCTGAGGAAGCTCACAGAAGCTGAGTGTCTTGTCTGAGGTAACAGAGTAAGTGACTGAGCTTTCTATAGCCATCCTGTCTTTGTCTCCTGCATACAACGTCAGACTCCAGGACTTGACAGGGAGGCAAAGGAATTTCTTCAGTCTTCTTAACTAACTGGAGTCATAAGTGAGTTCCCACTGGTGCTAGTTTCTGGGGGACCGTGTTGGAATCTCCTTCTCAGAATTTCCTGAGGGCAGCATGGCAGGAATTCTCCAGTCTACAATATGGCGGACCGCGGAGACAAAGAGGGCGTCAGTGACTGGAGACCATAGCAGCGAGGAGAAATTGGGGGTAAGGATAAGATAGTCCCTGATCCAGGCATGGGTTTCTCTTTTCTTTCATTTTATAAGAATATGTGAGTATTATGGTTCATATATTCGAAACCTCATTAATAAATATTAAGATAGTAAATGTCCATTTATTAAATGTTAATAACTCATTGGGTTTGTAGATTAAACCTCATAACTCTAACACATTAAACAAAAATAATGAGGTCGAGAGGAAAGAACAGTAGATGGAGGGGAAATGAATGTGTTCTGAAATCTCACTTTTGGTTTTCTTTCCCCAAAAGAGCACCCAGCCAGAATGAGCTTCAAATATGAAAAAATACCACAAAGAATGTGTTTTCTGTTCTTACCTCCCTGCCTTATTGAAAACTCCATTCACTGTTCCTCCAGTAAGTTCCTTCCCTCAACAATCAGGCCACTGTCCCTGAGACTTGGCAAGGGCTTTTGACATAACCAACAGCAAGGGAAATGTTTTAACAGCTCTGTTAATACGGCAACAGAGGTTTATTGTTATCAAACAGACACTTTGGGCAGAACGACTGTAGCTTCCACAGGCCCACCTGCTCTGCTTGGAGGACCCGCCGACCGAAAGGGCCAAGTCCCTGTAAGGCGGAGGATTAGCTCTCAGGCTGGCGAGCAGGGACCACAGAGCACAGAGATTTGGAGTCAGGGATTTGGAGTTGGCAAGAGCTGTGTTTGAGTCCAAATTCTCTGACTGACTGACCTGTGGCAATTTGCTTAATATTTTTAAACCTAAGTATTAAAAAGCTTAGCATTTTACCTGGCACATAATAAGCACTCAAAAAACAGCGGGGCTTTTTTCCCCTTTAATTTTTTTTTAAAATTTGAGTTAGTCTATATATAATAAATTGCATAAATATGTATTTGCCTAAATCTTCAGGGTAGACGTTAATGATTTTCTCCCTATATAAACATCACCCAGATCAAAATATAGAGCATTTCTAGCATCCAAAAGGGCTATATCATGCCCCTTCTCCATTATACCTGAGCCCCTCAGAGGAAACATCTTTCCCTATGTCTACTACCAAATGTAGATTTTTGATGGTTCTTGAACTTTCTAGAAATTTCATCATACAGTATACGCACTTTCCATGTCTGGTTTCTTTCACTCTGCATTTTGTCTTTGTGTTATTTTGTGTATCAGAAGATTGTTCTGTTTTGTTGAATGGTATTTTGTTGTGTGAATACACCACAATTTATTTCTCTATTTTACTGGGGATGGACATTCGAGTTTTTTTCCAGTTTGGGGCTATTGTGAACAAATCTGGTATGAACCCTCTTGTACCATGTCATTATTTTTTATAGGCAGAGAGTATGAAATCTGCTTCCCTCATTACTGGTAGACCAAAATTGGTTCCAAAACCATTTTTCTCTTCTGCTTTTCTCATCTATCATTTCAGTGAATATATTCAAATACTAACTGCAGCAATTTCTAATTTTTTCCATTTCTGTATCTCTCCCTGTATACTGTATTGTTTAGCTTCTGAAGAAAAGAAGTATCATAGGTACCTGGAGAATCCCACGAGTTCATTTTTTTAAATAAATATACAAAATGATTGGACTTAAAAATTTCACAAAAACTGTCTGCTCTTTTATTCAGAAAGTATTTCTTCAGACTGAACTATGAGACAAGAAATGTACTCTAGAAAAAAACAAAGATTAGCATGATGACATGATTCTTACTCTCAGAAGATGTCCGTTTTCAGTCACAGTATTACAGGGTGGAAGGTGCTTAAGTGCAGTAGGAGAGGCTCAGATAAATCCCACAAAAGTTCACAGGAGGAACTTACCAGAGTCCTCTTTCCCACACAAATCATCTTACCGGAGCACAGAACCCTCTGGCAGATACCACGTCACTAGTAAATGGAGTAATGTGAAACTTAAATCTGCCGATATTTATCAAGAGCCTACAAAGACATTGTGCAAGCCGGTGTGTTGCACATTTAAGGAATACTATGATAAAAGGTGTTCTCATAACACAGGGCTGATTGGATGGAGAGTCTCCTCCAATTCAATGGCCTGGAATGAAATGTTTTCCATTTTAGTTTGCCCTTAATGTCAAGTAAAAACCCCTTTTACCTGAAGTTCTTTACCTGAACCTGTAGAGGAGGGACATTACACTTTCTCCAAGTCAGAGGGGAAGCTGAGGCACAAAGAAATTGAATGCATTTAATCCAAATGTTTTAAATAAAAGATATATTGGTTAAAAAAAGAAAAAAACAAGTAAGGACACTGTACAGGAAGCCAAGAAAAGTGTAGCCAAAGCTCTCTGATCTTATCTCAGACATAAGGGCTCCCTTGGAAGCAAGCAATCAATCCTGGGCCAACATACAATGGAGAGGCAGACCTGCGCTGGGGCAATGAACGCCAACACGGCAACAGTGAAGAAAGTTGGTCGTTGGGTACCGGACGTTTCCCTAAATGTGTATTTTTCTATAGTTACCTGCATGTGTGCGTCTCAGAGACTTTCTAACTCAAAACATGGGCGACTCTCAGGTACAACCCAAACACCATCCCCTCCTCCCTCACTCTCGCACCCTGTAAAAATCAATACTACGGCCCCCATGATGCCTCAGGCAGGGGAGACCACCGTAAGCGAGCGTTTGTCTGACATTCCAGAGGTCTAGAAATTGCGCAATAAATGTCTGTTAAATATAAATATTTATGTTTCAAGTTTTTATATTGGTAGACAACTTCACTGTAAGTATGAAAATGAATAGTCATAAGATCTGGTCATTCTCACTAAATTGAAGAGTGTGAGTCCAAGCCTCAGACAATAAAATCCCTCTCCCAGAGCAAAGCTCTTTGCTCCACCCTGTTGTTTGAGGACCTCTGCCCTGTGTGGGTGTGCGCGGAACGCCTGCCCTCCATTTGCCCACAGGATTTCCACTGACGTAGGTGGGAACCTGGATTCCAAATCTGCAACCCCAGATAGTTCAGGAAGGGAGGACTGTCACAGAAGGGAATGTGTCTTTCAAATGTCAGCGTGTGACAGCTCTCATGAGAGAAAAGTCATAGGAACCCAAATACTTAATCTTCTGCTCTCACTATTTCAACAAATAGGCCTTAATTAGAAAGGATGCTTAGCAGCAGCTTCTATCCTTTTTCTCTGTAACTGGAGCGATGTCCCATCGTGAGAAATCCCTTCTTCATCGACCTTTTATAGATGAAGAGATTAATGCAGTATGGACATCTCTTCAAAGCTGCTCCAGGATCCAGAAAGGCAAGAAAAATGCAAAATGCATGGAGGGTCAGTCTCACTTGGGTTTGGCTTTGCCCATGTGTCTGGTGTGACATTTGGTCTTTACCAGCCGTGTCCAGAGCCAGGCTGGGAGCCCCGTGCTGGGCGGCGTGCCGATTCCTCTCTGACGCGTCCTGGCGGGGCTGAAATACTATTTCCTGGGGCGGGGGCCGGGGGGGTGGGGATGAGTTAAGTTGTGGTCCCAATAAAAAGAAAATTAAGCCTGTAGACTTATTTCAATTGGACAGCTGCTTGAAAGTTGGTTGGGAAAGAGGGAGTGAAGGGAGGCAAGTTGGAAGGATGAGCAAAGGGAAAAGCCAGCCGAAAAGCCCCATGTGCTCGACACTGGGGAAACGGCTCTCTGAGAGCAAAGAGTGGGCCAAGTTCCCTCTCCTCACAACTGGGCCGAGCATCAGCCCTTCAAGTTGCTTTCAGAAAGGTTTCGAAGCTGAGGCTTTTCTGTTTGCTGTGACACCTACCACATCATAAACAACATGCTATATTGCATGATCGCACTTGATTCATGCAACCGTCCTAGGAGACAGGTAAGGAGAGCCCATTTTATGGATTCAGATTTTCAGCCTGACCTGCCCATCGTGGCACAAGTCCAAGTGGGAGTGCCCATGCTCTCCTGCCCAACCAGCACAACAAGGCCAGGTGCACCCACAGGCCAGGGATGCTTGGTCCATAGAGATGGCAGAAAGTGATTGCATTCAGGTATCATCCAGCGTCGGCTTCAGGCATCCCCAAGGGGAGGCGACCGGGGAGGCTTTGTCACCACTCCTATTTTCATTGAGCTTTTGTGGTCCACACTGAAAATAAAAGAGCAAGCTGCCAGCATCAGATGCCCCGAAATTGACAGGGAGATAAAAGAGCGCCTTTATTTAGCGCCTACAGCCAGCTGCAGCCAAGCTTTCTCCCCAGCCCATCTTCCGCATCGGTTACACCGTTGAATGGAACCCAGGGATCACATGGCACCACACCCCCAGGGAAGGTCCAAACCTGCCTGTGGTGGTGGAGCCTGCACTAAGTTCCACTTAGAAAACCATCTGGGAGGAGCTGGGACCGGGATTAGCGGGTGGAGTGGTGTTCTTGGCTGTCACATCAGGTATTCGATCAACGTGTCATCTACTTTCGTCAGTAAACAATGTGCATTTGTGTAGTACTTTGGAGTTGACAAAGGCTTTTTATTCATTACTCCATTATATCCTCAAAACAATTATGAGAGGTAATTCCTGATTTTACAACTAAGGAAGCCAAGAGCTTGAATGACTGGCTTTGCAAGACCTGGGCGATGAACATCAACGTCAACATGTGTGTTGGTTATTTTTTATTATTAAATTTTTCAAACATAAGAAAGAGCGAATAGATCACACTCTCTATGCCTGTCACCTAGCCTTAATAACTGTTAATATCTTTCCAGATTTGCTGCATCTATTTTTGGTTTGCTGAAGTAATTTCCCAGGCATCCCATCGTTTTGCCCCAAAGAGCTTGGTGTGCATCTCTTTAAAAATAAAACGTGTATTTTCTGACCTTAAACCCCATGCTCTGCCCACTACTCCCTAACACACCAGTGGAACCCACTTTCGTCGTCTGTGCTTGCAGAGCTCATGCTAGACGAGGTGAGCTCTGGGCTCATTTCCCTTTTGAAATTTCTGGTTTCTGGTGTTTGCAACCAAAGCAACATTCACCCTGATAGTCTTGGGCACTGTTCTCTCCTCACCTTTCAAAGTGTTCCTTCTCCTGTTCCTGACTCCAGGACTTCATGGCTCCTCAGCAGGTGAGCTGAGACAGCCAGGTTGGGGACACTGATAAAATCAGAGCTGGGTTGCCCAGTGTAAACAAACCAAGTGCGTCCTTGAGGTACCAGCAAAGTGGAGACACTTGAAGAGTTTTTAAAAGAATGGATGTGAAGGCGACTGGGTGGCTCAGTGTCTGACTCGGTTTTGGCTCAGGTCATGATCTCAGGGTCATGGGATCGAGCCCTATATCGGGCTCTGCACTCCTTGTGGAGTCTGCCTGGGATTCTCTCTCCTTCTCCCTCCCACTCTCTCTCTCAAATAAATAAATAAAAATCTAAAAAAAAAAAAAAAAAACCAGATGTGAAAAATTACAAACTCAGTATTGAACTATTTATCTTGAAAAAATAAGAACTTGATTGGTCTTTATGACACTTATTCTATAGTTTAGTAAGGTTTGTGTATTGGATTTTCAAGGAGCACCATAATTTTGCAGTATTGGGAGCCTCCCAAGGACCCACCGTGGCTCCCACCAGTATAAGGAACAGAGAACTAACAAAGCTGCTGAGTAAGAAAATGGACTTCCAACCTTGTCTTCAGATCCAGTGAAAGACCCTAGGTGTTTGGTAATTGGGAGACAGATTTTCTAAGGCAAGTGGATGGGATAAGATTCCCCTCCTCACAATTTGGCTGAGCACCAATTCCTCAAGTGGCTTTCAGAAAGGTTTACGGGACTTTTTTCCTGTTTGCTGTGACATCTACCACATCCCTAAAGGAAGAGCTACGTTGTCGGGGTTTCACCAGATTCATGCGCCCCCTCCTACGAGACAGGTGTTGATAGCCCCGCCTTGTGGGTTAGGACGTTCTTCCTGAGAGGTTCAGGGGAAAGGCATCCCAGGATATTCTGCAAATTTCTCGGGAATAGGGTCACTCTTGTGTGACCAGTAGCTGTTGCCACAGTGTGTAAGAGGGTGGCGGAGCCTGACTAATCGTCACCGTTCTTGAGGTGAGCTGTCTGCCCGGAAGACCACCTCAGTGCCTCTAACCATCCTCACTTCCCTTGGGGGCAGGGTCTAAGATGAGTCATGTTTCCCGTGGAGGCACTCTGAACGTGCTGCCCCCCCCCCCCGGGGATTTTCACCCCGAGCCCCCACCTCTGGGGCAGGGCCAAGCTGGAAGCCTGGGCCCAACACCTCGGCCAGCCAGGCTGGAAAGCCTGCTCTGAGTCTGGGCCTGTTACAGCCAACATACTTTATACCATGCAGACAATGTATACCAGACGCTGTCTTGAAGAATCTGGTCTCGAGAAGCAGTTTATTGATCTGGCAGATGATTAAAAGACAACAGAGATGAGCTCAAGTGATGCTTTGGTTTTTCCATCCTGAAAGTGAATCTGAAATTTCCTTGGGGGATCATTAGCCCGTCTACTGCTGCAGGAGAGACAGATGACTCCTCAGAGCAGGCAAAGGTCATAAGAGTGTCCCGTCACTGTCTCCTGGCTCTCGCCCGTTCTCAGCAAGACACCCTGGGGAGCCACACGTTCCGCCTTGGCTGGGGGCATGCCAACGCCTCATTCCAGATCATGCCTCTGCCAAAGGAGCCCTCGTACTGTCTGTCGTAGGGGCTCTGCTCTCCTGTCTTTTTATGGGACGAGCAAGATGCTTGTTGGACTGCCTGTAAGGTTTGAAGCCAGCTCCAAAAGAAAAAAAGAGGAAGAAACTGGCTTATACGTCTTGCAGAGAGCTGACCGCTTCCAGCAAGTAGGGAAGAGGGACGGAGTTTGGACTGGTGTGCCTGAACTCACCTGTCATTTGAAACGGTAATCACTCTCGCCAAACCCTGGGTGACCTAATGTGCCACACCGCACAGTACTTGGACTTGTCACTGAGCAGATAGCTATGGTCTGAGGAGAAATTACAGGGGGTTCAATGCCCAGACAGCAGGTTATTTACAACCTGTTCCTAATGCAAGGGCTTTTACAGCAGTGGTTTTGTGGACAAAAGTACATATTAAAAGGCTAATGTAATCGCTCATGTTGGCAGTGAAATATAACCAGATTGGGTTTCAGCAGGACACCTACAGCAATGGCACGGGCTTCAATCTGATTAGAGAGCCAACAGCTAGCTCTCTCCTGGAACAAATTATGTACTCCCCAGGCCAGCACTCGGAGAACCTGAATAGCAAACGAATCCTGCCAATTAACTTCTTCAAAGCAAACTTCTCTTTCCTCCTCTCACACACTCTCTGACACCGTGTTAGATTTGCACATGTCTGCTCTTTTATACAAGACTCAGCATACCAACTCCTGAGCTACCAAAGAAAGCTGATTTTGCTTTGGAAACTTTGAACAACAACAACCAGACCTAAATTGCCCTTCTTGCCTCAATATTCTCTGCAAAACCTGCTGTAGTGTAAAAACACTGTGGCCCAGAAGAGCACTCATACACAAAATTAGACAGTACCGCCTCGCAGGGAACCTCCCCAGATGTTTTTATGGGGAGGGGGCATTTTTAAAGATAAAATGAGCTCGTTTACCATTCCCACCACCAACAGCCCCTCCCTGGCAGCCCACTGTTTTTTGTCAAAGATAGTTGGAGTTACAGCTCATTAATCATCCGCCACCCAGACGGACCCTGACAAGAATGCTGATAGCATCAGGCTGCTGGGGGCAGCCTGCAGAGGCAGGATAGGACCGGTGGTGGGGCGACATTCTCTCCAGCTCTGGTCTGCCAGGCCAACGGCCCAAGGAGCTTCTGTTTCTTGGTTTCATTTCCAAAGACTGAAAGCTCATGCTCTAACTCAGGCTCAGATCGGCTGGGCAAGCTCTCTGACAGTGGAGTCTTCAGGACCCGAGTAGTAACTGCACTCCCAGGCCATCGAAAGTGTTGGTATGATTAAAAGCAACCAGAAGCAGTCAGCGTTCAAGACATTCCCTGTGCTGACTTATGCTCTGGATGTGCAGGTGAGTTTTGTTCGATCACAACATCACCAGAGCAATTCTATTTCTGGATATCAGCTAGACCCATTTGTTAATTAAATAGTGTAAACACACACACACACACACACACACACACACACATCCTCAGAGGAAACACGCAGTGTGTGTTTTCACATATTGGCCATTGTTTCTAAACCCAACATTGGGACAGCTAGTGCAAAAAGCAAGGGCCATATTGTTGCATCTGGGGAAAGTAGATGTATCAAGGACAAAAAAAAAAAAAAAAATCAACAAATCATGTATCAAAACCAAAGTTCTCCAGATGAGAAGTTTCAACAAGCAAATCATTTGCTTTCCTCCTAAAGAGATACACTAATATCAGATGATCGCATTAAGACCCGACAAGAGTTTTTAAAGAGGAGAGCCATAATTTGTTCACGGATATTTTCAAGTACTCTTGAGAGGCAAGACTGACTGCATTTTAGAGGTGAAAATTTAGAGACCAAAGATGAAAGGCCTACCCCATGTCACTTGGTGAAGTCTCATTCTGTGACACTCTATTTCATACCCGTTCCATTAGCCCCCTGCCAAAGATGCTTATTTCCTTCCTTAGGCACTGACTTTAATGGACATAAAGTCAAATTTTGGCATATGGCAGACCTTACTTCCTTTACCAGTTCTCTGTTTCAGGGAGACAGAGGGGGAGAGAGGGAGAAACCCAGACAGTGGGGGTGGGTGGTGGCCGTGGAGCGTCATGGCTCATGCGTTTGGATTTCCCTGCATGGGTGGAGGGAAAAAAAAAAGAAGGGTTGTGAGGACTTGTTACCTGAAATTAGCTGGGATCTTGTGAATATTCTGAATCACACCAGGAGGGGTTTGTGTGAGTCATGGGATTTTAAAATTATCAATTAAAGAAAAGATTTCAGGGATAAATGCAGCACCACTCCTTTGTTTAATAACATCCTCTCCATCAGCCAGTATAGTTACCCAGGTAGGAAACCATGTGACCCAGGGATGGGTTGGCAGCTTAAGGAGTGTGTCATCTACCCGGTCTTATTCAATGTCATTAAAAGCTCACTTTAAAGAAAGCCCCAGAATTCAGATTATTCAAGCACACAGAAGTTTGTTTGTAAACAGGAGCGTTTACAAAAGATCTTAGGCAAAATATTAAGATAAGATAAGAGAAAGCTGCTTCGTGAGATTGTGCAAGTGACTCACTGATGCACAGACATGCCACACGTTAGGCACGGGGAGGTAACCATTCAAACAGCATGATTCTAGAACCCACACCCACTCTCCCATTATCCCATGCCTGAAGTCCAAAGAAGGTCAAACTAGCGGGAGTTGTAAATAAGAGTTTTCAAATGAAGAGGCACACAGAAAGCCTCCAAGTGATGAGTGGGGTTTTTACCAAGGGGTTTTAGACAAGTAACTTTCATTAGTGCCAATGTGAGTTGCCCTACCTAAAACCAACTCTTCGGCAAGTTAAGTAAATACTCTCAAAGTTATGAAACAAAGTCCTCTCTCTTTACATTTGAAAAAAAAAAAAAAAGAAGGAAAATTTAACAGCAGGGTCCAGACATGCCACAAGACTCTCTCCGTAAATAAAAGGCTTTATTTAAAAGATAAGGTGAACTCTGGGCCCCTATAATAGGCCCTCTCTGTGAGATCAATGCTATGGCATTTGTAGAAAATAAAACTCTCAGAGAAGCCAAGACTCTTCTTGTCAAAACAAGGAGATTATTTTCTAGCAACCAAGTTCAGTCCTTTTGACCTTGCCTGCCCTTAAGGTAAATGAGATAATAGAAGAGCGAGCTAGAGAGCGAATCAGATAGCTAGTGTTTGGGGAGAATGAGAAAGGTATTTAGATCTTTGGGGAGAACTCCCCTCCATCCAGACGCTTTTAGGAAAAAGGTGCATTCTCCGTCGCTTCCCACTGTATTGGAAAGACAGAACCAGCTTACTTGGAATGGGGTTTTGTTTTTATTCTGGACCTAGAGGCCGTGGCTGCTATGTCAGAGGTGATCCTCACTCCCTCGGCCCCGGGCTAGCTGCAGACATGGTGCACACTTGGGGTCGGGTGGGGGGGGGGGCGAGGTGGTGCTGGGAACACGCTGCCATCCTTTTTTCAGATGTGCTGGCAAGAGGGGCTCTGGCTGGCCTTGTAAAAGTAGCTCCAGAGCAAATCATTAGCACATCTAACCTCAATATTTTGAAATCCAGAAACAACATTGAGTCATGCTGATCGTACTGTAAAGTTTTATTGCGTTTTTTTAAACGGAGTCAAAAACAAGCTGGGGATCGTGTGAATTATCTCTCTACATGTGTCAAGCCCAGGAACTTGGCACACGGAGCACAGTGATGGAATGGAGCAGGGAAGCCACTGCGTATTTGTCATTAGAGAAAAATTGCCCCGGGCCCGGCCACGTAGGGCACTTCATCAGGCGGGTTCTCCCATTGTCTGAACCACACACCTGGCACAGTGTCTGATCTCAGAGAAACCGGGGCTATAAATACCTTTCGTCCTATACTAAAAATAGAGACTCCTTTAAGGCAAAAGAATCCACAGGGAAAAGGTATTGACCACTGCTGACATCAATTTGTGTCTTCCAGTATCTGTGTTGTTCTGGCTATGCTCTCTGTGAGCCTACAACGCTGGGGATCTTAGACGGGATTTTCAGGAAAAAAAATGAATGAAGGAAGGATTCTCCTCTGGGGAAAGCTCCGTATGCATCGATGATGAAAACAACCCATCAACATTTCCTAGATGCTTTCATGAATCTCCAGGTCCACCTTCTCTGGAAACGGCCCACCAGAATCACCTTTCGTGTCAATGTTGTAAAAATGGTTGGTTTCAGGAGGGTCCAGGAATGACCTTTTAGCCTATAGCATCCAAGGCCACAAGAGCAGACAATGTTCCAAGGTTCCCAGGTGTTCAAGGGGAGCTAACTAAACTGACCATAATCCAAACTAACTGATGAGAAAATCCAATGAAGTATTCCAGAAGACAAACAAGTAGACTCGTGGTGCCAGGTACTAAAATAGATTATAAAGGCCACAGGAGTTACACAGATATGGCATGAGAACCAGAACCGGCAATCATCCACTAATACACTTTCCTTTGTCCACTGGAGATATTAGATTCCTTCTTAGAAATGCCATGTCAACTATCATTTTAAAGTTTATAAAATGTATGTTTTCCAAAAAAAAAAAAAAAAGAACCAAAACTGGCAAAGAAATCAATGTTTAGAATGTGTAGAACAGACCTCAAAATTCAATATTACATGATAAAACTACTATGTCCATTTGGTGGCAAACACATAGGTGATTATTAAGTTGTTCAAGTATAATTGGTTAACTCTTTAGCAAACAGCAAGTTAGAGATTTACCCCCATGGCTTATACTAAGAGAACTCCCAAATGGATATAAAAGGTAAGTATTTAACATGAAATTATAAAAGAAGAAAATATAGCTGACTGTTTATAGAGTTGTTTTACGAGAAGGGAAGGCTTTTTTAAAAGCATGAGACAGGAGGCAGAAACCATAGGAAAAAAAAGAGCAATGGATGCAAAACAAAACACACACACGGAGAGAATAATGGGTAAAGGAGATGAATAAGGATTCCATTAAAGAAGATGTACACACAGCCATGGTGTGAATAAGGAGCACTTGGCTGGCTGCCCCAACCACCACTTGTGAAACTCTTCTCCCTTATTCATTTCCACCCTAAAAACTGAAAAATCTCAATAGTCACTTTCTGCACCTGCAGACACGGGTGCCCAGGTGAGGCGAATCTGCATGAAGAGCTGTAAGAAGAGGTTTGCAAAATTCGTTGTTAGGCAATTCATGATCTCCATTTCTGTAGGGTTGCCTACTGGAAATTTATTTTGTTTCAGTTTTGCTAGATAAATAAGTTCTAGAGATCTGTACGATATCATGCCTAGAGTTAACCATACAGTATTGTATACTTTGAAATGTGTTAAGTGGGTAAGTCTTATGTTGTTAAGTGTTCTTACCACAAACAAAACAACAAACAAACAAATGAAAAGCACAAAGGGACTCCAGGAAACTCTGGGAGGTGTTGGATATGCGTATCTTGATTGTATGTGTCAAATATGTACAGTTCTTTGTGTAGCAATTATACCTCACTAAAGCTGTTTAAAAAATAAATAAAAGTTTTGTATGGAATGTTTAAAAAAAAAGTTCATAGAAGAGGTTGCCACCACTCCTTTGTTCCTTCCCATCTTGAATGAGGGTGTGAAGCCTGGAGCAGGGACAGCCATTTTGTGACTTCGAGAGGAGACTAAGCGGGTTGCAGAGGCTTTAGCTTCAACACAGATGGCCCTCAGCAGTTGCCAGTCTCTGGTTATAGAAGGAAAACTAAACCCCATTTGTCTGAGGTAACTTAAATCTCTATTACTTCGTTGGAAATTCATCCCTAACTGATTGAGGGTCACAGCTGTTAGAGAGAATCACACAAACACATAGTATCCACCAACCCCTTAATTTCCAAAAGAAAAGGAGGCAAAGAAGATATTGGGAAGAATAACATTTTATTTTTCAATAACTATACTGTTTGGAATGAGATGCTTAAATTCCAGAAATATCATTAATTTATAAAGTCATGCCTGAACTTGCTAGATAAATAATCTTTTACTAAACCTCTAAAGAGTCTTTAGAGTGACCTATTCAGTTAGCAAATCAACAAAAGGTAATAAAGACATATTATAAAATGTGCATTCAAAAATGTTCATTTGAACATTATATTGTCCAAATAAAAAAGGAGAAGCCAAAACACAGCAGTCTAAATATGAGAGATTGGTTAATGAATCATTGCAAACTATAAAATGAAATAAAACATGGCCATTATCAAGCAGGTTGTAGAAAAATATTTAGCAATATAAGAAAATTGATGCTATGTAATTAAGTGAAAATTGTAAGACAGAATACACAGTACATGATCATTTTTCTTGCTGACAACGGAGACCAACTGAATCTTGTTTATCACTTGTTTATCATTCCCAGTGCCTAGTACAGAGTCTGTGACATATTAGTGTGGTTTTTAATTTTTTTTTAATAAATTAATGTGTAAAAGAAACATAGTAAACTGTGACTAGAGGGTTTTTTTTTCCTTTTTCTTTGATTAAATGCAATCCCTTTTTTCATATTTTTCCATTATTTTTCATTAAATATATATGACTTCTTTAATTAGGAAAAAGTTAAAATGAAGTAAACCTGTCTTTTCCCCAACATCACTCCTGGCCTTGGTATGGATGAAGAGTATGCATACCTTACTTCCACTTGGTGTGGATCTCAGCTGGTCTTGGCATATACCATCCCCTTGAGGCCATGCTGTAGGGGATGAGCAAAATCCACAGCCTTCTCCTTGCCCATGCAGCCCTTGCTGTCCCTGGGCTCAGCCTGCAGCAGCAGGCTGTTGCTGCCCCTGTTGCTGGCTTCCACAGAGGGCTCTTAAAATCCTCACTTTTCTATTCACCATCCTCCTCTCTCTTCACCCTCACGAAGAACCCAGACAGATTTGCTCTGCACCCCCTTATCTGTGTTCTGTCGCTCTACTTTGTGTTTGATAACTTGACAAGAAGCTATTGTGAATGGGTGCTTTCTTCCTTTCCGGGGTAATATTGTCAGTAGAAAATAGCCTTTGTTTATCCCAAATTTGGCCCAAATTTGGCAGAAATATGACGGTGATGCTCCCTCATGAAACCTCTAGACAGGTTCAGGTCTAAAATATGAGGTTGGTGTCAAGTGTGAAGGGTAGGCCAGGTCAGTTCCCTGGAGAGCAAAGGCAATTGTGATGGAACCGGGGCAGGAATATGGTAAGTCACGACAAACTCACTCCCTTCAACCCTATTTCTACCATCACTCCTTTTAAGGTAGCACTTTTGGATATGCCGGTGGAGAGAAATTTCATTGCCTTCATCGAGGGAACGCTAAGACCTATAGGACAATACTGCTTTTCTTTTAGTGAACAAGTTCCGACATTGCTGGAAGAACATGCTGGTGCCAGCCTGTCCCTCCTCTGTGCTGACCAGCTGTCTTCCTCTCTCCACCTGCCTCTCTACCCAGATTCCTTCCCACTTGACAGTTCCCAACCATCACACCAACTATTCATTGTTGACGGTCCCTGCCTTGTGAAGACCCCACTCTTGCCATCGGCTTCATCATTTAAAACACATCCCACTTGCCCTGTGTTTATGTGCAGTCGGAGTCACCATTGCCATTGCCATGGTGGTATTTTGGAGATCTCGCACCTACCTCACAGCAGAGGGAAATCAAGATTTTCAGAGATGAAGAAGAGCAATATGGGTAAAGGAAGAACAGTATAGGGGGCCAGGGCTTCTAGAATTCTCCAGGTGCTCCGCCGAGAGGTAGCACTTGTGTTTTCAAGGATTTCATAAGAATGGGCCCAAGTCACTGAGAGACACTCAAATGCTCCCCGTTCCCAGGACCTCTCCACTTTGCACGATCCACCTAGACCACCACAGTCACCCGGGCTTACCAGGGACAGAGGTCTGAACCTGCAGCAGAGCTGCCTGCCCAGAAGGAGGGCGACATGGAGCGGAGGAAAGTCATGTTTCCATCATCCCACTTTCTTCTAAAAGACCTGCACCTTGGGCCCCACTTCTGTTCTCCCACTCATGGGCCAGCAGCTGGCTGATGGGGCACTGGCCCAGGGTGCGCCCAAGGGCACAGCAGCTCCTGCCAGCAATCCCCAGTCTTCCCTGCACCTGGCTGCCCCGGAGAAGGACTCCAGGGAGCATAGGCTCAGGAAAGGAGGGGGCATTCCTTCAGCCTTCATCTAGCATCTACTATTTAGGGACATGACGCTGAGGTACAGAGATGAAGAAGATGTCCTCAAGAGACTGGCAGAGCACAGTTTGCCCAGCTGCCACATCATGGCTCTCTGGTGAGACTAGCCCTTCTCACTGAGGAGGACACCGAGGTGTTGATACTTAGCTGTTTCGGCTCCTTCCCCATGTCAACTTTCCATTAAGGAACATCAATGGCAGAAGTGGGAAACACCACAAAGAATGACTAAACCTGTTTTTAATCTCCTCTTACACATTTCTTTAAAAAGACCTTGTTAGAAACTCACTAAAACCCAGCTCGTCTCCTCTTGTCCTTGCACATTCCATTCCTGCTGAATAAACCCCTCTTCCATCATTCAGAACACACACATTCGTCCCGGCAGTAGCTATGAAAAACAGGTTCTTGGATTGTTTCCTATTTTTGCTGGGTCTGACCAAGTTGAGTCAAAGATAGTGCCTTTTTTTTTTTTTTTTTTTTTTTGGTGATCTAGAAAGCAAAAGATGTAGTTTAGAGCAGTGTTTTCCCCAAAAATAAAAATTCTGTGGCGGCCGGTTATCCAGGGCCAGCTTTTGTCTGCAAAGTGAAGGGCAGAGGCTCATGGACGGTTCTGAATGCCACTTATGTGTGTGTATAAGCACCACCCTAGCAATAGGCAACATAGAATGCACATGGCTTCCACGAGAGACTGAAGGATTAAACCCCACATGTACATATATTTCACAGTTAAATGTATGTATGGAAATGAAACAGATTGAATGTGTCTACTGTGTTTATAATACAGTTAAGACAGAGAGAGAGGTCAACAGCACCCAGGAATGCTCCCTTTCTCACCCAGGGACACCCAGGGCTCGGCAGTAGCCAGGGCACACTGACCAGAGTGGGGTCATCTCGATTTCTTTCCGTGGCCGTAGAAAGAAAGGACACTGCTATGCCCATATCATATGCTGAAATACCAGGAAATTCCAGAGCCTATGTGTTGTACCCTGTTGTGAAAAGCATCCATTAATTTTCTACCTGACACAGGAATGGCTTTGCCCAGAGGTACCACACTGAATCTTCTTTCCTTATCTTTGCACCTATAGAAGTGAGATTCATACTTATGTTGAAAAATACTCCAGTTGTCAATGACAGAAAACACAGAGAAAGCCTAGAGGACAAGAGCACAAGTTTCAGCAAATTAAAGAAAGTAAGGAAAGTGTTTAGAGAGTACAAGTAGTCTAATTAGAATGAACCCCTTACTTCCCTTTGCCTCTAAGGCAATCTGGAGTCTTGGTCCCTTGGTTTGCCAAGTGAAATGGTTTTTTCTGCTCCACTATTGACCCAGCAAGTTACATGGTGTAGTTTTATTGAAAAAACATGTGCAAAATTCTCCAGAGCAACAACGGGAATGAGACTACTTGCTCCACTCTCTTTAAAACAACCAACACTGGGGAGCGTGTGCTAGTTAACTGATGAAAGGACCAGCATTCCAGGCTCCCTGAGCATCAGTTTTCAAAGCAGCGAACAATGGTCATAAATCTTTGCGATGAGTCAAATACACTACTTAGCCTGACTTACCCTCATGGTGTGTGTGTGTGTGTGTGTGTGTGTGTATGTGTGTGTGTGTGTGTTTGTGGTGTGCGTGCTTATGTGTGTCTTGTTTTTGTTTTCTAGTCCTGGGATCCATCTCCATTTCTGTACTTGTTTTGTTTATAATTCCAAAACGCAAATTGTGACTTGCTCCCTGGGAACACTACAAAGTCCTTCCTCAAACACTGAGGAAACAGAAAACTCACAGATTTCCCACAAAAGTGGCTTTCCACTCCTATTAGATACAGTGATTTTCATAACAGGTTCGCAGAAAATAAAACGCTTTTTTTGGGGAGGGGAATGAGAAATAGGAGACTCTGAGATCCACCTGAAGTAATAGAAGAAACAGGTCTTAGAGGCCTCTTTACTGACTTTAAAAAACAAAACAAAACAACCTTAAAAACAAATCCTCTTGAATTTTAACAGAATTTTATAGAATTTTCTTGGGGTGCCTGCATGCTTCAGTCAGTTAAGTGTCTGCCTTCAGCTCAGGTCATGATCCCAGGGTCCTTGGATCGAACCCCATGTTGGGCTCCCTGCTCCACAGGAAGCCTGCTTCTCCCTCTCCCTTTGCCCGCCACCTCCCCTGCTTGTTCTCTCTCTCTCTCTCTCTCTCTCTCTCTTTCTTTTTCTCTCTCAAATAAATAAAATCTTAAAAAAAAGAATTTTATAGAACTTTCTGTAAGATACACACAGTCATGGTATCTTGGATTACATTAAAAAAATGATGATTCCACGGGTATGTCCCTTTTTCCATAAAACAGGTTAGAGACCATTTTTAAAGATGGCTTCCTTCCTAAATAGTTCTCACAGAAAGCTGGTACAAGACGTAACGTCAGAAGAGGATCTGTATTAGGAATAGGTGAGAAGTTCCCAGCACTGGCTGTCTTTCTCCCCACTCCCCAGAAATCTCTGGCTGGCACATTTGTCAGTTTAGACATGGTTGGACACAAAAATTCTACTTTTATTCTGGAAACATGAAGATATTCCCCTGGGCACTGGGGATCGATAGCATTTGTCCATCACTCTAGGACAGGCTCTTCTGTCGAAGAGAATCTTCCCTCTGAAATGCTCAGCTCTGTGTGTCTGCTGTAATCATTGCTACCAAATGGCTGGTACACCCAGATCACTTTTCAGGGGAGCTGAAAACAAGAGTTTGGCTGACTTCTAATGAGGACTAAGAAAACATTGGTCCAGAAGGTGAGTCTTTAAGAAATGGCACCAAAGGCCCTACCTTTCTCTGTGTGAAGTAATCTGAGCTCTTTTGTAATCCAAATCTCTGTACCTCTCCAGCTGGGGGCCGTCAATTCACAATACTGGTCTCCTCTTTAAGGTTAAATCACAGAAGACCCATTTTAAAATGCAAATACTTCATTCAAGAGGGACCAAGTCCAGTGAAGCATGATTAAATCTGAGCAAGAAGAACAGAGAATGGTTGTTGGAGGGAAGGGCAGAGACGTTCAGATGTCAATAGAGTTTAGGCATAGACAAAGATTGGAAGACTGTGTTTCTGCAAAGGTTTGTGGGCCTGGGCAGGATGCTATAGCAAAGGTGGCCTAGGACAACAAGAGGATGCTGGACACTTCCAGGTCCTTGGGGATGGAATGAGGATGCTGCAGAGGAAGAGGTGGTGGTAAGGCAGCATGAAAGTCCTCTACTAGATAATTCTACTTTGGATCAGGTCTGTGCTGTCCAGATAAGGATGTTGTCTTTGAGATTCTCATCAATCGTGGTTGTCTATCTCCAGACTTAGCGACATCTGATCACAGTGGATGAATATGATCTCAGCATCTCTTATACCAGCATTTATCACAAATGTGGTGGTCAGTTTTCTGAGGCTCCACTCCAGATAACCCAAAAAAGCAAAGGAAATGAAATTAATAACTGTATCACCCGTCAACTCCTTGTTCAAGTTGTATTTCAAATGAATGAGTTCCTCTAGAAATGTGTATTGCTATAAAACATTTGGAGGAAAACAGATGAGATAAAATGACTTATTCCTGGACACAGGGAAAACAATATTCCTGGCCAGGAGTCAAAATCTACCCATTTCAAAGTGCATATTGACATGAGTACATCAAATATTTCTTAAAAATTATGCCTTCTGAAGGAAAATAAGGAAATGACACAGAAGTAAGCCTTCCGTGTGTTTTTCAAGGGGACATTGTATTATTAGGATTTTGAGTAAGTCTGAGTTTCTCTTTGAAATGATAGAACCCACAATGAAGATGTGTTTGAGTTTGGCACATTTATCTGTCCATTGGTGAAATAGTTCCTTGAGAAATGAGATGACAAATGTATTTTCTTTCAAAAAATCTATTTCTGGCCTTTTTCAGTTAGTGTTTAATTGGCAATGAAATATTTTCCACACATTGAAACAGACACCACAGTATCTTATTTATAACCCTTTGGGACAGGGGGGGTACATGGTAGTAAAATGATTCCAGCTTCTTTGGAAATGCAGAAATGAAGCAGGATCTGCCAAGGTAGAAGTGTTTTGACAGCCACCTAATGTGGGGATTCTTAAGGCAGGTCTACATGGAGGCTTGGGGGTGAATTCCCTGTGCGTGGATGCATGTTTATGTGTGAATATACATTGTCCGGCAGCCATGGTTTTCATCAGATTCTGAGGAGACAACTCCAAAAAGATTAAGAAGCTTTGGTGTAAAATAAAATAGAAGTAAAAGAGTCAGTAAGAAACAGAAGTGTATTTTAGAAAGAACAAACATTGTGGAATTGAATAATTACAGTAGAGGAAGGATTTGTTTACTCCGACATTTTCTTGGGGACATGATGCCGAGATCTGGGGAAAGGCAAAGGCAGAGCCTCATTCCTACAAGAGGAAGGCAGCCACTGAGCAATCTTAATGTCCCCAAAGGCAAGGTGTATTTTTAGGATTTTATAAATGTATGACAGGATAAAAGGTCTAGACTCCCTGTGTCCAGAAACTGAGATGAAAGAGTTCAGGAGGAGGAGAACATACGAGAAGCAGATCCAGTGTCAGAAAGAACGGGCTTGGAAGGACCCAGACCAGCACTACTTCATACTTGAAGTCTGAAATTAGGTGATGGAAGAGAATATATCACAAACAAAATGAACCCTTTGTAATTGTGTGGGGTTCCATTTCTGCAAGAGGATGTCATCTGGCCTACAGGTGTTGAAGTTAATGTCTTTCAACATTGGTGTGGTCCAAACTCAAGACTGAAGGTAATACAAGTCACAACCTTACCATACACCTACATCACACAAAACCCAGCGAGAAGAGAAAGACTGTATTAGGGTTCTCCAGGGAAACAGAATTAATAGGAGATCTCTTAAAAAATAAGGAATTGGCTTATGCAATTATGGAGGCCAAGTCCCAAGACCGGCAGTCAACAAACTGGAGACCCAGGAGAGCCTATGGTCCTATGGTGTAAGTTCTAGTCCAAAGACCAGCAGGCTCAGGGCCCAAGAACTGATGTTTCAAGTCTGAAGGCAGGAAAAGACTGATGTCCTGGCTTAAGGTGGTTAGGCCAGAGGAGTTCTCTCTTTTGTTCTAGTCATGTCTTCAATTGATTGGATGAGGTCCTCCCACACCAGGGAGGGGCATCTGCTTTATTCAGTCTACCAATTCAAATGTTAACCACATCCAGAAATGTGCTCACACCCAGAATAATGTTTGACCAAATGTCTGGGTAGCCCCTGGCCCAGCCAAGTTGACACGTAAAATTAACCATCACAAAAAGGCTGAATCTTTTTAACAGACACACCAGTTCCTACACATCCGAAAGTCTATTATCCTCTTCAAATCTGCCAATTCAATAAACTTTACAGTTCTGATAATATTGGCTGGTCTTCCCTGAGCACTTACTGCATGCCAGGAAATATCTGGACACATCAGATGGATTGACTCACTTGATCCTCACCACACTCTATAAAGAAGATTCTACTCTTCTCTCCATCTTACAGATGAGGAAACTGAGGCACAGAGAGCCCAAGAGTGTGCAAGAAGCAAGGAAAAGAGCTGGGTTTCAAATCCAGCCAGTCTTGGTCTTGGTCCCAGTGCTATGTTCCCAAACCACCTCTCATCTTGTCTCCTGCATTTACTCTGATTCTATAATGTTTCCATAGCTCAAAATGTCTTAATGCTTTTGTAACTCCTTCATGCCTGCATATACGACTTTGAAATTGACTTCCCCTAAAGATATATATATATATATATATATGTATATAATGAATAAATATAATAAAGTATATAAATAAACATAAAATCTTTAAATATATATTTATGTATATTTTAAAGCCAAATTTAATTTGATATCATGTGAGGGTAGTTGATGAACTCTGATAATACTAACGATAACCTGACAAGGTGGATCCCCAAGTGTTTTTCATATATTCTCTCTAAAAACAATAGCAAAGGAGGGTTTGGTCAGCGTGACTCAAAGATGCTTTGAAAATATTCTATGCTAACCAAATATGACATTAGAAAATTTAATGTTAGTAATTTCAGGAATCACTAACAAAGAGTGTTGTGATTACACATGTTAATCTCCTGCCTGGATTCCAAACATACAGCATTAACAGGTTAAAATAAATTAATTTTAAAAATTATAACCATAATAAGAAAAAGTTAGATAAATGACTCACAGGCAGGCCATGAAGAGAACAGAATATATAGAGTAAGTAGGATTCAAGACTGAAACGTGCAGGAACTCAGGGTCTAAGTTGGGGCTCCCCATTTTGGATGGGCCTCCATGCTGGGCTGTTAAGCTGCACAGAGCTGCTACCTGTTGTGCTAGGAGGGAACAGAGGCAGCTGTATGATCTCAAAGTAAGTAAGCCCTTGCTAGCTTAGGAACAGTGACTGTCACAACCCCACAGGACACACCAAAAGAAGAAATGGTTCCAAACCAGGGACCTGGGGGGACAGAGACAATAATAAACTATCCACATAGAGGCATTAACCTGGGGAAAGGAAAACACGCACAGACGCGTGCACACACACAAGCACACGCATCTTTCTTTCTCAAGGTGAGCTTGAAAGCTAAACCAAGAACAAGACATTTGGAAACAAACAAACGAAAACAGAAATACTTGAATCCAGAACAGGGAAGATGACAAAAGACAAATGCTAGGACTCAAACAAAAATACATAAACTGCAATTTAAAACTAAACAGAAAGGATAATAAATATTAGACTTGTCATAGCTGCAGGATCAGTGCTGTAATATTGTTCTCAGTGCTCCAGAGGGAAGCACAGACAGACAAAGAAAAGGGAAATATAGAAGAAAAGTCAGGTAACTCTCCCTAAGGGACATAATAGGAGTTCCAGAAGCAGAGAATATACAGAATGGTGGAATGGCAATTTTTGAAGAACTAAAGAAAAATCGAGGATTTTCCTGAATTGAAGGGAAAAAAGAGTCCTCATACATATAGTGCATGCCACGTGTGGAAAGGATAAAAAATAAATAAAATAACACTCTACCTGGACACTTTGTAGTGAAACTGTAGGTCATCAAAGAGACAAATTTTAGAAGTTAGAAGAGAGAAATGACAGATTTCCTACAAACGAGTAACAGGTGGGTGATATATTAGTTTTCTATGCTCATAAAAAGTTAGCACAAGTTTGGCAGCTTAAAGTCACATGCATTTCTTATCTCACAGTTACTGTGGGCTAGGAGTTAGGACACAGCTCACCTAGGTTCTCTGTGAGGCTGCAATCAAGTGTCAGCCAGGAGTGGGTTATCATCTGAAGGTTCAGTTGGGGAAGGGCTCACTTCCCAGCCTGTTCCAGTCGTCAGCAGGGTTCACTTCCTTGCAATTATATAGGACTCACACCCACTTGCTTCTTTAAAGCAGCAAGGAGAGGGAGAGTCTAGAACCAGTCTGCTAGCAAGGCAGTCCTACATAACATAATGTAATCTCAACAGTGACCTCCCATCTACCTTGCCACATTCTGTTGATTAGAAGCAAGTCACCCACACTCAAAGGGAGAGATTATATAAGAGCATGAATACCAGGAGAAAAGATCATGGAGACTGCATTAAAGCTCATCTGTCGTAGGCAATTACAAACACTTCACCAATAATAGATATCAAAAGACAGTGGCATAATATCCTCAAAGTGCTGGAGAAAGTAACTGTCAGTTGTACCAGGATGAGAGATGCTTCAATCATGAGGGCAAATAAAGTCATTTTCAAATAATAAAGCTTAGAAAGTTGACTACCTACAGAGCCTTCCTAAATTTTTAAGGAATATAATAGCAAGAAAAGTGTTTGTAGGGACACCTGGGTGGCTCAGTTGGTTAAGCGTCTGCCTTTGATTGAGGTCATGATCCCAGCGTCCTGGGATCAAGTCCCGCATCGGGCTCCTTGCTCAGTGAGGAGCCTGCTTTTCCCTCTGCCTGCCACTCCCCCTGCTTGTGTTCTCTCTCTCTGTCTCTCTGACAAATAACTAAATAAAATCTTTAAAAAAAAGTGTTTGTAAAATATGTTGATATAGCTAACTACTATGAGCTAAATATTAATAATTGATTGTATTATGTTTTTAAAGAGGTGGCCCTGAAATTCCAGATGGCAATAACATAGAGATGGAAAATATGCAAAGCATTCCAGGCTACTAACAGCACCTGTGCTGTTTCGGAGGAGGACAGAGGCACTGGATAACTTAAGCTATCACTAGGGAAATGTAAAATAAAATATATACATTGAAACCAAATTTTGCCTAAAAATGAAAGATTATAAGCTGTACTATTCAAGCAAACGTAGAGGGCAGAAAAGTAGATCCTGAACCCCCACCACCCCTACCACCACCAGAAAGCTTTAACAATTCAACAGATGTCAGAAAGTTAAAAAAAAAAAAATAGCCAAAGAAAAGAACATGGTACAAGAAAGGTGGCAGGAAGTAGCCCAAATGTGTCGATGAATAGAATAAACGTAAAATAATTACCTTCACCTATTAAAATATGCTGCTTTTCAGAGAGCAAACATCAGAAGAAAGCTTAAAAATAAAAGAATGTTTTCAATTCACGGATTTCAAGGCTCCCTATTGCTTTAGTCAGCGAGTCTCCAAACTTCTAATGAACCACCTGAAGTATTTGCTAAAAATACAGATTCCCGGGCCCCGGGCTAGAAATGTTGATTCAGTAGGCCTGGGTTTTAAACCCAATTATCTGGCTGTTTAACCAGTTAGCCAATTGTTTCTGCTGAAGGTGATCAGAATATGCAACTCTAGAACATCAGATTCTTCAGACTTCAGTCTTGCCATCAAAACCTTCCATCATCAGATAATCCTACTTCTCTCAGCTTAGTTTTCCCGGCTCCCCCAACAAATGATATTTTTCCTTTCCCCATCCCCAGCATGTCCAGGGCTCGTTTCCACCAGTCTATGAGCTTCCTCCAGACATGAGTAACCCCTCCCGTGTCATGCTGAACCCTTACGGCACTTGGTATGCTGAGCTGAAATGGTAAGTTATATCATTTTCTGGCTTATCAAGAAGTCAAAGAACGTGTAGAAAAAGTAAATGAGAGGAGACTGGAGATAAAACAGCACCAAAAAGGGGGCGCCTGGGTGGCTCCGCCGGTTAGGTGTCCGACGCTTGGTTTCTGGTCAC
The DNA here is from genome assembly GCF_009762305.2 of Zalophus californianus. Taxonomy (NCBI): domain Eukaryota; kingdom Metazoa; phylum Chordata; class Mammalia; order Carnivora; family Otariidae; genus Zalophus; species Zalophus californianus. Next base: position 112,967,583 of record NC_045603.1, on the reverse strand, counting down.
GTGGTGATCTCAGGGTCGGGAGGTGGAGCCCGGCGTGGGGCTCTGTGCTCGGTGTGGCGTCTGCTTGAGATGCTCTCTCCCTCTCCCTCTGCCCCTCTCATTCCTGCTCTCTCTCTCTAAAATAAATTAGTAAATCTTTAAAAAATAAAAGAAAACAGCACCAAAAAGAAGAGGGGGAGATGAAGAAAAGGAAGAGGAAGTGGCCGAGGAGGAGCACAAAGGACTGGAAGAAGCAGAAACAGCCCGGGGGAGAAGAGCACAGCAGAGAGCAAGGAAACGTGACTTCTCTGGTTGATTGCTTCCCAGGCTCCAGATCTCTGGGGTTAGGCCCAGGGGCCTCTACGGCCATTGTTTCTGCAGCAGCAGAGATGCAAGTCAGACAAAATAATCTAAAAGTGCTGAACTCGGCTTGCTAAGTCCTTAGGGGTTTATTAGACTTTACTTTCCTCAGACATTGAAGAGAGTCTTCAGCTGAAGTCCATTAAGCAAATTAAAAAGCAGGAGAAAAATAAACATAGATGGATAGAGATAGCAGTTTTATGAGGCAAAGGAAGCAGTTAGTTCTGACAAAACTCCTGGCCTTACTTAGACTCTTGGATTCCCCCACCCTTAAAACTCTGAAGATATTGTTCCCTCCACGACACCCTGCTGGTCGTCATAAGAGAAAACTAATAGAATTTTTTTTCCCCCATGAAGACAAAGGCTGGTACAAACTAAAGTAAAAATATTACCCCACATTGTTCCTTGGTACAATTCCTGACCCAAATCATTTGTCGTTTTTTCTCCAAGCAGCGTCCTAAGGGAAAAAAAAAAAAAAACCTCCAATACTGCTGCGTATATATTGTTATGGGTTATATACTGCACACGCCGTTGGCCCTAAAAGGAAACCAAACTACATTAATATACATTCCCCCCAAATCGAGCCTTGTATGGTAGCGAATCACTTTAAATTCATACCTTCTTGGAATTATCAATGGTATCTGAAAAACAAGACATTTTATAATGTTCCAGATCTTTAATAACCCAAGTCCAAAAGAGAAAAAATAAAAGATTCGTTGCACACCCACGATGTACAAAGTACCATGTCTGGGCCTCTGACACATGCAAAGAAACTGAACAAAAGATCTGCATTCAGATCATCTTCCTTGCATGACTCTCTGAAATTATTTTAGACCCGAAAAAGTAAAGCCACTCTTGGACTTGGTCTCCAAGGCAAGGAATATTCCCTCCGGGCAATGACTCTTTGCTCTCTCTGCATATTTTCCTCAAGGGCGGGGGCAAAGCCAGCTCTAGATTTTCCATTTCACATTCTGTGGCCGCTTCAGACAGCTGAGCTCTTCCTCACCTTGCCCTGAGGTTATGGAAACCGAGCCTGGCACCAGGCTCACTCTCTCTCACAGATTCACATGCGGTCGGCCCCTGGTTTCCGTCCAGGACCCAGGGCTGCGGAAGGCCCCTGGTGCCTAAGTGCACAGTTAGTCCTTGGGTTTTTCTAAGCCAAGTAAATTCAGCACTTCGAAACATTCTTACATTTTAAAAAACTCAGGCTTTCCAAATACTGCAAAATTCTTGACTTCCAACTATCTCTGGCCTTTGCTTCCCATTTGTGTCGTCATAGACATCATATATTTCCAAACAAGTAAGGGGGGATATAAAACAAACCTGGACCATCAAAATCTATCAAAAGTGCTAAGTATTGTTTTGCAAAAATGTCACAGTATTTTTTAACGGGAAAAAAATTAAGTTGTACTAATTTTTTAACAGGTGAAAGCACATTTTCATCTTTTATAGCAATTAGTTACAAAGGAGAGTGTCTTGAAACATAAAGGACCAGATTCTCCCTTGGCCCAAGTAAGTATCTTCAATTAATCTCCTAAAAGAGCCTGTAATAATTCCAAAGCTAGTCGCTGGTCTCTTGATGCCAAAGTCCAAATTAAATCTAATTACCCTTTCTAGTAGGACACAGGAAAGGCATGCCAATTTAAATCCACAGAAACCCCAAACCTCATTTTTACCAATCATTTTAACATTTTCTCCCCTGAAATCTTTTATAAGAGCTGCCTTAAAGACAAACTGGGCCGATTTGAGCTTCCCTCTTGCCTTTCTTCTCCCACAGGTTAGAGGAGATGCTAATGACCAGGAAAATGCATGGAGTGTGCAGGAACTGGACACGGGAAGTTCAAACACTCCACAAACCAGGTTACCAAGGGAAAATTAAAAAAAAAAAAATGAGTTTCCCCAAATCCCCAAATAAAATGAGAAATAATAACCCCCTAGAAGTGCCCATGATTTTTACCATCCGTGGAATGCTTGGTTGAGTTAATATCAAATATTGTTACCACATCTGGGTTAACAAGTGGAATTTCCATGCAATCTTGGATCCCGACTTTTCTTTTGTAGCCTCATTAGTGACACAAACCCTGCTGTGAAAATCTATGCAGATTTGCAGCGTTATCTTTTTGTCCAAACGGCAAGACATGTAAGGCAAAGTGTAAAATCCTGGGCCCTGTGCATGTGGGGAGTAGCTGTGAAATGAGGACCTGGCTAGGTGGGGAGGCCTCATAGAATCAGGCTTATGACCCACTGCTCCCTGAACAGACTTGGAAGGGGGCAGCAGGGAGCCCACCTTCTGAGCACTCAGGGGCTTGGCAGGCGCAAGGAGCTCTGACTAAGAGAGGGGGAAAAGAAAGGACAACTTCGAGGGTCAGAGTGCCTTAATCAAGATCAGCCACTGTGAACAGAAGTACACTTGCCAACTGACTTGTGTAAAGAGTAATGGACGATGGCAGCCGTGGGTCGTTCTCGTTCAGAATTCTGCGACATGATTGCTATGTTCAGAAAAGCAGTGAGCACTGCAGTCATATTTTACAGTGGGATGGGCTGGTTTGTGGAGTGTTGTGTCCCTGGGTCAAATAGTGATTGCTTTTCATTTTTTACCTGAGCTTACGTCAATATGTCCTATTAACTCAATATTTATTAAGCTCTGACTAAGTGCCAGGCACTTGGAGGCTCTTTCTTATGGCAAGTCACTTAATCACAAATATTCATTCAATAAGCACTTAATGGATGCTTATTTGGAACCAAACTTTGTGCTGCATGTTAAAATGCAACAGGGTAACAGGTAACTTCAGCCCTTTTTTTCTTCTTCCTTTTTAAAAAATTGAGGTGTAATTGGCACACAATATTATATTGGTTTCAGGTGTACAAAGTAAATGATTTCACATTTGTGTCTATTGCAAAATGATCTCCACAATAAGTCTGGTTAACATCTGTCACTACACACAGTTACAGAATTTTTTCCTTGTGATGAGAACTTTTAATATCTACTTTCTTAGGAACTTTAAAATATGCAATACAGTATTACTAACTATGGTCACCATGATGTACATCATATCTCTATGACTTATTTATCTTATACCTGGAAGTTTTTGCCTTTTGAGCCCCTTTACCCATTTGCTCCCCCACACCCCCCCCCAACACCCTACCTGTGGCAACCACCAATCTGTTCTCTGTATCGATGAATTTGATTGTTGGTTTTTTTTGGTAAGTTTCCACATATAAGTAAGATCATACAGTACTTCCTTTCTCTGTCTGACTTGTTTCACTTAGTATAATGCCTTCAAGATCCATCCATGTTGTCATAAACGGCAAGATTTCATTCTTTATTATGGCTGCATAGTATTTCACTGTTTATATAGCACATTTTCTTTATCCATTCATCCATCAGTGGACACCTAGATTGTTTCCATGTCTTGGCTACTGTAAATAATGCTGCAGTGAACATGGAGGTGTATATATCTTCTCAAGGGACTATTTTCATTTTCTTTAGTTAAATACCCTGAAGTGGAATTATGGGATCATACGGAATTTCTTTTTTAATTTCTTGAGGAATCTCCATACTCTTTTCCATAGTGGCTATACCAGTCTGCATTTCCACCAACAGTGCATGAGGGTTTTCTTCTCTATAACCCTATCGACACTTGTTATTTCTTGTCTTTTTGATAATAACCATTCTAACAGGTGTGAGGTAACATCTCATTGTCATTTTGATTTGCATTTCCCTGATGATGAGTGTGATATTGAGCATCTTTTCATGTACCTGTTGGCCATCTGTATGTCTTCTTCGGAAAGATGCCTGTTCAGATCCTCTACCCATTTTTTTTATTGGATTGTTTGTTTTTATGCTATTGAGTTGTATGAGAATTTTATACATCTTGTATACTAGCCCCTTAGCAGATATATGATTGGGAAATATTTTCCCCAATTCGGTAGGTTGCCTTTTCATTTTGTAGATGGTGTCCTCGGCTTTTTAATCTGTAAAAGAAGGTACTCTACAACATTTCTAGGGTTCCTTCTTGTTAAAAAAAAAAACGCATTTTGATTGGTTTTATTATTTGTTTATAAATAGTTTGTCTTTCATTTATAAACTTCAAGAGTCCAGATTTGTTACTGTGATGTTTCCTGGGTCTAAATTATACATGAGAAAGTTCCCCTGACGATACAGTTTTCACCATGGGAGCCTGCCAGCATTGAGAATGGAGATAAATAACTGGAATTTTAAACACATGCTTACAAATTACTGCAAACCTCATATACAATAAGTAAATGACAGCAAGGGAATCAAGATCCTTAGAATTATTCACATAAAGCTTCTTTCTCACATAATAGTGGCAATATAACCAGGATTCCAGTATAGACAGAGCCCTCCTTTTTGGGGATACACCTAAGGCTAGAGGTAGTTTGGCTGGGACCTCATACCCCAGTTGTTTGGCCCACAGTAACAGCAATTTTGCCATGGACAGGAGCCTGAGGTTGTAAACCTGCTAGGTTTCTGATTTTCCTTATTCTGGGAATGCACAGTTGGATTAACTGATGGAAAAAGTCATGCCACACAGACATTTTCCTTTCAAGAAGTTAAGGAGAGTTCAGCCACAGTGCAAGTTCTTTCTGCATTTATCTTGGACTTAAAAAAAATTGGAAATGGCTACAACATGACATGCTGACATATGAGAGTACAAATGGGGTAGGTTTGAGAAGATGGTGGCAAAGAGAAGAAGTTGACCGATATGTGAGCATTTGTGGGGGAAAAGTAGCAACACTGTAGTGGGAAAGACTGCACGTTAATACGCCCGTACGTGTGTATATACACACACACATACACACAGATTCTCCCAAGGTTACAATGAAAGCATTGAAGAGCCTGAACCTCAGCTTCACGAGCCACGGCTCCTCAGCCCGGGACCCGCCCCGCCCGCGCCCCGCCCGCGCCCCGCCCGCCGCCGCCGCCGCCGCCGCCGCCGCCCGCCGCGCATGAGGCGCGCCCCCGGAGCCGCGGCCGGGGGCCGCCGAGCGCCGGCCGCCCCGCCGATGCGCGCGGCCGCCCGCGCCGGGGCTCCCAGGCCGCGCCGGGCACGGGGCTGAGGGATCCCGCGCGGCATGCCCGGCCCGGCCTGCCTTCCGCCGCCGCCCAGGGCCCGAGCCCGCGCGGCCTGCACCGAGCCCGGCGGCGCCGCGTAGCGCAGCGGCAGCGGGAGCGCGGGAGCCTCCCGACGGCGCGGCCGCAAGGTCACCGCGCACCATGGAGGCCAAGGTTCGCCAGAGCCGGCGCTCGCGCGCGCAGCGGGATCGCGGCCGCCGTCGGGAGGCGGCCCGCGACGCCCGCGACCAGAGCGCGTCGTCGGGCGACGAGACCGAGCCCGGGCCTGGCAAGGAGAACGCGGGCCTGCCCCGCGCGCCCCCGCCGTGCGCCCCCCGCGCCGCCGCCGCCGCGAGTCCAGCTCGCAGGAGGAGGAGGTCATCGAAGGCTTCGCCATCGCCAGCTTCAGCACGCTCGACGCCTTGGAGAAGGACATGGCCCTGAAGCCACATGAGCGGAAAGAGAAATGGGAGCGTCGCCTTGCCAAGAAGCCCCGCGAGTCAGAAAACTGCCCGTCCGCAGAACCAAGTGAGAATGGGCGTCCCCTGGAGATCGTCAGTCCCGAGCAGGACCTGGATGGAGCCTGCCTGCGACCGGGGGAAGAAGAAGGTCCCACTGCAGCCCACCAAGCAGGTGTGCTCCCCAGAAGCGGGGCCGCTCCCAGCCAACCACTGGGACCAGAACGGCCCGGCCCAGCACCAGCAGCAGCTCCAGCCCAGCCAGCCCCAGAGGTCACTCCCAGCCCCGTGTCAGCGCTGCCAGCCCCGTTGGGCTCTCCCGGACCCCGGGCAGCCCTGCCAGCCCCAGCGGCCACTCCCGGGTCAGCGCAGCTGGCCCCAGCGGTCACTTCTGGGCCCAAGACAGCCCTGCCAGCCCCGGCGGTCACTTCTGGGCCCAGGTCAGCCCTGCCGGCCCCAGCGGCTGCTTCCGGCCGCAGCGGCTGCTTCTAGCCCCAGAGCAGCACTGCCGGCCCCAGCAGTCACTCCTGGCTCAGCCTTGCCAGCCACTTTGGGCGCTCCTAGGCCCTAGGCAGCGCTGCCAGCGCCTGTGCTCCCTCCTGGCCCCGTGGCACTGCTGCCGACCCCTGCGCTCCCTCCTGGCCCCGTGCCACCTCTGCCGGCCGCTGCGCTCCCTCCTGGCCCTCTGGCACCGCTGCTGGCCCGTGCGGTCATGGGTGGCCCCCTGTCTCCGTGGCCAGCCCAGCAGGGCATCCTCAGGACAGCGGTGCCGGCCCCCACAGTCACTCCTCCTGCTGCGTCCACGCCGCCGACTGGCCAGCTCACTTTCAGGCCAGTGCTGCTGCCCCCGGCGTACTCTTTTAGCCCCTTGCCAGCCCCGGAGGTCCCTTCTGGGCCAGCCCAGCCACCCCCAGGTGTCACTGCTGGGCCTCAGTCAGCCCCAGCAATTAGTTGAAGCCCCAGAGCACCCTGGCCCCCCAAAACCTTCACTGCTGGGCCCTGGACAGCCGTGCCAACAGAAGCGGCCACTCCTGGGCCCAGAACAGCCCTGCCAGCCCCTGCAATCCCTTCTGGGTCCCAGCCAGCCCTGCAAACGCCAGCCGTTACTCCCCATCCCTGAGTGCCCCTCGCTCCTGGGCCGGCCAGCCCCGCCCCGTCGGCCTCCCCTGGGGCCCCCGAGCCGGCCGCGGCGGTCACTGCTGGACCTGGTTCGGGCCCATCAGCCGCAGCTCTCACTCCTGGCACTGGGCCGTCCCTGCAGGCCCCTGAGGTCACGACGGACTCGATCTTCCACCCCTGCGGTAGCCCACCAGGCCCCATCTGTGAGTCCTGGAGCCTGATGCCCATTTTCTAGGCCACCCTGGGTGTGGCTGTGCTGGGCAGATATGCTGGCAGACTGGCCAGAGGCCTTCTCCAGACAGGCCGGGCTGTTTGCGGTCGGAAACTGAGGCTCAGCAGAGGCAGCCCCTGCAGGGCCGCTACCAGGCTGAGGCCCACCTGCACCAGGAAGAGAGGAGAGGACCCCCAGCATCTTCCCACCTCCCTGCCATGCCTGCCCCCATCGTGCCTGCTACTTTGGGATGTGCACACTCCTAGGAGAGTGGACACGGCTGCCCCCAAGGGCTTGGGCTTATTGGAGGGGTTGCTCAGTGTCTCTCTGTGCCTCTGAAGTGCCCACGTGTCCTTGTATGTCGGAGCCTGTGCACGCCCAGCTCGGTGTGTGTATGTGTTGTGGGGGTGTGCCAGCGCAGGCCTCGCGCTCCTTGGGCCCTAACCCATTTGGCCAGTGTGCATTCCATGCCCCTAGGCAGAATGTGAGCCCAGCTGGAGCCAGGCCACAGGTCCCGCTCACCTCCCCTCTGGTGAAGGGCGATGTTGCATGTGCATCTCCAGGGTTCTGTGAATGCAGGGAGGGGACATGGGGGGCACTCAGGGCTGTCTGTGGCCAAGTAGGAGCTGCTGGTGACAGGAGGGTGTCTCCCCCCACCCCCCCAACTCTGCCTCCACCCCTGTGGCTAGGCACTGAAGTGGAGGCAGAGTTTCCCATCCCCCCAGCTCTGGACCAGGAGGGCCGGGGCCACTCTTGGAATGCCTCCTCCTGGCCTCCCACTCAGCCCGTGCAGCTTTCCAGCTGTTGGCGCCCCAGGACATTCCCTGTTGGGACAGACCTCACACTACAGGGCTTTTTCTGCCCTCCGCCCATCCCAGACCCGTGCTCAGGGGTCGCCTGTTCCTCACCCCAGGTCCCTGGCTCAGGGCAGTCCCACACTGGTGCTCCTGGAGTCCTGGGCATAAGGCAAGAGCTCAGCTCTGACCCTCCAGAATTCAAGGGTCTCTGGGGAGGGGGCTGCAGCCCCTTCTGGACAGCCACATCAGCCAGCTGGGGGTGCCCTGGCTGGGCTCCTGGCAGCCCTTTGTGTGCCTAGTGTCACTGAGCCGCGACGGCCACTCTAGTGCTGACCCTGTTCCTGGAGGCTTGGAGGTGCCCCCCCGCCCATACCATTTGCTCATGAGGACACTGGCCCTCTGGGGTCCCCACTGGCTGGGTGTGGGGGCCGCCCAACGCCCAGAGCAGGGCTTACGGGCATCTGGTCCTCACCCAGGGTCTCCCAGAAACGCGGGGCTTATTTTTCCGATTAAAGAAAATAAAAAGTGCCGTGCCATTATTTTTATGACCAAAAAAAAAAAAAAAACAATGAAAGCATTGAAGAAATTCTTGGAGTGCCACAAAATTTAGTAAATATGTGTTTCATGGAGGAACCAACGTTACCCTGATGTCCTGAACCAAGCCCCCCAAATTTTAGGCTGTTTGGAACACTGGAGAACTTTCATTATGCATTCAGCATACATCAAAAATGTCAAAGAATAGAAACAAGAAAGAGCCAGTGCAAGATTAGTGTGGCATGAAAGACAGACCAAGGATTCGTATCCCACCCCGGCCGGGTCTCCCAGCAGGGCAGAGTGCTCCAGGGGCAGAGCTGTCGAACCTGGCTGTGTCAGCTCCAGTAGCAGTTCTAACATTCTGGAAGCCTCAGATTCCTTTGAGAATTTGGTCAAATTTAGAGTCTATCCCTAGAAAAATGCGCACAAATACCCCCATTTTGCATATAATTACAGGAGATTTTCAGATCCCCAGAAGCTTTGGACTAAGACTTCTGACTAAAGTATCCCTCTAGACCTTTCTGATGGATGAAGCTTTATGCTGAATGGTCTCATATTTCTTCATCAAAATAACTACCAAACCTGCCTTGTTGCATTTGCCTCAGACTTCATTTTCTTCACCATGGTAATAAAAAGTCATCATAGTTGTAATCCCTATAAATGATGATGATAACCAGCATATGGTGAGCTCTTATATGTCAGGCAGTATTCTAACAGCTTACATGTATTATCCTACTGGGTCTTCATAGTGACCCTATTGAACGAAATGCTGTTATCAACCTATTTTACAGATGACACCACTGGGGCACAGAGAATTTAAAGTAACAAGTAGTAGTTGGCAAGTCCAGACTCTGACAGTCTGATTTCAGACCTTGCATTCTTACCCTTCCGGTTTCTTCTACTCATAAAAATGTTTCTCCCCTATACATACATAGCAGTAGAAACTCTAAAAACAAACACACAGAACAAAAAACAATGAACTGGGGAAAAAAATTTTTAAGAAAATTGTTTTATCTTCTTTCCTTATTATTTCAGAGAAATAATAGAGAAAAGGTTCAGAGAAAGTCTTAGCATCTTATGCAAAGGATCCATCCCTTCTCCAATTCCAGTGGCCAGTTGCCACCCATCACATCCCTGAGCTGGGTGGTCCTTGGGTCCTTCATCTCATTTTACATGGCCACAGATAAATGGATTGAGAATCACTTATCCATTCCTTCCTGTCAGCTTATTGTAACCTATGGCAGTTTAGATGGCACAGGATGTCCCCAACATGGGTCAACTTAATTAAAAATTAAGTAAGATCAGACTATATTAGTAGAGTTAATGATATTAGTCGTTAATGTGGTTAATTGTATTAAAATGAGGCCCTTAAGTAGTAGAATCTTTGCAATAATTTGTAATGAGAAAAGTGATTTCGAAAATCTTTTGTGCCACATTTTGTTGGGCTTTTCACTGGCAAAGTAGCAAAAGGATTGTCAGATTTAAAATTAATCATTTCAGTTTATATTAATAAGTCCAATATGTGTGTCTGTATGTGTGTTTTTCTGACACCACCAAGCAATTCTCCCATGCTTAGTGGACCCTGCCTGGATGTCCTACAGCTTAACTCAGTTCTGACACTGCATACCTCCAGGTAGGTAGTGTCAGATCACAAGGGTAAGGGCTCAGTCCCACAATCTGCCCTCCGCCTCAGATACCAGTCACAAGACCAGATTGTCATTTGTGCTTCTGACCAACTGGCTATAAATTGGAGGCTATAGAGACTCCCCTCCTTGGGTTTGATACATTTCCTATAGCAGCTCAGAGAACTCAGAGAAACCCTTACTTATGTTTACCAGTTTATTATAAAAGGATAAAACTCAGGAACAGTCAGATGGAAGAGATGCATAGGGCCAGGCATGGCGGAAGGGTTGTAGAGCTCCCCATGCCCTTTCTGAACACACCACTCTCCCCGTATCTCCTGTCATTCACCAACCCCGAAGCTCTTTAAACCCCATCCTTTTGGGGTCTTTATGAAGCCTTCATTACATAGACACAATGAATTAAGTCATTGTCCATTGGGAATCGGACTCCACCTCCAGACACTCTCCACCCTGGGAGGTCAGGGGAGTGGGACCGAAAATTCCAGCCCTCTAATCGCAGGGTTGGTTCTGCTGGCAACCAGCCCCCATCCTTTGGTGCTCTCCAAAAGTTACCTCATTAACATAAACTCAAAAACATTAACATTAAAGGGGTTTGTTATGAATATCAAGACACCTTTATCACTCTTATCACTTAGGAAGTTCCAAGGGCTTTAAGAGCTTTGTGCCAGAAGCAGAATGAAGACCAAATATACATTTCTTATTATAAATCACAGTATCACACAAGTGTTTCAAATCTGCTCAACTTTTCTGTTATAAGGGCCTATCAGCAGTTATGTGAACTAGCAGATGTTTAGACTTATTTTGGAACAATTTTAGATTTACGGAAAAGTTTCCCAGATAGCAGAGAGTCTCCATATACCCTCTCCTCAGCTTCCTTGACGTTAACCTCTGTCATATCCACAGCACATCTGTTAAAACTCAGAAATTAACATTGGCACAATGTGTTAACTATAGGCTATATTCAGATTTCACCAGTTTTTCCAATATTGTCCTTTCTCAATTCCAGGGTCAAATCCAGGATACCACACTGTATTTAGTCATCATACCTTCTTAATCTCTGCCAGTCTGTAACAGTTTCTCAGTCTTGTTTCTCATGACTTTGGCACTTTTGAAGAGTACTGATGAGGTATTTTATAGAATGTCCTTCGTTTGGGGTTTGACTTATTTTCTCATGATTAGACGGTGCTTGTAGATGCTGGGGAAGAAAACCATAGAGGTCAAGTGCCCCTCTCATCACATCCTATCAGTGGGTACATAATATGACTCCTCACTGATGAGTCTAACATTCATCACTGGCTAAGGTGAGGTCCATCAGGTTTCTCCACTATAAAGTTACTGATTTCCCCCTTTTCATACTCTATCTGTTGGAAGCAAGTCACTAAATCCAGCCCCTACTCAAAGGGAGGAGAATTAAGCTCCATTTCCTGGAGGGGGGATTATCTACATAGATTATTTAGAATTCTTCTGTAAGTAAGATTTGTCCTTTTCCCCCATATATTTATTTATCCAAGCATTTATTTATATCAGTATGCACTCATAGATATTTATTTTATTTCCTGAGTTATAATCCAATACTATAGTTATTTATTTGGTTGTTCAGATTGTTCCAGCTTTGGCCATTAAAGTTCTTTCAGTTTGGCTCCTCTGTCCCTTGGATATAATACACCTCTTTCTCCATCTTTCTCTTTTTAAGCACTTCCTCAATATCTAGCACTAATAAGATGCCCCAGGCTCATCTTGCCTTTTCCATGCCCCAGTCCTGAAATCAGTCAATTTTCCAAGAAGTCCTGGTTTCCTTCATTGGAGAATGATGCTAGAAGTAAGATCTGCGTCCGGAGTGTGCTCATTGCTACTGAGTGTCATATTTTCTAGGTCCTCTCGGAAGATGGAGTTAAGAAATAAGTGTGTATATACTAAGTCATGTATACACACAAACCTACATTTATTTCTCTATCAAAGCTAAAAGATATATAAGTATATATATTCAATAGATATAGTGAAGATACATCCACTGAACATATGAAAGATAGGGGAAAATATAGGTCTGTGTGTATACATGTGTGTATACATGTGTATATATACATGCATGTGTGGATCTATCTGAAGATAAGTAGGTAGGTAGATAGAGAGATAGATAGATAGATAGATAGATAGATAGATGATAGATAGATAATCTCTGACTCTTACTCAGCACCATGGGGTTCATTCTCAATTTCTTCTTTTGCTTATTTGTAACTTCTTCCTGACAGTGTAAACTCTGGCTCCCATTATCCATAATTTACTTACTCACTTGTTTAATCCTAGTATACAAGTAAAATAGTTTTAGAATTGTTAACTCTTACCCCTCTGAGAAACTAATTTACTATAGTGTTGATATACAGATCTTTTTGTCCTTAGACTGAAATACCCAGTGAAAACACTGTTTTCCAAAATTATCTGGATCAGTAACACTTTTCCCACCCCCTTCAATGAGATTATCTCCCACATTTATAATACAGTTAGATTTGTCACAGTCTGCATTACACCCTGGGATCGCCCAACATCCTGGTTGATTTTTTAATTTGCATACAACAAAGTTCATGCGGTGCACAGTTCAATAGGTTTTGACAAATTCATAGAACCGTGTATCGAATACTCCAGGACCATAGAGAATGGTTTCATTGACCTAAAATTTCCCTTGTTCATTCTTTTTGTAGCCAACCCCACCCTTAATCCTTGGAAAACACTGGTCTGTTTTCAATCCCACAGTTGTGTCTTTTTCATAATGTCACATAAATGATATCCTGTAATATAAAGTCTTTTGGGTTTTTCTTTTATTAGGTAAAATGCACTTGAAATTCATCCATGATGTGGGAATCGATAGCTTGTTCCTTTTATTGCTGAGTAGTATTCCACTGAATGGATATGCCAAGTTTTTTATAGTTTCCCCTATTGAAGGACATCTGGTTGTCTCCAGAGTTTAGTGATTATGAATTGTTGTTATAAATGTAGGTTAACTTTCCATGAGAACAGAAGTTTTCAATTCCCTTGGATAAATACCAGAAGTGTGATTGTTGATGTGATTGGATAGTCTATGTGTAACTTTGTCAGAACTGCCAAACTGTTTTCCAAAGTGACTATACAATTTTGCCTTCCACCAGGGATGAATGAGACTCCTCACTGATCTACAGCTTCTTCATCATTTTGTATTGTCTGTTTGATTTTAGTTATTCTAAGAGATGTGAGTGGTATTTCATTTTGGTTTCAGTTTACATTTCCTTAATGCCAAAAGATGTTGACCATCTTTCTTTATGCTTATTTGCCATCTTCCTGTCTTCTCTGATCAAATGTCTGTTCAGATCACTTGCCTATGTTTTGAGTTGTGTTGATCTCACTAAAAATATTTTATTAATAATAACAAATTATAATGACATTTTGTGCTATTAATATAATTTTTAAATATTAATTTCACCTCTATCTCATCTCTTTTCAAATTTTAGTTTCATGTATGTTTATAATTTATGTAACATTTGTACAGAAGAACATGAGTGTGATTCATGATTTGATATATAGCTACTAGGGGTACGTGCTCATTATTGGTGGGATTTGTGATCAAGTTTGGAAACTGTTGCCTGAGAAAGAAGCTTGCACTTGGATGGGAGGCCCTGGTGGAGTTGAATAGTGAGGAGAGCTGTTGGGGAGGAGGAAAAAAGAGAGAGAGAGAGGTACGGAAGGCCCAGAGTGTAGTTATCACCCAAGTCCCAAGAAATGGGATTCTAGAATCTCTGGGTAGTTGGGAACAAGAGTTAAGAATTCTTTTCTCTCTAAGGCTCTGAAGAAAGATTCCTGGTAGAAGACAGATCACTTGTGCCTTGTAAGAATCAGAAATGGCTTCATGGGGTGCAGGAAGCTCATGTGAGCTGCCAAGCACTGACTGAGTAAGTAGAGGAGTATTCCTTTCACAGAATTACCTGAGCAGGCTCTCTGGGGCAGGTACCAGGAATCTGCCTTTTTGATAAGGCCTGAAGTGTCCCAATGAAGCCACCTGTCCCAAAGAACTGGCAATGGCAACCTCTGGCTTGAAGGACACCGAACATTGTGCTTGGGGCTACCACTGCTGTGGGGCCTTGTTTTGTTTTGTTTGCTACCAGTGCGATTCTAAGGCAGGGGATGTAAACCAACCTAATTGGTAAGCTCTGCATAGTAAACCTCATGTGTCTCCCTCTCAGTGCCTGGCATATAACTCACTGCTTACATCACAGACCATTCCTGAAAAGGGCCAGATAATAAGTATTTTAGATTTGTGGTCTATATATTCGCTAACACAACCACTCAACCCTGCGAAAAGCAGCCATACACTCTATATTACCGAATGGGCATAGCATTGTTCCAATAAAACTTTACTTAACAAAAGCAGGCCTGGTTTGCTGACCCTTGTTATTCACCAGTATGTATTCTATATACCCTAGATGACATGTAGTTACCTTATTGCTTAGTTACTTTATTTTTTTAAGATTTTATTTATTTATTTATTTATCAGAGAGAGAGGGCACAAGCAGGGGAAAGAGTAGAGGGAGAGGGAGAAGCAGTCTCCCTGCCAAGCAGGGAGCCCGATGCAGGGCTCGATCCCAGGACCCTGGGATCATGACCCGAGCCGAAGGCAGACGCTTACCCATCTGAGCCACCCAGGTACCCCTGCTTAGTTAAAGACTTCATAGTGATTCTTCCTCTGGCCCTTCCGAATACTCAGCCCTGATTTTATCCTCACCTATCAATTGGAGAATGTAACTCTAAGAGAGGAAACTAATAACTTTAGAAATTTCTAGGCAGGGCAGAAAATTATTCTGGGTGAAAATATGTATGAATATCACATTCAGTATCAGAAATTTCATTCCACCCTTATCCCAGCAAGGTTGCTGTATTTGGGGAAGACATTGCTTCAAGAGAGGAAGCACTTCTAGAAAACCAATAGCCAACAAGGCATGGAACTCTCTGCCACTTAACTCATAAGTGGACGGCAGTTCAAACAATTCAGTGGGGGGTCTCTTTATGGCCTCTTTACTCCCCCACCACCAACTCTTCCCTCCTCTCATGACCAATGGTCATCAGTCCCCTTTGCTCATTGGTCAATACCATGACTTTCAGGGGGGCCCACGAAGTAGTGATGAAAGAGCTCAGAAAAACATTGCATTTGCAATATAACACTGATAGTTTTGAAACAATGCTTCCACATTTGGAGCTGTATTAAGAGATTGGATGAAAGACAAGGTGCTAAATCTTCTTGCTTCAATAAAGCCTCAAATAATAAATCTTAAAGTTGTCCATGCAGACCCGTGTGTATTTCATCTCTGGTTGAAACTGGGGTGTGTGTTTCCACATACATAGAGAATGCTTCACTCTTCGTATTCTATTTTTTTCTATTCATAGAACGAAAATGAGAATCCTGGATATGTATCACTCCCTGTGATTTCTAACTGGACATCAATGAAGGAGGGTTCATTTCTGTGCTTGCCCAATCCCAGGAACATAATAGCATTTACTTGAAAGTGACCATGTAGAAAAGTATTAAGGAAAGAGCCTGCACTCATTCCGTCCTTGTACTGTATATTCCTGTACTTTGGTTTCCCCCATGCTGGTTCTGAATGATTAAAAGAAACAGGAAGCAGAGGGATGGGCAAAATGGGTGCAGGGGAGAGGGACACACAGGCTTCCAGGTATGGGATGAATAGATATTCACAGGAATAAAAGACACAGCAAAGGTAATATAATTGATACTGTAATAGTGGTATATGGTGACAGATGGTAGCTGCACTTGCGGTGAACATGGCACAATGTATAAACTCATAACTTGTCAAATTACGATGTTGTGCACCTGAAATGTAACACTATCAATTATAATGGATAAAACAGTTTTTTTTAATTTAAAAATTCCAATAAATATAAATAAAATGAAAGTAAGAGAAAACATCTAGGCAGAGCCACCCACAACCGTGACAGATTTTTAAGGTCTCAATGGCAACAGACTGAATCTTAGGACTCAGGGCAAAGCAAGATTGTTTGACCTGGTCTCCTGATCTTTCACAGGTTCCGCCTCCAACAGACCTGGGGATGAAGACTGCCGCCATCTTGGCTCTGATTGGCTGCCTGGTCACGGTCACTGAGCCCAAAGTCTACACTCGCTGTAAACTGGCAAAAATATTTTCAAGGGCTGGCCTTGACAATTACCAGGGATTTAGCCTTGGAAACTGTGAGGTTTCTTCCTTCCTGTTCTTTTTCTACCTTTGATCTCCCTGCTGAGATTCCAAAGTCTCCCCAACCGCCCAACTTTGGCTTGTCCCCAGCTCTTCCGTTCGCTGCCCCGCACCCGCCGCCAGGAACACCTGCTAGCTATCCATAAGTTCTCCTCAAATGATGCTCTCTGGGGCACCTCTCCTCCTCCCTACCTGTCATGTCCTCACTCCTGGAGTCCTGCGTGAATGACACCTGCAAGGGAAGGAGAAAACAATGCCCCCCCCCCTTGTTGGCTTGGTAGGGACAGACCTGACTTCCGGCCTAGTCCAGGTGCAGCCGCGGACTAGGTGTGCATCTTCGGAAGTGCCCCATGGGTGTGCTTCTTGCCCTATCCCTCCCCAAGTTCTGTTGGAACCACAGCATTATTGTAACATGTATAAGGGAGCTCTCCTCTAAGAGCAGAGTTGGAGAAAAAAATGCATTTCTTTTACTGGCATTTCTGGCTTTTTCCCCCTCTAGGGATCTGCATGGCCTACTATGAGAGCCACTACAATACAACAGCTCAGACTGAGCTAGAGGATGGGAGCATTGACTATGGCATTTTTCAGATAAACAGTTTCACATGGTGCAGACGGGCTAAGCTACAAGAGAAGAACCATTGTCACATTGCCTGCGCAGGTACAGTTTTGATTTTCCAAAAATAATGTTCTCAGGAGTAAAAGCAGGAAAGCTGATAATGGAATATCTACCCATTTTCTGCTTTGACAAAAACTTGGAGTAGATGTGCAAGTAGGTCTATACTCTGCCAAAAAATTATTCAAAAGTTCCCCGGGGTGACACTCACAGTCCTGTGGCCTACTTGCCCAAAGATGACTTATTCCTTCTAGGATGGTTTTTGTGAAACAACCATAAAAACGGAGGGGTGGAAAAATGACCTTTCATGCATAGAGACATTAAATATGTTCAGGAAGAAGGAGAAAGCTGCTTGCCAACTGCTTTCCATAAAGCAATTTACTCAAAGTATGCATTTATACTTCTTTGTAGAGAACAAGACAAATAAATACACTTTGCATTTCTTAAACAGTAGAAATTAAGCTAGAATTCACTTCCAAGGCTTCTACTTCAATCATTTAAGAAATATATGTGTGCACAGAACTGAGGCTGGCAGAAAACATCAGACATGAATTCTGGTATTTGGAAAAAGAATATATGCTTTAGGAAGTTAAAGGACTATAAACAGGTGTGGGCTGAGTGTTGTGGACTTCAGAGGACAAAGACATCATTGATAAAGTCATGGAAAGTCTTGTAGACACAATGATATTTGATCTAAGACTTGGAATATAGGTAAGATTTGGACATTCAGAGATAGAGAAGACTCATTCCAGGTAAAGAGAACAACAAAAGCCAAAAGGTGCATGGTGGGAAGAAGGTATGGGGCACACACAGGGGGCAGTGAAACATTTGTGCTATCTGAACAAAGGGGATGTGAAGACAAGTAACAGGACATGGGGTTGGAGCGGTTGATTACTACCTGACTATGAAGGGCCTGGGAAGCCAGGTAAGACGTATGTACTGATTTCTGCCTGCAATAAGAAATCAGTAGAGGTTAGTTGATTAAGCATTGCTCCAGAAGGATTAATCTGCAAGCAGGGTATGAGATATTGCCATTGCAAGTGGTGAGGTGAGTGATAGAAAGACCTGAATGATGGTCATGGCTGGGGGCATGGAGAAGAACAGGCAAGAGATGCTCAACAGATCCTGCCCTCTCTCTACAACATAAGCTCCATGAAGGCAGGAATTTTATTTGTTTTGTTCACTGATACATCCTCAATGCCCAGAGGGGTGTCTAGCCAGAGTTTTGGAATTCAAAAGATACTCATTAAATAAATGAATAGAAGGGGGGCACCTGGGAGACTCTGTCGTTAAGTGTCTGCCTTTGGCTCAGGTCATGATCCCAGGGTCCTTGGATCGAGCCCCACATCGGGCTCCCTGCTCGGTGGGAAGCCTGCTTCTCCCTCTCCCACTCCCCTTGCTTGTGTTCCCTCTCTCACTGTGTCTCTCTCTGTCAAATAAATAAATAAAATCTTTAAAAAATAAATAAGTAAATAGATGATAGATAGATAGATAGATAGATAGATAGATAGATAGATAGATAGATAGATAGATGGAATGAGGAGCAACGGTGAAGACAGAGTTATAAGATATTCTATGGCAAACTTCTTAGGAGCAGGAAATAAACTTTTAATTTCTCTTTGACACAAACAGGATAATCAGTACGTATGTTTGAATGTATGAATGATTGAACAATGTGTTAACTTTCTAGTAAGTTTTCCCTACCCCTACTTTACAAGAGAATGCTCACTAACTCCTGAAGCAGATCATACAATTGTCGATCAAGTCCTAATTTAGAACATTTTTCTGTTAGGCCAAAATCTACTTCTTTCTAGTTTTCTTCCATTAATTCTAGTTTTTCCTTCTGGATTTATTTGAAACAAATTTGCTCACTTTTATACATAGAAACTTACTAGAAGCTTGAACATGACTAGTAGATATTTCTTATCTTTACTTTCTTACCTTCTGGGCTAAAACTAGTTCAGTGTTTTCACCTTCCTAGAGGTATGACTTTTAAACCCCTCCCTATCCATGGCCAATTTCATTAGCATTCCCCAAGAGCTTGCCAGTGGAGTCTTCCAGTTAAACACAACAACTGGACATGTACATTTTTAGAAGTTGAAAAGTAGGAGGACAAGTACTGGCTAATGTACTAATTAGAGAAATTTGAGTCCTAAACTGACAGTGGGAAAGCCAAGAAGCAACCATAGAATCCTAAAAGGGCTCAGAAATCAGCAGGATCAGCTAATTCTGGAAACTGGAATGAAAGTAGGTAGAAAATAAGAGGATTGATGGGAAGTCCAATTAAGCAGCAGCTAGACCATCAGATTCCCTTCCTGACTCCATTCAGCTACTGACATCTCCTCCTCAATCTGGGCAGAATACTGGAGTTTTCCTTTCTGAACAGAGTAAGTAGAAAGTCTCTCAACTGAGGGGCCTCAACAACCTGTGATAGTGAGAGTTCCATACTGAAAACATGAGAGATTAAAGTTTCCATAGTCCCAGGCACTTTCCTCCACTTAGATCCTAGAATGATGGAAATCAGGCTAGACTCTCCAGAAGAGAAGATTCTGTTCTGGAGAATTCAGACAGATGAAAAGTACATAGCTAAAGATTCTGAGTAGGAGTTCTCCATGAACAAAACTAGCCAGACTTCCCTATAGGGAGATACACAGTTGAAAATCCCCGTGTCTGTGTACAGAACTCCTAATCAGCTTTTTAGTCTCTCTTTCTTAAATAAGTGCAGATAAACAAGGATCATCAGGCTTCATATTATTGTCATTGACATGAAAGAATGAGACAAAACAAAACAAAAAACAAAATCAGATAAAAGTAACTTGTTGAAAGCAGAGATTATACAGGGAAATGAAAATTTCAAATGAAAAAGGGAAGTGTCATTGATATTTTCAGATAGATAACATGTCTTATCAATGAAACAAGAAAAGGATGCTTTATTAAAAAAGAAATATTTGGAGGAGCACTCCTAGAAATTCAAAATATGATTATAGACACACAAAAAAGCTCAATAGAAAAGTTGGAAGATAAGATTAAGGAAATCTCTCTAAAAGCAGAATGAAAAAGAAAGAGATAGGTGGAAAATAGGAGAAATAAAGATATGATAAATAAATGGATCTGAATAATACAAGTTTCGGCAGGATAGAAGAGAAACAGTAGATAGAATGAAATCTTTAAAAAACATTTCCAGAACCGAAGGGCATGCGTTTCCAATTTATAAGGTCCATCACATAACCAGTATAGTCGATTAACATAGATTCACACTAAGGCACATCCTCTTGAAATTTCAGAAAACTAGAGAGAAATAAAATACAGTATAGTCTTCAAAGAGAGAGTAAAACGTGTTCCATACAAAAGATCAAGCATCAGAGTAGCATCAGACTTCTCAATATCAATATTAGAAGCTAGAAGAAAATAGAGTAATGTCTTTAAAATCTTGAAGAAGAATTATTTCCAAACTAAAATTTTATGCTAGCTGAATTGTCAATATATTGTGAGTGTAGAGTGAATATATTTTGAGACAAGCAAGTTGTCCAAAAATTTACCTTCTACAGAAAGAATCCTGACTGGAAAACTGCTAACTCAAACTAAGTACTACAAGAATTTTTTAAAGGGGGCTACTTACGAAGCGTTGTCAGATTGCAGGGAACCCCCAGGAAGGAATGAAGTAAAGGATTAGAAATAGCAGATCATTACTAGCCCCTGGCCCAAGTGGGAATGGAGAGAGAGCTGTGACCCCTACCCAGATACAGTCTGCATGGAGAAGTCTACCTTGTAGGAGTTGTGACCTTCGATCAAGGGACACAGTTTGTTCTTAGTGATTTGACAGAAAAAAAAGCTGAGGAAATATATATATATCCCAGCTTCACTGTCCTTTTCCCTTGCAATCTCCTACTAACACTCGTTGTTCAAATCTGCCAGAAGTCAGAGGACAGGGGAGGTCTACTGATGTCATCCAAATAGATCAGCCTCTTAGTGCACAGAGCAAGGTAAAGGAGGTTAGAGGGTGGCTCGGTGGGGGCAATGAAAAGATATTTAGCACAAAACTGTTGGAGAAGGTGTTGCATTAAAAGGATAAAGTAAACCAAGAAATAGGAAGACACAGATCCGGGAAACAAGAGATTTCAATAAAGGAGAGAGGCAAAGGGAATCCCCAAGATGATTATGAGGGATGATCCCAGGATGAATTTTTATAGTTGATTTCTCAATTGATTATATTGTAGTCAGAGACTATAGGGTATATGGTTTCAAACCTTTGAAATGATTTGAACCTTATTTTGTGGTATAGACCTAGGATCACCATACGGTATATAATTATGGTGAATATGCATTTGAAAAAATAATGTGTATTCTACAATTATTAGGTAGATATTCTATACCATCTATATGTGTATATATATTCTATAATATATACATATATTATATACTTATTTTATTAAATGATGAGAAATAATGAGAAAGATGTATTGAAACCTCCAACTATAATTATAATTTTATGTATTTCTCCTTTCAGCTTTGTCAGTTTTTGAAGCTCTGTTATTAGGTACATACACATTGAGACTGTTAAATCTTCCTAATGAGTTGACCCTTTTATCATTAGTGCCAGTGCCCCTCCTTAACTCTGATAATATTTCTTATCCCAAAATCTACTGTACCTGATTGTAATACAGTGACTCAGTTTTCTTTGCATGATATTTTTCTTTCCATTCTTTTACTTTTAACTTATCTGTATCTTTACATTCACTGTGAATTTCTTATAGGCAACACATAGTTAGGTGTTGCTTTTATATCCAGTCCAACAATTTCTGCTTTTCTTTTTTTTTTTTTAAGATTTTATTTATTTATTTGAGAGAGAGAGAATGAGAGATAGAGAGCACAAGAGGGGGGAGGGTCAGAGGGAGAAGCAGACTCCCTGCCGAGCAGGGAGCCCGACGTGGGACTCGATCCCAGGACTCCAGGATCATGACCTGAGCCGAAGGCAGTTGCTTAACCAACTGAGCCACCCAGGCGCCCCAATTTCTGCTTTTCATTAGGAATTTTTAGAACAGGGGTCAGCAAACTTTTCTAAAAGGGCCAGATAGTAAAATTTTTAGGCTTGCGTGCCTATACAGTCTCAGCTGTAACTATCCAACTCTCCGTGTAGCACAAAAGCAGTCATAGACAAGATGTAAATGAATAAGCATGGCTGTGTTCCACTGAACCTTTATTTAGAAAAACAGAGGGTAGGCCTGTGGGCCTGTTTGTTGAACCTTGGTTTAGATCATTTATATCTAATGTAATTACATATGGATACTTTAAAATCCACTGTCTTGTTTTTTGTTTTCTTTTTGTGCTGTCTGTTTTTGGTTCATTTTTTCTGCTTCTTTTGGATTACTGAATATTTTTCAGTATTCTCTTTTATTTCCTCCATTGGCTTATTAACTACACTTCTGTATTATTTTTAGTGGTTACTCTAGGGCTTACAATCTGCATCATCTTCTCACATTCTACCTTCAAATAACATTATGCTACTTGACATATAAACATGAGTTTTATGACAGTATACTTCTATTTCCCCATCTCATCTCTTATGCGATGTTGCTCTGCACTTTCCTTCAAGTTATACACCTCATGCATTTTTGCCTTAAAAGGATCTCTTTATATTGCCACATATTTACCACTTCCAACACTCTTCATTCCTTTGGTGGATTCATTTGGGCAGGCAGGTAAGAGATATCACTTTCCTCTACCTAAAGAATATCCTTCAGGGGCTTCTGAGTGGCTCAGTCGGTTAAGTATCTGACTCGTGGTTTCTGCTCAGGTCATGATCTCAGGGTTGGGATATCAAACCACACTAGAACCCAGCTAGAGCCCAGCTAGAGCCCAGTTAGAGCCCTGCTTGGGCTCTGCCTTCAGTGGAGAATCTGTTTCCCCTCTTCCTCTCCCTCTGCTCCTCTCCCTGTTCATGCACCCTCTCCTTCTCCCTCTCTCTCTCTTTCTCTCTCTAAAATAAATAAATAAATCTTTTTTTTTTAAAGAATATTTTTTTGGAATGGAGGTCTACTAGAAACCATTCTCTCAGCTTTTGTCTATTGGAAAGTGTCTATATTTCACTTTCTTCTTTGATGGATATTTGCTTTCTATATAAAATTCTAGGCTGGCAGATGTTCTTCTCTCATTTTGTTAAAGATCTCCCTTTGTCTTCTGGCTCACCTTGTTTATTATGAGAAATTGGTGATTTTCTTATTTGTATCACCTGTGTGTCATGTCTCTTTTTTTCTCTACCTGCCTTTAAGATTTCCTTTCAATCTCCAATTTTCAGCAATTTGATTATGATGTGTGTTTTCTTGTTTATCTTACTTGATGTTCATTAACATTTTGGATCCCTGAGTTCATAATTTTCATCCTTTCTCCTTCTAAAACTTGAATGATACATGTATTAGATTATTTGCTGTTGTCCCACAGGTCACCACGGCTCTTCATTTTGTTCAATCTTTTCCCCTTTGTGTGTTTTATTTTCAATAGTTTCCGTTGTTATATCTTCGAGTTCTCTGATCTTTTTTCTGAAGTGCCTAATCTATTAAATTCATTCACTGAATGTCTTATTTCAGAGGTTGTATATTTTCAGCGCTAGGTAATTGCTTTATATATTTCATTTCCCTCATTTTATTCATGTTTTTCTTTAAGTCCTTGAGATAAATAAGCATATTTATAAGTTGTTTTAAATTCTCGCCTGGTAATTCAATCAACTGTGTCATTTCTGGGTCTTAACATTGACTGATCTTTCCCCTGGTTATGGGTCACATTCATATGCCTCTTTGCACATACAATAACATTTTGTTGGATACTAAAGATAGTATATGTTACATTTTTAAGTGTCTGGATTGTTTTCTTCCTTTAAGGGGTGCTGGATTTCATCTTGGCAAGTAGTTAATTCTGATTAGCTTGACCCTTTTAAGATTTGCTTTTAAATTGTGGTAGGGAAGTTTGAGAGTCATCTTTATGGTGGAGCTAATTTAATGCTACTACCAAGGCATGGCTTTTCTAGTGTCTTTTGAATGTCCGGGGGTTCACCAACGTTTCACCCTCCTGACTAGTCAGAAATCAAATGTCTCCCAGCCCTGTGTGAGCTCTGTGATTGTACAGGTCCCTGGTAATTGTTTTCTAGCTAGCTTCATGGAGTCTTACTCTTTGCAAGCACAGTTTAAGCCTTTGGCCAAAGACTCCGTGGAATCCCTATGCGGATTTCTGGTGTTCTCCTTCTGGGTGGCCCCTTACTCTCAGGTATTCTTCTCCACAAATTGCAGCTCCCTTAGCCTCTTATCTCTGTCTCCTCCACTTAAATTGCCATCTCCTGCCTGGGTTTTACCTTTCTGGTCTGGCAAGTGACTCTGGGCAGAAAGTCATGGTAATCATAAGACTCCCCTCATTTTGTTTCTATCTCTCAAGCGTCACGATCCCGCCTTGTCTTTTGCCTAACGTCTGAAGATAGCGTGCTCATATATTTTGTCTAGTTTTCTAGTTGTTTACAGTGGGAGAGAAAATCTGTTACTCCATCATGGCCATGCCTGACTTCACATGCAGTTGACTTATTTAATATTGTTCAATTTAGTTTCAAATAAGGAAGTCTGGGGCAAACATATATCTGTAAGACAATCTTGAATTCTAGGAAATTAAAATGTTGGACGGTTCATGGTTAGAGGTGAAGGAACACTCCTATCTGCTTTCTCATCATAAAGAGCATGGGATTTTTAGAGACAGCTTTAAAATAGAAAACAGGATGTTGGTTTTATATCCTAATCACCCCTCAGTAGCTGGCCTCCCTCAGCCTCAGGCCAGGGAAGCTTTAATTATGGACAATGTCATTCTGTCCCATGTATTACAGAAGTAGGGATATTTGTCATGGGAACCCGGAAACAAGTTAGCATTAGGGTCTGTTTAGGAGAAACATGACGTTTCATATGTGTACGGGT
This sequence comes from Zalophus californianus, assembly GCF_009762305.2. Classification (NCBI taxonomy): domain Eukaryota; kingdom Metazoa; phylum Chordata; class Mammalia; order Carnivora; family Otariidae; genus Zalophus; species Zalophus californianus. The sequence continues at coordinate 112,942,616 of NC_045603.1, read as the reverse complement.
TACGTGTACCTCTTGCCCATCTTCCAAAGCTATGCCTTCTCCTCACTCCCATACCAAAGTCTATCTCCAAAATTCCAGCTTACCTTCCCCAAACTATTTGGAGAGAATATTTTTATCTATACATATATATAAACATACATATATGTTTACACACAAATAATAATATAATACCAATCTTTATTTTCCTCCAACAGCATAGACCTCTTTAAAGTAGGAGATGTTTACTGAAAAAGGTGATTGTTGTCTCTTGTATCTAGTCTCTTCTACTTATGTTAATCTTTATTTCTCATCAGCTGGGTATCCGCGTTGGCTTTTGTCACTTCAGAGAGAGGAAGGAGATGTAAACTGTGGGCATGATAGTGATACTGTAGGTGGGAGGCAGGAGATTGCTGGGGAGAGACAGACTTTGAAGCAGAACTAACTTACCTGAAAATAAGTAGTTCTTTCTGTGTAGATTGTTGCTGTTTTCTGTTGTTGATGTGGGAGAATAAGCCATTCAGTTGAACAATGCTTTGCTGTTCAACAGAACCCTTTGACAGCAGAGACTTGTCTATTTAAAGTAAATTGAGCAAAAGCAATTCTTGGCATGGATCCTTAGAAATACTTGCTCTCTTGACTCATTTCTGCCCCTCTGCTGCCCCTCTGTGGCAATTTCATTGTGTCTTCACACCTCAGCACATCAGGTTCTTGTTTCCCAGCCCCCATCTTCCTTAACGTATTTTCCTAAGCAAATTCAAAGCCGTGTCCAACTAGCACTTTCAAGACATCTCATTAGGGTAACAAAAAGCTACAGCAAAGTGGGACACTGACAAACAAACTACAAGGTCCCCACCACATGGGCCTGAGCACCTAATCTCACCAATGGTACCCAGCATCCCCAGCCAAGCAAACTGCTTTACCCCAAACACAAGCCTTCCGTGATGTGTACACTCCTCTGGTGTGCTCCAGTCCTGGCATAATAGAACACTCTCTACTTCTTCCCACTATGTATAGTCGGTTTCCTTCCCGCCCCTTGAGGCCCCTCTGGACCCACTTCTCCTAGGAAATAGGCTCCAACAACTTTCAAACACAAACGGTATGCCAGCTCTTACCAAGCATTTGTGCACACAAAATAAAGTGTTTTTAGGTAATTTGAACATGTAACAGATACCAAGCACTTAAGTTTGGATCATCTCTTAATAAATAAATAATTACCTGAAAAATGAACAAACTACTTATATTTCTTTATCAACTTCATTAGCATATAGTATTCTATAAGCAGGCATCTTTGCTTAAGTGTCTGTGTTGGAAGGAAGTAGTCTAGGACAATAGAAGTTAAGCCCTAGGTTTGAATGCAGGCTCATTTACTGAGTATGGACTTCAGTTTAAAAGGCTAATCATGGTACTCAACCATATAGTTGTTCCGAGGCTGAACAGAGATAATACATGAATAGATTTAACGTGAGCTTGACATACAGTAAGTTTTCAATAAAGGTTGGCTCTTACTAATAGCAACTACTATTCTAACTACTCTTCTCTCTAGAAATAAGGCAAAAGACTTATAATCTAGCAAAGCTTTTTCACTGTGTATCAAATGCTAGTGAATTTGCATATTGTCTCAATTTGTTATCACCTATAGGTCCTATCTTTTGTTAATTTTCTTTTGATTAATAGAAGTTTGTTTTATTTTTTTTAATATTTTATTTATTTATTTGACAGAGAGAGAGATAGTGAGAGCAGGAACACAAGCAGAGGGAGTAGGAGAGGGAGAAGCAGGCTCCCGCTGAGCAGGGAGCCCGATGAGGGACTCGATCCCAGGACCCTCAGATCATGACCTGAGCCAAAAGCAGACATTTAACGACTGAGCCACCCAGGTGCCCCTAGAAGTTTGTTTTAAACTAAAAACAAACAAACAAACGAACAGATTTAGAATGAATTTGCTTAAAAGAAATCTATCATTACCTTTATCTTTTAGCTAAGCTTATCTGAAAAAGCAACCTAATTAGCAACTAAACTGGCACACTCAAGAAAAAACTCCATTTTCAACTGAGTTTACAAAATAATTTTGTATTGTAGTGATCCATTTAGGCTAACATTATTCTTTTTGGTTATATTTTTCTGAAAATAAAAATAATGCATTTCTATTGTAAAAAGTTTAGAAATATGCCGTGAAAATTTAAAAGCATTGGTGATCCCACAACTCAGAGCTAAACCTTCAAATATTGGTGACTATGACTATCTTTTTATTTTCTCTCTCAACCAATGCTGTCCAACAGTACTTTCTGTGATGATGGAAATGTTCTCTGGCTATCCACTATGAGAACCACTAGCCATGATAAAGATGCTATAAAGCATCTGAAATGTAGTGAGAGCAGCTGCGAAACTGAAGTTCTAATTGTATCGATTAATTTAAATTTAAATAGTCCCATGTATCTAATGGCCACCATATTAGACGGTGTAGCTCTAGGAGGATATTTCCTACAATATTGTGAACCTTACACTGGGAACATTTTCCACTATTATGAAATCATGTCAACGCACGATTTTAAATGGCACCTTATTTCATTCTATGGAGGTATTATTATTAATGTGAACACCCCTAATTATAAGGCAATTAGATCTTTTCCATTTGGAAGTAAATTTCCTCTTGTAAACAAAGCTACAATAAACTACTTTGTAAATAAATCTTTGTCTAGATTCATAAGTAGTTCCTTAAGATAGATCCAGAAAGAGAAATTACTAGGGGAAAAGATAAGAACCACTTTAAGGCTCTTGACACATTCTATTAAATTGTTTTCCTGAAAAGCTGAACTCATTATACTCTTACCACAAGCACTGAAGAGTGCCTATGTCATTGCACCCTTGTCAACATGGAGCATTACCTTGTCCTTTAAAAAATCTTTGCTTAGGGGCACCTGGGTGGCTTAGTCATTAAGCATTTGCCTTCAGTTCAGGTCATGATGCTGGGGTCCTGGGATCGAGCCCCGCATAGGGCTCCCTGCTCCGTGGGAAGCCTGCTTCTCCCTCTCCCACTCCCCCTGCTTGTGTTCCCTCTCTCGCTGGGTCTCTCTTTGTCAAATAAATAAATAAAATCTTTAAAAAATAAAAATAAAAATCTTTGCTTAATTGATAAATAAAAATGATATCAGATGGTGTAGGCTTTTGTGTCTTTGATTGGTGGTGGTGATGGGCAGAGAGATGGACTTCCCAGATTCCCTTTGAAGGGAAGATGTCTGGCTCCAGTGGCATCTGTATGATTTGCAGACAGTTTACCTGGCACCTCCTTTAGTGTTGTCTTAGCTGCAGAGGAGTGCCCCATCCAACATTGTGCCCCTCTGGGGCAGTCCACACCCAGGGACTAAGTGAGGGGGAGTCATAAAGACTTAGCCATTTGGGCACCACTTGGGCAACTTCGATGGGCCTGCATCACAACAGGACACATCCATCTACCCAGCCCAGCTTTTGCCCCTTTTCTTTCACAGATGTGGATCTCTTATAAATACTCTGCACCCCAAGCCCATGTCTGCACTCCAAGCCCATGTCTGCATTTACTTCTGAACAACCCACCGTGCAACAGAAGTGGTGTTGCAAATTATTTATTTGCCTTTTTCTGTCATGTTTGCCTGGAGGATTTTGAGGCCACTTCTGGGCAAGCAGGAAAGAATGCTAAGACCAGTGAATTCATTGGCAATCAGAAGATCTGTTTATGTCAGAAAGCCATAGAAAAACTAACAAAGACTAATGCGTCTGACATAAAAATTTTTGCATATAAAAAACAACTTGGATTGATTTTTTTATGCAAAAAACTGGAAAGTTAAATAGACAAGTTTACTATTTACTTATAAAGGATCGTGTGTGTCAAAGCATCCTAAGTAGAGAAAACACTGTACTATCCTCTTACTTATGTATTTCTTTAGGACACAGAAAACATTCTCTGCCTGTGTCTATTCTAAACACATTTCCAAAAACCCTATAGGACCGAAATTTCAAGAAGCCCAGATGTGGCTACTCTAGAAATTAAAAAGAAAATTCTTTGATTTGTGAAGAAGCTCAACAAAAATAAGAATATGGTTCATAGTTCTTCCCACCCTCCTGTTCCAACAAACAGTGAGAAAAGTAAAGAAAACCTGACCAGGGCTTCCCCTCAAATAACAGTCTCAGCTAATACTATTCTCCTCTCTCTTATAGCCTTGATCACGGATGACCTCACAGATGCAATTATCTGTGCCAAGAAAATTGCTAAAGAGACAGAAGGGATGAACTATTGGTAAGAGTCTTTCCTTGGCAGACTTTGGCTGACGTGTCCCAAACCGACAGTGTCCATTCATCACGCCCAGCGGGGCACTGACAAACTCACCTCTGCAGAGAGGTCCGACAACGTTAATGTGACCTTGTCTCTACCCTGCCCCGTGAGTGTGTGGGTGGACAGTGAACACGGCGAAAGGGGTTTCTACGGGGACGAGAGACGGTATGAGTCATGGTAGTTTGCAGTTGTTTTTCACATTAAGGTATTCCAAACAACAGAGCAAGAAGTGCTTTCTAATGTGAATTGCCGGTGAAGGCAATACACGAGAGCAGAAAAGGTTGAGTTTGCTCTCCACTTGGACAAGATCTTGGAGGGCTAGGGCAACATTTTGGGGGGGGGGGGAGAGAACAGGCAGCAGTGAGAGAAAGATGACCATGTCAGTTACACCGTACATTAGCGGGAAACTTCCCGAGGACGGTGCAGAGACATGGTTTCTGGTGCTCGAAGTAATCTGAGGCTGGGTTTCCTGTGAACATTGCTAACCAGGTCACCCACTTGGGGAACCCAAATTTTCAGAGGTGGGTGTTGAACTAAATGACCCATCCTTATAAAAGTTGTTTACCCGTTACTAAGGTTAATAAGGGCTAGGAGAAAATCTAGGAGAGAAAAGTCTTAAGGCAAAAGGATAGGGTCGTTAGATCTCAGAAACAAAACTAAATCCTGGGCACCGCTTATAGTTTTGTTTAATTACCTATGCTTTCGAACCTACGAATATTTGGATTGTTGTGCTTCTTTCTGTTGCTCCTACTTCCCTCTCCTCTTTAGGCAAGGCTGGAAGAAACACTGTGAGGGCAAAGACCTGTCGGAGTGGAAAAAGGGATGTGAAGTTTCATGAATTGGAACTGGACCCAGGATGCTCTGCAACCACTCCCTAGGATTTGTCACCCTTTCCCCCTTCCTCCCAATGTTCCTTCTTGAAGTTGGAGAGGGAAAACTAATTTATAGTTTTTAAGGAAATAAATATTTCTATTTAACTATCTTCACCCTGACTCTGTTTAAGTGATGTCATAAAAGCACAGTGGTGAGATTTGAAGTCACTTGCAAAACGTTCTAGCCCTAGAAGGAACAAACTTCCCACTTCATTCTAAGGATTACTGGCTCCTGTGGCCTTGAAATGGCTTTTCATTTAAAAAGAAGACTCCCGGGGCACCTGGGTGGCTCAGTCAGTTAAGCAACTGACTCTTGGTTTTGGCTCAGGTCATAGGGTCGAGCCCCTCATTGGGCTCCATACTGTGTGGAATCTCTTGGGACTCTCTTCTGCTGCCCCTCCCCCCTGCTCTCTCTCTCTCACTCTCTCTCTCAAATAAATAAATAAATATTAAAAGAAGAAGAAGAAGAAGAAGACTCTCAAATCAAGGAGAGCAGTAGATGAATGACCATAGTTTGCTGACCTCTTTCCTGAAGCATTAGGTCATTCTTCTCTTGGTCAGCAGACCCACGATCCCTCCTCAACTCACCACTGCCAGAGAGAATGTTCCTGTGAGATGCAGACATTCCTGATGGACACTCTAATGGAAATAAGTGGGTGAAGTTGCAGCTCTCATTATTAATGTTAAGAGAGTTCCCCACGTTCCAACATCTATTGAAATTATATCTATCAAATTCAAAACTAACATCATCATGGCAAAATTGCTTCCAGCCTTAGACCTATAGATTTTATTAGTGTGTTCAGGAAACTGGTGACTATCTGAAGGACACTTCATTACCTGTAACACTGAGCTGAGGAGCTCAGATCCCAAAGAGCTGTTCCCAGAATGCCCTCTGTTCCATGCAGGGACAACCCACAGGGCAGGGCAGCTCTGCTCTGCTGAGTTTTCTCTCTTCTGTTCTCCATCCTGCTGGGGCAGAGGTGGTTGGGGCTGCCATATTGCAACGTTACATAGCAAGCTCAAGTTGAATGCAATCTGACCTCAAGAATGCACTCAATTAAGGTTTGTTAAAGAAATGGTTATGCCTACAAATAAGTTTCCCACTTAGAAGAAAGTCCCCACTGGTCAGGCTGATGGGTTTTGTGATAGCACCTAATTGACCCATAAACACTCTCTCATTGCCAACTGCCTGGGCTCTGCCATTGGCTCATGTCACATCCTGGCTTCACTTGCAGGCAGAGGCTTTAAAAAAGTCTGAATTGCTACTTGCCAAAAGAATATAAACATTTCATATGGGTCTAAACAAACAGAATCCAGTAACAATTTAACAGGCATTACAAACCATGGGGAAAAAAAAGTTTTAGAAACTCACAGAAGAATTGAAAAAGAATTCTATAAGATGGCTGAAGAAAATGTGAAAAATGTTGAATCCATTAAGTTGCACTAAATCAACAATTTACGCTTCAGCAAGTCCATAAATATGCATCTTTCATTATTGTTGTCCTGTTATCCATCTGCCTTGTCCCCCCCCCCGCCCCGATTCTTAGCCAAACCTCCTCCATTAAACCGGTGATACCGTGTTCATGACCAAGGTTGGCATGGGACCCCTCAGTTGCACAAACACCAGGGGAAAGACTAAACAAACAAAAAAACCACTCGACTCCAAAAAAGAAGTGCTTTGAAATTATAAGTGAAGAGAGGTTGGCTGGCCCTACAATTTGATCTATCTTTTCACAAAACTCAACATTTCTAAGCATGTAATCCTACTATTTCTGTCCCTAAATGTTTCATTTATTAAGTATTTCTGTAAAGATTTAGGATAAAAAAATTGCATTGTCCTGGATAATTTTTCATAATTAATGCTCTCAGAAATTCAAGAAGAAAATATTGCACCTGTTCCTGAGTTATCTTTATTTAACAAAGGTATCTTGAAACAACAACTGAAATGTATATTCCCTTTTACAGTTTCCAAGATATTTGGAAATAGATTCTCCATTTCTCCTCACAGACACCTTAGCAGCAGCTTAGCAGATGTCACTGCGTGGACAGCTGGATATTAGGGTTTGGAGAACTGCTTAGGTAGATACGTTCTTTCTCTGGAGACTCAGCTCTGCCTGGCTCTTGGGACCCCTCCCCCAGTGTCTGTCCATGTGTTTCCCAGCTCGTTCTCTATCATTTCTCAACACTTTCTGTCTGGTTCAACCATTTTTTTCTTGATGCCTCCTGAACCCATATACCATTTCCCCTTGGATGTCTGCTCCTGGTTTTCCCCAAACCCGGAAGACAGTGCCACTTCCCAATAGCCTTTTCAAGCCCCACCTAGCCTACAGGAAGCCTCTCTAGTCCTCCAACCTCCAAACAGTCTTTTCTCTATGATCTTCCCCAACTGGAAACATATGGGATCATAGAAGGAATACAAACAAGACATTGCATTTGGAACATTTTTATTTTCAAATCAGGTTCACATCCAATATTTCAAATGCTCCTCACAACTACCTTGGGACACAGTGTAACATAATCTTTACTTTATACAGAAGTCACTGAGTTATCGAAAGGGTGACTGTCTCCATAGTGCCACAGTGGGGGATCGAGGGTAAGCCTGCCACCCTATAGGAATCCTCAGAACTCAGTGAAAAAACAGTGGCCTAGTTTCTTTAGGGACAGGGAGTGCCTGAGCCCCTCATCTGTGTTCATCACCCACCTCTTTGAGTACCCCAATATAGCAAAAACGTTAGCCAGGCCTAGAAAGATCTAGAAGAAGAGAGTAGGAAATGCTCTCACCCAAAATTTAATCTCTTCGAGGTGAATTAAAGAAATAAAGACTCCATTAGGAGACCAAGAAATATTTCCTCTGTCCTCCCAAAATAGATGGAAAATCATTTCTGAATTTCTGAAACTTGAAACAAGAAACATGTATTGCTTTTCCCATCAAAAAATTTACATTTTTAAAATTAAAACATGAAAATTATTTCTTCCAATGGCCATGTCTTCCAAACGGCCACTTCAAGCCCGCTCCCCTGGAGTCAGGCTCCGCATTTCCTCTGTGGGGCCGCTAGACAGAAGAGTACATACAGCCAAGGAAGCGCTCTGGACATGACCATCATCCAGGTCAGCCGCTCTAGGGAGCATCCAGCTGCTGGAAGTTCCACACATGGAACAGTCAAGGGATGGACATCCTCACAGCTTGTTTGCACAGAAGCCTCTTCCCTGGGGGAGCTGAGGATCCAGGAGGAAACCTGACTGTAGCAGAATCATCTGGAACACAACAGGGCGCCCCGAGGGACCCGGGGCAGCTACACGGCACTGTGACTCGGAGAGGCGACTCTGCATCTCCCTCATTTTCCTTCCTCACTTTTCCAGTTCGTTCACAGTGCAGGAGGGGATGGGAAAGAGACACTCGGAAACTGTCCTAAGTCACGGACGCAGCAAGCACATCTGTTTAATCTGATCCTTCTGTAACAGCACAAAGGGGGGAAACAGAAGGTCAGAAGCTAATAAACAGTCTCACAGAAGAGGGGAAGGGAGGAGAGAGACAAAGCCGATATTTTGTTACATGAGGCGGCAACTCCAACAACTTTCGCCACGGGGGCCCCCTTCCTGGTGAACAGCCCAGACCCAGCACTGCGTCTCAAGCAGGGGCCTTTGCGCCGCCTTCGTTTTCATAACTTGATCCGTTGGGCCCTGATTATAACCAGAATCCTTATTCATGTGGAACATATAGAAAATAGTTTTCCAAACAATAAAAATATTCTCACCACTCAACGATAACTGCTATTAATACTCTTGGCTTTTCTTCTGTTTTTTTCTTTTTTCTACTTTTTATAGGATTGGAATCAGAATTTTAATTTTGTAACCTAATCTTTTCACTGAACATACCACACGGATTTCCCCCAATTAATATTTGCCAAAATATGGTGCCTACGAACAGCAACACAATGGCTAGGCTGCTCCATAATTTCCCTCTGTCCTCCCTTGTTGGGTAGCCGGCTCAACCAGCAACGTTTTCAAGCCTGGGACTCTAGGCCACGTTCTGGAAAGGGCTCTTTCTTTTCTCACTGCTTATTCTCCTCCAGACTTCACCAAAAGCCCTCCGCACGTGATTTTTCTGGGGCCCATCTTTCCATGGACTTCTTGACTGCTCTGGGGAGAACCTGGATCGAAACTAGAAATAGACTGGACCACGGTTTCCAATAAAGATCCATCATCTGCCATTTGGCCCCACATTGAGAGAAAAAAAAAAAAAAATGAAAGTCTGTACTGTCCTGAAAAATCCAAAGCATGTGGTTAGCCATGTTGTTTCACCTCCTGCAAAATGGGAAGAAACACACGGCACAGATCAGGCTTCACAAAATAAAATCAGTGGGGCGCCTGCGTGGTGCAGTCGGTTAAGCACCGGACTCGGTTGGTTTGGGCTCAGGTCATGATCTCAGGGTCGCGAGATCGAGCCCCGCATCTGGCTCTGTACTGGGCATGCAGCCTCCCTCTCCCTCTGTCTCTCCCCCCCACGCGCTCTCTCTCTCTAAAATAAATACACAAATCTTCAAAAAAAAATTGGTTACTATTATTTTATTTCTACATTTTTCTCTCTTCAGTATGTTTAACAGGTGATTTCTAACAGGTACGGCAGACACTTCAATAGGATGAATTACATTTTGTGTGAAATAATGGCATTTCCGAAAAGGGAAGGGAGAGATCTTTCCTGAAAGAAGCTGCCAATAAAACCTTGGCTGCATTTGTTTTACTGAGGTCCCTGCAGCTGAGATTTTCAAGCCACAGGGTAAAAAGTTAAAAGCGCTCTCGAGTCCCTTGCCTGCTCACTACCACGCCCCCGTTGGCAGCCTAACTCTTGGTGAGGAAGAAAAAATAAATCTATAGTTGCCTTGAAAAGCATTCATGCAAAATAAAGCCCAGATTCATAAGTAATCGGACTTCTGCATCACTTTTCAAAACAGTATCCTGTTACGAGCTAAAGCAAACAGAGTGGTTTCAACCCCAAGAACTGACAGGCAGTGCAGAGGGCAGATTGGAAAAGATTAAATATTTGTGCAAAACGCCACATCCCCTTCACAAAGAGCCGCCTGAGTCTGGAATAAAAGGAAATGGGAAGCAGAGGAAGGGGATCCAGGAACTGAGAAGAGAGCCTTATCTTTCCAGAGGAAGGATTGGTTTTGGAGGAGTTGGTGGGGAAGGGGAGAGGGGCAGAAATGAGGCGGAGGCGGGTGCCAGCGCTCAGGTCACTGCTTGCGCCCGAGGCTGCACTTTTGACCCGTGCAGGGGAGTCAGGCCACAGGGGCTCAGGGGAAGATGGAAACAGGCTGGCGAGAGTTTCGAGGCTGCCAGGCTGTGGTGGCGGAGAAGCAAGAAAGAGGCACACTGGGAGAAACCCACCGTCTGAGCAGTATTATGTTAATTTGTAAGGGTGGGAGGAGAGGAGGGTGGCCAGGGCCGAGGCCAGCGAAGCGCACTGTGCAAATTGGCAGTCCAAAGGCTCGCCAGTGGAGCAAAGGACAGACCAGAAAAGGGGGGTTTTAGAAAATTGTTTAAAAACAGCAGTTTCCAGCTCTGCTGACAGTCTATCAAAGCTGGATTCTGCTTCTGAGACGTTTTAGTGTCTGCCAGGAACTTCGAATTAAAAAAAGGAAAAACCTCATACAATAGAGCATTCTGTGTAAGCAGTAGGGAGATTGCTGATAAGATGAAAATCTTTTAGGAATTGGGTTTTTTTTCCGTGGACTTTGGAACTCCTCAGGGCCCCACCACGAAGACCAACACAGGGCACTCCCCAGGAAAAAACAGCGTCCGGAGCCCTTTGAACATAGCTCAAGTGACCCATGTTCAAGGAGGAGAGCCCATGGGAAGCACAGCCTGTGGTCCCATGTGCTGGCTTAGAGACAACACTAGAAGCAGCGGTTCTCAACCCTGGATGAGGCATCCGGAGGCTTTTAAAAAAAAAAACACGCCAATACCCAGGTCTGGCTCCCTTGCGCTAAGCTGGGCTCCCTGAGGGTAGAGCCCTGAAGTGGGTAATTTTTTTTAACTCCCCAATTCATTCGAATGTGCAGCCAGGGCCACGAAGCTTAAGCAAGAGACTTTAAAGGGGCCCTGCCATTGCACCCAGTCTCCCCACTGGAAGAAGAGTTTCAAGTACCCCCATCTTCCAGCTGTATCCCGGGTCCTCAAGAAGTCACGTGCCTTGGAAGGCTTAGAGCCAATCCCAGGATCTGAGGAGTTGAACCTAGTCATCAGAGCAGATGGGGTGTGGGGGGGTGCGGAGGGGGATAGAAATCGTCCAACTGCCAACAAATATTTAAGCAACCACCACATGCCAGGCTCTATGCTGTAAAGTGTGGATAGACATTATGGCAGGAGATCCCAGGGCTCTGAGAGTTCTGGGCAGGGAAGGGTGGCTGAACTGTGCACAGCCTGCAGTCTGCAAGCACAGAGAATGTTAAAGCACCATTTTCAAAAGGGTCTATATATAAATGCAAATATAAAATAAGCACATGTCAAGGATTTTATTCAACTCATTAATTAATGAGAAAACCAGTAAGACCTTAAGACTGGTTGAAAGAGATTTGAAGAGCTAGGTATTTATAGGCAATTTACAAAAGGAATATTATGGTCAGATTGCTGGGTTAGATCTAAAATTAATATCTTAAAGGAAATAAACTATATCCTTTGAGGGTTCTTTCTTTTCTTTTCTTTTCTTCTTCTTTTTTTTTTTTTCCTGCCAGACAAATGACTTGCCTCTCTACTAAAGAAAAAATCTACAGCTTAATAGGTAACTTCACTGAGTCTGGGAATTTTTAACAACAGTGAACAGTGAGTTGAGGAAGCACATTGCCGTAGCTAATCCTCAGGTGGGCTTTTGCCCCATGGGACAGTGCAAGGACATGCTGCCCACCTGTCAGCCTTATTTCCAAGTTTTTGATCATTTTTCTTGATCGTGAGCGGCTTGGCCAGACTGCAGGTCTGGGGAAGGAAGGCTGAGCTGGTAGCTGCAGAGTCACCCGAGAGAGCCCCGAGCCCAAGCCGCGGCACACCCAGCTGGGGCCAGCTGGTCCAGGTGCCCAAGTAGCCTGCTGGGGCGGTGCCCACACATCAGCTGGGGCCTCCAGCCCCTGAAACTTCTGGGCAAATGGATTCAACCCCACACAGTCTTGGAAAGCCTAAGGCCTTCTGGAGATCTCTGAGAAATCCTGAGGAGTTCCTGCTGCCTTGGCGCAGGACTCCCGCTCCTGCTGGCTGGTCCCTGCAGCGATCCTCGCGTGTCTCAGGGACAGAAAACGTGTCCCTTTCTTTAATGTGCACAGCGCGAACATAAAATAAGACCCAACCATATAAGACATTGATACGGACTTTACTAGAAGGCTTAGGTGGATAGAAAGGTTTAGATCTGCTTCCTTTCCCTGGTCTTTCCTTCTCTAGTCTCTTTTCTCTCTGACTAAAGGACCTATTTACCCCTCCTTTTTTTTTTTTGACCTTTAAAAAACTTTAATTACCATTTTAATAGAGTATTTGACATGCCTTGTAAGAGTGCTATAATCATTCTTATTTACGTTATTATATGCTCTGGGTTTCTGCTAGAGGCTCCAGTGGGGGGGGGGGGGCCCTATTTGCCATTTTTTTAAAGCATCTTGACGGCTAATAACTCAGATGTTCTGAGTTTTATCTCCTCTTTAAGCAGATGATTAAAAAGTAGTCTGAAATGAAGTTTGATCTCTCCTCTAAGAAAAATTTTGGTGTTGGCTGATAAGAAAGCAGTATTTCTATCCACTTCAACAATGATTATATGTATAATATATAATGTATACAATGATTATATATATTATATATGATATATAATTTATACATATTATACACACACACACACACACACACACACACACACAGTTGACTCTTGAGCCTAAGGATTCAACTAAGTGCTGTTTCTATATATATATATAGAGAGAGAGAATATATATATATATATATGTAGCTGACCCTTGAACAAAGGGGGTTTAGGCATGGTGACCCCTGTGCAGTCAAAAATCTGCATGTAACTTTTGACTCCCCAAAACAACTACAAATAGCCTATTGTGGACCAAAAGCTTTACAAATAACATAAACATATTTTGTATGTTACATGTATTAGATCCTGTATCCTTGCAATAAAGTAAGCTAGAGAGAAGAAAATGTTAAGAAAAGCATAAGGAAGAGAAAATACATTTACAGCACTGTTCTGTATTTATTGAAAAAAAATCTGTACATGGACTCGCACAGTTCAAATCCCAATTGTTCAAGGGTCAACTGTAATTTATGTATATAATAAAGTCCCCTCTCCCCACCCACAGTGCTGTTTGTTGGACCCCGGCTCCCACCACCGTAACTTAACCTGCTCTCATCCTGGCCATCAGCTTCTTGCTCCCCCAGGCCCCCGATAAGTGGATGCAGCACCTAGGCTGGGACTGGGCCAGCAGGACACTCTCCTCAGCTACTAAATGCAAGGGCCACTGGGACACCCACTTGTCAAGTTCAACAATATTTTAAAGCACTGTTTATTTACAATATTTAATGCACTAAACTAATGCAAAAAAAAAAAACAAACCCGTGATGAACAAAATGTCAAATTTTTAAATAAAGACAGAATCAATATTACCACCTTGTCTTTTACCTCAAGTTTTAATACGCCTTTGCACACACTGAATGATTTTTTTTTTAAGATTTATTTATTTATTTGAGAGAGAGAAAGAGAGCAAGTGAGCAGGGGGTAGGAGCAGAGGAAGAGGGAGAGAATCTCAAGCAGACTCACCGAGTGTGGTGCTCGATGCAGGACTCGATCTCATGACCCTGAAATCATGACCTGAGCTGAAATCAAGAAACAGATGCTTAACTGACTGAGCCACCCAGGTGCCCCTGTGAGTGATTTTTATTTAATTTTCAAATCTTGGTATTTTGTTCATTATGGATTTTTTAATATTGATTTTGCTATTTCAAAAAACAAGTGCTTTCAAATGTTATTTATTTCAATTACTGAGCGTTTTGACCTCTACTTAATTTTTGTGCTAAGGCCTCACCTGGCCCTAGAGGTATCTTAATCAAGGCAGATAATAAAACTAGTTGGAGCTCTTTCTTCCAAATAAGTAAAGAGAGTGAGAGAGTGAGAAATGCAGATGACGGGGAGAGACGCAGGGGGGCAGTTCGGAATCGGAATGAAAGCAGGTCAGCAGGCTAGCTGGGGAACAACTGATAAGTAGGGATCGTGGCTGAGGGCCAGAGCAAGCTGAGGAGACACTCGGTCAGGCCCCAGTCTCCGCATCTGAAAACTAAGTGGGTCTCATTAGACCGACGGTTCTCACCCCTGGTTGCTCACAAGAGTCCTCTGTGGAGATTTTTCAAAATACTGATTCGCAGGTCCCACCCCACAGCCTGTAAAGTCATAAACCTCTGAGCTTGTGGCCCTGGAATCAGCACTTCCAACCCCCCCTCCGCCCAGCAGTGTCATGTTCCCAAGGCTGTGAATACCTGGCTTCTTCCAGCTCTCATATGCTGGACTCTCTCCTTCTGCTGCTACTGCTGGGATAATTACTAAGGTGACTTTTGTAAACTCCTTAACCGTCTTTGGATTACAGAAACCTTTGAGAACCTGAAAAAACAATGCATCTCTCCTTAGGAAAAAAAAATGCTCATTTGACACATACCCCATTCAGTCCCCAACCCCCCTCCTACCCTTGAGAAGCCATTGACTGGCTCTAAATTAAAAATTCCCCATCTAGGGGCGCCTGGGTGGCTCAGTCATTAAGCGTCTGCCTTTGGCTCAGGTCATGATCCCAGTATCCTGGGATCGAGCCCCGCATTGGGCTCCCTGCTCCGCGGGAAGCCTGTTTCTCCCTCTCCCACTCCCCCTGCTTGTGTTCCCTTTCTCGCTGTGTCTCTCTCTGTCAAATAATAAAATCTTAAAAAAAAATAAAATTCCCTGTCTATTGTAAGTAGTAGTGTAAGTAAGCCTATTGAAAAATATAGAGATTGCCTGCATGTGGCCACGTGCTGAGGGCTGTCTAAACGGTTTCCGGGGACCCATTTCTCTTTTTGGAAGGTGAGCTGAGATACGAGTCTGAGACTTGACATTCCCCCTGCCTCCGCTTCCCATCCAGTAGCCTTCACAACTCACACCTAGATGCCTTTGGTCAACTGTCCAGCCCGGATTGCCATGTGACTCACCCGAGAGCTTTTAAGCAATACCCGTGCCGGGGCCCCATCCCCCAGAGACCCTTACTTACCTCATCCGCAGCACGTGTTAAAGCCCACCTGTGCCTCCGACGGGCAGCCGGGGGTGGATGCTGAGGGAGGAGACCCAGCCGCCGCCGCGGGGTGCAGCCGGCCCCTCCGCACTGACCCCTGGGCACTTACCGAGCTAATCGCGCCCAGCTGCATGGGTGAAATTGAATGGTTTTATAAGCTGCTTAAATTTAATAATCCAAAAATATAGAGTGCCTTTAGCATCGTGTAACACGAAGAGGACCAGCCAGGTAATGAGAAAAGTGGGGTTCAGTCCTGGTCTCACCTGAGCCTGCCTCCCGCACGGCGGTCAAAGACACAGCCTCGCAGGCTGGGCAGCCCTCAGTTCACACCCAGCTCTGCAGCGTGGCAAGTCACTCAGCCGCTCCTAGCCTCTTGTGTGACTTCCGGACCTCATGACAGCATTACCTCAAAGGGCCTGATGAGCACAGAAGTGCCTCGGGAAAATTCTAGCATGTGGCAAGAACTCAATAAGTTTTTGCTGTGATTATTACGGTTCGGCGCAGCAAACCTCCCGGAGCCATTGGTGAGGATGGTCGCAGTGATGCAAATGTAGCCTTCAGTGAACTGCAAAGCATTATAAGCTGGGGTGATTGTCACTGAGTTCCTGGCTTTAACTAGGCTGAAGCCGGTGCATGAGGAAGGCTGATTCCAGAGCTCCCGGGAACGGGACTGGCCCCTGACCCCTCCATACTTTCAGAGGGTCTTTTGAGACCAAACTGTGAGTGAGCCCCATCTTAGATGGGGGACCACCGTCAGGTTGGCCAAGCAGTCCTGTAATAGTGTATAGCTACTTTCTCACCTACTTTCCCACCTAGCTCTTGGGCCTGAGTCAAACCTGAGTACCAGGGCCACAACAGTGATTGAAGTGAATTGGTCAAATTAGAAGAGGAAAAAAAAAAAAAAATCAGATGAATGCCACCTCCTGCTGGATATTTTAAATGCTCCTATAGCAGGTTCTAGAAGAGCTTAGCACATTCAGAAATACTTAGGAGGCATAGCTCAGAACCTGCAGATATTTTCAAAACTTTCTGTTTTGTGTCTTCTTTACAAGTGCTGCCAAATGCACCCTGAAAAAGTGACTGAGCTCCCCAAATTCCCGGACATGGGTGAATAGGAAGCTTGGGGCACCTATCTCCCTGATTAGTCATGAATGAATCTCTTAGGTTTGAAATTGCTTTCACCACTTACGGAGGTCTTGCTTCTTGAATGGCAGAGCAGTATGAATGAACCCCGCCATCCATCTGGGTAGTAGCCTGCTGCTTGTTTGAGCAAAGAAAAGGAAAGAGGGAGAAAAACAGCAACTAAATTCTCAAAAACATCCTGCCGCACTGAGCACAAAGGGGAGCAGGGGGTACTGGTTGGCCTACTGAGGCATCAGTGTTCCTTATGCAGAAGATTTATGGGGCATTGCAGAGTGATAATAATGATGAGGATGATTAATAATGATAATAATCAATAAATGTTCCTATATGTGGGGAACACAGCTAAGGACTTTTTATATATACTAGCTAACTGAATCCCCTTAACGATCCTATGAAATCAATATTATTTTCAGTTTACATGTAAGAAAATTAAAGTTAAGAGAGTCTAATACACTTGCCCAAGGTCATACAAGATTAATTAGTTCAAGTAATCCAAGTAAAGGTCTTTCTGACACTAAAGCCCTGCTCTTAACCATTGCATAATACTACCTGAATACGCATCCCAAAACGTGTCACCCAGAATGTCAGTTTCCTATTCCCGAGAAAAGGTTAACAAATTCCACAATAGGAAGAAGACAGAGTCCTGTTTTTCTCTGGGACCTTCCCCTCCTTATTTCAGAGAATAAGTAACCGAGATAACCAAAGGGCAGGCCACAGGAAGAAGGGACCAGTGAAAAAAAATCTGAATTGATCAAGAGACAATTGGACAAAACACCTTCAAATTCACAAATTTTTCAGAAAGTTTAGAATCTTAAAATCTCTTTGCAAGTATAAAACAGTAAATGTGTTTGCAAATTTTCATTCTGAATGAAGGACATAATTTTCTCTATTATATTCCTGGCTCCCCTACCTGCTGATCTGGGAATTTCAACTCTGTATAGCCATGGGATAATATACCCAGTAGGCTTCTTGTTAACTTTTGTCTTACTGAACAGCCATGTCATCTTGAAACCAGTACAAAAGCCTAAAAGGCAAAAGAGAGAAGGAGGGAAGAGACAGTTTTGATTCAGCCCCTGTATCAGAACACCAAAAAAAAAAAAAAAAGATACAAATGAGGGCCAGGAGCAAGGGTGTCTAAGGCGGGTCTGAAGCTTCTAAAAGTTCTGCAAAGAGGGCATTACTAGCATTTGTGTGCTTTGCAGAAAACGCCCAAACTTGGGATCTCCTGCTTCCCGAGAACAGAGCTGTTCCCTACCTAGGACTCAGTGACCCCCAGTGCCAAAGCCGATTAGAATGTGAGTTACATCCTGCATTTGACCATCCGATCCACATTTTCCCGTGAGTTAATAATTTGACCCCTCTGAGGGGTCTTGCTGTGTGTACTGAAACTGTCTGTTAACTCTCCTATGGACTGCTGGGTTCCGTATTTCATTTCCAGCAGGAATTTCAGAAGGTCAAAGTCCCCATCTGTGAAGAAAGCCATGAGTAATGAAACAAGGCGGGCAAGTTCACCCTGGAGATGGTAGTCTTTAAAGTGTGGTTGACAAAAGACCTTTAGACTGTAGACATTTGGGGCCTGGGGTGGAGTGAACAGAGAAAAGAATTAGCTCAGGAAGAGAGATTCTTAAATCAGTGGGAAAAAGCAAAACATATGATATGCAGAGTTGCAAGCTACTGGCACATTTGGTTTCCATTAACTATACAAGCAATGGTTTGGGTTGTTATTGTTGATGTTGTGTGTGCATGTGCATTAGGTTTAATGGGCAGCCGGAGCAGAGGCAGTAATAAAAATGTAGCAGAGTGAGTATGTGAAAGAATCCAAGCTAGAACTTAATCAGGGTGGGGAAAAAAGAAATCCAAGTATTTGCATGTCCTGGGCTCTCCGAAGCCTATGGTTTCCCACACTTAACAGAGAGAGCCCCACAAGGTGTCAGCTTTCTCATTTCAAAGTCAAAAGCAACCAAAACCAAACAGGAGCCTCAGAGCTGAATGGTTTCTCTCTGATTTACACATCAATGTTTCTGTGAGTGTTGATTTAGCGCAGTGATCCCTGGCTGCACCTTGCAGACAAGGGCCTCTTCCTGCTGGTCCCTCTGACGCTGTCAGCCCTCCAAGGGTACAGCTGTGACAAGACACTCCATGCTCAGTCTGAGAGCAGAGGAAATTTCCTGTACTTTCTCAGATTTCCATTTTGTAACGACAATCCCAATACTGTCATGTACGTAGTTCTTCTTCAGGTTAGTAATAGATTATGTAGTTACTGGACATGAATATACTCAGGCCTCTCCTTACAGAAGGGCACCTGGGGAAGGGAGGTATTTACCCACTGGCATGTTCCATGTCAGCATTTTTGTGATTGGAGGTCAGAACATCTAAGCTACAGGAACTTCTGAGACTCCAAAGACAATGAGAGTCTACTGCAGCTACCACCAAATCACTGTTTGGAGGATTTATAAAATAATAATTGTTGGGCTGCCTGGGTAACTCAATCGGTTAAGCATCGGACTCTTGATCTCAGCTCAGGTCTTGATCTCAGGGTCTTGAGTTCAAGCCCTGCACTGGGTTCCATGCTGGGCATGGAGCCTACTTGAAAGAAAAGAAAAAAGAAAAAAGAAAGAGAAGAAAGAAAGAAAGGAAAGAAAGAAAGAAAGGAAAGAAAGAAAGAAAGAAAGAAAGAAAGAAAGAAAGAAAGAAAGAAAGAAAGAAAGAAAGAAAGAAAGAAAGAAAGAAAGAAAGAAAGAAAGAAAGAGAAAGAAAAAGAAAATAATTGCTATCTTTTACTGGGAACTTAAATGTCAGGCATTTTTCATACATTAGATGCCCACTTCTAGTCTCAACTTCGGGCCCTCCCACAGTATTCCTTTTCTCCAAGACCTGATGTGATGCCAAAAGGGAACCTCCTTAATTTTTTTTTTTTAACAGTTGCTTAGTGGATGCGGAACCTATGTGAGTCAAACTTGGCGAGGTGGTTTGTTTGTTTGATTTTTAGCACCAGCATGGAAACACAGTTTGGAACATGGGTTACCATAATATTTCTCCAGGAAGCCATCAGTACCTAAAACTTTGGGAACTGCCATTCCTCTGGTAGGGTTTCCAAATACGAAGAGCGATGCCAGGAGCAGAGGGAATGGCTGGGAATGGTTTGCAGCATTTCTGAGTTAGCTGCCGGGTGTATGATCTGTTGCTCACTCTGGGGGTTGGCTCTGCAGAAGTTCATCAGCACCTGCTACCTGCTACAGCAAACACGACCCACATTTTTCGCCCCCCCGACCTCCTCTTGTTTTTGGAAAGCCCTTTGGCTCTCACTTATTCTGGACCAATCCTGTGTAATTCTATAACTACCACTTGAAAGAAATTTAATTTTCTACTCATTGCATTCACCTCTCTTTGAAATAGATGTGAAGGGCACTCTGCTTTATAAATTCTCCCCAAATCTAAAAGAGCACTCTGAGAGGACCCTGAGAATAGAGCATCTACACAATTCCTACCCTAAAGACATTGTGTCTCCTCTTAGATCAAGAGGCGATAGCATATATTTGGTCCTCAGTTATATAGATTTATATCTCTTGTGCTGTGCTTCTCACAGCATCTGGCATTGAGTAAGTACTGGATACGGTTTGTTGATCGTGAGTTGGGGTGTGTATGTGCGTGCACATGCGCAAAAAAGAAAGGGGGGTTCAGCAGTGAAGGCAGGCAGCAAAAAGAGAAGCCCAAAGAATTAGATCATTTCTATAATCAGTGCTGTTTACTTTTTATTACCATGGGAAAATACAGTTGCAATAGCGAATGCTTTCTGATTATAAGGGAGAGCAATACTATGTATTTTAGGTTTTCTTTCTTTTCTTTTCTTTTCTTTTTTTTTTGCCAATATAACATTTAGACACACGTTTTTGCCTTCAGTTGCAATTATCAGTAAACAGCTGTTGAAAGACTTTGTTGATAACCTTTCTAAAGACAATGTCTTTCAAAAGACCCACTTCTATTCCACCCTTTCATTGGCGGGCCGGGGTCAAAGGAACATGGAGTGTGCATATGCATCCGTGTCGCCCTGTATTTTCCCCATCTCATCTCTCCTTCTCTTTCTCCCTCTGCCTTTCCTACCCATTATTATACTATCTGGGTTTTGTCAGTTAGCCGGCACTGAAATAACGATGTCCCCGCATATTTGTATAAAATAATGCAACTGAGGGGCACCTGGGTGGCTCAGTGGGTTAAGCAACTGCCTTCAGCTCAGGTCATGATCCCGGGATCCTGGGATCGAGCCCCGAAAGGGGCTCTCTGCTCAGGGAGTCTGCTTCTCTCTCTCCCTCGGCCCCTCCTACCTTGCTTGTGCATGCTCTCTCTCTCTCTCTCTCTCAAATAAATAAATAAAATCTTTAAAAAAATAATCCAACTGAACAAAAAGAAAGTCCTCCATCTTCTTCCTTATTAACTACGTGGGTTATCAGAATGAACAATGAACTTTAAAATTGTAGACTTTAGGGACGCCTGGGTGGCTTTGTCAGTTAAGTGTCTACCTTCGGCTCAAGTCATGATCCCAGGGTTCTGGGATGGAGTCCCACATCAGGCTCCTTGCTAACGAGGAGCCTGCTTCTTCCTCTGCTACCCCTCCCTCTGCTTATGCTCTCTCTGCCTCTCTCTCTCTGACAAATAAATAAATAAAATCTTCAAAAAAATAAAATAAAATCGTAGACTTCAAATTCGAGTCCTGGATCATTCACTTACTAGGTAAGTGATGGAAATGTATTTAATCTCTACAGTTGACTTACGTGTGATGTAAGATAATAATACCTGCCTCACAGTGTTATTCTTAAGGTTCAATGAACAAATGTGGGTAGAATATGTGGCATATTGGACGTGACCTGCAACAAGTACTCAATACATACTGCGTTTTTTCTGAGATTCCCTTTGGCAGAAAAGGTAACACACCAAAACCTCAGCCTGCCCATCAGTAAAGCCGAGAATGCAGATAAAGAAAAAAAGTACAAGACTCCTATAGAACTCTGGATCTGATTTTTCTTTCAGTTATCGTATTCCCTGGCTGTGTCCTAATGGGTCAGCCTAATTTTATGGAGAATTAAGATTTTTCTGAGAGGAGAGGACATTCAAGGGTGATCTCTCAATAGACATTGGCAACCTATCCTCCATCTACACTATTTTTTCCTGTTTTTAAACATTTTTTAAAATAGCAATGAATATTGCCATTCATTGATGAGTTATGGAGAATTTCTTTGGTGTTTGTTCAATCCTTGCCACTGAGGACTCGTCATCAAAGAAAATGAAAAGAGAACTTTCCTTTCCCTCTCGCATCTAGTGTGGCTAAGTCTTTGGACTTGGAGTTCTGGGCTCAATTTCCCCAGCCCAGTGCCTTGAGGTGTTACCTCAAGGTGGGACAAACTGGATCATCCCAGAGGAGGAGGGGCATAGCCACTTGGGGTTTTAACACATGGCGGAGACACAGCATTACTCTGATGGGAGAAGGAGACCAAGCAGGGGTCGGGCTCAGTGCAGTGGACGGGGATACCACCAGCAGAGCTGCTGCCTTGGAAAGAGAACTGAGGATCTCAGGTGCAACTATTAGTCCGAAAGCTAGATGATCTTACCCGATTTTCCTGGAACATGTAAGATTTGGAGTTCTTTTCTGCTCCCAAATGATGGAAAAAGACTCACAAAAACGACTGAGATTGGAAGGCTTGCCAGTCTGGTGGTTGGAGACAGAGAATGATTTAATTTAAGACAATAAAGAAACTTCCATATCTTGCACTACAGGCTGCAGAGCCATTCATCCCCCTACTCTACTTTTAGTCCCGTTTCATAGGGCTGCCCCTTTTACTCTTAACAATACCCTTCCTGCCCTTCTAGTAAAAACAAAACCTTTGAGGATGAGGGTAAGAGGCTTCTCTTTTGTAGTGCCCCAGACAAACCTGGAAAACAGCTTCAAGAGTGGTCAGTGACCAAGTTCAGACCCCACAGTAATCAGTGACTGGTCCGGGATGTGAACATAAGTGGCTGAAATCCACCTTTGGGAGGAAAGTCAGGCATGAAAGATGCAGAGACATTGGAAAGAATTCCACCTTCTCCTTTGTTGTTGTTGTTGTTGTTGCTATGGAAACATTCAAGTCAAAACATACAGGAGTGGAGCCACACCAAGACAGAAGGGACAGAACCTACCTATTCTCCCTTCCCTTTCCACCATCGTGTAGTTGGCCGATCACAGGGTCAAGTCATCACTGACATCCCTTCAGCTCTAGAATTCTAAATATTGAGTGTTGACAAGGTACTAAGCCAGACACTGTCATGGAAAGAAAAGACTTGAAAGCTCTGGAATCATGTGTTTGACCCTACCTCTGCCGATCGCTACCCAAATTACCAGCTCCCCATGATGCCCAGAACACTGGTGGGGCCTTCAGGGACCTGTCATGTTGTTAATAATATATGGCACAAAATACTTGCTAAGAACTAGGGTGAAGGAAGAGAGGCACTCAAGGATCAACCTGCATGACCCTGCAAATATCTCCTTAAGCTTTGTGCACCACTAATAATATAATTCTGACTTTTATGCAATAACTTCCATGTTAAGTCTCAGGAAGTCTTTAAGTCTCAAGAAAAAAACCATTGGACAGTCAGGGCAGATATTAAGGTCCCGATTTAATCAACAGAGAAACCGAGTCTCGAAAAGTGTATTTGAACGAAGTTCACAGCTGACCTGAGCTGAAACCCTTCCTTTTACTACCCCTTCAACTAGTCTCAGTTCCTGTCCTTCTTAATCCCTTCCAGTTGAAAGATTTGTGTTCCTCTGAACTAGTCCAATCTACTTGACTGACTTCTGACCTATTTCATAAGATTTAGGAACTAGAAAAGTCTCGAAAGGACCTGCATACTGGGGATGCTGTTTTATTGGTAAACAGTAAGACAGTTTCCATTTCTTGAGGTCACACGACTAGGTGAGACACTGCAAATCTGGTCCACCTACATTGATGGCAAATCCATGGTCATTCTGGCCTGTCTTGCATGGCTTTCCATGGCAGCGCACTGACCAGGGATCACCGCAAGCGAACCTCATAAGTGATGAAAGACTGCTCCTCCCTCAGTGGCTCTGGTTGCAGGCAGCCTCCTTCCTTTAGCCTGATGTGCCCTAGAAATGTTACTACTCTCTATATATGCCAGGAGAGGTTTGGGAAACATCTGTGTAATTCTGAAGTGAAATTCTTCACCGTGATAATCACCATCTAAGACAGGATACTGTAAAGACAGGTGAAGTTACTACAGTCACACTTGTGTTGTCATTTTTTGCTATTTCACTGTTTACATCTCTAAACCTCTCTGTTAACCTATAACCTTTAGGACCAGTAAGAAAAAAGTATAGTTTACTTAAGGCCATGTCAAATTTTTACAGCCATGTCCAATGTAGCCACAAGGAATCTATGGTTCCCGGCTAAGAACCACCAATCACTTCTGCAGGGAGAGAGGTTTAGAGCCAGGATGGATCTGACCAAGTTTGTCCCTCTTTATAGGCCACTTGGCAAGAGAGAGAAAGAGGGAGGGAAGGAAAAAAAAAAAACAAAACGCTTCCTTT
Organism: Zalophus californianus; assembly: GCF_009762305.2. Taxonomy (NCBI): domain Eukaryota; kingdom Metazoa; phylum Chordata; class Mammalia; order Carnivora; family Otariidae; genus Zalophus; species Zalophus californianus. The sequence goes on along the minus strand of NC_045603.1, from coordinate 112,918,463 downwards.
AGCCAACTCCTCAAGATGTGAACCAAATGCCGAGCAGGAGGTTCATCTATAAATTGAACTCCTTTAAATCTAAGATCTGATCTCAGAGTTGTAGCAATTGTTTTTGCATTTTCAAAATATTCACCAACTACTCGTGCTCCAGATGGGACTACTGCCACGTAAACCCTTGAAGATCACCCAGGAATGATAACTGGCTGGAGTGGTGTGGAAATGCAGCCCCCAAAATATATGTCCAACCAGAACCTCAGGATGTGACCTGACTTAGGATAAGGGTCTTTGTGGATATAATTAATGTAAGGATCTGGAGATGAGATCCTGCTGGATGAGGGTAAGCCCCAAATCAAATGACAACTGTCATTCTAAGACACAGACAAGTATCAGGCACAGAGAGCCCAAGTGCCCAAGGCCATGTGAAAGCAGAGACAGAGACTCTGCAGGAGGTTATACAGCTTCAGGCCAGCGGCCACTAGAAGACGCCAGAAGCCACCAGAAACTAGAGGACGCCTGGGATGGATTCTCTCAAAGAGCCTCCAGGAAGAACCAACTCTGCCAACACCTTGATTTCAGACTATTGCCTTCTAGAACTGTGAAAGGATGAATTTCTGTGGCCGTAAGATGCCAAATTTGTGGCAATGTGGTAGCTCCAGTTGCCTTCTCAAGAAACCATCTATGGACTCACTCACCACAGAGCCTCAATGAAGAGGAAAGGGACAAAATGTTATTATCTCTTCTTACTGATAGAGAAACTGAGACCCAAATAGATAGTATCTCTGCCTGGTTGATAAGCCAGTGACCAAGGCAGTTCTCCTGATGCCCAGCCCAGGGGTCTACACAGAAGACTGACCCCCTCTGATGTGGGGAGAGCAGCACCTGAAAACATTTAAGGCCACATCATTACTCTGGTAAAGACATGATCAGCTACAAAAGTCCCCAGTGAGCAAAGGCCTCAAGGATCTGCTTTGCATTGTCACCAAGCAGGTTTTGATGATGTCATCTACAAATTGCAATGCTATCTCCCACCTCCTGTATTCCCATGGAGTCCAAAGTTCTGGCCACTGATGATAGCACGTGGAACCCTATCAGACTATGAGCTCCCAAAGGCTCGTAGCGTCTCTTTCCCTGTGGTACCCTTGGTCCCTAACACAGGGTTTTAAAGAAGAATGGTTGGGTAAGTGAATGAGGCCACCCTGCCTAATCCTAGCTCGACAGGGGATGGCTGACCTTTTTTGGAAGGTGTTCAGTGGAAAGTCACCAGCACGGTCATTGCAAACGTACACATATGGCCCACCAACCTGTGCTCAATCCATCAGGACCTCCCTCAAGTGGTGGTACGCCCCAAACTAGCCTTTCTCAGACTCATTCCACGGGGAAATGCCTGGCTGATGAAGTCACAAGCTGCCTCACCCGTGTGGGCCCACGTAAGCCAGGGTGGATGTGGTATGGCCATCCCAGCCTGCGAGCCTGGAAGTCCGCTCTGTTCTACCCCAGGCCAGAATCACACTGCTGCGTGGGATGAGTGTGTCTTTGGGACAAACCCTGGATCCTTTCTAATTGTTCAGCTGGGTGATGTTTAAGCACACACGCTCTTTTGCTGGTAGCCCAGTTCTTGTAGCCTGATCACGACTGGCAGAAGTTGCCAGCAAATTTCCATACTGTGGTTGTCCACCTCCGGTCTAGACAGTGGCTGTGCTCTCCTGCTCTGAGATCAGGGTGCCTGGCCACTTCAGGGAAAGAGTATCAGCTGCCCGTTCTGCTCGAGGAAGGGTCAGATACTCAGGCTGAGGAGACTCTGGTCTAATAGGGTCCTGGGGCAGACTCCTGGGGAAAGGCCAGGAGACAAAGCTGCCACAGGCACGGCACATCTGGGTTAGGAAAATCAACCGGGCAGAGGCTCAGCCTGCTTCCATGAAAGCTTTTTTTTTTTTTAATTTTATTCATTTATTTGAGAGAGAAAGCCAGAGTGAGAATGAGCTGGGAGGAGGGGCAGAGAGAGAGGGCCTGGCAGACTCCCTGCTGAGCAGAGTGCCTGATGCAGGACTCTATCCCAGGACCCTGGGATCATGACCTGAGCCAAAGGCAGATGCTTAACCGACTGAGCCACCCAGGTCCCCCCATGAACGCTTTGATTAAACCTGAGTGTTCTGTAGCCATCTAGCCAAGCTCCAGCCCTGGACAGGATTGTGCTCAAATCTTTAAGACCTGGGTTTAGCTTTTGTGCAAATGGGACATGACCATCATTCTAAACTGACAACTGACATGCGCCAGAAGTTGAAAGAGGGAATAAGGACAAATATCTTTGGGTCAGACATTCAAATACATTGCAGAGTCAAAGCACAGCAATGAGTGATGATCTTGAGTATAAATGGACATAACATTTGTGCCCCATGGCCTTGTCTTATAGATCCTCACAGCAGCCGTGGGCCTTCCATACCAAAGGCGGAAAGGAATGACAGGGACCCTGGTACAGAGTATCAATCAGTCAACACACGTGTATTCACTGCCTACCACAGGAGACGAGTTTGAGACCCACCTAAGCTTTGGAGGTCTGTAATGACAAGTGGTGTCATCTGGCCCACACCCCTCCCACATCGCAAACCCCTCTCTTCATCTCCAACTATTGGAATCCTACCCAGCCTTCAAGGTCATGTCAAAGGCAGCCTCCTTTGTGAACCTCTTTCGAATCCATCCCCAGTCCTGCCTTCCCCAATATGATCTTTCCTCTCTTTGAACCTCTCATCAGAATCCGCTTTGGAGAAGTTACTTTCAAAAGAATCAGATTCCCAACAAAGTCGTAAATCCCTTAAAAGCAGCATCATGCTTATTACTGTAGCTTCTGCAATGCTCAGCACAGGGCCCTGCTGAGCAGCTTTTAAAATGCATTTATTTAAAATTTTTCAACTGTCTGTGGATTAATAGCTGAAGATTGGAGGCGATGAAGAAAAACATTCAGAGTGGTTCTTGTCTTCCTAAAATGCCTTTTAAAGAAGGAACACACACACACACACACACACACACACACACACACAGAGATCTAAGAAGACAAAGCAGGTATGAAAAGACGAGTTAAGAGTGATGGAGTGTGGGCACCAAAAACACAATAATAAATGGACCCCTAAGACGGTCATTAAAGTTTTATTGTTAACAGAATATTTCCTTTTTTGTTATCAGAATATTTCCTTATTTATACTATATTTATAACTTATTTATATAAGTTATCCAGTCTTCCAGGAAGAAGCACAGTCACTGGACTAAAAGTTGGGAGGCCTGAGTTCTAGTCCCGGTTTTGCTGTGAACCAGCCATGTGACTCTGGATGAGGCAAAATCCCTCATGACCCAAATCTCTATAAAATTAGAGAATTCAACTAACTCATCTCTACTGCTTTATAATTTTGTACTTTTTAAAAACATTTCATTTGTACCACATCCCTTAGGTCCTTATGAGAATACCAAAAAGTAAAAGCAGCTCTCTGCTTGAGGGAAAAAGAATGATTTTTTTTTTTCTTTCTCTTTGTCCTCTGAGGTTTTCCCAACAATTTTTCATATTTCTAATTAGGATACTATATCCCTACTTCATATATCAAAAATAAACAGCTGCCCAAAATTAAAAAAAATACAAATTAGATTAGATTAGGTTAGATTTAGGGGAATGCCGAAAAATGTAAAACAAATTAAACTCTTTCAATAATTCCATATCTTGGGGGTGTCTGGGTGGCTCAGTCGGTTAAGCGTCTGACTCTCGATTTCAGCTCAGGTCATGATCTCAGGGTCATGAGATTGAGCCCTGTGTTGGGCTCCACACTGGGCATGGAGTCTGCTTAAGATTCTCTCTCTCTCCCCCTCTTCCTCTGCCCCCCACCATGCTCACTCTCTCAAAAATAATAATAATAATAATATAATAATTCCATACGTTTACCTTTGAAGGAAAAAAATAGGTCCATGTTCAACAACATTTGGTCAACACTTTGGCCCATACTTACCACAGTAAGAATGACTATCATAATAACATAGTAATAGAATTAGTAGGATAAATACAGCACTAGTAGAGTAGTTTAAGGTTTGTTGGAATTGTTCAAGCCATGACATCATGTTTTTATTTCATCATCCAGAAGTTGTTTTGGTTCAAGTTCTGAGCTAATTAAACTTTAAGACTAATGACATCATTTTCACTTCCAAACAAGTGTATGGGATGTGATGATGTGAATATTACTTGAGTAATGAAAAGGAATGATTTCTGGCTTTAGAGTTAGTCTTTCATATTTGGTAAGTATTGAGGAGAAGGAAAAGAAAGGCATGGCTTGTGAGCATGGAGTTACATTCAAGAGTAGAAAAAAGAAGAAAAAATTTTTAATTCAAAACTGGCCCATCCATATATAATGCTGGGGAAACACCTCATGTTATTGCATAAGATTACTCCCTGGGGTTTGCCAGTTTTGTATGTGTTGGGGGTTGGAATGAACATAGCACATTTCATTTAAAATATCGATTATTATCGGAAAATGGGATTCAGTATAACTATTGCCATCCAAGATTTATGCTCATGAAAATCGACTCATCCTATGCATCTATAGGACCACCTTGTAGAAAAGGCTCTTTTGTAAACCCAAACTTAATTCATTAAGCACTTTGATGACAAGGACCTCAGTAGCTAGCCAAGTACAATCATTAAGATTGGGTTTTTCTTCTTCCTCAACAGTCCCCTGTATCTGGCCTTCAAATAGTGTCCTGATTCCCCTGTGTGCACACCTGCAGCTTCCTCAACCTCCCTCAGAGGGTTCCATGCCACACTCTCCATGCCCTGCACCGTCGTTCAAGGTGCTAATACGGGTCTTCATTATATATTTATTTGCAAGATTATTTGATTAATGTAATTCAATGTCCCACCACTGGAACCACAGTAGATTAGAAGCTCCTTGAAGGTAGGGACTGGCTTTGATTGACTCCCCAGAGCCTAGCATGGTACCTAGCATGTAGTAGACACTCAACCAAGTTTCATGAACTTGCAAAAGGCTGCACGTGGTGCTTGTGCTGTTTTCCAGATGCTGACCTTGTAGGATAAAGAAAGTCACACAGGTGCCTAATAGAGTCTTTTACACATGTGTCTGAGTAGCCCTGCTTTTGTATCACTGCTCTGATACCAATGTCTGGGCAGGACAGCACACATTTTGGAGGCCAGTGGGGCTTATTCAGGTTATATTATCATTTATCTTTTTTTTTTTTTGGTTGATACTTGACTCCCCAAGAGGTGCGTATGCTTTTTGAGTGCAAGGACTTATGTGGAATTCACCTCCTAGGTTTGGCACTAAAAGGACGTGGGCCCTTTGCCCTCAAGAGCTTCCAGTCTAGGAGGGGCCAGTGTGGATACCATTAACTCTAATGTGATCAAATTTCTACTTCTGTTGTAACATTCCCTGAATGATCCAGGAGAACTGAGGAGGGAGAGGCTTCTCAGATGATGTGATATTGGGTCTGTGACTCTGAAGGATGAATGATGATGGTGGCAAAAAGAAAGGCTGGCCTGCTAAACTCGTCGGTGGAGGCTAGTGCCTCTTGACTCAGCTCACCCTACTTCCCAGAGACCGATGAGTGTCAAGATTCTTGGCATCTTTTATGATGCCTACTTTGAATGCTCCATGTCTCTGAATCTGCAAGAATTGTAGGTTCAGAACGGTAGTCTGTCTCCTCCCTCTGCCTTCAGACATGAATGGCTCTGTGGTTATTTTTTTTTTTTAAAGATTTTATTTATTTATTTGACAGAGACACAGCGAGAGAGGGAATACAAGCAGGGGGAGTGGGAGAGGGAGAAGCAGGCTTCCCGCGGAGCAGGGAGCCCGATGCAGGGCTCGATCCCAGGACCCCGGGACCATGACCTGAGCTGAATGCAGATGCTTAACGACTGAGCCACCCAGGCGCCCTGGCTCTGAGGTTATTAAAGCATGTCAGCATCTAATACCAACTGCAGATGTCACTGCTACTACTCGAGTCTCCTTCCAAGCCAATTCTTATCTGGCATAAGATTATAAAGGCAAGCATGCAAATAAATGAGATATAATGACTTTGTTACTGTGTCGATAGGGATGTTGCGACTGTGAAGTTATCCATTGTCTGGAGCCAAACTGTCAGCTTTGAATTTCCAAGGCTTTTATTTGCCTCCATTCCATTCTCCTCTGTAATCTTTGGCCCATTGCTGGGACTTTTTCTACAGCCCGGGTAGAAAAAGTCAAGGTGTGGTGCCAAGGCCAATTTATTTCTTCTCCTGAGATGCTCAATTCCCCACTTAGTGGAAGCTGGCTTGCAGGAGTTGGTGCCTCTGAGAAATTCTCTCCTCGGCCCAGGTTCGCCAAGGCCCAGCTCCTGGGAGGTCCCTCCCTTACCTCACAGAGCCAGGAAGGTTCCCACCTCGCAGTCCACGTGCAATTGTCAAGTCTTTCTGATCATTTACTTACAATTAGGCTTGAACCCAATGTGAAAGCAGTGTGCGTGTGTTTTTCAGTCTAACTTCCTGTGGAACACACTGACAGTTTCTGACAACTTGAATTTTATCTTTCCACTCTGGGAGCCACACAGCCGAGCTCTATTTCTTAGTCAAACAAACGAACTACAGAGGGTCCATTCTGTGGCTGCTTCAAAACAGGAAGCGGAGGTTAGTGATGGCAATAGCTGCTTTTACATAATGAGGGATGCTTGGGGCTGCGGGGTCTGCTCCCCTCCAGCCAGGGAGCCTTTGTTCGGCTCGGACCGCCACACCCTCAGACCTGGACGACCAGGCTCTTTTCCCAGGACAAATGCCCGGCCCCCACATCTGGCACACATTCTGCACTGCCCTTCCTGAGCTCCGAGAGCCTACAGAACCATGGAGAACATTGCCAAAGACACTCCCCACTCATCCACTCTCTGATGGGTCTCTAGCGGGTGTTTGCCTCCGGGCCCCACGTAGGTGGGCCCAACCACAGAGGGAAAGCTCCGTGACCTCTTACGGATCCCACCAAAGGAAGAAGAGAACTCGTCCAGAGGGTCCAGATGTGAGTGATCGGGGGACAAGAAGGCGGAGAATGACACCGGCCACCTCTCCTCACCTCCACCGTCACCCTCGCTGGGTGCGGCGAGCGCTTCCCTTTGGAACTTTGGCTCCAGTGACACAAAGAACCTTCCAGAAGGCCACAGGGAGGTCCACATTTGAAACACTGATCATTTCCCCTGCTGCTGAGAAGCACGCCAGAGCAACCTAACCTCGGCTTCACCTTGGGTAATGCGACCTTGGCTTGCGGAGGTTTGAAAGAGTAAACTCCCGATAGGCCTCCTGAGAGCTCTGTGCGGCTCATTTATGAAGCTTTAAAACAATCACAAGTCTTCTGCAAAAGGCCTTCAGGGGCCACCCACTCCGGACATGAATCATTTGTATGCGTATCTGTGCATCCCCCAAGAATGCCACCCACGGGCTGCAAGGACCCAGGGGCTTTCGAAGGGAAATTTCAGGCAGGGAAAGAGGCCCTTTCTCGGCCTGGTTCACTGCTCTTTGGAGGGTATGTATCCTTCAGGCTGCGAAGGAGTCAGAGCAGACCTCCTGTGAAATCCTTCCTGGCCACCTACACAGAGTTAGTAACACCAGTAGGCACTCGGTTTCCTTATCTCCTACCCTGGATTTCCTAACCCAAGACAGCGCCCCAGAGAGCAAGACAATTATGACCAAGGGGCTTAGGCTCCAAGTTAACATATGAATTTCCCAATCAAAGGTTATTTAAGAGAACAACTTTAGAAGATGAGTTGTATGCAAATTTTCATTCCTACTTTTAAAAGAAAGTAGAAAGTTGGCACCTCTGTCAAAAGTCACCAAGAGAAATTGGAAGCCCATTCTTCCCCAAGCACCTTGTATAGCTGAACAGTTCCAGAGCCTTAACTACCCCACCATGTCTAGGGTACCCAAGCCCTGTGCCCAAGCAGAAATACATTGCTTCATTTGTCTGAAAGAAAGAAAGAAAGAAAGAAAGAAAGAAAGAAAGAAAGAAAGAAAGAAAGAAAGAAAGAAAGAAAGAAAGGAAGGAAGGAAGGAAGGAAGGAAGGAAGGAAGGAAGGAAGGAAGGAAGGAAGAAAGAAAGAAAGAAAGAAAGAAAGAAAGAAAGAAAGAAAGAAAGAAAGAAAGAAAGAAAGAAAGAAAGAAAGAAAAAAAAGAAAGAAAATCAGGCAGAAAGATAGTTCAAGTTGCAGAAATGCAGACCTCGAGCTATAAGCACAACTGATTTATTCCATGCTACTTTCTGCCCAAAAAATGTTAAGATAAGCTTAATTTGATTATAAAGAGACTTATACGCCCACCAAGTAGAGGTTATGAATAATTTGGGGATGAGATTGGCTTTCAAAATGGAAAATGAACTTCAATCTGTCAGGTAAAAATGGTCCTGTGAATTAATAATGCAAATAGCATGGTGCTTTCTGAGTGTGGCTATAAAAGAATTAAGTTACCTCCTATTGTGTCAAGCTGTGGATTAACTTCAATGGTCAGAGGCTCCCAGGATCCAGGAGTCAGGGTCTGAACTCCTTCTGAGAAAAATAAATGTCAAAGCCTGCCCTACCACTGTGTGAGGCATCCTACTACCCCCACTGCATAGCAACCAGTCCCCGTGGGGGGAGATCTGACTTTGAGCAGAAGGAAGTGCCCAGAAACCTTAACAACATTGTGAGGAGTTTATGTAAAAACAATATGAATATTTAAAAGGCTTAGCATCCGATCAAAAACGGACTGGATAAGATCAGCTCGGGCAGGTAGTATAGTGGCCATTACCCTTCATAATCATTTCTGGAGAACACAGATACAGGCAAAAGTCAACTGGGGTGAACACTTTAATTAAGAGGATAGGTCCTACTCTGGAAAACAGTATGGAGGGTTCTCAAAAAGTTGAAAATAGAGCTACCATATGACCCAGCAATTGCACTACTGGGTATTTACCCCAAAGATACAAATGTAGGGATCCGAAGGGGTGCGTGCACCCCGATGTTCATAGCAGCAATGTGCACAATAGCCAAACTGTGGAAAGGGCCAAGATGTCCATCGACAGATGAATGGATAAAGAAGAGGTGGTATATATACACAATGGAGTATTATGCAGCCATCAAAAGGAATGAGATCTTATCATTTGCAAGACGTGGATGGAACTGGAGGGTGTTATGCTGAGTGAAATAAGTCAATCAGAGAAAGACATGTATCATATGACCTCACTGATATGAGGAATTCTTAATCTCAGGAAACAAACTGAGGGTTGCTGGAGTGGTGGGGGGTGGGAGGGATGGGGTACCTGGGTGATGGACATTGGGGAGGGTATGTGCTATGGTGAGCGCTGTGAATTGTGCAAGACTGTTGAATCACAGATCTGTACCTCTGAAACAATACATTATATGTTAAAAAAGAAGAAGAAGAAGAAGAAGATAGCAGGAAGGGAGAAATGAAGGGGGGGAAATCAGAGGGCGAGACGGACCATGAGAGATGATGGACTCTGAGAAACAAACTGAGGGTTCTAGAGGGGAGGGGGGTGGGGGGATGGGTTAGCCTGGTGATGGGTATTAACGAGGGCACTTACTGCATGGAGCACTGGGTGTTATATGCAAACAATGAATCATGGAACACCACATCAAAAACTAATGATGTGTGGTGATTAACGTAACACAATAAAAAAAAAATCCACAAAAAAGAGGATCGGTCCTCAGGTCTGCATTTAGGACCTCCATTTGGCCTGGGTGGGTCATCTCTGAAGCCCTTGTTACTCCCAGTTGTCACAACGGTGCTCCCCCACGCCTTCGGGGAAACACTCAATGGGAGAGCAGAGGGCCACAAATTGGGAATATAGTGGCAAGAAGTGCACTGTGGGTCACAGAGTGGGGGTGGGGGGGCATTCAGCGGTGCAGTGACAGGAAGTAGCCTTGTACAAAGGTGCCGTCTTCATTCCCTGCCACTGTGGAGAGTCCCTTAAACTTAGCAAGAACTTATTTCCAACACAAAATAAGCCCGAAAGGAAATGAATTGGGGAAGACACCTCCCCAAGGCCTTTGGCCTCTCCCAGCCTCCACGCCCATGTTTCCAGAAGGTAAATGCCCACCTCTGTGATGGGTTTTTCTCAAAGTCTCCTCCTCCTCCTCCTTCATTACTGCCTCCAGGAGGTAATGAACTTGCCTAGATGGTATTTTGCAGAGGAAGCCTGGGAGTGATTTTGAACACAATGGGTCTTTACAAGCTTCAGCCAGTGCCCTCCCACAGCTGTCTCATTTGCTCCTCAGATGGGCCCATGAGGTAGGGACACACTAGAGCCGGCTTTCTTTATTACAGAAGGAAGTGATCAGATCATTGCAGCCTGTTGATAAATTGCACCCCACCCTTCCTAAGGGTGAAATAAAACAGGAAACAATGGAACTGAGGGACGTGGGAAGCCTGGGAATGATGCAAAGGAAAACCAACTTTGTTTGCAAAATATGAAGAAGTCAAGGGTGAGGACGCCTCCTCTGGGATCCGCGTGTGCAAACTACTGTCCTATCCCCTACCACGTGGATGTTAATGCTCCAAATGCCACATCTGCAGCATTTTGGGTTCCCAGGCCTTACTCCTGCCTGGGACATAGTGGCAACTTGCTAAGTGTTCCTGAATTAGCAGCATTACCCTGAAAGTAAACAGCCACAAGGAGAGGCCAATAAGCATTTATTTAGGATCAAAGAAGCTCAAGTCTGGGAGCACAGATCAGGAAGAAAGCGAAACAGTGCCCTACCTGTAGGGTGAAAGCAAGGGGTTTTGATATGAAAAAGGAAGGTGGAGGGGCAACTCCATGAGTTAAGAAGAGAAAAAAAAGGCCCGGCTACTCTTGGCTATACGTTGATGGACTACCGATTCTATTTTCGGTAAAGTCCACAACCATCAGCCTTGTGACCAGGATGTCCCTTTTTTGGACTTCTCAAGCAATTGCTTAAAACAATTGCCGTTTTGCCTAATCCAAAGATTCTGGCCCCATTCAAACAAAGACCCGGTAATGCACTTTCTCTGCAGCGGCCATTCCTGCTTTATTTTAAAATGGCTCCAGTCATGTCCATTTTTGCACAGCAGGTACTAAAGGACATACGTTGGAACAGGTTGAACTTAGATTGTTAAAAGAAAGGTGTCTCTGCACTTCCCGCAGCCTGTCCACAGAGAATGATTTGAATGAGGATAAATGTGAAGGCAGAATTCCTGAAGAAAATCCCAGCAGACAAAGGAGGTAGGAGTCTAGGTTGTTCCGCAGAATCCTCAACAATCTTCGCAAATACAAGCCGCCATCTTAGCTTTGGATGAGCAAAGATGCACTTTCTTCGAGGTAGGAGCATGGGGCAGCCATTCATGCAGGTTAAAAAGGAATTTAGCAGGCTATTAGAGGACCCTCCCTGAAATCTCTCTGGTTGGGATGGGAACTCTGGCCAACGGAGTTCTCCCAAACATATATAGATACATTGAATTTCAAGCCTGTAGAAAGCCATTTTGCTTTTATTTATTTTTTTTGAAAAAAGAATTTTCCACCCAAAATTTGAATTCAGAAATGTTTCATTTCTAAATAGAAAACTAAAGAATATGAAAAAGATATACTTTTTATTTTTATTTATTTATTTAGAGCGAGAGTGAGCAGGGAAAGGGGCAGAGGGAGAGAGAGAGGTACCCCAATGATATACTTTTTAATAATAACTTTTGTGCTAGTAGCTAAAATACTGAGCGGAATTTTTTGTTTATTTTGGGGAGAATAGCTTACAATATGTTTGTCCTAAACTTCAGCAATCTTATGGATATCAAGTTTGGTTGCTAATTTACCACTCTGCTTCTTAGATTGATGAAAGGAGCTTTCTATTTTCAGCCAGAAATGCTATGGGATAGAAGAATTTGGGGAGATTTGAAAGAGAACTGTCAAGGCAAGCATTACAGATAGGCTAAAACAAAGAAAAAAGGTGCTCTACTTTCTCCAAATAGCCCCATACCCCTACCATGCCTATACTCCCTGGGGTCTGAGATTATTGCAACAGTATAAAGGAATAAACAAAGCATCCAGTACCCATTTCCACAAAAGTCTTACAGCTGTAGGCTCTCCTCAGCTGAGACTAGCTCCTTTGGGTTCTTTAGTTACAGAAAATGTTCCATAATAACTTCAATATCATTCTTCAATTCTTTGTTCCTTTGTTCGCCTTCCTAGCAGTACCCCTCCTTAACCACTCATTAGTCTGGCACTCATTCATTCATTCATTCATTTGTTCCTTTCATAGTAGGAATTGAGTAACATAAGGTCCTGGTGCTCATGTAACTTGCATTTCTTAGTGGAGGCCAGCAATCAAGCAACAAGCCCAGAATTAAATACAATGAAGCATCTGGGGGTTTCCTGCAGGATGAAGAGAAAGTAATTTCATTGACCCCAGAAAAAAATATACCCCCTTAAGTGTAAATGGTATAAGGTGTAGGGCAAAAGAAAGGCCTTGTTCAGATCCAGAAATCCAAGGGCAGCCTGTGATTCCACATTCCCATTAGTAGGACCTTGCTGGTCCTTAGAGCAGCTCTGTGCTAATGCATCTTACAGCGCTGTGCTCACAGGCCCCACGAAGTGACTTCTTTCTAGCCAAGGAATTATTTATGCCTCAGGAATCCACTTAAATGAAATGACAGCTGGAAAATCCATCACAGGACATTTCCAGAAGGAAACCCAGCCAGGAGAGAGCAGAGTGTGCACCCAGGCCTGGTCCACCTGTGCCTGGACATTTTTACCGGCGACTCTCACAGGTCCTCTTGAACCCTGGTCACATTTTTTGTTTCACGGGGCCTCAGGCAGAGGCTGCCTTTTTTTTGTGTGTGTGTGTGTGCCTTTTCAGGGTGTTTATAGGTTCCACCTGCAGCCAATCAGAAGCGGGCAGAAGTGCACATGGAATCACTGCTTGGCCTATGGTGATTTGCTTTAAGAAGAGGTCTGCACCACCATAGAGCTTGCTGGTGGTGATACCACCACAATCTGATTCTCTGACATGTACAAATCTCAGCACCCACAGCTTTAATGTCTACGGGCACTCTCCACAAACAATCCCAAAGGGCTATGGCATGGGTGCTGGGTGATCCTGATGAAGCCTAAATCCAGGGACCACAATGTAAGAGCTCCATGAGGGAAAGCATTTTGGTTTGCCAATGATAGCCTAGCTATCTGCCCAGGGTCCACATTCAATCCAACCTCATCATTTTAGATGTCACACAGTAACATTACATATTTAATAGGTCCGTGAATCAAAACATTGTTTCTTAGTTTAAAAAAAAAAAAAAAAAGCTCACATCTTGAAGGAGAAAAACAAGCTGGAGCACTTAAACCACCAGATAACAAACACTGTTTTAAAGCAATAGGAATTAGGACAGTGAGTTTCAGCACAAAGATAGACAAACTGACCAACTGACAAATTTGGAGGTCAGAGACACACCAGCTCCTAATATGATTACCTGATTCTGACAAAGGTGATACTACCATTTCATTGAAAAGGGATCCAACAATAAATAATGATGCTGGATCAGTTGGGTATTCTTTGGGGAAAGAATGTATCTTGACATTACATCATACACACACGAAAATGAATTCCAGATGGATGGTAGATGTCAAGGTGAAAGGTAAAATAATAAAAGAGAAAAACATAAGAAAGCATCTTTATGAACTTGGGATTGACAAAGGCAACTTAAATGGGACATAAAAACACTATTCATAAAAGAAAAATGCAGTACATTGGATTATATTAAAAGTAACAACTTTTGTTTTTCAAAAGACACCATTAAGAGATTGTAAAGGGCAACCCATAGATTAGATACTAACTATATATATATAGTTAGTGTATATATATATATATATATATATATATATATATAACAAAGGACTCATACCAAAAATATATGAAGCTCTCTTAAAAATCAATTTTTTAAAAGTTAGCCAGTAGAAAAAGTGACAAAAACTTGACAAGATACTTCTAAGTGAGATGTCCAAATGGCTAGTGAACATATAAAAAGATGCTCAGGGCACCTGGGTACCTCAGTTGGTTGAGCATCCTACTCTTGGCTTCGGCTCAGCTCGTGATCTCATGGGTCTACACTCAGTGGGGCGTCTGTTTGCTTGAGATTCTCTCTCTCTCCATCTATCTCTGCTCCTCCCCCCGCTCTCTCAAATAAATAAATAAATCTTTTTAAAATTTTTTAAAAAGATGCTTAACTATTAGTCATCAAGGAGATACAAATTGAAACCACAGTTAAGTTCTGCTATGCACCACCAAGACAACTAAAATTTCAGTAAAATATGCTAAATATTAATAAGAATGAGGAGCAACCAGAACATCCCCACACTGCTGTTGAGAGTGTTAATTGGTGCAACCATTCAGGAAAACCATTTGGCATCATCTCCTAAAGCTAGCACATGCATACCTTTGATGGGCAACAGAAATGTGTGAATTGCACACCCAAAGACATGTCCCTGGACTTTTAGAGCAGGTTTGTTCATTGGAGCTAAAAACAAAATCACCTAAGTGCCCCACACCAGTAGAATGGAAGAGTGCTTGTATCATACGCACACCACGGAATACTATACAACAATGAGAAAGAATAATATACAATTATTCACAACAATATGAGTGAAACTCACAGTCACACTATTGAACAAATGAAGGCAGACATAAGAGAATATTATCCACCCTAAGTCCATGTATAAAACAGGTACAAACAGGTAAGATAATGGCCACTCTTTTGGGAGGAGTGACTGGAAGATGACCCCAAAGAGTATTCTGTTTCTTATTCTGGATTCTGGTTTCATGAATGTGTTCAATTTGTGCATATTCATTCAGCTTATGATACGTGCACTTTTCCAGTTACATATTATGCTTCAATAAAAAGTTATAAGCAAACAGCAGCTCTTGTTGATATTCCCACAGTAAAGACATATGTGTATATATATATCAACTCTGCAGAGTCATGACATCCAATTCAAGACCTAAAGTGTGCTCAAAATCTGATTTTAATGTATTTTCTCTAATAACGTAAGAGTTGGAGAAATATACCACATACCAGCTCCAGAGGGTTAGGTTATGTGCACAATCACAGGAGGTGGCATGAGGTTTGCATTACTAATGCACTAAATAAGTATAATAGGAAAAATATGATGCCCAAAAGAGAGCCAACTGCTTCTGCTGCCATGGAACTGCACTGAAATGGAGAAAAGCTCAGAAATGTTACCTGGAAATTTCATGGCAGAAAGCCCATGCTACAGTTTTATTCTCAGGTTGGGGAAAATGCTAAGGTTTTTAGCCAAGTGTCTATGACACCTCATTGCATTGCTAATTTTTTTAAAACCTGTAACTCTGGTCTCTCTGACTAGACTGTAAGCTCATTAAGAGCAGGGGCTTATTCTATGTCCTCCTTAAACTCTAGGCACACGAGTGTCATTTTTATTTTTTGATAGTTAAATGTATTCACAGAGGGATCTTCAATTCTGAAATTGGACAGAATGCATTTGAGGCAGAGATGGAGGTTGTTGGTGGCAGAGATGGTGGGTTGGATGATATGTAGGTGACTGAGCTGATAAGTTGATTCTTTGAGCTTCTTTTGTCCTTTCTGGCAGAATGGCTGGTTGGAGAAGGGGAAGGGGAGACTCCAAACTCTGACTCGTGTTTGCAGGTATGAATCAAGGAGGATTAAGTGATGAAAATACTCCTGAGCCAACCACAGAAGCTCATTGCAAAATTGCTCACAAAATGTGGTCCCAGTGACTTAAACCTTTTGTCATATCTGGGACTTCAGGTTTCAATTGTTATGGGTTAAACTGTGTCCCTACAGCCACCAAATTCGCATGTTAAAGTTTTAGCTTCCCATACTTCAGAATATGGCTTTATTTGGAAGTAGGGTTGTTACAGATGTATTAGTTAAGATTTGATTGTACTGAAATAGAATGGGCCTCAATCCAGTATGACTGGTGCCCTTATAAAAGGGGAAAATTTGAACACACACACACACACACACACACACACACACACAGAGGGAGAACACCACTGGGGGGTGATGCTTCTACAAGCCAACAAACAGTAAAGATTGCCAGAAACTACTAGAAACTTGGAGAGAGGCACGGAATAGATTCTCTCTCATAGCCCTCAGAAGGGTACAACCCTACTGAGACCTCGATCTCAGACTTCTAGCTTCTAGAGCTGTGAAGCAATAAATTTCAGTTGTTTAAGTCACCCAGGTGGTGGTACTTGGTTATAGCAGCCCCAGCAAACAAATACCCCAAGTATTGAGATTTCAATTGTCCATTGTAAATCATGGACTTCCAGCAATGCACAAGAGCATGTTAGCAGCATTTGTAATGAAATCAAAGCTATGTGTATCTCTATTGAAATTTCAGAAAGAGTTATTTCACCTCTGAAAACAAACCAAATATTTTGCCAGTGTTTCCCCCCAAGTCTCCAAAGTTAATGTGTCCTCAGTGATCCCATTAAGGCCCAGTCCCCTCATTTTAAAGATGAAGATGTTGAGGACCAGGGATGTAAAGTGACTTGCCCAAGGTAAGTTAGCCTGTTGGAGACAGAACTGAGAATCCTGGCTTCCAACTCCCAAGTTAGAGATTTTTTCCATGGATTGCACTCCGGCCTGTGAAAATCTTATGCAGACAGACAAGAGAAAGGTACAGTCTTCCTTTGAGTTGCAGCTATGAGCAAAGTGGCAGGAATCCCACCAAGGCCCTGGAGAAACCATTACTCACACCGTAAAGATTAAAAAACAGAAGTAGCAAAATACTTCAATATTCCCAGTCCAGCATAGTCCAAAGAAGAAGAGAAGAGGCCAAAATCTAATTATGCCTCTGAATCTTTGCTTAATCCCACAAGCTACTTGGCATTCCTATATTTTCAACATTTTGGGGGATTCCAATTTGGAACTAAACACATTGGTATGTTTAATTTCAGACTTGTAACAAATCACATGTTCCAAACCACACAACTCTACCTCAAGATAATTTTCCCCAGTGGGAGAAAATATAATACAGTAGCAGCCAAAATGCGTACATTAGTTGAAAACACTGACATTCCCAACTTAAGTCTTATGCCACTATCATCTCTCTCTCTCTCTCTCTCACCCTTCTCCACTCTCTCTGAATCATTTCCAGCTCTTTGATTCTGCCAGAAAATGAAAGAAAAGAGACTTTCATGCCAAAACCTAGATGATGGATCAATTGACCTTGAAATCATGTTCTGTAAATTCATGATTATGGTGAGTGAACTTGAGTAGCAGAGAGGGCTGCTGGAAAAGTGCTTTTCACTCTGAAGGGTAGAAAAGCAAGAATGATAGCAAGGTTTGCCTATCAGACTATACAACATTGATATGACTAGAAAATTGCATCTTGGATAGTACATCCCAACTTTTTAGTATTCTGATGGCAAATGAAAATAAATAGTTCACATTTGGCAGACAAGTAGTTAATATTGACCACTCTAGAGGCCAATGAGATTTTCAGGAAAAAAAACCAAAAACTGTCCTAATTACAAAGGGAGGGAAGTGCAGGGTTTTTTTTTTTTTTTTTTTAAGATTTATGTATTTATTTTAGTGAGAAAAAGAGAGCGAGTGAGCACGCAAGTGCAGGGGGAGAGGGGCAAAGGAAGAGAGAGAATCTCAAGCAGACTCCTCACTGCGTGTGGAGCCCAAATACGGGTTCTCTCTCACAACCCTGAGATCATGACCTGAGCCGAAATCAAGAGATGGACGCTTAACCGACTGAGCCACCCAGGTGCCCCAGGGCAGTTTTTAAAAACACAATAGATTGGGGCACCGGGTGGCTCAGTTGGTTAAGCGTCTGCCTTCGGCTCAGGTCATGATCCCAGGGACCTGGGATCGAGCCCCACATCGGGCTCCCTGCTCAGCGGGAAGCTTGCTTCTCCCTCTCCCACTCCCCCTGCTTGTGTTCCCTCTCTCTCTCTCTGTCTCTGTCTCTGTCAAATAAATAAATAAAATCTTTAAAAAAATAAAAATAAAAACACGATAGATTGAAAAAGATCTGACAGGGTAGCTTTTAAAAGCTGTTAATATATCCAATCTGTAAAGTGTCTACATAATATTTTTATGATTTATAATAATTATATTCAAAATGAGTATTTGACTATAAGCCAGTGGCCTTAGATAATAGCTTATGTAAATATTTTATTAATAATTTCACATTTGGCATATCAAAAGCACAATGAGATATCACCGTACATCTGTCAGAATGGCTCAGATCAAAAACACAAGAAATAACAAGTGTTGGGCGCCTGGGTGGCTCAGTTGGTTAAGCGACTGCCTTCGGCTCAGGTCATGATCCCGGAGTCCCGGGATCGAGTCCCGCATTAGGCTCCCTGCTCAGCAGGGAGTCTGCTTCTCCCTCTGACCTTCCTCTCTCTCATGCTCTCTACCATTCTCTCTCTCTCAATAAATAAAAAAAAATCTTATTAAAAAAAAGAAATAACAAGTGTTGGCAAGGATATGGAGAAAAAGGAACACTCATGTACGATTAGTGGGAATGCAAACTGATGCAGCTGCTGTGGAAACAGTATGGAAGTTCCTCAAAAAATTAAAAATAGAATTACCATCTAACCCAGTAATTACACTACTGGGCATTTACCCAAAACAAAAACACTAATTTGAAAAGATACATGCACCCTTATGTTTGTTGTAGCATTATTTTCAATAGGCAAGGTATGGAAGGAACCCAAATGTGCACTGATAGATGAATGGATAAAGAAGATGTGGTAGATATACATGTTGGGATATTACTCAGCCATAAAAAAGAATGAAATCCTGCCATTTACAACAACATGGATGGGACTGGAGGGTATTATGCTAAGTGAAATAAGTCAGACAGAAAAAGACAAATGCCATATGATTTCACTCACGTGGAATTTAAGAAACCAAGCAAATAGTAAGAAATAGAGAAATAAAAACCAGCCTCTTACGTACAGAGAATAAACTGGTGGTTGCCACAGGGAAGTTGGGTGGGGGATGGGTGAAATAGAGGAAGGGGATTAAGAGGTACACTTATCTTGCTGAGCACTACATAGTGTATAGAAATGTTGAATCATTATATTATACTCCTGAAACTAATATAATACTGTATATTAATTACACTTCAATTAAAAAGAAAATTTAAAAATAATAATTTCACATTTATTATTTTGCCGGTCTTTTCCTTTGAGATGAAACGGTGGTAGATTGGCATAAACTAACACAATTTAAAATCTACCAGATAAAACTGGTATAATTTTCCCTGTCAATTCATCCAGCAAATACTTTTGCTACACCAAGACCAGAGTGAGGATAGAATCCTCAGGACTTGTCTTCATCCCTGCCCCTGCCCCAGTGCTGAATCCACAGCTCTGTTGGGGTAACTGATGCAAAATAGGTATTCATTCAACAAATAGTCAGAGAGAGTCACTGTGTACATATGATGGGTCAATAGAAAATGCATTTGTAAATTAATTTTTAGGAAAGAAACCTTCCCATGCTCACCAAACCTGAATGCTCAGTACATCCCAAAGTATTTGAAATTATGCCTTTCAAAAGAGAGCTTTCCCTGGAAGAATAATGGCCAAAGAGACGCTACCTACTGGCTGTGGTGTGGCAGTTCTGTAGGGCAAGAATCTCAGAACTGGATCTGTGCAGCCCTGGGGCTACATGAGGACAGAGCGAATCCATTTTCAGATTCTCGACTCCCACACATGTCCTTTACTAAAACTGCCCAGAAGAGAGCCTGCATTTTCCTGTTCTCCTCTTTCATCTTGCCTTTCACACTTACTCTTCCCTCATTTTACTAAGGTGCCTTATCCCACTCCACATCTCACTGGACATGCATTTCCCTAACACATAAAAATGCAACCACAGAACACAGCGGTGGGGGGAGCCTCTCGTTAATCTGGGTTCCAAACCCATTCCCTTCCTTCTCATCTCCTTGAGATGTGGTTCCAATGTATGTTTACTTTCAAGTTTTTAAAATAATTATTTATAATTATATTCATATTTTATATTTATATATTCATAATATATTATTTATAATATATTGTTATAATTATAAATGTTTATAATAAGTTTAATAATTATTTATAAAAATATATATGTTTTCATAAACTGCTTACTAATAATAACTATATTGATAGCTGTTGAAGAAAGGAATGAAAGTATTTTTGGACTTTCATTTGATATTCTTGTATTTGGTGAGGCATGTATGAGAGAGTTACCAGTAAGGACCTTTCCAGCAAAAAATACATTAGGATAATATTTGGGGATGTAAATGAGATACAAATATGATTTCAAATAAAATTTCCCACTCCTAAAGAACTGGGTCACGCAGATGAATGGATAAAGAAGATGTGGTATATATACACAATGGAATATTATGCAGCCATCAAAAGGAATGAGATCTTGCCATTTGCAATGACGTGGATGGAACTGGAGGGTGTTATGCTTAGTGAAATAAGTCAATCAGAGAAAGACATGTATCATATGACCTCACTGATATGAGGAATTCTTAATCTCAGGAACAAACTGAGTGTTACTGGAGTGGTTGGGGGTGGGAGGGATGGGGTGGCTGGGTGATAGACATTGGGGAGGGTATGTGCTACGGTGAGTGGTGTGAATTGTGCAAGACTGTTGAATCACAGATCTGTACTTCTGAAACAAATAACGCAACATATTTTAAGAAAAATGAAAAAGAAGAAGATAGCAGGAGAGGAAGAATGAAGGGGAGTAAGTCAGAGGGGGAGACGAACCATGAGAGATGATGGACTCTGAAAAACAAACTGAGGTTTCTAGAGGGGAGGAGGGTAGGGGGATGGGTTAGCCTGGTGATGGGTATTAAGGAGGGCACATTCTGCATGGAGCACTGGGTGTTATGAACAAACAATGAATCATGGAACAGTACACCAAAACAAATGATGTAATATATGGTGATTAACATAACAATAAAAAATTTAAAAAAAACATAAAAAAAAAAGAACTTGGTCACGTATTTTTTAATGAATGCTGTTAGATATCAAATAGCTGTATATTCAGATTCTACTAGATCTATTTAAAGAGAACTGTAAGGGGCTTATTTCCAATGCCCATGTTTATAATAGACTGGAGATTTACATCTTTTATAACTACTCGTGTTTATGATGAAAAATTTTAGATGCCAAATTAAAAGTGGCCCAGCAGATATGTACTTTTTCAAAATCATTTTAGGACAACTTGAACAAAAAATCGAAGGCATGAGCTTCTAGTGGTTGGAGTGAGAGGGAAAATCAGAAAGAGAAGCAAACCATGTCGAATGTTGAGCTGAGCGTTCACTTGACGCCCATCGGTAACAGGAGGCACAAAGTTACCAAGGTCTCTTAAGTCAGAGTTAAGAAATGCTCAGAGTGAGTCATGGCAGGTTTCTACAGTCTGAAGCTGAGGGGAGAGGTATATCAAATGTGTGTAATCAGACAATAATCACTCTGGAGTAAAAGCAATCCATATCTCCCCATGGGTTCTGAACTTGACATACTCCCTTCCACTCAGAGGATAAAGCACGTGGTGGTTTTAAAACTCCATAGTAAAAGCTAGGGCTAGAAACAAATAAATGGGGTGGTTATTCACACACATAAAAATTTATGCTGGAGTTCTTTCGGTTATGGAAGCTAAATATTAACTTTAATATTTATAATCTTCCTCGTAAGAGCTAAAATAAAAATCTCAGATTGATCAGAGTATTCATAGTATTCGATTTTAGTTAATTGTCCCTGTCTGGAAAAGCAAATAGGTTTTCCACAGTGTGTGGTTTTCACAAGTGTGTTAAAAGCCACTGACTGGAAAAAATAATGAACGCAACTTCATTTCTTCTTTCCTGCTTTTGGATTAAGAAGAAAACAATGACTGATATTCACTCTGAAATGCATTTCGCAGATAAGCTCTCTAAAGCAATGTATTTATAAAATGGGGTTTCTTTAAGGAGATCTAGAGAAGGCATTCCCAGAAAGGGCACAGTTCTTAAAAAGAACTTCCGGTTGCAAGGGATACCCATGAGAACATGGTCGACTCAAGGCCATGTGTGCTGCTGGCCTCTGGGGCTTCTCCCCCTTCATTGCATGGCACCCCTCTCCAGTTCCCTCATGTCTTCATGTTCCTCTGGACTTTTTTGGAAACCCTGAAACTGAACTCTTAATATTAAGCCCCCAAATACACAGAGACCACATACCTATGTCCACTGGGCCTCTGTATTTTTACATCACTCATGGTGCAGGAAACTACCCAGCTGTTGAAGTGAGAAAACTGGCAATCATCTAAGAGTCCACCTTTCCCTCTGTCTTCTCCATGATCTGTGAATTCCTTCTCCTGACATCTCTCAAATCAATGCTTCTATTCTCATTCACACACCTCTGCTTCGGTTCTCCCCTGCAGTCTTGTGGGGCCTCCTGACTAGTCTCCTCCACTCTGTTGACAAAGGAACTTTCTCACATGCAGATCACAGAAGGCACCTTACCTGCTGATAATCTTCATCTTTGGGATAAAAGCCAAACTCTCTACCATGACAATGGAAGCTACTGAGGAATTACTTTCCAGCTTTATTCCTTACCCTTCTCTTACATCTAGCAGTGTTACAACTATCTCCAAACATTTGTAGTCTCAAAAGCTCTCTTTGCTTTTGCCTTTTGCCTTTGCACATGCTGTTCCCCTTGGCTGGAAGAGCAGACCATGCTTTTCTCATGGGGCTACCTGTACTTCAGCCCTTGGGCCCCTTCCTGGTCTCACTTCATCATTAACCCTCTTTGGACACCTCTGTTCCTTCAGCCTGGATATTGTGTGCCCTTCCCCATCCGCTCCTATAGTGCCCTGCCTGTTTCAGACCACATCATATTAATTGTTTGCTTGTCTGTCTTCCCCACTGGACTATCAGCTTCTGAAAAGTAGACACCATGTCTTTGGCTACCTGTGTTCCAAATATAATACAATGCACCTGACACATAAAAGACATTCATGAGTGTGTGAAGAGAAGAATCAGAAGTGAGTAAGGGAGAAAGAAGGACAGATAGACTCATTTCCTATTCATCTGAATAGGTTTTATGGGACTAAAGGCTTTATGCCCCTTTTATGGGAGGAGGACTTTTCTTTACCCATTCAGCAAACTTTTTTTTTTTTTTTGAGCTTACACTTATGCCAGACTTCCTGCCAGATCTGGAGGGAGCTACCTAAGTAGCAATACAATCTATCCTCCAGCAACTCAGTGGAAAAGTGGACATCTAGAGTACTATGACAATAAAGCAAATTTTAAGATAGAAGAAGAGGCACCATGTCAAGGAGGCGGAGAGAAGACTGAGAAATAACACTATGAGGTAATGCATTAGCAGTAGTCCCTGCTACAGTAACAAGTAACCCCCAATCTCAGTGGTTTAATATAACAAGAACTCATTTTTTTTCACACAAAATTTGCTGCATATGCAGACACCACACCAAAGCCACTGTCCTCCATTTAGTGACTCAGTGATCCAGTGTGTTCTTACAATCGCAATATCTCTTTTAACGGCTACAGCAGAGAAATAGAGGAGCAGAGAGAACTGGAAAGGAACTGTTCACCTTGTCAGCCCAAAGCGATTCTGTCACTTGTGCTCCACCTGCTGGTCCAGAACCAGTCATATGGCCCTGCCCATTTCTAAGTGGAATAGGAGATGAAGGCTTCTCTGTGCCCTAGAAGAAGGAATAGGAAGTATTGATGGGTTTTGGTAGCCCATAGCATTGTCTCTACAAAACATAGATCTAATTAGTAATCCCATATTTGGATGAAGACACTGGAGCATGGAAAAGTTAAGTAGCTTGCTCAAGGTCACATAGATCTAGTGGTAAAGTAAAAATCAAACATAGGCTTCCTGAGTTAAAACTTTCATCCCCAATCATTATGCCATACTGCCTCCATGCCTTTACAATGGAAAGAGGGTGTGTGTGTGTGTGTGTGTGTGTGTGTGTGTGTGTACACGAGGGAGAGAGAGAGAGAACACCAGTTAGTTGGGGTGAGAAAATATGAGGCATTGTTTTTCCCAGTGGATAGAGAGATAACCATCCTTGCATCAGGTTGAACTAGATCTGGAAACATCCAGGGGCTCCCCTGCTCCCCAATCATGAACCCTTGCCCTGGAGATGAATGGCCCAGGTTCAATTCTAACCAACTCCCCTTCTATCAGGTCCACTTAGGAGACTACTAGGGAAAGGAGAGGTGTCTATTAGAGCCCACTTTCCTCTTAGGAGCTGTCTCCAGTGCCTGAGGTCTATAATCCTTGAAAAAGTGGTGAGTGTGGGTGAGAAATACTCTCAAAGTCCACTATCCTCCCTGTTTAGGATGAATGGAAGTTACCTGAAAAGGTCACAGGGCCAATAAGAGACATGTGTCCCCCATCACTACCCAACCCTGAGTTCCCAAACAAGCCAGTGTATCAGGGTGGGGGGTTATATACGAGGTTGCCTGGATCATCAGTGATAGAGCAAAGCAGATTTAAGAGGTTGAGAACCTCATTCTTCTTAATCGAGAACATGAGGCTTGGAAGATGTACTGTCCTAAGCAATTTCCTCCAGGGCCACGGTGTTCTATGTGTGACCTTCACCTTGATTCACACTGACCTGTTCCAAAGTATCCTCAGGATGGGAACCCCAACCTGCTCCCAGGGTGCATTCTTCTCTGGGAAGACATTGTCTCTGCCACCTCACAGGCCCTTTGTTTCCACCCAAGAGGATTAAAAGAATTGGAATTTTCCAACTGCCAAGCCTTCTCCACTCACTCCTACCTGCTGCAGGTAGGGAGGCCCCCCATATGTCCAACCTGCCTAGAACCCAAATTATCCTCAGGGAGCCAATGGTCCTATCTCTTCTTTCCCAATCAATTTCATCCTTGGAACTGTGTTTCTGAAGCTGTCTCTCAGAGCTCTACAGTCTGGAAAGTCCACGAGATGAAACCAGAGCTGCTGCTCCAAGAACTCACAGCTACTCATAATAATAAACTGTCAGAGGAAATTTTCCAGTGAGGTCCTTACAGAAGAAACCTCTGATGAGATTAATCAACATCTTCACAATAAACACAATGTAACTGGGTGCTATATTTGAGACTGAACCCAAGATTTTTGTCTTTATTTTTTAACCTAGATAAAATAAATCCAAAATATTAATAACTCACAACCTACACGTGTTTTTTTCAGACTGACAAGAGGTGAAGACCTACATTCACAAAATGTCTTTGCTCTGATGTCCTAGGATTGTCTTTAGTTCCATGAGCCTTCAAGAACTCCTTGATTTGGGAGTGAAGGAAGAAATTGTATTGGTTTTGTATAAAATTGGAGTGTTGCTTATTCTTGTAGAGTTTCAATTAATTGTTCTCAGGAGACATGCAAAGTAGCTGAATGCAGGAAACACCTATAGGAACAATATCCACTACTTCCTCTCCTTTAGAAAGAAGCCTGTAAATATGTCTTGGATTGGCATACTGATGCCCTCTTCTGTGTTATTTAAGACTTAATATCCTAAAATGAAACCGTGTTGAAGTTCTATGTTCTCTAGAAATTGCCTTTTGAAGCCAAAGAGAAGATGATCCACTGTCAGTCACCCTGAGAAGCCGATCCTGGCACAGAAGTTATGGTTTGGGAGGAGGGTCTTGAATTGAAGGTGGGGAAGAAAACCTATCCCTTTCCATGGGCCTGACTCTCAAGGCACAGATATACTGTGTCAGGCCAGTCCCCCACCCCACTCCGCACACCAACTCCTAAATGCAGATGGGCATGCAGGCAGTTTATTGAGAAGGGCTCTCACATTAACACCCATGATGGTATATAGGGAGCAGGATGAGCAGAGGGGGAAGTGGACTTGCAACCATCACAATGAAGACTTCAGCCGATCTTGTGACATACCATGGAGCTAGACGGAATGTCCTGCAAAGTTGTTCCAAATTGTGGAGAGGGTTCAGTCACTGGATGTGGGCTGCTCCAGGGAAGCTGGTCTGTGGTCCCTGCACTAACAGCATCAACATCACCTGGGAACTTGCTGGAAATAGAAATTCTTGGGTCCCACCCCAGACTTTCTGACCCTGGGGATGGGGCCCAGCAACCTGTGGTTTAACAAGCCTCCAGGTAACTCGATGCAGAGTAAAGTGTGAGAACTATGTTCTGGAGCAAGGACTAGAGAAGAACTCTATTGGCAGCCAACCACCCAGCAGCAGGGGGAATGCATGCTTCATGCCTAGACATAATGTGTGTGGTACACTACGACAGCCATTACATATTTGTAGTCTCCTCTCAAGGGTGGTCATGGATTGGCCCCTGCCCCACAGAAGCAGACCAGGAGCCAGGCAAGGAGGTGCAGATATATATCTGCCCACAAAACAGCCCTGGATCCTGAGAGCAGAGGTTGTAATAGCAATTGTAATCAACCCTCTCCATTGTCTTTCTCTTACATTATCCCCAAATCTTCACTAAATCCTGTACAAAATTGCATCCCATATATCAGTGTTATATGGAATGAAGAAGTACCTCTACTCTTAGAAAGTACTTAGTCTACTCTCTTTGTGTGAAGGAAAGAATAGCCTCCCCACCACCACCACCAGGATAGAATGGGTTGCAAGGATGAGTGCAAACAGTGTCCACTTTGTGGGTGGCCCAGTCATCTCCTGAGAGCCAGTGGGTGCCAAAGCAGCACTGTGTTGGTCTAATAGAAGGCCAGAAATAAGATAGATGATGCATTTCAAGGCATGCACAAAAGAGCATCCTGAACAAACTTTGAAAGGAATTGGAAGCTCTTTAAGTCTTCAGGCAAGGGCTCAAAGTCCATTGTAGTTCAGCCATTTACAGGATATCTGACATTCTTGTTCACTCATGAGCTCCAGAGCCCTGGACACACCAATTACACCAACACCTGTGCGACCATTAGTTCCATGGGGAAGCCATGCTAGTGTTGTTTTTATTGCCCTGACTACTCTCGGGCATGACTGGCCTTTAATACTAGCCCTAGGTCAACCAGATGGCAAATATGGGAGCTGGGACTTAAGGGGAAAAAATTGGTCAAGCTGGTGTGGTGGCCTTTAGTATGATTAAAGTTTGCGATTTTTAATAGGGTAAATGGTGAACACAGATTCTGACACCAGTGAAGTTTGTCAGATCAACTTAATGACTCAAATCAACCACCCAGCATTTAATTTCCATTTAAACTCCTTTCAGTTCTTTATCAATGCCCAGAATATCAACTTATGTAAACCCTTAAAGTTAGTAGGTATACTTACTATTTTCTGCTTTTTCCCTCCAGCTCCTATTAGAAACAGTCACCAGGAAATCAGAAATTTGGTAAAATATTCCAAAGAAATCTTCAAATAATGATTCTATAAAGGAAATTTGGGAGCTGTGAAAATCAATCAAATAAAACATCCTAAACTGAAACAGGTCTCAACACAGTGAAATCCTAACTTCAAAAAATCCTTAAGAGTCTACAAGATGCACCATAAGAGAAAGAAGGAAAGAAAAAGAGAAAGAAAGAAAGAAAGAAAGAAAGAAAGAAAGAAAGAAAGAAAGAAAGAAAGAAAGAAAGAAAGAAAGAAAGAAAGAGAGAGAGAGAGAGAGAGAGAAAGAAAGAAAGAAAGAAAGAAAGAAAGAAAGAAAGAAAGAAAGAAAGAAAGAGAGAAAGAGAGAGAGAGAGAGAGAGAGAGGGAGGGAGGGAGGGAGGGAGGAAGGAAGGAAGGAAGGAAGGAAGAAAGGAAGGAAGGAAGGAAGGAAGGAAGGAAGGAAGGAAGGAAGGAAGGAAGGAAGGAAGGACATTTACAAATCAGTGTACATAATTAAAAATCTTGGTGAACATGAGATATTTTGTTGACCGTGGTTGAAAACTGACCATGAGGGTGATTTTGCATGTGCCCAAAGAAAGAAACCCTCAATGTCTTGTTTTCTTTTTCTTTTTTTCTTCCACCAGGTCAAGTGTTTATAGACATGGAGTAGACAAAACGGAAACTCAACAAACAAATAACAAAATAAGTGGAGGAGTTGAAGGCACTCAGGTTTCACCAAACACAACTGCACAGGAAGTAGCAGCCACACCAAAGCCAAAGCTGCACAGCACCCACCACGGAGGCCAGCACCACCTCAGCCAAGCTGCAAGTGCAAGGGAACTGGGCATACCATACTTCCCTCCACAGTGCCTGGCAGCGTCACGCTTTTGACAATCTCAGTTCAATTTGGTGCACCCTTCTCTTTCATTTGATATCTCTTGTACACCTTTCTTCATACCCCACCCCCCAAAGGAACTAAAAGGAGAAAAAGAATAAGCAATTTAAGGAAAAAAAAAATATAACTAAACATCAGAACTTTTTCTTCAAAAGTCATACCCTTGTTCCTGTTTCATCTTTCCTGGGTTTGGGGAGTTTGTAATTGTTGTTGTTCGGATTTTGTTTTAGTTTTTGTTTGTTTGTTTGCTTACTTTCTGTGTATCTTCTTCCTCCAAATGGCAAGAAAGTAAAAAAAAAAATCGTTTTTGATTCTGTCAATTTTTCACATGTATTAGCAGCTTTAATTAAAATAAACACATAAATACCAGGGATGAACTTGAAACTTTGGCCATTTTTACTTCCCTTGCTGTTCATATCTACCACTACCCATTTCTAATAACAAGTTCATGTTGCCTGCATCTCCCCGATTTCAGACAATGTGCTGGGGTAGTGAGATGCCCTGGCCTCTGTGATCCTATAAAGTGTGTCTCAACACAAACAACATGAAAAGACATATTAATTCAAGGGAGGAAAAAGCAGTTTGATATAACAAAGCAGAGGACAAGTCAGTGTGTTTGAAAGAGCTGAAAGCCACTTGAAAAATTATCTAGCAAAAACTCTTCTATGGAAAAATAAGGAAAAAGAGAGATTGGCTGTGACCTGCCCCTGGCTGCTCCCCTTGACCTTGGGAAAGTGCTTTGCCCTATGTGCTCCAGTTTCCTGATCTGGGGAAGGAGGCTGGCACCAACACCCACCTCACGGGCTGCCGTGTAAGTGAATGTGGTAACCCCAGCGCCTGGGACACAGTAAGCACCCGAGTACTACTAGCTGTAATAAAAATATCGTTATTACACTCATTCTCCCCGTGGAGAGCCAGGACTGGGCGCCAAGTGTCCTTGCTCCCGGTCTTGTGTTTTGTGAACGGTTTGCTTTTCCTTTCAGGAGTGTCTTGACAAATTAAGGGTGTCCACACCAGTTCTGTGGGACATCTGAGTTCAAGGTTGAGAGCATACCCTTTGGAACCAGACAGAGCTGAACAACCAGACCATCACAGCCTCTTGTCAGCCATGTGAGCCTGGGCAAGGTATTTGCCTCTATGAATCTCAATTTCCCCTTCCGGAATGAAGGAGAGGAAGGCAGTGATGGTGAGCATTAACCAGGATCCCAAGTGCCAAGAGCTTTCGCAGAACAAATACTTTGTCTGTGGTGGCTCCTAGCAGGGATGTATGCTGGGAGAAGACAATAATGCAGAGAAGGAGGCTTGAGGGCCAAGTTTTGCTCTTTAAAAAAAAAAAAAAAAATGGAGGGCATATTGGTGACATTGCACCTGCCCTCTTTGGAGGCCCTTTGGAAGTGGGAAAGGTCTGGCCGATGCAGGTATGGAGAGGACACAGGGAAGGTGAGAGCCACTGAGGCCTGCCAGGTACACATTCTCTCGTTGCTGAGTAATCTCTGAAACCCATCATTTTATTTTTCAGAAACCGTTTTAAATGGTGACAAGTAGAAACACAACTGCTCTCCATGAAAGTAAGTGGCTCAGCTTGGGAGAGGGAGCTACCAGGAAACTTACCCAAATGAACATTTCCTAGGGAAACCAGATCAGGCCGAGGAGTTACACCTCCTCTGAAGGAGCAAAAACATTTGCTTTCTACATCATGCAAATGTTTGTGGCTTTGACGCCAAACCTAACCCACTAAGCTCAGGCAGGCAAGTCAGGCTCCGGCACAGTCGTGTGAGCTCTGCCTCCCGAAGTTCAGGAGCCCTCCGTCCACATAAATCACAGCTCCACACTTTGTGGAGGAAATGAGCTCAGAGGAACGCCAAGTGTGATAAAAAATGAAACAGATTGACATTCCAATAAAATAAGCTCTTCTACTCTCCGTACACCCCCCTGGGTCCCTGGAGATGTATATATTCCAGAAATAGCATTACATTCACATCATATTCTTGATTCAACACTACCAGACCAGGGCTCTGCTATCCTATCCCTGCCAGAAGGGCAGCTCTGACTAATGTTACATGTTATTATTACTAATGATGATAGATCATTCCCAGGGGAAGGTTTTCATGGAATACATAGCCTTGAGAACACAAAAGGGGGAAAATGCATTAACTGATGTTAAAAGCATTAGGCTCAGGCAGCAGAATGTGACATTGTCCCTATTTGGCGTAAGAGCATTGGGCAAGGAGGGGAGACAGAGGAAGTTTACCAACCATTACCAGATCTGGGTTCCATCCTTTTTTAATGCTGATCAGGCCTGGGGTTAATCGCTATGTGGCTCTACCCAACTTCTCCGCAACCTTTAAGGGCAAATGAGCTAATGAGGCTGAGATTTGGAGAGAAGAGCTGTTAGAGTCACAGACGGCAATTTCTGGACTTCTGAAAGAACCGTTTCAGGAAATTGCAGTATCTCTGGACAGGACCGAGGATATCATGCCTTTTGTGTCCTGCCTCTGACACTCATGGTAAGGGACACTGTGTTCTTTTCTTACACCCCTGTGATTAAATGGCCAAGGGGAGAGTCAGAGGGAGGGCAGGGAGATAAGGCAACCATATATTCAGGCAACTGACTTGTTTCTATTTTATAAACAAATATTTGAGGTAAGGGTCAAAATCCAGTGAGATCTCTCAGGATATAAGATTTATACCTACTGAAACTTCAAGTCAAGAAAAGAAGAGTTTGGGAAACCCCCTTGACCTGATGTCGGGAGGAAAAGAGTGGGAATCTGGGACACATTTCTGATCTGGGTGTTCAAGAACGCTCTTGCTAATGTACATTAACAAATTATGTGGCAAATCCTTAACTTATGCCTCTACCTTGGAATCCCGATCTAGTTGAATGCCAACTCTTCCTTCTGCAAGCTGTTCTCTTATATTGTACAAAAGTAAGCCATGCTCATTTTTACAAGTAGAAATAATATGACGTAGAGAATAGGACTAAAGATCTCCAGTCACACTCCTATTTTACCCCTTTTTTAGCCAGAGGGAAGCGACAGCTAACGGCATGTCTGTGCACTCAGAAATGGTGTGCTTATGTGCATGCCCATAGTGATAGGGTTGTTTTGTTTTGTTTTTAACACTATTAAATTGAGACCATACTGTATACATATATATTATATTGTATTGCATATATAAATACTACCTCTTTCTCTAACGGTGTATGAAAGACATCTTTCCATCTCTCTATTTATCTTTATTTCTGTAGAGTCATAATCAAACCCTGCCCCTTCTATGAAAGGGCAACTCCAACTATTCTTTCTCTGAACTAAGAGCTGCAGTAGAACTGAGGGTCTTGTGAGTACCTGGGTTCATGCTAAGGACTTTGTACTTCCTATCTTGAATCTTCACAACAACCTTGCAATGTTGGTGTTATGATGCCCATTTTGAGGAGGGAAACTGAAGCTAAATGAAATTCGTGGTGAGGCAGCTCCTTATTCCATGCAAGAGCCAGATCCTGATCCAAGGACATGCCAAGGGCTTTCATTCTTTCATGGTGAGGCAGCTCCTTATTCCATGGAAGAGCAGCTCCTTATTCCATGGAAGAGCCAGATCCTGATCCAAGGACATGCCAAGGGCTTTCATTCTTTCACCCCACTCATTCAGCAAATTGTTTTGAGTACTGTTTCTGTGCATTACTCTGGGCACTAGAGATTCAGGGGTGAGCAAACGCAGTTTTGACCTCGTGGTCTTACATATTTGTTACCTTATAATATGTCCAGCTGTACTGACAGAGTATGATTTGCCATTTGCACAGGTATGATGAAGGGTTTCTATTGAACTAAACCAAGGCTCAGTAGACATGCAAGACATGTTGCCTTACCGTAAGAACACAAGGGGGAAAAATCATACTATCTTTTAAAAATCCAAAATGTGATGTTTTTCTCATGTGTTTAAAACCACCGGATAAAAGTAACCAATAGCCCTTTTCTTAATCATATTTGCATTAGTTTGCACGGGCTGCTGTAACAAAATACCATAGATTGAGTGGCTTAAATGACAGACATTTGTTTCTCACAGTTCTAGAGCCTGGGCAGTCCAAGATCAAGGTGCTGGTTGATTCAGTTCCTGGTGAGAGCCTTCTTTGGGGCAGGCATAGGGTCTTTCTCCCTGTGTCCTCACATGGAAAAAAGAGAGCAATTTCTCTCTCTCTTCCTCTTCTTACAAAGCCACCAATCCCATCACCGAAGGCTCCTACCCTCATGACCTCATCTAACCCTAACTCCTAAAATCCTCAATCCAAATACAGTCACATTGAGGGTTAGGGTTTCAACTGACAAAACTGGGGGGTAGGGAGGGAGATAATTCAGTCCAGAGCAATATTCTTCTCTTATCTAATCCTTATGGTGAAGAATATTTATTACTGAAACGTCAAAATCCCTTTGAATTTTAAGCTCATTATTTCTATCTTTATCATTCATGCATGGTCTTTTCAAAATAATGACAAAAACAAAGCAAAACAGGGACACCTGAGTGGCTCAGTCTGTTGGATGTCCGACTCTTGATCTCAACTCAGGTCTTGATCTCAGGGTAATGGCTTCAGACCCTGAATTGGGTCCCAATTGAGTGTGGAGCCTACTTAAAACAAAACAAAACAGATCTTCACCTAGTTAGGCAAGTAAAATCTAAAATCATTTTTGTGTATTCCCAGGTTCTCTTTCCAATTAAAAGATACACAGGGACACATGGCCCAGAGATGTGCCTCGGGAAATCAGAGGTAGGCAGTTTGTCAGTTTAAGTATGTTGCTGCCATTTGGAAGCTGTAGAACCCGGCTGCTGACAGAAAATGAGATGGATGTAAGAAGGTAAAATGATTCTACTTAGAAAATATCAATTAATCAGAGTAGACAACTTTAAATTATGTATAAATATTGGCCCCATGGAAATTACATCCCAGGGTGTTAGGGGTGACTGACTACTAGGAAAAAATACAAAAGATGTATAGTATAAACTTGTTAAGTGAGGGGAGGGGGAAAGATCTCAACACGATGCTATGTTAGTCAATATGAGAATGGAAACATTGATCTTTTGAAGCACATGCTTTTTAAAACTTTTCAGAGCAAAGTTAAAATTTACATCCAAAGTTTTTTTTCACTGAATCACACGTCGACCAAATATCTAGGGGAGGTTTCTTCATTTAAGATCTTGTACACTTACCCTTTTATAAAGGATAACTTCCACCACAGATAACCTTTATCTCTTTTAGGTTTTTCTTCCATACAGAGTTTTGAAAAAGTAGAAACCCTATATGAAACTGTCTTGCTCGATATTTATAATATAAAACAAACGTAAGCATGGCAGAGAAGAATCATCCAGAGGTCGCTAGTGAAGCATTATCTAGCTTATAGCCATGGGCACTCAGGAGGGGAGCCAGCTATTTGCATAAAATCCTAACCCTGTGGTATGAATGCATGGATGTCAAATCAGAACCAAGTAGTCATGCACCAAATAATTCAACAGAAGAACTGGGCCCATAGGCCTCCCAAAACTAAGTTCAGTGGCTGAGGCAGAAGATAAGTAGTGATGTTACACTGCACCCATATTCAACAGAAATTTTTAAAGTAGATCACCATGGGTAGGTACTGAAAAGCACATTGCCCCAGCCCATCACTACTGTGAATAATTTCTTTGGATTAAGGAATTCTGAATCTAGAAATTTCTTATTAAAGGGAAAAGAAGTGAAATTGAGGGAAGACAGTGCAGATTAGGAGGACCCTACACTCACCTCATCCCACAAATACAACTAGATGACTATCAAATTATCCTAAATACCCCCAAAATTGACCTGAAGACTGGCAGACCAAGCTCCACAGCTAAAGGTAGAGAAGAGGCCACATCAAGGAAGGTAAGAAGTGCGGAGAGGTGGTTTGGGATAGAAACAGAACACACTTGCTGTGGCAGGGAGATAGTCACAGTTATGGAGAAGGGTGACAGACAGAATAGCACCAGAAGAGCCCACACAGGGAAAACAAATCCCCATAGCAATTGGCTGGGAAAGCAAGAGGGGTCAAATTTTGTGAGTTCTTGCAACCAGTAGGGCTTAAAGCCTGGAGTTTTAAAAGTCAATGGTCTTGGCTTAAGGAGAGCCCAGAGACACTGGGGCTGTACTTGGAGAGAAGCCAGAGCAAACACCCTGTGGACATACAGCAAGGGAACGGCAATCTGGAAAGAATGACTGGGGCACACAGTGGGGAGGTTATTTGCTCTTCTCAGAGCACATCCCAGAGAGACAGCATTCATAGAGAGACCCCTCCAGGAACCAAGGAACTGGCAAGCACCATTTCTTTCCCCCAACCCCTCAGCATGAGCACAGGGCCACCTTTGAGAACTAGTGCAGTACAGACACTCACTACCTAACTGGCTTACACTAAGCCCCTCCCTTGTGCTCTGGTGGCACCACCCTTCCCAGCCTCTCTTGCCTCAGTCCCAGTGTGGTGGGTCCCCTCCCCCAGAAGACTGGCTGAAACCCCTGCCACTGCCACATCCTGACCCATGAATTCTTCTTCATAAGGCCCTTGCTCTCAGGAACAGGAGAAGTAGCTGACTTTCCTAATATACAACAACAGACACAGAAACTTAGACAAAATGAGAAGATAGAGGGATTTGTTCCAAACGAAAGAAGAGGACAAGGCCACAATCAGAGATCTAAATGAAATAGATATAGGTAACATGCCTGATAGAGGATTTAAAGTAATGATCATAGAGATACTCACTGGACTTGAGAAGAGAGTGGAAGACATGAGTGAGACCCTTCACACAGAGATAAAAAATAACATAGCAGACATAAAGGGCTAAATAAACAAAATGAGAAACATGCTGGATGGAATGAACAGCAGACTGCAAGAAACAGAGGAACAAATTAATGACCTAGAAAACAGTATTGGAAACTAATCAAGCAGATCAAAAGAGAGAAAAAAGAATTATGCAAAATGAGAATAGAATTAGGGAACTTAGTGACTCCATCAAATGTAATAACATTGGCATTATAGGAGTCCCTGAAGAAGAAGAGAGAGAAAAGAGAGCAGACAAATTATCTGAAGAAATGATAGCTGAAAACTTCCCTAATCTAGGGAAGGAAACAGACATCCAGATCCAGGAGGTACAGAGAACTCCCCCAAAAATCAACAAAAGCAGATCCACACCTACACATATTATAATTACAATGGCAAATATAGTGATAAAGGAAAAAAAGTTTAAAGCAGCAAGACAAAATAAGACAGGTACATACAAGGGAAACCCCATAAGGCTATCAGGGGATTTTTCAGCAGAAACTTTCCAAGCCAGAAGGGAGTGGCATTCAAAGTGCTGAATGGAAGAAATCTGCAGCCAAGAATACTCTATCCAGCTAGGCTATCATTCAGAATAGAAGAGATAAATAGTTTCCCAGACAAACAAAAACTAAAGGAGTTTGTGACCACTAAACTAGTCCTGCAAGAAATATTAAAGGGGACTCTTTGAGTGAAAAGGAAAGACTAAAAGTGACAGTATGAAAGTAGGAAACACCAAAGAAGTAAAAATAAATATTTAGTAAAATATCAAAGAACTCACAAAATGAAAGTATGTAAAATATGACACCATATACCTAAACCATAGGGTTAGATGAGGGAAAAAAAAATGGGTTTAAACTTAAATGGCCATCAACTTAACATAGACTGCTATATGCAGAAGAGGTTATATACAAACCTAATGGCAAACCACAAATCAAAAACCTCTAATAAATATGCAAAGAATAAAGAGAAAGAAATCCAAATATATCACTAAAGAAAACCACTAAACCATGAAAGAAAGGCAAGAAAGAATCAAAGAAAATCTTCAGAAACAACCACAAAACAAGTAATAAAATGGCAGTAAATACCTATTTATCAATAATTACTTTGGATGTAAATGGACTAAATACTCCAATCAAAAGACATAGGATCACAGAATGAATAAAAAACAAGATCCATCTATCTGCTGCTTACAAGAGACTAATTTTAGACCTAAAGACACCTACAGATTGAAAGTGAGAGGATGGAGAAACATTTTTATCATGCAAATGGATATCAAAAGAAGCCAGAGTAGCAATACTTATACCAGACAAAATAGACTTTAAAACAAAGACTACAACAAGAAACAAAGAAAAGCACTATATAATAATAAAGGGGACAATCCAACAAAACCATAAAACTATTGTAAATAGTTAGGCACCCAACATGGGAGCACCCAAATACATAAAACAATTAATAACAAATATAAAGGAACCAATTGACAATCATACAATAATAGTAAGGGATTTTAACACCCCACTCACATTAATGGACAGATCATCTAAACAGAAAATAAACAAGGAAACAATGGCTTTGAGTGACACACTGGACCAGATGGATTTAACATATATATTCAGAACATTCTATCCTAAAACAGCAGATTACACATTCTTTTCAAGCACACATGGAACATTTTCCAGAATAGATCACATATTAAGTTACAAAACAGGCCTCAACAAATTCAAAAAGATTGAAGTCATACTATGCATCTTTTCCGACCACAATGCTATGAAACTAGAAGTCAACCACAAGAAAAAATCTGGAAAGACCACAAATACATGGAGGTTAAATAACATACTACTAAACAAAGAAATAAAAAAGTACATGGAAACAAATGAAAATTAAACACAATGGTTTAAAACCTTTGGGACACAGCAAAAGCTATCCTAAGAGGGAAGTTTATAGCTATACAGGCCTACCTTAAGAAGCAAGAAAAATCTCAAATAAACAACCTAACCTAACTTAAAGGAACAAGAAAAGGGATATACAAAAACCTAATACCAGCAGAAGGAAGTAAGAAAGATTACAGTAGAAATAAATGATATAGAAACTAAAAAAAAAAAAAAAAAAAAAGCAGTAGAACAGATTAATGAAACCAGGAGCTGGTTACTTGAAAAAAAATCACTAAAATTGATAAACCTGTAGCCAGACTTACCAAGAAAAAAAAGAAAAAGTTCTCAAATCAATAAAGTCACAGATGAGAGAGGAGAAATAACAACCAACACCACAGAAATACAAACAGTTATAAAAGACTATTATAGAAAACTAATATGCCAACAAATTGGACAACCTAGAAGAAATGGATAAATTTCTAGAAATATATAACTTACCAAAACTTAAACAGGAGGAAATAGAAAATTTGAACAGACCGATTACCAGCAAAGAAATTGAATCAGTAATCGAAAAACTCCCAACAAACACAAGTCCAGGATCAGGTGGCTTTCCAGGTGAATTCTATCAAACATTTAAAGATGAGTTAATGCCTATTCTTCTCAAACTATTCCAAAAAATAGAAGAGGAAGGAAAGCTTTCAAATTTATCTTTGTGGCCAGCATTATCCTAATACCAAAACCAGATAAAGACTCCACAAAAAAAGAGAACTGCAGGCCAATACCTCTGATGAACATAGATGTAAAAATCCTCAACAAAATACTATCAAACTGAATCCAACAATACATTAAAAAAATCATTCATCATGACCAAGTGGGATTTATTCCTAGGTTGCAAGGGTGACTCAACATCCACAAATCAATCAGCGTGATACATCACATCAATAAGAGAAAGGGTAAGAACCATATGATCATTTCAATAGAAGCAAAAAAAGCATTTGACAAAGTACAACATCCATTCATGATAAAAACCTTCAACAAAGTAGGTTTGGAGGGAACATACCTCAACATAATAAAGGCCATATATGAAAAACCCACAGCTAATATCATCCTTAATGGGAAAAAGCTGAGAGCTTTTCCCCTAAGGTCAGGAACAAGACAGGATGTCTACTCTTACCACTTAGAAAGGCATCCAAATCAGTAAGGAAGAAGTAAAACCCTCACTATCTGCAGATGATGTGATGCTATATATAGAAAACATCCACCAAAAAACTGCTAGAACTGATAAATAAATTCAGTAAAGTCGCAGGATACAAAATCAGTGTACAGAAATCTGTTGTATTTCTATCCACCAATAATGCAGTGGCTGAAAGAGAAATTAAGAAAACAACCCCGTTTACAATTGCACCAAAAATAATAAGATACCTAGGAATAAACCTAACCAAAGAAGTGAAAGTCTTGTAGTCAGAAAATTATAAAACACCGACGAAAGAAATTCAAGATGAGGCAAAGAAATGGAAAGGCATTCCATGCACATGGACTCGAAGAACAAACATTGTTAAAATGTCTGTACTACCTAAGCAATCTACACATTTAATGTAATCCCTATCAAAATACCAATAGCATTTTTCACAGAACTAGAACAAACCACTCTAAAATTTGTATGAAACCACAAAAGACCCCAAATAGCCAAAGCAATCTTGAAAAAGAAAAGCAAAGTTGGAGGCATCACAATTGTGGACTTCAAGTTTTATTACAAAGCTGTGGTGATCAAAACGATATTGTAGTGGCACAAAAATAGACACATAGATCAATACAACAGAATAGAAAACCCAGAAATAAACCCACAATCATATGGTCAAGTAATCTTTGACAAAGCAGGAAAGAATATCCAGTGGGAAAAAGACAGTCTCTTTTACAATGGTGTTGGGAAAACTGGACAGCCACATACAAAAGAATGAAACTGGACCACTTTCTTACACCATACACAAAAATAAATTCAAAATGAATTAAAAACCTAAATGTGAGACCTGAAATTATAAAACTCCTAGAAGAGAACACAGACAGTAACTTCTGTGACATGGGCTGTAGCAACTTCTTCCTAGATATGCCTCCTGAGGCAAGAGAAACAAAAGCAAAAACGAACTATTGGGACTATAGCAAGATAAAAAGCTTCTGCGCAGCAAAGGAAACAGTCAACAAAACTAAAAGGCAACCTACGAAATGGAAGAAGATATTTGCAAATGACATACCTGATAATGGATTAGAATCCAAAATATATAAAGAAGGTATCAAACTTAACACTCAAAGAACAAATAATACAACTTAAAAATGGGCAGAAGACACAAACAGACATTTTTCCAAAGAAGACATACAGATGGCCAATGGACACATGAAAAGATGCTCCATATCACACATCATCAGGGAAATACAAATCAAAATTACAATGAGATACCACCTCACACCTGTCAGAATGGCTAAAATCAACAACACAAGAAACAACAGGTGTTGGTGAGGATGTGAAGAAAAAGGAACCCTTGTGTACTGTTGGCACAAGCCATTCTGCAAACTGGTGCGGCCACTGTGGAAAACAGAATGGAGGTTCCTCAAAAAGTTAAAAATAGAACTACCGTACAATCCAGCAATTGCACTATTGGGTATTTACCCAAAGAATACAGAAACACTGATTCAAAGGGATACATGCGCCCCTGTGTTTATAGCAGCGTTATTTGCAATAGCCAAGATACATATATTTCATCCATAAAAAAGAATTAAATTTCGCCATTTACAATGACATGGATGAAGCTACAGAGTATAATGTTAAGTGAAATAAATCAAAGAAAGACAAATACCATATGATTTCACTCATATGTGGAATTTAAGAAACAAAACAAATGAGCAAAGGGGAAAAAGAGAGAGAGAGGCAAACCAAGAAACTGACTCTTAACTATAGAAAACAAAATGATGGTGACCAGAGGGGACGTAAGGGGGGGATGGGGGAAATAGGTGGTGGGGATTGAGGAGGGCACTTGTGATGAGCATCATGTGATGTATGCAAGTGTTGAATCACTATATTGTACACCTGAAACTAATATAACATTGTATGTTAACCAACTGGAATTAAAATAAAAACTTCTAAAAAAAAAGTAAAGGGAATGTAAGCTCTTTGAGGTGATGGACCCATTAAGCCATCATCATCCAATATCACTTAATACAGATCATTCATTCAGGAAGTGGTGTTTAAAATTCTGCTATTGGAAAGGTCCCACGCTGGGCACTGATGAAGGTGGATTAGATGTGGACCAAACATGTAAGTCAATTATCATGAAAATCAAATGAGAGAACTAGTCAAGGTACATTTGATCCTTTGAGCATCTTCCCAATTGCACCAAATAAGGGCATAAGAGGATGTGTCTGGAGCCAGACCACCTGGTTGAATTCAGGCTCTACACTCCTGCTGGTGTCCTTGGGAACATAAAACAGGGACAGTAAGAGTATTTCCTCATGGGCTAGGTGTAGGAATTTAACTAGTGATAAATGGAACTATTGAATATTGCCTGTACCTAGCACGCGCGTTGTTTTTGTTGTTATTAGTACTGCTGGTACAACTCATTTTTACTGGAATGTCTCTTACATAGTCTAGGAGCCCCATAAATTGGCTCCTCACGTTCTTCAACAGATGAGCTAAAATAACAACAGCTGAATACAACCAATAGAAAAAATGTGCAAAACTCTATAGCAGAGTGGCGAAGGCTTAGTGTTGGAGACGTAGTCGTGTGAACACAGGCAAGTTCCTTAAAATTTCTAAGGTTCAGTTTGCTAACCTTTAAAACGGGGAGGATACTACTTATCTTTTTGTGGAGATTAAAGAAGGCATTTTATGCAAAATGTTTTTCAGGTACTATTAGAGTGCCAATCTTTAAGTTAGTTGTCATTTTTAATTAAGAGAAAAGTACTCCGGCCAACTCAGGATGGCCACTAGGTGGTGCTAGAAAACAATGTCTACCAGGAAGCCTTCCTCTTCAGAGACCTGGTGTTTTGAGTGCATCAGAAAGCACATTTCTGATAAACACTTCAAGCTACATTCCTTGCATCACTTTGGAACTTCTACCTACTCTCGGAGTTTCCAAAGATTTCTGCCCCACCCTGCCTTCTGAGTAAAATTCTCGCTCAGCCAACAAAAAATTACGGAGTGCCTGCTCTAGGCGAGATGCTGGGGAGGCAATGTATAAACGAGACTCGGTGCATGCAACCGCCAGGAATCCCACCTTGAACGTGCCGACTGGAGCTTTCTTTAGTGCTTCCAGGTAGAGTTGTCGAACAAGCAGTTGGGTGTTCAGACTGAAGTTCGGGAGTGACATCCAGAGCTTAGGTTTTACTGGGGAGACATCACACCTGGTTCGTAGTTCATCAGCAGCATGGAACACATCGCTTTATGAGAACAGGCCGAGCAGGAACAGGCTGCTGTGGGATGTGGGTGTGCCGTCAAGAAGAGGGGCTGTCAGAGTCCAGAAGGAAAGTTCAGAGATGACTGTCAGAAGCAGGACAGGGTAATGTCAGAGAAGCCAGACACATGAAGAGGCAGAGCGAAGAGTGTCACCGAGAAGGCAGAAAAATGCCCAGTGGATTTGGAACAGGAAGAAGCCCCTTGACAGGTGCTTAGGGACAGGAGGGGAGAGGTGTTAATGTAGGCAGCTCCTTCGAGAGTGTGGATGAGGAGAGGTCAGAGGGCACCTGGGCGAGGGGCACCGCCGGTGTGGGGGCGAGAGGACTCTGGATTTTTTTTTTTTTTTTTTTTACACTGAGAGGAGATTAGATGGTATTTATAGATCAGAGGAAGAAACCAGTAGGGAGGGCCAGGCTGACAACCAGCCAAAGTGAAAAGGATTAACATGTCTGTTCTCCCCCCTCCGCCCCCTTTGTCTCAAACACGCTATGTGCTCTGGACAATGTCCTGCCCCCTCTCACCATCAGATTCCTCATCGGTAAAAATATGCAGAGCAAAAGGGTGAACCACAGATAAGGTCTCTCCTAGAGCTAAACAAATTCCATTCCCCAATTTCAGCTTTTCAGCTGTCTGCGCAGTCCAGGGAAGAACTATACAGGTAAAGAGTGTTTAACTTTCTTTGAAATGGTAGCCAAAGTGGCAATCTTATCTCTCCTAATGAACTCAGTTCATAAAGTGTAAAGTGGCCTGTTCAAAATAGTCATTCACTAGTGCACATTTGACTGTGTAAATGGCGTGTGTCTTCCTTCCACACACGAATTAGAGGCCCCTTTCCCCCAGACTCACCATCCACCCATTATGTGGCAGTGTGGTCTTCAGGTGGAGCTTGTCAATATTTCTATTCTTGAACCCTGGGTAATATGGTTCTGGCAGTCCTGTTCCAAACACACGATTAACACTTGAACTTATAAATCATTTATAATTGGCCTTCCTAGCCGATTGCAATAGAGTAATCTGCATGCATGCAAAGATATTCAGGCATACATAAAATTAAATAAATAGTCTATACATACATCCTGCAAATTGCAGGAAACATGTTCAGATTTCTCCCATTAAGGCCCAGGCCATGTTTATGGGCCCATTCTAGTAAGGAATGTTCTGTCTATGATCCTCACGACATACTACAGCACTCAAGAGAAAGCCACAATTTTCTTATTTATGAATGTCATAAAACTTGTGTCCATGGAGCCCTTGACAGGCTTGTTCTGTGCCCCAGCGATAGAAAAGAAGTGGTGACTTCCTTGCCTTGGAGCAAAGACATCTTGAATATCTTTATACACACTTCCGGTATCTCCTACACCTGCATCTAGAAGAAGAGCTATTCTGAGTCCCT
This sequence comes from Zalophus californianus, assembly GCF_009762305.2. Lineage (NCBI taxonomy): Eukaryota > Metazoa > Chordata > Mammalia > Carnivora > Otariidae > Zalophus > Zalophus californianus. The sequence goes on along the minus strand of NC_045603.1, from coordinate 112,875,743 downwards.
CAGGCACTTAATAAAGGCCTTTGAATGGAGTGACACAGACAAGCAGAGAGCCAACTCCATTACCCGCCCATGACCTAACAAGTGGCCGGGGCACTGGTTCCTCCTGGCTCATGCATGCAGAGCTCTAGACCTGACAGCATGCAGGGGTCAGTCCTCTATAGAGGGCCGGAGCTCCAGAACGAGGGTCTCTCAAAGAGACAAAATTTGATGGCCATGTTCCTCCATCTCAAACGGCATGAACATATCCACTTGGGGACAGTCTTGAAGTGTCTTGAGTAGTGATAATAATTGTCTCGTTCAAAGATCATTCAGAACCCTTGCTTTCCTCCTTCCACCTCTCCACCGGGCTGCCTTGCAGTGGGGAAACAGAAAGAGCTGAAATCAAACTGGTGATCTTGTTTCCACGGTAGGTCCTTCAGGTGGAGAAATGTGCTCCGGGGGAAGTCGGGAGGTTTGACTAGAAGGAAAAGATGAACAATGGCTATCTGTTTCCTCATTCCCCCAAAGCTTCCTGTGTCTGTGCGCCTCTGGGGGCCGCTTTCCACCTCTCTGACACCAGGGAGCTGCCAGTGAAGGGCCGCTCGCCTTCATTTTGTTCAAACACTCAGTGATTTTAATTAACCAATTGCCGTTCCAAGAACCAACATCAAATACTCTTGTGATCTTTGATGGTGAAGCAGAAACCACTGGGTAGAGGAGACAGGAAATAGCCCTGCCCCCAGCTCCTGCTGGTTACCCTGTACCAGGCCAGAAACACCCCATAAACTCTCAGGCCGTCATTTATTAGAAATAATGTCATTGAAATGGAAGTTGCCATGGTACAGTGGCCCCCAGCTGAGCCCAGACTACTGGGGAGGCAGGAGGGAAATTGCACTCAGGCTCGGTCTGATTAAACGTTACATTGACTCCCAGCATACAGACAAAGCACAACAAAGGGAAGTTGGTGGCGATGTTATTAACAAGGTGATTCAGGTGAGCCTTCCTTTTAACTCCACTGAACAAATGTTGCAAAGACATTGGGGGCAGAGAAGCCAAATCAGAAGCTGAAGCAAAATGACTTAATTGCTTTGCCATATACAGGCGTTTTTTTAAAAAATGAGAGTGGCAACAGGAAAGATTGCATCACTGAGACTTTAAATCCTTGGTTACTGCAAGCAAACACAGCAACAAACGTGGATGGAAAGTCCGTCCAAGTTGAGAGAAATGCAGTGTTGCCTTTATGACAAATGGGTAGAGGTATGGGCTCACTGGGGCAGACAGCTTCTGAATTCTTTTTGCCTGAGGTCATTTTAAAGAGATGTACAGCTCAGCACGCTGACCCAAAGGAGATGGATTCAGATCAAACCAAGTGTGTGGTTTTGTGTGGTTTTGTTGTTCCGCTATTCTGGAGGTCCTGTTACTTAATGACCCACTTTCTGGTTTGTCTGGATGAGCCCCATCTTCCTGATGAAATTAACACACATAAGCTATTCCCCCTCTGCCGTGACCTATCACCCTGGACACACATAAAATGTGGAACTTGAAGTGGTTTGTGGCACCCAGCAGACTCTGGCCCCTCGGGAGTCTGGAATCCTGCCCTGCCTCCTCCTAGCCTCATGACCTTGGGCAAATTAGTTTCTCGGGGCTTCAGGTTCATCTTCTGTAAAACTGAGTGAATAAAAATAATAATAATATCCTCTGTATTCATTATCTATTGCTGCCTAACAAATGACCCAAAATTCAGCAGTTTAAAACCATAGACATTTATAATATTGCACATTTTCTGAGGGTCAGGAATCTGAGAGTGGCTTAGCTAGGAAGGTTGGTTTGGGTCTTCTCAGAAGGCAGGTGTCAGCTGGAGCTGCGGTCATCTGAGGGCCCGACTGGGGCTGCAGGGGCTGCTTCCAAGGTGGCACCTGCACACAGGTGTGGGTGCAAGGCCTCTGTTCCCCACCTCAAGAGCTTCTCCATAGGCTACTCGAATGACTTTATGACATGGCACCTGGCTCCCCCCAGAGTAAATGATCCGGGAGGCAGCGAGGCAGAAGCCACAATTTCTTTGTAGCAGAACCTTGGAGATGACATACCATCACTTCTGCTCTATTCCATTGGCCGCAGTGACCAACCCTGAGAGAATATGGGAGGGGGTTGCAAATGCACAAGCGCCAGGAGGCGGCAATCACTGGGCGCCATCTTGGAGGCTGCCCACAACGCCCCCTTGAAAGACATGGTGGAGATGGGTGAGTAGCCATGTGCAGTGAGTGGCAGCTAGTTGAGGCTCAACAGAAATGAGAGAGGACTGATAGAGAACATCAGAACTGATAGAGAATAGAGAATATATATATATATATATATATATATATATATATATATATCTCAAAAGGGTCAAATAAAAACAACATTCACTCATTCAACAAATATGTATGGAGTGTCTCCCATTCTGCTCTAGTCACTTGGATTATATTAACACATAAACCAAGACTGCTATGCTATATAGCATGCAGCTAATACTCCAGTAAATGTAATAGACAAGGAGGTCCCGCAGCATATTATAAGGCAAGAAGTGCCATAATAGAAAAAGGAGAAGGAAACACAGGTTAAGTGGCATTAGGAATGCAGGTGGGGGAGACGCAGATTGAAATCGTAAACATGGGGTCAGGGTAGGCCTCCCTGAGAAGGCAGAATTAGGAAGACTTGAGGGAGGCCGGCCAAACAAGCACGCAGAGAAAAGCAATCGAAGCAGAGGAAATGTCTGGAGTGTGGGCCCATCACACCTCTTATGAGAGAGAAAGAGGCCTGGACAGTGAGGGGGTATGACTTAGGAGTGAGAGTCAGAGAGAATGGGACAGGGTCTCGTGGCCTTGTGAGCTGTCTGCAGCAACCTCACAAGCTCCGCTGTAGGGAGGGGAAAGTGACCCAAGGCCACGCTGTTTGGTGTGGAACCCAGGCTGTGGGGTGCCAGGACCTCTCCTCCCAAGGCGGCTCCCAGCCAGTGATGGATGGGGTGCAGGAGGGCTAGGAGGAGGCACTTCCCCGGGAAACACGAACTCTGCTGGGCATGCCCAGCCTTCCTGAGGCCGCGTGGAGACATGGGGCCTGTCGCCCTTATTTTCCTCCCATCTTGGCCTCGCCTGGGGTCACACTGGCTTCACAGTCTGATAGCTCTCCCCTCCTCCAATGCTCCTTCCCAATTTTCTGTCATTAGATCCTCTAATAAATGCTTGGCTTGGGTAATCCCCCCTTGGCATCTGTGTCCCAGGGACCTGGACTGGCACAAGGGGGTTAGGGGCATGAAGACGGCCGCCGTTTGCAGTGTTCTCAGCAGAGATAGAACACAATCTGAGACATTTTTAAAGGATCATTCTGGCCGCAGTTTGGAACAGAAACCTCAGGAGAAGCCCGAGAGTAAGCAGATCAGCTGGAAGGTACTGCATGATCCAGGCCTTAGGGGGGCTGCTGTGGGGCGGGGGGCAGCAGAAGGGTAGTGAGTTGTGTTTCATTCTCAGCATAGTTTGAAGGCAGAGCCTGCAGGGTTTCCTGGTGGATTCGATGTGAGAGGTAAGAAAGAGAGGAGTCAAGGATTTTCCACCTAAGAAACTGGACAAAGGGAGCTGCCCACAATGGGGGAAAACCACAGATAGAGCAGAATTGGGGGAAATTTGGAGACATTCAAGCGAAAATCTCGGGTAGGATTTGGATATACAGTTGAGCCTTGAAAACATGGGGCTTGGGGACACCAATCCCCTCTGGCAGCCAAAACTCCACATGTAAATTTTGACTCCCCCAAAACGGAACTAACAGCCTACTATTGATCAGAAGCCTTACAGATAGCATAAACAGCTGATTAACACATATTTTGTATGTTGGGGAGCCTGAGTGGCTCAGTCTGTTAAGCATCTGCCTTTGGCTCATGATCACGAGGGTCCTGGGATCGAGACCCACATCGGGCTCCCTGCTCAGCGGGGAGTCTGCTTCTCCCTCTCCGTCTCCCTCTGTGTTTTCTCTCTCTCTCTCACTCTTGCTCTCGCTCTCTCTCAAATAAATAAATAAAATCTTTAAAAAAAACACATATTTTGTATGTTATATGTAATTCTGTAACTGTATTCTTACAATAAAGTAAGCCAGAGAAAAGAACATGTTGTTAGGAAAACATAAGGCAGAGAAAACCCATTTACAGCACTGCACTGGGCTGATGGAAAACAATCCACGTGTCAGTGGAGCCATTCAAACTCGTTCAAACCATGTTGCTCAGGGACACGTCCATGTGTGCCTTTCGGGAGAGAGGTCCGGGCTGCAGAATGTCGTGTCTGATGGTCTCTAAAGACAAGGGACAGGGTGACACTCCAGGGGAGTGAGCACCAGCGAGGATAAGGAAGGCAAAAGGCCCAGGTCATGGTGACAGGAAGAGAGTGAGCAGCAGAGGGGGACCCCCAGCAGGGAACCAAGGGAGGATGGGGTCTGGAAGCAGTGAAGACAGCCCAGGAAGGGGGAGAGAGGCAGCACCAGGGCCAAACGTTGCTGAGGCCGGTAAGCTGGAGACTCAGCACTGGGCACTGCCCTGAGCAATGCGGAGGTCAGAGGTCCTTTGTGAGGAACAAGATAGTCCCTGCCTTTCTGCTCAGAAACCACCCCCTCCCATGTGGGTGCTCCGCCATCCTCCCTGGGACCCGAGCCCTGGACACCCCAATTCCTCATGTCCACAACACCTACCTTCCCAAGCAGCTCCGTGTGCTCTAAACCTAGCCTCCATGTAAGAAGCCTCTACCCCGCTAACCCAAGACCAGAGGCCGAGCCCTTGCGTGGCGGCTGCACACCCACGACTTAGCAAGGGCCTTCCAGAAGCAGAGTATGTCTCAACCAAAGGAAAGTGCTTCTGTGGATGTTGTTTCACCGGGAAGAGCAGGTCTTGGGTCTCAGACGCAGCACAGAGGATGAAGGGAGGGGAACACTGGGCCGAGGGTGATGGGAGCGGGGCCCTGGTCCAGGTCTTCTAGGAACTTCTCTGTGGGGGCACATCTCCCCTGTCTTGGCCTTAGCTGCTTCATCTGTGAATCAAGGGGTTCAGGCCATGGAAGGTGAAATGCAGGGGGGGTCACTGACGTCAAAGGGTTTCAAAATGGAGCCACGAGGTCATTAAGGAGATGGGTCATACGCACCTCCTCACCAGTGGAAGCATGAACTGGGGCCAGACAGCAATGACTCCAAGGACTGAGCCCCAGCACCTGCAACCCGCTACAGTGAGAGACTCTGCTCCATGATAGTCAAGATGAGCTTTCTGCTGCCAACACCAATCAAAAATTCTTTATAAACAATGCATGCAAGCATTCCCTTTTTGCTTTAAACCCCCCCCCCAACTTCTGCTTCCTCGTGGGACAGTAATTGTTTGGCTACCCAAATCTGTTTACCCTGAATTGCGATTCTTTGATCCCAAATAATCACTCTTGCTTCCTCATTGCCTCTTGACAACTTCAGGCTGAAGTGACAGATCCTCAAGCCATTGGGAAGAAAACCTCTCCATGTCACTCTACGCATCATGGCGGGACCTTCTCAGAACATCACGGACTTCTGAGAAATCTAGTGTTAGCCGAAGAAATGTAAAAAGGGGATTTTCAGCAAAAAAAAAAAAGGAAAGTAGAAGCCTCAATTCTATAGTCTTATTAGACTTACCTGATTGTGCATGTTTATTAGACATGGGCATTGGAGGAGGGGAAGAAGCAGCTGTTGACCCCAGCTCATCTGTCCCCAGAGTCTTATTCTAGAGTCATTTGTTGTCTATTTAGTTAGAGAGGGTAGTAGATACAACCATTTAGGAAAATTATACAAAAGGAAACTTTGAATTGAGAAGCTCTTATTCATCACCTTACTTTTTTCCCCCAGGATGTGGAAAAATCAGCCACCAACTCGTTGCAATTTTAGGGCACTGTTGGCCACAGTAAACCAGCTTTCCAGGCTGAGAGTCACTTACTAGACAATCTCCCCGGTCCGCTCCAGCTGTGAGCGTCTAAGGATTCTACGGTGACAGCCCCCTTGTCCTCCACGGAGAGCCCCCGGGGGAAGCCAGCTGCCACCTGAACCACTACCGCGTGGGCCCCTGAGGCCAGGCTGCTTCCCCAGAAGCTGAATGGCTTTATTTTATTTTAGTTAATGAATTCAATAAGGTTCCCAGCTACATTCCTCCGCGAGCGCGCGGGAAGCCAAAGGAGTGTGTAGAAGGACCACTTAGATGTTTCAACCTCAGAATCGAAATATTTGGGAGGACACGGACATGCAGGAGAATTCCTTAGAAGGTAGAGCGAGAAAAGATGAATTGACATGACCTACTTCTCTCCCCATCACCCCTTCTTTTTCTACCACTGATAGAAAGCCGCATGCATGTATTTACCCTGTCAGCCCCTAGATGGCAGTCAAGGAAAGGAAAGATAAAATTCTCCCATCTAATGGGGGAGACGGGCCGAACCGAATAAAGGTGGGATTAAAGCTACAAAAACAAATATCGTTTTTTTAAAAATACGACATCATAAGACTAAACAGGTCAGATGCGTAGAAAAAACTAGAACATAGAATTCTTGCATATAGCACATAACCAGTTCTTGAGGAGAAATCCCATTCGAAGCTACTTAGAATTCTAAAACTATAGGAAATACATAAATCACTCAGGATATGTCTTTGATACTTCACAGTTACAATGCCAATATTTATGCCTCACTTCATGCAATAAATGCCATTCTGCTAGGTGACTTCTAATGTCCCTCTAAATTCTAAAATTCCCTGAAGATACTCCTGAAAAGTATAAGCGATTCAGTTTTTGCAACTTGATTCACATTTTCTTACAGATTTTAACACAGTTTTCTTTTTTCTTTTTTTTTTTGTGTGTGGACATAAATTTTTTTATTTTAATTTTTTATTGTTATGTTAATCACCATACATTACATCATTAGTTTGTGATGTAGTGTTCCATGATTCATTGTTTGTGCATAACACCCAGTGCTCCACGCAGAACGTGCCCTCTTTAATACCCATCACCAGGCTAACCCATCCCCCACCCCCTCCCCTCTAGAACCCTCAGTTTGTTTTTCAGAGTCCATCGTCTCTCGTGGTTCGTCTCCCCGTCCGACTTACTCCCCTTCATTCTTCCCCTCCTGCTAACTTCTTCTTCTTTTTTTTTTCTTAACATATGTTGCGTTATTTGTTTCAGAAGTACAGATCTGTGATTCAACAGTCTTGTACAATTCACAGCGCTCACCATAGCACATACCCTCCCCAATGTCTATCACCCAGCCACCCCATCCCTCCCACCCCCCCCAGCACTCCAGCAACCCTCAGTTTGTTTCCTGAGATTAAGAATTCCTCATATCAGTGAGGTCATATGATACATGTCTTTCTCTGATTGACTTATTTCACTCAGCATAACACCCTCCAGTTCCATCCACATCGTTGCAAATGGTAAGATCTCATTCCTTTTGATGGCTGCACAATATTCCATTGTGTATATATACACCACATCTTCTTTATCCATTCATCTGTCGTTGGACATCTTGGCTCTTTCCACAGTTTGGCTATTGTGGACATTGCTGCTATAAACATTGGGGTGCACGTACCCCTTCGGATCCCTACATTTGTATCTTTGGGGTAAATACCCAGTAGTGCAATTGCTGGATCGTATGGTAGCTCTATTTTCAACTGTTTGAGGAATCTCCATACTGTTTTCCAGCGTGGTTGCACCAGCTTGCATTCCCACCAACAGTGTGGGAGGGTTCCCCTTTCTCCGCATCCCCGCCAACATCTGTCGTTCCCTGACTTGTTCATTTTAGCCATTCTGACGGGTGTGAGGTGGTATCTCATTGAGGTTTTCATTTGGATTTCCCTGATGCCGAGCGATGTGGAGCACTTTTTCATGTGTCTGTTGGCCATTTGGATGTCTTCTTTGGAAAAATGTCTGTTCATGTCTTCTGCCCATTTCTTGATTGGATTATTTGTTCTTTGGGTGTTGAGTTTGATAAGTTCTTTATAGATTTTGGATACTAGCCCTTTATCTGATATGTCATTTGCAAATATTTTCTCCCATTCTGTCAGTTGTCTTTTGGTTTTGTGGACTGTTTCTTTTGCTGTGCCAAAGCTTTTTATCTTGATGAAATCCCAATAGTTCATTTTTGCCCTTGCTTCCCTTGCCTTTGGCGATGTTTCTAGGAAGAAGTTGCTGCGGCTGAGGTTGAAGAGGTTGCTGCCTGTGTTCTCCTTTGGGATTTTGATGGACTCCTGTCTCACGTTTAGGTCTTTCAACCATTTGGAGTCTATTTTTGTGTGTGGTGTAAGGAAATTGTCCAGTTTCATTCTTCTGCATGTGGCTGTCCAATTTTCCCAACACCATTTGTTGAAGAGACTGTCTTTTTTCCACTGGACATTCTTTCCTGCTTTGTCGAAGATGAGTTGACCATAGAGTTGACGGTCCATTTCTGGGCTCTCGATTCTGTTCCATTGATCGATGTGTCTGTTTTTGTACCAGTACCATACTGTCTTGATGATGACAGCTTTGTAATAGAGCTGGAAGTCCAGAATTGTGATGCCGCCAGCTTTGCTTTTCTTTTTCAACATTCCTCTTGCTATTCGGGGTCTCTTCTGGTTCCATACAAATTTTAGGATTATTTGTTCCATTTCTTTGAAAAAAGTGGATGGTATTTTGATGGGGATTGCATTGAATGTGTAGATTGCTCTAGGTAGCATTGACATCTTCACAATGTTTGTTCTTCCAATCCACGGGCATGGAACGTTTTTCCATTTCTTTGTGTCTTCCTCAATTTCTTTCATGAGTCTTTTATAGTTTTCTGAGTACAGATCCTTTGCCTCTTTGGTTAAATTTATTCCTAGGTATCTTCTGGTTTTGGGTGCAATTGTAAATGGGATCGACTCCTTGATTTGTCTCCCTTCTGTCTTTTTGTTGGTGTATAGGAATGCCACTGATTTCTGTGCATTGATTTTATATCTGGCCACTTTACTGAATTCCTGTATGAGTTCTAGCAGTTTTGGGGTGGAGTCTTTTGGGTTTTCCACATACAGTATCATATCATCTACAAAGAGTGAGAGTTTGACTTCCTCTTTGCCAATTTGGATGCCTTTGATTCCTTTTTGTTGTCTGATTGCTGTGGCTAAGACTTCTAATACTATGTTGAATAGCAGTGGTGAGTGAGCACATCCCTGCTGCGTTCCTGACCTTAGGGGAAAAGCTCTCAGCTTTTCCCCATTGAGAATGATATTTGCTGTGGGGTTTTCATAGATGGCTTTTATGATATTGAGGTATGTACCCTCTATCCCTATACTCTGAAGAGTTTTGATCAAGAAAGGATGCTGTACTTTGTCAAATGCTTTTTCTGCATCTATTGAGAGGATCATATGATTCTTGTTCTTTCTTATGTTAATGTATTGTATCACGTTGATTGATTTGCGGATGTTGAACCAACCTTGCAGCCCAGGGATAAATCCCACTTGGTCATGGTGAATAATCCTTTTAATGTACTATTGGATCCTATTGGCTAGTATTTTGGTGAGAATTTTTGCAACAATTTTAACACAGTTTTCTTGTTGATCGTTCTACTCTGCCTAGCCATCTGTAACCCTTTGGAACTAATATCTGAAATAAGATCTGTGATATTTCCTCCATCCATTCCTTTGTGGGAGAACCTGTTTGAGTCTGTCTCCTTCCCTGGGCTGTGGCCTCTCTGGACATCGTGCCCTTAAGAGTCTGGAGCCTAACACAGGTGCTGGGTGGACTGTGTTCATTGCAATGAGGGACCTGTGTGTCATGGGTCCTTAAATGGGGCAGCAGATGTGCAAGGATGGGCCCCAGGATGCTCAGATGCAGAGGGCGTGAGCACAGCCTTGCTGTCCAGTAGCACTCAGCCCCCACCACTTGAATCCACTTCCCCAGAGATGCCTGGAGTGCAGAACTTGGTGGGGACAAGGCGCTAAGGCCAAATGGCTCTTGGAACCAATATCCAAAGAAAAGAAGCCAGACCTCACATCCAAGGACAGCCAAAATTGAGGCAAGCCAGCAACCCAACTGCAGTAAAGGAATCTGGCAAACACAGGGCCAACTCTCCAAAGGACAAACTTCCAGCTTATATGGATGAATTTCTTCCTGGCAGTGTGCCCACTAAAAATTTTACCGATATGCAGTTCAAAGAGGAAAAAAAAAAGTGTGCTCGACAGTCCAGAGTGTTTATATTACTGAAAATTCTTTTCTTAAAAAAAAAATAAGGCTCTTTCACAAAGACCTAAATTCACAGGGTTGGAAGGGACCCCAGAAAGCACCTTGTCTACTCTGAACCTCTAGGCAGAGCAGCTCTTAAGCCATGCCAAAACCAACTGTCCGCTGTCCCCTGATCTTTTCACCCAGTTTCCAGAGCAGATCCTACCAAAATCTCCTGCTTCTTTCCCTTCACTGTTAGCACCTTCTTGTTAATGCTCAACCGTGAATTGAGACAGACCTAGATTCAAATGGCGATGTGAGAGGAAGCAAGCTACCTTGCCTCTCAGATCTGTGCTTTCTACGTTTGTAACATGAGCATTAGAATACACACCCATTAGAAGTGTTACAAGGCTTGCATGAAATATATGTAAACAATTACACATGTTGCTTGGCCATTACAGCTAATCAATAAATATCTGCTTCCTTCCTCCTGGTGGGGGAGTGGCTGGGTTACCATAATCACTGGGGACGTACTACTGAAATTTAATGGTCTGGGTGTCACCAACTTGGCGTCCCTCTGTCAGTCCACATTGCAGGGGTTCATTCCTGGTGATTCCAAGCAGAGGGCTGTGCAGTCCGCCCATCCATTAGGTCACAGTTGCACCATTATGGGGATTTAAAAATACACTTTGGGGGGTGCCTGGGTGGCTCAGTCCATTAGGCAGCTGACTCTTGATTTCGTCTCAGGTCATGACCTCAGGGTCGTGGGATCAAGCCCGCAATAGGTTCCACTCTCGGTGGGGAGTCTGCTTGAGGATTCTCTCTCCCTCTGCCCCCCCAGATAAATTCATAAATCTTAAAAAAATAAATTTTGTGTGAAGAAGGTCATAGTATCCATTCATTTGGGGAGTTAAAACAAGGTACTACATTTATTTTCAAGCAGGCATTGGGTCTGATAGGCAGAAACAAACCTGCAAAACCACAACAGCTGCAAAAGCTCGGTGCAGGGCTCCCCTCAGCCACCTCCCGTGTGCACGGATCTGCAGGAGCAGCCCCCTTCACTTGGAGGGTCCCAGCAGCTGCAGGAACACTCTCAACGCACCCATGGTGTCAGGCCTGGGTTCTTAGCAGCAACCAGCTTTGAGTGAGGTCCAGATGTATGGTGTTCCCCACTGGGCCCCAGGGGAACCCCTTGGCGTACCCCACTCACCTGAACTTCCTTTCCCTCCAGCTGCAGGCCCTGAGGGAAGCCAATCCTCTGTCTCTTACTGCCTCTACTAGCAAGGGAAAGACCACTGGGCAGCCCGGGGCTGAGTTCCAGGCTGCCCAGGGACAGTCCCAGCGGGGTGCTCACTTCCCCATTCACCCCCTCCCATTTCCCTACCCACTACAGCTGTCAGACTTAGCAGATTCTTATACTGAACCACACAGTATTTGGGACATACTTATACTGAAAAAAGGATATGCTATTTATTTGAAACTCCAATTTCATTAGACCCTGTTTCTTCTGGCCGCCCTAGTCCTGATGCCTCCCCAGGTGAGGCATGCCCCACCCCAGGTGAGAGGTGAGAGGAAAGTCGGGGAGGCCATGGAGAAGGAAGGGTGGTGGGAAAACCTGGCTCAGAGTGTGGCCCGGACAGGAAAGGGCTGCCCTCCGGGGCTGGCTACTCTTTCATCCCCAGAACAAAGCTTGCCCCTCCCTCTGAGAGTTAGGAGTTAAGAAAATATTTAGAGTTAAGAAAATGTAAATATGTCTTTCTGTGCTGATGGTCTCCAGAGTCATGCCATTTTAAAGTGAAAGAAACAGAGAGAAGAACACAACCCTTCTGACTTCAAGATAATGCTTGCATCAAGCCTCTGGGCTCCCCGCTAACCATAGCCGGTCACAGAATCAGAGTTAACAGGAGCTCAGAGGTCACCTGTGGGGCCATCTCATGTTCCAGGTGGGCAAACCCAGGCCAGAGAAGCAAGGAACTTGCGCTTGACTCCCAGAGCTTGTTGTCTCCAGGCTGCTGTATGAGTAAGAGAGCAGGGGACAAGGGTCTGGATTATAGCCACAGTGAGTGGGATAGTCAGCCCCTACATCTCCTGAGAACTCAGAGCCACCCTGAGAAGTTAGGAGTTGATGTACTACTGAGAAAACTCTGTGTACTGGGCAGTAATGTTATCGGCAAATCTTGATCTCTTGAAGGTAGAAACCCGGGGTTGTGAGAATAGACGAAAGTCTTTGACTCTCAGGTTTTCTCAAAGCCAAGGGTCTTGTGACCTAAAGGTATAAGGCTTGTGTGCAATATTTATGACAACGCATGTATACCCTCTCGTGAAATAATAGAAAATAGAAAATATTGGCCTCTGCCCACCTCCCACCCCCCGGTCCTGGCACAGGGCTACTAAAACCCTTATAATTTCCTAAGTGATGAGAATACCCGGAACCATCTTAAATTCTACTATTTTGTCTTTGACCCCGATTCCTGACACAGGACTTCTAAATCCCTTATGATTCCCTGGGTGGTAGCGGTGCCTTTTGTTCTAACGAGGTGACTCTTGATGGGCCCCTGGATGGGAGCTGGTCACCAGAAAGACCAAGCCATGATTAGAAGCTTAGAACTTTCAGCACCACCACCCCGCATTTTCCAGAAAGGGGAGAGGGGCTGGAAATGGAGCGAATGATCAATCATGCCTATGGGATGAAGTCTCCATAAAATCCCCAAAGTACAGGGTTCAGAGAGCTTCTGGAAGCTGGAAGAACAATGTGTCTGGCCAGGACATGGAAGCTCTGCACCCCTTCCCACACGCCTTTCCCTATGCATCTCTTCCATCTGGATGTTTATCCATATCGTTTACTGTATCCTTTCATAATAAAAAGGTAAATAGTCAGTAAACTGCTTCCCTGAGTTCTGTGAGCCATTCTAGCAAATTCATCAAACCCAAGGAAGGGTCTGTGGGAACCTCCAAACCATAGCTGGTCAGTCGGCGGCACAGGTGGATTTGCGGCACCTGGATTTGCGATGGGCGTCTGAAGTGGGAAGACAGGAGAGTCTTGTGGGACTGAGCCCTCACCCTGCGGGATCTGACCCTGTGTCTAGGTAGATAAGTGTCAGAACCGATTTAAATTGTGGGACACTCAGGTCGTGTTTCAGAATGGTTTGATGTGGGGGGGGCGGGAAACTCATGCAGTGTCAGAAGTATTGAAGTGTAACCGTAGCGTGAGAGTTAAGGAAAAATGCAGGAGGAAGAAGGAGGTTTTTTCTACTCACCTCTGCTAGCAATAGTTAGGGTCCCCTCAACCTTGAACTAGTCCCTAGAGGGGCTAAGTACTCTCCTGGGGGCAAACTTAGGACATTGCATTTTCTAGAACCTAAGCAGGTATCTTAACATTCTTTGTTCGCGGGCGGGGGATGGGGCAGGACCGTCCTGCGCATTTTAGGATGTTCGAGAGCATCTCTACCTATTTAAAGCCAGTGGCAAACCCTTCCTACGTTGTGACAATGAAAAATATCTCCAGATATTTCCAGATGTCCCCTGGGGACCAAATCGCCTCCCCACACCCCTGAGGAGCCCAGATCTATAGCACCGGACCCTGTCCTCTGTGGGCTGGTGGCCGCACCATTCCTGCCTCGTGTCCTTTAATCATCAACTACACACACTTGGTTGAATCCCACCAGGGAGTGTGACAGTGATAGTCTTCATCCAACACTCAAGCCCAAATACTCCAGTTGTCAGGACCAACACCCAGATGTGACCGATGAGACAAGATTATCTCAGTGGATATGTCTGCATACACCCCCAAAACCTTTAAATCAGGCAAACCCACACACTCACACCACTGGCCCTTGAAAGCAAGTGTGAGCTGAAGGTGCTGTTTGAAGTGGTTGTCTTTGACCTCCTGGAGCATTTCCATCTCCTTGGACCTGGGACACCTGCTCAGCACCCCACCTGTGTAACTGCTCCTGGCCTTTCATTTGGGTAACTCTCTGAACAATCCTTCTAGCTTCTAGACTCCTGCATCCCTTTAACTCAGGTGACAGAGTCCTTGCTCCAGTCTGACCCAGCCTCTTACTGCTCCCCAGGGAGGCAAGGGTCCCTGGGGATTCAGATAGTTTCCGGAGCTATCACGACTACCCTGGTTTGCCCAGAAGTTTCCATTTCTGATCACCGGGTGAATAAATCCAGAACCTTCCAAACCTCTTTCTTAGCCTCTTCTCACTCAGAGCCAAAGGAAGGGGAAAGCAGCTAGCAGAGGAAGAATGGGGGTAGAGCATGAAAGGAAGCTTTGTTTTGTGTTATGTTCCACCAAGACCCATTAGGGTGAGCAGTAACCCATGCTAATGGGCCTTAGTCAGGAAAGCAGTACTTGCCCGAGGACAGGGAAACTAAAAGAAAAACAAGCAGAGGTTTCGTGGAAAGCCCATGGTGCAAACTGTCTCCCAGGCCCGGTTTCTTTTCTCTTGGGTGGCAGTGGGAAGTCACACATTCGCAGAAGCCAGCCACATCCCCACGGCCAGGGATCTTTGAAAGCTGCAGGGCGGAGGCAGATGGCAGGAAGGGGAAGGCAGCAGCCCCCAGCTGGGAGAGGGGGGGCAAATCCGAACCTTGGAGTTGATGAGATGGAATCTCTGCAGCCAGAAACATTTTGAAGATGTTTTTGCAAAGCTGGTGTACTTCATTAGTGGTGAGAGACAAAGGGCCTTTCTGACTCACACAAATTCTACTGGGGTTGGGTGACCTGATTGTTAAAAGAGATCTCAGCTAAGACAATCGAGAAGGTTCCAACAGTTAACACTCATGAGGCTCCCCAAGTGCCAGGCTGCCAGAGGAGAGCACACACTGTCTTGCCCTGATGGCATAATTTGTCATGAAGCCCTGGAGCAAGAACCACGACAATTTGATTTTACAGATACTTCTGTCCATTGACGTGAGCTAGGAACAGGGAAGGAGCTTCCTGCATCAACTGCCACCACCTCAGGCCTTCAGAAATTCGGTCGTGCTGTGGCCTGGGGTATGCAGTCTGTCTTAGTCTGTTTGGGCTGCCATAACAAGAGGACCGTAATCCGGGTGGTCTAAACAATACACATTTATTTCTCACAATCCTGCAGCCTAGGAAGTTCGAGACCAGAGCACAGACAGACTCTGCCTGGGGAGAACCGGCTTCCTGGGTCACAGATAATGTCTTCTCTCTGTGTCCTCTGTGTCCTCACATGGCGGACCAGGGAAAAGAGCTCTCTGGGGTCTCTTTGATAAGGGCGCTGGTCCCATTCATGAGGGCTCCCCCCTCCTGACCCAATCACCTCACGAAGGCCCCATACCTCAACATCACCACATTGGGGGTGAGGATTTTAACACTGAATTTGGAGGGATCATAAATATTCAGTCTTTTGTACAATCCTACCTTTATTCCTGCACATTCTCTGGAGTATGGTCGGTCATACTTGGGTACAAGGAAATGTCCGTTTAGTTTGGTGAGGCAACTGGATGTATCCTGAAGGTTCAGATGCTTCTGATTTCTAAGCTCACACTTGCACTGTGATGCAGACTCTAGGTGGTAGGCCTCCCTTCTTTCTGTCTTCATAAATCCTACATGGTTAGCCCCTGGCTATCCCTCCCCTACCCCTAGCGCATTCTTCTGTCCACACTGGATGCTGCCCCTGTTCCTGCCTAAAAGCCTTTGCTTGCTGGAACATTCCTCCTCCATATAGCCCCAGGGTCACTCCCATAAATCCTTCTGATTTTGTTTAATGAGGCTTCCTCTGGACATTCTTTCATTAGTCTCTCTCCCCTACTAGAACGCAAGTTCTATAAGGGAAGAGGTTTTCGTCTCTTTCATTCACTAAGTAGGACCATGCCTGGTACATAGTAAGTGTTAATAAACATTTGTTGTTGTACGACTAAATGTCCTCCTGTCACTCAGTCATTGTTCCTTTGGATGACGGGATTCTGATAAAATTTCCTCCACCTACTTTCCCAAGGACACTGCTGTTTCTCAAGAAAGGAAACTGAGTTACTGATATGCAGGTGGAATTTTCTCTAATTTCCTGTATGGCTATGGAGTCTTTTCTGTTTTTCATATTTCCTCATCCATTCATTAGAGAACCAGAAAGTCAGTGCCTGAGGATATCATTTTACTCAGAAAAAGGGTCTTTAATCCTTGACCAAAATTCCTCTCCTGACTGTTCACATCTACGCAAAACTCAAACACAGCATTTATATGATTACTAAGATGCCAGGTATATGACAAATCTACTAGATGATTGATTCTGAGCTTAAATCATGGCTGGTTAGAAAAGGGAAATCTCCTACTTGCCTCAATATTTGGTATCAGACTCAGTAGGAGGAAGACAGCATGTAGGCACCAAACACTGATAGAAAACTGAAACAAATTCATCATTAATGTTCATCACATGATATCTGAAACCATCGTTTTCTTACTAGGAAACATGAAATGTAAATAGTCGAAGAAGTCTTCAGAGTGAGATAGTTCTAAAACTCCACATGTTAGTAAAGGGGAGTGTTTGAAAAATGATTATTGTGTTGCATTGAATCGTTCTTTTTCTTTTTGTCAAGAAAACCACCTACCCAACTTCTTTTTTACCAGAACAAAAGGGAACATGCAGAGGGACAGCTAAAAGCAGCAAAGTCACTTGACTAGGTCTCCAGTGTCCTTGAGTAAAAAAATCTGCTCTCCAGTAACTGGCAGTGTCCCTGCAAAAATCTGTAGGCCTCAGGGGAACACTCTTATACTGTTGGTGGGAATGCAAACTGGTTCAGCCACTCTGGAAAACAATATGGAAGTTTCTCAAGAAGTTAAAAATAGATATACCCTACGACCCAGCAGCTGCACTCCTAGGTATTTACCCCCAAGATACAAATGTAGTGATCCGAATTGGCACCTGCACCCCAATGTTTATAGCAGCAATGTCTGCAATAGCTAAACTATGGAAAGGGCCCAGATGTCCAACAACAAATGAATGGATAAAGATGTGGTATATATATATATATATATATACAATGGAATATAACTCAGCCATCAGAAAGGATGAAATCTTACCATTTACGTAGACGTGGATGGAACTGGAGGGTTAATACTTATTTTGCTGAGCAAAATAAGTCAAGCAGAGAAAGGCAATTATCATACGGTTTCACTCATATGTGGAATATAAGAAACAGCGCAAAGGATCATAGGGGATGGGAGGGAAAACTGAATGGGAAGAAATCAGAGAGGGAGACAAACCATGAGAGACTCTTAACTCTAGGAAGCAAACTGAGGGTTGTTGGAGGGGACATGGGTGGGTGAACGGGGTAATTGGATGATGGGCATTAAGGAGGACACGTGATGTGATGAGCACTGGGTGTTATATGCAACTAATGAAGTATTGCACTCTACATCTGAAACTAATGATGTACTATATGTTGGCTAACTGAATTTAAATTTATTTATTTTTTTAAAAGATTTTATTTATTTATTTGACAGAGAGAGACAGAGCAAGAGAGGTAACACAAGCAGGGGGAGTGGGAGAGGGAGAAGCAGACTCCCTGCTGAGCAGGGAGCCCGATGTGGGGCTCGATCCCAGGCCCCTAGGATCATGACCTGAGCCGAAGGCAGATGCTTAACAACTGAGCCACCCAGGTGCCCCTGAATTTAAATTTATTTATTTTTTAAACACTTTTTTCTAAGATTTTTATTTATTCATTTGAGACACAGAGATAGAGAGAGAGAGAGAGAGAGCATGAGCAGGGAGAGAGGCAGAGGGAGAAGCAGGCTCCCCGCTCAGCCAGGAGCCCGATGTGGGGCTCGATGCCCAGACCCTGGGATCATGACCTGAGCGGAAGGCAGATGCTTAACCATCTGAGCCACCCAGGCGCCCCCTGAATTTAAATTTAAAAAAAATCTGTGGGCCTCAGTTTCCTCATTTGTAAAATTTGGGGATTGGATCTCTAAGGTCCTCTTGTCTACAAGTTTTTATTCTGAATTTCTCTCTGTCACTGATACTAGAACAACTCCCCCCAGCGCATGCACACACACACACACACACACACACACACACACACACACCCCAAATGTTCGGCCTCCCACCCCACTCCTCCCTGGGCTCCTACAGAATTTGCGGACCTCACTGGCTCTGACTTGTTTACTGCACATTGGTGTCCCAGACATGAATGCTGCAAGATTTCCAGCTCTACCTCACAGGACTAAGTCTGTCACTACAGTGTATATAGTTTAAGTCCTTCTTCATATTAGCACATCATTCACAGTTCCCTCCCCCCGCCCCGAGTTTGGCTTTATTGCGAATAGCCCTCCCCATCTGGATAGGCAGAGAAGTGTATGCAGTGAAACTCTAATGCTCATCCTGGGAGGAGGATCATCTGGTTGCGCTTTCTGAGGGCCCAGAAGAGAGTGACATGTACACTGGCCAATCAGCATCTGCAGCTCTCAGCATCTTGACAGGGATTCTGCTGGAGCCTCTTTGAGGGTATCAATGTTTCAGGAGAAGGGGCCAAACTAAGCTCCTAGGGAACCTGCCTTGGAAACATGGCAGGTAAGATTTGTACTCCTAATCACAGAAGTGGGTGTCATAAGTTCAAAGATGCAAAGAAAAGAACGCCATCACGTCGGCCAAACTGGTGAGGCAGATCAGAGATAGCCAATGGAGACCTCCACTCCAAAGCTGAAGGAAGCTCATCTGAGAATCTCCTTTGCACTTCCCTTTTTGCCCATTCCCAAATCCAATCTCAATGCTATAGAGGCCAAGGGCAGGCAGCCCCAAGAAGGGCATGGACATTATTTTGTGTTAAAAGCAATCAAGACCCATCAGATTCAGGAAAAGCTCTTTACCTCCCCCTCAACTGCCTGCTTATACCACCAGGAAGAGAGCTATTAACACAGATTCCTCTTTACCTAGGAAACTTATCTGTATAATAGGGCAAACTTTGTTTCCCAAACATCTCCTCTCACCTTCTTGCTAATGGTCTGTCTCCCCTTTGTATCCTCAGACCCTACCCCTCTCCTTAGCTCATATAAACATCATGTTGCCTCACTGTCTTTGGAATTTCCACGTCTGTGTGGATTCCCTGTACATTCGCTATTAAATTTGATTTTCTCCTGTTAATCTGTCTCATGTCAATTTGATTCTTAGTCCAGCTAAAAGGACCTTGCAGAGTAGAGGAAATTGTTCCTCCCCAACACCACTAAAAATGCTCGGAAACCTAAAGTCATTTCTATACCAACATATCAACACTAATGACTAAACTCACATACATTAGATACATAAATACTCTGTTGTATTTTCCAGGACGACTTATATTCACGGAACGCTGAGGCAATTTCAGGAAAGGATACATTTTTCTCCTGTAGTAATTATATGTAATCCTAATCCCACATGCTTTCATGAGCAAGATTTTATTTGGTTCAGTAGAAATTTATTTCAAGAAAATAAAACACCCAGGACCTTGTACACACTCAAGCCATGTTCATTCCCCTTTCACATTACAACTGGGTTTCTCAGACTTTAACATAACTAGGTAACACCCGAGATCATGTTAAAATGTGGATTCTGATTCCACAGGTCTGGGGTAGGGCCCAGATGATGCTGATGCTCTTGGTCCATGCACTGCACATAGAAGAGCAAAGAGTCAGGTTGTGCCTATGTAATTTGATGTGATTTTAGGTGTTCAAAAGAAAACCACAGGCCCAACATGGAATCACGTAGATCAAGTCACTAAACAGGGGTTTAATATTTAACAAAATAGCAGTTTCAACCTCTCTCAGACATGTTGTCTTACTAGTCTGTCAGCAATTCTCTGCTCATCACCAATAAGGCCATCTGCCACAGGGCCCCACCATCCCTCATAGGAAGATGGAAGATGAGGTGATCTGTATGACAAGACCCCCAAAGGAAAGTGACCTTACCTGAAACAATCTTTTCTTTCCTTTGCTAGTAACTTCTTTGCCCCATCCTCCCTCCTATAAAACCTTTCATTTTGTACAACTCTGCAGAGCTTCTTTGCTTGCTAGATGGGATGCTACCTGATTCCTGAATCACTTAATAAAGCCAATTAGATCTTTAAATGTACTCGGTTGAATTATGTTTTTTAACACAGACTTTGCCCAGCTGCTGTCAGTTTGGCTTAAGATCTCAGCATTCAGTTTTCTGGCTTTGTGTGCTCCCCACTAACTGGTCTAACTGGCCAATTAGCTAGAAATTGCTAATAGAGTCCTGTCAGGGAGGTCTACACTTCTGGACCTAAATGTGACTTTATCTAAACTCCCAAGAGGAGAATGGTTTCAGCCCCAGCTCAATGAGACCTCTTTGTTCACAAAGATGCTGTGCTGTGGAAAGTGGTGAAGGAAGAATTATAGGATGGTACAGACTTAACCTTCCCATAATTCATCCCAGATCTTCTTTCCAGCCTCTGATTTTTGCTGAGACCCACAATCCCCAAGGAACACAAACTCTCTTACCCCCAACCCACAGTAACCAGAATTCAGAAATCCTTAGGGAGCCTAAGATGGATGGGTTTATTTGATTCATTATGGGTTTTGTAAATTAAAATAATTCCAAGTGCATATGCCAGACAAAAGGGATCATTAGATATAAACAAGGGCAAACTTCTTGTGCCAGGAAGTAAGGAAAACTCAAAGAATGATGGGAATATATCAAAAGGATACAGGAGCTAGTTTGGAGCTCCTGATAGTAACCCCATTTTCTAGTTTCTATATCTGATGATTTGACATCTGGGGCCTTGCTGACCCTGGAGGGACTGTCCCTCTGGGGGTTAGCTAATCCCTAAACATAGTCCTTGACTCATCTTTTCACATGCAAACCAAGCATTCCAGAGCCTATACCCCAACCTCTTCCTCTATTTGGCTTCCATGCTCAAGGCCATTCTTCCCCTGCCCTAATCACCCCAGGACCAAGTATTAGACAATTAGGGACTGCCTCTTTGCCCTGGGACCTGCTGAAATTATTCAAACTAGCCAGTCTTAAGCCTGCCTACCCTGCCTTGCCCATTCTATCCCATGGAAACTACAATAAAGGCCCCACATTTTCCCCTCACTTCCTCTGCCTCCTGACTGACCCTGGTGCTTTCCCCTGTGTCCCTGTGTAGCATGCTATGCCTCCTGTTTCTAGGCATCTGTGCATATAAAAAGTGTATCCCTGCATGACAGTCATTTTTGTGTGTGATGTTTTCATACTTGACTAAAACCATCCTGGGTATCCTTAAAACATTCCCACTGGCCAAAGTGGGGACAATTTGAACATCAAAGTAAGGAATGATAGTAATGGATTATAATCCATTACCTACACCCCATTAGTTCATATTGATAATAATGAATAAATGAACAAAGAAGTTAATGGGGAAAAGGGAAAGCTCTTCCTTACAGTAGAGTGCCAGCCAATGAATGTAGAAGGGATGAGGGAATCAGAAATGCACTAATACTAAATGCTGAAGCTAGCGGGTGAAGGTCTGATTGGAACAGGGTATGGATATGGTCTCAAAGTATCTCCCTGTAAGTTACTTTTTAATTAGTAACTTAATAGAAGAGAAACTGGCAGACACCACCTTAACTCAGAAGGAAGCCCACCAAATCGTGGATACTGATGAAGCAAGCAAGAGGCCATGAGAAGCTTAAGAAAATCTATAAGAAAGGTCACATCAATAAGGACTTTAAAAGAAAAAAATATTTATTTATTTATTTCAGAGAGAGAATGTAAGAGCGAAACTCAAGCAGACTCCATGCTGAGCGTGGGGTTCAATCCCATGACCTGAGCCGAAATCAAGAGTGGGACACTCAACCACCTGAGCCACCCAGGTGGCCTTCCATAAGGACTTTTAACTACACTTTTGAAAATAGCAGAAAATCAAATTAAACAGAGGATCTTTTCCCCTGAAACTCCTGCTGGTTGAATATTGATGCCCGAGCAGGTTGCAACAGGGTGGGATGAGCTAAAATTACTTGTCATTTGGTTAATTCTGCCATTTCCAAAGTACTTGCCCAAGTATGATCTCACCTGATGCTATTTTTCAGAGCAATTCTGTGATCAAGATATTGTTATCTCCTATTTTACATATGAGCAAACTAAACCCAGAGGCAAGTGACTTGCCCAAGGTCATAAAACAGAGCCACGACCTGGCCCATGCTGTTGGCCTCCCTCCCACCCTGCACTGTCACCTGTACCCACTAGCACCATCCGTGTCCTTGGAAAACTGCAGGTGAGTCCACATTACAAAGGGAAGTGTCCTTGGGATAAGAAAAACATTTTCGTATTTATTTTCATATTTTCTTTTGAATCGCATTTCATAAGTACACTTAAACTGGATCACTGTGCTCCTTTTGGTAAAATTCCTGAAAATAAAAACAAATTTCAAAAAAGTAAATTAACAGAGGGTTGTGTGTGTGTGTGTGTGTGTGTGTGTGTGTGTTTTAATGCTTGTCAAGTGAAATGTGAAAGACTAGAACACCAAAGAGATGAATTTCCATCCATCTGGAAAAGCCAAGGAGACAAATACCATCATCCCCCCCCACCACCACTTCTGTCCTCATGAGCACACAGGCCTTCATCAATGCTGTTTTCCACGTCTTCTGCTCCATGTACATGACAAGAGTCGGTAGAAAATCAATACTCCTAGAGTGCTATCTTTGTCTCTTCAGATTGCTATAACAGAATATCAGAAATTAGGTTTACAACAACAGAAACTTACTTCTCCTGTTATGGAGGCTGGCAAATCCAAGATCAAGGCACCAGCAGATTTGGAAGGAGAGTGACTTGCTCATAAATGGCCTTCTTCTCTCTGTCCTTACATGATAGAAGGGGCAAAAAAGCTCTCTGAGGTCTCTTAAGGTCACCAATCCCACTCAAGACAGTTTCCCCTCACAACTTAATCACCTTCCAGAGACCCACATCCAGATACCATCACCCTGGGGATTAGGTTTCAACATGTGAATTTTGGTGGGACTCCCAACTTTCAGTCCATAGCACATACTTTTCCTGGTTGTCCTCATGGTTCCTATCGATCACTGAGCAATCACTTGTTTTCCAGAATTAATGCCTTGGTTTCTTTTGTTTCTTTTAAACACTCTGTATTTGTAATTTTGAGAAATCCAGAAAATACCAGAAAAGTCAAAATCATTTAATAAACATCATTTATATCGTTTAATATAAAAATAAAAATATCATTTAATATAAAAATCATTTCAGAAAAATCCTTAAGCCTATTTACCCTGAACTGACTACTGTTAAATTGTTGATATTCCTTTCAATCTTTCTTTTTTATAAAAAAAGTAAAATAAAATAACAATACCATAGATAAAACAGAAGTTCCTTTTGTTGTTCTCCAGCTAAATTTCTTCCCCTTCACCTACAAAAAGCAAATCTTACAAGAATTAATTTCTAAAATATTGTACATGCATATTTATGTGCTTAAATAGCATATATTATTGTTTATTATCCACTACTTTATCGAGAAAAGATAAAGACGAATAAATCTTTGCAGTTCTGAAATCTTTCTGGCTAAAACTGAATTCTCTTATTTCTTCCCAACATAAATAAAACTCCATTAGGTGAGTAATAATGATAATCACGTGTGTGTGTGTTTATAGACATTGTATATATATTTACAATGTGTGTATATATTTATTTATATATAACATCTTATATGTTATAATCTTATATTGTATTATATATTATATATTGTATATTATGCTTATAAATTCAATACCTTTGTTGGCTACCCATCGCTCTTGCCCCTGGGAACACCATTTTCTCTTACCGTCTCCATAGATCTCTGTAATTCAGGACTCCCTGGCTACCTTTTTGAACTTTCTGCCCATTAAAGTGACTAGACTCACCTGCTTCTGATGGTTAAGTGCAGCACCTGGCCTCTGCTACTGTAGCCTTTGTCCCCATTATTACTGTAGACTCTAGTTCTACGATAGCATCTCCTACCATCAGCTCTGGCCCACATCCCCCTCTGAGCATGTCAATAGTACTGGGGCTCCCCTGGAAGTTATCCTTTGTTGCCTTGGTAAATTAGTCTCCTGGTCCTGCTGAGGGACACGTCTGACAGACCCATCTAACGTGCTCAGTTCTCTGGGTCTTCTTTCACAGTCTGCCTTGAGGACTTCAGATATCTGTGCTTACCTAAAGAGGGCCGTCACTTTTTCCAAGCTACCAACAGTCACATGAGAACTGGACCCAAGGAACATAGAAAAGATCTTTAAAAGGTTTCAGAGAGAAAAAAACAAAAAAACAAAAACAGGTCATATGCAGAACACGAATCTGAATGGCATCAGATTTTTTAACAGCCAAACTGGAAGTTAGATTCTAAGCAATGCCTTCAAACTTCTGAGAGAAAAAAAAAATACTCTTTCAATTTAGAATTCGAAACTCAGCAAAACTACAAATTAAATGTGAAGACATTTTCAGACATTTAAAATTTCAAAATTTGCCCTTTTTAAAGAAGCTACCTATTATGAATTGGACGCTTGTGTCCAACATCCAAAATTCATATTTGAAGCCCTAAATCCCCAATGTACTAGTGCTTAGAGGTGAGACCTTTGGGAGGTGATTAGGTTTAGTTGAGGTCCTGAGGGTGGAGTGCCCACAACGGGATTAGTGTAATAAGAAGAGGAAGACCAGAATGCCCTCTCTCCTTTGCTCTCTCTCTCTGTCCCTCTCTCTACCTCCTATGGGAGGACATAGTAAGAAGGCAGCCATAGGCAAAACAAAAAGAGGGCCCTCACCAAGAACCAAATCTGCCAACACCTTGATCTTGGATTTCCAACTTCCGGAATTATGAGAAATGAATGTTTGTTGTTTAAGCCACCCCGTCTACAGTATTTTATTACAGCAGCCCAAAGTAAAACATTACCCCAATACGTGCTCTACTGTGATGAGAGAACTACACCAAGAAAGAGGAAGACGGTGGCATTCAGGAAATAAGAAATCCATCCCAGGAAATAAGGCAGGGAATTCCCAAAGAGCTTTGGAGGGCTCCAGGAGGGATGTGTACAGAGGAACAGAGGATTTGAGAGGACTGACTATTTGAGAGGATTGACCGGGTAGAAACTGTTTTTGAGAAGCATTTTGTAGAGTTGCTCAAGTGTACAGTAAGATTTAACCAAGGAGTCAAAGAAACACATGCAATTTTTTTTACATTGAGTCAATTATTAACTCCAAGAAAAACAAAAATTACATAAAAGGTTAGCTTGACTCATGTGAAATTGCCATTTTCATAGGTCAAAATGAACAGTTACTGAATGGTGTAACCTGACATAATCAGAGGGAATTACTCAGCTATCCAGTGATCAGCTTTTACTTATTTAAAATTTTGAAAAAAAAATCAGCATGTTGATTTAAACAAAAATCATAACATAACTATGTGGGGGATAGAAGGGGACAGAAAAAAATGACTCAAATCCCCAACTACCATGACTGGGAGTCAGAACAATGCATGACGTCTAAAATGTATGAATCAGTAAAGAAAGAGCAGAAAATAAATTCAGAGGATTCAACGTTTGAATACGAGTTGACTTTTCAATTATGTGCATGTACTGCTGTGATCAAAATCGACTTTTTAAAAAGAAATGACCATCTCATAGTTGGGCTAAGATAAACACATCAGTGCTTCCCACCACAGGACGGAAGAGGTTGTGTCTCATACACCAAGGGCCTCATGCTGGGAAGTTCAGAGGCGGGAGAGCGCCCGCCATACCCCCACCCTACCTAGGGTCAATTCCACAGCCAGATTCAAGCCTCAGCTGCTCTGCTCCCCATCACAGCTTGGCCTTAATCCAGCAAAGCGGTTTTTCTATTGAATTGGGAGGGTTCTCTGACGGATGAGAAGGTTCTCATAAGACCAACACCTAACGGCTGAGGTCAAGTGATAGTTCACCTTAACTCCATCTCTGAACGACAGAGGCTTCCAACCTTTGGGGGAGATGGTTTGCTGCCATTCTGAAGATTGAAGAAGTTCATCAATACAGTGGGTGGTTCTCCCTTATTCATGGTTTCCCCTTCCACTGTTTCAGTTCTCCGTGGTCAACTCTGGTCTGGAAGCAAATGATCCTCTTCCTGAGGTATGGTGGGAAGGTCAGCAGTAGCCTCACTCTCTGCCATTCACCTCACTTCGTCTCATCACGTAGGCATTTTATCAGCTCACTTCACCCTGAGGAGAGTGAGTATAAGACAATAAGATATTTTGAAAGAGAGAGACTACGATCACATAACTTTTATTTCAGGATATTTTTACAATTGTTCTATTCTGTTATTAGTTATTGCTAATATCTTACTGTGACAAATTTATAAATTAAATGTTATTACAGGTATGTATGTAGAGGAAAGAACATGTATATATGAGGTTTGATATTATCCTCGGTTGCAGGCATCTACTGGGGTCTTGGAATGTAACCTGCACAGATAACGAGGGACTACTGCAATGAATGATCTTCCTTTAAATAATTCATGCAACATCCACCAGAGGAGGCAGGCTTTTTTCCCCTTGTACAGGAAACTAAGTTTCTGATATTTCTGGTGTAAGTTATGGAGATGGTAGATCAGTTTCCTTTGAGGTATTGGAAGGTGAGCTAGATGCATGTTGACCCAGATCAGTGTGCAAACCCTTTGCTCCAGCCAGCAAGGTCTGCTTTCTGTCCCTGAGAACAGCACAGTGGTCTTGCCACTCACTTCCCTATTATGTCCGTGTTGTTTGCCGTTCCTGGAGTGCCTTCCCCTTCTGTCTCCTTATCTAAATGTTCACTGTCCTGAGGAGATTTTGTAACACCGTGGCTTAAGGTTTTAGATTTTTATCAGACCTGGGTTTAGACATACAAAGACAAATACCTTAATCTCCTGGAGCCTCAATTTCCTCCTTCATAAAATGGCAATAATAACTGGAGCTACATCGTTTGGTTATTCTGTTGAGTAATATATGTGCTGTATCCAGGAAGTGCTCAATAAACAGCAGCTACTTTTAAGTAAATCTTACTTTATAGAAATTGAGGATGAGAACAAACATTGGGGAGGCCATCCTTCCTTTGTAGATTAAGAAACTGAAGCCCAGAGGTTTAAGGATCACCCAGCACAACTGGCCCTAGAGTCAGGTCCATTGGCACTCAGTGCAGCCTCTACTTCTCCCCATGCAGTGTTGCTCCTTCTCCGTGAAGAAGCCTCCATTCCCTTCATGTCGCAGAAACATCCCTCCTCTGAAATATGAGCATACCAATCACACCACTCTGAGTAACTGAATTATTCTTTGTCCTCCCAGATGGATCCAAAGGTCCTCAAGAGTATGATATGACATTAAGTCCACGTCTGATGTATCTTTGCATTCTCCTACAGTGCCTAGGTAAGGCTAGCAGTGGAAAGAACATCAATAAGTTCTTCCTGTTCCTGAGAAAGTAAAGCTGTGAAATCACTCTGAGAGCAGAATCTGGTTTCTCCATTTCCTCGGGGTCAAGTCTAGGCTAACTTCTCTGTAACAGCAGAATGTGCCATTTTGAAAGGTCTCTATTCACTCAACACATTGAAACAACGTGGAGATAGTTTCCTTCCTGGGAAACCAACCTTGGTGGTCCTCTTCATCTTTTTGTATTTACATTTCATGGAAGGTACCTCCACCACTATGGCTCCTGTGTCCTTCTTCTGGCCATCACAGTGACGATTATAATACTAAATCTTTCAGAACTCCATTTTTAGAAACATTATTTCCAGTGCTACTTGCATGAACTTTCTGCATAGTCTTATGTCCACATCTTAAACTAAAAGAAGGAAGCTTAGAAGCCTACCAGAAAATGGCATTTCCACATCTGTGCAGAGAGATAGCATAAGAAAGACAAAAGTTCAAATGTAGGTTTGTGCCAAACATGCGGAGGCCCCATGAACAGAAAAGCTGACTCAGTAGCCACAGTGGGCCACTGGCCAGACCTGGCCAGTCTCCATAAAACTTATTTGGATAATGAATTATTTTACCTGCTGGTGCAAAGCTATTTATCTGGGAAGAAAACATCTTATTACAGTGCTATGATTTCTCCATAGCCATTTTTCAGCTGGAGTAAATAATTTACCATTTTGGTGTTTCTTTAAAACTATTATCTCAGCAAACTGCAATGTGTTAGTTCCTCATATATGTAATGATGAGGCAGTCGAGTGGAGTGCTTTAGTGCATGGACTCTGGGCACACAAACCTGCATTCAACTCTTAGCTACAATCCCTACTCCTGGAGAGGGCTTGACCAGTTATTTAATCTCGCAAAGATTCAGCTAATTCATCTATAAAATAGAAATACTAATACCACCTATCTCATAGAGTTGTGAGAACTAAAGGTGATATTAAGGCCATAACACAGTTTCTTGCACATAGTGAGCATGGGATCAATGGCACCTGTGGTGGTGGTGATGGTGATGATGATGATGATGATGATTTTCTTTGCATAAACAGAATGATACAACCTACCATCAGTAGGGCATGTGCTCCAAGTTGTGTTTCTAGCTATGGTAGTAGCAGTGGTGATTCGCACTGAGTTATTTCCACCTTCTTTACCAAGTAACTACCCTTGTGTGCCTTCACAAGAGAATCACTGGCAGGAGTTGAAGAGTCAGAGTGACCCAACACAAAACACCATGCCATCATACCTAATTGCCATCCATTCTTTTTAACTTAACTCCTATTTTGCTTACCTCACAAAGCAACTTCACTGTGGTAGACTGTATAAACTATCACGGGATAATAGAGAAGCTGTGGGTAATTAGTACATGTATGCATCAGCTCCAGGCTTTATCCACTCCATTAAAAGACAATTTTTTCAATAGAAATACTGACCCATACAAAATATTCATTCCCTTTGACCCATACCTGTAAATTTAGTCTAAAAAAATCATTACAAAGGAAATAGTTGAATGCATGAAATATTTCCAGCAGGAGCATTTATAATCATGAAGAACTTGTAAACAACATATAAACTTAACAACTGGAGAAGATTAAGGAAATTATGAAATATTGTTTGATGAAATTGTATGCAACCACTAAAATACTGCATATAAAATGGAATAGTCAGGATGCAAAATTAAGATGCAGAAATCAATTGTATTTCTATACACTTGCAATGAACAATCTAAAAAAATGAAACTTAAAAAATTAACTCCATCAGAAACAAAGAAAGGATGTCCCTTACCACTCCTTTTCAACATCAAACTGGAAGTCCAAGGTAATGCAATAAGATAAAAAAGAAAAATAAAAGATATACAGGTTAGGCAGGAGGAAATAAAACTGTCTTTGTTTGTAGATGACATGATAGTCTATGTAGAAAATACAGAAGAATCAATAAGAAAAAAACTGCTGAAACTAATAAATAATTATAGCAAGGTGGTAAGGTACATGATTAATATATAAAAGTCAGTTGCTTTCCTTTATACCAGCAATGAACAAATGGAATTTGAAAATAAAAATAATACCATTCACATTAGCATCATAAAAATAAAATAATTAGATATAACTAACAATACATACAAGATCTATATGAGAAAAACTAGAAAACTCTGATTAAAGATGTCAAAGAATAAATAAATGGAGAGATATTCTATGTTCATGAACAAGAAAACTCAATATTGTCAAGATGCCTAGTCTTCCCAACTTGATCGATAGAGTCAATGCCATCTCAGTCAAAATCTCAGTGAGTTATGTTGTGGATATTGATGAACTTACTCTAAACTTTATATAGACAGGCAAAAGATTAAGAATAGCCAACACAATATTGAAGGAGAACAAAGTTCGAAGACTGTCACTACCTGACTTCAAGACTTAGTATAAAGCTACAATAATCAAGACAGTCTAGTACTGGTGAAAGAATAAAAAAAATAGATCAGTGGAACAGAAGAAAGAACCCAGAAATAGACCCATATAGATAGAGTCAACTGTTCTTTGACAAAGGAGTAAAGGCAATACAATGGAGCAAGGATAGTCTTTTCAACAAATGATGCTGGAACAATTGGACATTCAGTGCAAAAAAAAAAATCTAGAATCTAGATCTGTGTCACGTCTTTACACCTTTCACAAAAATTAACTCAAAATGGATCATAGTCCTAAATGTAAAAGGCACAATTACAACACTAGGAAAAAATTATAACATTAGGAAAAAAAAGCCTTGGGTATGGTAATGACTTTTCAGTTACAACAGGAAAAGGCCCAGTCCATGAAAGAAATAATTCATAAGATGGACCTCACCAAAGTTAAAAACCTCTTCTCTAAGAAAGACAAAAGAATAAAAAGGCGATCCACAGACTGGGAGAAAAATATCTGCAAAAAACATGAAAAAGTATATAAAAAGATGCCAAACCATATGCCATCAGGAAATTGTAAATTACGGTAACAATGAGATACTAAAACTACTCTAAAAATTGAGAACACAAGATGTTGACAAAGATACAGAACAACAGTAAGTAGCATTTATTGCTGGTAGGAATGCAAAATGGTACAGATGCTTTGGAAGACAGATGATTTCTTGCAAAATTAAACATACTCTTACCACACAATCCAGCAATTGCACTTCTTGGTATTTATCTAGAGGAGCTGAAAACTTAGGTCCACACAAAAATCTTCACATGGATATTTATATCACCTTTATTCATAATTTCCAAAACTTGGAAGAAATTAAGAAGTCCTTCAGTTGCTGAATGAATAAACAAACTGTGATATATCCAGACAATAGAATATTATTTAGCAGTAAAAAGAAGTAAATTATCAAGCCCTGAAAAGACATAGAGGAAACCTAAACGCATATTACTAAGTGAAAGAAGCTAATCTGTAAAAGCTACATACTGTATGATCTCAACTCTATGACATTCTGGAAAAGGAAAAACTGTGAGGACAGTAAAAATATCTGTGCTTGCCAGGAGTTGGGGTTGGGGAGTGGGGGAATGCATAAGCAGAACACAGAGGATTTGCAAGGCAGTGAAAATACTCTGCATGATACTATAATAATGAATATATATCATTAAATATCTGTACAAACCTACAGAATGTGCAAGAGCGAACCCTAATGTAAACTGGACTTGGGGTGATTATGATGTGTTGATGTAGGTTCATGGATTGTAACAAATATACCATTCTGATGTAAAATGTTGTTGGTGGGGGATGCTGTGCATGTGGAGGAGTGGGAAGTATATTAGAACTCTCTCTACTTTCTGCTCAATTTTTCTGTGAACCTAAAACTACTCAAAAATATAAACTCTATTAAAAACAATTTCTATTTACAATAGCATCAGAAAAAATAAAATAGGAATAAATCTAACAAAAGAAGTTTAAAAACTTACACTCTGAAAAGTACAAAATATCACCAAAAGAAATTAAAGACAGCCTAAATAAGTGGAAAGACATTCCGTGTTCATGGATTGGAAGACAATATCAGTAAGATGGCAATACTACCCAAATTCAGGTATACATTCAATGCAATCCCCAGATGCCTTTTTTTTTTGGCAGAAAGTAACAAAATAATTATAATATGGAAATGGAAGGAACTCAAAATAGCCAAAACAATTTTGAAAAGGCAGAACAAACTTGGAAGACTCATACTCACACTACCCAATTTCAAAATTTACCACAAAGGTACAGTAATCAAGACAGTGCAGTACTGGAATAAGGACAGATATATAGATCAATGGAATAAAATGGAAAGTCCAGAAATAAACCCATACATCTATGGTCAACTGGTTTTCAAAAAAAGCACCAACACAATTCAATGGGGAAGAAACAGTCTTTTAACAAATAGTGCTTAGACAACTGGTAATTCACACACACAAATGAAATCACACTCCTTCCTTATACCATACCCAAAATTAACTCAAACTGAATCATAGGCCTAGATATAAGAGCTAGAACTATAAGACTCTTAGGCGAAAACATAGCAGTGAGTCTTCATGACCTTGTGTTAAACAAGGATTTCTAAGATACGACACCAAAGAAAAAAATAAACTAGACTTCGTCAAAATTAAAAACTTTTGTGCTTCAAGGAACACCATCAAGAAAGTGCTAGGATAACCCAGAGAATGGAAGAAAATATTTGCAAATCCTACATCTGCTAGAGGACTTGTATCCAGAGCACACCAAGAACTCTTAGGACTCAACTACAAAAAAAAAAGATAACCCAAACAAAAAACGAACAAAGGCCCTGAACAGACATTTCTCCAAAGAAGATAAACAAGTGGCCAACAAGCACATAAAGAGATACTTGACATCGGTAGCCATCAGGAAAATGCAAATCAAAACCACAGGGAAGTACCATTTTCACACCACTGGCATGACGAAAATCAAAAGATAAATGCCAAATGTTGGCAAAGATGTGGAGAGAGTGGGCCCCTCATCTGCTGCTGATGGGAATGAGAATGGTGCAGCTGCTTTGGAAAACAGGTTAAACAGAGTACCTGTGTGACCCAGAAACTACTCTGCAAGGTAGAGTACCCAAGAGGAATGAAAACACATGTTCATATAAAAATGTGTGCACAAATATTCAGAAAGGCATTATTCACATTAGCCAAAAAGTGTGACAAACCCACATGTCCGTCAACTGATGAATGGATGATAAAATGTGGTCTATCCACGCAATGGAATATCACTCAACAATAAATAGGAATGAAGTACCCACCCCATGCTCCAACACGGATGAGGCTTACACATTTATACCAAGTAAAAGAAGCCGGGCATGAAAAGCCACATAGCGTATGATGCCATTGCATGAAATGCCCAGAATAGGCACATCTAGAGAGACAGAAAGTAGACTATGGTCGCCTGGATCTGGGGGAGCCAGGGGAACGTGGGAGTGACCGCTAATGTGTCCAGGGTTTCTTGTGGAGCCGTGAAAAAGTTCTAAAATTGATTGTGGTGACAGGGGCACAACTCCATGAAGATACTAAAAACCATTAAAGTGCACATTTAAAACCATGTAAAGTGGAAATATGTCGATAAAGCTGTTATTAAACAAATGAGATGTGTCCTAAATCTTAAAAATATATAAATTACACCTACGATACAATTAATGTAAAAATTACAATTTGTACAATTAATTTTTACAATTAATGTAAAAATTAATGTGAGATAGATGAAGAATGGAACACGTGGTGAAATCTGAACGCTTTATAGCATTCAAGGGGAGGATTGTGGGTGGAGTTACTTTCAAGATGGTTTTTTTTTTTAATAATTACTATTTTCAGATGATCGGGGGTGGGGGAAGAAGGGATAATATTTTCTTTTCTTTTTTTTTTAAAGATGTTTTATTTATTCGAGAGAAGCAAGAGAGAGAGCACAAGAAGCCAGAGCGGCAGGCAGAGGGAAAAGCAGACTCCACTGAGCAAGGAGCCTGACACGGGGCTTGATCCCAGGACCCCGGGATCACGACCTGAGGTGAAGGCAGCCGTTTAACCAACTGAGCCACCCAGGCGCCCCTCTTGTTTTCTTTTTATTTTTCCAATAAAAAATGGGAAGCACCAGGCTGAAAAACAGAAAAGGGGCTATTGCTGGTCCACTTTGTGATTTACTTCCTCTTGGTACTCATCAGCCACATTGGGCATCTACTTACCAAACCTTGCCCAAATGGGCCTTCTTTGCTTCCTTCATTTCTTCCAGCCTTCATTCTTTCTTCGTTCTTTTCTTTCTGCCTACCTACCTGCCTTCCCTCAAATAAGTGGATATTGAGCCTCTGCCACGGGGCAGTCCTTGTGCTTTGTCCTGACCCATAAAAATGGAGTTGGACATTCCCAGACCCACACCATCTACATGAATCCACAGCCCTATGCTCCAACCACACAGGATCATGACATGATCACATTTTTTGTGCTTCTGGTATGCCAGTGTCTTAGTTTGCGATACACTTCTTTCCCTTTTTCCACCTACCAAAGTCCTACTTGTCTTTCAAGGCATGACTTTTAAAACCACCTCTTCCGTGAAGTCCTCCCTGATTTCCCTGATCAAAATTACTTCTTCCTGAATTTACATTCTTTAGTAAATTTGCTGTTATCATTTGCTCTATCATTTTATTTTTTATGAGTATGTGTTAATAAAGCTTTATTGAATCATATATATTTAGATCCTAATTTTTCTGGTTTTAATTTTACCGCTGTATTCATACCAAATTTCTTAAGTGATGTAAAATCTTTTGAGATTTAGTTATCCCTTTGTTGTGACATATCCAAGCTTATTTTTTCAATTTGAGTGCAGCGTTTCTATGACCCAGAATATTGTCTATCTTGGCGAATATTCCATGTGGACCTTTATCTTATTGTTTATCGATTATTTTATTCTATTTGGTATAATTTGTCGTGCAACTGTCTTTGACTCTCATTAGGTATTAAGTTCCTTGAAAGCAGTGACCTCATCTTATTGATTTCTTATTTCCCAAAACCTACCATAGTGTGGACACACAGGAGCTGCCCAATAAATGTTTGTAGAATTGTCCTGCTATTTTATCTTTAATACTTTTTGCATGATTACTAAACGTGCCCCAGTGTCAGAATATTTATTCTTGTTAAAAGGCACATGAACTGTGTTCTTACTTTTGAATTAAAAATAAATAGAAATTGAAAAATTAAAATCCCAAAAGGATATTTCAGTTTCTCAAAATTGTCTGCCACATGAGAAAAAGTTACTTCCTTTAGCTCAGCAAACAACCGACACAGAGGTGTTTGGGAATTAAGGGGAGGAGGAGATATTCAAATAATTACAATGAAGAAACGACCTAAGATAAATGAAAGTACCGCCAAGGATTTCTTGCAGGTGATTTCAGTGTGTGCTTAACCAGGTATCAGGGTCTATGGTGAAGACTTAAGGCCAATTTGTTGACTCCCGCAGGGGGTGAGAAAAAAAAGAGAGAGAATATGGCTTTTCGTTTAATCAGTTCAGGACTAGAGTGACAGAGAATTCTTTCTCTCCTTAGCAGCGGGGGCAGTCCTAGGCTAGGTCAGGGGACCATAGCTCACCTAGGTCACTTGATACCGTACCCTAGGCCTGCAGGGTGAATCAGGGAAACCCAACTCACCAGCTCCAGCCGAGTGAGCACACTGCCACCTCCTGGTAGAAAGAGATAATGCAGCTATCCGGCCCTGACCGCAGTCCCCTGGAAGAGATGGGGGATCCCCAGGGGGCCGCCTGTGGGTTAGGCCCGTCTCTAAGGCACACAGGCAGCAAACAACCCGGAAGCCTGGGTATGCAGCTCTGACGGGAGTCTTACCAGCCACCCTTCGTGTACTCTGAGGCACCATCTAGGCCCTGAGACATAGAGGGAACAAAACAGACCAAAATTCCTGCCCCCCAGGGGCTTAAATTGTAAGGGGGAGACAGACAACAAAAAAAATAAAAATGCAAATTATGTATAGGGAAGAAGGTACTAGTACTTTGGGCAAAACAAGACCCGGGAAGGGGGGGACTGGAGAGCGCTGGGGGTGGAGCGAGGGGTGCTGCAATTTTAGCCAGGGGTCCGAGAATGCCTCCGTGCAGCCTGGAGGGCGCTGGCCCCATCCAGAGGCGTGATGAGGAAGAGGCCCTGAGGAACAGCGAGGCCCGTGGGGAGCGTCCTCAGAGAGCAGCCGGGAGCTGCTGGGGCGGGGGCAGACCGGGGGTCGGGGGAGATCCTAGGAGGTGAGATCCGCCTGGCATCACTTAAGGATGTTTGACTTGCCCAGTGAGTTGGGCCCTTGCAGTCTCCTAGGGAGGGGCATGATCTGACTTGCATTCCAAAGCTTCCCTCTGCTTGTGCCTCCAAAAGAAACTCTAGAGAGAATCAGGAGGCCAGGAGGAGGGGAGGCTACTATATAAGGCAGAAGAGAACCAGCCCCGTCCTGGCGGCTTGGGTTGGGGGCAGCAGCAGGTCCAGAGGAAGCCTGCAGGGTCAGGGAGCTGGTCCTCCAAGAAGATCCCAGATGTGTCATGGGGGGCTAGCAGGGCAGAGGCATTCCAGGAAGCCCCGCTGTGGGCTGTGAGCAGGGGGATCAGTGCCCACTTGGGCCCAGAAGGCCCCGGGACTGAGATGCGAAGCTCTGCTCAGGTTCTGACCAGCCACGTAATCTAGACAACCACTAGGCCTCTCTAAGCCTCATTTTCTTTATCTAGAAAAAGGGGATCAGAGTTCATATCATCATGGTGTTTGGGGGATAAGTACATTAAATAAGATAAAAGCACATTGTCAGTGCCCAGGAAACCATAGCATTCTTGAAAATGAACTCTCTCTTCAGCAGAGATGTCATCATCACCCTCTCTCCTTCTTGCGGGGCAGGCAAAGGAAGCCCGCCTTTGGGATGCAGGGTGGCGGATTGCTGAGGACTCCAGAAACATAGGTTCATAGCCCTCCAGCTGCACGAGTTCTGAAAAGCCAGTTCCCCACCCTGGGGAAACTCTTGCTAAGGAAAAAGGCCACTAACCCGAAACTCCCTGCCAACCAGAAGCTGAGGGGATGCCAAGCTTTGGCTGGTGGGTGCCCGTGCCAGATGCTGCGTGTGACTCACGCCTTGGGCCAACTTGTGCTCGGCCTACCTGACTCCCACTTGGGGCCCAAGCTTGTCGCATGGCAGTCGGCTAGACTTTTCCCAGACTTACTTTGAGTCAAATTTCACCAGCTTGAGTATATTTTCCATTACACGTTGTATACACTCTGACATAATATCTTACTTAAAAGAGATTTGACAGAGCTGGTAGCAACTCTGGACTTTTTCGCTTCTGCGGTCCCTTGCCCACACTGAGCCGTATTGTGGCAAGTCACCGTGCCACCTTCGGCAGGCTACTCAAATCCAGTTAACAAGCCTCTTCTCGAGCAAGGGGTACTTTGGGTCTAACGTCTGCATTAGTAAGAGGTACATTCTGATGTCTCTTTCCTAAACGAAAAGACAGCTGCATGGATTTTGCTCCTGTTCTCTTCATCAAAAGGGATGGTGAGTTCACATACTAAAATCAGAGGCACTGTCTCCCCATTCAGATGCTTCATTATATGAATAGCATCAGATGCTGCATTATCTGATAATCTGGGGTGGGGGGGTAAGTCCATTCCACGTGAGTCCACTTAAAATTGAGATTAAAATGTCCTAGTAAAAAGTGGACTAAAGCATGACAGGAGATCACTTAAAAAGGAAAAAGAAAATCCCAGTAGTCACTTCTTGAGGATTCTAGGAAACCAACTCAGTTTTATTTAACTATGAATGAATGGAAATAATTGAGTATTTATTCTGTATTCCTTACATAAACTGTCCCTTGAGGTAACCAGATAGGGATGATGAGGGAAGTTTCTAGAAGTACTGTGTCTCAGACATGAAGAAACAATGACCGCACACCATCATGTTGCAAATCCATAAGGACTTTGATGGATCTAAGCGATGACTGTCTATGGCTCACGAAAGCCAACCAGGAAGATACGCTTCGAAGGGTCTCACTCCTGTGAAGCATTCTTGCCAAAATATCAAACCTGAATCTGATTAGACTTCTGGACCTAACCACCAATTTACAGAATACACACGAGACAAATGAAGACATTATAAATATCACTGCAGCGAGCAGGGAGGAAAATCAGCCCGTGAGGGATTCTGCAGAACAAATGTCCAGTTTCTTCAACAATGGTGCAGATTGTCCTGAGGGAGAGAGAAGGATGACGTGGTAGGATGGGGAGGGGGACAGAGAGAGAGAGAGAGAGAGAGAGAGGGAACCTACGGAATAAAAGAAGTTTAAGGAACCTTTCATTTAGATCATGATTCAAACAACCTGCAAAATTTTAAACTTACGAGACAGAGAAATGTACACATTCAGGATATTTGCTGACATTCGGCTATTATAGCTAAATTTAAAAATGTGATTATGGGATTATTGTTATTTTATTTTGTTTATTTTGGAGAAGACAGACTGTGTGCAGCTGGTCTATGGTGCTAAAAGTCAGGATGGTCACTACTTTGGGGAGGAGTGGGCTGGAAGGGAGCCTCCTGGGGCCTGGTGACATTGTATCTTTGATCTCCACGCTGACTAAATTGAATTTTAAGTTTGAGAGAATTTACAAGCTGTACTTTGAATGACTTTGCATTCTTCTATATCTATGTATTTTTGTTTTTATTCAATAAAAGCTTTTTAAAAAAAATTGGCCATGAGTAAATAATTGTTCAAACTTGGTAACAGGTACATAGGAGTTTATTATAGAATTATCTATGTTTCTGTTTTAGATTTTCTATCATAAACTAGAATTGTTATAGTAAATAGACCAAAACTAAGAACTCAAGCTTTATCTGAAAAGCCAAACTAACCAAGCCAAAACCAAGTTTGTCTGACGTTTAACATGATGCAAGTTAAAATTGTATCCGTACACTAATTCTTAGAAGGAACAAAGTGAACCTGAGTAGATCAATGACATATTTGGTGGCACTGAGTTTCACAATGATTCTATAAAGTGGGTCATGTTTTGTTCCATTATAGTCTTCATCCGCTTCCCCAGGGGCCTCCCCTAATCCTTCGATAGTAAAATCACACTCTCCCCCAGCGTGGGCCATCATTCTTGCTGAGTGTCTCTCCTATTGTTGACTGTTCCAGTTCGGCCAGATCCTCATTTTGTCAGTGACTTTGCAGATGTTCTGAGCTGTTCTCCAGTATCTATTTCAACACTGTCCTGAAATCCCACCTCTTTTGCAAGATTTGAAATTTACTATGCAGTAATATGCAGTCTGTTCGGGTTGTTGCCATTCAGAAGCTTACCACATCAGTCAACACAGAAAGGGTGACAAACAATACAATGGCCGGAGGCCAATTCTGCTTCTTCATTCTAGATAAAAAACACAATATATAATATACTATATATATTATACTGTATACACTATATACAACATACAATATACTACATACAGCATACAATATGCTATATACTATATACAATATACTATAATTTAGGAGGAAGAAATGGGGAGAGATGATTTAGTACTGACTGACTGCCACTATGTAGCCGGTCCATTAGTGAACGTTTTTGTGCTAGTTAGCTTGGGTTTCCCTCAATAAACTGGCAAGTGGGGCTTTTCAGTTAGTGAATAGTCCAGTAGCAAGGACTCCTGTGTCTAGAGAGTAAGAATTTATCACTCCTGGCACAAGGAAGCGTTGAAGAATTTCCTGACATTTTTTGAAGCATACCGGAAGAGGCTTACATATCTCCCAAAGCCCATATTAAACGAGTTCAGACGTTCTTCTTAGACCCTGCAGCCCCAAGAGTTACTCTTATCTCCCTGTTCCTCCTGTCATGTCCACCTCTCTCTTGATCCCTTTTTCCTCCCTCTAGCTTAGCATCTTCCCCCCCCCCTCCAAAAAGGAAACTCAAAATCCTTCCGCCTCTATTATGTAGAAAGGTTCAGGTTGGCCCCAGCCCTGATCCTCAACCTGTGTTCCCCACTCATCACAGCTCAAAGTGCAAGATGACCCCACAGCCACCCACATGTGTCTCCTTAGAGGGGCACTCAGGAGACCAGACTTTTTATTTGAGTTTCTCTTCTGTGGCCTCCACAGACCAAAACATCAGGATGTTCCTTTCAGACCCAGGCAGTGCTCTTCCCAGGACAGACTGTGGCCAATACGGATCTCTTCATCCTGGGTTTAAGGAAAGAAAACTGAAAGGCTATTTTAACATAAGTTATCTCAGAATGGTGTAATTGTGAGAGCCTTGTGTTTTCTTCTTTTTTGTTTACTTGTGTTGTTTAAATGATATAGAATATAAACCTCTACTTAAAACATTTTACCTTTTTTTAAAAGATTGCATTGAGCACCAGAAGTTAACATGTGTATAATAATGTCCGTGAAGTTGACTTTTTACCTAACCATTATATTTTAGAAAGAAAGGTGTATACTTTTTTTTTCTTTATCTCAAAGTGAACAGGCATGAGATATTTTATATTTATTTTGTTTTTCCCTATCTATTAACAATTGTATGCTCCATTGTTTGATTTTTCTCACATCATTTTTGGGAAGATGTTATTTAACAAGAATTCTGGTAACTGTAGTAGCATTGGCCAAGGGGCAGTTTGTAATCAGCACACTGCTCATGTATTCAGCAGGGTTGTAACGATTCAGGAAGGAACTTCCTGCCCTTTGTTTAATTAAAACAGCTTCTCTTGAAAAAAAAAAAAAAAGAAAGAAAGAAAAATCTCTTTCCTGACCAGTATTTACACGAGGAACTGCCTGTGTTAAAAGAGGCAGCAATCCATGCAGCTCCATCATTCAGCCAGCTATGCGTTGCATCGTGCCAATGACCACTGTTAATGGGGAGATGAGAGCTATCTTAACCTTGAAAAGATAGAAAAGCCTGCCTTGCACGGTGATCAGGAAGTGAGGTTTAGATCTCCCGACAGTGTGATAACAGCTTCTGGGAAATTTACTCTGGGCTGTGTATCTATCACTTGCCCTAAATCAACAAATTTGCCATCGATTGTGTCATATTGCCACTGCACCTAGCAAAGCTTGACTCTCTTTGTCATCTTCCAGCTAAAATCCTCTCCCGGCACAAAGGATTAAGAGTATGGGGCAAAGAAGGCAAGTTCCAATTGGATTAACTTAACCGGTTTTCTGTCCAGCAAACCGAGCCAATGACTAATGGTTCTACTCTGGCAGGGAGTGTCCCGCAGAAGGTTGGAGAGGTCCCTTTCCTTGCTGATGGTGACCTGGACCTCTTCCTGTGCCCCAGTGTCAGGGCTCTACCATCTGGCTCCAAACCAGATGTCCAAAAGTCACCCTTCACTCTTTCTCCCTGACCTCCCACACCCGATTAATTGTAAGTTCTGCCAGCTTAGGCTTCTAAAGTTTTCTTAGTTTATCTCTTCTTTTCATTCTTGCCCCTTGGACATGAAAACTCTTTTTAGTTCTTACTTACAGATAATTCTTTGCAGCTAATTAAGCTGAAGAAATCTGGGGGGGAAAGTTTGAAACAAAGGTTACCCAAGTTTTGTCTAGTAACAAAACCAAAAAACTGGCACTACTCTCTTCCAGGTCCTCATTCTCTATTAGGTATAGTCTCCAGGGGTCTTGCCCTTTCAAATCCATCAGATCTTCAGCATCACTCCTTTAATG
Source organism: Zalophus californianus (assembly GCF_009762305.2). Classification (NCBI taxonomy): domain Eukaryota; kingdom Metazoa; phylum Chordata; class Mammalia; order Carnivora; family Otariidae; genus Zalophus; species Zalophus californianus. The sequence goes on along the minus strand of NC_045603.1, from coordinate 112,834,535 downwards.
AAAACTTCCAGTGACTCACTGTGTGTGACAAGCTGAAGTCTGCTCCTCAACATGGGGCTCTCGAGCCTCCTGCTCTGGCTAGGCTCTCTAGCCACCCTCTCCTCACCTCTGCCTCACACTGCGTGCTCCCTGTGTGCACCTGCTCTGCATAGTTGTGTCTCAGCCCATGTGCCTGCTTCCAACACCCATTCAATCCGATGCTTCTCATGACAAACTCCTATTTGTAATTTACATCTGAACTCCAGTATCTCTTCCTTCCAGGCCTTTCTTTATTCACGCACACCCCCAAACACACCCACAGTCCTCTGAACCCCTGTAATGCCTGTGTGTGTCTACTATTACACTTAGCATATTGAATTAATATTATTCTTCAATAATCGTGCTTTTTCTTGCTGAATATTTAGTGATTAAATGCATAAGCATCAAAGAAGAGCCACAGTGACGTTAAAGTTTTGGCCAAAAGATACAAGATTTTTTAGATAGAAAAGATGAATCAAAGAGACACTTCAAGATGACAGCTTAGAAATATCCCGAACTTACCTCCTCCCACAGACACTACAAATCTACAGCTATATATGGAATAATTTCCTCTGAAGAAGTCCTGCACACTAGATGAACAGTTCCTCTGCAACAAGGAATAAAGAGCCACACTGAGACGAGTAATGAGGCAAAACACCACCCGACTCACAGTGATCCACAATTGGGAAGGATCGCAAAAATATGAAGCTTTTCCCTGAGGTGCAAGGAGTTTGTGCCCATAACAGGCACCCTAGCCTTTGGGTCCTAAACTGGTGAGATGAGACTCCAGACTGTAAAATCAATGGAGCCTATGTCCAAGGGAACCATAGAATTGTAGGGAACGGTGAACCTATCCTTAAAGGGCTGGAGTAGAGATTCATAGGTCCTGGGACCCAGCAGTTTGAAAAGCACCTAGACCATATGTGAGGAAGACTCACTTACTAATTAAAGTGACTGCCAGAGAGGCAGGAACCCACTAGGACTCCTGTCAGAGAAGGAAGTGTTGCCAGGCACCACTTTTGTGATCTCACTCTACCTTGCTAATGCTGGAGCTGGTAGGTGCCATCTTGGCCATCTTCCTCTAACCTGCTAGTGCAGGTGGGTATGCCCCACTTCCTCCACACCACAGCCGCACCACAGCCAGCCAGGCACGCACCTCACCTCCAACACACTACAGCTGAACCACAGCCAGGCAATTGCCTGTCCCTGCACACACATCACGGACGTGGGCCCGCCACAGCGAGCAGGCGTGTTCAGCCTACACCAGGACACCCTTGCAGTGCCTGGTGGCCAGGGGGATTGAGTTTCTGATCCCCATGGGTCATGTTCTATACAAGACCACTCCTTCAATACTGGGAGAGGTAGCTGTTTCCCTTGGTACAGACAAACACAGAGAATCAGGCAAAATGAGGAGACAGAGGAATATGTTCCTAGTTAAAGAATAAAACAAAACCTAAAGACAAAACAAAAACAAAAACCCTTAATGAAATTGAGGTAAATAATCTACTTGAGAAAGAATTCAAAGTAATGGTCATAATGATGCTCACTGAACTAAGGAGAAGAATGGAGGAAAACACAGTAAGAACTCCATCAAAAGGTCAGAATATAAAAGAAAGTACCAAGCAGAAGTCACAGAGCTGAAGAATACAATCACTGAACTAAAAAATATAGTAGAGGGTTTCAACAGCTGACTGGATGAAGGAGAAGAACAGATCAATGAGCTGGAAGACAAAGCAAGGGAACTCACCCAAATAGAGCAGGAAAAAAACAAAAGATTTTAAAGTGAAGCTATTTTAAGGTACTTGTAGGGCAACATCAAGCTGAATAACATCTGCATTATAGGGGTTGCAGAAAGAGAAGAAAGAGGGAGAGGGCTAGAAAACTTATTTGAAGAAATAATGGTTGAAGACTTCCCTAATCTAACAAGGAAAGAGACGACTAGGTCCAGGAAGCCCAAAAAACTCCAAAGAAGATGAACCCAAAGAGATCCACACCAACACACACTATAATTAAAATGTCAAAAGTTAAAGATATAATCTTAAAAGCAGCAAGAAAAAAACTCGGTATGTACAGAGAAAGCCCCATAAGGCTATCAGAAGATTTTTTTGGCAGAAACTTTGTAGGCCAGAAGTGGCATGATATATTCAAAGTGCTGAAAGGAAAAAAACTTCCAACTAAGAGCATTTTCCCCAGCAAGGTTATCACTCAACATAGGAGAAATAGAGTTCTTTGGGTAAGCAAAAGCTAAAGGAGTTTATTACAACACTGACCTTACAAGAAATGTTAAAGGGACTCCTTTAAGCTGAGAAGAAATGGCTCTAAATTAATGATGAGAAAATATGCAAAAGTAAAAATCGCACTGGAAGGGGTGCCTGGGTGGCTCAGTCATTTAGTGTCTGCCTTCAGCTCAGGTCATGATCCCAGGGTCCTGGGATCGAGCGCCACATCAATCTCCCTGTTTGGCGGGAGGCCTGCTTCTCCTTCTCCCACTCCCCCTGCTTGTGTTCCCTCTCTTGCTGTCTCTCTCTCTCTCTCTGTGTCAAAAAGTAAATAAAAATCTTAAAAAAAAAAATACAGGAAGCCCAGTTACATTTGACTCTCCAATACACAGTGAATAAATTAAAAAGAAAAAACTCACTGGAAAAGGTAAATATGTAGTAAAAGTAGTGGATGAATCATTTATAAAGCTAGTGTGAAGGTTAAAAGACAAAAGTAATAAAATTAAAACTGAAATAATTCGTTAAGGGATAAATAAAATGAAAAAAGATGTAAAATGTAACATCAAAAACCTAAAACATGGCAGGGGAATAAATTTTTTTTAAAAAAGAAAAAAATGGATCTTCAATGAGGGATACATTCTTATGATGATATTTAAAGGATGACTTATGAGCAAGTGGTTTATAGCTAGCAATTTTCCTATCGTGCAATTCTGATTTTTTTTTCATATGGCCAATTATATAAATACCTTTATATAATGGTATTTATAATTTCAGATGATTATTATAGAATCATATATTTAATTCTTGGGAGGAAATCAAAATAAATATTAAGAAATCTAGAGAAGGTTCTTCTTTCCTAATTAAGGGACATCTTTAAGAAATTGAAAAGAAGAAGTAATAGAGCTACATATGGAAGAACTACAAGAGTGCCCACAAAGCAAAAGAAATTTCAACATTCTGGTATTACCCCAAGTGGAGAGAGGAATTTGTGCAGTTAAAATATCTAAAAAGTAGAAGTCCCTGAAAGAGAAACTAAAATGAAGAGAAGGGACAAAATAGAAGGACAGGAAATGTCAGAAACAAAGCTGCAGTGACTAATGTCTAGCTTCATCCAGTTTCAAAAAAAATTCTATGTATTCAAATAGGATATTGGCAGCTGCTCTGTTGAGTCTTTGAAAGTTCTGAGTGGATGGGGGTTTCTTCTGATTCTCTTGCTGATTTCTTCCACACTTGCATCAACTGTGATCTTCTCAACAGCAAGATGTCCCATTAGGTGTGTTATTTAGCTATAGCTGTGTAACAAAATACCCCAGAACTTAATGGGTTATTATTCAAGATTCCCTGGTTGGCAACCTGGGCGGGGCTCAGCTAGGCAGGTCGTCTGCTGGTCCCACCTCAGGTCACTCATGGAGTCCCCAGTCATCTGACAGACTGCTTGAGATGACTGATCCAAGATGGCTTCATATGTCTGGAAGTTGGTGCTGGCTGTCCCTCTCAATACATTCTTTTATTCTTAAGGAGACCAGCCCGGATTTCTTTACATGGAAGTCTCAGGCAGCAAGAGAGACCAAACTCCAATGCACAAGTGCTGTTTGAACCAGCCAATGTCAGGTGTGCTAATGTTCCATGAGCCAAAGCAAGTCGCATTGCCATGCCCCTATTTAAAGGGGGGGAGCCAACATACTCCATCTCTTGAGGGAAGGAGCAGAAAAGTCACACTGCACACGGCATAAACAAAGGAAGAGGAGGAATTTGTGACAATAAACAACTTACCTCAAACATCATCTAATTTATTTCTGAGGGTTCTGCAAATATTCAAGATTCCAGTAGAATTTATATCTGGTGCTTCCAGAAGTCAATGCAATCTACTGGAGGCCAGTAAGGAAATCAAACAAGCAAAAATCTGGGACCAAGATTTTTTGTCTGTGGTTTGAAACCTGTCTCCTATTCATTCCATGCTTGCACTCATCATGTCACTTTCTGTTTAAAAATGACCCTCTGGATCCCTATTTCTGCAGTAGTAAGCCCAAATTCCTTGCTGTGGCATTCGAAGCCCTTCACTATTTTCCCTCCTTGACTGTGGTTTATTATTTATTAGTTGATTTATATTTAGTAAATATACAGTAAGCTATTAGATTTAATATATAATGAGTCAAAGACAATAGAATCGATTCCTTGCTCACTTAAAAATATTGGTGGTGAAATATTGGTAGGGCAGCCCTTTCCACAAAATCATTAAGGTTGCCAGGGTGATGGAGTCTCTGCTGTCTTCAAATATGTCTTTTATAGCCACCTGACAGGTATCCTCATTCCAGCTACCTGGAAGGAGATAGAGCATGGGAGAGCATGCATGGAAAGTTTTAATGGGCCAAGCTTGGAGTGATGCACATCACTTTTGTTTAATTCCTTTAGAACTTAGTCACATGGCTACTAAAATAAAGCCTTATTACCCCACTTCCAAATCATTCATAGCTTCCCCACATCTTAGTGTCTAATGCTCTTCTGTCCTTTCTCCAACTGATAAACTCATGCTTATTATTTAAGATCTTGCTTTAATGTCACTTTCCCAACCCCAGAAAGTTTATTCACTCTTTATACTTATCCCCATCAAAGCACCAAATATACTGATTAACTAGATGTATTATTAAAAGTTCTGATTAACTACACTTAAATAGATTATAAGGTCTTCTCATTAGGTAGAAGCAATATTCACCATTGTCTAGGGATTGCACAGCTTAGTGTCTAGATAAAGTACAAAATTGTTGAGTGAATGAATGCAGTTGTAGTTTCCAATTCAGGTCTTCAGGTAAATCACAAAAACTCCTCCTTTTGTTATGTGCTCATTCAGTACTATTCCAGACTATCCCAAGTCATACTATGTAGTGATCATGGAAGGCATGAAACTCCCATTTCTTCATTGTGATAAAATTATACCCCACACTTTTTCTTCATGTTCTTTAATATCTGGGAGACCCTACAGATCCAGAAGAAAAGAGGAGCTCTGTAATAGCCAAACCAAAGTTCAGTAGTGAGCCTGACACCAGAGAACCATTTTAATTGCACTAATTCCCTCATCAAAAATTTGCAACAATATGTACCCTCACTGATGATAAAACACAAATTAAAATATCCACACTTTATTTTCTATCATCTTAGCAAATATTTTTAAAATTTAATGCTACGCATTGCTGGAAAGGGTGAGACATTTTTCCTCTTAATTTAACAAAGCTTTAAACAAGTTTTAAGGCTTAACACATGGGAAGATGTATTGAGACAGGCATTGCCATAGTCTTCAGAGAGAAGCAGAACCTTAGTACATGGAGGAAACAGCTTGGCACTACACAGCAAAATAAATAAATAAATAAATAAATAAATAAATAAATAAATAAATAAAATGTTCATATCTTCTGCTCTGAGATTCTAATTTTAGAAATATATACTAAATAAATTAGCAAAGATATCAGCAAAAACTAAACGCACATTTGTTCATTATAATATTCTTTATAATACAACAAAAGAAACAACCTAATGTGTAGGTTTAAAAACACATAAACTTTTAAAAGATTAAAAAATACACAGAATGTCTAAATAATATGAGTCAATACTGATATAAACAATGGAATAGCAAATAACTGGGGGAAGAAGAGGCAAATTTATGCAGAAGAAGTCCAAATAATTTTATGTAAATACTCCATTTCCAAGGAGGTGAAGCATAACTCCCGACTCCTGAAGTGTGGGCTTGGCAAAGTGGCTTCCTCCCAAACAGGACCATATGGAGAGGAGGGTAACTTTACAGGGAAGAAACCTGACCAAGGCTACTTCAGCCAGATGATGCAAGTGAGCATCAACAGTGATCGATTACGTTGATAGCATGTGCCCTTGATATGATGTGATGAGAAGAGTACTCCACTTACGTGGTTTCCTCCCCCAAAACCCATAGTCCCAGTCCAGCCATGAGAAAAAAAACATCAGAAAAGTCTCAACGGAGGAACACTTTACAAGGAAACTGACCAGTACTCCTCAAAATTGCCAATGTCATCCAAAGCAAGGAAAGTCTGGGATTGCCATAGCCAAGAGGAGCCTAAGGAGACACGACAAATAAACATAATGTGGTATCTTGGATGGGATCTTGAAACAGAGAAGAGACGTCTGACAAAAACTAAGAAAGTACGAAAAAAGGACAAACTTTAATAATAATGTGTCGCTCTTCATTCATTAATTGTAACAAACGTGCCGTATTAATGTAAGAGGTTCATAACAGGGAAAATTTGGTGTAGGGTATATGGGAACTCTCTGGACTATCTTTTCAACTTTTCTGTAAATTCAAGATTGTTCTAAAAAATAGTCTAAATCTAAAAAAAAATAGTCTAAAATCTAAAAAATTAAAACTGTATTAAAAACCCACAGACTGGACTATAATCTGTAGCCTAAGATGTAGATTACAAATTAAGGTCACATCTCTTTTAATTATTCAAATTCAGTGATTCCTAGTGTCCATGTGATTACCACGAAATTATTTTTCCTTCCTTATCTTCCCCCTTTAGAAACAAAAAAAGTTGTGCTTGGGCCTAATGACATTGGTGATAACAGTAATGATAACTGCTAACATTTATTGAGTGCCAGGCACTGTTTTAAGCGCTTTGTGTATATTAACATATTATATTAATGTGTGAGTCCTCACACCATCCTGAGAAAGTCCTATTTTATTGCATGCCCATGATGATGTTTGGCAGTTTCTTATAAAATTAAACATATACCATTTAAGCCCAGCAATCCTGCTCTTATTTATTTATCCAAGGCAAATGAAAATTTACATTTATACCAAAACATGTACACTTATAACAGCATCATTCATACTAGTGAGAAACTGGAAACAACCCAAATTTCCTTCAATGGGAGAATGGATAGACAAATGGAAGTACATCCATACAATGGAATACACTCAGCAATGTAGAAAAACCAACTATTGATCTCCATGCAATATGATTTCATTCTCTGCATGATCATGATACTGTTTAACGTGCTCCTCTGTGCCCTGGATTTCCCATAAACAGAAACTTAGATTAGTTGTTGAGATGTTGAAGAGATTCAGGTTCACTTTTTTAACAAGACTACTTTGTAAGTTCTTCTATTAGGAAAAACATAATTTCTGATGGTCTCTCTTTTGTGAGGTTAACACCATTGATGATCATTGCTTAGATGTATTAATTCACCAAGGATTTGCAAAATGAGGAGATTCTAATTCCGTCACCCATTCTGGAATACTTCTGCAAAGAGAAATTTCCCTTCACTGACTATCTGGTCAACCACAGGCACAAGATAAATGTTTAATAGGGATTGCACAGCTCAGTGCGAAGAGATTGGTGAGTTTTCCAAATGTCCATGCTGGTAAGAGCAGGCTTGCACCAGCCGGAGTCCTTAAATTCTGGTGCTTGTTCTGGGAGCTGGGACGTGCTGCTTCCTGCCCAGGCAGAGCTGGTGACAAATTCAAAAAAGAGCACAAACTCATGAAGCATCATAAAACCCCCAATTTAGGGTTTTATGGTGTGATGTATTTTCCCAAACAGTCCATGAAAGATACACAAAGGTAGAGAGAAAATGCAATCCCTAGGAGGGACTACAAAGAGTTTCATTCTGAGATCCAGTTGGAAAAGTAAAAAGGCAGTGAAGTCACCTGTGAAACTCCTGGGATTTTCTAGAATTGGAGAAAAAGATGTTTCACCTGAAACTGTCTGTGTGTTTTCTCTAGTTCACAATTTCAAAATGCTTTGGAGAACTTAAAGGGGAACTTCCTGTAGCCCTTTCGGTCAGAAATGGGGGAATATGCTAGGGGTGACTAATAACTCTCAGTGTCCTGACCTCTGAGATACTAAAATGTCTAAAGATTGTGGAAAGACAGCAACAGGGCAAGCGTCAGTATTCTGACTGCAATCCAGAGCAAGGCCACAGCTTGCTCCAAAGCTGCACTAAGTGAAAATTCATGTTAGCTTACCAGAGAGAAGGCAGTGACTCACCAGCTTTTCAGATGAGCACAGTCACTTCTTCAGCCAACATAGTTCTAACTTACTCATCAGGCTAAACCTAGAAGTCAATGTCATGGCATCCGATGTAACACTAAAGAAATGGAGAAATGCAGAATTGCAGAGAGCTGATAGAGCATTTCCTCCTGTCCAGGGCTGTTTGCTCAGCTGACAATGGGCACACACAATGATTGATGTCATGGGTAGATCACGTAGCGAGCAACCAAGAGCATTTAAATGACCGTGGTATAACACAAAGATGTTGTGTAGAGCTAGACACGGTAAACTAACACTCAAACACACCAAAAGCTGGGAATGGAGAGGAAAAGTGTATCCATCTTGTGGTTTGGACCTGAACAGGTCCTATGGCGTCCAGAACTAAATTGGTTTTGTGTCCAAAGGAAAATGAACAGTAGGGCAGGGCTTGAAATGCCAAGAAGGATGTGACAATGTTTACTCTGGAGAAAAGAAGACTAAGGCAAGACAGAAGTCTTCAAATGTTTGAAGAGCTATCACGTGAAAGAGAATTTGACTGTGCTCAGACAGGGGGCAGGGGCCAAGTGTGAAATGGAACAGGGAGGCTTTAACTCCCTAAATTCCGTAACAACTAGACCTCTCTGAAATGGAAGGAGTTGCCTGGAGAATAGAGCTTTTCTGTTGGTGGGTGTGTGTGAGCAGACGCTGGACACACATCATGCTGACTGCAAAGGCCCATTCAGCCCCAACTGAGGCCAGGATTGAGAATTCAATCTCGTGCCCTCCCGGATGGCAGGTACCAGACCAAGACCTTTGGTTATATAAGTAAAACCCTCACAGGTTTGGGTTTCATCATTCCTTCCATATTGCAGATGAAGAAACTGAGGCTCAGAGAGGCTAAATAGTCTGCCTGAAGTTGCCCCACTATTACAGACCTGTACTCAAATATCGCATGCTTTCCGTCACACTAAAAAGGCATTCGCCTCTAAGCTTCTTAAGGAAGCAAAGGTATTATTTTTAAATGTTATCAAAATCCTACGTTCTTAGAGCCATAAATAAAATTCTCTCAAGTACAAAACCTAATGACTCCCATTGGGGTGTCTAGATGGCTCAATAGGTTAAGTGTCCAACTATTGGTTTCAACTCAGGTCATGGTCTCAGGGTCATGAGATCAAGCCCCACACTTGGCATGGAGTCTGCTTGAAGATTCTCCCCATCTCCCTCTGCCCCTCCTCACCCCTGCTTGTATGTCCTCTCTCTCTCAAATAAATAAGTAAATAAAATCTTTAAAAAACCAAACCAAACAAAAAAAACCTAACAGTTCCCCAAGGATCTGATGGCATGCCAATGGCTCTCTCTGCTGGAAGTCCAGTGGTTTCATAATTAACAAAAGGAAATAGAATGAACAGGCTCTTTCTGAAACTTCTATTAAGGATCTCAGAAACTAAAATTTGTGTCATTCATACCATAAAATCACGGCAATGCTATTTCTTAAACCAGTGGTTTCTATGTTTTTGTGGCTACCATACTTGTTTTATCTTGTGGCCATGCTGGCTCTACATCAGTCATTCTCAAAGTACAGTCTGGGGATCCTTGGGGGTCCTCAAGATCCTTTAAGCTGGATCAAGCTCAAAGCTAATTTCAAAAAAACATGAGTACATTGTTCGCCCTTTTGGACTCTCATTCTTTTCTCTCTGTGGTGGTTTTTTGCAGAGGTTACATGACCTAAGATACCACAACAGATTGAATAAAGAAGCAGATGTGAGAATCCACATGTCTTCTATGAAGCCAGGCATAGAGAGATTTTCAAAAGTCATAAAATAATGCCACTTTTGCAGTCATTTTTTTGTTTTGCAAATTAGTTATTTTCCTAGAAGTTACTTATGCTAACATGTAGTTGTTTTATCATTTTAAATAAATTAATGAATAAATATTTTTAAATTTCTCAGTTTTATGTTCTAATACCATAAATATCAATAGACACAATGACCATAAACAGGAGCTTTCTGGGATCCTCAATAAATTTTTAAGAGCATAAATGTGTGTGTGACATGTGTTTACAGAATAAGACTCAGTTTAATTAATAGCAATTTAACTTACTTTACTTTGAATTTCACACACCATAAAAAGTGTTTACCTGGCTTCTATTTCTAACTCTTGATATCCACCTTATAGGCATCCCTCTAACGGCTCCCAGGAATGTGAATCCTCCCTGTCTCCTGCCAGACTGGGCTCAGCCAACGCACCCCAACCGAATGGCAACTCAAAGGCCTGGCTGTCTAGTAACTGTACTCATCTTTCTCAGTTTTATAGATGATGCTAACACTTGAAGGTTGTAAGTTTGTTTATTGAGCATTTATCCATCTCATCTCATTGGTGCCTCCCGGTGACTTAGACTTCTTGGCCATCTGAAAAATATGTCATTGGAATCACCATGTCACTGAGTCACTGATGTTTCTTGTTATTCTATGTTATATTCAAGAACTTGAACAGTTTGAGATTTTGCCCTACTTGCAAGCTAACAATTTAGCATGACACAATTTCCTGGATACTGACAGAAGACATGAGACTCCTGGATCAGAAACAAAGGACTTTATTACTCACAGTAATAGCAATAGCCTGAATGTCAGCATTTGGGCCACTTCTCCCCATCTCAATTCCCACAAAGGCAATGAAAAGTGGGCCAGGTGATGCCTGCACACACAATGAGTTGAGTTACAGGAGAGGAGCATTGAGCGTAAGGAACCCAAATCTTTTATAACGGGCAGTAAACCTGCCTGGTTTTTGTCCCAGAAGAAGACATTATCTTTATTATGCTGGACAGTAAATAAAACTGTCCTTTGCTCCAGGAGACACTATCTTAATCTTATGAGGCTGTTTACTGCATAAACATCCTTGAATAGATGGTATAAAACAAAAGCAGTTAGTGCCTCTGCAGATAAGACAGAGAGGAAATGGAGAATTGTCTCTCAACAACCTCTCTTCCATTTATACACAGTCATCAATCTTGGGCCCAAATTTGCACCATTTTCTTCTTTTTTTTTTTTTTCCCCAGTCTTACGAACAGGCCATAAGCTCTTCCCCTTCACTTATTCAGGTATGATTATCCTTCCAAAGAGTTTTCTGGGTTTTTGTTTTTGTTTTATTTCCTTTCCACCCAATCCAAGGTAGATATTTGGACACACTCTCCATGCCCATAACAAAATTCAGAAATAAATTTTTTTAAAAGATTTTATTTATTTATTTATTTTAGAGAGAGATAGCATGAGTGGGGAGAGGGGCAGAGGGAGAGGGAGAGGCAGAATCTCTGCTGAACAGGGAGCCCAATGCAGGGCTCGATCCCAGAACACCAGGATCATGACCTGAGCCGAAGGCAGACGCTTAACAGACTGAGCCACCCAGGCGCCTGCAGAAACAAATTTATAGGGATATCAAAGTAAGAACTAAAAAGTAAAAGAGGAGAGGGGAGATTGCAAAGTAAACACCAAATAAAAAACTCATTCTAGAGGAGCCTGGAAAGATATGAACAAAATGGCTCCCTGTCCTTTTCAGAAGGGGCATTCTTAATTTTCTGTAAAGAAACTTTTTCCTAGACCAAATAAATACGATGTCCAATCCAACATTCACCTTTTAAAATCTACTAAAATGTCTGGAAGCATACCCAAGGAACTGTCAATAACAATGTCTTCTGGAAAGAACAACTCAGGTAAGAGGAGGGAAGAGCACTTTCACTTTATTGCATTCTATTCTGTTGACTTCTATGATAATAATTTAACACTATTATTTGGTGTTTGCTTTATTGTCCCCATTGTGTAGGTTATCTGGCCACGGGTTTCCCAAACTGAAGCTGTCCCTTCTCTGCATCTTGACCCACCAACCTCTCCACATCTTACACAGATATCAAGAATGTCTAATGTAAAGAACCCCAACACAACAAATCCACTGGAGCAAGCCTGCCACTCAAAGTAGGCTGAGAAATGTTTCTTTGTCCTGGATACTCTTCCTAAACAGTCTCACAAATGCAGACAGACCTCACCAAAGCAGGGGAATGGAAAGAGAAAATACTGGACAAAAGCCTTTGTATTTGAGACAGAAATACCATGAATTTCAAATTACTTCATAGTAAAGACAACATGTACTCTAACAATCTTTGAAAGTTGAAGGGCACACGTCTCATGAAAGTCAAGGCTTGTCTACCTTTATTTTCTCCTGTAAATTAACAGCACATTATAATGGAAAGAAGCTAAGGTGAGGAGTCATTAATTTGGGTTTGCAACCCAAATTCACCATTAATCAGCTGTGTGACTGTGAGCAAGTTACTTGACCTCCCTGAGTTTCAATTTCTCATCTGAAGAAATGGAAATAAGAACATCTACCTCTGTTTGATTGCTCTAAGTAAGTAAAGAGTTTGTTGCAGAGCCTTGTACACAGTGGGTGTTCAGTAAGGTGTTGCAGTGTTGACAGGCAGGGATTACAGTTGATTTGTTCTCCACAGTGTCAGTGACACTGTGAGTCATCAGCTCTTGTTTGCTGATGAAATTTTGTGCCCCGACTCAGAGCTCAATGTCCACTTAGAACGGGATGTGAAGTTGGATGTTAAGAATGTGGATTCTGGAGTCACACTGCCTAGGTTCAAATCCCACGTCCACCATTTCCTAGTTGATAATTTTGGACACACTCATAACTTCTCACTGCTTTAGTTTCTTTGTCTGTGAAGTAGGGGAAAACCAGCCTCATACAGCAAAATGTTAGCTTGCTTGCCACTTAGGCAACACTAAATAATAATATAAATAACACTATTAATTTGTATTATTAGAAGCGCAAGTCCAGGAGTCAAGCAGAATCATTCCCCAAACCTGAAATTCAAAATGAAACAAGAAACGCAGATGTCATTTTTAGAAACAGAAGGGTCTCAGTGATTTGGCTGTTTGGAAGAACTTTCTGAGAAGAGGCAGCTGCCAGAACGGAAGGGCTGAACTCCAAAATTTCCTGTGCTCTTTTTTGTGTGTGGAAAAATAAACTAGTTGTCTTTTTTTTTTTTAAGATTTTATTTATTTATTTGACAGAGAGAGACACAGCGAGAGAGGGAACACAAGCAGGGGGAGTGGGAGAGGGAGAAGCAGGCCTCCCGCGGGGCAGGGAGCCCGATGTGGGGTTCAATCCCAGGACCCTGGGATCATGACCTGAGCTAAAGGCAGGTGCTTAATGACTGAGCCACCCAGGCGCCCCTAAACTAGTTGTCTTCACAGCTAGTTTTTAATAGTCCTGCGTACGAGCCTCACATTTACATAGCAAATACTAATCAATCAAATTTGTTGTACAAAATACAGCAGATGAAGAGTTGAAACCCTTACCTGGTAATGGGAGGAAGCCCTTGGGAGACATCACTAATTTATTTATTTATTTATTTATTTATTTATTTATTTAAATTTTATTATGTTATGTTAGTCACCATACAATACATCATTAGTTTTTGATGTGGTGATCCACGATCCACTGTTTTCGTGTAACACCCAGTGCTCCATGCAGTACCTGTCCTCCTTAATACCCATCACCGGGCTAACCCATCCCCCACCCCCCTCCCCTCTAGAACCTTCAGTTTGTTTCTCGGAGTCCATAGTCTCTCATGGATCATCTCCCCTCCGATTCCCCCCGCCTCATTTTTCCCTTCCTTCTCCTAATGTCCTCCCTGCTATTCCTTATGTTCCACAAATAATTTAAATAGAATCTTTCATAGTAATAATACAGTAGACCCTTGCCATTCAGGAGTAATATAATTGTTAGACCCACAGATCCCCAAACTGATGACAACCACAAACAACATTAGAGCAGATGATGAGCTTTTTCATGCATCACATTTCTTTGAGGGACATGTTTTCTTTGCAGATCCTCCAACCACTTGTTAACTGTCATTTAAATTTAAATAAGTTTTGTCCCATTCAGTGGAGATTTTTTCACAAAGAAACACACCCTTTTTCAATTCATAGAGCTACTGAATGCACTGTGGACCTGCAGCCAGGCTGCCTGGATTCAATCCCGGCTCATACTTCTGGCAGAGGGACTGTGGGCACATCACCCAGAGTCTCAGGACCTCAGGTCCCCACACCCCACCATAAAATAATAGCCCCTACTTTTCAGGCTTGTTGTGGGGCCAAAGCACATAGATATGTGGTCAGAGCCCCACCTGTGTAAAATCTGTGCCTCAGTGAGACTTCGTTTACCATATGATGTCATCTTCTGCCAGCTCATAAAAATAAAAAGAGATTGTAAATCTGCAAATGTCAAAGTCTAACTAATATCATCTCTCGGAGTATCGCAGATGTTCCAGGTGTTACGTTATTAGTTCTAATCTCTGCAGCGCTGCTCTAAGGTTATTATCTTCATTTCACAGAAAAGGCAATTGAGGTGCAGAAAGATTCATTACCTGCTAAAGGTCACCCAACCAGAAACAGCGGAGGCTGGGCAGCCCCACTTCTACAGCCCCCACGCCCTTGTGTTAGGCCACGTGGTCTTTCCATAAACCTTTATCCAACACCCTGCATGGAACACCTGCTTTGTAGCAGGCCCCAGAGCCACACAGAGGCACAGTCCCAGGACCCTGACCAGAAGGAGTCCCATCCCTTTGGTCACCATTTACTTTTCTTTCCCAACAATTCCACCGATGATGACGTAGGTGATAGAGCTTTTCACCCCCTGATGCATATGCTTGAAAATGTGTTTGCCTCGTTAGCTGTTGTCACGCAAGGTATGTCACCACCTGCCAGGATGAATTCATAATGTCTTACAGTACTGGATAAGGAAAAGGCTTTATCAGGGAAAGGCAAAATTAAGTAAGTCAAGGGTCAGCAAGAGAGAAGGCATGAGGCTTTACTTCAGGAAATAGGTACCAAAAATAAAAATAAAACAGACACAAGCAGATTTCATAGAGAATATAAGAAAGCCAAAGGTTTTGGAGTTCGGGATTTCCAAGAGCTTATTAAGCAATACAAGTTATTAAATCCAGTGCACCCCCACATCAACTCTACTCCCCAGAAGTGCTCCAAGTTAGTGATTTTTACCAATGGGACCAAGAATAAAGAATTCACTCTACTTATACAAGGGTGGTTTAATACTTGCAAAACAACAAACATGATACATCACACTGAAGAGAAAGCATAAAAGCCATATGATCATTTCAATAGATGCAGAAAAGGCATTTGGCAAAGCACAGCATCCTGCAGAGTAGGTCTAGAGGGAACATATCTCAGCACAATAAAGACCTTATATGAAAAACCCATAGCTAACATAACCCCTAGTGGTAAAAAACTGAGAGCTTTTCCCCTGAGGTCAGGAACAAGACAGGCATGTCCATTCCCACCACTTTTATTCAACATAGCACTGGAAATCCTAGCCACAGCAATCAGACAACAAAAAGAAATAAAAGGCATCCAAATCAGTAAGGAAGAAGTAAAACTTTCACTATTTGTAGATGACATGAAATTTTATATAGAAAACCTGAAAAATTCCACCAAAAAAACTACTAGAATTGATACACGAATTCAGTAAAGTCACAGGATACAAAAATCAATGTACAGCAATCTGTTACATTCCTATACAGTAAGAATGAAGCAGAAGAAAGTGAAATTAAGAAAATAATCCCCTTTACAATTGTAATAAAAACAATAAAATATCTAGGAATAAACTTAACCAAAGTAGTGAAACACCTGTAGTCTGAAAATTATGAAACACTGATAGAAGAAATTTAAGATTACACAAAGAAATGGAAAAACTTTCCATGCTCATGGGTTGGAAAAACAAATATTGTTAAAATGTCTATACTACCCAAAACATCTACAGATTTAATGCAGTCCCTATCAAAATACCAACAGCATTTTTCACAGAACTAGAACAAACAATCCTAAAATTTGTATTGTATGGAACCACAAAAGACTCAAATAGCCAAAGCAATCTTGAAAAAGAAAAACAAAACTGGAGGTATCACAATTCCAGATTTCAAGTTATATTACAAAACAGTAGTAATTACAATAGCATTGTACCGGCATAAAAATAGACACATAGATCAATGGAATAGAACAGAAAACCCAGAAATAAACCCACAATTACATGGTCAATTAATCTTCCACAAAGCAGGAAGGAACATTCAATAGGGAAAAGACAGTCTTTTCAACAAATGGCTCTGGGAAAACTAGACAGCTAGATGCAAATGAATAAATCTGGACCACTTCCTTACACCATACATAAAAATAAACTCAAAATGGATTAAAGACCTAACTATGACTCTTGAAACCATAAAAATCCTTGAAGAGAGCACAGACAGTAATCTCTCTGACATTGGCTGTACCGACATTTTTCTAGATGTTTCCTGAGGCAAGGGAAATAAAAGCAAAAATAAACTATTGGGACTACATCAAGATAAAAAGCTTCTGCACAGTGAAGGAAACAATCAACAAAACTAAAAGACAACCTACTGAATGAGAGAAGATATTTGCAAATGCAAATATCCAAAATATATAAAGAACTGATACAACTCAATACCCCAAAAGCCACTGATCCAATTAAAAAGTGGGCAGAAGACATGAACAGACATTTCTTCAAAGAAGACATCCAGACGGCCAACAGACACATGAAAAGATGCTCAACATCACTCATCATCAGGGAAATGCAAATCAAAACTACAATGAGCTATCACCTCACACCCGTCAGAATGGCTAAAATCAACAACACAAGAAACAACAGGTGTTGGTGAGGATGTGGAGAAAGAGGAACCCTCACGCACTGTAGGTGGGAATGCAAACTGGTGCTGCCGTAGAAGACAGTATGGAGGTTCCTCAAAAGTTTAAAATGAACTATCCTATGATCCAGTAATTGTACTCCTGGGTATTTACCCCCCAAATACAAAAACACTAACTCAAAGGAATACATGCACCCCCAATATTTACTGCAGCATTATTTACAATAGCCAAACTATGAAAGCAGCCCAAGTACCCATGGAGAGATGAATGGCTAAAGATGTGAGGTATGGAGATATATGTATATATACACACACAATGGGATATTATTCAGCCATAAAAAAGAATGAAATCTTGCCATTTGCAATGACATGAATGGAGCTAGAGAATATAATGCTAGGCAAAATCCATCAGTCAGAGAAAGACAAATACCATATGATTTCACTCATATGTGGAATTTAAGAAACAAAATGGATGAGCAAAGGAAAAAAGAGAGACAAACCAAGAAATAGACTCTTTTATTTTATTTATTTATTTGAGAGAGAGAGAGCACAAGCGGAATGAGAGGGAGAAACGCTCCCCACTGAGCAGGGAGCCCAACACAGGTCTCGATCCCAGGGCCCTGGGATCATGACCTGAGCCAAAGGCAGACGCTTAACGACTGAGCCACCCAGGCGCCCTGAGAAATGGACTACTAACTATAGAGAACAAACTGATGGTTACCAGAGGGGAAGTGGGTGGGGCATGGGGGAAATAGGGAATGGGATTAAAGAGTACACTTATCATGATGAAATAAAATAAAATACATTGATTAAAAAAAAAAGAATTCACTCCACTTTGAGTGCAAGATCTCTGGGAACCACCTCACCCCCTGCTGATGAGACCTGCTTCACTCTGAGTTCTAACCCTCTTGTGTGACTCAGAACAGTGAGGTTCTCTCCTAAGCCCATTCTCCTCACCAAAAGTAAATCTATTTTATTATTTTCTATTGGCCTCACTTTCGTGGGATTAACAATTATGCTTTTGCTTTTTCCCCACATCCCTGTGCAAGACTATGCTTTTGTATTCTGTTCTACTTCATTTTTTCTGACGTCCCTCACCACCACCACATGGTTTCACAACCCACTCTGAAAAAATGCATCGATGGCAAAAGCCTCACTAGAGCAGAGGTTATGTCCTTCTCATTCTCCGTCACATGTCCAGCATTGAGGGGTATGTGGGTGTTGAATAAATGAATGAAGAATCAAATGAGTGAAAACCACACAAGGTCCTCTTAAACTTCAAAAGTCAAAGAGAAGGCAAATTTCACCAATGTGTGGATCAGAGTTGGGCTTTGGGGGCTAATTTTTTTTCATCTCTTGCATTAAAAATGAAGAAATAAAACCTGATTTTGGTTTCCCACTCTCTAATATCTTCCCATTCACCCACTTCCCTAAAAGAGTTTTTGGTGGAGGATAATAATCACAACCTTAGGGGTGCCTGGGTGGCTCAGCTGGTTCTTGATTTGGGCTCAGGTCATGATCTCAGGGTCGTGAGATTGAGCCCTGCATCAGGCTCTGTCTACGGGCGTGGAGCCTGCTTAGGATTCTCTCTCTCCCTCTCCCTCTCTAAAAAAAAATAAATAATAATGATAATAATCACAGCCTTAACCCATCTCAGAAGTATGTCAATCAACTTTTTAAGGTACCAAGTGAAACAAAACAAATCAAGACTTTCACGTAAAACTCCCGTGGATACTCGTGTGCACAGGTCAGGCCATAAAACAGAAGAATGTGCCACATGACTTCTCCAGGGGCTTCTGGTTCTATGATGTTCTTTAGCACAGGCATGGCGTTGGCTGAGGTGGCTCCTTAGATTCCTAGGCTTTCCAGGACAGTGTTGGAGAGAGAGACTGCGAAAGTGTGAGCGCGAGCCTGAATTTTGAAAACTCAGCACTAGATGGCATCACATATTTGTCAAGTCACTCAAAGAACTGGTTTTTCTACGTTCAGAACTCATCTCTAACAAAATGCCATCGAAACTTTTGGTGCAATATTTTTTTTTAACTCGTTGATATCCTGTTGTGACTATTTTTTTCATGATCATTCTATAATCAGCAACATGTGAGCCTGAAACAGATGCATGAGAAGCCTGTGAGAGCCTGGTGGGGAAATACGATCTCCAGGTATGTGGCCTGGCCAAAAAGTAGCTCTCTGTAAACCATGGTTATCAAATTTCTACCCAACCCACTCTCCTATGCAGACTTCAAAGGCTGAGAGCAGAAGGATGTATACAAACAAAAGATGAAACAAAATTCAGTTCCGAATAACACCATTCAGTGTTCAGAGCTTGTGACATTTCCAAGGTTGAGTCTGTGCCTTTCTGACAATAGAAGAACGTCAGGTTTTAATTGGGTCACGATATGATACATAGATTATTGCTCCTGTTGTGTTTTCTGGCCTCCCTTCTCCTCCCCCACAGACCTTTCCTGAGTGGCGAATTTCAAGTGCATGAGTCAAGTCTAAAGACATGAGTCTCTGGAGGCCAACCAGACTTGGCCCCTGTCATTGACTTTGGGTGCTAAGAATGATACTCACCAAATAAGTGTGTAGCCAAAACTATCTATAAATCTTCAAGTCTCTTGCATGAGCCCAAATGCTCTCCAAGCTAAAAACAGTAATAGCTAACATTTACTGAACACCTACTGCATGCCTGGCAATGTGTTAAGTCCTCTGAAGGCATGTTTCACCCGCCAAGAAGCCTTTGAAGAAAGTACTATTAATATCACACCCATTTTATGGTAAATGAAGAGAGGCTTATTTACATAACCTTCCCAAGGTCACACAGCTAGGAAGTAGTAGATCTGGGTTCAAACCAGGTTTAATTAACCGCTATGTTATGCCACCCCCCGAGACCAATAAACTGCCAAGAAATTTTTTAAAAATTCTTCATGGAATTTTCCTGTTATACAACAAGGGAGGTTTACCGGGGTTGAAGGGCAGGGCTGATCCTGGAGTGTTTCTACAGTTGGTCTGCTGTGTGGCCTCTGAGGGGCCTAATCAAGTGGCCCTTTATAAAGACTGTTACTGCGCCTTAAGTAAGCTGTTTCCCTGGAGCTGGGAAATGGCATATTTACCACTAGAACGTGGGGCCCCTTATGCATGCACGTGCGACACATGAAGCCAATATGAGAGCAGAAGTGAGAGGCCAGACTTACGTAATGGAGGGCATGATGTCTCTCTATATACCTAGACAGAGAGCACCTTACACTTTCCAACACACTTCCTCTCACTCCTCATTGGGTTCTCACAACCTAGCTGTGAGGTAGAGAGAGAGGTATTGTTATCATTTCCACGCGCTATACCAGGGAACAGCTTTGTGCAGGGCCGGCTTGATTTGTGAGCCGTCAGTATGGTCACCCAGGGCTCCACACTCCGAGGGCCCAGAGCTTGGGGTTTCATTAATTCCCAACTGAAACTGTGGCTAATGTGATCTCTGAATCTGTGCTCTATAAAGGAAGTCCAGCAGGACAGTGACACGTGAGCCGGGGTTGGAGTCTCGGCTCACCCAGAGTCCTGCCCTCCCCTGGCCCCTGGCCTCCCAGTCCTTGGCCGTGAAGTCTCACTCGCTGTACCTTTCTACCTGACAGCTGCCAAGGGCCCCAGAGAGCACCGGGAGCATGGTCCACATGCTCACTGATGAATGGCCACGGAATAAGTGGCCGGGGGTGGCAGGGGGTGGGTAAGAGGGGGGAAACCTCCTCAAGAAGGAACATGAATTGCTGGCTCTTCCCTCAGCGTCTGTCTGGCCAAGTTCCTATTTGCCTTGGGTGGAGGACTCGGGGGCCAGGCGCACCCAGCCACGTGAGGCCTCCGAGCAGAGCGGCCCTGGGGCAGGAAGGCAGGAAGTTGCAGTGGTGAGCCACGGTAGTTCCAGTCTGCAGCGTTTCACAGATTTCACAGAACGTGGACGCAGCCTCTCGTAAAGGGCTGACCACAGAGCCATCAAGGCTTGCATGCTTTGCCCGGCTTACCTGAAATCGTGTGCCCCAAGGCCAGTGACGCACAGAGGAGTTTCAGCAAGAGTCGTCTGGCGGGCAAGCCACCTGGCCATGTAATCCATTTCCACTGGAATACATTCAGTTACACAGAACTGTCAGAATAAAGCCGTCGTGATGCCACGCCCAAACTCACACGGAAATCTACTTCCCCACCACTGGGGAAAAGAGACAGCACTTACTTACTCTTGGAAAAGAGACCTTAAAGAGCCATGCAAATGGCATTTAGGTGTCTAAAGACTTAACCGTTTTCAAAATGAGAACATTGCCATCAATTGTCCTGCATATTCACAAAGGGTAAAACAGAAGGAAATAGATAAACGTTTTGGAAAAGAGACTTTGAGGAGCTTTTTAACATAAAGATGACTAATCTATGAAACAGGCTTCCAAGAAAATTATAAAACCTCCCTCACCTTTAGACAGAGAAGGCAAGGTACTTGCATATTCATTCAACACACATTTTAACAAGCCCCTGACAAGGGCACAGGACTGAGCTAGGTGCCAGGGCAGACATAAAAGACATGCAGAATAGGGACAAAAGGAGAGATGGAACTCAGTGTGACACAGTGGCACAGCAATCATGCCTTCATCCAGCATACATGTAAGTGCCTGCCAAGCAAAAAAATGTATGCGAGACTCTAGAGCAGCTTATGAAATCGAGTAAGAGTCCCGCTTCTGGGAATAAGGTAGACTAGAAATCCTGAAACCCTCCTGCTACAAAACCTAAACATTTTAGGTAAAATACAGAGTTCAAAAATTTCAATGACTGGAGAAGCTTGTAAGAAACTAAGGGAGGGAGGCTAGCCAACCGTGCCTCTGGCTGATCCAGCCTAACCTCTACACAGCCTCATTTAGGGATGCAGGAGACAAGCCTTATGCGCCACTAAAAAGGAGTCAGCTCAGTGAATACTCCCCCATAACCTGAATACACACACACACACACACACACACACACACACACACACATACCCCAGACCCAATGGTGACAGATGGTGTCTACACTTACCACGATGAGCACTGAGTAATGAATAGAATCATCGAAAGCATTTTGTGCACCCAAAACTGGTACAACATTGCATGTCAACTCTACTTCAATTTAAAAAAGTCTCCACTTGTGGCTTTTGCAGGCTGTGCACACCCTACTCACATGAAGGCTGATCAGTGGCTCTGAATACTCAGGGAGGATTTTAAAACCTTATCCTAGCGCCAATGCAGAGATAGACCTAGTCTCCCTCTTCCTCTGCCCCTTTCCACTGCGTGCTGTCTTGCACTCGCTCTCGCTCTCTAAAACAAACAAATAAATCTATCTATCTCGAAAAACAAACAAACAAAAAAAACTAAAAGACCTTAAAGGAAGCCAGAGAGAAAAGACAGATTATGTACAAGGGAATGAAAATAAAATGAACAGCTGTTTCTCAACAGCAAAAGGAGAAGTCAGGAAACTGACTGAGGATATCCTCAGTATTAAGGCGGCAAGAGACTGAATATCAACTCAGAATTGCCTGCCGGTGAAACCATCTTTCAGGAAAAAGAGTAAAATGGAGACATTTTCAGAAAAAAAAAAAAAATGAGCATGATTACCATGAACAGATCCTCCAAAAGAAACTCTTCAATAGACTTTAAGACAAAAGCTATCATCACAGAGAGAAGGTCTGAGATACAAGAGTTTTGCAAGTAAAGTGTAGGAAAATTATGTGGGGAAATCTAAATAATATGAGTCAATATAATTTTTAATATGTGAAATTCAAAATGACTGAATGGCAATAGCGCGTGAAGTAGGACTAAATAGATTGGTGCTAAAGCATTGTAAGATTCTTTGATTTGGGAGGAGAATAAAGTTTATTAACTAACTTGGGGTTTTGTAAAGTATTCATGTTAAATCATCAAAGGCACCCAATAAAAGAACAGGTAACCTACAAATGCAGGAGAGAAATGAATGAAAAAAGGCCCTACTCCACGTGGATGAGTCTCAAAAACAATTTTGTGCCAAACCAAGTTCACACAGTAGAAGTTGATTTATATAAAGTTAAGAAATAAACAAAACTAAGTAATACACTATTGTTTAGCGATACATAAACATTGGTAAAATTACAAAGAAAGACAAAGGAGTGATTAACAAAATCAGGATTACTTAGCTCTGGGAGGGGAATGTGAAAAGATACTTAGTAATGTTTATTTCTTAACTTGGGGTAATACATGTATGTGCTTTTCTTAGTTTTAGTGTATTAGTATTATTATTTAAAATGTACTTTGGCTTTATAGAGCTGGTTCCCAAATTTGAAATGTGTTCATACTTAAATTAGCTCACCATTGCTGAGAAACACACCACACCAAAACTTAGTGGTTTTAAACAAGAATCTTTTATAACTGCTCATGCATCTGCAGATTCTCTGGGGCTCAGCTAATCTAGGCTGGGTTTGACAAGGGAAGAGAAATAAATATGCTCTGTTGCTTGGGAGGAACTGTAAAGTCAGATGGCAAAAGTTATTAATAAAGAGAGAAGTGAAAACTTGAGGTCAATAATGTACCATATCACAGCTCTTAAGAAATTAAGAAGTTCATTAACTCAACACATTTCTTTCCTTCTTTATTGCGGTAAAACACACATAACACCTACCATCCTAACCATGGTTAAGTATACAATTCAGCAGTATTAAGCACACCTACATTGTGTGCAGCCATCGCCACCATCCATCTCCAGGACTGCTTTCATCTTGAAAAATTGAAACTCTCTACCCATTGAGCAATAATTCCTCAGGGCGCCTGGGTGGCTCAGTCAGTTAAGCATCTGCCTTTGGCTCAGGTCATGATCCCAGCATCCTGGGATCGAGCCCCACGTCGGTCTCCCTGCTCAGTGGGGAGTCTGCTTCTCCCTCTCCCTCTGCCCATCCCAATGCTTGTGCGCGCGCTCTCTCTCTCTCTCTCTCAAGTAAATTAAAAAAAAAAAATCTTAAAAAAAAACAATCATTCCTCCATTCCTCCAGTCCCTGGACACCACCATTCTACTTTCTGTCTTAACGAATTTGATGCTCTAGGTCTCTCATATAAGTGGAATCATACACCTGGGTTTTTGTTTGTTTCCTTTTTGTGACTGGCTCATTTCACTTAGCATAATGTCCTCAAGACTCATCTTGTTGTCAG
Organism: Zalophus californianus; assembly: GCF_009762305.2. Taxonomy (NCBI): domain Eukaryota; kingdom Metazoa; phylum Chordata; class Mammalia; order Carnivora; family Otariidae; genus Zalophus; species Zalophus californianus. The sequence goes on along the minus strand of NC_045603.1, from coordinate 112,810,396 downwards.
AATTTACCCAGAAGTGGAATGGTTGGATCAGATAGTAATTCTATTTTTAATTTTTGGAGGAATCACTATTTTGTTTCACATTGTAGCCATACCACATTACATTGCTCCCAGGGGTGCACAAAGTATCCAATTTCCCCCCATGGTCTCCGCACTTGTTACTTTTCTGGTTGTTCTTGTTGTTTCTTTATAGTTGCATCATAATGAGTGTTAGGGGGTATCTCACAGTGGTTTTAATTTGCCTTTATTCTATGATTAATGATTTTGAGCATTTTTTCATGTGTTTATTGACGATTTGTATATATTCTTTGGAGAAATGTCTACTCAAATCCTTTGTGCATTTTTAAATCAGGTTTAGGGGGTTGTTGTTGAATGGTAAGAGTTCTTTATATACTAGGCATATTAATCTCTTGGCAGGTAAGTGATTTCCAAATATTTTCTCCCATTCTGTGGGTTGCCTTTTCATTGTGTTGATTATGTTCTTTGATGCACAAAAGTTTTTACTTATAATGCAGTTAACTTATCTATTTTTTTCTTTTGTTGCCTGTGCTTTTGGTGTCGTATCAAAAAATTATTGCCGAAAAAAAGGGGGGGCCGGTGTGGCTCAGTGATTAAGTGTCTGCCTTCGGCTCAGGTCATAATCCCAGGGTCCTGGGATCGAGCCCCGCATCGGGCTCCCTGCTCCGCAGGAAGCCTGCTTCTCCCTCTCCCATTCCCCCTGCTTGTGTTCCCTCTCTCACTGTGTCTCTCTCTGTCAAATAAATAAAATCTACAAAAAAGAAAATTATTGCCGTATCTAAAGCTGGGATTTGGTAATACTTTGGTTTTGACCTAAGCTTTTCCACTGGTTTCTCCTGAGAGTTTTATAGTTTTAATTCTCATGTTTAGGTCTCACATTTAGGTCTTTAATTTTTCTATATGGTACAATGGTCCAATTTTATTCTTTTGAATGTAGATATCCAGTTTTCCCAACATCATTTGCTGAAAAGACTGTTCTTTCATCCACTGAATGGTCTTGGTATCCCTGTCAAAAGTAATTTGATGACACATGAGGGCTTATTTCTAAGATCTCTATTCTAGTCCATTGATCTATATACCTTTCCATAAGCCAACACCAAACTATTCTGATTACTGTATTTTTGTAGTAAATATTGAAATCCAATCCAACTCTGCTCTTCTTTTCAAAACTGTTTTGGCTATTCTTGAGATTACATATGAAGTCTAGGATAGATTTTTCTATTTCTGCAAAAATGTCATTAGGATTTTGGTAGGGATTGCACTGAATATGTAGAGTGCTTTGGGTAATATTGACATCTTAACAATATTTAGTCTTCTCATTCATGAAGATAGGATGTCTTTCTATACACTGGTATCTTTAATTTCTTTCAGCAATATTTTGTAGTTTTTAGTATACAAGCATTTTGCCTCCTTGGTTAAGTTAATTCCTAGGTATTTTATTCTTTTTGATGCTGTAGTAAATGAAATTGTTTTCTTAATTTCCTTTTCGGTGTGTTCATTGATACTTGATACACTTACTTCCTTTTTTAAACATGGTGACTTAAACATATGCCCAAGTGGGTCATTCATTAATTTACCAATCATTTCTTGAGTACAAAAAAGTTAATATTGGAAGTAGATATGCTGTATAGTCATAGTGCCCTTAAAGAAAAGTAATCAATAATTAGGTATCTTACCACAAAGAAAATTCAGGCCCCAACATTTTACAGGTAACTTTTACCAATTATCCAATTATTCAAGGATTCAAAAAGTTGAATAAACCAATTCTGTAAGAGGATATAAAACAAGGAAAATTCCCCAACATATTCTATGAGGTTAGTAGAACCTCATCATTACCGAATCACACAAAGAGAGCATGAGAGGGAAAATATGACTCCTGAACACAGATGCAAATTTGTATACAAAATATGTGCAAAATGAATCCAAGAACATATTTTAAAAGCACACTGTGACCACTTAATTTATTCCAGGAATGCAGCAAGATGGCTTAATTTTAGAAACATTCACATATTTCACCACTAAATACATCAAAGGAGAAAGTTTATGTTTATCTCACAAAACGTGTTTGATCTTATAAAAGCATTTGATAAAATTCACCAGCAACGCATTAAAAAAGAGTCTTAGCAAATATATTAGGACGCTGCACACTCAAATGGGGTAATTTGGGAAGAATTTAATGATTTGCAATGGCAAAGGCACAATGAAGGAAAACCAGTTGAGATACTGTATCTTCTAGGTCAAGTTCCCTTAAAAGGCTTGAGACAAGAGTCCGGGTGCATGTATTTACTGAGAGTGCTCTCAGGAGAGAGGCAGTGAGGGAAACAGGATATGGCAAGGACAGAAGCTAGAAAAGATGTGATTTCCCCGAGTCTAGCTTCAGTCTGATCCCATAGGAAGTTCTGCAGCATCATATGCACCAGTGTTGATCCCAACTTTAGGCAACCTAGGGAACCAGCCTTTCGTACCCCTGTTTTACTCAGTTCTTAGTTATGAGCTACCCTAACAGGGGGAGGTGGGAGTGAGAGTTTATTAATCTCTGGCGAGGCAGCTTTTCTTAGGCCAAAAGTAATCCTACCCATTGAGGACGCAGCATCACATAATGGTCATTGGTTGAAGGTGTATAATGAGTCCTGAAGCATAGTAATCTAGCCCCACAGAGCGTCCACTCCAAGTTGGCACCCTAGCTGCCCCTTCAAGAGGCCATTCCATCATCCTTCCAGGCTAGCCACTTCTGAATGACACAGAATACGGTAGGACCTAAAGTCCTACCTATCATCTGTGCCCATGATCACACCGACTTGGCTATAAAATGAATCCCTTAGTCCAACACAATGTCAAAAAGAATCCCGTATCAATAGATCAGACAGTCTGTGAAATCTTGCATAGTGGTTCTGGCCAAAGCTCTACAGGCATGAAAGGCAACACCACGCCCCAAACACATGAGAGTCTCAGTCATGGTGAATTATTGTCCTTTCTGGGATTAAAGGAGGTTGATTAAGCAACTTGCCGCCAGTGGCTGGTGGCCTCTTCAAAGGCTGGTCATATATTAGAAGCTCAGCACTGGTCTCTGTGAATGGCAGGTCAGTGCTAGTGGCTGGCTCAGCCTTGGTATTGTACTAACACGTGGCCTGCATCTCTCCACCATCTCCGCTCTGAGCCCATTGCACCACACCATTATGTCGAGGGCAGGAACTAGTTGGCATGTCTTGGCCAAGTCATCCTGTCCACGCGGTAGTTTAGTGCCCCTTCTATGGTGCATGCTCTTTTGAGAGGATTAACAAGTGATAGAGAAATTCTCACACTTGGTGTCCCCTCCCATACAGTCATCCACATGCCTCCTCTCCAGACCTGCATTTCTTCAATCTTTCACCATGCTTCTTCAAAGCCCCTGACCAATCAGCAAAGCCATTTGGTCCACATATACCCTTTCCTCTTCATTTTTCTCTCCTCACAAAATAGATGCCCAGGTGGACTGCTTGAAGCTCTGTCTATTCAGAGGATTTTTCCTCACGACTCGTCAGCTCCACTCCTGAGTGGTACTCAGGAAAAGCAGCCGCGCATTCTCCAGTGCCTCATCTTACTTACCATCGCTCTGTGAACTGAGCCTAGGCGTTTTACTATAAGCCGAGCCCTGGAAACATTCACCCTGTCCCCCACCCACCAGTGTATGCCGCGGGTGTGATCTGAGGAGACGTTTGGACAAGTCCTTGAAAGAACGAGTATTTTTGAATTGCAGTGATCAATAATAAACATATTTCTTATAAAAAATGTTAATTGGTAGAGGACATGAAACTTACCTGTGCCTCTGGACTTTCTCTATTTCAATCCTAGAGGTACCATGTCAATTTTACAAAGGATTTCTGCTGGCCTATCTGATCTTGAGACTTGATGGGTCTGACTGCGCCCAACTCAGAAAGGAAAATTTTGGCTTCAGGATCATTTGGTGTCACGTTGTTGGACCCTGTCTTTACCAGGACCCAGAAGCACATCAGAACCTGCTTTTCAAATGAGTATAATGTCCTCTGCTCTAGATAGCCTGTTCTTGCTCCAGAATCCTAGGAACTTTTGACCTCCTACTAATACTTGCTAGAGGCTCCAAAAGATGTTTTTAACAAAGACAGATTTCTAGTATGCCAAAGATTTGAGTCATATGTCCTAAACTTCAGGGCTGCTCATAATGCATCCTAGACCTGCCACAGATTATTTTCTGTATCTGGCCTTTATTCAAAACCAGCATCATTCGACATCATGTGGGTCAGAACAGTATTCTCAAGCATGGAAGATGTTGACTCTGAATTTGAAGAGAGCTACCAAGCACTGTGCTTCGTCTGAGTGGTAGAAAGTGCAAGGCACATTACTTGTCCTTAACTTTAGAATGAATGCCCTGCCCTGTTCTGGACCATGAACCACTGCAAACTGCACCAATGTGTAGGTCCTTAATTTTTGTAGGGTTTTTCTTTTACCCTTTGGAGCACATATGCCTCACCGAAACATTCAGAACATCTGCCACTTCTTGCTCATCTGAAAAACATGACATCATCAAGATAATTAGCCAATGAGATTTTCTGTGGGATGTCCAAATGGTCCAGGTCCCTTATGACGGAAAGCAGAGGAATTCATGTAGGCCTCAGGTGAGACTGTGAATGAATGTATCCCGTTGTCCATTCTTAAGTGAAAGCAAAGTATTTCTGATCCTATTTTCCAATAAATACCAGGAAGGATGCATTTGCCAGATCAATAACTGCATACCAGAATCTGTTAATCTGCTTTAATAAAGATACCCCCTCTGGCCCAATAAGCGCAGTTGGGACTTAAACTTGGTAAAGTTTGCTGTAGGTCACTGTCATCTGTCAAAATCCATCAATTTTTTGTGGGGACTAGACTGGCAACGTAAAGGTTATGATGAGGACCACTATGCCTGCGTTCTCTGTCTCTGAAGACGGCACTGATCTCCATCCCCTTCATGATTTTAGGGGATACTAATTGGCTTTTTCTGCTACAATAGCTCTCACTCTAAAAATCAAGATAGAAGTGTGAGAGTTCCAAATACTACTAGGTACATTCATTCCTATCATGCATTCAGGAATCCAGGAAGTAGCCATTGGGTGAGTCTGTGCACTTCTTGGGCCCACTGTGAGATGGACCTGGACTAGGACTCCATTGATCACCTAATCTCAATGTGCCCCTCCTTTAACACAGGTCCGGGATGGCAGGAACCAGCTCAACTTGGCCCTCTATCCAGTAGTCTTCAAAAGATGTGAGTCTACCACTTTCCTTGGTATATAATCAGCCAAGTAGATGCTTTGGGGAAAGGACTGGGGAAATCACTACTGTATGCAGTTACCGTGATGCTTCAGGATCCCTTAGGGTGAGGTGGCCTCTCCATCAGCTGATGAATTTTAAGCCTAAGGGCATTTCAAGTCCAGAAACAGAGCAAGAGGCCCTGACTTTCCATTGTGGTGACTGATCTCAGCCTTCTGTCCACCTATTTTTGAGGTCTGTCAATTTTACATATTGAATAACACCCATCTCTCTTGTCCTAGGACAGACATACTCTATTAGCCCTCTTGATAGGCCTCTGGGGATGAGGGTCATTCCAACTCTGCTGTCCATTCTGGTCATTACACTCCCCTGTCTTCTGAGAGTTAAATGCTGCCAGCTGGCATCACCTTGGCTCCAAGAAATCCCAATTCTGGAACAATATCTCCTCCCATCCACCCTGGCCCAAGGAGATAACCTCCATTGAGCTTCTCCGCAATGTCCGTGCTCCCCTAAAGAGCACATTCCTTATTATCTTAGTTAACAAAGAGTCTTCCAGGGCCTCCCAAGTAACAGTATCAGCTGGTGGTTTCCCTGTCTTAAACAGTAAATCCAGAGTTGCAGGCCTGCCTCTCCAGGCCTTTTTTGCCCGTTCTTTCACAGTCTCTATATCAGTTAGCATGACCCAACACTTTTCCTGAGCAAAGCCATCCCGCCAAGTGTTTGCTCTTGGGCCCTCACCAGCGTTTTCATTCCTCCATAACAGGAGGGTTTCTTTGTATTGACAGACACTCCCTTTTCCAGACTTACATGGATCCACCTTGATCCTGCACCTGCAAGAACTCTTGCCAGTTGCACCAACAAACATGAAAAGAATGTTCATAACAACATTGTTAAAAAATCAGAAAGACCAGAGACAGCCCAGTTGTCCCTTAATGGGAAGATAGATAAAGAAATAACAGTATTTTCTTATAATAAAATACTATCTGTTACCGGACCAATAATGAAAATGAACAAACTACAGGTACATCAATATGAACGAGTCCCCCAAATTTTAAAAACAAATTGTTGAAGGATACACTCAGTATGGTATTGTTTTTATAAAGTTCAAAATTAAGCAAAAGAAACAATGCTTAGGAACTCACACAAGCATGATAAAAACTAGAAGCAAAGCAAGGAAATTCAGGAAGGCAGTTAGGTCTGGGTGGAGGGAAGGATATGGGGTCAGAGAGGAGCACACAGGATGTTTAATAAGATCAACTCCATTAATAACATGTGTGCTCGATTGTTCTCTATGTCTATAATAGTTCATAATTTTTAAATAAAAAATAAAACTTATTAGCCACAATCCTTTGCCTCAAGCTACTCACAGTCTAGGAAGATAAGTCAGACATATAAAAACAAACCCTAATACAAAATGTATGAGAAAATTGCATCAGGGAAAAAATACCTAATTATAACAGGGAAGATCAGGAGAAGCTGGTGACATTTGAGATGAGCTTTGAGGAGATTTCTAAGGAGGAGAGAGGGAGAGAAGAAAGTTCCATCCAGGGCTGGAGCATATTAACATATTCCCTGCAGAGGATGCTGGGAAATGAGGGAGATGGTCCATGATTCCATCTCTTTGCTATTCCTCCCGCCCCCACACCTTAGAACAACTTCTGCCACATGCAGGGCATACTCATTTTCTCTGGTGAAATAGAAACAGCACAGCTTTTGAGCATAAAGAATGGTGGTTTGAATTAGAGTTCCACCATCCACCAACTCTCAGCTGTACCCCATTCTCCTGTGTAAAATGGAGACGTCATAGGTACCAAAGAGTTATTTCAAGGGATGAAAAACGTAGGTAGATGTTAGCTCCTTATTCTCAGGACACATGTCTGTCAGTGGTTTGATTTTTTGTCTTTGACTTGACTTTATCTTTAAATTCCAGGTAGAACAGATATTGTTTCCTTGGCCTCAGAGAGCCGGTGGCCTCAAAGCCAACCCAGCCATGACACGTAGCACTGGAGGAAAGTTTCTGACCTCCCTGTGCCTCAGTCTCCTCACTTGAGAAGCAAGAGGAAGACTGAATCCGGGGTAGGTACATAGATTTCATCTCACTTGCCATCCATGAGTTGTGGCTACCTTGCCTGAGCAAGGAAGGTTTCTGAATCTGCCTTTAGCTTCTGTGGGAGAGAAAAGTCCTGGCCAGTTCCTGTCTGATCAATGGGCCGGGAGCAAGGGTGGCGGTCTGTCCTCTTTTAAATGCCCATGAGGTCAGAGGCAAAGTAAAACAGCTCGTCAGCTAGCTGGGCAGACAGTCTAAATAATGAAGGTTATGATGAATTCCCTGCTCACCCAGCATTTCTTTCATTTAAGTAAACAAGTCAATTTATGGTTCAGGCTGATTTCATCCCTAAAATGAATGTTACAAAAAAGCTGAGTGTACTTTTAGGAAACGTCCCCTTTTAAAGGGTTCGTATCTACGGTGACATCATGCAGAGGCTTTCAGATGGAGAGGAATCTTTTCTGGAGGAAAGTTCTGACCTTTAAAGAAGGGTATTCAATAGCCTATCCTCACTGCAACCAGGCCTTTGAGTTCCAACTTTGATAATCAATGCCCATAACACTCAGATGTGAAACTCTGATTTGGTGTATGAGTCACTGTAGGCCAGCATGGGACAGGGGAATACCCTGTCCACGGGAGAGAAACCTCACTATGGCATGGGGGTGGGGGAGGGGCAGTGAGTCAGACCACAGCTACTCCTGAGGATCTCCAGCTGATGTCTCCCCCACTAATCTCAAGTAACCGAGGGGCTTTTTTGTTTAAAACAAAAAAAGTCACTGACACACCAGGTGGGATTTCAGAAGCTAATTTCCAAATTGTTCCAGTCCAAATTACTTTGAAGGAATCTTTTGTTTCTTTGTATTAACTTTTTTATTATGGGACATTTTTAAATTATATAGAATCGGAGAAAATAATAAAACAAACTGCCATGTACTGATCACTCAGCTTCAGCAGTTAATGAATTCACAGCCAATCTTGTTTTATCCCACCTGCTGCCCCACTCCATCCTCTGGGTTATTTCGAAGTAAATCCCACATATATCATTTTATCATTTTATCAGCAAATTCAATGGGGTTCTTATACTTGCGCTTCACAAGTTGAAAAAGTTATGGCAGGGGCACCTGGGTGGCTCAGCAGTTAAGCGTCTGCCTTCGGCTCAGGTCATGATCCCAGGGTCCTGGGATCGAGCCCCGCATCGGGCTCCCTGCTCGGCGGGGAGCCTGCTTCTCCTTCCCCCTCTGCCTGCCGCTCCCCCTGCATGTGCTCTCCCTCTCTCTATGTCAAATAAATAAATAAAATCTTAAAAAAAAGGAAAAGAAAAATTCTGGCCAAGCAAGTCAGCTCCGTCAACATTAGTATCATATCTGTTACTACTCCCTCTTATAGACCAGACTGCACCTGGCCCTGAGTCCCAGGGATAGTAAGTGACAGAGCCAGAGGTTAAAACCAGGCAGTCCAGCTCAAACCAGAAGATAAATTATTTAAACTCAGGGCCCTTATCTGATGGCAAGTGACTCCCTAATAAGAAATACTGAACGCGGAAGGTAACTGCTCGCTTGCATAATACACTCAACCAATACTTATTCAAGCACCTAGTCTGTTCACGATAAGCATTTATACATAAATAGTGCCCTGCAATGTACAAAGCTATTTAAACTTCCAGATGGCCCTTGACTAACTATGACTCTGCAGATGTTATGAAGTAACAAACTGAAGTTCTGAGCAGCCAGCTCAAACATTTGCTGGTAAGAGATCTCCAACTCTGACTTCAAGGACAAGTCTCCTTCCAGTACAGGGTCTGTGTTGCTCTCAGCAAAAGGAAAGCCTGGAAAAGTAAAAACCATTGTACAAATGTAAGTTACATGTCTCCCTCTCTACCCAAAAATGATGTTCCAAAGAAAACACATGAACAGTGAGCAGTGTTTCTGGAAGGAGAGTAAACGGTATCAACTCCTGAACTCCCTGCAAATGACTTGTGAGTATCTAGAGGACTCATCTTGTGAATGACTGTACCGGCAATTCATACTATGGTAATCAACTTCAGTCTGAGCAGATGAGATGTGCTCTAGAGAAAATGAGAGCCCCGATAGGAAATTCTGAATTCCTGAAAACTACTCCTCTCCAGCTCGGCCCTACCCCACCCCAAGCCTCGTGGCCTGACCCATCCCGTGGGAGGAATGGGTTTGTTTGGAGATGCTAGACATGACACAATGCAACATGGGAAACATCCGTCTGAAAGCAGCCTCAAGAGGGAAGAAAAAAATGCAGTAGATAAAGGAATCTCAAGAGGCTACAGAAAAAAAAAATATGAGTACTGAAATTACATTTCCTTCAGTTCAGGGAAAACATGCGTTGTCATCATTCGGTGAAACATTGTCCACTATTCTGCTTGTGGGCAGGGAATGCGAGAAGGCTGTGGTGTTTCCTGCTATCTTCACTCCTGCGAACTCACAAAACCACCCATCTGAGTCCAAGACTTCAGTGAAGCCTCTCGACCGGAATATTTAAGTCACCCTCTGCACAAAGTGTTCTTTCTGCACACTGAAAAAAAAAATGCGTGTATTAATTTTTTCAGTGTACCCAAGGAAAACATGTTTACTTCACTTATGCTCCTTAAGAGCATATGTGCTTCCTTGAATTACTTTTGCATGAAATACTTAAAACATATTTCTAAACAATCAAACATCTACTACGAGCGCATTTCAAGGCAATTTAAAGGTTAGTATGTTCTAGTGAATTATTTCCTGTATTGCAGATTTAACTAAAAAGAGTCTTTTGAAAAGTCATGGTTATTTTTTAAAATAAGAGCTAAATATTCAGTCAGCTTGCTGAGTGTTTTTGGCTATGATTTTTAACATTTTTTTTTTTTTTTTTTACTTTGGCCTAGCTTTTCCCCGGATGTAAGCCAGAAAAATCTGCTGTATCTGGAGATACTTTTAAAGCTACAGTAAGATTACCAACTCCAATGAGGCAGATGAAACGTGGTTTCCCCTACGAGAAGGGTCTAAGGCAAGGTGTTTATCTTCCAGGAAGAGACAACAGGGTGGGTGGGGGAATCAAAGCAAAGACATTGCTGGAAAGTCTACAATGATAACGAATCTTGTGTGTGAGTGGCATGAGCTTGCTTGCATCATTGACTTTCGCTTCCAATCCTACAGGGTCACGCCCTGCTGGTTTCCTTAAAATGAAATGTCCAAGCTATCCTTACCTCATTCCCACCCCCAAAAAACTAATAGCCTACATTTCAGTTTCATTGTCACTGTTATTCCATAGGCTCAAATCAGACATTTTTTCTCACTTGAGCTTAGCAAACATTTGCTTGCTGTTGTGTTCTGGTTCTCCTGGGCTGTGGAACCAGCTGGGGACCTTTTGTCTGGTGGAGGTATGAAGGGTCAATAAACATTTAATGAGGATTTGGAGTTGAAGTTTATTTTTTTATGGTGAAAAAATTTGTATTTAGATTTAGCCAACTGGACTCAGTTTACATGATCCCAATTTGGTTGGCAACATCTGAAGTATCATAGTCAGGAGCCAGTTGAACTTCTTCTGTCTACTAGGCCTGCTCAGGGTATTGACCTTGACCATGGCAATGTCACAAAACTTCTTCACAGCCTGTTTGATCTGGTGCTTGTTGGCCTTGACATCCACAATGAACACAAGTGTGTTGCTGTCTTCTATTTTCTTCAGGGCTGACTAGGTAGTCTGGGGGAACTTGATGATGGTTTCGTGGTCAAGTTTCTTTACCCTGGGGGTGTTTGTTCAAGGATATTTGGGCTGCCTTCGCAGATGCAGTGTCTTGGGTCATCAGAGTGTAGGTGATGTGCGGATCTTGTTTTGGGGACTATGGACGCCTTTGAGCACTGTTTTCCTGGCCTTCAAAGCCTTTGCTTTGGCTTCAGCTTGGGAGGGTGTAGTGGTGTGGGGGTGGGAGGGACAGGGGCTTCCTTCTTCACCTTCAGCACCATCTGCATGAAAGGTATCTTGATGTTTAGATGCTGCAGACCACGAATTTATTTTTTAAATACACTCTTAAGTAACAATCTAGATCTTGTTTGTTTTGAAGAACAGAGCACTAACGACGAAACAAAAACAGATGTATCAGATGTATCTCTGCTCCGAAGGAACCAGAATGAATTTTCCAACCACATCTCCTTAAATCTCCAAACAAGGGATTGAATGAGTGACCTGGTACCCTCATCTTCCATGTGAGAGTCTGATGATCCAAGTTCCTCAGAGAGTGAAGTCAACTTCTAAAGCCATATCTCTCCCATTATAAAACCTGGTTTTTAACCAAAGTGTAGACCACTACACACTCTACACACTGAGTCTTGTGTACTTTATGTATCTGGGCAATCTAACACCATGCCTATAGAATATTAGACGGACATTTGTCTGGTCTTACAAATACAAACAAGAACACATAGCATATGACGAAGAAGGAATATGGAACTTTTACTTTTTCAGAGCCATAAAGAAGGATTCCAGGCTGAGGAGCAAATTGTCATGAATGGTTGTTTGCTGAATTATCTGTGTGTTCAGCTAATGCTTAACATAAGGAGTCATCATTTAGCGGCAGAGCATAGATAATAAATACAGTGTATTCTACACACTATATTTCAGTAGTTCTCCACCTTACACCAAATGCTTCCTTTACTATTGTGAAATGACTTGGTAGAAAATAAAACCTACACACATATCAAAGAAGATTTAATGTATAAAGATTTGGGGGGACTTAAGAGAAGTTATAGAGTGATGTTGTTATAACAAAGGAGAGACTAATTGCGCTGGAAGAGTACCTTAATGACTTCCATTTAAAGAAGGTGAGCTGAGCACACGTTTCAATCTCCATGTTCTCCTGAAGCTCCACTAATATAGAGCAAAGGGTTTTTTAAAAGCATAAACCATAAAGACCAAAACAAATGGGGGGAATTGGAAAGTTATATGGCAACAGACTTTGCAGAACCAAGAAATTGAACACTAACCCAGTGTTGGGAAAAGTCAAGAAAGAACCTGATACAAATGGTAGACCTCCAGAATGCTGAAGAAACGGCGTCATCTGATACTTCCAGAAAGACTGAACACCAGAGAGTTGGTTAAAAGTCTGTTTAAGTAGCAGTAAAATCTCCACATCTAATCCCTTACTTCTGAGACTGTCCCTCCCTTCCTGGTGTAAGCCTAGAGGTGTATTCTCTGGAAAGGGTAGAACAGAGGGCGTCTGGGCTGGGGGAAACCAGCATTATTGAAGGTGATACTTAGGTTCCAAGGAAAGAAGGATTCAGTGAAGACGTGCGAAATGTTGAGACCCTGACCACACTCGGCTCCCAGAGGCTGACAGCCAGACTTAAACCACCCGGACAGCAGACCAGACAATCCAAAATCCACTTCAAAAGGAAAGACCTAGAGATACAAACAATGGTACAAAGAGTGAGTTTTTCCCAATGAAACAGCATATCTTGATCATGCTAAAGTGCACCCCACAGTTCAAAACCAGGCCCAGATGCCCAGCACAGCCAGTCAGCTCTGAACGCCCAACTGCTAACTATGAGTGGACAGCCAAGGAGTGGCAGACATTTGAAGAAGACTTTTAATAGGAAAAATAGAGGTCAAAGCAAATGAATCGGCAAGAAAACATAAAGGAAAAAGAGAAGAAAACTTAAAGAAACTACCATCAATTTCTTCTGAATAAAATAAGAAAAAGATATTCTCTCCATGAAATAAGAACAATGTTTTCAAAGAGGTTTTTCTAAGAACAAGGTGGTTTAAAATAAAAATATAATCAGAGAAAAAAAATTTAATCTCTGCAAAGTTTTAAAGTTAAAATTGAGGAAATATCCCAGAAATTAAAAAGTAAAAGTAGAAGGAAACACACACACACACACACACACACACACAAATTGTAGAATCTAATAAAGAGTCCAGAAGAAGCTCACTGAAAAAATGAATAGGAGAATAACATTAAAGAACTTATGCATAGGGCACCTGGGTGGCTCAGTCGTTAAGCGTCTGCCTTCAGCTCAGGTCATGATCCCAGGGTCCTGGGATCGAGCCCCACATCCGGCTCCCTGCTCTGCGGGAAGCCTGCTTCTCCCTCTCCCACTCCCCCTGCTTGTGTTCCCTCTCTCACAGTATCTGTCAAATAAATAAATAAATAAAATCTTAAAAAAAGGAACTTATGCATATACATCTCCCAAATCTGAAAACTTGTTTCCAAATTAAGAGTCTAGAAGTCCAGAATCATGTGCTAAGACACATGGCCATGAAGTTTCAGAATACTGCAGTCAAGGATCAAGAATCTGTAGGATTTGAAGTTTGTCAAGAACCACACGAGAAGGTAGGATAAAATAGAACAAAATGCCTGCAAAATGTTGAAGGGAAATCATTTCTTATCTAGACTTCTATACTCAGCCAACTATCAATCAAGCATGGGAGTAGAATCAAGATATTTTCCAAAATACAGGTTCCTACAACTTTACCTCCCATGCACTGTCTCTCAGGAAGCTATGAGGAAAGTACTCTCATGAAATCAGTAGGTAAGAAACGTACCGATGGTAGGAAACCTCTTGATGGTGAAAGGTACTCTCAAGATCTCTAGCCTCTTCTCGTGGTTCTGTGGAGCAGAAGGCACAACGTTGAGCAGAGGACCTAGAGATCAACCAGTCTGGGATGATGTGGGTGAGCCCCTCCGCGCTTCCTTCAGGAGGGCACCTGCTGGAAAGGGAACGGTCAGGGACAGCCTCCAGCTGCCATGCTGGGCTGTGCTCACCCCACGCTGCTCCCACCAACACCTGAGCACTTTTGCCCAACGTGGGATTCCTCTAGGAAGGCTCTCAACCAGCCATGCCAGGATTTCCTCAGAGCTGCCCTGAAGCCTGAGGCTTTTCCTTCCCTCTTTCCTTTCCCAGATGTCAGAACTGCATCCTGCTCTGAAGGCTCTCCCTGCCTCCCCCTGCCTTCACCCTCTATCTTTCCACAGGTATTTCTCCCCCAAAATCTCTCACTCTTCAAATACTATCTTCATGTCTACTTCCTCAAGGACCCAAACTAACACAAATCCAAAACACAGGTTCGGAAGCTCCTGGGAAAGCTCCATCAAGAAGACAAAATAATTCAAATACCCAATATGTTTGATTTTATTGAACAATGTTAACACAAATGGAGGCGAGCTGGGGATAATCAGTGATAAATACATAGACAATTAGCCCCCCTCTGTTGGAAAAACAGAGAGATGGGAAGTGTCCAAGAATGTGGTAGGTGGTTGGGTGTGAAAGAGAATTAAATCTTCACCTTTGGGCACCTGGATGACTCGGTCGGTTAAACGTCTGCCTTCAGCTCAAGTCATGATCTCAGGGTCCTGGGACTGAGCCCCGTGTGGGGCTTCATGCTCAGCGGGGAGTCTGCTTCTCCCTCTCCCTCTGCCCCTGCCCCCTGCTTGTGCGCACTCTCTCTCTCTCTCTCAAATAAATAAATAAATAAAATCTTTAAAAAAATAAATCTTCACCTTTAATATTGAGAAAATAATAGATTATGCCTACAGCAGGAAAATAAAGAAGCAGCAAGTATGTTACATAGTGAAATAAGGTGAATGTTACCAAAAGAATCAGAATCGTTGAAAGGAGTTGCCCTTGGAGAGCAAATAATGGAAGGGGGTAGTTCAGGGAACTGGGTTTTTTTTTGGGGGGGTGGGTTAAAAACCATAAGGAACAATTTAACTCTTAAACTATGCACAACTATAACTTTCATCAAAAAAGACATTGCAAAACAAAAGAAGACAGTGCAAGGAAACTAAGTGTGAAGCAAGGGGAAGGACCTAAGCAGACGGTGAAAGAGAGGAAAGAGTGAGCCATGGGAGGTGGGTGGGAAAGTCCTGGGGGCTAGAACCAGCAGCCTATGCTGTGCCTGAAATAGAGGGACTAGAGGTCAGCGTGGCTGGAGTGCGCTGAGCAGTGAGGAGAAAGGCACGCGAGGAGCCTGGACACACAGATGGGGACACACGGGGCCTTGTCAGCAGCATTATCTCAGGACCTTATCTTAGGAGCCATGGGAAGACTCTGAAAGGTTTTCCGTGGGAGGATGTCTCACATTCATGTTTAAGATCACAGTCGAGGGTGCGGAGAATGTGTTGGAGGGAGATGGGGAGAGCAGCGAAGTGAGGAAGAGAGTGCAGTCCCGAATGACGGCCGGTTGTCTTCCTTGAGGCCTTGGGGGGTTGGCTGTGAATTGCTAGGAAAGCACATGAAGCATATACTGAGGAGAGGCAGAGGTGGGACCAGAGAGAATTTCAGTTTTGGTGACGATGGGTTTAAGTTGCCTGAATCTAAGTCAAGACGTCAAGTAAGCAATTAGAATCACAGGTCGTGGGTTTAACAGAAAGATCTGGCCTAGGGGCACCTGGGTGGCTCAGTCAGTTAAGCGGCTGCCTTTGGCTCAGGTGATGATCTCAGGGTCCTAGGATCGAGCCCCACATCGGGCTCCCTGCTCAGTGGGGAGTCTGCTTCTCCCTCTTCCTCTGTACACACTCTCTCCCTCTCTCTCTCTCTCGTGACTCTCACTCTCTCTCTCAAGCGTGATGCTGGTCACAAAGCCTGGGGCACAAGAAGAAGGTTGAAATGATGCAGGAAAAGAAAAAAAAAATACAAGAGAAAAAAAAGACATTGTGACAAACTGGAAATTAGCTCAACTTCTGAGAGTTTGACACCCGACTTCATAGGTGAAAAGCTGTTGTAACCAACGGGCTTGTTTTTTGATGCATGAAAACTAACCTGTGTGATTTCTTTGGCTTTTTGTCATCTATTTGGTCAGATTGATGCAAATGCTCACATTGCTTTACCCTAGCCACTGACATGTGTCATTTCTGGATGGTTCCTCCCATCAGTGGGAAGCCTGGGGTGTATATTGTCAGAACCTCCCATTCTGCCATCTGCACTTACCACCGTCTGTGACTGAGGTCCTTCCAGCTGCTGAAACCACTTCCTAAGTATGAGAAATGAGATGTTTTTCTACTCAGGTAAAACATAAAATAGAAACACAAGCCCTCTTGAAAGGGTAACTGAATAACAGTATGCCAAATTGGAATACCTACCTGAAAAGTGTGAAAATAATAAGTCTTTTGCAGAAAAAGTCTTATCGATTGCTGTTTTCTCTACACACTGTCTTAATAAAACAACATTTAAAAAAACCTGATTGGAAGGCGTTATAACATTTTCCTTCAGAAAAAAAAAAATCAACACAGCTGAGTGTGCACAAGCTTCTGGTCTTTGGAAGGGGCACCTGGGTATATTCTGCATAGATTCTGCATATTGTCTTGATTGTTGTGGATAGTAACTAAATAGTAAATGCCTCAGGAGAAGACCGCTTCATACTAATAAGTGCTAACTCGTAGGAGTAAAAATAGGGTATCAGAAAAATCACAGAAAAGTGGTTTTGACCACATAGGCCGCATTTGTATGGTCATATGCTGTAATTAAAAGGAAATGCTTACTTCTTTTATTTTGTTTTCCCAAAACAATGCTTGTTAAATAATGCTTTGGAAAAAAAATAAAGGAATATATATATTTTTCTCTTCTCATTTATTTCTTTACTTCTTCATTTGCATTCCATTATTTCTGTGGCTTGAAAATGTAGGCGAAGGGGATGGGTGAATCACATCCAAAGTTCAGCTACCTGGAAAAATCCGTGTATTTTGATCACAGTCCTTGATGGCAAATGATAAAAATTGTCTCCGGTAAATTTATGCCAAACTTATTGGAAACATAGTGAATGGCTCGGGCATCAGGAAACAGGTAGCAGCCAAAGGAGGCCAGGTGGCTGAGCATACCACAGGTCAGGCTGCTTAGAATGCTGCCATTGGCCTTCACTACCAGATCCCAGTCACTTTCCATCTTTGACTGGCCATCCTTCTGCCACTCAGCCCCATCCTGCCACCGTAGTAATCTCTACCTGCCCTGAGTCTCCGCTTCAACCCTTCAAGATTCAAGGTTTTAGGTAAGAACATCCAGTTGTGCTAGCTTGCTAATGAGATCTTACTCTGGACTCCAGGGAGAGAGGCTACAGACTATGCTTTTCCATTTGCATTCTGTAGGGTCTTGACTTCCTCGAGTCATAAAGTTGGGCATTCCTCAATACCAGAAAGGGTGTTCCAATGCTGGACAACCAAAACATGACTTGACCACCATAACAAGTTTCAAACTTTTTTGACTACGATTCCTAATAAGAAACACACTTACAGCACACACCAGCACACACACACACACACACACTCATACTCATGCATACAAAGCAAAGTTTCATATGATACTTATCATTACTTATCAGACCCACCACCTTATGACCTGTGGGTGGTGCACAAAATACACTAGGGGTGTCATCCACATAAACTAAAATGCAAGTGACATTCTTAAAGTGTGCAGTGCACAACCTGACAACCATACCTAGCAGCTTTGTGTGCATGCACTTTGTTCTCTTTTTTTCTATTTAAGTTTTTATAAATGTTCATTGCAAACCACTAAATTGACTTCATAACTCATGCAATGGACTGATTGTGTCCCCCCACCACCACACACACACACACACACCAAAATTCAGTTGTTGCAGCCCTAACCCCCAATGCAATTGTATTTCGAGATAGGGTATTTACATGGTAATTAAGGTTAAATGAGGTCATCAGAGTGGAGCTCCAATTCAATAGGACTGGTGGCCTTACAAGAAGAAGAGATCTCTCTCCCATCTCTCACCCAACAAACACTCACATAGGAAAGCCATGTGACCACACGCCTAGAAGGTGAGAACACACCCCTCTGCAAGCCAGGAAGAAAGCTTTCACTACACACCAACTGTGCTGGCGCCCTGATCTCAGCCTTCCCAGCCTCCAAAACAATGAAAAATAGGTTTCTGCTGTTTAAGCCACTCAGTCTACGGTATATTGTTCTGGTCACCCTAGCAGACTAAGACAACCCCGAAGTGTGAAAAATACTACATGACACCGTGCTTAGGGCGATGCATCAGAAACATGGGGACCCATTTCTAGCTGCAGAGGTTCCTTGATCATTCCGGCTGCAGCTGTTTCCTGAGAAAAGCCTACCTATTCTTCATTTCCACCTCCCATTTCTCTCCCCAGGGCTTTTTTCTCCCATTTCTTTCCCATTGAACCACTACATTAACTCCACATGGACAAATTAAACAGGCCATCTTCCTTCTTTCCTGGCTTGCCTGCTTGATGTTTTTCCCTCCTTCCTTCTTTTCTTTGCTCCCTCTTCCTTCTTTACCTCCTTTGATAAATGGATTCTTTAAGATCTCAACATTTCCTTGAGCTACAATATCTGTTGGGAGCCTGTTCATTAACTCACGGTGGATCTCAAGTGCATAGGGATCAAAACTGGATATCTGGCTTTGAATGCTTTGTTAAGCTTCTCTTACCATGAGCATTCTCTTATGAGCAAAATTGGAGCTGTTACAAATAAAGACTAGAAAGGCCAAATTTTTTTCTCATTTTGAAAGCAAGCCTAGCCCCGCCCACTGTGTAAAATCAAATCTAATGTCGTCTAGATTAGAACATCGCCGAGACTGGTCTCTATCAAAGGGAATAATAAATTAAGGGAAATTACCTTAAAAATTGTGTTGTCTCCCCTGTACTCTGTTCCTGCTTGTCTTATTCGTCTCCTCTCAGCACTGAGTCCTGGCTTGCAGTCCAGATAAGAATGCATTTTCAATTGCCTGTTTTCATTCAATCTCTCCTTTGCCTTCTTCTACTCCTTAAAATGCTGAAAGGCTGGAGAATTATCTTGCATTGACATTTACTATATTCCACTTACTTTGTATGTATTATCTCACCTTATCTTCACACCCGTGGGGTAAATACTCTGAATCCCACATTACAGGTGAGGACTTGGACATTCAGACAGTTCAACCCACTGGAGTGAGTTATGGATTCATGTTTGTCCAATTCCAAAGATTGCAATTCTTTGTTCTATACAACATTGTCTTCCAACTGCATACTTGTGTTCAAATCCAACCAGAGTACTGTCTTGCAAAAATTCTGGATTAAGACATCAGCGTGTCGTAGACATTGGACACCATAGCCTACTGCTCGGCAAGAGCTCAAGAGTCCATGTTCTGATGTTGGGAACTGCACACAGCGCCCTTGGATGACGGTGTTCCTCCCAGAAGAATTTATATTCTCCAGCCAAATGGGCTTCCATTGAAGATTCTGGTAAATTTTGAAGATAAATTCACCAGGCTGAAAGCTTCATGGTTTTCCTATTACTGACCACCTTAAACTTCTTACATCTCACTTTGAAAAATATCTCCAATTTGAATCCATCCAGCCTCAGCCTCGCACTATAAACTATGATATGATGGGCCTCTCTCTTCCGTCTTTTGGACCCTGTCGTCATAGAAGTAGAACAGGGTCCGTAGTCAGAAAACCTGAGACTTTCCTTTTGGTTTTGACTCCTGGCAGCTCTGGGCCTTTTAGACCATCAGCTTCCCTTCTTGCAAGATTGTCTCAGCAGCTCTGCATTAACAGAATTCTGCTACATCCTTTCTAAAGTTCTCTTTTTGCTCTGGAATTCAGTGATCTTTTCATGTTATTTACTTTTCAGGGTTTTGTTGCCATAAGACTTTTTAAAAAGGTGCTAAACTGTTCTCTTGAGTTCGAAATACCTCTAATTCTAATTCTAAATGCACTCGTTTCGAATCGACACTGTTTTCTGGATTGGGAAAACTCATTTCTCCAAAGACTTAGGTACGAATACTGTAATGTTTCTAGATTGGCAGGAAAGGCGAGGGAAGGTGTGGGAAGGAAGTGGTGAAGGTGAGGTGCCTGTAGTGTGCTCAAGGAGGTAAACAGTGGTCAGTGAGGTCTGGGGAAATTTCTCTCTCTGGCCCTGCAAACAGAACTGCACGCTAGAGTGATTCCCCTAGATGCCTCTTCAGGAAGTGCCCCGGGGTGCCCTCCGCTGACACCTGGCTGTGGGCCTTGACTGACCAACTGGTTTACATCAGGCGGCCAGGGAGATCTGCTCTCACCCTGTCCCTTCGGTACCTAGAGGCCCTAGAGGTGCCTGAGAGATCTGAGGTACAACAAGACCGCACAGCACCTCCTTTGCCATGGATCGACCTTGCCTGTGGGTGGGGATCTGGCTGCCTACACCGTGTGCTTTGAAGGGCCTGGGAAAGATAACTCTTCCCCCGTCCTTCCTACAGAACAGTCTTCTTTACAATGCCTGAAATTTCGCCACCTGTCATTTGTTCTCTTAGTCAAGCGCTGCCCTCTCTCCAGTTTTCATTCAAATTGTAAATACCCGGGAAATAGACCATGCTCACTCGCTGGTACTTTACCATGAATAAGTCTACTACATGGTGCTGTGAAGCACAGAAGGCCAGTGGGGACAGAGGTGAGATAGGAGGGGGAGGTGGTGTCTCACTAGGGGAAAACCTCCTAACCTCACAGATGTGCCTGGAACCAGCACCATCTCTACGCCACACACTTTCCTCCCACTGCAAGGGAAAATCTGATATCGTGGGTATGTTTTCTTGAATCATTAAAGCATCTTCCGAAGATGGCCTAGATTTGAAAACAATATGGCAAAGGAAAGACACCAGATGAGAAAAACAGTAGAGCCTCTCGCGTGGTTCCTGTCACTTCCTAGGTGTTCAGCCAATAAACATTCCTTCCTTCTTTCCCTAGTGCTTCAGTGTTTCTACTGAATTAATTCATTCCCACACAGTTAGATTTCCTCACAGTGTAGCTTTCATGTCCAAATGACCAGAAATTCCAAATAAAGTTAATAAGAAATCGGCACCTGTTCAACACAGGCTGGGCTGCTTCCGGCTTCCGGTTTAACTCGAGGTGGGAGTTAAAGAAAGTCAGCAAAACAAGCAGGTTAAAACGTATCTTATAGGGAAGGCACTGGGATGGAGCTCACTTCTCTCTAGATCACTTACTGTTGCAGATATTTCTGTTGCCATTTCATTCATAAGTAGAGGCTCTAACCGTCTATGGCTGATTACATAACACCCTAGGATCACAGCTCCTTGGTCTTCCATAGCAGTTTGGGCGTCTCAAGGAAACAGACCTTTCCTGTTCCCTTTTATACATGTAGAATGAAGATGCCATCTTCACTAACCCCACTGAAGTCTTCACTGACTGATTTATTCGAATTCCCACTGCTCAGTAAGCGACAGTGTTTCCCGTACCGTTTCTCCCACCTCAATCCCTGCAGCCCGTGCCTCTAGCCTTCATGGTACATTCACGGTCCTCTTTCCACTTCCCCTCCCTCTTTGCCTAGGACCTTGTTTGACGTTTCTGTCCTTTCTTCTCTCCTCTGCGTCCGCACCACGTCCCGCGTGTCTATTTCTCACTGTCGTTTTCCTCCCTTCCTACGGAGACCTTCATTTCTTTATGAATTCACTGAACACACAGCATGTACTTGGCGCGGTAATAAATTCAGGGGAAACAGAAATGAAAGGCGCAGTCTTTCTTCAAGGGACTCACAGAGGAGGGTGACAGAGGAATCAACCAGTCTTTGTCACATAGCACAAGGAATAATATGGCCTGGAGGAGAGACTGAAGGTGGCAGGGACCCTTCCTGGAGAAGTTGACACTTGAGCTGATTCCCGAGAACCTAAATTCCCACTGGTTAAGCAGGCAGAGATGGGGCTGGAAGGTGGGAAGGACATTTGTCAGAGTGGGATGTGTGCTCGGCACCCAGGGTCACCAGGAGTAGGGCCGGAATGTGTCGGGCATGGGGGGGGGAGGAGGCTAGGAAACGGGCCTGGAGAAGTGCCAAGGCAAGGTGATTGTGCATGACGTGCAGGGTTAAGGAATTTTAATTTTATGTGAAAAGGATGTAGAGCCTTTATGCTTAAGTAGTAGAGTGACGAGGCATGTCCGGAGTCCCCAGACAGGAGGAGCAGGGAAGCAGAGGGGAGTGTGAGGCAGGGTGCAAAGGCTGCAATGTGGGAGTGGGGGACACAACTCAGACATAGAAGATACAGGATTCAGTGAGCAAGTGGAAGGTGAAAAGAGGGGACAATGCAGAACGGCTCTCAGAATTCCAGCAAAGGCAACGAACGGGGGGCATAGTAATGAGAGTCCCAAAGATGTGGGAAAAGGAGTGGGCCTAGGAGAAGAGGAGAAAAGTTCCCTCCTGACCCAGCCCTGCCTTGCATGATGACCCAGATGGGGGTGAATGGAGCTTGGGTGGGGGGAGTCTGGGCTGGAGGCACCCATTGAGCTCTCCAGGATGGGGCGGAGGCAGGTGGGCACAGAGAAGGTAAACCAAGGGCTCGTCTCCCTGGAGCTGGTAGCCATGTGTGACCTGGTCCCTACCCACTCTGACTCCTCCTGACGGGACCACCACTGGGGCCCCTGCCATTTCTTGCCAGCCCGGCGTGACCGGCAGTAGCAGCCCCTGACGTGCTCCAGCTCACCCAGCACATCAGATGCCAGGAGTCCCATGGCTGCCGCCTGCCCGTGGCCCCCGTGTCAAGCGCCACATGGACGTGAAGGAGGTGGATGAGCAGATGCTTGATGTCCACAGCAAGGACAGCAGCTCTTTTGTTGGGTGAGCCCCCAATAAAGTGAGAACAGCGGTCTGTGACATCCTACCCGTGGGAGGGAGCTAAAAATGACCCCCCACCTTCATCAGCAAGAGCGCAGCCATCCAGGGGCGATTCTCGCATCTGGAGCAGGTCCAGGTCATGTTCTGGTGCAAGGCCTGCGGGCACTGGCCCATGGTGGCGGGGGTGGGGGGGGACCACATGGAGTTCATGAGGCTGAGAGCGACATGGACCCCTGGTGGCCAAGCCCCCGCAGGACAGGACGGCTTGCGGAGGAGGGCAGAGGGGAAGGTGGTCTAGAGCTGTGTGGTCCCCGATAAAGCATGGCAGCCACGTGAAGGCTTCACCCCTCACGACCCGTTCGCTGCCCGCCATGTCACGCTGGCTCCTTTTCCTTCCAGGCAGCGTGCTGTAGAGATGCCACCATGACAGATTTTTCATGGTGGAAAACAGAGCAAAACAACATGCCCAACACGTCAAACTCTCTCCCACCTGAGGGACCCGGTGCTTGTTACGTCCTCTGCCTGGCAAATTTTCCTTTGGTTTTCCACCACTTTGTTCCTCAGGTCTCTTCAGAAAAGGACTTCCCTGGCCTTCCGGGCGGGATAGGTGTATCCGTATTCTAATAGCGCTGTGCTTATTTCTTCCTAGGACTCCAACCTGTGGTCGGTCATGTACTGATGTCATTGTCTTTCCCTCACCCAGCTTCATGCTGGCAGGGCTCTGCTCCGTCTTGTTCACCGCTGTTCCTTGTGCCCAGGGCGGTGCCTGGCTCCCTGCAGGCCTCCATCAGCCCTTGCCAGATAAACGAATGAATAATGAATCCAAAGTCTCCGCAAAAGAGGACTGTATCGGCAAGGCCCCCACGGGAAACAATGACAAACTTAAGTTGAGGAGAATTTAATAAAGGGACTGCTTGTCAGATGTGGGAGAGTGTGGAGAAACCAGAAGGTATAGTGCAGTCCACTGGGCGAGGAGGCGTGGGGGCTCCATTACCGTCCCAAGCCCAAGGAGCATGGAGGAAGGGGTCACAAGAGCCAGGAAAGAGAGAAAGCGAGGGCCATACGGCAGCACTTGGGATCTTGTTACAAAGAGGAGAACCAAGGAACGAAGTGCCTAACCTCATGCTTCTCCTCCTATCCTACTGGCTCATCTCATCCAGATACAACTAGTAGTCAGGAGGGAGGGTGACAAGGGATCCCCAGCACCCTAATGTGGTTGTACAGGTCAACCCTCTCAGTGGAGGGCAGGTGGAGAAGGTGGGAGCAGACCTGGAGTGGTGGATGGAGAATGCACAACATAAGGACCATAGAACCCAACAAAACACACACACACACACACACACACACACACACACACACACACACACACACACACCCCGGCATTTCCCACTTGAAACTCCTATCAACCAAAAGAGCATGGCTGTTTGTTCACACCCACATTGTAAAGCCTCCTGGAGGCAAAGGCAAAGAGACGCCCTCAGCCCCGGGTCTCTTCTGAGCAGTCAAAGCCTAGATGGGTCTCATTTCCAAAGCATTTTCTTAGATATGCATCTCAAAAAGAAGCTCTGTGTTACATTAAAAAAAAAAAAATGGGTACCAGTGTCAAATAAGTTCCAAAAGTCCTGGGTTAAATTGATGTTTCACTTCAAGGTTTGCGAAGCCCTTTACTATTCTAGTGTACATGGTTAATTTCCAAAAGAGGGGGCTTCTTGGTAGCATCGCATGGGCCGGTGAGTTCTTCAAAATACACCTAAGCCCTGCCCTGAGAATCAGGCCACCGCAGCTTTACCTCCTGAATTCAATTCTGTGTGGACACTGCAAGATGCTTAACTCCCCGGGATCTCCTTTTCATTGCCTGCCCGAGTTAAGGGGTGGATCTTAGATGTTCGTCTTTTTAGGATTCAATGTCTATCCCAGAGCCGGCATTGCCCAGTCACCCTGGATTCCTCAGAGTAAAAAGCTTGAATCCTCCTGAGAAAGAGCAACAGCCTGCTCGGAGGGCTCACGGTGTCTGTTTTCTGCCCTTGACCTTAGTTAGTCCCGAACTTGTTTGTCATCAGCTCTGCGCCGCTCTGGTCCCTGGCGGTGACACACGCCGACCCGACTGCCTGCAGCAAATTACTCATCCCCGGGATTCTGCCCCGTCTGGTTCTACCCCCATGACTCATTCATCTCCATCTGTGACACTTCAGTATTCTCTAAGGTCATCCATGCTATGCCCAGGATCACGTGTCCTTGTGGTTCTGAACTCATCAGAGCTCCTCAGCGGCTCCACCTGTTCTGTCCTCAACAATTTTCTTCTGGCTGCTGATTTTGTCCCATACCATTTTGTTTATCCTATCTTCCTCTTTTTTCTGACCAACAGTGGGCAGCAGCTTCATTTTTTTCCCCTTTCTTCCCAAAGCTGCTCCTTCCCTCCTCCCCTGCCCTCTCGCTGTTCCCTGTGGCTTCCCTGCGTTCCTTTGGGCAGAAGTTACCATTAACTGCCACGCTGGGACCTTGAAACCCAACCCTCACTTCCATCATGACACACTGGCAAGTTAGCTGTTCGCTGGGGCCACTATAGAATTTATCATTCAAACCAGGATACTTTGAGTGCGAAAGAAGGTGCTGTCAGTCAGCACGTCAAAACAAGAGGTGTAAACCAGGACTGTCCCAAATGGGGTTTTATGGTCACCCCAGTGTTTGTAGACATATGACCTGCCTACTATACTGCTGAGATGTCATAGGATTTTCTTTTTGAGATGCATGTATGTCCCAATCCTGCAGATTTGAGTCACTACTCCTGACCGTATGGTTTCTTGAGTCACGTCTTGCACATCTCAGACTGTCCCCCAGATCAGCCAGATTCCTCCTCTGAATAAGCTCCCCAAATGGTGGGCTAAACCTGCTGTCGTATTCACGGTCATAGTCACTGAAGTTGTAGTTGCAATAACAGGGGCATCTGTTGCCTGGTCTTCCCCCCTCCCCTTTCCCCTTCCCCTCCCCCAAGTTTTTGTGCTACTTCCCTTATCCACCCTGCCCCAGCTTTCCAGGCACCTGCAGCAACATCCAGCAGGACATTTCCAAAGGCACGAGCAAGAACTTGTGGCTCACGAATCCCCAGACCGTAACCAGCCTGCTTCTGCTGTGAGGTCTGTGCCCTTCTTCCTCGGCAGCCAGATACCTTCTGGCAAGTGCCACGCTGATTTCACTAACCTCACCGTGTCAACGGTAAGGGATAGACCCTCAAGGCAAGCTAGTTTAGCCCCAAAGGGGAATTTATTGATTCAAAGATCTAAGTAGGAAGGACAGGGATGTAGCGGGGCTGGAGGAAAGCCTAGAACCAGAGATCTGAGTGCCACCTGGACTCCATCTGTAGCTCCGGTCCTATTTGGGGGCATCAGCTTGAGTGTCTCTCCTTGATGGCTAGCATTACCATATGCCAGGAAATGTGGTTTCTGAGCTCCCAAGTTTTGCACCTTGGTGGGGTGTGTGTGTGTGTGTGTTGTGTGTGTGTGTGTGTGTGTGTGTGTGTGTGTGTGTACGGCCATGGGAATATTTTCATCAATTCCTATGTGTGAACTTGGGGCAAGACAACCAGGAACCCCTGAGGTCACACGTGACTGAGAGGACCCAGCAGGAGTAGGCATATCTCCTCTCAGTCTCCTCTCAGGAGGATCGATGAGATCTCTGCTTGGACACAGGGGAGAGATTTCCTAACTGCTTGGTTATTAAGGCCTCTGCAAGAAATAGGTTTATTGGTGGTGTATGGTGATGTCGCTTACATTCTCAGATTCTTCTGCCAAGTTTTGTTGATACCTGGGGAAGGAAGAACTAATTTTGTTTAACTGATGTCCTTGGTGAATGTTTGACACACCTTAGTGCTTTTGACCCAGAGGTCAACATTAAGATCACGGCATTGGGTCTCCAGTCCCAAGATCCGGCTTTGCATACCTAAGCGAATCAGCCAGAGCTGGAGCGAGAAGGGGGGGGGCATTTCCAGGAGGATGGATTTGCCAGGCAGAGAGGTCCAGAGGCTCCTGGACGCTGAGTCTCCTGGACCCCTGGCACTGCCCACCTCAGCTGGGGAAGTCCCGCTTCTCATGGCCCCACTTCTCACACCCCCACCCCCGAGGGCGTGCCTTCTCCCGCCCAGCGAGAAGCACACCCTCAGAAAAACTCAAGCAAGCTTCCTTTTGTGTTGTTGTTTTACTTTATTTGTTGTTGTTAGCTGCTGCCGAGGTTGTTATTTTAGGAAGGTCCCCATAAGCTGTCATTACATGATTGCCCCGGCCTGCCACCAAACAAGCCAGAAATCATGCCCGACACTCCCCTCCACCCAGACTCCTCCAGCACAACAAACAAGCCCTGACTTCCTCGCCCTGGCGCACCCCTCCAGTTCCTGCCCTCGCCTGCTGGGCTCCTCGGCTGAGTGTCACCTCATGGTGACTTACTCATCTTCGCTCCAGCCCCAAGTGTTCTTCACCTTTGACACCTTTCCTTCTGGCACCTTGCACTTTTTTTGGTAGGTGGAATCTGGTGTTCCCTTTTGTCAAGCTGCATGTACCCTTCTTTGAATTTTTCCAGGGGTCTTTTCTGAGGGCCCTGTTGCCCATGTGCCTTGTGATACACACACACACACTCCCCACCACACACACACACACACACACACACACACACACACCACCGCCACTCAACTCACTCAGATTCCCCTCTGTCCCTCCCCCTCTTCATCTTTAGGGATCTAAACCAAGCAAGGCCATCCTTGTGCCAGTGGGGCTGATCGGCTCCAGGCAGTGTCCTGTGGCTTGTCCAGGTCATTCTCCAGCTTCCCTTCGCCTTTCTCCAGCATCCTCTGGGACATCCCTCATTCCTGCCTAAAACCTTTCTGGCAGGCTCTGCTCTCTGGCATCTGGCCTGCCCTCTGGGCACGTGCTACCAGCCCCGTGTTTTATTTCCCTTCTCACTCTGGGCCCACTTCTGCTGTAGCCAGCACATGGGTAGTTTATACAAATGTAAACTTCCCTCCACCCCAAGGTTACCCCAGGTGTTTTTTTTTTTTAAAGTCAAATCGCCGTTGTTGGCACTATGCTTGAAACACTACTCTCAACTGCATGGTTGAATTCAGTTTCCTCTTTTTTGTTGCATTTTAAAAATCACAAAGTGTGATTCTTTGTCATTGTAAAAATAACACATAGTTGCAATCAAAATGTAGCAATTAAAATATTAACATTTTAAGGGCACCTGGGTGGCTCAGTCGATAGGCGTTAAGCCTCTGCTTTCCACTCAGGTCATGATCCCAGGGTCCTGGGATCGAGCCCCACCTCGGGGTGGGCTCCCTGCTCGGCGGGAAGCCTGCTTCTCCCTCTCCCACTCCCCCTGCTTGTGTTCCCTCTCTCACTGTGTCTCTCTCTGTGTCAAATAAATAAATAAAATCTTTAAAAATAAATAAATAAAATATTAACATTTTGTTATGTGGTATGTCCTTCCTGTTGTTTAGAAAATATAGTTGTTTTCTTTTTAAGATTTTACTTATTTGTCAGAGAGAGAGAGAGCCGAAGCAGGAGGAGTGGCAGGCAGCGGGAGAAGCAGGCTCCCCGCCGAGCTGGTCATGGGGCTCGATCCCAGGACCCTGAGATCATGACCTGAGCCAAAGGTAGATGCCTAACCAACTGAGCCACCCAAGCGCCCCTGCATGTGCTTTTGAAAGGAGTTGGGAGTTGGAGTAGGGAGAAAGCATAGTGTTAAGTTGACAGTGTACACACTGACCGAAAATGTACTAAAAATTCACACCAACCCTTTTCACACCCTTCCTCTTTTTTTTTTTTTTTTTTTGGACCTTTTTTTAGTTATCCCAGTTTGGTTCTTAATTACCATCAGTGAGAGTAGAAGGGGAAGGAAGCAAATACCACCCTTCTTGAGTAGTTGGGCTATTTTAGGTCAAACGTGAGGAATCCACAACTGAAGCTTTGAACTAAAAGTCTTATTAAGCTTCATGCCAGCCTTGTAAATTACTAAACCTCACTTCTCCAGTTTGGGTGTCAAAGAGCCAAAACATGTGTTGGCTATAACCGTTTAGGTACAGCGGGACCCCTCCCCTCCATGTTATTCCCTACTCATGCAAACTTGGTTATTTTGCCCTCTTTCCTGACCACTTAGCTTCCTCTCAAGTTAAATTTTAATTCATTAAGGAAATGGTTCATAATTTTTTGGTTTTTATGGTTCATAATTTTTTGGGTTTTTTATGGTTCATAATTTTTTGCTAACTAGGCTGTGTACAGCCGAGATATTAAAAGCCATGCCAAAGTTTATAAAACTTCTAGAGCCCCCTCACTCATAAACTATTTCATCCTTGGTATCTTTGGAGGGTGTTTTCAAATCCCTTCCAAGTCCTATTAAGATTCCACATGTTCCTTTGTGCAGAACAGGGATTGCCAGATAGAAGGGTCCTTCATTCACTTTTCCATTCACTCATTTGTTCAAGAGATGATTATTAAAGCACCTACTATGTGTGAACTTTGGGATACACCCTCTCATCTACCACAATCTGGCTATAGTGAAACAGGATCCAAGTCCCAGCCCTAGTCTCAAAATTCAATCAAGGGGGGTGTCTGCGTGGCTCAGTCGGTTGATCGTCCCACTCTTGATTTTGACTCGGTTCGTGATCTCAGGGCTGTGAGAGCAGGCCCCGTATCAGGCTCCGTGCTCAGCAGGGAGTCCGCTCGAGGATTCTCTCTCTCCATCTCCCTCTGCCCCTCCCCTTGCTCATGCTCTCTCTCTTTCATTCTCTAAGATAAATAAATAAAATCTTTAAAAAAAAAAACTAAAGAGTTAAGAAGTTATTCTCTGTTCTGAATACCTTAGCAAAAAAGGACCTCTTTGTATAATTTGCAAAGATGACCCTATCACAGTGGCAGACCTACCATAACCCCTGGAGCAGATCACTTTTTAATACTCACCTCCTCTATAGGACAAAATCACTTTCGATCATAATCATAAAATGAAGTAAATTATAGTTGTGACCAGAAAAGAAGCCCAGACAATGAAAATAGTTTCTTACTGAACTTCAACTGTATAACCATGCCAGCAAAAATAAATAAACAGAAATACTACATTTAAAAGGTAAAGGGCTAGTATCGAAAGTCTATAAGGAACTTAATCAAACTCTACACCAAAAAACAAAAAATCCAGTCAAGAAGTGGGCAGAAGACTGAACAGATATTTCTCCAAAGAAAGCGTACAAGTGGCCAACAGACATAAAAAATGCTCCATATAACTTGTCATCAGGGAAATACAAATCAAAACCACAATGAGATACCACCTCACACCAGTCAGAATGGCTAAAATTAACAAGTCAGGAAACAACAGATGTTGGTGAGGATGCAGAGAAAGGGGAACCCTCCTACACTGTTGGTGGGGATGCAAGCTGGTGCAGCCACTCTGGAAAGCAGTATGGAGGTTCCTCAAAAAGTTAGAAATAGAACTACCCTATGATCCAGCAATTGCACTACTGGGTATTTGATCTGAAGGGCCACCTACACCCCAATGTTTATAGCAGCAATGTTAACAATAGCCAAACTGGAAAGGGCCCAAATGTCCATCGACAGAGGAATGCATAAAGAAGATGTGGTATATATGTACAATGGAATATTACTCAACCATCAAAAAGAATGAAACGTTGCCATTTGCAACAACATGGATGGAACTAAAGGATATTGTGCTGAGTGAAATAAGTCAGTCAGAGAACGACAAATACCATATGATTTCACTCATATGTGGGATTTAAGAAACAAACCAATGAACATAGGGGAAGGGAAAGAAAACTAAAATAAGATAAAAACAGAGAGGGAGGCAAACCATAAGAGACTCTTGGCTCTAAGTAACAGAGGGTTGCTGAGGGGCGGTGGGAGGGCGGATAGGGTAACTGGGTGATGGGCATTAAGGAGGGTGCTTGATGTAATGAGCACTGGGTGGTATATGCAGCTGATGAATCACTAAATCCTACCTCTGAAACTAATATTTAAAAAAGAGAGAAAAATGTAAAAGATTAATATTTTTAATTGCGTGAATGTGTTTTTGAGAGAAGAAAAAACTATTTCTTTTCTGTTGTAGTAAAGAATAATAAATTATAGTTTCTGGTTTCCAGCTGTAACTCATGCAAATCTGTCGATGACAGACTGATTTTTAGTCGATCTTCTCTGCATATGCATGTGCAGTACACTCTATAGCAAGGTCAGATTTGTACATCTTTCTTCACTTACAGTTGATTGAAGAGCAATGTTTATGAATTTTAATTACAAAGCGTTTCTTCCACATGAGACAACAGATATACACAGAGTTACCAAAAGAATATAGTTTAACAGAGATTCATATAAATGGCATTTCACAATAAGAAATTGGAATACTGTCAATGTTTT
The DNA here is from genome assembly GCF_009762305.2 of Zalophus californianus. Classification (NCBI taxonomy): domain Eukaryota; kingdom Metazoa; phylum Chordata; class Mammalia; order Carnivora; family Otariidae; genus Zalophus; species Zalophus californianus. The sequence goes on along the minus strand of NC_045603.1, from coordinate 112,779,113 downwards.
CATTTCTTGGGGGTTGATCCCAGTGGCTTAAAAGTCTTCACATTAAAAAAATTTCCAGGGACGCCTGGGTGGCTCAGTCGGTTAAGCATCTTCCTTCAGCTCAGGTCATGATCCTGGGGTCCTGGGATCAAGTCCCGCATCAGGCTCCTTGCTCAGCAGGGAGCCTGCTTCTCCCTCTGCTTGTGCTCTCTCTCTCTCTGACAAATGAATACATAAAAAATCTTTTAAAAAAATAAATAAATAATAAAAAATTTCCATTATCTTGTAAATATTTTCTCCAGAAAATTCACTGTAGAGTGTTCTCTATACTCACTAAAAACTTCCACAGTTTTCCTTCTTCTGCAAAAATCAGTGCATGAACACTGACATTGTTTGACCTATTCCTTTATTTTTAAATTTTCTTAAAAAGATTTTATTTATTTATTTGACGAACAGAGAGAGAGAGCAGAAACAGGGCAGTGGCAGGCAGAGGGAGAGGGAGAAGCAGACACCCTCGCTGATCAGGGAGCTCGACGCAGGCCTCAGTCCCAAGACCCCGGGATCATGACCTGAGCTGAAGGCAGACGCTTAACCAACAGAGCCACCCAGGCGCCCCGACCTATTACTTTAGTGTCTAGTTCTTGGGGACAAAAACTGGGGCATTCAAACATTGCACTTTGGGTTTCTTCTGGCAACGGAAGGCCAGCATCTTTTGTCATTTCTCCATACTCTTCTTCAAAATTTAATTCTATTTTCTATGTCAACAGCCCTTGTTCGATATTTTGTGGTTGCAGAGTCAAAGGCCTTCTCCATAAAATCTAAGCTGATCCTCCCAACTTCAGAGTTGGGATTACTTCTTCATAATTAGTCTTTGTGGTCTGCACAGCTTCATACTGAACACTCCATTTCTCTGGGAAAGGCTTTGGGTTTGTTACCTACAATCTATGGTCATTTTTAATTGATGAGGTGAGATGACAAAGAATGAATACAATTTCCCATAATTCCAAAAAAGATCACATGTGAAATAAACATGTCCAAAAGTGTAAACTATAAAGGTGCAGAGAATGATTTGCAGAAGATACAAATAAAAACGTGATCTATCTCTTTGGTCTTTGTTGGACACTGGCACCAAATTGGGTACGTCCACCCATATCCAATTGTTCCAAGATTTCTCTGATGCATTCGGTAGCAATCTTTCCTGAAATACAAAGATGCCTAAAACTGATTATTTTAATTGACCATCTTCCATGAGGACACACCTAATCACTTCAAATATTAAATAACTGTGAGAAATATCAGGAGTGCAAGAAAAAGAATGCCAGTGTATTCTTTTTTAAACCTCTACCACTATTTTCAATTTGATGTAATTTCTCAGTTGAATAAATGAATTTTGAATATTTTGGAAATGTGCATGAAATAAAACTCTCCTCTAAGAGAATAGTATGCTTAATTTTTACAAAATGTTCCTTCAAAACTGGACTGCAGTTTGAGACTGGAAATATCTGCCAGTGCCAACAAATTTCTTTTGATTCAGAATAATGTATCTGTTCCTTAACCACAGACAAGTTCAGTTGGGCTAAAAACACAATTGGGTTCAAATGATGATATAAGATTTCTCATGCTTTCTCTTTCCTCGTCTATTTTCTCTTGATAGATCTGATCCATAATTTTTAAGAGTTTGCATTCCATTGCCATTGTTTTCTGTAGCAAGAGAGAGTTGTGATGCAGCTATCTCACATTCACGGACTTGAAGATCAAATTTCTTCAGTTTTTAAAGCCAGCCGCAAAATTGAATGTTCCATTTTTTAATCTCATCAGCAAGCAGTCTTCAACAGAAACAAAACACATTTTTTAAAAATTGTAGTAAACCATCTATACTCTCTGCATTTTAAGTACTTGGGAGATACTTATAAAACCATGAAGTTGTCATATGTCAACTCCCTGTTTCATACTTTTCTCCTTTCTGTGGAACAACAGAGAAAGAGCCATCTTTATTGTGAGAGGCTCATTTTTCCTCTGCACCAGGTTATTCTTCACATGGTATTGCCCTCCCCCCAAAAAGGTTTTTGATCTATTTTTTAGCTTTAAAACCAACAATTACTAATGTAACACTGTGTGTCAATGACACTTCAATAAAAAAATGAAACCAACAATTAGGAACTACACAATGATTTTAATTTTAAAGATGTTATTTAAATTTAAAATATGTCCTGTATGAACCAAATTTTACACTTACCAACCAAAAATACTTCGCCTCACAGTGTGCACTCTACTTTACCATTTTAAATTTTAAAACACAAATAAGAATTCCAAATGGTCACATAGAGTGACTGAATTAAAGTGATATAAATTCTGTTGCTTCTTCTCTAAAACCACTGGGCTATCAATCATTGTTCATTGTGAATCTCCTGTTTAAACATAGGGATCTGTGAGATCACAGGGCTAGAGACCCCAACCACAGCGGGGTGAACTTCATTCTGTGACATTAAAAACTTAACTCTTGAAACTCGTACATGTGGCTGAGTTCTCTGTGGGGGTAACTTTATAACTAGTTCCCCAAAGTAGCTACCACCTGATGTTTAGTGAAAGATAAGTAATGATTCCACTCTTGGGAGGCACTTAGGGTAGTAAAAGTCATAGAGACAGAAAGCAGAAAGGTGGTCACCAGGGGCTGGAGAGGAGGGGCAACGGGAAGTTTGTTTAATGTCACTGTTTAATGGGGTCAGAGTTTCAGTTTTACAAGATGAAAAAAGTTCTGCAGATGGCTGGTGGTAAAGGTCACACAACCTTGAAATGTTTAATGCCACTGAACTGTACTCTTAAAAGTGGTTAAAATGGTAGATTTTATATTTAATGTGGTATAGTTTATCATAGTTTTTTAAAAAAAAATAACTAGTTTAAAAAAAAAGGAACAGGTAATTAAAATGTGCTAACTTTAAGCCTGTATGTATCGTTAAAAGTCAATTGTTTAGAATTTAGAGCAACAAAAGAGTTCTTTCAGGAAGGAGCATTGTATCACTGACCAGGCCATAGTAATAATCAAAAGCACATTGACTTCTAGTTGGTTGCATGATTGTCTGTGAGTTCCCTATAGACAACCCATCTCCTTGTCCCCTGGGCTCTGGAGGACAGCTCCCACTGCCCCAGGCTTGGTGCATGCACCACTGCTCTGTCCTTTCCTTGATGATAACCTTGGCTGCACGTCAGGATGAAGAGATGATTAAGTAGTGGGTTTCCCAGTCTCAACACGTCCCGGCCGAGCCGGTCATCACCTCAGTCCCCACCTTTGCCCTAGAGGACCGCCCGTCTCACTTTGCTCTCTCGGTCAAGCGCCATGTCATTTCAGTCCCCCAGACTTGAACATTTCTGTTCACTGGCTCGTTCCTTTCCTTCACCTCCACATCCAGCAATACGCAACTCCGACCCATTTTCCCTTTGAAGCACATCTTATGATTATATCCTCTACCATATTCAGATCCAGGCTTCCATCAGTCCATTCTGTATTTACTTAACAGTTTCCCAGCTAGACTCCCTGGACCCAATTCCCCTTTCTTTTGAAATGGATTTATTGTTTCTGCCTCGGCTGATCCTACTGAGTGCTGCTTTCATCTCAAAACCTTCAATAGCAACCTCTTTTCCGGCCACACCAAGGGGAAATGGACCTGCCTGTTCTCAATGCCCTTCAAAGGATGATCCCACCCATTTACCAGTATTTCTCACAATCCTTCAACTTCCGTTGAGTCAGGATGACCCCACTGGTGCTCCACAAATTTGTCTTGCTCATTCCTGCCCCTGGGCATTTGTTCACTCCGCTTTCCTTGCCCGTGGTAAGCTTCCCTATGCCCAGCCATATCCTACTCACAGGTCTCTCCCAGGGTTATAGCCTCAAGCAAGCTATATCATCTCTCCTCTAACTAAAAAAAAAAAAAATGGCCGGAGTGAGAAAGACCTAAACTAGGTGCTCTCTGAGACCCTGTGCCAGAGATCTGCCAAATGCCCCTCCAGATCGGACCTCCTCATTCTCCACCAGCTTTTAGCCCAAGGGGGGGTGAACCCCCCATGTTTACTTCAGTAGACTCTTACTCTCTGGTTTCTGATGGGAGCAGATACCTTCTAACTCCTTTGTGCTATTGCCCTGTGGTTGGCCATGTCCATTGACCAAAGGTCACTGTGCCTTTCAAGGTGACTTCTTCTACATGACTGTCTTTCTGAGTTCAGTAACTGCTCTCTCCCTTAATTCCCTCCAGCCTGGCGTTGGTAACAGTTCTGCTGCTACTAGCCCGGAGCTATCGAATATCCCCCTGAGCTTCCCCTCCTACATTGGTATCTCTGGAAGAGTGTCACTGTGAATAGTTTTCTCAGATTACCTTATCTCTTGAATAGGATACTCCAGAATATCCTCTTGAATGCCCCATCTTTCTTCTCAGGGAACTCTGTATCAGATGCAATTTACACACCTCCTCAGATGCGCTTGAAACCGCTTGTCTCCAGTGCCCTTGGCTTGCTTACTCATGGAGACTCCCCCAACCACTGCCCATTGCCACAGCTGCCAACACTGACCGTCTCCAAGTCTCCACCAAAGTGCCAACATGGTCTCTGTTGCTCATGCTCCGGTGGGAGCCCCAGCAGTTTGGATGCCCAGGCCTGACAGGCCCTCCCCTTACTTATGGATTTGGATGAAGTGATAAGCTAAGGCACATGGAAACAGGCTTCCCAGGGACTGCGCCAAGGTGTCTGAAGACACAACCCAGATTGTAGGGAGGCTAACACTCATGCAGGAAGCTCAACCAATGAGAGAGGAGATAGGAGGGGGAGAGAATGAGTCTCTTTCCCTTCATCCCGTCAGGAGGCTGTTCTGGGACATGGTGTTCTTTTATACGGCCCCTCTGAAGATACTTGGTGTGATGAAGCAACAGCTGTCTGTCTTTTCCTTTTTTTTTTTCATAGATTTTATTTATTTATTTGAGAGAGAGAATGAGATAGAGAGAGAGCACGAGAGGGAAGAGGGTCAGAGGGAGAAGCAGACTCCCTGCCGAGCAGGGAGCCCGATGCGGCACTCGATCCCGGGACTCCAGGATCATGACCTGAGCCGAAGGTAGTCGCTTAACCAACTGAGCCACCCAGGCGCCCTGTCTGTCTTTTCCTAAAGCTGTGGCCAGTTCAGTAATATTATTGCTCATTTGCTTCCCGTCCTTTCCTGTCTCACTTCCTTCTTCCTTCTCTTCCCTCCTCCCTCCCTCTCACGGCTCTAGGATTGTACATCTTATAAAACATCAGCATATAAACTCGGGCTCATGCTCTCTCTTCTGGAGAGCCCTGTCTAAGAAAGACCCTAACTGAAGCAGACCCCTCCCTGCTCTCATCACAGCTCTTCCTCCTTCAACTTTATATTCTCTATGTACTCTACACAACACTGTGCCATACCGTTATGTCCTGAATTACACAGAGTGACCTGGTTGCTTCGTTTATGGGTTTTGGTCTAGTTGGACAGCCAGACTGTAAAGTTTTTAGGAGCTAAGACCACATTCTATACAGTTCTGTTTGTACTGGAGAAGAGGTTGTGTCGGGCGCCTGGGTGGCTCAGATGGTTAAGCGTCTGCCTTCGGCTCAAGTCATGATCCCAGGGTCCTGGGATCGAGTCCCGCATCGGGCTCCCTGCTCCTTGGGAGCTTGCTTCTCCCTCTGCTTCTCTCTCCCTCTGTCTCTCTCATGAATAAATGAATAAAATCTTAAAAAAAAAAAAAGGAAGAGGTTGTATCCCAGTAACAAATACTATAATAATTCAAGTAAATATTTCTAGAGGTAGGCATAAGGTCAGAGGATTTGGATTCTCACCTTAATGAGGTTTGGTAGGTAATTTCTTTCCCCAGTGACACAGGGCAGCAGTTGAGTGTAGTGAGAAGGGCATGAACTTTGGAATCACATGGACCTGGGTTCAAATCTCAGGTCTGCCATGTACTGGGAATATATCCTCACATGACTCACTCAACCTCCCAGAGTCTCAGTTCCCTGGTTTACTAATATACATAATGTCCCAAATGTCAGCCACAATACCTGCACTCAGTAAATGTCAGACTCATTTCTTCTGGGGCTCTTCCCTTGCTTGACAGTATGAAACCTCACATAACAATGGCTCAGTGACAGGTTGGCCACGTCTAAGGGAACAGACTTTGTAAATCCTGAACGCAGGCTTCCCCTGCCCAGGCCAGGGCTCTGGCTCACAGGAGGCAAACAGGATCCACTGTGGCCTCTCCCTTCTGAGTCTCAGCCATCGAGCTACATGACAAAAGAGACTAGCACTCCCCACCATACCTGCCAGCTCTAAGGTTAAGGTTAGTTTGGAAGAGCTTTGTTTTTAGGACATTTAGCATCACTTGCTGAGTTCACAATTGATTGATTGATTCTGTGATTCTATTGATTCTAAACAGAAATAATAATGCTGTGATATTGTGATTTATATATAATAAGAAATATATATTTGGTCTTTGTCCCCATATCCCATCGTAAAATCCTTGGAATTTATAAAAGTGATAAAGGGGTCTTGATCTTTATAACAAACTCTTCTCGATCGCACCTGAGTTTATGTTAATGAGGTCACTTTTGGAAAGCACCTAAGGATGGAGACCAGATGCCAAGAAATCGACCATGTGGTCAGAGGGTTGGAAGTTTCAGTCCCACCCCCTCAACCTCCAGGAGGGGAGAGGGGCTGAAGGCTGAATCAATCACCAATGGCCAATGATTTAACCAATTGAACTTCTGTAATAAAGCCTCTATAAAACCCCAAAAGGATGGGTTTTGGAGAGTTTCCAGGTAGGTGACCCAGGACACGTGATGTACCACCACACCAGGCCCCAAACTCCATGAGGATTAAAGCTCCTTTGTTCAGAATCTCACCATATGTATCTCTTCCTCTGGCTGTGGATTCCTGTCCTTTAATATCCTTTGTAATACACTGGCAATCTAGTAATTAAAATGTTTCTCTGAGTTTTTTGAGCCACTCTATCAATCAAACCCAAGGAGGAAGTCATGGGGACCTCTGATGGATAGCCAGTGAGTTAGCAGTCTGGGTGACAACTCGAACTTGTGATTGGCATCTGAAGTGTGTTTGTGGGGGTGGGGGGCAGTTTCGTGGGACTGAACCCTTGGCCTGTGGGATCTGATGCTGTCTCCAGGAAGGCGGTGTCAGAATCGAGTTGAATTATAGGACACACAGCAGGTATCTCAGAATTGGTGGTGGTATGGGGAAACCACCCTCTACGTTGGAATTGGTGACTAGAATCTGGTTAAATGCCAAAACGACAGTGTAATTTACATGGAAGGAGTTTGATTCCCACAGAGGTAGTTCATTGGAATATGACTAAAGCCACACCTACTCCCCCAGATCTTGAGCACACAGCTCGCACTTAGCAACATCCTTCGTCATCGTTAACTTTAATGAGCAGCTCTTGGCTTTGTTTTCTATACCAAACACCATCAGTTCTTCCCCCATCACCATCACCTTGAATCTGCCTCCATGTGTAGAACCTTTCCTCCCCCGCCTCCTTTACCCCAGAACCTATTCTCATCCACATAGATCACATCCCATGACATCAACCAGAGATAAGATCCAGCCTCTTGGTATCAGGACAAAGGAAACTTGATCAGTCTAGGCACGTAGTTCCTATCAATTCCCCACACCCCAAAGCTTACATGAGTATAAACTGCTGTCTTGCTTCGGCTCTAGGATTCCCTGGGCCTTCGATAGCCTGAAGGCAGCCGTGAATGGCACACAGCTTGTGTGCTCTTGTGTCAAGGTCCTGATGTAGAAGAGAAGGGCTTTGATCCCCATCCCTGCTTTGTGCACAATCAGATTCAGACCTTAGATCCGTAAACTTGTTACCATTCCATTTCCTTTCCTATAAAGTAAGAAAAAAAAATAGAGAGAGAGAGAGAGAGTATGGGGCTAGGGGGTGGAGGGAGGCAGGGGGAGGCAGAGGGAGAGAGAAAATCCCAAGCAGGCTCCACACCTGACGCAGGGCTCGACCTCACCACCCAGCGATCATGACCTGGGCTGAAATCAAGAGTCAGATGCTTAACAGGTTGAGCCACCCAGGTGTCCCTAAACTAAATTTTAAAGATTTTAATGGCTGGAAGCAAACTGAGAGGTCATCTAGTTCCATGCCTCATCCCCAGAAGAGGAAAGAAAAGCAGAAGGAGAGCCAGATTTGAGCCTCCCGCCTTACGGAAGAAGTGGTTGGTAAAAGGCTTTGTGTAAGACAGATGTAAGACTTATGTTAAGTAAGATTACTCTTATTATAAAACACTTCCTTCCATAATGGGAAATAGTCTGTCAAAAAAACAAGACATAAAGTTATGTATAAATCATGCTAGCAGGTGTACATTTTATTGTTGTTTTACAAAGAACGGTGTTGCAGAATCACATGTTTGTATATGCATAGAGTATCTTTGCTAGCAGCAATTTCTTCTGGAGAGCTGGCCTGGGGAATTGGGAGGGGAGTGGGTCAGGCTGAAATGGTGAGTGACAAAGGCACTTGCCAAATCTTTTCTGTTTGCTCTTGCCTGATGGCCAGACGAGAAAAAGAAACTTTGGGTTTCAGTGAGAAAATCTGAATTAATTACCTCGTTCATTCTCTTCCTTTTCTATGCAACTTAATTAAGATAGAAACAACTGGACCTTTTTGGCTCGCTGGCCCTGGCAAGGACTCGCGTGTTCCACACAGGGAAGCTGCGAGCGGTACAGAGCGTCCCTGTGGTCCCGAGTCGCCACCCAGTCCTCTGTCTTCCTGCGGACCCAAACTTTGGCAAGACCGGAATTTCCGATCAGAAGAAACACCTGGGCAGGAAGGTGGCGGGGGGGGGCGGGGGGGAGAGAGTTGTACAAAAGGGGGTAATGCTTTTTCACACCAGCCCGCAAGTTGGCAGACCTTTTTGGCCCAGCTCTTCTGTAACCTCTCCATTATCCGCACTGCCTGGGGGCTCCCAGCCACCAGCCCCCTTGGGCGCTTTTGGGAAAAGAGATACTCAACCAGAACTCAACTCCATTCCTAGCTCCATGACTTCAGTAGCATCCATTAACCCTTTCTCCTGAGAATATTCTTCTTCCCCTTCGTCTCCTTGATGTCCTGGGAGAATGTTCATTAGACTCAGAAGAGTCCATCTAGTGGAATTTATAAACGGACCGCCACCTGTTTCCAGTGCCAGTGACACAAGCAAGACCGTTCCTGCTCTGTGGAGTTCTGCACGTGTGCGGGAAAGATAGACCTGAGGACGTTCAGCTTCCTAGAGAGAAAATCTAGCATGAGTTAAAGAAAATAATAAGAGCCAACATGTGTACAGCAATGCTGTAACTCCCGTAATCGTTAGTGGTATTCGTGCGATGATACAGTGATAGGCGGGCTCAGGGCACCTCCCCGCGGAGCTGTGATGAGAGGATGCTGTGCTCTCTAGCTGACGCCTCTCTGATCCGCACTTCCAGTGGGCTTTCCTTTCTGCTCACCAGAATGAATGGGATCTCCTGAAACCCAACTACTGCGCGCTGGGCACCCCCATAACCAGCTTTTATCTCGCGCATTCTGGATGCAACAGATATCTCTGAATTTCCTAAGTACCCAGAACTTTCAACTAACCCTGAAAATAAATGAAGCATGCGCTCTGTTCTCAGATGGGATCGCTCCGAGCGGTCGCGTCTAACTGATTCTGGAGGGAGACAAAACAGATTCCCCACATCTAGGTTAACTATGGGTAACATGGGGGGAGATTGTAGTCTGTGTAGAGGGATGAGCCAAGCTCCAGCTGTTGAGGGCCCTGGAGCAGCAGAGTAGGGAGCAGGATTGCTCGCTGTCCCATGCTCTCTCCCTCTTCGCTCTGTCCTGCATGCCCTCCTGAGAGCCCAGCAAAAATCCCGCTGAGGGTGCATACAGATGAGTACAAAAGTGCTTTGTCCATAGCTACTTTGTATCTCTCCTCTCTCTGGCCCCAGGTGCGCTTTGAAACCATGTTATTATAATCATGGTTTTCTTGTGCATTTGAGATTAGATCGACATTTAAAAATCTAGCTCACAGGCAGAAGGTAAAACTGCAAGTAAATGCTTGGCCAAAGAAGTCTTTGTTGAAACAGTGGGGACCTGCGTCAAAATAGTCTTCTAACAATTGCAACATAGAAGGCGTGTCCTTTCAGCAGGCACTGGATATTTGAGGGGCTTGGGTCCTCTCCTACTTCTCTACCTCGCAGGGGCCAGCACAGTTCTTGGCACAAAGTAGGTCCCCAATAAAGCTTCAGCTCTCCACCAGAGCTGGCCTGCTCTCCACTAACTAGGTCTGCTCTCCCCTGGGTGCATTCCCTCCTGGCTGCCCTTGAGGGGTTGGCCATGGACCTGTGGCATCAAGCAATCTTTACTCCCAATCACGCTGCAGACCTACAAAAAAAAAAAAAAAATCCCCCCAGGTCCTTCAGAAAACACTGGTGTTTTGTTCAGGGCAAATTAAGCTCAGAGACTGAGATTCTTTGCCAATAATTTATTTGACACAGACTCATTACGGGAATTAAAATTCATAATAGTAATATTTCACAAGCCAATAGCATACAAGATAATGCCTCTTAATAAGCCAATAAAGGAATAACATACTCCAAACCAATGACAGATAAATTACACTATTGTTCCAGGCAACGGGAAGGTGAAAGAAATACAGTCCAAATTTCGTTGAGGGGTACCTTTGTACAAGTTGGTTCTCAGTGGAGTAGTCAGGCCTTCCAATTAAAAGCCGGTTATCAGCTGCCGGCGTAGGTCCCTCACTGCTGCGGCCTGGAGCTGGCGGGCGATGGGGCCGTTGTTGGAAGGCAAGGTGGGCTGCTCCGAAGGTTATTGGTCCAGAGACTGTTCCACGGTTTGCACCACGGGCTACAAGGAGTGGGCTCACCAAGGTAGGAGTAGATGTCCCCTCTTCTTCCTGAGACTGTCAGCCCTACTGACCGAGACTATCCCAGCCACGGCAGAAGCAGGTGTCTCAAGATCTCTGGAGAGCTCTTTAGATCAGCAAAGAGTAGTCTTATCTAGCCGGATCCCTCTCGAATTGCTGGTCAGACCTCTTGGTTTTCCATCGAGTGAGGACACCGCAGCCGTTACTGTGGTGTCAGTAACACAATGGTCCTTTCCGCTCCAGGTGTGAGAGTTCGAGAACTAAGTCCTAATATCCGATTTCAAAACCATTTGATCAAAATAAGTTACTCAAAGCAAGTTCAAACACAAACAACATTGTCCATAAGGAGCTTTCAAAACATGGATTTGAAATCACAGCAAGTCTGTACACAGCCACCGGCTTCCGTATTGAGGTACACGACTGACATTTGCTATCAAGAAAAGATTTGAGTGGCGGGGCGCCTGGGTGGCTCAGTCGTTAAGCGTCTACCTTGGGCTCAGGTCGTGATCCCAGGGTCCTGGGATCGAGCCCCGTGTCAGGCTCCCTGCTCCGTGGGAAGCCTGCTTCTCCCTCTCCCACTCCCCCGCTTGTGTTCCCTCTCTCGCTGTGTCTCTCTCTGTCAAATAAATAAATAAAATCTTTAAAAAAAAGAAAAGAAAAGATTGATTGGCCCAGACGGTCTGATAACAGGCATGCACTAGGGAGGAACACGGGGGCTGACAGGAATCCATGCCTCGGACTTCAAGTCCGACTGCAGCACTCGGCACCAGGGCAGACACCTGGTGGAACCTTCGCTCCAGAGGTGTGGATGCGCTGGCTGACCCCCGATGAGAGCTGTCTGTCCAAGGCTGGGCAAATCCCCAGTAGGGCCAGCAAATTCCTGGTAGGCATTCTTCCTGACCTGTTTCAGGTTATTATACAGACCCCAAGGCAAGCACAAGGTGGGGAGTGATAATCAGAAGGCATGGCTCCAGCATGTGCCACGTGACGACCAGCAAGTTTATCTAGAGGCCACCCTATCCAACAAGGGGCTTAGACACGATGACCTCCAGACCCAAGCCAGAAAGGTCCAGTCTGTCTTCCATGAAGCATTTCAATGTCCGCACATAATCAGAAGCCTTGTTGCCTGAAGCAGGAATTATCAGGGGGGCAAGAAGCAGGTTTCAGGATGTGATCATTCTGTCCCAGCTACACTCAAGCCTGACAGCCCCCACTGCTTGCCTTCTCAGGAAGCAAATGACAGATTCCCTCAGGGCCAGCTCAGGGCCTCCTTCTTCTCTTAATCTGACTCTATCTGCTGGCCCATCCCAGGCTGCAGCTCTTGGCTTCCTAGGTCAACAGCTCTGCAGGTGCCCCGCACACAGAGCCCAGCCCCAAACGTGCCCTGCTAGCCCTCAAGACCGCTTTCTCGGCCCTCACCGCCCCTGATCATCTTTTGGCAAACATTCCCAGATCTTTCCATGAGAGCTCCAATTTATTTAAAAGGCATGTTTTTTCTCCCAATGGAATTTGTTAACTAAACAATTCATATTGACTGTTTCGGTTTTTCATGAAAATCATCAAAGGTTGTACACCTTGGCCCAGGGACAGGTCCAGGTTTTGTTGGAGCCGATGTAGGATAATATAGATGCAGGCACAGGGCCATGGGGGTGCCCAGGCAAGCGAGGGGCCCTGAGGCTGAAGCTTCACTAGGTTGGTGATGAAGCCACCTCTGCCCTTATTTGGAGATCTGAATCCCAGCGAGAGCACAGGGCTCTCTGCAGCAAGACAATCCACCACCTATGATGGTCTATCACCTGCCAGGAGCACAATGAGGAAGAAAAGGGGGACTAGAGGTAGAAAGTCCTAGCTTCCATGACCAGCTCTGTCTCTTTACCTGCTCTGTGATCTGAAGCATAAAGTGACCTACTTCACTGTGCTTCAGCTCCCCCTCTGAAAAAAACCCGGAGACAACGGTCCATCTTTCATGCGTGTGCTGTGAGGATTCCAAGGATGGCTTTAGGTAACACACATAGAAGCGCGTCATACGGTTTGCTCAGAGAACGACTGAATCCAACTCCCATCCAACAATTTTCATCAGGATTTGTGTTCGGGATTAAAATTTACCTTCTGCAAGGCAAGTTAGTTATTTTATTTATTTCATTTCGTTTTTTTAGGGAGAGAGTGCACAAACAGCCAGGGTGGCAGTCAGAGGAAGAGGGAGAGAGAGAAACTTAGCCAGGCTCTGCGCTGAGTGCAGAGCCCAATGAGGGGCTCCATTTCACAACCCATGAGATCAGGACCTAAGCCATAAACCACTGTCCTGACACTTAACCAACTGAATCACCCAGGCGCCCCCAAGACAAGTTAGTTATTAACTTGACAAACAACAGACACAGAACCGACAAGCATATATTCAAAGGTAGTATAAATGTATAAAAACAAGATGCAAAACAGAACCACACTTAGCCTAAACCGGTGGCTGACAATTCTTTTTCTGCGCCCACGCGCCAGAGGGACATGGCGTAATCCAGACAACAATGGCTTAAGGCTGCAGCAACAGAAGAGGGGCTTATGAACAATTTGCAAACCTCTCAGGTGTTCTTTGCTTCCTCATGATACACGTTCTCCTCCAACCTATATCCCAACCCCCATAAGCCACCCCCAGTCCCAGTTGAGAATCACATTCTTTCCAAGAATTAAGATAAAATACTGAGTTTATTCGGTTGATTTGACCAATTATGCTGGATAAAAGTGTTGGTTTCATTTGCATGATGTAAAAACATACTTTAAGTGGGACTACTCACATATTCACAACAGTAAAAATATATGTATAGGTAAGAAAAATTCATGGAGGCATTTGATATAAAACATACACAGTATGCTATTTTAATACACAAATGCTTAGAAGAAAGTAGTCAGAAGAGTTACAAAAGTAGCATCATTAAGAATTTAGAAATGTTTCCATTTTTCTTAAAGGTCACGTTCTCATCCTTTGGGATGTACAGAAATTATGTGGTTTACACAGTTTTATCCACATTCAAAACATCATGTTTTAAATGTTTTAAGCATAGCATATACAGTACAAAATGTTTCCATAGGAACATAACAGAACCTGTCACTAGTGGTCTGCTGTCAGATGGCTCCTAAATAATCAGCCATTTTTAAGACACTAGTCCAGCTTATTGCTATAATATTCAAATTATTCTATTCATCCAAAATATAATGACTTTAATTTATACTAGAACCTACCTACAAAGGCTCAAGGAGTTATCATATAATATACACCAATATATACAAAACAATTATCTGAGTTAAATGAAGTTCTCAACCTTAAATTAGAACCAAGAATAGTAATTTCAGGCTAAGACATTATCCTTGTGATATTCTCAGTATTTACAACATTTTGAGCAAAGTGCACAGTGAATGGAATCAGTCACCAGAAATGATCCTTCTATGAACTCTCAACTTCCTTTGAGTTACACCACCTGAGACATGAGAACCTTTAGACTGGGGGCTACCAAGGCAGCTTCACGAATCAAACCCATGGGAGCCACGTGGAGTCACATTCATGAGTCACGGGAGCCCTTATCTGTTTCCCTATACAGAGGCCGATTCCCTATACAGAGCCCCGGTGTAGAGTCAGCAGAACCAGCTTCCAGGAGCCCAGTGCTGAGTCTTATTTAGAGCAAATGATGCCACCGATCAACCATATTCTAGTGTTGGTGGACCCCGTACAAGGTTGAAATAGCCAGCCAGGGCCCCAAGGTCTATGTAGAGAGAACGTTGCCTCTTTAGCATCTCAGATTCCTCAGTGCTTCCTGTGCATGATGAATCTGGAAAGGGAAACATTGAAAAAACTAAAATTAATGACCAGGTGACATGCTCAACAATAAATACCTGTTTTTTTCTGGGGAAAAAAAAAAACAACGAACACTTGGCCCTAATCAAACAGCATTCAAGCTATGGTTTAATTAAAAACCTACAGATTTAGAGTAATAGACTGTGGGCTAGTTTATGTAATATGACATAGACGAAAGGGTTCGAAAAAGAGTCAATGAGGACAAGAAATTAGCTAGAAATTCTGGCATGTTTTCTAACACCCCAGATGGTTCTCTTTAAATACAGAAAAGTCAGACAAGAGGATGAAATGCAAATAAACATTCCAGGCTTGACATCTGGGTTTGGACCTAAATGGATTAAGAATGCCACAGATTTCAGTAATAAAAATAGAAACCCTCTCCGTGCATATTCAATGTTCCTGGAATGTGTACTGACTTTGCTAAGTGGGAAAGATTCATAGCTGGCAAGGAGATTTTAAGCAGAGGAAGACAAAAATCCAAGTTGACTTCAAATTCAATATTTTATCTGTGCAGGAGCAGTGCCCTGATGTCTCCAACCAAGGACTGGCGTGACTTACTGTAATTGCATGAAATAGAACCCTGTGCAGAACCAACAAGCAAGACTGCCAGGCTTGATTTGTTTTTAAAGGCAAATGATACTCCCCAGTGCAAAAAAGCAAGTCAGAGGCGATTCTCAAGGACTGTTGTTACCTACATTTGTGTTGAAACATGTTATGATTTGCTGGTCATTTAGCCAATTTTTTTTTAATGCTTTTGCTAAATAACATTCTTGCTGAGACTTCTTAGACAATTTATGGCACTCAAGAAGTCACGGCATTCTTTTTCCACCCCTTTCGTGACCAGCGTCGGCAGTCTGAGGTAGACAGAGAAAGAAGGGAAGCAAGGGGCACTGCACATAGCAGGTGTCCATACCCGCAATGTTCTCAGGAAGCTCCAACTCCTTCCTACTCAGCAGCCTCTTCCGCTCAAAGAGGGCAGAGTCCAGACTCTGACAGCGTGGCTGATCCTCTCTGGGGGGGTTCAGGGCGTCGTGTTTGAGTAGGTCTGCTGCCCTCGGGCGGTGATTGGGGTTCCTCTCCAAGGCGGCCTCTATCAGCAATCTCATGCCAGGGCCGCAATCATCCGCAATATCTTCCAACGGGGGCGCCTGCTTGTGGATCTAGCAACACACCAGCTCTCTTACCACCAACGGTATGAAAATACACCCTCAACAGTTCAAGTGTTCTGGTGAACAAGACCTGGAAAGTTACTTGTTTCCCACTACACGCCCTGCAGCGAATACAGTCATGCCCTTACACGAGTTTCCCTTTAATTCCATAATCACCCCGAGTTAAACCCATCCTTTGGGTGAATGAAGTTCAAGGGTCACTGTGCTGTAAAGGGGAAGGATCTGCTCTGTGATCTCCCAGTGGTAAAATGGAAGTGGCATGTTTCATTACAACCAAGCTGGTTTGGGGATCTATAATCTCATATCTCTTCTATGAAAGTGTTCAAAGAACATATACACAGTTTCTTTGGCTCAGAGATTTATGCTACTCAGACTCTACTAAGTGGCATTTTATGAGGCACGAATAACAGAATAGCATATATGCCCAATGCACATTTTAGCCAATTCCCATTGCAAGAGCAATGCCTTCTTTGCAGGAATGGGACTTTCCTCCATGTAGGAAGAACTTTCAGCTTCGCCTCCTGAGTCACTAGTTCACATCATCCCACTCGGGTATGTTACAGGAGGGACAGCAGCTCTCCTGAGCAGGTGAACCTCCCCTGCGCCCTCAGCCCCGGCTGAGCCCCACTTACTATGTAGAGGTAGGAGGGATAGGCTGAGCGAGGGTAGCGCTTCACCCAAGGCGGGGTGCCCGTCTGCATGTGGATGAGTGTGGCTCCCAGGCTGTAGATGTCTGCTTTGGTTGAATGGCCTCTGCATAGGATCACCTCTGGGCTCATGTAAATCTAAAAAAGAAGGAGAAAACATCAGTCTGGCTCTCCCCCATTTCCTGGGGTGTCCATTTCCCTCATCCATTTCTGGAAGCTGGCTCATCCACCTTTACCATATTACTGCACGTTTTAGCCCTTCAGAAGAGCATGTCACGGCTATGCTCCCTGAAGCTAGGGAGAGGGACACCCTTGGGGGGCAGAGGAGGTGGTCAGGCAGCTTTGGCCTGAGGTGTATCTGCAGCCTAATAAAGAACACTCTTTTTCCACATACTGAACACACAGGTAGACCGGGCAGCCACGGGCCTGCAGCCAAGAACCCATCTGAGTTGATGGGTGGATGATGAGTAGAACACCCACTCATCAAGGTTCTGGAAGGCACTGACCGAGGCTTAACTTCTCTATTAAAACACCAATTCTGGGCACCTGGGTGGCTCAGTCGGTTAAGCGTCTGCCTTCAGCTCAGGTCATGATCCCAGGATCCTGGGATCAAGTTCTGCATCAGGCTCCCTGCTCAGCGGGGAGCCTGCTTCTCCCTCTGCCCGCTCCCACTCATACACCCACACACGCATGCTCTCTCATGCACAAGCACAAAAGTAAATAAATAAAATCTTAAAAAAAAAACAATTCCTTTCAATATTTAAATGAATACTACAAATACGCATCTTCACTTCACATTTCTCATTAAATTGCCAAACCTCTACTTATCTGCCATGATAAAATGTGGCAGAGATCCACTGGGTATTAACACCAATCACATGGGAGAGAAGCACTTTGAGTGTAATGTTGTAAAAGTGGTCCTAATTGGTCATTTATACAAACTACTTCTTATTTCTACCTACCACGTAGCCCGGTGACTAAATATTAAACGCATGCCATTTTAAAATTGGTTTCAGGCTGGAAAAGCAGGGCTAGTTTCAGAAATAGTTCTCCTAAGAAGTCTCTGCTTATAAACTTAAAAAAGAAAGAAAAAGCAAGCAAATGCTGGTGACCCATGATCTGTATTTATGGCTGGTACAGATACAGTAGTTAAAATCTTAATTATCAATATTTTACATTAAGAAATGTTTATGCTGCCCATCGTCTGAATATGGAGAAAGGGGTAAGTGTTCCGGGAATATATTTCAGAGTCAGTAAGTAAAAAAAAAAAAAAAAAAAAAAAAATTGGCTTACAAAAACTGGGAAAATTTCCCAGTTTCCCCGTCCTAACCATATTCAACACCATCCTACAACACACTTCCTGGCTGGCTTGCTTTTGTTCCCTTGCTCATTCTGTCTGTCTGTCTGAACGAACAGGCTAAACTGAGCTCCTTGTTCTCAAACATTTCCTGAAGTGAAGGCAGAGCATTTGGATCCCCACAGACTTTCTTACTAAATATAATCACAAAGTTAAACACATGCAGTGGGAAAGATTAGTTGTCCATAGAGGATAGTGTACCTCCTCTCCCCTTGTTTGCCCTCCTAAGCAAAGAGCAGGCAAAGTATTTACTGTTGGTGTAACCCACAGCAGCTCTGTATACAGGGCTCTGGAGGCCCCCAGGGATGGCACATTTAGGGATGCAGCATTCTCTCCACTTGGTGGCGTAGCTGCTCCTCCCCCACCCCCTACCACGGAACGCAGATCCCCCAGTGTTCCACGGCTCAGAGCTCCTGCTTCTGTAGGCTCTACCCGAGCCAGAGCAACGGGGCATGGTGTTCAAGAACTCTTCAGGCTGGCTGACTGCAAGCATGAAATAGGCCCGGTGGGAACCATGCAAGGCAACCTGTATGTCCGGGGGTCAAGGCCTTCACCTCTCAACACATTTATTAGAAATGTGTCACGTGTGTGTGTGTGCATGAGCGTGCGCGTGCATGTGATGATGACATGTTAACTTACATCAAGTAAGCCCAATCACAGGCTCAGAGGAAAATAAGAACTTTTAAAAAAGAATCACGCTATAAAAGTAATCCTAAGGGCGCATGGGTGGCTCAGTCGATTAAGCAACCGACTCTTGATTTCAGCTCAGGTCATGATCTCAGGGTCGTGAGATCGAGCCCCACATTAGGCTCCGTGCTGGGTGTGGAGCCTACTTAAGATTCTCTCTCCCTCTCCCTCTCCATCTCCCCCCCCATCCCCACTCCCTCTCTCTCTTAAAAAAAAAAAAAAGGTAATTCTAATTAGCTATTTACATTCATTATTCTTTCTCTGTATGATGTAATTAAAAAACAGTAAGTTAAGTATATGCCAGATTAACACTGTGCTTATATTTTATGGTTACAGTATAATGTTCTGAATATGAATGCTGGGAGAGATCAAACACAGGAGACCAGCTACACTGCAAGGATCAGCAATCATCTACAGCTATTCAGCAGTCAAGTGATCAAGTTCCAAAGGAAAGTAAGTCTACATGGTTGACTTTAACTAGCAACATCTTATTGGCTCTTTAACTAGGAAGAGTTAAAATAAGCTCACTGAAAGCTTTCAATGGTGATTTCACACCAATATCAAACTTCGACTGGTGAGCACCATACGGATAGTAAATGCAGGCTGATTTGAAGAAAGTTTATAACGCTCAACATCAAAGCCAGTTTAGTGCTTTGTAAAAAGCAATTTACATTTGCTGAAAATAACTCAATCCAAAATACTATTTAGGAGTAAACACTATGTTATTATCTCATGCTCAAGCACACATTCTCTTTCTGTTAGAGAATCCCAAGGAAGACAATTCTTTGTCCAGCCATTGCAAAATGTTCAATTTGATCACACTGCCGGGAAGAGAAAGGTATTTTCTATCTTTAATACCATAAATAGTTTGTTTCTCAAACTGGCTCCAGGAAAAAGGGTAGAATGTCACATATCTGAACTTCTGACTAATGCCAAAATATGCTGAAACATTTTCCAAAAAAAACATGTCATAAGCATTAAGTCTTATTAGATTTTGTGCTTCGGTGAAGTATTCTTAAGATCTGGGGACTAAAACATTCTTTTAAAGAAGTCTAGAGTTTTCTCTTCTAAATATCATTCTGCTCAAAGACAACTATCGAGGATCCTTCCTCAAGTCTTTTACAGAATAACTTCAGTAATACTAGCAATTTCTTCTGCTTCCCAGGAGAGTTTTTGCTTTGAGAGAGTTAAGAAAAAACTAATACAATTTTAGTTTCAGACGATGATTATTTGTTTGCTTGTTTTTGCACTGCAATCGGGTTCAGTGCAATATATCTACGAGCTAGACTAAGGGCTGTCATTTGGTTAAACACTAAGACTGACCTGGTAATCTTTTTTTTTTTTTTAAGATTTTATTTAATTGAGAGGGGGGGTAGAGGCAGAGGGAGACAAGCAGACTCCTCACTGAACGCAGAGCCCAACTTGGGACTCGATCCCAGGACCCTGAGGTCATAAGCCAAGCCGAAGTCAGATGCTTAACCGACTGAGCCAACCGGGTGCCCCCTGACCTGGTAATCTTAAGGAAGAGGCACAGCCAAGTGCCCTCCCTCCATTTGCTGGGGGCACTTAGAGCAGAGAGAGGGCACGGGGCTGGGAGGGTCTGATAGTTAAGCATGGGCCGGGGAGGCAGCTTCCACTCACATTTACCTTCCCAGTTGCATCCAACCCCATGCCCATCATAATCTACCATGAACTAAACTGTTGCTTTTTTAATAATTCAGGTAAATTTAAAATAGGTCCTCTCACCAAAGAGTGGGGGTTGCTGAAGTACCACCAAGTCCACAGTCCTTGTTGACCCCTGGCCAGTGCTCCCGATACCCACAACAGCCTGACGCATAGCGATGTTCAATAGATGCTTCTACATGAATCCACTCTTCAGCCCAATCATGTATATGTTAAATTAAATATATTATTTGAAAACCCATGAATGCATTCCTCACAAACTCATTTACATTCAGAAAAGTTTGTGGTTTGGTTTTGCTTTTGCTTCACAAATGAAATAAATATTAGAGCTAGTTTGTATCTCTAAATACAATTTATTTGTGCTATAATAAATTTTAAGTTTATTATAGGCTCTCTAGAATTAAAGATAAGCCTAAAATATTGTTGTTCCTCAATATATATTATTAACGACTATGACAATTATGACTTTAATTGAACCAAAACAATAATATATATATATATGTTATACTAAGAATATACATACTAGTTATATTAAAAAGTTACATAGTAGTTAGAATTTAGACTCCAAAAAAAATTGGTTTAAGTCCCAGATCTGTCACTAGCTGAGTAACTTTGGGCAATTTATTTTAACTTCTTCAAGCTTATTCCCTTATTGTAAATAATAGTATTTGCCTACAATAACAGTATTTACTAATAACAGCATGATAACAAGGATTAAATAATATAATTAATTTAAAATGCTAAAATTAGGGGCGCCTGGGTGGCTCAGTCGTTAAGCGTCTGCCTTCGGATGAGGTCATGATCCCGGGGCCCTGGGATCGAGCCCCACATCGGGCTCCCCGCTCAGCAGGAAGCCTGCTTCTCCCTCTCCCACTCTCCCTGCTTGTGTTCCCTCTCTCACTGTCTCTCTGTCAAATATATAAATAAAATCTTTTAAAAAAATAAGATAAAATAAAAAATAAATAAAATGCTAAAATTAGTACTTGGCACAGAACAACTGCTCATTAAATATGTTTCAATGAATAGTAACATTTGATGCAATGGTTTTCCTCCCCTTTTTTGTCCTTTCTGCAACAACACCAGAACATTTTTAAATTTTACTCTTAAAAAGCTATTGACCTTTCCTATGGGAATAGAATTACCTCTGTTCCACGAAGGTCCTTAGGAAAATAGATATCTTCAGTCATTTGAACGCTTAGGCCAAAATCCACCAAAACAGCTTTTGTAGACATGAAGACAATGTTGCTAGCTATAAAAAGAGGACATTTTTTAGGATAAAATTGTCTGTATACCCATAAATAAAATAAAAACATCACCTGAAATGATGAGTCCCAAATCAGAACAGACTGAAATGTGCTCCCTACCGAGATGACTATATTATATCCAAAAGAGGAGGATAAATACGGGTGAGAATTCCAGTGAAAATCACTTCATATGTGCCAAGAGCGCAGCCAGCGCGGGGGTAAATGCTTGCACACACTAAGAACGCTCAGGATACAATGGCCAAGCCATGGAAGCAACCTAAGGGTCCACGACAGATGAGTGGATAAAGAAAATACGATGCGTGTGTATGTGCACGTATAAGACAATATTATTCAGTCACAAAAACGGATGGAATTCTGCCTTTTGCAACAACATGGATGAAACCTTGAAGATCTAAGCGAAATCACTGAGAGAAGTCAGACAAAGACGAATACCGTACGAATCTCACTAGTCCATGCGATCTAAAACAAACGAACTCATAAAAAGAGAGAACAGATCGCAGTTGCCGGGGGGGGGGGGGGGGGGGCAGAAATGGGTGAAGGCGGTCAAAGCATACAAACTGCCAGTGATAAGATGAACAAGTTTGGGGGGGATGTAATACACAGCATGGTGACTATTGTTCATAATGCTGTATTATATATTTGAAAGTAGCTGGGAGAGTAGATTTTAAAAGTTCTCACCACACCCACACAATTTTAACTATGTGAGGTGATGGATGTGTTAACTAAGCCTATTGGGGTAATCTTTTTGCAATACATACGTATAGCAAATCATTACATCATATACCCTAGGCTTACACAATGTTATGCCAGCTATATCTCAATAAAGCTGGAAAAATATAATAATGCTCGGGAGCTGGACTTTCAAATCCTAAGATATAAGCATATTATTATCATGCCACTTTCCAAAAATGAAAAAGTAAAATACCCATTTTTTTTAAAGTAAAAGTTTTGTTAGTTCAATGTAGCATTAAATAGTAAGGTTGATAGTGGGTCTTTGGCATTTGGTGCTAAAACACGTTGCATGAGCACAGGGGAGGAAGGTGAAAAGCCCTCGAGGGCAGCTCTCCTCTCCACCACCGAGGATCTTCAGACTGAAGAGAGGAGCCCATCTGCCTCCTGTCCAACTCGTCTCTAAGCCAAAGGGGTTACACATCCAAACGTAACTCACGTTTAATATCATGATGAATCACTTTCTTTGAGTGTAGAAAATCGAGTCCCTTGAGAACATGCTTTGTCACCCAAATAATTTCAAATTCTCTCATTGGTCCACAGCTCTCCAGTTTCTCGAGAACAGACCCTCCCTCGCCTGCTTCCATAAAGAGGTGCACAGTTTCACCCCAGAGCACAGCGCCATATAACTCAGCGATGTTCTCGTGCCGGAAGCAGGCCTGGATTTCCACATCAGACGGCTTAAATTGATCTACTGGGATCTAGAACACAAAAATACCAGTAAGATTCTAGACAAAAATATATATGAGATAGGTCAACTCACAAACCAGAGGGCAAATAAATGCCTTCAAGGAGATCATGATCTGCATGAAATTATACTGCCAAGTTAAAATAATGTTCAAACCTGCTTTTACATTACATCAGCTTTAGGTAAACAGTTCAAAATAAGAAAATAAGGACAAAATGTAAAATATTATTTTCACTTAGAATGTAGCAATCCAACCAAAGAATTATTTGTAATTGAATCAAAAGAGAGATAATTTCCCATCTATTTTGCATGTACTTTCTATGGCACCTAGATTTTAGGTTGTCTTTTCAATATTTCCACTTGTTATGAAGTAATATAATGTCTTTGGACCCACAGCTCATGCTCTGGCAATGCATTTAAAATCTATCCTAAGGAAAATCAAAAGTCATTAATAAAGAAAAAAGTAGATCTTTCAGTGCAGATAGATATGTAATGTCTCCAAAATACAGAGTCGGATGAAGAAAGCAAGATGCACAAGTACATGCATTATGCTCCCATCTGTAAAAATCTCTTTAAGCTATACATGACCCATGTCCATAGAAATTTTCTGGAAAGATGTATAAGAACTCATTCACAGTAGTTGCCTCAAGGAAAGAGATCTCATTCTTCAACCTACATTCTTTTGAATCTGCTAAGTGTTGTTAATCATCTTACATGGTTTTCTTTTTAAGAAAAAAATACAGCTTAAAAATTAAATGTAAGTACTCTAGAGAAAACAAACCTGCAAAGCTCTTTTTTCATGCCTTTTGTGATGAAACTGTAAAACAGGACATTTTGGTTCTAAGACCTTTCTAAAATGTCACTAGAGTCTCTTAAAAGAGTTGGAACGTGTCTCTTCTAAATGCAAGCTTCAAATGGCTTATTATAATATCTCCTTGTTTTCTTTTGAGAACAGATACTCTAGCAAATCTTTATGAAGGAACAAATGAGGCCAATCTATTGTTGGTCTTTTTTTTTTTTTAAATTACAATAAGATACACTATGGCCAGATTCAGCAAATCAAAAGGGAGTTTATTTTATTGAACTCTTAAAAACTTTACTTTTTATTTTTTGATGGATATGGATCACTTTTTTATTTTATTATGTTATCTTAGTCACCATACAGTACATCATTAGTTTTTGAGCACTCTTAAAAACTTTTAAAGTGAAACAGACGTACCAAAATGCATAAAACTGGTTATGTATCCAACTCAATGAATTTTCAACTGAACACACCCATGTCACCACCATATAGATCAAGAAATGGAACTCCACCAGCCCCCCCCAGAAACCCTTTCCTGACCTCTGCCAGTCACTTCCCCTCAAGGGCACCCACTATCCTGACTTCCAACAGCACGGATTTGTTTAGCCTATTTTTGGCCTGTATAGAAGTGGAATCTCATAGAGTAGAACTTACTTTGTATCTGGCTGTTCGGGCTTAACATATGGTGATGAGATTCATCCACACTATTACAGTTGTAAACCATTTGGTCTCTTCACTGTACAGTATCCCACTGTGTAAATATACCACACTGTGACATCTGGAGAATTTCCAGTTTGGGACTATTACAAAGAGTGCTATGATGAACAGTCATGCATAGCTTTTGGTGAGCACGTGCACATGCCTCTTGGGTGTGTGCCTATAGGAGTAGAATTGCTGGGTCACAGGGTGTGTACGTGTCCAGCTTCGGCAGCCTTCCAAAGCAGGGACGCCTCAGCAATGGCTACTTAAGAAGAGACAGGGTCTTTGCAATAATTGGTCTATTTATATTCAATCCTTTAATCTACAGTCTTGTGAAGCCTTGCAGCTTTCCCAGCTTGGCTTCCCTGCCTGGTTCCCTCCCCTGTGGGTGGGAATAAAAGAGCAGCACACAGATTTGCTCCTGCAGGAGAGCTCCCCTCCACTCCACCCTACCGCAAGAGGGATGATGTTATCCAAGGTCCTGCTGTAGAAGCCAGCAGCGTTTTCTGCTTTATCAACGCAAACTAGATTAAAACCAACTATGCACTTAAACAGACTTAGGGGCTGAACCCCAGGGAGCAAGCAAGTCCAAAAAAAAAAAAGAAGGATGTTTTCGGACAGGGCGCCCTTACCTAAGATCCAATCAAATGGCAACAAACAAGAGCCACGGTGCTAAACATACATACATACGGCGCAGGATGTCTGGTTATAAAGTACATACCAATTTACACGCCATTCTTTTCTTAGTCTTTATATCTTGTGCTAAGTACACTTTTCCAAAGGCCCCCCGAGGTATGAAATCAGAGCCAATATTCCTATAAGTCAGCTTCCAAGGGATGAGGAGAACATCAGAGTCTATTTGATAGCGTCCATTCTGGGGAGTGATTACCTACAACAAAACAAACAGGCAGGAGGATGAGAATTCCAGCAGACTCCTTTTCTAAGACACACCCTTCAGAAACTGGCTACTTTAGATCAAAAAGACACACCTTTAGAAACTGGTTACTTTAAATCCCATTCCTCAGCGCAGTGTTTGAAATTAATGTCACTGTTATGTAATTCCTAACAGTGTAGGGAGACTATATTTAGAGCTTCAGCAAGCCAGAGAAAGCATGTAACAGAAACACGTCCCTGGTCAGACCTGATCATATTCCACCTCCTGGTGAGTAATTAATTGTCAAAATTTTTAAAATTATTTATCTAAGGGAACATGACTATTGTGACCAAAAGGCTGAAAATAAAGATTGCATAAATACAAACTGTGCCTGCAGTTGACTCGTTTCCAATTATAATGTGCTAACCTGTTAGTCCGCATAGCTATTACTCACACATGACGCATACGGAGAGAGAGCGTGGAAATAAACTGATGATCGTAGAGGATTCTGGAAAATAAGGTGTTATGCCAGAGCTATGAGTTGAAAGTGCTGCATAAATCAAGTAAGGGGCAGAATTATTTCTCATCTACTTGCTCACTTAGTATATACTGAGTGCATAAAAAGCACCAGGCACTGTGTTTGGTGCCAAGGAGGGCAGCTATGAACAAGAGAGAGAGATGACCCTTAACCTCCAAGAGCTCCTGAATAGGCCAACACTGGGAACAAGTGGTTTCAAAACCAGTTGACTCAAAAATTAAAAGACATATATCCTGGGAGCAGTGTGGATGCTTTTGTCAAAACTCAACAAACCGGACATTTAAGGTCTGTGTATTTCACTGCATATAAAGTATATCTCAATTTTAAGAGTAAAAATAAGAAAGAAAGAAAGAAAAAGAAAGAAAGAAAGAAAGAAAGAAAGAAAGAAAGAAAGAAAGAAAGAAAGAAAGAAAGAAAGAAAGAAAGAAAGAAAGAAAGAAAGAAAAAGAAAGAAAGAAAGACAGACAGAATTATAATGATAAATA
Organism: Zalophus californianus; assembly: GCF_009762305.2. Taxonomy (NCBI): domain Eukaryota; kingdom Metazoa; phylum Chordata; class Mammalia; order Carnivora; family Otariidae; genus Zalophus; species Zalophus californianus. The sequence goes on along the minus strand of NC_045603.1, from coordinate 112,752,753 downwards.
TGAGAATAAATTAATAAGATGTGTTATTTTGAGTTATGACCTGGAGCACATGCCTACAATATGTTTACCATGTTCTCTCTCAAGGGGAACAGGGTCTCAACAATACAAGGTTTGCCTCCGTGTAATTAGCAACTTTACGACTTCAGATTATGAATTCGGGAAGTGTGAAACTATCCAAGTGACATTAAGTTATTTCAAGCGCAGAAAAGGCTGAAGGGGAATGCAGACCACATGGGAAAAGAATGACCTCCTGATTCATTGGCAGATGTGCGGGCCCCTCAGCAGGCCACTGCCAAGAGAATAGTTGTAATAATCCCAGGGTTATTCATTCAGGCTCCATTACTGCTCACAAATGGATGCACGTGCTCTTAGTCAGGGAATGAAGAGGAGGAGACTCCAATCCTTCGAGATGTGAAGTCACTACATTTAAAATGAAGTATTTCCTGCGCACTCCCCTGAGCCAGCCCCCGAGTGGAGCCCTAGCAGGAAAATGAAGAAGCACCACAGCCCAGGGTCTTGCCTTGTTTGAAATATGACCTCCTTTCAAGAAGTGTGTCACCTCAAGTTACTGAAGTCCTCTTTTTACAACACACTAAGGACATGATAAATGCAGTCCCTTGCCACATGTAGACAGAACCATACCCACAGCACTCAACCATACTTGCTCATTGCCTCGTTCTCGTTATTAAGTATTTACGTCTCCTGTTTCACCTCGGCTCCAGCTATCCATTCAGGGTTTCATTCGTGTACGTTTTACTCTTGTCCAACTCAATCTGCGATAGCCCAATTTGACCCAAGGGATGAAGAAGAGTCACTGCAGCCATACAATGAGTGTTAATTATAAGGAAGGCACTGTGCTCAGCTCTCATCTAGATCTCCCAGCCATCCTGGGAGGTAAGAACTATTTTTATCTCCACTTTACAGGTGAGGAAACTGGTTTCAAGAGGTTAAGTAACTCACTAGGCCATGACAAAGTCAGGATTCGAACTCAGGTCTGTCTGACCCCCAAAGCCATCTCCTGTGTGCCTTCTATCTTCCAGAAGACAGGAATTAAAGCTTAGCCAGGATCAAAAGCCAGTTCCTAAAAGCCTACATTTACAAGTCACTGAGCACCTCAGCCTTCGCCTCTTTAGATGGAATACTGCAAGTTCCTTCATTCCTGTCTTACGAGCTCCCATGTTCTGGGGACACGCCTCCAAAGGCAGGTTCTCCTTTGATGATAGGCCCCGACACATTCAGTGTGATAGGCGAGCACAGACTAGTAGGCACTTCTGCAAAGTCCCCGGTTCTTCCCCTGGCCCTAGACCTTCCCTCTTTGGGTTTGCAATGGTTTTCCCCACCCCCTTCTTTTCCCATTTTTAGGGTCCCTACCAAATAATCCTATGGAACTCTATGCTGCTCGTGTCTGCCAATTCTTCGGCTTAACCAAAGCCACCATCAAGTGCAGACATTATAAGCAGGCTTTTGAGTTCCTTCTCCAGACTAGTGACACTAAACAATGCTGGGCCCAGCAGCAGGCCTTGAGAAAAATTCTTAAGTACTTTAATAGGAATAAATTCCATAAAGAACCTGTAGGATATGTATGGCTGCTAGGACACAAATAGAACCTTGGGCTATTATCTAGAGGCATGTTATCGAGAACGAAGGCAAAGGTGGCTCTTTCCTACTCAATGGACTGCCATGCTTCAAGTTCGGGGCTGTAAGGCAGACGCTGACCCGGGCTTGAGTTCCAAGGGTGCAACCCAGGTTGAGGATGAAAGCAACCCTCCGGTGACAAGTAGCAGACACAATGAGAAGTGTTTGTGACAGAGGCGAGAAGACGTGGGGAGCATGCAAGTTTTAAAGTATTGGAAAGACCGTCCTCAAGGAGAGTAACAATTATTTGCAACAGCAACTACCACAATGGCTTGCACTCTTTCAACACTCACTCTGTGTAAACAGGTCCCATGCATTCCTTATTTGTCCCACACAATAGCCCCACAGAGTGAGTGCTATGATGTGACCCATTTTACAGATGAGTAAACTGAGCCATGGAGGGGTTACTAGCCCAAAGTCACACAGCTAATCCATCTCAGAGCTGAAATACATACCCAGGCACTGTAATTCATGGGCCTTCATCCTCACACTACTCAACATCTATACCTTTTTTATGGCCAAAAAGTAGGACTAGGGCTAAGGAGAGTCAGAGACAGACTTTAGTGCATTACGAGGGAGGACTTTCCTACAATCAGAATTAGCTAAATATGAAATTAAATGCCCCAGTATGTGATAAACTTTGTCAAAGGAGATTTTCAGGCACAGACCAAAATGTTCCAACAATTATCGAATATGATGATCAGGGTGACGTCAGCATCAGACAGAGGGCTTGACTCAAGTATCTTTAAGGTTTTTCCAACCCTGAGAAGCCAGGACTCCATGACTAACCCCTGAGGAACAGCATTCCCACATCTCACACCCGTATCTATGAGCGAGCCCTTTGGGGCCCTCCAGCTCCCCATCTAATCACCAATGAGTTCAGTCTTTGCAACCCATTTTCAGTTATTCATTCCCCACTCAGGTTATGAATTGGTCTAGAGTATAAATAACCCATAGCACTCTCATACCAAGCAACACCTAGGTTGGTCTCCTAAAGTTTCTTCCCCAGGTCCTGCTGGATGTTGGTAGAATGTTTATCAAATATTTTTAGAAAGAGAGCACACATTTGCATACACGTGCAGACCAACATTTTACGAGCCAATGTTGCAGAATATTTTTGTAATTCCTGATCCTCCACCCTGTCTAATTAACTCCATGGGCTTTATGGTTGTTGGCTGCCAGGAACACACCGTGTGTCTATGCGCCCCTGGGCCTTTGGACATGCTATTCTCATCTGGAACACTCTCCACTCTCCATCCCCTTTATCTGGCGGACTCCAACTCAACAGCTTAGGCATCAGTTCCTTTTAGAAGCCTCTCTGGCAGTCTCTCTTCCCTTGTGGCCACGTGAGGTGCCCTGTCTGAGCATCCCCATAGCAATCAGGGTGTAGTTGTTATCGGGAAGTAGCACACGGCATTATAATCACCTGTTTACTTGCCTCAGGCCTTCACCAGGCAGTAAGCTACCAGAGAGCCCAGACTCTTCCATACTGGATCTGTTGCGCCTGGAAAAGTACCTGATACATTGTTGATATCTGACCTATGTCTGGCAAGTGAATGGATGAATACTTGAATGAAAACATTTGGTCCATATGCAGATACACTTTATAGATGAACTTTACCTTGGAACCAGCCTGTCTGTTAGATAATGAGTGATCATTTATTAAAGCAGAGAAACAGATAGCAGCAAATGAAGCCCAGAATGGAAAAGTTTTGATAGGGTCTTAGGGGGAGGGCCTCAAGAAGACAAAGATCTCGAACACAGGATGGTTCCAGGGAGAGCACCATGTGAGGATGAGTGGGAGCCAAAAGCAAACCATGGCTTGTCTCGAACTGCCAAAGGTCAAGCATGGCAAGTCACGATTCCTATGCCATTATTTATAAAGCATGGACCTGGCATTGGTTACTAGCAGTCATAGGATGTATCCGATTCTTAAGCTTAGCGACAGAAAAGTCAACCACAGCCCCGAGAGTCATCGACCACTGGGATGATTTTCCCAGTGAGGCATGGTCTGCATTCCTGCAGATTTTGAGGTTCTCCTGTTATTCCACTCTGGTTTTAAAACTTCTTGCTTTATATTCTTGATCATTTTTAAATTAAAATCTTTTTAAAGTTTTAAAGATCCCTGCTTTTATGATATGTATTCTTAAATTTTCTCCTGAATACGCATTTGTTCACTTATTGAGCATAGACTCCACAGCTGGGACTGACAACATTTTACTCCTAGCCTTTGCTGATAAAATTTGCACTTCCTGGGCGCCTGGGTGGCTCAGTTGGTTAAGCGACTGCCTTCGGCTCAGGTCATGATCCTGGAGTCCCGGGATCGAGTCCCACATCGGGCTCCCTGCTCAGCAGGGAGTCTGCTTCTCCCTCTGACCCTCTTCCCTCTCGTGCTCTCTCTCTATCTCATTCTCTCTCTCAAATAAATAAATAAAATCTATAAAAAAAAATTGCGCTTCCTTGTAATGTCTTTGTTTCTCTCCTTTTTTGCATTGGCTTTTTTGTTTTCCTCCACTCCAAAACCTTTAGGAAAGCTATTTCTTTGTATTCCTTATAATTTTCCTGCTCTATTCTGTACATTCCCAATAAAGTTCCATGGCCCACCTCTCTTCAGTCTGATGGGCCAGGAGAAATGAATGCAAGTTTCTACATATTTATAAGCAAAAATATTTTGTTTAGGACAATGTTAAAAAAATTAGGTAGTCCTAATGTTAAGAAAATTAGGTAGTGCTCCTAGTTCAATATTACTTCCATGTATAAGAAGAAGTAATATTCTCAAGGTAAAGTACTTAGTCAACTATTAAACACAGTTTGGTATATCCAGACCAAAGCAAGTCATGCAACTATGCAAAAAGTAATCTTGCTCCAAATTGAGCTGGAGCTAAACACAACTGGTTTCTAACAAAACAATTTACTACATAGCTGACCTAAATTACTGTGTTGTTTTCAACTGAATGAATGTACTACTTAAAAAAAAAAAAAAAAAAAGGTTAAGTAGTTTGTCCAGACTCCAATCGTTCAACACTGACCCTCCCCCTACATTAGCCATTTTGCCACATAAAACTAGCACCTAAAGAAAAGGAGTCACTTCCATCAATATGCACATTTTGCAAGCTACTACTTACTCTTTTGCAAAATGTCCTTTTTAAAAGATTAGATGACCTCTAGCCAACATTTACATTCACCTCTGACACACTAAGACTGCCAGAATCCCAGGCACACCCAAACACATCATCTGATCAACTATTGTGACAACGCGTTGTCACAATATTTTGGATTATCTGCATACTTGGTATGACTAAAGAAATATCTCATTTGTCATTCATACTTTGCCAATTAAAGAGAGTGAATCTGTGCATTGCTATTTATTGCCTGCAAACCATATTTCTGCAAGAACTGAAGTTAGCCAGTATTAATATTGTGACATTCCAAGACGTGACAAGAGAGGAGCAAAAAAAAATCCAGTTTTCAAAAATATTAATTAAAGATAAAGTATTGATTCCCCTCAGATGAAGTCTTCTTCTGCCTACCTGATGAATGAGCTTTCTAATGAATTGTTAAGTTAAAAGACATTCTTCTTAATGACCTATTCGTACGACTGTCAGTGACACATGGAAAAGATTCTTTAAGTGGAACTTTGACTGAAGACCTTTTTTGCATCTTTAACATGGAGATGATTCTTACAGATACTATGGTTTTAAAAGTCGCATATGGTAGCCAGTCTAAACGAAGTTTAACTGGCCCTCTGCTTACATGAAGCTGCAGGAGTAAAGCTGAACACACAGCACTCAACTGATCAGGAAAAAAACATACCATATTTAATAAAATTCCAGATTCCTGAGGCCGGTGTCCATAAAAACGCTTTGCAGTGTTGGATATGTGGTTTGCAAAGGCAAGCAAATCCTCCACAGTTCCATATCTGACCGATGACAACCAAGGCACCTCTTGGCCACTGAGCAGCAGAGATTCTGAACGCTCCTCATTTTGATTACTGTTTTGACACATGGTCATGAGACTGGGTTCATAAACTGCTGGCTCTTCACTTGTGTAAAGATTTTCCATAATGTCTATTACATCGGACACGTTCAAGTGTTTAATTAATAAATCGATCTCTTCTTTATTGTCACTTCCAGTGCTCATGTACTCCATCACTGTTATGCTTTCTAGAGAGTCTGCAAAAGAAAAGACAAACAGTTAGTTACCATATTTGTATTTGCCTTTAAGACCAATGGGAAAATGACAGCAAAGGATTGGGAACAGGCTTCCATATGCCTCGGTTTATAAAATGAGGGTTCTGTGTCAAGAGTGTGTAAATTCAAGTTGACAGATGGTGAAAAAAGGGACCTTTGATAACCTTTAGTCCGGCCATTCACTTTGCAGAAGGGAAACTTGAGATCCAGAGAGCTTACTCCTTACTCACTCACTCACTGAGCTGGTGGCATCAGCTATAGCCACTGAAAACAAACTTTCACTAAACATAAACATGAATAAGAGCAGCTCAGAAATCTGAGGAGCTGAGGCTCCTGGCCCTTGACAGCTTCCAACCCTACTGCTCCTCCAAGGGAGCAACCCTCCCCACACAGACTTCTGTGGCCTCCATGCCCTGGGTGACTTTAAAGAAAAAGAACTGGGGCGCCTGGGTGGCTCAGATGGTTAAGCGTCTGCCTTCGGCTCAGGTCATGATCCCAGTGTCCTGGGATCGAGTCCCGCATCGGGCTCCCTGCTCAGCGGGAAGCCTGCTTCTCCCTCAGCCAAAAGCCTGTAAAATGGATTCGAATCTAAGCAAACTGATGATGAAAGGTCAAGTTTCAGGAATAATTCCAATGCAAATAAATTAAACAGCTTATTTAGACTGGGGACCACAAGCCTCAAATCCTCCTGCCAGCGACCTATGAGAAAGGGGAAGATTCTTTTAGCTGCGAATCAGCTGTCTCCTCTTGAGACCAGAATTCTTTAATTGTACAATGTATCTCAATGACCCAAGAAAGTTAATGTAATATTTAGATCAATCACCCTCTAGAAGTTGTGGTATTACAAAGAGGCCAGGACAGCCGAATCTATCCTAAGCAAGACACGGGTAAGGCTAGCTAAGCTAACTACATTAACCAGTGCTGTATTTTAGTTCTTTTATGCAAATCAGGCGCTACATCTGGGATCTGTAAATGAGAAAAAGAAGGTAAACCCAGGATTAAAAAAAAAATGATGCTGTTGCTGAGGATTTTAGAACAATTCCATTCCAGAGGATTAAAGATAAAAGGATTTAAGACAAAAGAGAATTTAGAGGCATGAACTTCTACTTAAACTATTGTGCTCCTGAAATCCTCTCTGAAAGATGCTTCTGGTTCCTGAAAGCACAAACCTTTAACGCATTCAATACTCAGTGCTAAAAGCCACAGGCCTCCATCTGAGGAGCTCAAGTACAAAGCTCCAGGAAATGTTCCACCTGGGGGGTGAGGGGGGGCACCTATAGCGCTGGTGACTACCACTCCACCTTTGGCCTCTGAGCCAAATTCATTTGAGAAAAGACCAAGGCAATCCAGGGACGCTATTCACTTACTTGATGACCATTTTCTGATATGCAAGCTGTCTCTGCAGAAAGCATGCTATCTCTCGCATCCTGCAGTCTGGTATTCCACCTGGACTCAGGCTGCTTGGGCTGGACTGCCAGCCCTTCCTTCATGGCCTACAGGTTCCTGGGCAGGCATCTTACCCACTCTGCACCTCTACTTCCCCTGTCTGTGAAATGGAGGCATAACAGCACCTACCTCATAGGGCAGTTGTGAGGTTTAAAGAAGTTCAGGTGTGTAAGGTGTCTGGTGCAGAGTCAAAAAGCTCTGCCTTCCGTAGTTGCTGGTATGTGCACAACACAGAGAAGTCCTGGCTTTGCAGATACTGCTTAGGCCTCCTTTCTTATCTGCAAATGGGATGTGGCTACCTGTTCCCTGGGTTTCTTCACAGTAAGGTTTTAAATGCTGTATCTAGAACAAGAGACAAAGACAAAAAAGCAAAAACCTCTGAAGTGCTTTGATAGCTGTTAACCAGTCACATCTAGAGAGCGATGGAAGCTCCCCTCACAGATCTCCTGTGCCTTTGAGGAAGACTGATTCAGGCTCCTAGAGTCTTGAGTTAGGAAAGGAATTGCTTAGGTTCACAGAGGAACATTCGACTCTGATTTCCCTGGGCCATTCAGTTGCAGTTTCTGCTTGCAAAATTTACTGAGAAAAGGAAGTTAAAACAAAACCAGCCAGATGGAGGACCCCAGTGGCTGAAAAGCTCCAAGGCTCCAGGACTTAGCTAATGGCTCACCAGAGAGAAAATAAAGTTCCCAGGAGTAACATGACTCAAGAAAGAAAGAAAAAAAGTCCACACAGTTTACAAGTCAGTCAGCTGATCCAGTGAGTAAAGACAGGTTTTGATTTTTAAGTTCTGCAGAAAGTCTGGAGCATTTATGTGTGAAGCCTAAGCGGTCTGAACACACACACCCCTAAGTTATGTGCTGAGGGAGAGGCGGAGGAGGGGGGAGAGGGGAGAGGGGAGGGAGGGCAGTGTAGGACACTGATGCCAGGGATAATTCCTTAGCAACAGCAGGGCTCCTGTCACGCAAATCAGTACACCCCAGCAACCCTGATGACCAGTCAGCCTGCTAAATGTCCCTGCAAAAAGCCTCAGCACTTTCAGACCTTCATTAAGCAGACAACATGCTAGTGATTTCTGAGTTATACAGATCAGTAGCCATCTAGAAAAACTGTGGATTGTGAAGGTATTCTACTTTACCAATAAAGACTCTTCCCCACGGAGTTTACAATAAAAAATCCTCATAAAATCCCCACTTGACAATGGAGTAGACAACTACAACCATCTTAGAAATGGAGAAATGGGCAGCTGTTGTCAAAATGATTTGCTTCGAGTTATTTCAGAAATCAGCAATAACACCAAGAGGAAACCCTATTCTTATTCATTAATGTTACACTCTTGGCTACTTCCATTTACATAAACAGAAGTGGAGAAATTCCTAGCAAGTGTGAACGAAAAAAGGCCAAGATTATAGATATAAACCTCTGCCTAACAAAGGATAATTATACCTTTGGTTACTTCCCATTTAAAAGATTTTTCTGCCAAAATAGTACGTTGCCCCTCAGGGCATATCTCTTATTATATTTTTTCTCCAAAAGCCCCAGAATTACACATTCTAGCTATATAGGAGCACAGCCACTCTGCTTCAAAACCTCTAGACACCTCAACTATCCAATTTTCCTTGTAAGAAAAAGGCCTTAAGGGCCAGCTGTCGCAAGTACTGCATACAAACCTCAACGCCTCAGAGAGTTGGGGGCATCTGCTGGATTCAGATTATATTCTACTTGGCAAATACATGAGACATAGGCCACAGATACCTAATGCAACTGTAGTTGTGTTTCTTTCCCTGTTTTCAGTAGGGGTTCTTTATTCCGTGCCAAAATGTCTTTCCAAAAGTGAAATAGCCGTTTCTCTTAAAGGCAGTTCCTGGCCTTCCTTATTAACTTTTGGGGAAATCTCTGTGCACGCCGTTCTTCTGTCTAATCGTCGTTCTCCTCCCAGAACTAGAAGAATTTTGGAGTCCTGATATCACATTACGACCGGGAAACATCCGTGAAATAATCTCTCCCCTCCCCCAACATTTCTTCTTAGACCGAAAGCCCACCATTCACGTTCTGCTATAACGACCCTTTAGCCACAGAATAGCGTCCGGGTTACATAAGCGTGAAATTAAGTTTCAGCTATTCAAAAAGTTCTCTGCTCCGTCAACCGCCGCCCCCACTCCCCTCCTCCTATTCTTTAAAGCCGGGGAAGCCTACCAAGGGCTTATAAATTATAAAAAGCCCCCACGACTTAGGCGGGCGGCAGCCGGGTCCCCAGCCTCCGAGGCGCACTCACCGGCGTCGGCGGGGAGAGTGCAGCAGGCCGGTCGGTGTATGCGGCGGGAGGCACGGTGACAGAGGGTCTCTGTGTCCCCGCGCACTGCCCGGACCGGCACTGCTCGCGCGTTAGGGATCCGGGAAGGAGGAGGAAGGGGGAGGAGTCGGAGTCTGCACCGCGTGAGACCCTTGCGCAAGGTGCTTTCCAGCTGTGCCTGCGGCAGCCGCGACGCGCGCGAACCGCGGAAGCGCAGTAGCGCGCAAGGCGGACACGCCCCCACCTCCGGGAGCCCGGGAGTTCGCCCCTCGGCCCGGGGCAGCCGCGCTTCAGGGTGGGGACCCTCGGGGCACCCTGGAGGGCTGCCACCACAAAGACACCCAGAAGCCCCCGAACGGAGGGTTACCTGGCGGGCGGAGCGCTGCAGCCGCGGCCCCCAGACGGCTCAGTGCACCGCTGGTGGCCCACCCTCCCCGGAGTCGAGGGCGCCGGGACGGCGAGGTCTGGCGACAGCGGAAGCTGGAGCCAGGGCGACCGATCCCGGAGCGGGGCGCGTCGTCCCGACCCGAGGGCACCAGTGAGCGCGGTGCCTCCAGCCCAGGCTGTCCTCCCAGGCCGCCCTCGTCCGCCCCTGACTCACGGCGTCTGAGCCGGCCGAGGGGCGGCGCAGCGGACGCCAGCCGCCGCCTCCCCGCCTTTTCCATTTCCCCTTTCACTCCGTAAACAGAAACAGACTGCCGCGTTGCGGGGAAGCCGGAGCCCCCTCTCTGGGAAATTCCGTCCTCCTCCCCCCCCGCCCCGCCGCCGCGTGTCCTCGGGGCGCCCGGGCGGAGCGGAAGGCGGGACTAGGGACGAGCGGAGCGCGGCGCCGGGTGGGGCGCCGGCCGAGCGCGGGAGTGGCTATTCGCCACGCCACCCGAGGGGCCCCGGGACAGCAGCCGCGGCTCTAGTCCAGGGCATGGGACACCTAGGGATTTTCCCTCCAACCGGGGGACCCGACAACCTGGTCGCCCCGCGACCGCGCCTCTGCACCCCTTCCTAGTCCCGGAAAGAAGATCGTGTTCCCTAATGTGCTGGCGCCCTCCGCGCTACTCCGGTGTCCCGGACCGCGGCGGGGAGGGCGAGCGGCCCTGGCCCTTTCCTGCGCCCACCCGCACGCTCCGGAGGACCGAGGCGCAGTGGGCTTCTGGCCTTCTCTCAGAACCGCGTCCGAGCACCCGACGGCCGGTAGCGCGGGTTCGCCCTGCCACTTTTCGGTTCACGTCCACACACAGCGAGTGCCAGGATCCGTGGTCCGCACGCACGGCCCCCAGTATAAAGGTTTGGCAGAGGTTACCGCAAGGGGGGCCAGAACCTGGTGGTGTAGCACCTGGAGAGGGGCCGGTGTCCTCCGACAGCAAAAACCTAGTTTTGTTCTCTGCAGCCTTTCTTGGAACGGGTTATTTGGCGGCACCGTCCCATTACGAAATGTACCCGTACTGATCGCCCCCTCCTAACCCCGGCTGCGAGTCTGGGGTTTTCTGTACAGCTTGGGAAGATCAAAGTGTGTTCATAGTATTCTTCCTTGTTGAGTGGAAATTGTTTCCTCCAGGTGACGCAGGAAGCGAGTTTTAGGGAAAATAGCGCCTCTGTCCACAAAATCACTCTGCAGGGCATTCCCAATACCTGAGTCGCAACTCACTACCCCCTCGCCTCTCAGTACTTCCCTAGTATCAAGCACCTACTATAAACCAGACATTTTGCAAGACGGCCCGGAGAAAGAGAGAATGTAAGGTGGATATCCTCTGGCTCTTAACCGACCAGGACGTTGGGCGTCCCAGGCAGAAGGCCCAGATTCAAAAGCCCCTCGACTCAATCCACGCCCGGTCTTTTCCAGTACCCACTCTCATTCTACCCCGCGCTTTCAAAACGGCGTCGGACCCGCTCTAGAGCTTTCCACGCTTCTTCTGTGGAAAGTGAGTTGCTGTTCCGATCCAGAGGAGTCCTATGAAAATTGCTGACGGACCTAATCTAGCTTAGGTGAGAAGCAAGGCCCTCGTAGGACCTTAACTCCTATCATTTCTTTGTGCTTCCGGTCAGGCAGGGATGAGGCTGAAAGTGATTGACAAGTAGCTGAGCCCATCAGTAAAAGTGAGCCGAACTAGCAAATAAACGGCCAGGGCTGACGGACTATGTCGGCACTAAATCCCTACACCCCCCCTCCCCCGGCCAATTATTTTAGTTCCCGGAGTGCTGTGACATGAATAACGCGGGATGCGTGCCAACCCCTGGAACCGTCCAGGTGGTCTCGGGCGGTGGAAGGGGTCCCCAGAGGCCAGTGGAGAAGCCCTTCTGGGCGCCGGGGCTTTTCTGGTCGTGGAGGGAGGGACTAACTTTGCCTTTGCCGCTCTGACTGGGGAGAGGCAACGTGTGCAGAAAACTGAAGTCTAAAGGACTGTAGCTTTTTTTCTGGGAACCAGGTTGTCGCCCTTGTTATCTCTAATGGTAACGTGAGAGACTTCTCTCCCTCCTCTGTTGTCTTTGAGCAACAAGGGATGATCTTTATAAGTATTTTAAAAATAGAAACATGGAACCACTCCCGCTTCCACCCGGTTGAATGAGCTCATTAAAACCACACCTCATCTTCTGGGAACTAAGTATTAGCCTTACTTCCTACAGAGAAGGCTCCCAAATACAGCTGCATTTTAGGGAGCTGGTGAGATGGCTTGCCCCAGCAGGGTGCTCTGGCTCTTCGGGACGTATAGGAGAGCAGATTTCATCTGGGGGCGGGGGGTGAATCAAGAGGAAGTTTGACTTAAAAGCATTTTTGAAAGTCTAACAAAGATTGGATCTGGTGTCCTGGAAGAGGCTGGACATGGAGAACGAGTGAACGGGCATGAAAAAGTTTGCAGACTGCTTGCCTTTTTCTTGGTCAGGACTTTGTTGCAACAGACTTGCAAAAGCAATCCTGCTATTTTAGGAGCTTGCTGGGAAAGTGAGGTTTCAGCTTGCCAAGGAGAAACCACCTGAGACAGCGCCGGTGCACAACCATAGGGGAGTTACTCAAGAAGCCATTATGATGTACATTACAAAACAGCTCTTTGGAAGCTGTTGGCAGCCAACAAAATGCGCTTTAAAGTTGAGTTGCAACTGGTTGCAGTTTACTTGAGGTTTTCTCCACCTACAGCTTGGCACAATAGTGGGTTTGTAAACCGTAGTTTGCAAATCAGAACTCATTTACTCATGGAAACAAAATAATTAACAATGGGTAGGTCAGGGGGCAGAACATTGAACTTATGTAACCCCAAATGGGGCTCTACACTAATGAACAGAATATGAGACGCTGCTTTCCAGTTTTTTTGTGTGTGTTCATAAAATACGATGCTTAGGGGCGCCTGGGTGGCTCAGTCCTTAAGCGTTTGCCTTCGGCTCAGGTCATGATCCCAGGGTCCTGGGATAGAGCCCCGCATCGGGCTCCCTGATCTGCGGGAAGGGGGCTTCTCCTTCTCCCACTCCCCCTGCTTGTGTTCCTTCTCTCGCTGTCTCTGTCAAATAAATAAATAAAATCTTTAAAAAAAATATGATGCTTAGAGAATACTGGAATAAACTGGAATAATCTGGGAGATACCTGTATGTAGCTTGGTGAAAAATGTGTTTTGTTTTCTTAACAGTAAAATATGAAGTATTTGAAGATGATAATTAAATACTGAATTTGAATAAAGCTTTAAAGTTTCGGGGTTTTTTTGTTTGTTTGTTTGTTTAGAGAGAGAGCATGCACAATGGGGAGCTTGCAAAGGGAAAGTCTTAAGCAGGGGCTCAATCTCACAACCCAGAGATCATGACCTGAGCGGAAATCAAGAGTTAGACACCTAACTGACTGAGCCACCCAGGCGCCCCTAAATAAAATATTTTTAAAGTTAAGAGGAACTTGAGGCTGATTTCATGAGCATAACTTTTTTCTGCAGGTGTTTGTTGTAACAACTATACATATTTACCAAATAACATATTTGAATAATGATCTGTCCAAACTTCTGATAATAACCTTCAGATGAGACACTGTACGGGTAGACATGTGGGTAATGAATTTAGAATCATTATTATAATCTTTAAAATTTTTTAAAGTTGAAATGCTGTTTAGAAAATTCAGTAGCTCTTTTCTTTCGGGCACACAAGTTTCTTATGCTAATGTACCTGAGTTTCAATTACAATCGGACTTTTTCATATTTAAGTCTTTCAAAATGACAAAGCTTTATTTTGCAGAACATGCATGCGCTGTTATAGCAGTTAGCTTGGACAACACTAAAAAGACACATTAGTCCAGAGGATGGAAGTATCCAGTGGAGGAGGAGATTCAGGGCGGACTCCCCCTGCTCAAGGACCACCAGGCCTCCCTCGTGCCCCACCCCCACTGCTAACTCTCCGTGGCCTTGGGCCATGCTTCTCTGGTACCTTTCCTCCAGCAGGGCCTGGGTCATGGCAGCTGCTGGCTGATGGACTTGCTTGGCCTCACTCACCATCTGGAGGTGGATTAGGGATGTCCCTTAGATCTGTAGAGACCACATGGTATATCATTAAATTCTTCTCTGCCCCAGCGGCACCCATCCCAGATGAGATTGCAGAGGGGCAGGCCCTAGAGCCCCTGGCCCCACCTGATTTCCTTAAGGAATAGGGGTGAGTCTCTATAATGCCCTCCTAGGACATCTGTGTGCAAGACTATGCCCTCTGCTCCTACAGCCCTCACTTCAGATGCTCCCTAGGACTGTTGTCTGAGGGGTGCAGCCAAGGATGAAAGGGACAATTTCTCTGTCCTCCTTCCTTTTGGGACACTGTACTTATAAACTTTTGTCAGCACTATGCAAAGTGGGAACAGCAACTGAACAAGGGAAATGGGGCCTGAGGCAGAGATGGAGTCCTCACATGGGGGGAAGGGGAGAAAAATCCCCTGGAAGCCTTGGGAAGGGAGGGGAAGTTCCGGAATGCTCTCAACTGTGGCCACTGTTTATCTAGGAGGGCTGTGTGTCAATTGGGCCTGTATGTAAATCAGAGATCTCCTGTTCTCATGTGCAGAGAGCTAAAACGTAGGTCTTTCAAAGTGCCTAAATTGCACTGCTCTGTGTGATCTCTATGATGTTTTTATTAATTGCTCTGTGCTATGACTTCCTCAAATTTGAGGTCCTTGAGCCACCCTCTGAAAACAGAAACTACTCTATGCTTCTCTCTTCTACCTCCTAAATAGAAAGTCCTGCCTGGTACAGCATTTCTTAATCTCGGGCTTCCAAAATTGCCACACGGCTCAGGCTGCCCCCCAGAAACTGTGCAAGGCTCTGGCCTGGGGCCTGGGCAAGTGCTTTCATTTTTCACATTTTTAGAGGAGGAGAAAGGCCCAGCCGTGGGGCTCTCCCACATTGCCCAGAGCAGTCCCACATGGACTGTGGAGCTTATCCATGTGCAACCTCAGGTACCTCCTGTCACTCCTGATTAACCTCAGGCCCCCACCCCAATACTATGCAATCACTTGCCAGTGGTGCATGGAAAAGGGACTGCCCAGGATGGGAGGGAAGTAAGTATTGGCAAGGTATTGTTTGCTGAGGGGAGGCATTGCTGCAAAAAGTTAAGTACAGTGACGGGCACTGAGTAATGCACAGAATTGCTGAGTCACTGCCTTGTACGCTTGACGCTAATGTAACACTGTACGCTAGTTATACTGCAATTAAATTTTTTTTTTAAATATGCTGGAATTGGGTGCCTGAGTGGCTCAGTCGTTAAGCTTCTGCCTTCGGCTCAGGTCATGGTCCTGGGGTCCTGGGATGGAGCCGCATGGGGCTCCCTGCTCAGCGGGAAGCCTGCTTCTCCCTCTCCCACTCCCCCTGCTTGTGTTCCTGCTCTCCCTGTCTCTCTCTCTCTGTCAAATAAATAAATAAACTCTTTAAAAAAATATGCTGGAATTAAAAAATAAAAAATAGATAACTGCAAATGTAAATGGATAGTAGGGGGAAAAAAATCACACTAGAATAGCACACCCTCCCCAAATAATGAACTTAACTCTCCTCCTTTGAGATGGTATTCTTCACACACAACATGTGGGGCAACAGGTCGCATTACTTCAGCAGCCTATAAAAGTCGTGGTGTGCTTATCTTCACGTGAGTTGTTTTAAGTCAAGTGAGTCAAGCACATTTTGTGGTTTGCCCTTGCAGTTATGTTACAGTGCTAGAAACAATTGCCAACAGATTCCATCTTTTAATTTTTTTTTTTTATTTTTTACAGACTGTATTTATTTGTTTGAGAGAGAGAGAGAGAGAGAGCAGAGTGAGAGAAAGCCTGGGGCGGGGGAGGGGTGCAGGTGGGACAGCGGCAGAGGGAGAAGCAGGCTCCCAGCTGAACAGGGAGCCCGACACAGGGCTCCGTCCCAGAATCAGGACCTGAGCCAAACGCAGACGCTTAACCCACTGAGCCACCCAGGTGCCCCCAGACTCCAACTTTTTAGTGTGTGTGTGTTGGGGGAGGGGGTCAACTCTTTCCTTTCTTAATTAAAGCCATGGATTACTGTTCATCACAACTTTTTTTCTTAGTATCAAGATGCCCTGATGGATGCATTTCATAATAACCAAGCATCACTGTACACTTTGACCATATTAAAATAACAGTGATAGCTACTATGTTTTAAGGATTTACCATGACCCAGGCACTCCCTTTAGCCAGATTACTTCACGATAGTCCCGAGGTGGGTTCTAATGTCTCCTTTTGGGGGGGGGGGGTGGGGGCGGGGGCGGATTTACTTGTGTTTAAAGAGCTTAAGTAGTGTGTCCAAGGAAACTGGATTCTAATCCATGCCTGTCTGACCCCAAGCCCAAATAATAACTTCCTGCATCACCCCACACGCGGGTGCCTCCCACGGCAAAAGCAGCTCAGTGCATGTCCAGCATTGGAGGAAAACAGGACTGACCATAGGCCAGTTGTGAAATGCCCTGGATTGCTTTCCCATCCTGGCCTCTCCTTTCCTCTCACCTCTGGCACCCTTCCTCATGACATGAGTGGATTTCAGGCATACCTCAGCCAGGTGTTTATATTTTTAATCTTTGATCTCTCATTGGGAGAGGAGAGGTTCGAAGGAATTTCAGTGATATTCCAGGAGTCGAGATGAGGGGGAGAGCTGAGCCCCAGGAAGCCTCCAAAGTAGAACACCAGTTTTGCTTGTCCTTATGGTAAACTGGCTTTAATTCCTCTTGGGGTCTGCAGGAACCCAGAGGGACTTTCTGCGCCTCTCACCCCGGTGCTGGGGTGGAACATAGGCTTGTGTAGGTGCTGCTGGTGTCTAAGATGTTCTTATGGCGGGTGAGCACTGTTCCCACTCGCCCACCCACCTCTGGCACAGATACACAGTCCCCAGGCCAGCACTGTCCCCCAAAACAAGAGTCCTTTGCCCAGACCCCTACAGGCACTAACATGATAGATGGAGCCCATTTTTACCAGCTCCCAGAGCCAGTGTTGAACTTTGCAGGATCTGTGAGAGCTGCTTGCTAAACAGTCATTATGAAAAATAAAATTATATGGGATCACAAGTAAAATAGATATTAAAGACGAAGGTAATAAATACTAAGATAAATACTGAAAACTTACCTCTGATTATTTTGTTGCATTTTATCATTTCCCGGGCTCCCGAGGTTACTCACGTCTATTACGTGTATGTGTGGTGGAAATACTACACTTTGCAACTCTGCAGTCAGTGGCCTCACACTGGTAGCTTAAAATAGGCCACGGTGGGAGTAGTCACACCACAGAAAAGTGCAAATGCTACGAACCGGGGCAGGGTTTTGAGAAGGCTGGTTTTTAGATAGTTAGCAGCGCACCATGGCCTACAGATAAATTTTATGTTTTCAGGTACTTTCGACACGTTTGAGGTTATTGACTTTGTTTTTGCACCCTACCCTCACCTTCCTAATATTCCATGATACATCTAAATACCTCATTTCCACCCAAGTAGCAAAATTCTTCAATGATGTAGGCTGACGGTGGGCCTCCTGCTATGAGTGGAGGCTTTCCTGTCCAGCTCCATCCCTATTCTAACAGCAGAGCCAGGAAGGGGAGAAGGGCATCAGTGGCCATCAGGCCCCTGGGGCACGGGGCACAGTGAGTCTGGCCACCCAGCAGTGAGCAGTGGGAGGAGACACTGTCACTCCTAATCTGAACTCCTCTGCTGACCCTGGCTGGGTTTGGAATCCGGACTCCATATTGGCCTATTGGAATTACCTGGGGAAGTCTCATTCAGTAGATGATGGCCCTAAGATCTGAATTTCAGAAAACTCCAGGAGAATGTTACTGGGAAATACTGGGCAAGTAGATAGAAAGAGTACTTTTGAGATTCAAACCTCTGCTTTGTCACTTTCTGTCCATGTGACCCAGTGCTAATCACTTGAATTCATCCAGCTTTGGTTTTTTGTTTTGTTTTGTTTTGTTTTATGGAAAGGAAAACAAAAGCTACTTTGTTTTCATTTTACTTTTTAATGACTGACTTTTTACAATTTCAAAAGCTGATAACAACACACAGCTTTGACATTAGGAGAAAAGTTAAATCAATTATTATGTGAATTTATACCATTTTATAATACTTTAGAAAAACCTAATAATTTCATCTACTTATTAGCTTTTACTAATATAGTAACCCTGAAAGTTGCTGTAATTAGCCCAGTTTTACATGTAGGCTCTGAAATCTGGAAATAAGTGACTTAGATCACTCAGACAATATACAGAGCCCACATTCTGACCCAGATATGTGGCTTTCAGAATTACGTAGCCATTAGATTATTATATTCTTGGCCTTAGCAGGGGCTAAGTCACTCATTCAAGAGAACTTATGGGAATCACTGAGCTCCAGGGACAACTCACCCTGTCCAGCTGCTGCTATTTATTGTCCATGGAGCCACAGACCAGTACTCTCTACTTCGGCTACAGCCCTGCTCTGAGTCCACCCCCACTTGCTCCCACCTCCTTGCTTGCTTACGACCTACCAACAATGACGAGAGGGGTCCTAGCTAAGTGAATTGCTGTCAGGTCAGCTTCCCCACCTCACCCATCAGATCCAGGATTCATGAGCATAGTCTGGGACACAGGCCTTTAAGGGGGGGCTGGCATAATGAGATGCATCCTTTTGCCCCCAGTGATTTAAAGATGGGGAAGCTCCAGGGGTACCACATGGTTCCCCGGAAATCCCCCGTCCCAATGCACAGGTTACAGCATTACCTGCTCCCAGAAGAACACCAAACTAGAGCGCACACCAAGAGTTTGTACTTTCTTAAAACTTCAATCTGATTGCAAAACAATTTATGTTCGGTCAAAACATTGTAGAAAAATAGAGATAGTGAAATTTATACCTCCTTTCCCCTCATCCTGGATCAGAGATAAGGACAATCAACGTTTGGGTGAACATCATTCTGCTTTTCTTTGTCATTCACAGAAATGAAGATTTTGTTGCCTTTATCTTGCGTAACTGCTCCTAAGATTAACTTGACAAGTGAGAAACAAAGAATAACCACCACACTATTTTACAGGCAATTTGCTCACTCATTCATTCATTCAACACATCCTTGAGTGTGTGTTTATGCAGTTCTGGCTTCTGGGAAATAGCAGTGGACAAACTCAGTGGCCTTCAGGGAGCCTACAGCTAGGTGAGAAAGAGGCACATACAGGAGCACAGTTTGTGACAAGTGCCCTGTAGGAAACAAACAGAGTGGAGGAAGTTAGGGGGTGTGAGAGACGCTTATTGGACTAGACCTTGCGTAGGTCAGAGAGGACTTTTCTGAGAATGTAGCCCTCACATAAAGAGAATGATGTCTGATGCAACCTGGTACACATCAAAGTTGCTGTGTAGGAATAGCTGTTTGTCACTTAAATCCATGCTTCAGTTGTATTATTAGTTGATGTGCATAGATTCTCAAAGTAAGCAAAGATCCTAGAGGTGATTTCACCCAACACCTTCAACTTATAAATGATGAAAATGAGGTCAAGGGAGTGACTTAGCCAAAGTCATGTTACTGACAAATAACAGAACCATGTTCAGAGGCTAGCTTTTTTGACCCACAGATCCTGTCTCTTACCATTGTAACACACAGCTCCTTTTAGAGGAGAGTAATATAAAGAAATATTGCTTATGGGAACTCCCATAAATACACTGTAATCAAATATAATCACCTGCATGATCTTTTTTTTTTCCTGATGCAAGTCTAGGGCGAAATAAAGAACATGTTTTAGTGTTATGTGATGTCCAGATGTCTTTTTTTTTTCTCCTTTCACTTGCTGTATGATTTGGAAAAGCCGCTTAATCCTTCTGAGCTGTAGTTGCCTTATTTAGGAAATGAGGATGCTTAGTAAATATGGCTATTATTCCAATGTTTGAATGGAGAAAGTAGTAAGAGAGTACAGGGGGAAAATGGCACATCCAGTGATAAAATTTCACATCTTGTAGGCATGGGGCGTAGAGTAGTATTTGGTGGTGGTTGGGTTTTTCTTTCACCTGAAGAGGGCTCTGGTTAGAAACAGAAACCCCGGGTCAGTGCGTGGAGAAACCTGGAGAACCATGTCAGCGGGTAAAAGCCATCTTGCTGTGGTTTTTCTTTTAAAGATACCAAACCTTCCGGTTTTCTTCAGTGCTTCTTTTACTATACTTTATTTGTTGCATCATAAGCTACGTGGTTGTGGTTTCATTTTTACCGTGGAAACTGGATTATCCCACTGCAAATCTCCCTGGGGTTCTTGGAAAAATATCTAAAACTGATAAGAAGCAGGACATTTTTAAAGAAAAACCCAACTAAGAAATTACTGAAAGTTTTCCATAGCTTGTAGAGGTTTTAGGAAGGTCTTAACTGTCTCTTTGGAAAGGTCAATTTAAAGGCTTATTCTATGTCTCAGGGAACTGCATGAAGTACTTATTTTTTAGAACACTGGAACAGACTGGAATAAGCCTATTTTTTTAAAGATTTTATTTATTTATTTATTTATTTATTTGAGAGAGAGAGAGAGAGAGAGCATGAGTAGGGGGCAGAGCAGAGGGAGAGGGAGAAGCAGGCTTCCTGCTGAGCAGAGAGCCTGATGTGGGGCTCGATCCCAAAACTCCCAGGACCATGACCTGAGTCAAAGGCTGATGCTTAACCTACTGAGCCACATGGGCGCCCCTGGAATAAGCTTAATTTTTGATGTCTTGGAGCCTTTAGCTATGAAGCTCATCAGGCAGACTTCTCTTTTTCTAACCCAGCTGGGTTGCCACAGACCAAGCAGAAGTGACTTGATCTGGGGAGAAAATGCTGGCTCCATCCAGAGGGGTAAGATCATACTGTTCCCAGATACCACTCTTCCACTAGAAGCTGGTTTCTTCTGTCTTGCAGCCCCGGGGAAGGCATTTCTGCCCATAAGAAGACAGTCTTCCTATAGCTTGGTAGTAGCGGCATTTCCAGAGGGATGGGCAAAGGGACCAGTGACACAGGCTCTGAAAGGGAGCAACACTCAGAGGAAAGAAACATGGCAAAGCCATCTCCCTTCCCTCTTGCCTCTTCAAGGGATCTTTTCTTTCTTCTTTCTTCCTTTCCTTTTTTAAGGAAAAGAAGATATGAGTTAGTATTAAATGTGGCAAGAAGGGAAATGAGTATCTCTACACCGGTGACTATGAGTCTGAGTATGTGGGCCTGTTAGGGTCTAAGGTCATAGAACTCAATATTAAAGTTGGCTCCACAATCAAAATTCACATTTATGTGAATCCATAGAACTCTTTGTAACCTAAGTAAAAAAAAAAAATAGTATAAGCAAATTTAGCAAACAGTTATTATTATTATTATTATTATTATTATTATTATTATTATTCTGAATATGGCAAAAAAAAGTACTAACCTGTTCTCCGGGGAGAAAAGTAACTCTAGCAATAACTAGATCACGTGAGGTGTTTTTCATGGGGTAAAACAACTTCTTCAGAAAAGTGTAGACTTCCATGGCATCACACACACGTGGTGATGGTCTTCGGGGGAGGTTCTCCAGTTATAGCACACCTAAGAGCTTGTAAAAGAGGCGGATTCCTGAATCCCACCCCTACATAGTCCAATTCAATAAGTCGGCAGGTAAAGCCCAGAACTCTTGTATTGTAATAATCTCGCCAAATGCTTCTCAGGAAAGAATCAGGTCCCTGGACCAACTTTAGAAAGCCTAGCCTCCCAAAAAGAGAAAAAACACTCAGGCTAGAATATATGAAGTCAAACTGCAGCCACAAAAGCTGGTGTTCACACATTTTCAAAACATTTATTTGCAAGCCCTTGTGCATGAGGTTAAATCTAATTGACCATTCAAGTTCCCAAAAGAGCAGCAATCGCTTAGGGAAAAAAACAAATCTTACAGGAAAGAGAAAAGTTGTCAATGCTACTCATTTACATAAAACATTTCAGAGAGTGGTGAAGAAGATACAGAGCTCTTTCCCTGAATTGCAACTCTGTAGCTCAGAGCTCTAGGTAATTCACCAAATAGAAGGTGTTCTTATAGCCCTGATGGAAATGTTTCCTATGATTTCAGGCTTGACCAAAAGTCCTCTGTGTAGTCTAAGGCGCCTGAATTACTCTCTTTGAGGATCTTTGATAGTTTTTTTTTGGGGGGGGAGATTATTTTTTATTTTTTAAAGATTTTATTTATTTGTCAGAGAGAGAGCACAGGCAGGGGGAGTGGCAGGCAGAGGGAGAAGCAGATGCCTGCTTAGCAAGGAGCCTCACGCAGGACTTGATGCCAGGACCCTGGGATCATGACCTGAGCCGAAGGCAGACACTTGAGCAACTCAGCCACCCAGGCGTCCCTGGGTTTTTTTTTAATATTGTTAAAATATTATATTTTTCCTTCAGACCGAGGAGGAGACAGACACACAGAGATCGACCAAACTGGGACCGTGGGTCACCCCGATCACTATTCTACCTATCTACCTTTACTTACAGCCTTTTTTTTTTTTTAACCTCGGACAAATTATTTAATTTTGCTCTGCCTCAGTTTCCTCACCCATAAAATGAGACATGATAATAGCTTATTTTATCGAATTTAAGATAAACATTTTCCCCAAATTTTAAAATCTCTGAAATCAAAGTGTACTTCACCGTGACGATGAGAAACCATTGTATCCTAGATTAATTGGCAGCATTTTTGTTAGTGGTGCATAAAATAAGGGGGTGTTTTATAACAATGGTATCTTAGACTGGATGAAATATGATAATAATAGCTCTATCCTAGGGTTTTGTGGGGGGTTAACTGAGTCAAGAAACAAAATGTTTAAAACCATGACTAGCTTAATCCACTTAATAAATTAATCTATTAGCATTATAATCTGTGGATGGATTATAAATTAACTAGTGTCTCCTTGTTGAACCTTTAGATTGTCTCCAATAATATCCCTACATTATATACTGCATTGAACGTAAACTTTTATGTGCCTCTCTAATCCTAGAAGTGGAATGATGAGGTCAACAAGCATGAACATATTGAAGGGATGGACTTATAATCACGGTGACTAGAAAGTCAGTCAAACTTGGGTTAGAAGAAAAAAAAGGAAAGCCAAAACCAAACAAAAGCCTGGGTTAGAGTTACTACTTTGTGATCTTGGTCATTTTACTTAATCTTTCTACATCTGTTTTTGCATCTATAAAATAAGGATAATAATAACACTCACAGGCATATTGTGAGGTTTAAATAAGATGATGTGATTAGACATAATACAGCATAGGCTCATAGTGAGTTCCAATTCAGTGCAAGCAATTTTTATTAAGACATTGAGATACCAGTAGCATTACATGGTGGCATTCTAGCTTTGGATGAATAGGACCACCAGTTCTCAACAGTGTCCCCCTGTGGCCATAATGGAAATAGCAGCAGCAGAAAATTGTGTGTAGTCAGAAATGATCAGATTCATCAGTTCTTCTGGTGGTGTTGACAGGACTGTCTATTTGGAAGGCAGAAGCCTGAGCCTAGGATTCGTGAGTGATCCAAGATAGACAGACTCAGGAAACAGTGAATGTTGCCAATCTGAATATGAGGGCCTAAGCGATTGCTTTAAATATTGAAAGACGATCTCATATATGAACTGATGAAGAGTTCAGCATCATTTCTACGGATACATCATAGGAACAGCTTATCTCTCTGAATAATATAACCATGAAAAAATCACTTTGGCAATTTTATTTGGGCCATATAAATCCTGGCGAACTCTAAGACTGAATTTTAGTGAATGGTTGGGATTGGCATACTGATATCCAAGCTATTATTCGTGAAAGGCCTCTGGGCTTGAACTTCTGGATAAATGGGATGCTTAGAGCTTAGAAAGACAATTAGAAGTGATCATATAATGATCACGTTGAATATATTCAACAACTGGCTTGTCAGGTAATAGATTTACATATTTCATTAATTTTATTTCAGAGAACATCATGTCAATCTTAATTCTGTGGCTTCTACAACTTACTCCTAAAGGTCAAATAAGAGAAATATGATTTTAAAATAAGCTTTTACTATCTTAAGTATATGAATATCTAGAAGTATAGAGCTATAAGTGACAGTTTTGAAAAATTACTATCAGTAGCAAAACCATAAAACCCCAAAGATATAGATGTAGATGGTCAGTTTGAATTATAATAAATTTAGAATTTATAATTATAAAGGTTTATATGATTTTTAAGTTTAGTTTGACTGTATTTAGGAATTTATATAATCACTTAATTAACAAAGTGATATGGAAGGTCTAACATGTTCAAAGGTACTTCCTTTTTCTCCCCTAAATATGCATGATACAAAATCTAAAAGTGACAAAAATGTAAACGATGAAAAGTAATTCTCCCTGGCTCCCCTGATAATTAGATATTCAATTTCTCTCTTTTGAAGCAAATGGTAGATCTGAAAGCATTTTACATTTTTAATTAAGAAGTGTTTTAAATCTTTAAAATAAAATTCAGAATTACAACATTTTTTAAATATAAAAATTTAAAGGAACAAAAGGTATAAGTAATCCCCTTCTCACAGTTGGTTCCATCTCCAAAGTCAATCAAAGCCACCAGTTTTTTGTGTATCTTTCCACAAATAGTTTGTACACATACAAGCCAAGTGTGTGTGTGTGCATACTGTGTCCTACCCTTTGTTTGTTTTAGTTAGCATTTACACAATGTATCTTGAAGATAGTTTCAGATCAGTAAATAAAGATGCTCCTCATTCATTTAGGTTATTTTGTTATCTCTTGCTGTAAGAAAGCAGCTGCAAGATCAAGCAAGTATATACAATACATTTATAAAAGTAGAATTGTTGGATCAAAGGTTTCATGCATTTGCAATTCTGGTAAGTATTGCCAAACTATCTGAAGGACGCTTTAAAAAGTTGTTCTTTAAGTACCTGAAAGAAACTCAAGAGTTGCATTTTAATTTTCACTGCAAATCCTGGTTTCGTATAACAGAAAGGTAACTGTAGTCTCAATCTCTGTCCAAACTATCTTAACTCCAAATTGGTAGAATATTTATAAATTCTTTAAGTTTTAAAGCACGTAAAATTATAATAAAAAGTCTGCTTTCTTTAAGGGGGCAAATGGAAGAAAAGGATGATCAGACTGGTTGAAATGCGAAGCAACAAGCAAGCTTATGAATATACATCCTTTGTCAGAACAAGTATGTTTAAAATTTTCTTGTTCATAATTCAACGAATTGTGAACCTACTCTGTTCTTACTGCTGGAGAAACAGGATGAATAAGTCACAGTCCCTAATGTCAAAAATTGCTCACAACCAGGGGCGACTGGGTGGCTCAGTTGGTCAAAGCGACTGCCTTCGGCTCAGGTCATGATCCTGGAGTCCCGGGATCGAGTCCCGCGTCAGGCTTCCCGCTCAGCAGGGAGTCTGCTTCTCCCTCTGACCCTCCTCCCTCTCGTGCCTTCTATCTCTCATTCTCTCTCTCTCTCAAATAAATAAATAAAATCTTTAAAAAAAATTGCTCACAACCTTGAGTGGGTGTGCCTGTGTGTTTACCACTCTTGTCAGTTACACTGGCTCCCTCCTTCCCTCTTCACTGCAGCATACCTTTTGGGGAACATCTGCTTTCTACTTCTTTATCCCTTTTAGCATTTTACCTCTAGACCAAAGTAATCTACTGACTAGTCTATTTTCCTCAGCAGAGAATGGACTCCATGAGGGCAGAAACACTTGCTTTAAGAAACTCTTTGTTTTTTTTATTTTTATTTTTGTTTGTTTGTTTTGAGAGAGAGAGTGCACAAGCAGAGGGAGGGGCAGAGGGAGAGGAAGAGAGTGAATCTCAAGCAGGTTCCACACTCAGCACAGAGCTGGATGTGGGGCTCGATCTCAGGACTCCGAGATCATGACCTGAGCTGGAATCAAGAGTCCGACGCTTAAGCTACTGAGCCCGCCCAGGCACCCCAAGAAACTCTTGATGTAAGTCTTGTATAACCTTATAGTACTGGCACATAATTTTAAGGGAATAGGTCTGAATTCTAAGTCTTTGTGTTATGATGAAACAGAAGATCCTATGTTCCTCTTTCTGCAGTTTAGCAGACACAAGGGACAAAAGCAAGATGTTGAATTCCTTTCCTTAAGGACATGTAGAGCAGGTTCCTGGTAGAGGTAGGACTAGAATCCAGCCTCCTGACTCCCAGGTCAGTGCTCTTTGTCTCTCTTGACACTTGTGCCTGATCTTCAGTTCACATTCAGGGACTGCCCTTGTGCCAGGTGCTAGGCTGAGCCTGGAGGTGCAGAGCTATGAGATGTGCTCTTTGGACTGACTGACTAACTGAATGAATGAATAAAAATATATATCTCTGTTTACCTGATAACTAAGTCAGTTTTTCTACATGTATTTGTCTAAAGCAAGTGAAAGGGGTTTCTGAGTTTTCCTCGCTCATGTGAAATAAAAGGTTGGGCAAAGTCAACCACTTCATTTACCAAGAGCCATTTATCCAGAGGGGTCTCCCCTTATTAGATGATGTGATTGCACTAGAAAGCAGTGAAAACGTTCAGTTAAGTCTTCTACTGAACACCCAGGCATTTAATAAAGGAGCTCAAGAAGTCTCCGGGGGATGAGAGCTGTATCTCTCAGATGAGAAGGCAGGAATCTCGGGCATCTGGGAACGAGGGGAGAGCATAAGATTCATGGACTGCCAATCCAATTTTACTTAAAGATGATTTGAAAGGAAAAATAAAGTAATTCAACTGTATGGTGAGAAAAGCATTATTTTTCTACTGTTCCAAATATATAAATATTTAGAGAATGCAAAATTTCCTTGATCTTAAAGATAAAAGATACGATTTCACAGAAATTGAAAAATTGCATTGGTGCATATCTTTCTAAAGTCCCAGTGTTTGCTTTCCTGAGTTTGCTTTTCTCTGCTAGTAAAATTTTCCCTGGCACCTCTGTTTGCTGAGCTGTTCTTAGCTGATATATTTGGCTTTGAACATGAAAATCCTTCTTGGTGACTCGAACAGGAAACTAGGATCTGAAAAGAGGTAAGGTAACCATATAATTTATTGTCCAACTGGAACACTTTTGAGAGTGAAAGACAGTGTTTCTTTTTCTTTTTTTTTTAAGATTTTATTTATGTATTTGACAGAGAGAGACACAGTGAGAGAGGGAACACAAGCAGGGGGTGGGCAGAGGGAGAAACAGGCTTCCCGCTGAGCAGGGAGCCCGATGCGGGGCTTGATCCCAGGATCCTGGGATCATGACCTGAGCCAAAGGCAGACGCTTAACGACGGAACCACCCAGGTGCCCCAAGACAGTGTTTCAATAATTACATGGTCACAAACAATGTATATGGTCTCTGAGCCCTAAATCACACATGTTCACTTTTTATCAAAGACTAGCTTAACTTACAGTAAGTATTTTAGTAGCATGTGAAATGTACACACAATATTTTGCTCCTTTCTTATTGGCTTCCCAATCTGCGTAGGAATCTTTTTTCTTTTTAATAATGCAACAAATATATTTGTTTTTTAAGATGGCAATATGTTAAAAGTCCCTCATTTCTGTGCACCTAAGCCTCTGATTTGCCTCCTCATAGGGAGCTGTCACTGCTGACAGTTTGGAGAGTGTCCTTCCAGACATTTCCAACGCTATATTTCACGGGATCTCTCAAACAAGAGATGGGCCTGTTGGCTTCATGATGTGAAATGCATTGAATCTGATTGATGACTATGGTCTGATGTCACAATAATATTGATAATAACTATCAGTATAGGGCAGGCTTATTAGTTTGCTAGTCCTGCTCTTAGCAAAATGGCACCATCGAGGTGGCTTGAAATAACAGAAATGTATTGTCCCACAGTCTGGAAGGCTAGAAATCCAAACTCAAGTGTTGGCTCTGAGTTCCCTCTGAAACCTATAGGGGAATCCTTCCTTGTCTCTCCCTAGCTTCTGTGGTTCGCTGGAAACCTTTGGCATTGTTTGGCTTGGAGCCACACAACTACAGTCTCTGCCTTGTCAACATATGGCATTCTTTCTATGTCTCTATCTTCACATGTCCATATTCTTATAAGGACACCAGTGGCATTGGATTAGGGGCCCACAGGACTCCAGTATGACTTCATCTTTAACTAATTACATCTACAACAACCCTATTTCCAAATAAGGTCATATTCTGAGCTACAGGGGCTAGGACTTGAACATATCTTTTTTGAAGGACACAATTCAGTCCTTAGCAGTCAATAAACTTTGTAAATGAAAAAATTAAGGCTACCGTCTGTAACAAATATTCAGTGATATCCAGAAGTCTGATTTCTTTCTTCCCATGTTCAAGAGACTCTATGTGGGCAATTCTTGATAGACATAGAGAAAGCTGAATGAACTGACCTCAGCTAGTAGAACCTCCAACTCTTTGACAAAGATTTATTTGCGCTAGCCTTTTCAAAAGAGAAATCATTAACAAGAAAATAATCAGATATCATGGGTATAACGTTTTATTAAATATTGAATAGATACAAAATGGTATTTACAAATATGTGTATGGTAAGAAGAATTCTAATACAATGAACACCTGTGGCCCGACCACACAGTTTAAAAAATAAAACATTACCATATCTTTGAAATGTCCTATATGGGATTTTTTAATGGTAAAGTTAATATATTGACACATGCTTATTGTAAACAAAAATTGTATATAATTAGAATTCTATGATGTAAAAATTTGAAGTCTTTTCAAGCCAGAGGTACCCTCTAGACAAAGTAACTCACTCTTTGTAATAAAGGAAGAGAGTTTCATGGTATGTCTGTACCCTAGTTGATGTAACCAATGATTGATGTTGGAGTTATTTCCATTTTTTTGCCTTAACAATTAATGCTGCAGTGAACTTCCTTGTATATATAACCTTGCACACTTGTGCAAGTATATTTATAAGGTAAATTCCTAGAAGTGGAAATGTTGGTAAAAGTCATGAATGTGTTTTTTAAATTTACATAATTTGAGTTAGTTTTTGATACATCACATTAAAATGCTTCCAAGTAAAAGAATTGTTGCACCAGTCTTCAGAAAATGAGAACAAGTCAGCACTTGAACCCAGATTTAATATTGTGGACTGTAACCTAGTTGACTATATCACATACAAAGATGATCTCAGTTCACAAAGGAGATCAGGGAAAGCCCCATGATGCGATGCCACTTGCTGGAATTTCCTGGGGCAAGTACTTTACTATTATGATCAACAGTGATCATTTAACAAAGTTAAATTTAACAAGTTCATTTAACAAACATACCACCTACCTGTATCATCTCCATATAGTCCATATTCCTAGTCCAGTCCCTTCAGTAGGGAACTAGACTACATCCTCTCTCAAGAACTACTAAAGGACATAGCTCAGCAATTTTCTCTTCTGTCTCCCATAATACCTATTTTCTATCTCTACTGGGATTGTTTGGATCAATGTACAAATATGTTATTTCTTCTTCCTACCCCATTTCTCTATTCACCTTAGTAGTAAGATCCCTAAAATAAATTTTCTGTACTATCTGTTTTAATTTTTCTCCTCTCATTCACACTTGAACCAATTCCAGTTGTGTTTTCATATCCATCTTCCATTAAAACTGCTTTTACCAAGAATATTAGTGACCTCCATATTTCTTGCAAAATCTTTCTCTATGTACTCATCACTACTGACATACTCCATATTTTAGTTACTGAATGTCTCTCCCTACTAAAAGATAAGCTCCATAGAGCAGGGATTTTATCTGGATTTTTTTTTTTCATTTTATCTCCAGCACTTAGAACATTGCCCATAGTAATAAATCAATAATACCTGCCCAATAAATATACTTACTTGAGCTTATGCTGTACTTGAGGAAAGACAGATACATATATAATGTCAGATGGTAAAATATGCTATCAAGAAAGAGCAGGTAAGGAGAATGGGGAATACTATGCCATACTTAGGGGTAAAAGCATTGTTATTTTATAACGTGATCCAAAAATGTTTCTCTAGTGAGGCAACATTTGAACAGAGACCTGAAGGAAGAAGGGAATAAGCCATATGGGAGAAAAACAACCAAGGAAGAGAATACAGCAAGGGCTAATGCCCTGAGGTGCAAATTTTCTTGGATTTCTGAGAAATATCAAGGAGACTGGTATAGGAAGAACAGAGTAGATGAGGCACAGAGTGCCAGGAAATGTGACCTAGAAGAATTGGGAGGCTCATTTATATCAGATCTTGTAAGATTTTAGCTTTTACTATGGAGTGGGAAAGAAGTCCCTGGAGCATTTTGAAAAGAATGACATAATCACAACACTGTAGCCAGAGGGCTGAGAACAGACTATATGGAGTACAGTAGAAAGAGGCAAACAGTTAAGAGGTTAGAGCAAAAATATAGGTAAGCTGAATACAGCAACATGTAAAAAGGATTATACACCATGACCAGTGGGATTATTGCAGGAATGCAAGATTGGTTTAACACCTGAAGATTAATTAATGTAATATACCATATTAAAAGAATGCAAGACAAAAGCATAAGATCATCTTGATAGATGCAGGAAAAAAACAAAACAAAATAAAAAAACAATCCAACACCCTTTCATTGATAAAAATGCTTAACAAACAGTAAGGGAAGGGAACTTCTTCAACCTGGTAAAAGGATCTACAAAACACCCACAACTAATATCATAAACTATAAGAAAAGACTGGATGCTTTTCCACTAAGAACAGGAACAATACAGGATGTGCATTCTTACCACCTCTATTCAACATTGTACTGGAGGTTCTAGCCAGAGTAATTAGGTAAGTAAATGAAATAAAAGCTTCCAAACTGTAAAGGAAGAAGTAAAACTATCTCTTTGCCGATGGCATGAAGTTATATATAGAAAAATCTAATGCAGCTACCAAAAAACTATTAGAACTAAAACTGAGTTATCAAGGTTACTGGATACACTGTTAACATACAAAAATCAATTGTGTTTCTATTGCAATGAACATTCTATTGAATGTTCTATCTACTTGCAATGAATAATCCATAAACAAAATTAAGAAAACAATTTCATTTATAGTAGCATCATAAAGAATACTTAGAAATAAATTTAATAAGATTCATACACTGAAAACTGGAAAACATTGTTGAAAGAAATTAAAGAACTAAATAAATAGAAGGGCCTTCCATGTTCATGTTTTAGGTTTAACGTTGTTAAGATGACAATACTCCTGAAATTGATCTACAGATTCCACACAATTCCTATCAAAATCTCATTTGCCTTTTGGGCAGCAACTGAGAAGCTGATCATGAATTCATATGGAAATCTAGGGACCTGATATAACCAAAACAATCTTGGAAAAGAAGAACAAGTTTGGAAAACTCATACTTTCTGATTTTAAAACTTACTACAAAGCTACATTGATCAAGTAGTGTGGTACTGGTGTAAGGACAGACATATAGATCAATGAAATAGAATTTAGAATCCAGAAATAAGTCCGGGTATCTATAATCAACTGACTTAAACAAATATGCCAATACCATTTAATGGGCAAAGGAGAGTCTTTTAAACAAATAGTACTGGGACAATTTGAATATCCACAAGCAAAACCATGAAATTGGAGGCCTACCTCATACCATATATAAAAATTTACTCAAAATTGATCAAAGACCTAAATGTAAGAACTAAAAATATTAACATCTTAGAAGCAAACATAGGGGTAAATCTTCACAACCTCAGGTTAGGCAATGTTTCTTAGATATGACACTAAAACACAAGCAACAAAAGAAAAAAAAATAAAGAAATTAGATTTCATCAAAATTAACTTGTATGTTTCAAAGGACACCATCAAAAAAGTGAAGTTCAACCCACAATATAGGATCAACTGTTTGCAAATAGTATATCTGATAAGGACTTATATCCCGAATATATAAAGAACTCTTAAAACAGTAGTAAAAATCCAATTAAAAATGGGCAAAGGATCCGAATAGATATTTCTTCAAATACACAAATAACCAATAATCACATGAAAAGAGCTCATCATTCATCAAATACAAATCAAAAGTGAGATACTACTCATACCCATTAGTGTGGCTATTAAAAAAAAACACAGGTGCTCGCTTCGGCAGCACATATATTAAAAAAAAACACAGAAGGAGCACCTGGGTGGCTCAGTTGGTTAAGCGACTGCCTTCGGCTCAGGTCATGATCCTGGAGTCCCGGGATCGAGTCCCACATCGGGCTCCCTGCTTGGCAGGGGGGGGGGGGTCTGCTTCTCCCTCTGACCCTCCCCCCTCTCATGCTGTCTCTCTCTCTCATTCTCTCTCTAATAAATAAATAAAATCTTTAAAAAAAACCAGAAAATAACAAATATTGGCAAGAATGTGCAGAAATTGGAAACTTCTTACCCTACTAGTGGGAATGAAAATGGTGCAGCTGTTTTGGAAAAGAGGCTGACATTTCCTCCAAAGATTAAACATTGAGTTGCCATGTGGCCCAGCACTTCCACTCATAGGTATATGCCCAAGAGAAGTGAAAGCATATGTTCACACAAAAACTGTTACATGAATGTTCATAATAGCATTATTTATAATAGCCAAAAGGTAGAAACAGCAGAAATGGACAACCATATGCAGCATATCCATGGTTAAAAATAAGACAACAGGCCCCAGTCACTTGTTTAAACCCCATGTAACCAAACCAAGACTTAATTTGTTTCAACTCTCCCAGAAATGGAATCTTAAGCCAGTCAATCAGGAATCACCGGATCAGCACTAGCTAATTAATTTGCCTGATAGGACTGGGACATCCCCTAAAGGAAAGTAACTTTGCAATAACCAACAGGCTTTTTGCTTAGTTTAACTTCCTTGTTCCTGCTCTCGTCTGCCTATAAAAGTCTTTTGTTTTTACTTTCAAGTCTTCAGGCTATAAGAGTCCTTTCTATCTGCTGGATTGGACGTTGCCTGATTTGAATTGTTTTTTTCCTCAAATAATCTCTTAAAATTTTTAATATGCCTCAATTTATCTTTTAACACCATGTAATGGAATGTTATTTTTGGTCACAGGAAACAATGAAGTACTGGGGCGCCTGGGTGGCTCAGTCATTAAGCTTCTGCCTTCGGCTCAGGTCATGATCCCAGGGTCCTGGGATCGAGCCCCGCATCGGGCTCCCTGCGCCGCGGGAAGCCTGCTTCTCCCTCTCCCACTCCCCCTGCTTGTGTTCCCTGTCTCGCTATGTCTCTCTGTCAAATAAATAAAATAAAATCTTAAAAAAAAAAAAAAAGAATGAAGTACTAATAGATACCGCAACATGGAAGAACCTTGAAAGTATTACATCAAGTGAATGAAGCCAGTCCCAAAAACCACATGTTGCATGATTCTATTTATACGAAATGACTAGAATAGGCAACAGCATGGAGACAAAAAGGAGATAAATGGTTATTTAGGGCTGGGGGGAGTGAGGGGATTGGGGGAGTGATAGCTAATGGGCAGGAGGTTTCTTTTGGAGGTGATGAAAAGCTTCTAAAAATGGTTATGGTGATTGTTGTGCAACTTTGTAAATATACCAGCAACCACTGAATGGTACACCAAAAGGGATGAGCTGTGTAGCATGTGAACTAAATCTCAATAAACTTGTTACAAGAAAAAAAGAAAAACTTTGTACCCGATAATC
The DNA here is from genome assembly GCF_009762305.2 of Zalophus californianus. Classification (NCBI taxonomy): domain Eukaryota; kingdom Metazoa; phylum Chordata; class Mammalia; order Carnivora; family Otariidae; genus Zalophus; species Zalophus californianus. Next base: position 112,719,139 of record NC_045603.1, on the reverse strand, counting down.
TAGGTTTAACTCCCATCTCTGCTCCCGACTGGCTATGTAACTTGAGAAATGTTACTTAACTGCCGTATGTCCTAATCTCCCCCATAAATAAATGGAGATAATAATGGTTCCTATCTCACAGGGTTGTTGTAGGGATTAAGAGTCAATACAAATAGAGCACTCAACAGTGTCTGTTAAAGACAAAGTGTTGTCATTTATTATACTCTAAGTATAGATTCCGAAGTCAGTGCTCCTTCCTCATGACCTTGCTCTCTGGTTCTATTTTCAGGACTATTTTAAAGAGCAGGTGGTGGGCTCGTTCTATTGGGGGAGTCTTTTAGAGAACTGCGGGAGAGCGGAAAAGAAACAGGTCCAAAAGCAAAGGCATCTTTAGTCGGCAGCTTTCGCCTAGTTTGACCCTCTAGGCTTCCCATTCCTTTCGCTCCAGCGCGCATGCGCGGGAGCCCGGGCCCTTTCGCCTTCCTGCTTCTGTTAGTTTGACAATGGCGGCTCGCGGCGTGGGGATGTTGGCCCGTTTACCCCTATGTGCTCAGAGAAGTCAAGTCCTGCGTCCTACTCACAGGCTTTTCAGTTGCCCAGGAACTGTGGCCGCAGACGTTAAGAGAGAAGAGCAGTCCTCGAGGAACGTGGAGACAGGTGATGGCGCCGTGTTCTCGGTTTGCTCTGTATCGGCGACCCACCGCGGGCGAGGGAAGGGGAGAGAGACTGGGATCGTGGGCGAGCGCGTGGTTTGTGCATGGAGCCTTTGGCAATAGGGTGAGGCTGTGTCCCGTCCTCCTCTAATCTCATCAGGGGAACGCAGGGCCGCTCCTTGCTCATGGTGGTAGTGGGGTGGGTGGTGTTTCTTTGAGGACGCCTGTGTACAGTAATGAAAGTATTTAAATATTTGTGAAGTTCAGGCTAAGAGAACGGCTTGCTAATATTTTATAATTTGGCAGAACAACGTTCCCAATGAAAACAGTGATGCCACACATCGGTCAGTTGCTAAATTTACAAACGTATCTGATTTTACAAGTTATTGATGGAGGACGAGTAGTGAAGCATTAATGAATAACAGTATTCGCGGCTCCCAAATGTGGACATTACTGCCGTTTGCTTTATTCTTTTGGCCATTTTGGTAACCAGGTAACAGATGTGCATTCACCGGAACAGGCTGCTGCCCCGTAAACGTTCTAAATGTATATGCTTCTTTGTGTATTGAGAAGCCCACTATTACTGAACCCCTCTTGTGACCCAAAAGCTGCATGTATCTTATTTACAAATTTTAAAACAATCTAGCAAAGACTGTATCACCTGTCTCCACTTAACAGGTGTACAGAGAGGCTCAAAGAACTAAGTAACTTGTGCAAGGTTACATAGCTGAGTTCATTTAGACTTGGAATCAAAGTATTAAGAAATATGTTGATTTCTGCCATTTATTGGGGCTATAGTTTTAAGAGATGAAATTATTTCTGGGAATATTTTTGTAGGAAGCTAGTCAAGTATAATGTTTCCCCCTAAAATAAATAGTAGGGTTGCTCTTCTTATCAGACTGTATAAATAAAGGTTCATTTTGACAGGGAGTGAGAATTGTCACTTAATATGACATTTCACTGACATACTGATTGGATTGTATTTGGTAGAAACTGCTTCTGTTAAAAATGCTCAAGGGCGCCTGGGTGGCTCAGTCGTTAAGCGTCTGCCTTTGGCTCAGGTCATGATCCCAGGGTCCTGGGATCGAGTCCCACATCGGGCTCCCTGCTCAGCGGGAAGCCTGCTTCTCCCTCTCCCACTCCCCCTGCTTGTGTTCCTGCTCTCACTGTCTCTCTCTGTCAAAGAAATAAATAAAATCTTAAAAAAAAATGCTCAAGTAACTGAAAATTTAAGTAAGGATTCTGTCAAAGAAGCTATTGTAATTTGACATCTGTACAGTGGTTTAGATTTGGGAGTTCTTTCTTACACTCTTTGAGAAATAAAACTGTAAAGTTGGTACGGAAGGAGTTATTACTGCAGTTTATAGATGAGGAAAAAGGCTAGTCCAAGTGGCGAGTTGAAACTTACCCATCTATGAAGTAGCAAAGATAAGGAAAAAACGTGATTCCAAGACTATACTCTTCGTTTCGTATGGCTTTGTTGTTTTTCTTAGGAAATGTGCTTCATTTTGTATCATAATTGGCTAAATATTCAGGGACTTTTGTGGTGCCTAACAAAATCTTCGTCTGAATTTATTTTCCATTTTTTAAAAGAGAAGAAGGTAACTGCACTTTACACTCAGAAGCATAACATTTTATAATTGGAAGGAACTTGAGAAATTTCCAGTTGAGGTTTCCATTTAGTGTGAGAACTTGTTGGAAAACGTTTCTAGTAATATTTTCTAGTAACAAGGAACACAGTATTTCATAAATCAACCAAATCCATTTTTTGGTCAGGCTCTAATGGTTGGAAAATGTTTGTAATGAGCTACGTAAGCTTAGCCTTGACATAGCTTTCATTTAGGTAGTAGAAAAGACCCCCAGTTTTAAGAGTAAGAATATGCAGTGTGTTATTCAGCACTCTTTGGGGTACGGGTGACAGAAGCTAACTTGAATTAGCTTAAGTAGAGGGGGGAGGGTATACCAACCCGTGTAACCAAACTTCAGAGAGAGCTAGATGCGTTAAGGTGGATAGGTATGGTCAATGTGGGGTATTACTGTTTGGTTGCCTCCTTATCTCAGATTCTTCTACACAGAGGCATAGCCACAGCAGCTTCATGTTTACATGCTTGTAGCCTTCGCCAAAAGGAAGAATAAGATCATCTTTTACCTGAATTTGAAGAAAGAACTTTTGATTGATCGCACCCCGCCCCCCCCACCCTTTGGACCCAGAGGAGCTATCCAAAATAGTCTAATAATCTTAGCCTATCTAATGGGGTGAGGGTCAGTGTCACAGGTAGGATAACTGTGTTGACTGCGCCCCCCCCCCCCCACAACTCATATAGGGATTTTCTACAAGCAGGATGTGTTGTTACTTGAACAAGGGAGACAGATGTTAGGCAGTCAGACAACAGATTAATTCTGTAAGTGGCTACTTAGCTTATTAGATGTTTGGTTTTGTGCCGTTTTTCCACCAGTTATAGACCCACTCTATCTCAAAAATTATTGTGAGATTCTAAATAGAGTGTATATGTGAAGGTGCTTGGAAAACTGAAGTGCTGCACGAATGGAGGTCTCACTGTTATATTTGAAGACAGCATTTGAGTTCTCATTAGTTTTTTTTCCAGGCTATAAATCCCACTTTATTTACAGTCATTCTCTGTCAGTTTCTAGACCTTTTACTACCCTCTCCAGATGTTCTCTGTTTGGTTTTTTTTTTTTTAAGATTTTATTTATTTGACAGAGAGAGAGTGCACAAGCAGGGGGAAGAGGAGAGGAAGAAGAAGCAGGTTCCCCATTGAGCAGGGAACCCGATACAGGACTCGATCCCAGGACCCTGAGATCATGACCTGAGCCGAAGGCAGACACTTAACCTACTGAGCCACCCAGGAGCCCCTCTCTGGTTCTTTAAAATCCTTTATATCCATTATGTCCAGAGTAGAACATATACTGCATATGTGGCCTTGCCAGTAAATAGTAAAGAAGTTCTGTTATCCCTTGAATTTGGATTTTTGAAAACATTTGTTTTAATAAAGTTTGGAGTTTGTTTTGTTTTGTTTTTTAAAGATTTTATTTACTTGACAGAGAGACACATTGAGAGAGGGAACACAAGCAGAGGGAGTGGGAGAGGGAGAAGCAGGGCTCCTGTGGAGCAGGGAACCCAATGTGGGGCTCGATCCCAGGACCCTGGGATCATGACCTGAGCCGAAGGCAGACGCTTAACAAATGAGCCACCCAGGCGCCCCAAGTTTGGAGTTTTATATATGTTTATTCTCCCCCTATCCATATCACAGAAATTAAGACATTTCTTTGACTAATTCTGAGCGTTGATCAAATTAAACTTTTGGGCCTCTTATACGCAACTACTCCTAGGTTAAGTTTCTTCCCCATTATGTCATTGTATCTTTATGTTGTTTTTAGTTTTAGATGCAGGACAGTATTTAGTCTTATTTTTTGTGTTAAGTTTATGCTTACCAGATTATGTCATCAATGCCATAAATTGAGTTGGTCATAAAATATGAGCACTCACTACTTTTTACTCTCAACTTTGTGTCATTGGTAGATTTGATAAGCCTTTTGTGAGATAATAAACTACCTGAATTCTTTGTCCCCTCCTTTACAACTTTGTCTTGTCTGCATCATTTTTACCTACTGTTGTTCAAGGCCAGAACTATTAATACTTTGGATTCTACCTCTCCTATCTTCTCAAGCACATTTCTTCATCTTTTATCAGATTTCTCTATCGATCTTAAATTCAGTCTCTCCTCCCTAGTGATCAACTGCAGGGATATACTTGCAAAAAGATGCAAAGACATTGTATGCAGATGATACTGCAGTATTTTTTGTAATAGTGAAGAAAGGAAAACCACCCAAATATTTATCAGTAGAGGATTGACTAACCTATGATGAATTAACAAGGATACTTACACAGTTGCTTAAATAATGAGGTAAACATATACAAACACAGATATCGCCAATGTATTAAGTCTTTAGAAGCATATTATAAAATAGAATGTATAGTATGATTTCAGTACTTTTTAATTATGTAAAAAATGGTTCTTTGTGGAGAAATACAAATGTGTATGTTTATATATGCCTTAAAAATGTCTGGAAACATAAATAACCAAACTTAATGGTTGGGTGTTATTAGGGGAAGAGAACTAGGGAAGGATTTATACTTTTACTTTATAAAATTTAACAATTTGACTTTACTTTTACAGTAAGCACTTGGACATCAGTCTAGACTCAGTAAAAACTAGAGACAAGGATATATAGGTAGTAGTTACAAAGGGAAGAAAAGCGGGTGAAGTGGTCTAGGCAGAGCCTGTATCAAAAAAAAAAAAAAAAATAGGGACAAATTGGGAGGACTGTCAATAGACTGAGATCAAAGTGAATAATAATAGTCTCTGTCCTCAATATGGAAGACATATTTTTCCATATTGTTAAATAAATACAATACCATGAATTACCTTCTTTCACAGATGTTGAAGTAAGGTAATACAGAGGTAGAGGAGAGTCTGTCCTGGAAAGTCAAAAGTCTTCACACACCTCTGGGAGGGTGAATGGGAGTTTTCGAGGCAGAAAATAAGAAAGCGGGCATTCCATTCAGAGACAGGAAGATTTTAAAAGTTCACAGTATGTGGTAGTATTGTGTATGGAGTACCTTAAGTGAACAGTGCAAAAGGAGGAAATGGTAGAAATTGACATTGAAGAGGAGCGGTGGGACAAAATGCCGATAACTATACCCACGCTGTCAGGTTTTGATCTTGAATGCAGTAGGGAAGGTACTGAAGGGTTTGAAGCAGGGAGGTCAAAAAAAGACTTTTTAAAAAGATTAATTTATAAAGATCACTTTGGCAGCAAAGAATTGCTTGAGAAGGAAAAGACTAGTGTGAATGAGACCCGTTTAGGAATCAGGCCTTGAAATAAGAGATTGATGTTAAAGAGCTGGCATTCAGAATGGAGATGTGGACCCCTATTTAAGAGATGTGTTTTTAGCACTTAGTACAGTAAATGTAGGAAAGGTACTCAGTACCTGTTTGATCAGTTGTTGGAAATGTGGACTGTGTCAGGGCCAAGAGTTCTGTGGTGTGCCATTAGAGACTGCCTCTAGGTCTGTACTGATGAACACAGTTTAGGGTTTAGCAAGCCCTTACTGGCATTAACGCACATTTGTCTGTCTGGTCTGTGAAGATGTATTGGAGTTTGCTGAAATTAAGATAAATTAAGTGTGTTTGTAGTTTTGTAGTTTGTAGTATTCTTTGATCCATTAGTTTTATAACCTTTTGAAAAAAGAGGAGTCTAAAAGCATCTGCCAATTTCCACATGCTGATTCTATTTTCTGTACTATTTATTCTCTTTGGAATTTCTTTAGAGTATTGATATCAGACTTGGTGGTTTATAATCTCTAGAATCTACCATTCCAGAGTTCTGGAAACACTTTTAAGCCACCCAACTAGAAGTTAAATATATTGGAGGAAAAATGAGTTGCTAAAACTCACTGTTTGGCTTTATACTTAGTTGTTGATCTTTCCTTTGTGGTCATTTGATTTATTAATATCTAATTCTTGACTTTCACAGCTCTTCATTTCCTGTGCTTGTAAAACCCCCAACCCCTGGAGCGTTTATTGTTGTTTTTTTTTCCCAAAAATTTTATTTATTTGAGAGACAGATAGATAAGGGAGGGTGAGCACAGAGGGAGAGTGAGAGGGAGAAGCAGTCTCTGCTGAGCAGACAGCCTGATGCGGAACTTGATCCCAGGACCCTGGGATCATGACCTGAGCCGAAGGCAGTTGCTTAACCGACTGAGCCACCCAGGCGCCCCCTGGAGTGGTTTTTTATGAAAAAAGAAATAATCATGTATTTCATTAGTAAAATTATCATGAACTTTTATGGGCAGCAACTCGATTTTAAATTCTTTGATTTCCCTGTGATACACAGCACGGTAGTTGGTAACTCACTGTTAATTGTTTCAGCCAGATCAAGGCCCACGACAAAGAAAAACTGTAATAACTTACTTTAATACATTAAAGTTCTAAACTCATTACACTCAGGCTTATAATAATTTCTTTTAGGCTTTGGAATGTTACAGCTTATACAGATTTTGTGTGTGTGTATTTATTTGGGGAGGTGTTACACGAGTGATTTTACATTCCTGATTTTGCTTTTATAATTTTGTGGATCTCTTTTCAGTGCTATGCATTGAATACAGTAAATCAAAACTGGGAAAGTGGACAGTATTAATGATAATTACAGAAGAATGGTAAAGTGAAAATCAAAAGTAGTATAGCTTCATTCTTACATAGGGAAAGAAGAAAGAAGATGAGATTTGGATTCATTTAGTCAACTATAAAATCTTTATATACCTTATTGAAATATGCTTTAAATTTTATATCTCTGTGTGTGTGTGTGTGTGTGTGTGTGTGCTTGTGCGTGCGTGCGCTGCAAACATTTTTGTCTCATTCATAGGCTCTGAAGGCAGGACTCCCAAAAAGAAATTCTCTGAGGTGCAGAAAGAAAGACGGGAACAGGCACAGCGAACTGTTCTAATACGTTGCCCAAATAAAATCAGTGAAAAAAAGTTTCTGAAATATTTATCCCAACATGGACCTATTAATAGTCATTTCTTCTATGAGAGTTTTGTAAGTATTTGAAAACAGTCTGACATTCATGCTTTTGAAAGATAAAGGTCCCATTTGTTATTTGCAATATGGTAAAGTTAGATTCTCTTTTGATATCTTACATCTTTCTTTAAATTTCTTTAATCTTTTTTTTTTGTATGAGAATAGACATCATTATGGCATTACTACAGAATTATATGTAACTTATAACTGACTGATTCCATTATTTGAATACTTTAAGTAGTCTGTTATCTTAGGGATAAAGGCCAGGGGGAGGGGATTTTTGTTTTGCCTTATGATTTTCTGTTTCATCATTGTTTCCAGCTTCTGTTGACTAATATCATTTTATGGTGTTCCTTTTCTTAGTCTGCTTATAATGATTAAAACCAGTGCTTGTGTTAGAAGTGTATCATTTGTAATGAATCTTTTTTAGTATTATGGTAATCATTTGGAAATTTGAACTGAAACACTATGTAAATATGTAAAATATATCCTTCTGAGATGCCTTCTGTTTTTCCTTATGATTTTGGCATAGGGTCTTTATGCTGTTGTAGAGTTTTCTCAAAAGGAAAGCGTCACTTCACTACAGAATGTAACTCGAACTCCGAGTATGGAGACAGAGGCTGCAATTCCATTCAAGTCACGTTTCTTCAATTTAAAGATGAAGAATCCATCAAGCCAGACTTCAGAACAGTCCTGTGTACAAAGCAGTAATCATTCCCCTCCTTCAAACAAGAAGCTTTCTGAATTACTTTGTTATGCAGAAAGTGTAAGTTTTTAGGTATACTTCCCCAATTTCTAAAAATATGTGTGTATATATGATATTAGTTTGTGTATTGTAGGTTCTTATCATAAAATAGACTACAGAATATGTTGAGTGAAAAGTGAGAGTAATCCTTCCCCGATGCCCACCCCCCCACCCACCTTATACTCCTCCCAAGTAACCACCTTCTTCCAGAGTTTTCAGCCTTTGGACTGTTCAGGTTTTCTTTCTCCAGTCAACATAATGACATATAGTTGTACCTGGCATTTTTCTGTAAATTTAAAAATATCTCAAAAAAAAATCATCTCATTTCTGATTTAATCTGTTTTGCTGCCCTAACATTGTTTATATTAGTTTTAGTTTTTCTTACAAAGGCTTGTCAAAGGTTTAGCTAGTTTAGTAGTCCTTTCAAAGAATCAGTTCATGATTTTTATCAAAATGATATTTTTTGGTTTGATTTTCTAACCTTCTACATTTCCTTCTTTTACTTTTCTTGAGTTGAATGTAGTTCAGTTAATTTCAATATTATTTCCAAATAAGGGCATTTGAGGCTATGATTTTTATTTTAAATACTCGCACAGTTTCAAAATGTGATGCCTTTAACACCAGTTTTCTGGTGAAGATAAGGATTATTATTCTGAGGAGTGGAGGGATCTTGGGCCTTCATTACCTAAAGCATTGCTTATTTCTAGTGTTTCTTGCCTTTAACATTGCTTCTTCCTTCCCCCCAACTTCATTTAAAATGTAATAAAAAAAAATGTCTAGCTTTGTGGTTGTTTTGATCTCTTTCTGGAGCATTTTATTTTACTATTTTCATTTTCCTAAAACAATACTTTAATTGTAAAGTAGTGATTTTAGTTCTGGCCAACTTTGATTTTGCCGATGTTATCATTCCTCAGTTCTTTTAAAAGGGATATTAAAAAAAATCTTTTTTTTTTTTAAAGATTTTATTTATTTATTTGACAGAGAGATAGAGAGAGAGTACAAGTAGGCAGAGAGGCAGGCAGAGGGAGAGGGAGAAGCAGGCTCCCCGCTGAGCAGGGAGCCCGATGTGGGGCTCGATCCCAGGACCTTGGGATCATGACCTGAGCCAGAGGCAGCCGCTTAACCGACTGAGCCACCCAGGCGCCCCTAAAAAAATCTTCTTAAAAAAAAATTTAATCAGCTTTTATGTTTGAAGGAAAAGGGATATGTATTTATGGTAGGTCTCCAAAGCCATCAGATCTCTCGAAGTAAAATGACAGCGACTTTATATGACCTGTACATTTTCTGTATTTTGTTGGTTTTGTTCTGGCCAGCTAGATGGATGATCAGCTGAACACTCTCCTGAAGGAGTTCCAGTTAACGGAGGAGGACATTAAGCTCCGATATCTCACCTGTTCTCTTATTGAAGACCTAGCAGCTGCGTATTTTCAGGACTGTACAGTGAGACCCTTTGGCTCCTCAGTGAACAGTTTTGGGAAATTAGGATGTGATTTGGACATGTTTTTGGATCTAGATGAAATTGGAAAACTCAGCACCAACAAGGTAATTCTGTTTCTTTAGATCACTAAAGTTAAGAGGTTTTAAAAGTAATATTTGGACTTAATAAAATTGTAACTGTTGGTTTCTAAACTTTAATAAACATTGTGGCTAAAGAATATGATCTATTTGATATTGATTCTTCGGAATTATAAAGTCTTTCTTTGTATTGATAAAATATATGATCATTTCTTGTAAATATTCTACACATATGCAGTAAAATGAATATTTTTTTCCAAGAGTTCTGAAGTTTTTCCCTTAGGCCAAGGTAATTTATTGTGTTATTCAAATTGTCTGTATCTTAACTAATTTGTTTTATCTGTGTGATCTAGTCATTGAAATATTTTGAAATCTCACGATTTTTGGTTTTGCTAAGTTTTCCTAGGAATTATTTTTATCTTTGTTTTAGTCAAAGGCTATGTTAGCTACATGTGGGTATATAGGTATATGATTATTATGTCTTCTTACTGTTCATTTATCATTAAATTATGTCCTTTATCTCTACATATGCTTTTTCCTTAAATTCTTTTTTGCCTGTTAAGATAACCACTGGTTATTTGATTCACGTATCTTCTTCTGTATCTTCATTTTGACCTTAAATATGCTGTTATACTTTGGGTGTCTCTCTGATGAACAGCAGATCACTGAATTTTGTGCTTTAATTCTGAGCTTTGAGTCTTTGAAGTCAATGTATTTGTTCATTATTACTGATGATTTTTGGATTCATTTCTACTCTTATTTTTTATTTATGTTTTTTTCTGTACTTTTTCTTTGCTTTTCATTTCCTTTCCCTTACTCTTATTGGATTACTGCTTTAAAAAAAAAAAGCAAAACTGAAGTCTAGTTCACATATTGTTACATTAGTTTCAGGTGTGCGGTATTTGAAAAGTTTGTATGTTATGCTGTCCTCACCACAAGTGTTTGTCTTGTAGCGTCTGGCACTATACAATGTTGTTACAGTACCACTGACTATATTCTCTGTGCTGTACCTTTTATTCCTGTGGATTACCGCTTTATTCCTGCCTCATTCCACTTTTTCCTCTTAGAGTTTGGAAATTATATATTCCATTTAGTACTTATGAATATGCACGTCTAACAGGTAAAGTTAACCAGTATCTCTGCCATCCTCCCAAACAATATAAAGGATGCTTTAATTTAATTAAAACTTTGAAAAGGCTTCTGTGTGTTTATAAAATGTAGATTTTTATGACTCTATCTTATGTATTTCAAACTAGTAATCCTGTCTATGTGGATGTCCTGTCTACGTGGATGTCCAGGCGGCCCTTCAGCCTGCCATTTTGAAAACAAAACTTTTTTCATTCTTTGCAAATATTCTTTGTAAGTTTTTATAAAAGTTCTTGTATATGTTTCATATGTTAATTAGTGGCATTTTAGTTTTCCTGACATTTGCTATCTTAATTCTGTTTTAAGTTATTTTTTTTCTCTCTCCCTTTACGTATATCCTCAAAGCTATAGTCACACAGTTCCTTGTAAACTCTCACAGTATCTTGCTCATGTTTCTCTCTCTCTCCACAGCCCTTCTGTGTTATGTTTAGTTAGTGGCTGATATATTCCTCCCACTATATTATAAGCTGGGGCAGGGCAGCAGCCATGTCTGTTCATTGTCTTATCCCACATAGTGCCTGGCATAACTTAATATGCTCAGTATATACTTACTGAATTAAAACTGGCTAAGGAATGCAAAATACATCAAAATGAAATGGATCATTCCTCTAGTAAGACTAGCATGTATTAAATTCCTGGCAGGGACACTTAAATTGTGCTGAGTTATTCTTAAGGTAGGTGAAAAGACTTTGGAAAACAATCAAGGTGCATAATAATGTATTGTAATGGTTAAAGCTTGTGCTCTAGAGCCAAATTGCAGAAGAGTAATTCTTTTACTTTCCAGTTGTGTGATCCTTGGTAATTTATTTGTCTTCTCTGTGCTGACATTTTTCTAGCTGTGAGATTGGGATAGTGCTATCACACCTGTCTCATGGAGCACTGGAGGGGCCCACTGAGCTAATACACATGACACTTAGGCTGGTGCTTGGCATGTTAAGTGTCAAATGTTGATCACTACCAGCAACAGTATTACTAGTTAATTAATATGCAAATAGGAAGCACAGTTTTTTTCTTTGAAAGTAGAGGAGTTGGAAACTTTTAGTTGGCTCTTAGATTTCTGAAATATAGAGGCGTTCTGAAAAGATATTTTAAAAGACAGTACTTCAGAGGCTCCTGGGTAGTTCAGTCAGTTAAGCATCTGACTTTGGCTCAGGTCTTAATCTCAGGGTCCTGGGATCAAGCCCTGCATTGGGCTCTCTGCTTAGCAGGGAGTCTGCTTCTCCCTCTGCCCCTCCCCCCAACTCATTCTCTCTCTCTCTCTCTCACATAAATAAAATCTTTTAAAATAAATAAATAAAAGACAGTACTCCAGTCTCACTAAATAATTTGACATTATTTGGTATGTAGGTTTAACTAAAGAATGTGTAAAAAATGTATACTTTGAAATATGTGCTTGTTTAAGATTATAACAGCTTTGCTAATAGAAACATTAAAAATGAATTATAATGAAAAACAGAAGCATTTTTGTTTAAAGATCTTATTAGAGAGAGCGTGTGCTCACAGGAGTGGGAGGGGGAGTGGAGGGAGAAGGAAAAGCTGCCCCCAGAAGCACTTTTAAATTCATCAGCTTCATAAAAGAGCCTGTTTGTTTTGTGCAGTTGTGAACTCTCCTTCCTCTTTCCTCTTGGTGTGTGTCTCCTTTGGCACACCACCTTGCTCTATAGTTCCGGGTGTTTGTTTTATTCGACCCGAATTGAGGGGAGTTAGGAAGAGGGTGTTAGACCCTTGTATGTCTTTTGGCACTATGTGGAATATCCTTGCACCACAGGCAGTAAACAGATGTTTTGCTAATGAATAAGTCAAAGTTATTTGCCAACTACACTTGTAAACTTGGGTGAGTTTCTTAATGTGTGAAAGATGTTTTCAAGTGAAATGTGCCACCTAACTTATCACAAGGATCATTTTAGTACAAAATTTTAAGCTAAAATCTGCCTTTACTCTTTCCTTTAGTTTTTCTTTTTCTAAAGGGTTTAAATCTGACAGGATTTAGGTAACAGAAATAAAAATTGGTGGCTAAGTCCTGTTCTGTTGTCTAAATCATTGCTGTGGACAAGGTGCTTACCCTGTGTTTTATTTTTATTAGATATTGGCATAATACCTGAGCAATTAGGAAGAACATGTAGTAATGTTTTAAAAATTTATCTGAAACATAGTGCCAGAGGTACAGCAAAATTAGTAAATGTTTATTGATTAGGTGTCTGAAGAATTTCTCTAAGTTTTATTTGTTAGAGAAGTGTAATTTTGGGGAGGATCTTCGTTTTGCTCACAATAGGTATGGTTTTCATAATCTGCGTCTTCTGTAATTGTAGTGTTTTATTTCCTTGCAGAGTGCATTTATGTAAGTAGAATTACCTCGTGTGGTTCTGGATCTCTTGCTTCTTACATTGACCGGATTAGGCCAGGTTATGCCTTGGTGATAAACAGCTCCCAAATCTCAGTGATTTAGCACATCACCCTTTCTCTCTTGCCCGCGGCTGTGTAGCCAAAGCAGGTCGGCAGGGGGCACTCAAGCTCCCAGGCTGACGAACTTTCACCACCCACGCCTGTGCTTCTACCACTGAAGGCAGTGGAAAGGCACGGTGGAGAAACTGACTGCTGGTTCTTAAAGCTCTGCCTGGAAGTGGCTTGTAATAAAGCCTCTGTTCATATTTCATTGGTGAAAGCAGGTCATCACGTGACTGCGCTTAACTCGGACAGGAACCTGATAATCCTACTAAATATCAGAAAGGTGATGTGCAGAATATTTGGTGAATAGCTTCAATAACTGGCACATTCCCGCTTATAGTTCACAGTTTCGACAATTTCTTGGCCCTGATTCCTTTACTCAGATCTATTTTTCCCTGGTGTCATTTTCACTCGTTACTTCAGTGATTTTATTTTTCTCTCATTTATAGTATTTAACTAAAAAATCTCATTATCCCTGTTCTTCTGCGTATTCCTAACCTTTCCCATGCATCTGAGTTCAACATGACGACTCTACTGTCTGGTCTGATACCACTCTCCCAGTTGCTCTTCTTTTGCCATCCTGAGATTATTTGACCCCAGATCTGTCTCTTTCTCCTGGTACTGCTTAATTCTGACAGAGATGGTTCTCTTTCTTTGAGGAGCTCTATGCTCTCTTTGTTGGTTACTCTTGTTTGGGTTCCTGCTTCCCATGTAAATTGGTATGTACTTGAATTTTAAAATCAAATACACTAGGGAACCAGAAGTTATAAAGGTGTTTTAACAAAGAGGCTAAGCTAGATTTTTGAAGTTTTAATGTTTTTAAAGGAAATCTTTTAAATACAAAAATCTGTCTGGATTACAGAATAAGTAGAGAAAACACAACATATTTATTTGTGGAGATTGTATATATGTCATACCTATATAAAGTTTTCTTTTATGATTATATAGTAATAGTTAGAAAAATGTGTAATGTAAATATCTCTGATGGTCCCACCACCTCCAGAGGTAACTACTGTGAATTGTTTAATGTATTTTGTTCTGGACTTTTTCCTTTACATGTAGAAATTCTTTTTTATAACAAAAACTCCTTAATCTTTACAGATTATAATTTGATCTTTTTTTTTTTTTCCCCTCCAGTTAATAGTGTCATGGCAATTCAGTCTATTGCATCCTTTTCGGTGGCTGCAGAGCACCGAATGAATGTACCGTAATTTACTTAACCAGTCCTTTATTTGTTAGACAGGGTGTTGTATTTTCCCCCCTTCTTTATTGTCAACTGTATTAGTTAATACTCTTTGGTTGTTCACAGAAACCAACTTAAACTAGCTTCATTGAACCCAGGGCCAGGAATGTGGATGAGTCTTAGGAAAGAACTAGAAGTAGGAAGTGTAAATTATCAAGAGCCCATGAGGTATTCGGTTTCTTTCCACTTTAGTTGCTTTATTTTTCTTTCTCCTCCTCATTCCACTCTCTGCACCCCCACTGATTTTCTTTACATTTTTGTCCTTGTGATGTAGAATGTGCCTGCTCCAAAGCTTCTGAGATACATATTTCAGCCGCATGGTTGACTCTGAACCTCAGTTCCAATTCCCAGGAGAGATCTCTGGATGACTATATGGTATAGTCCTCTAGTGCTTACGTCAGCTGCCATGCCTGGTCCAACTCAGCTGGGAGTAAGGGGGTGGATTTCTAGGTTAAACATTGTTAGGGCCTAGGAATGGGTTCTGGAAAATGCGGTGGTCGAGGGTAGGTAGCCTTATTAAGCTAACTAGAATTCCCAAAGGGTGTATACCGCACAAATAATGCTATGGTGAGTGAACAGCTTTGTAAATTGGCTCATCAATGCAAGTGGTTTTTTTTTAGGATAATTTTCTAGAATTTTAGTAGCTTGTCCAAGTATACAATTAAAGTTTCAGTAGATACTGAAGTTGTCTACCAAATATGTCCTAGTTTACACTCCCACCGACAGTATATACATGTTTCCCTGCACCCACCGATAGTGATCCTGGCAGCCTTTTTGTCTTTGGCAGACTGATAAATGAAAAGTCCCAATGTTGTTTTAATTTCTTCTTTAGTTTCTAGAAAACAAGAGTATCTTTTATTGTCTTTCTTAGCCATTTTTATTTCTTTCGTTATTTCTTATTCAAGTTTTTTTTGCCTGTTTTTAGAATTGGGTGAGTTTTTCTCCCTTTCATTTATATAAACGCTTCATAAACTTGGGAAATTAGTCATTTATGTGATATATGTATTATTGTTTTACTTTTGTCTTTTATCTAGTAGTGAATATATGCTTTACCTTGAGATGGTTTCAATCGTATTTCTTCTTTTGTATCTTCTGGAATTTTGTGTAATGCTTAGAAAATCCTTCACTATTTGTAAAAACATTCATTGTCTTTAGTACTTTACTGATAAAACTTTCTGTGTGTAAATCTTTGATTTATGTTGAATTTACTTTGGTTTCAGAGCTAAAATCAGGATCTAGTTTATTTTTTTCAATGGCCACTTGACTCATTTGTTACATAGTAATTTTACCCTGGTGATTTTTGGAGTCCATTGTGTTAAATTCCTGTATATAAAGTCTGATTATACTCTGTTTTCTTCTTTTGACTTGCTGTTTGATTTGATTTGTACATGTACTTCCCTATTCTAACTACTGTGGGCTTATAACATCTATTAAAATGTAATGGCTAACTAGGAAAAGGCAGATGTATGGTCACTGAATTTATGGAGTCAGTGGTTCTACATGTAATATTTGTGATACATAATACATAGTGACATATAAATTAATTATAAAAAACCAGGGATTTTTTTAGGTTAGTACTTTGGAGAAACAGAAGACAACTGGAGATTTTTTAAGTCTGCTGTTGGCTGTGATTTCATGAAGAACTTTTTGAGTGTGTGTTCCTTGTTTTTTGGTTTTTGTTGTGTCAAAAATGACGTAGAGCGTCCTTCTAGAAAGTTTAAGAAATTCCTTCTTATAAAAAGCTCCCATTTACAACTGTTTTTATTATTCAGACCTCAGGAAATTTTCTGATGGAATTTCAAGTGAAAAATGTTCCTTCAGAAAGAATTGCAACTCAGAAGATCCTGTCTGTGATAGGAGAATGCCTTGACCACTTTGGCCCTGGTTGTGTGGGTGTACAAAAAATCTTAAATGCTCGGTGTCCTCTTGTGAGGTTCTCACACCAGGCCTCTGGATTTCAGTGTGATTTGACTACTAATAATAGGTATGATCTCTTAATTTTATCATCTTAAATGTGAATATTATAAGGTATTAACATAGTTTTTCTTGTACAGAAACAGTGGCTTTGGACTCTTATACATGCTTTAATAATAATAACTTTTAAAAATTTTGAACAGTTAGATTTAAAAATTGGAAATATTTTCTCATACTTATCTTTTGTTTTTTTTTGGTCTTCATGAATAAAATGTTAGGGTATTGTGTTTAAAGTGTTATCACACCTAAATAACATCATCTTCTGAGGAGAACTGTTTCATCATTCTTAACTTATGTAGCCTGGTAACAACATGAAAGCACTGTAGTAGAACTTCTGTATGTAGTCTTCCAAGTATATTTAGAAAATAAAGTAGCACCTTGAGTTTGACCTCTCAGTCGTCTCCAGATAGTGTCAACTTTGGGTCCTAAACCTGTATGGTGTTTGCTTAGGTCAGAAAATGGTGTACGCAGCTTCAGACTGCATAGTTTTTTCCTTTAGCATATTTTCATTTTATTATCCTAGCAACCTGCTTCCTTAAAAAAAAAAAAAAGATAGGGTGTGAATGATAGGTTCTTTTATACTTTGATTCCATTTCTTTTGTTCTCAGGCGGGGAAACTTCTCAACTGCGTTTATTTCATAACTCTAGTATTCTCATCGCATGCATTAGATTTCACTATATTATCTGTTAGATTAATAATCATTACTCAAAACGGATTTAGAAAATACATTCCAGAGCAGTTTTGCTTCAATTCGTGTTCACTAACAAGTCAGTGCTGAGTGCTTTGGGATTTCTCTCAAGTAGTTCAGAGAGTAAAAATAAATAAAAATACCTAATACACTTCCTGTCGTTATTACATTTTTCTTATAGTATGTAAAATAGAACAAAATGACACCTTTTAGTAGTATTACGTTTATTGTCTTGTTGGGATAGGTTTTTAAAAATTTGTCTTACTGTCCTTCAGGTTTTTATACTCCTGCATTGTTTCTTTATATAAAATATCTTGCACTATTTGATATTTATTTTCAGCTTATTTAGATTCATTTATATAAAACATTTAATCACCTTGAATTTCTAATTTGCCATTTCTTCTGTTCTCTTTAAACTCAGGAAGTAAATGCCATGATGACACTTTATAGTTTGAAGTTGATACTGTTAATGGTTTTGTGCCCTCTGTCAGTTCTTTGGGAAATTACAAGACATGTTTTGATCAGTAGGAGCTTAATTTTAAAATATTTCTGATTAATAATTTTTTGCATTATAAGATTATGACTAGGAAACTTACTGAAAATAGGTTCTGAAGTTTGATATCTTTAAAAGGTATTTTATCTTCATGGTTTGGGTTTTTATAAATGTTAGACTTATGTAATTTTGGCTGAATTTTAAGGTATAGATAGATACTCTCTTGATAAAATAAGTAGAATATTTTCCTTGCTTGCCAAAGGACTAGATAACCAAAGTGCAGAAGTGAGGTGTAGAGCCTCTCATTTACAAATGTGTCAGTGTCTTTATTGATAGTTACTGAAGAGCACGTATATATTGTGTTTCCCTTATTATTTAAGTCATGTTTAGGAACTTTGATTTAAAAAAATCTAAGTTTTACAACTACATAATGACTGTCAACATTTAAAAGAATGTTTTAATGTTAATGAATGTATTTGATATTCAACCATTCACATTAAATTTTATATTGCAAATACATAATGCTTTTGATTATCTGATCATGGTGTTCTGAATATGCTTAGATATAGTAAGATATTTATGTATGTTCCCAGGTATGTGTTTTACTCTACTCTGGAGCCATAATTTGGGGGTTTGAAAATTCTTTTTTTTTTTTTTTCTTTTTCTTTTGAAGGATTGCCTTGAAAAGTTCTGAACTCCTTTATATATATGGTACTCTGGACTCAAGAGTGAGAGCCTTGGTGTTCAGTATTCGATGCTGGGCTCGAGCACATTCATTAACGAGTAGTATTCCTGGCTCTTGGATTACAAATTTCTCTCTTACAATGATGGTAATCTTTTTTCTCCAGAGAAGATCACCCCCTATTCTTCCAACACTTGACTACCTAAAAACTCTAGCAGGTAAGACTAGAAGCAGTCTATTTTCTCTTTCTGACATTTTAAATGGATATAACTACCATGTATTGTCAAAGACATGTGTGTTTACTAGTCATAAAATTTGTCTTCTGTATTTTTTTAAAAAGTTTGGTGAATCTAAAATTTAAGTGCTTTTTATTTTTTAAATGCCCGCTAGGGGTCATGAGAGCAGATGATTTGCGATGCTGAGGCCTTTAGAGTTCTGTGCTATTTGTGTCAGTTGGCAGGGTTGTTTACAGCTATCATGAGACAGCTGGAGCCGCTCTTGAGTTGACTGAGCCTGGAATGACCTTGGGGAAAAAAAAACATCCCAGATAGAGCTCTTGAGTGGATCACAGTTTCGGTGATGGCTTTCCAAATCTGAATTTATTTCCAGATTTTTTTTAAAGATGCTAAAAACTGTTTTATAATGCTTTAAAGAGCCTAAATGTGTTTTTTAGTTAAAAGTTTACAAGCAATCTTAGGTGAATTATTTTAAAATTAGTATATTATTTATGTCATAAATGAATTGACATTTTGGTAGACTGCTGGAGGAGATACTAAAGTATTAACAGTTCTGAATTCTAAAAAGAAGATAAATAAGGGATACGCTCAAAATGTATAGACACTGTATCTTCTACCCATCCTGTGTACTGCTGCCAGATAATACTTTTAAAGTATATCTCTGAATCTTCCCAGTTTAAAATAACCTTAAAGGGGATTTTATGCCCTATGGAATAAATCTCCATTTATTTAGCTTGGTATTGAAGATCTTTTTTTTTTTAAAGATTTTATTTATTTATTTGACAGAGAGAGACACAGCGAGAGAGGGAACACAAGCAGGGGGAGTGGGAGAGGGAGAAGCAGGCTTCCTGCGGAGCAGGGAGCCTGATGCGGGGCTCGATCCCAGGATCCTGGGGTCATGACCTGAGCCGAAGGCAGACGCTTAACGACTGAGGCACCCAGGCGCCCCGGTATTGAAGATCTTCACTTACCTAGCCATACGTGACTTCCCAGCCTCTTCTCATGCGTTCCTACATTGCACTCAGTACCGTGATGCCTCTCGTCACGTTCCGTCTTAGCTCTTTTGTTCACACTATTTGTTTTTCTGCCTGTACTGTGACTTCTCTCAATTCTCTCTTCTGTGCCACCTTCTCTCATTATCCAAATTAGAAGTAATTCCTTCCTGTGAACACTGTTAAGTACTAGTATAGCTTGAAACCGAGCTTTAAAAAAGCTCTGTGTGATAGGGTAATGGAGAGGAGGAAGTTTTCGGAAGGTAGGGTAGTGGTCATGTATCTCGGTTGCAGTGAAGGGGCAACAGCCACGGCTGTGCTCATTCATTGTTTGGTGTCATTCATTCACTAAATATTTATTGGTTACTCATTCTACATTGGGTGTTATTTTTGGATATGGATGATATTCTCAGGTAACTCACATTCTGGTAGAGGCGTAAGACAGACCCACATACAGACAGACAGACAGAAAATGTGGGTATTTCCTCACAATAAACAACCTGTAAATAGCACTTCCTGTTCAACCTTTGCTGTGTGAGCTCATGCTTAAGACTGCCCTCACAGAGACCATTTTGGGGAAAAATCATGGAACTTTTGGAGTTTAGAAGCTAAGGAAAGCAGAAGCTATAAAAAGGAGGAAGAACGAAGACAAGTTGATGTTGGGGGCAAACTATTCCTGACACTTTGTTGCTGTTTTCCAGTCTCATACGTACTGTCACTCCCGCCAGATTTGGGCCCTTGACATTCCCTTCCTGGGAGCATTTATACTACCTTCTCTCCTTACCTCCATTTGTTTCCCACCAGTCTGTTTGTAACTAGCAGAGCGATTGTCACAACTTCATATCTCATTATATTATTCTCTCTTGAAATCCTTCAGTAACCTCCTAGAATCTTTTTAAAAAAAATTTCTAATTATTTTAGAAAAAGAATGTGATTGATGGACAAACTTAAAATGACATGTTGAGTTTTTATTTCAAATCTATTTTTTAAAACAATTTAACTTTATTCACATCTAATGGCATCAAAACAGACACAACTCGTTTTGGAATTCTTTAATTTTGTATTTTAAAATACCAAATTGGTTGTTTACAATAGTTTTTTTCATTAGCTTTTAAATACTGTAAGAAATTTTCAGGTGGTTTTTTGCAGTTACTTCTCTACACATAGCACATTGTGGGTGTGACTTGCCAATAAATGAGAAAGCAAATTTGATAGCGTTGTCTTTGATTTTTGAAGTTCTGACAATACCTTGAATTTCTTATAAAAGAATTTTTCATAAATGAATGTATATTAAGGATGTGGTGAAGATTATTTTAAGGAGAATTTATCAAAATATTTTTTTCTGTTCATTTAGGTATTTTTCAAATTCCTTGTTTTTTTATACTTCTGATTTTAACCAGTGGTCCCACATTGGTGTATATTCAACAGGATCTGACTAAGAATAAAAACAGTGTTAAACTCCAAAACAGTAAAACCGGGCGCCTGGGTGGCTCAGTTGGTTAAGCGACTGCCTTCGGCTCAGGTCATGATCTTGGAGTCCCGGGATCGAGTCCCACATCGGGCTCCCTGCTCAGCAGGGAGTCTGCTTCTCCCTCTGACCCTCTTCCCTCTCGTGCTATCTCTCATTCTCTCTCTCTCTCTAATAAATAAATTAAAAAAAAATTAAAAAAAAAAACAGTAAAACCATCTTGAGTGCTCTATGGTTGATTGGCTGAGTGAGTTAAGTCTTGCATACAATCATTTTGTTCTTCTAAGTTGGACCTCTCCCTTGATATTCAGATAGAGGCTCTCAATTTGTCTTTTTTAAAAAAGAAAAATATTTACTTGCTTGCTTGCTTGTTTATTAATAGAAGGCGGCATGAATTTCTGGAACACCTTCTAGCACTTCTAGGGCTTTATAAACCTGGTTGGAACCTAGAATAAATCCAACGTTATGGAGTTATATTTAGGGTCTCTTTGATCTTCCTTTTCCTCGTCTTCTCTTACATTCACTTTTGTGTGCAAATCTGGAGGCTCAGCATTTTGCTGATCCTCAATTCTTGTTTACCTCTCTTTCTTTGCCTGAAATTGCCTTCTTCTCCGTACCTCCTCTTTTCCCATGGAGGGAAGCTCTTAAGGGTTATGCCAGGGAAGAGAAGATAAACCCAGTCCAAGATCCCATTTGTTAGGTCACTCCTGGCTGGCTTCCTCCTGCCTTCCTCCCGGGAGGTGGTGCTCTGTTGGTCTCCACGCACCTGGTACACACGTGTGTTGTAACAGCTGTCACGCTGCCGACTTGTTTTCCCTGCCTGTGTTGGCCAAGCCTTTCTAGGGCAGGCGGTCTTTGACTCATTTCTGCATCTTCTGTTCCTGGCATAGTATTGGGTCCATAGGAGAAGTTCAGTAAATAGATTTCAGAGGATTGGCTGAACGTTTTACAGTTGAAAGCTTTTTGTACTGAGCATGATGGCAACTTTCGTATTTTGGTTACTCTTGAATTTCTGTTTCTTTATGTTTTCTTATAATGTCTACTCCTTTCCCCACTGTGTCTCTTACTGTGTGTTCTCTCCTGTTTGGCTGCCGCCTTTGTTACGTTTACTTCTGCGCTTGGTGCTTTCTGTGGCGTTTTCCTTTCATAAACAGTTGTTTGATTACAGCTTTTTGTTTAGGATCCCTGTGCTTCCTTCCTGTGATGAATTAAAGGTTTGAGGAAGAAATGACTGGGTATAGTATCTTTGGCAGCGTTGATGCAGAAACCCCAGAATGGAAGAGAATTTTAATTGGTAGCTCTGTGTGACGCAGTAACAATTTATTGGGTGCTAACTCAGTGCCAGGCATTGGCTAGAAAGTCTTATACGCCGTTTCATTCAGTCCTCCCAGCAAATCTTATGAGGCACATTTACTGTTTTCATTTTATAGGTGAGAAAACTTTGAGAGGTTTTCCAAATTTCTTAAGGTAACTGAAATGTACACCTAGAAGTACATGTGTGTAATATGTGTCAGTTTTCACAAACTGAACACACCCATGGAAACACCACCCTGACTGAATGAATACTGTAGAAGCACTAACTGTCTTCCCTTCTGGTCCCTCCACGCCCTTCCCACACCCCCTTTCAACAGCATGGATTCATTTTACCTGTTTATGTCTCATACAGTGTGTATTGTTTTGCGTCTGGTTTCTTCCCTCTCAACATTATGGTTAGAAGATTCATTCCTACTGTTCATGTATTTGTGGACCACTCATTTTCATTGTGGCACAGTACTATTTTACATCAACATACCAAAAAATATTTTTACTTCTACTTTTGATGGGCATGTAAATGATTTGTAGTTTGGGACCATTACAGGTAGTAGCTAATATCATTCTAGCATGTTTCTTTTGGTGAGCACAGGCACTCCTATCTGTCAAGTATAAACTAGGAATAGAATTTCTGAGTCTTGGCATTTGGGTATATTCAGCTTCAGGAGACACTGCCAAACAGTTTTCCAAAGTGTAAACTCCCATAGGCATTATGGCCAAGTTCTAATTGCTCTATATCTTTGCCAACATGTGGTATTATCTTTTTTTTTATGGTAGCTGTTCTAAATGTATGTGTAGTGGCATCATGGCATGTTTTGGTTTTCTTTTCCCTGATGACTAATGAAGTTGAGCACTTTTTCATATCTACATCAGTCATTTGGGTAATTCTTGTGATGTTTCTTTAAGTCTTTTGCCTATTTTTCTCTTGGCCTTTTTCAAAGATTCATTGGTAGGAATTTATATATTCCGCATGAGTCCTTTGTCACATGTTATGGATTTATGTGTATATCTTTATATCTCAAATAAATACATACTGTGGTTCCCTTTTCACTCTCTTAATGGTGTTTGGTGAAAAGAACTGATTTTTAAAGTTCAGTTCTATCAAAGTACAGTTGTACATAGTTGGTAAAGAGTGAAATATTCTACAAACTTGGTAACAGTAACTCACACTCAGCCTGTGCCTTCTGTTCCTTTTGCCTCGCTCTGTAGGCAACCACTTTTAACTCCTTTAGCTGATCTGTTTGCTGTTATAAAACATATTTTCAAAATAAAGTGTCTTAATTTTTGTATTTCTCTGGGGAGTGTAATAGGCATATACAACATTATATTTTATGTATAGAGCGTGATGATTCCGTATTTGTATATGTTGCAAAATGATGACCATGTTTCTTGATTTTTAGTTTTAGACATTATGTATGACTTCCCTTTACGGAAGAAGAGGAATTATCTTTTATCCTCATCATACATATATCTCTTCCACCCCTCGTATTCTGAATATGGCTATGGCTTAATTTTGCTATGTGCTCTTTATACTATTATGACTGTGTAAATGCTATTCCTGTCTAATCCATGGAGTAAACTAAAATTAATTTCCCTTTCTGCCCAACTTTTTCTACTCTTTGGAGTTTATAGTTTTTAATACTACTTATTTTCTTGCTTGCTTAGTTTTTTATGTACTTAACATTACTTGAATCTCCAGCTTGCTACTAGTTGTCTAAATCTTTTGTCAAAACAGTCAGTCATCAAATACTCTATTAATTAATTCTTACTATGTAGCCTCTGTTTTTCTAAATCTTTTTTTTTTTCATTTCATTGCATTTTTCATTTTAAGTTTATTGTCATGTTAGAGGCCTTCTTCAGGTATCTGATAGTCTTTGATTTTCTTGGTCATGTTTGAGTTAGGAACTAAAAAGTTCATTTGAATCTCTGAGCTTAGGTGGGGCTTGTTGACTGTGAGCTTTATCGTAGGGTAATGTAGCTAGACTGTTTTATTGGCAGGGGCTTCTTATGTCGCTATCTCTAGGTCATTCTTCTTGAGCTATTCAGATTCCCCAGTCATGATTTTTTTAATGTTTTTCTGGAAGTAAAGACCCTGTTACTAGCATGCTGTTGCTTTGACGCTTACTGTGCTTTTGTTCACTTACTGTTGCGTTTAGAACAGTTTTCCTACCCTCAGCTGTGTCTCCTTTCTTCCTGTGTGGATATCCTTTCTTTTACCCTCTCCAAAGTAAGCCGAAGGTTTCTGTCAGGGAAGAAGAGATCTGGGGGAATCTAACTGCTTCTTCAACCATCAGGCTTCCAGTCTTGGTGCTTCCAGTTAGACCTGGTGCTTGCGGTTCCTGAGTTGTTGGGATCTCTGCCTTGTAGATGGGTTTTTTCTTGGCTTTCTTTACTGCTAGTTTAGGATTCAGTCTTTTCCGATCTCCTAAGTCTTAGCTACTTGTCTATCTGCTCTTCAACTGAAAAATTTTTGTTGTTATTATTTCTTCTGTTCTCCGTCTTTAAGATTTTTGTCATTTTATTGTCGTTTCATTGGTGTTTTGGGAGGGGGTGAAAGTAGGTGGTTGTGTTCATTTCATCATCTTTACCCCATAGCATGTGCTCTTAATCAGTATATAGGCTCCGTCCTGGAGAGGCTGAGTGTTATTGGAGCATATGGCCTGGTGGGAGAAGCAGGTAGAACTTTATCCTGTCTGTTGATGAGCGTAAGTGATTAATAGGGAACAATCTGTATTATAGATGTGTATATGTGAAGAATAGTATCTGAGTCACATTCTGGAGTTGAGTGAACTACAAGGCAATAAATAAAGCTCCTTTGAAACATGGATATAACCATAACACCTACATTCTTCACAAGGTTAGATCCAAGTACTTGAGAGGCAGTTGCTTGGATGTGCATTTCAGAAAGCATTCTGGCTGGGTGGGTTAGGGGGAAACAAAATGGCGATGTGTCTAAGTGTATAGCACCTCCGCCCCCTCGTATTAAACAGTCTGCATTAATTAGTACAGCAGAGATCACCTGTTGGCTTCTCCCACTTAATTACTACTGATCCATGGCATACTGGATAGTTACAATAGAAGCTGAATATAGTTATAGGATTTTTAGCTATTCAAGTTTTGTTCCAGTAAGCTCCTTACAAAAATGGGACATCATAAAAGATTTGTCATCAAAGAAAAAAATAGTAAGCCTTCATATGAACTTTATTCCTGTTATGCCCCTTACATACGTGCCTATCAACTTCAAGTGACTTACTAGACATACGTGTAGCTGGCACAGTGTAGATTTTGTTCTTTTGACCGGAAAGATTAACCTAAACAATTATACAACCCATAGACATGATTATCTGTACTGCAGCCCCTGAGTAATCTATTAAGAATGCCAATAGTGATCTCTGTGACTAATTATGAATTACTCTAGTGTGACTATCAGTTCCCTGGAAAAATGTGGGTAAGTTATCAATCTGGCTGTGTCTGTGAGAACATTACTCAGTGAATTTCATTTGTCATGTGTACTCTGCTGAAAAAGAGTAATGGACGTACCAATCCATGAGGCTCTGAGGTTTCCAAAGGAAGCAAGGAAATCAAATTTAGTAAATATATAACCTTACTTTTTCATAGTTTCTAAGTTCACTTAAGGTGAAGGTGAAGGAAGGAATGTGGCCTCAAGCTCCAGTATGAGTTAATTAAGGTGCTTACCTGGCTCTTTTCCTCACGACTGAGAGTTTGTATTTACTTACAGATTTTTGTCACGGTTTCATACAATACTTTTAAGAAAAGAGTGACGCAGGTTTAAACTAATAGCGATAGGGTTCATATGTCTGAATAGGTTGAGAATCATTTTTCTATTGCAGCACTATCCAGTAGAACTTTCTATGATGATAGAAGTGTTCTATATCCATATTGTACGTAGTAGGGTAGGCACTGGGCACTTGTGGCTCTTAGGCACTTGAAGTACGATTAGTGTGGTCGAGGAACTGAATTTTTTATTTTAATAGCCCCATGTGGCTGGTGGTTATTATATTGCACGGTATGGATGTTGTCTGGATGTTAGAGTAGACAAATGGGGGAGAGAGGTTAGGAGGGGCAGGACTTGACAGCCAAGCTGCTAGGTTTGAATGCCTTAGGGATTTTGAAGAAACAAAGATGGCCCTATCTTAAATCAGAGGATACTTTTTTTTCCTTCAAGTTTTAATACTTTCTGTTAAAAACTTTTAGTGAAGAGCAGCAGTCACAGAGACAGCCTCAGGTTTTCATTATTGTACAGTTCTAGAAATATTTTAACGTGGATCTCAAATTTCTATGGTAGTAATGCTTTAATTGGAAATAAGTTCCTGAAAAAAGACACAGCAGCTAAAAGAACATCAATATATGTGACTGGCACTGTGTCACAAGAAATACAACTGTTGATAATTTGAAAGAGTAACACATGTGTCTGGGTCTCATAAAAAATAGATCTAAGTGTGGAGCGCCTCAGTGGCTCAGTTGGTTAAGCGTCTGACTTCAGCTCAGGTCATGATCTCAGGGTCCTGAGACTGAGCAGAGTGTCAGGCTCCACGGTCAGAAATCAAGGTTGTCCCTCTTCCCTTCCCCTTACTCCTGCACATGCTCTCTCACGTTCTCTCTCTCCCTCTCTCAAATCGAATAAAATCTTTAAAAAAAAAATAGATCTAAGTGTAACTGTGTATAAGTTCTTCAGGGTACTATAAGTTATATAATAGAGGACATAAAATTTGGTATTAAAATTAATATGTGGGGTGCCTGGGTGGCTCAGTTTCTTAAGCATCCGATTCTTGGTTTCCACTAAGGTCGTGATCTCAGGGTCCTGGGACTGAGCCCCACATCAGGCTATACTCAACACAGAGTCCGCTTCCCCTCTACCTCTGCCTCTCACCATGCGCGTGTTCTTTCACTCCCTCTCTAAATAAATAAATCTTTTAAAAAATACCTAAAATTAATATGTTAGGATCTAGAGTAATTTTTGAGAAATTACATTAGTAACCCAGGTCTTAACAAAAAATACAAAAACGACAAAAAAGGGGAGACAAAAATTTGAAGGACCCTTATTTATCTCTTTCTGATTTCTATATTTAATCCCCCTGCTGGGGATTATAACCTTCAAAATGTAATTGATCATTCGGATTACTGGTTATGTGCCTGCTGTGTGCTAGACACTTGTGGCTAGACTGATGTGGAGAGGGGGAGTAGTGAATGGGACATTTGTAATCCCAGACTGGGGTCGGGGAGTGGGCAGCATGCATACACAATCACAATGCAGTCAGATAAGTGCTCATGGAGTGTGAAATAACTAACGGAGGATGACCAACTTGGAGTTAGGAAATGCTTTCAGATGAATTGGCTGTTAATTCGATTTTCGAGGAGTGAGGATTTGCCTGCTTATTGTACAGTGGAAGGTAGATTAGAATGGGTGAGGAATTTCATGCTGGCTGTGTATCATGAGGGGAATGATTCCTTCTGAAGTGACAAATACTATTAGAAAAGGTGAATGCTTAAGTCCAGGCTGCCGTTTACTTTGTGGTAGTGAATTCTAGTTGCTTAGAGTACTGCATTTTAGAAATTACCAGAAGTTCTTCAAAACTCTTAGAGCATTCAGTTTGTGTCTTGGATGACTTGTTGCAAATATATGCATGACGGGGTGATAAGGATGGAAGTGGAGAGGAAATTAAGTATTTTGATCAAGGATACTGCCAAGATTTGAGTTGGTGAAAGATGGGAACCATCCACATTCTCATTTATAACTGAAAAACTGATGACTTCAAAAGAGAGATTAAGAGTCGTTGGGTTTTTGATAGACAATTTTAGTATGCTAAAAAAAATGGAATGCTAATTTCGCTCTACTGTAATTAGTCTCAAATCTTTTTGGTAAGGAGTTTTAAATCCTATTAACTGTAAATATCTATAACGCTGACTAATAATAGGACACATTAGTCTGTAACTTTGATTTAGTTACTTATAGATTCCTTTTCTGAAGTAGGCAGTATCTTTGAAATGTGAAATGTTTTCCATTTCTGTTTTTTGAAGATGCAGAAGATAAATGTATAATAGAAGGCCACAACTGTACATTTATTCATGACTTGAATAGAATTAAACCTTCAGGAAACACAGAAACACTAGGTAGGTGTTTTTTTTTCCCCTTTGTTCATTTGTTTTTAATTGAAACAGACCTTCCTCTTATTTTCCTCATTTTATTTTCTTGCAGAATCACTACTGAAAGAATTTTTTGAATATTTTGGCAATTTCGCTTTCAATAAAAATTCCATAAATATTCGACAGGTAAATAATATTTGATGACGAAGTATCTAGTCTTCTGCTTTACTAGTATTTAATTAGTTTTCAGAGTGCTCTAACATGTTAGGGTATTTCAACTGCACAGTAATAGGTACTAATAAGGAAATTGATGCCTCGAGGAGCTGCATGCGATCATTCATCTAGTTATTTGGAAGAGCAGAAGCCAGCTCTTTCAGCATCTAATACAGCATCCTTCAAAATGTGGACTCTTCTGAAAAATTTTCTGGAAAAAATTTTATATACAGTTCTTGTTAAACTGCTTTTTTGTCCATGGAAGAAGTAGGATACACAGCCCTATCGATTTTAGTGATTCTCTCAGTTTGAGTTCTAAATTTGTTGAGGCAGATGAATTTATGATTTTGCTTCAGCTGGAATAATAGACATTTTTTTTTTTTTAAAAAGCAAATCCAGAGCAGAATTCTAGGCAAAATTTGTTACCAAGTGGGGGATTTGAGAGAGCTCTCTATTTGGGTTTATTCTGCTTAGCATTTGGGTACTTGGTTACAACCATTGTAAGACTGGCTACGTAAAACACGTAAGCAGATACTCTTTTTTGTTGTCTTACTCAGCTCGTCCTTTTTTCATCCTTGCCTCTTAATCCTGGTTGTGGAGATTTTGTTTAACAACAACAACAACAACAACACAGTGTGGGGAAGGGAGGAGGGGACCCAGAGCCCTGAGATGCAAGCTCCTGTGGCATTAGATTCCCTATGAGAAGGTCACTGGTCACGGGAAGTTCCTTAGCCTTTCGGTGCTCTTAGCCCTAGACGGCAGAGTTGCTGGACAGGCAGGACCCCTGATGGGCATGGCATGACGGAAGTTAGGGAGTAAAGAGGTGCTGCTCACACTGGAGAATCTTGGACATGCGTTTTGTTAATATTTTAATAGTACATGTGATATGGTCATATAAATCACAGCTTTAGCTTTTCTTTTTATTTCTATGAGATGTGGTCTTACCTGTCAGGGCCTTATGTAAGTTGGATCTTTAGGAATGTAATAGGAAACTTTCAGTGTTTTAAAATGAATAATGAATAATCCTTTGTTCCTTCTCTTCCTTTCTGACTTTATTCTTGGGAAACATTAATTACTGTATTTAATTTAAGGATTCTAATTTTGTGTGCTTCTGTTGTTTTTAGCAAGTCTCAAAAATAAGTGTCTTCATTTTATTTTCTGCTATTTTTCATTTTTTTTTCCCCTTCCTCGCTTTATCCTCTTAGGTCAAAGTTGATACTTCAAAAATACTTCTGTTGATTGAGTTAGTCTAGATACCTCTCATCTGAGCATCATCATCCATAGCTCATAAACCTAATTTATTCTTCTCTAAAGAATAATCACAGAACTACAGTGGTAAAAAAATCAGCCAGAAGTACACACACACACACACACACACACACACACACACACACACACACAAATACATAATATGCATATATACCCAATTCTCTTAGGAAAGCAGTTCTTTACTCTGTAAATGCTGGGATTTGCCCTGTTTTTGACATTTTGTTAAACGAAATCGTTCTTATAGCTGAGCCTTTCGTATATTTATACATTTTCTCTTCCTTACAATAATCTATAGGGAAGGGAACAGAACAAACCAGAGTCTTCTCCACTGCACATTCAGAATCCTTTTGAAACGTCTCTCAACATCAGCAAAAACGTAAATCAAAGCCAGCTACAAAAATTTGTAGATCTGGCCCAAGAAAGTGCCTGGATTTTAAGTCAGGAAGATAAAGACCGCCCTTCCCCATCAAGTCATCAGCCCTGGGGGCTGGCGTCACTGCTACAGCCTTCAGTGCTAAGCAGTGTGTCTCTTGCCAAGAAGAAAAGGAAGAAGCCTGCAAGTGAGCGAATTAAAAATTTGCTGGAATCCATAAAAAGTAGCAGTCCAGAAAATGACACACACACCAATGGGAAGAGAACAGTTAGTACTCAGGCTTAGTGGCTACTCCTTTGCTTGAAGAACTGGTTTTCCCCGAGAACATTGCTCTTTCGACCGCCTGGAAGAACTGGTGTGAAACTCTCTCACAGGTACCCACTGTCATAGGTACTGTCTGTTTTCATGATCTTTTCACTGGGCCTCTTTCTGGTCTGAAGTTCTGGGACATGTTCAGTCTGATAAGCCTCAGATCCCGTGCCACAAGGCATAGGTGACAGAGGATTGGAATTTACTTTAAATAAACTATGCAAAGCAAGTGGTAGAAATCAGTTTTAGAATCAAACCATTATTGATATCTACATGAGGCCCTGGATGGAAATCATTTAAAGGAACTTCTGGGTATGTACATATGTAGTCAGCGAATACAATAAACCTTCAGAATTTGCTAGTACTCTTCTAGTATGTGTTTTTTGTATTCTTCAAGTGAAGTACTCGTATTCACATATAAGTTAAAACAGGCTTTCCTGTTTTATTTCACATATAAATTAAAACAGATTTGCAAAAACGTTAATGTTTTTAAAAGATAGGAATGCAGACACTTCATTCACCACATTCTAGGTATTCTAAGCCAGATATATAAAAATATTGGTACATTGTATTCTAGAATGCTAGGTACTTTTTCTGCTTTCAAAAATAAAACCCTGTTTCTACTATATGATATTCCCAGTATTCTTTTTCTTATCTTTTGAAACCTTTCTTCCTGTTCAAAATAGATACGTATTGAAATATAATTTCCATACATTGCCTGTGGAGTAACTTTCGGTTTTAGAAGCCAAGAGAATAGTGCTTGAAAACAGGGGACTTGAGCCAGACTGGCTTCCTAGTAAATTACTCAGCCTCTCAGGGCCCCCGTTGTTTTCTCTGGAAAAGGGGGGCGATAATAGTGCCTACTTCAGATTTTTGTGAAGATTACGTGGGGTACATTGGAAAGTGCTAGGTCAGGAGTCTGGCACGTTATACATGTTACTTTTATTTTTTATTTTTTGTGGCATGTAAGTTATTCTTGCTACTCAGAATTCAGATTTACAGTTCATAGTGGTTTTCAAAATAGCTTCCCATCTAAATTTTAGGTCAGAAACTCTAATGAGCTCTGCTTGGGATCTTTCGGGGGACTCACTAATGGAATTGTTATGAAGCAGCAGAGTTCTGCGCTCGTGTGGCCCTGCTGTTTTGATTTCACATCTGAAACCAACAGACAAGTATCCGTATTTTTCATACATATACGGCGTTCTTTTATACAAACAAGTAGCAGTGTTCTTCTATACAGTTCTTTTATTTATTTATTTTTAAAATTTTATTTATTTGACAGAGAGAGACACAGCGAGAGAGGGAACACAAGCAGGGGGAGTGGGAGAGGGAGAAGCAGGCTTCCCGCGGAGCAGGGAGCCCGATGCGGGGCTCGGTCCCAGGACCCTGGGATCATGACCTGAGCCGAAGGCAGACGCTTAACGACTGGTCCACCCAGGCACCCCTATACAGTTCTTTTAAAAGCCATTTTTCATTTGTTCTTTAATTAGGTTTATTCTGCTGGGCTAGAATCTCTACCAAGAATTAAAAAGAGGTTTAAAAAGCATAATTATGGTAGAGTTTCTAAATGAGGTGTTTTTTTTTTTAAATTTTATTTATTTATTTGATAGAGACACAGCGAGAGAGGGAACACAAGCAGGGGGAGTGGGAGAGGGAGAAGCAGGCTCCCCGCGGAGCAGGGAGCCCGATGCAGGGCTTGATCCCAGGACCCCGGGATCATGACCTGAGCCAAAGGCAGACGCTCAACGACTGAGCCACCCAGGTGCCCCTAAATGAGGTGATTTTTTTGTTCCAGATATTTGATTGGAGGGTTTCTTTTTTAGGTTGATGTTAAGTCTAAAACGATCATTTAGGCATATAAAATATGTGTTGGCATTTTCTTTCTTCTTTTTTTTTTGTAATCTATAGAACAACTTGGACACTGTAGGTTTGTGTTACTTTTCAGGCTGAGGTTTAATTATGTGATGGATTTTAATCTACAAAGATATTTTAATCTAAAATTTTTAGTTCTAGTCAAATGAACATAGACTACAAACAAATTTACTGTTTTCTCATAACTTCTTTTTCACCTCCCAAATTTTTAAAACGTGGTTTCTATTACATATTAGAGATAATCTACACTTAACTTGTCATTGCCACTTCTTACTTAAAACTGATTGCAGCAATAAGGTTGGGAAAAAGTTCAAGGTGTTTCTTTTCTAGCTGTTTGTTACTAAGCTTCCATTGAGTAGCCTTTATCTACAATGAGTTTTGCTCAGTATGTGAAAGAATTTGGATATGAGCCTACCTAGATCAGATCAATTTCACTTCTACATCGTTCCGGATTTTATGGCCCACCAGTATAATTCCTGGAGTTACTATCAATCCTTAGGAAATTAGAGAATTGGCCAGAGGCATTCTAGGAAAAACTCTGTAATCTTATTTCATTCACAGATCTCTAGGGATCACAGAGGAGAAGAGAAAATACAGTCGAAGTAGGACTTCCTGCTGTCATTTACTACGTGCCTCTTCCTTTTGCTCAGGGGCTGTGGTCAGGTGAGAACAGAATTAGAATTGTTTCAAGTTACGTCATGTTCCTAGAAATTTCTTGGCCTTTAAAGTACAGCTCTATTCAGTTACTTACAGCTTGCTGGTACCACAGTAGGGAAAAGCTACATTTGCATGTGTCGTTTAAGCCAACACAGGGAACATCCACAGCGAAGCTAGCAGGAAGAGCAACCAAGCAGTCACAGCTTGT
This sequence comes from Zalophus californianus, assembly GCF_009762305.2. NCBI lineage: Eukaryota > Metazoa > Chordata > Mammalia > Carnivora > Otariidae > Zalophus > Zalophus californianus. The sequence goes on along the minus strand of NC_045603.1, from coordinate 112,685,960 downwards.
CCACATAGCAACCCTGCACTTGCCAGAGTTTGGCATTCGGTTGGTGAGTAGCTGTCCTCAGGTCTCCATTCAGTCCTTTCAGGAAATCTTGTAGGAGTGCAACATTCAAAACACCATAGAAATGAATAAACCATTTTTGCCTGAGATGATCGGAGAAAGCTTCATTGATGAATAGCATAGGTAGATCTTGAAAGGATAGGTAGACTGAGAGAGCGGCATAGGGTTTATTGTTCTGGAAAAGAGGACAGCCTGAGGAAGAGTCAGGAAGAGGGAAGTGTATTTGGAGAACTGGCAGTTTGGGTGGGTTGGGATATAGTTTTTACCGTGATACTCAAAAAGAGTTAAGGTTGAGTGAGATCATGAAGGACTGCCAATGGCAATTTAAGGAAGTTGAGTGTATTTTCAGTGGTAAGCTGTTGAAGGTTTTTGTGTAAAAATAATAAAAACTAAGGCAGTGCTTTTAGACAGTCTGTTCATACCAAGTAGTTTTAGATCACTTCTCCTTTTTTGCAAATTTGAGTTCCATGGATCTCATCATTAAGGGTAGATAAAATCTGGCTGTTAAATTTTCCATAAAGGTCCAGAAGCTGACCCCCATATACCTCTGAGGAGTCTTTCTTAATATTTAATAAGGAAGTAAGGTTTAAGTAGTTTTTAAAGTCATCATTCAGGAAATACCAGGTCATGACACACAATTTCATGTAAAGCCTTATTAATGAGAAATTCTTTACAGTATATACTTGGAATGAAAGCATAACCAAAAATCACTTTTCACCTCAGGATGATGTTGGAAAATTTATTTTAAATACTTGAAAGGCTTATTTTGGTTTCATGCAGAGTTCAGTTACTTGTGGATATATATTCCAAACAATATAAACATTACAATGCTCCTCTGGAATTCCCATGGAGCAACTCCCAGAAAATGTCTATTTTAGATAGAATCTTTAATCTGTAATATGTATAATACAGGATATATAAAATCACCACAAATTATTTAAAAATATACTGTTCATATGTTATCTGTGGTATGTGTATCCCACCCACCTTTAAGAACTCAGTGGAGTCAAAGCTAGATTAAAGGCATTATTCACTTTTTCTGTCTACTCTTAGATAAATGCACTTAAACTTACCGTCCCCCTTTGGTAAAGTTTCGAAGCTGTTAACATGTAGTGCTAAAACATTTTAAATGAGGGTATTGGAAAGATTCAACTTGAATAGTAAATGTTACACTTTGAAGCCAGTATAACATGGCAAAATACCTAATTTGGAATAGGCCAAGGCAAAATTAACAAAAAAATACAGGTTATAAATTGAAAACTTACTGTGATGGATGCTGTCAAATAAAATGGCTTCCAATTAACAAAAAGATTACAGATCATGTCTGTATTATGTTCTGGGTTACCAGAATTCTTTTAACTTATTAAATTGTTAGGTACAATGAAAGTCTTACATTTTTGAAGCTTTTCCTGTTACAGAGTTACTGGTATTTGGCTTAGATTAATGCAGCTTAATGATTAGGGTTTTAATTAATCTTTGCTGAGTTTACACCTGGACTTGGAGCGTGGTGTAAAATAGCATATTGACATGTTCTCTGTCCCAAAGTTTAACAGTAAAAGGTGGATTATGAAGCTGACTGATGTCATGAGATGGAATCTGAAACTCAAAGACTCTTTTTTGTTTTTTGTTTTTTTTATTCCATCTAAAATGTGTATTGTAACTCTATAAATATACATATCAATGTAAAACTCACACAAGCTTCACCTAAATTGGGAGAGGTAAGCAAGACATGAACTAAGCTAATGGCAACAGAAATAGAAAAAGATTAAACCAAACAAAGGGGGGGAAAAACAGAGTCTAAAAGGATCCCAGCATTTAAGCCAAGCTTCAACTTGCTATTCTTTGTTAACGATTAATTTTGGTGATTTAGAAGGGCTGTTTGTTAATTAATGATTTATGTGGTAATGTCCCTTCACATCCCCTTCTTTCCCATTCTCTAATAGACCCAACAGTAAATATCTTTGGAGTTTCCCTGCTTGATTGCTAGGCATTACTGATTATAAAATTCAGTTATCAATATTGACTGGTTTCCTTTTTAACTTTATGTAATTGAGTTTTTTAAAAAGAGAACCATAATACCTTTTGCATATTTTTCTATTTTACTCATTCACTTTAAAAAAAAAAAAAAAAAAAAAAAAGACTATTTGAGAGAGAGAGCACACGAGTGGCCAGATGCCTGACTTGATCCTGGGACCCTGGGATCATGACCTGAGCCGAAGGCAGACGCTTAACCGACGGAGCCACCCAGACACATCATCATTTACCTTTTTTTTTTTTTTTTTTAAGAAGTAACTACGCTTAGAATAAGGGTGAGCTGTAGCACTTCATTTATCTTTTGTTAACCAGTAAGATGGGTTCAAATAAACAGTTTTCAGATAACATTGATTTCCATAGCTTCATCATCACTTCTGGGCTTATGACTGTCAAATCATTGTCTCAGCCCCACCCGCTAGTACTTGATCTTGATTGTGCACTGGACTTTGCCCTGTCGCTCCTCGCCTCCAATTCAGCCTGCGTTAAGTTAAAATTATCATCTTCCTTAAAATTGACTAACCTCATAATTTGCCTATTTCTGTGGTTAGTGCCATTATTCTCTGCCACCACAGCTCAAATGCTGGGATCCTTTTAGACTCTGTTTTTTCCCCTTTATTTGGTTAATCTTTTTCTAGTTCTGTTGCCATTAGCTTAGTTCATGTCTTGATTACCTCTCCTAATTTAATGCAATAATCTATTAGCTTGTTTTTTAACCTAATGATTTCCTTCTTTAGCTACCCAGTTAAACTGTTAATTTTCAAATGAGTAGGATTTAAGAGAGTACATGTTATGGTAAGTGAATATGAAATTATGTGTGTGTGTGTTTGTTGTGATTTTGAGGATACCTTGGAATTGTACAGAGCTTTAAGGTCATTCTGAATATCCATGAAAATTTTTGTACAGGTGTACAAAAAAGATACTGATTAAAGGTTTTAATTAGTTAGGATTTTTTTCTGTAACATCCAAAAGGTACTCTGTCTATAAGCTCCACTGATTTCTTAAAGTTTTCAGACTTTTCTAATAATGATACTTAATCCCCAAATACTGGTTCAATAGAGTCATTCATTCAGTAACCATGTTTACTATGTACCAGACACCATAAATCAAGACACACTGCTTACTAAGAGATATGAGAGGTTTGAATTACTGGAAAAAATGATTTTTGTTCTTGACTAGAAAGGCTTAGTATAAGGGTAGCAGTTTTATTCATATTTATCCTATGAGGATTTTTAAATGTGAAAATCATCAGAAGTATATCTCGAATAATCATACAAGAATAGCTAGGAGAAATTTTTTAATTTGGTAAATAACTTATTACAATATAAGACATAAGTAAGTGAAACAGAATGCTACTGGTTTGCAATAGACAAGTCAATGAAATAGCCCAGAAACATTTAGGATGTATGTGGGAATTCAGTAAACCAAGCGCAGCATTTCAAATCAGTAGAAACATGGATTATTCAGTAATTTGTGTTGGGACAGCTGATAGCTTTTGGGAAAAAGAATAGTTTGGTCCCATTTTCACTCTTATAAATTCCAGTTGAGTTAGACTTTAAATGTAGAGGCGGAAAAAGTGAAATCAGAAAGTACCAAAAGAAACCGTGGATGAACATTATAAATGTGAAGTAGGAAAGTATGTCTTTTCAAGTATGACATACACTGATAAAAGTATTCTTTTGGTAAATCTCACCACTTTAAAATAGAAAGCTATGCCACAAAACAACCATAAACAAAATGAAGAATTCTGGCAACTAATGAGAAAGGGCTAGTTTTTCTAATACATAATAAGATCTACAAATCTCTAAGTAATAGGCAAAAACAAAGACAAAGATCACAGAACCAACTAAAATGCACATGTAAATAGTAAAGATGATCAAGAGTACCAAAATAAGTCTATAAAACTTTATTATGGTGAATTTTGAACAAAGTAAACTGAAAAGTACAATGAATTTGCATGAATCTATCACTTATTTCAATACTTACGGCAAATTGTGTTTAATTTATAACCCTGTTACTTGCCCTGTTTGTATTTAGCAGATTTCAGTCATTCTGTTTCATCTGTAAATACGTATCTCCAAAAGATACTTTTTCTGATATCATCACATCCAATTAGTGTTCAGGTTGTCTGGCAGATCTCACAGTTGTTTTTTTCCCAAGGACAATTGTTTGAGTCAGGATCCAGTTACTGTCCACATACTGTGATTGGTTGCTCTGGTTCTGAAGTCTCTTTAACCTTTGGGTTTCTGTTTCATCTCTCTTCTTACTTGCAATTTATTGAAGATAATGGTTTGTCTTAAGAAGTTTCCCACATCATGGATTGTGTGGATATGTCAGCACATATACTTATGTGCTATGGAGTTGTTCAGCATTAACTAATGACCTAAAAATAATTTTTGTCAGTTTTCGAAAACTTTCAACCATATTTAATTCTGTATTTTCTATCCTTTTCCCTATCTTCATTCTGGATATTTCTTTCTGAAACTGTGTTACAGTTTACTATTTTTTTTCTTAAGCTATGTCTAATTTTTTAAACCCATTCACTAAATTATCATCTTTAGTAGGTTTTTTTTTTTCCCAGTTCTAGAATATCCACTTGGTACTTGGAAAAATTTTCTGACAAAATTCTCAGTCTTGTCTGATTTTCTTGTATAAACAGTCACTTTAAAGTCTGTGTGTGATAATTGGATATCTGCTGCCCTGTGGTTCTGTTTTTCGTGATGTTGATTTCTCTCCTAGTACACCTACTTGTTATTTTGTGTGTTGACATTGAATGTATGTGAGAGAGAGCAGAGGTTATTTCCGGGAGATTCAGAATTGATTTAGTTTTGCTTTCAGAAGGCAGGTACGGGTAATTAGGATCTTGAATTACCTTAAATCAAGAAAGGGCTTGAGATTTTGAAGTTGGATTCAGTCCCCATCCAAAGCCAGAAGCCTTTACCAGAGTCCTTTCTCTTTGATAAGCCCTGAACTTTTTGTCCCCTTTCCTGTGAGTCTTTTTTTTTTTTTTTTTTTAAAGATTTTATTCATTTATTCATGAGAGAGACAGAGGGAGAGAGAAGCAGAGGGAGAAGCAGGCTCCCAAGGAGCAGGGAGCCCGATGCGGGACTCGATCCCAGGACCCTGGGATCATGACCCGAGCCGAAAGCAGACGCCTAACCATCTGAGCCACCCAGGCGCCCTCCTGTGAGTCTTTTGAAAGCCCTGCTCGGCTTGCCTCCTCAGCAGATGTCCCTATGAGAATAGTAGCCCCAGATGCTGGGCTTACCTGTGTATGTTTACTTTTTCGCTGTCCTGTAATTTTTCACTGGCTTGTTGGCATTTGGATGCTTTCAAGTAATTGCCCTCGGTTTCACCCACCTTTTTTTAGTGTTCAGAGTTGGTGTTTATTACCTAGTGTGCCATTACATTGAATTCTTTGTGATTCCAGCTTCCCATCCCCATATAGGTACATATATAATATATATATATATATTTAACTTATAGAAATGATATATACTCTTCATTTCATTTGCTTCCTTGTAAGGAGCTTCCAAATGCTGTCTCACTTACCAACATGTGTTGATTTGGTCTTTGGGTCACAGTGTGAACACCTCTCTGCAGTGAATGCCTAATTCACCAGTAAGGAGACAGGGCACTGCAAATATTCTTTTGTGCTGTGTTCAGAAATTGCTTTTATTTCTGGACTGTGATTATATCTGGATTGTGATTTCCTCATACAGGATTTTCTACATGCCAGTTCAAAGTTTAAATTTATGCCATGTGTGAATGCGTGAAAAATGCCCAAATAAGAATGGGGAAAATATCTTCTTTTTCAACCGTCTTGAGACACCTCAACAACTATGAAATAGTTTTTCTTCCAGTTTTCCAAAATATTTCTCTGGGTTGAGACCAACAATGAGGCATTTTTGGCCAAAATGCTTCTTAAAATTTTTATGATTTTATAAGAAGAAATTTTCTTTTGACCTTCAAGCATATGTTATTATCATGATATCTTATTCGTGAACACAAACATTTCAGTGCATTTTTATATCAGTGAAATAATTTAGGTGTTCTATATTATTATGAGTCAGTTATTTCTCTGATGTTTGGCCATTTCATATTTGTTGTTTTTCAACTATCTTATCAGCCTGTGTTTGTGTAGTAACAGAACTAGCTATTAAAAATAGCCATTATTATTTTGAGTTGGTTTTCAACTTGTGTTTATGATTTGCTGCGTATGTTCTAACATTACTATACTACCAAAGACTTTCATACAGGTCTTTAAATATTTAATAAAACCATTTTGAAAACTGAAATTATTTGATGTTTTTATCTTGATTGCTCTGCACAAAGACCGTACTTCATACTTCCCCTTGATGCTTCAGGATGAAAGTCGGGTTAAGCAATATTTGAGTTTAAATGTGGTTTAAAATGTTTCTTAATTCTGTGGTCCTTTGTAGTTTTTATTTTCGAAGCAATATTAGCTGTATTTGATCTTCTAGATGAAGAAAGATTTGACTATGATTAAATATGTGCAGTGCCATCCTAGAGTAAATTTAATTCATAGATTAATAAAATCTGTCTGGCATGATTTAGGAGAAGATATTTTAGGCCATTAAATTTCGTTACATAAGCTACAGTCTGTTTTAAATTCTGTGCAACTAAAATCTGTTTTGCTTTAAAAAAAAAAAGTTCATTTGCTGGGAAATGTGGAGTATTTGTTTTCCAAACCATCAAAAGCATGCTCAGTTCCTCATTTAGGAAAATTTGGAAGTATTAGTTTTAGCCTTTCAACTTAATGACAGTTACTATCATTGTCTAATTTTCTTCTCTGTACTTAAAAGCCTTAAGAACATGCTAATAATTGATTTGACTACATGCTTTTTTTAGTGCCTCTGTGGTTCAAATGCTGTTCTTTTCTCAGACAGGAAGTAAGCTATAAAGTAAAGGAATCTAGCACCCTACTTGGCATGTATTTGGTAATCGGTAAATTACTTTCTCCCCCCAGCCCCCGTCACACACACATTTTAGCCCTGGTTTTAAATGTGTTAAGATATAAAAACGGTACCAAGAAGAATTTAAGAGCTCAGCTTCCATTTAAATCTTTAAACTTCTTTTTCTAAAAGAAAGATTCAAAATTAATACATGATGTTGTAGGCAGAATTCTTTTGTGGCTCCCAGGACTCCCACCCCCTGGAGTATATACCCTGTATTACCCTGTGTCCTTGAGTGTGATCAGACCTGTGAATTGGTTGGGTTACATTACATGCCAAAGGTGATGGTTGCATTGTGCCTGTTATTATATGATCTAAGATCCTTTAGCCGACTGGAGAGAGATTCCTGTTGGCTTGGAAGAAGTAAGCTGCTATGTTGTGGAGGGCCACATGGCTGGGACCTAAAAATTACTTCTGAGGGCTGAAAGCTATCCCTGCCAACAACCAGCAAGAAATCAGGGACCTCAGTTCCAGACAAGAAGAGACTGTGAGATAATGAATGAATAAGATTTTAAGGGGATACCCAAGCCTCAGGTGAGACCACATCCCGGACAACACCTTGACTTTACTGAGCCTTCCGAGACCCTGAGCAGAAGACTGGTTAAATCAGTCTCTGAGCCCCGAGCCACAGAAATTGTGAGAAAATAAACACATTGTTTTAAACTGCTAAATTGGTGGTCATTTGTTATACAATAACAGAAAATTAATATATTTAGAAAAATCTCTCTCTCTCTTTTGTGTGTGTGTGTATGTGTGTGTGAAAGTTGAATCATTATCTTAACATTGTAAATATCTATGTTCAGGACCAGCAGTGAAAAGATGAAGATTGAATGGGTGGTCTCATCAGTAAACAAAGGTTATTAGATGTGGTAGGCCGAATAATGGCCGCAACTGTGTCTACATTCTAATCTCCAGAAACTAATTATGTTCCTTTACATGGTAAAGGGACTTTGCTGATGTGGTTAAAGGTCTTGAGATGGTAAGATTACTCTGGATTATCTGGTTGGGTCTAATAAAATCACAAGGTTGGTCCAATATAATCACTTACCAAAGGGAGACAGAAGGGCCAGATGGAGGGAAGAAGATGTGATGATGCAATCAGAGGTATTTAAAGATGATACACTGCTGGCTTTGAGGATAGAGGAACTGGGCCGTGAGCCAAGGTGTGTAGGTAGCCAAGGTGTGTGGTAGGAAGCTGGAAAAGACAAGGAAACATTTTCTTCTAGAGCTCCACAAGGAATGCAGTCCTGCTGCCACCCTTGTTTTAGGACTTCTGACCTCCACAATTGTGCTGTTTTAAGCCAGGAAGTTTGCAGTAATTTGTTCGGCAATAGGAAAGTAATACACAAGGTATCTGAGAAATACTTCCTAGTGGGAGAAACCAAAACAGTGATTTATAGAACATACCCCTATCCAGGAGGAAGGACACCTCAAAGATAGAAACTTTCCCTAACAGGCCTTTAGAAACAAGTGTATGTGTACATCCATGAAAGAACAAAATGATACACATACATATAAACACTCAAAAAAAAATCTTAAAAATTGAAATATAATAGAATTTTAAAACTCAATATAAGGGTTGGTAGGTAGAGTTAAGGAAATTGCTCAGAAAGATTTAAAAAAAAATAGAAAACAAGAAAGAAAGCGTTAGAAAATTAAAGGAGCTAAAGCTGTAGGTCCAAAACCTGAAGAGTAGAACGTCCATTGAGAGGAAAAAAAAGAGGGAAAAAAATCATTAGGAAAATTTGCCAAAGTTGAAGGACATGAGTTTTCAGGTTGAAGGTGTTTACAAAATGGATAAACTCAATCTCATCCTAAAGCACATTATCATAAACTTTGATGGAAGCAATTAGAAAATCCTACAGGCCTCCAGAGAGATGGAGGGAGTGAAGAAAAGGAAAGATCAGTACAAAAAACAATGTATCCCTACAAAGGAATATTATCAGGAATAAGAATAGCTTTGATATTTTTAACAGCAAAAAGGGAAGGTAATAGCCAATGCCTTCCAAGTTTTGATGGAAAAGGAATTCTGACCCGGATTCTGTGCCTACCCAAGCTGTCATCTACATATTGTTGAGGTAATTTTACGGAACTGTCCCTTCTCACAGTACCCCTGAAGTATGTCTTCCATAACCTGAGGGAGCAAACCAAGAAAGAGGAAGACAGGATTCAGAAAAAGAACGAAAACAGGAGAAAATTGAAGAGAATACCTGGAATGATTGTTGGGGGACGTCCACGAAATGCCCCAAAGCACAATCCTTAGAACTCTTTTTTTTAAAATTTTTTTATTGTTTTGTTAATCACCATACATCGTTAGTTTTTGACGTAGTGTTCCATGATTCATTGTTTGTGCATAACACCCAGTGCTCCACGCAGAACGTGCCCTCCTTAATACCCATCACCAGGCTAACCCATCCCCCACCCCCCTCCCCTCTAGAACCCTCAGTTTGTTTTTCAGAGTCCATCGTCTCTCATGGTTGGTCTCCCTCTCCGATTTACTCCCCTTCATTCTTCCCCTCCTGCTATCTTCTTCTTCTTTTTTTTTCTTAACATATATTGCATTATTTGTTTCAGAGGTACAGATCTGTGATTCAACAGCTTAGAACTCTTTTCTGTCAACAAGTATTCAAGGTGAAATTTTCAATCTTTTTATTTTTTTATTTGAACAATTTCCATATAAAACACTGCACACATCTTAAGTGTAAATTTTCATAAGTTTTGATATAGACATATACCCATCACCAAAATCAAGATGCTGGATATATTTATCATTTCCAAAAGTTCCACGTTGCATCCTTGCAATCCTTTCCTCCTGTGTCTCCCCCCCCCACCCAAATAGCACCTTTGTTCCATTCCCAAACTGGTCTCCAGGCAACCATTTCCTGCTTTCTATCACTGTAGATATTTGCAAGTAGAAATTATATAAATGGGAAATTACAGTATGTACTCATCTTTTAATCTGCATAATTTTTTGACATTCATCCATATTTTAACATTTATTATCTGTTCAGTTTTTTATTTTTTTCATAAACCTTTTTTTATTATGTTACGTTAGTCACCATACAGTACATCATTAGTTTTGATGTAGTGTTCCATGATTCATTGTTTTTGTATAACACCCAGTGCTCCATGCAGTACGTGCCCTCCTTGATACCCATCACCGGGCTCACCCATGTCCCCACCCCCTCCCCTCTAAAACCCTCAGATTGTTTCCCAGAATCCATAGTCTCTCATGGTTCGTCTCTCCCTCCGATTACCCCCCTTCATTGTTCCCTTCCTTCTCCTAATGTCCTCCCTGCTATTCCTTATGTTCCACAAATGAGTGAAACCGTATGATAATTGACTTTCTCTGCTTGACTTATTTCACTTAGCATAATCTCCTCCACTCCCAACCATGTGGATGTGAAAGTTGGGTATTCATCCTTTCTGATGGCTGAGTAGTATTTCATTGTATATATGGACCGCATCTTCTTTATCCATTCATCTGTTCATGGGCATCTCGGCTCTTTCCACAGTTTGGCTATTGTGGACATTGCTGCTATGAACATCGGGGTGCGTATGGCCCTCCTTTTCACTACATCTGTGTCTTTGGGGTAAATACCCAGTAGTGCAATTGCTGGGTCATAGGGTAGCTCTATTTTTAACTTCTTGAGGAACCTCCATACTGTTTTCCAGAGTGGCTGTACCAGCTTGCATTCCCACCAACAGTGTAAGAGGGTTTCCCCTTTTTAATTTTTTTAAATTGTTTTATTGTTATGTCAATCACCATACATTACATCACTAGTTTTTGATGTAGTGTTCCATGATTCATTGTTTGTGCATAACACCCAGTGCTCCACACAGAATGTGCCCTCTTTAATACCCATCACAAGGCTAACCCATCCCCCTACCCCCCTCCCCTCTAGAACCCTCAGTTTGTTGTTCAGAGTCCATCGTCTCTCATGGTTCGTCTCCCCCTCCGATTTACTCCCCTTCATTCTTTCCCTCCTGCTATCTTCTTCTTCTTCTTTTTTTCTTAACATATATTGCATTATTTGTTTCAGAAGTACAGATCTGTGATTCAACAGTCTTGCACAATTCACAGCGCTCACCATAGCACATACCCTCCCCAATGTCTATCACCCAGCCACCCCATCCCTCCTACCCCCCCCAGCACTCCAGCAACCCTCAGTTTGTTTCCTGAGATTAAGAATTCCTCATATCAGTGAGGTCATATGATACATGTCTTTCTCTGATTGACTTATTTCGCTCAGCATAACACCCTCCAGTTCCATCCACGTCGTTGCAAATGGCAAGACCTCATTCCTTTTGATGGCTGCATAATATTCCATTGTGTATATATACCACCTCTTCTTTATCCATTCATCTGTCGATGGACATCTTGGCTCTTTCCACAGTTTAGCTATTGTGGACATTGCTGCTATAAACATTGGGGTGCACGTACCCCTTCGGATCCCTACATTTGTATCTTTGGGGTAAATACCCAGTAGTGCAATTGCTGGATCGTATGGTAGCTCTACTTCCAACTGTTTAAGGAACCTCCATACTGTTTTCCAGAGTGGTTGCACCAGCTTGCATTCCCACCAACAGTGTGGGAGGGTTCCCCTTTCTCCGCATCCCCGCCAACATCTGTCGTTTCCTGACTTGTTAATTTTAGCCATACTGATTGCTGTGAGGTGGTATCTCATTGAAGTTTTGATTTGGATTTCCCTGATGCCGAGCGAAGTTGAGCACTTTTTCATGTGTTTGTTGGCCATTTGGATGTCTTCTTTGGAAAAATGTCTGTTCATGTCGTCTGCCCATTTTTTTTTCCCTTTTATTTTTTTAAATTTTTTATTGTTATGTTAATCACCATATATTACATCATTTGTTTTGGTGTAGTGTTCCATGATTTTTTGTTTGTTCATAACACCCAGTGCTACACGCAGAATGTGCCCTCTTTAATACCCATCACCAGGCTAACCCATTCCCCTACGCTCCTCCCCTCTAGAACCCTCAGTTTGGTTTTCAGAGTCCATCATCTCTCCTGGTTCGTCTCCCCCTCTGACTTACTCCCCTTCATTCTTCCTCTCCTGCTATCTTCTTCTTTTTCTTTTTTCTTAAAATATGTTGCGTTATTTGTTTCAGAAGTACAGATCTGTGATTCAACAGTCTTGCACAATTCACAGCGCTCACCGTAGCACATACGCTCCCCAATGTCTATCACCCAGCCACCCCATCCCTCCCACCCCCAACCACTCCAGTAACACTCAGTTTGTTCATGAGATTAAGAATTCCTCATATCAGTGAGGTCATATGATACATGTCTTTCTCTGATTGACTTATTTCACTCAGCATAACACCCTCCAGTTCCATCCACGTCGTTGCAAATGGCAAGATCTCATTCCTTTTGATGGCTGCGTAATATTCCATTGTGTATATATACCACCTCTTCTTTATCCATTCATCTGTCGATGGACATCTTGGCTCTTTCCACAGTTTGGCTATTGTGGACATTGCTGCTATAAACATTGGGGTGCACGTACCCTTCGGGTCCCTACATTTGTACCTTTGGGGTAAATACCCAGTAGTTCAATTGCTGGATCGAATGGTAGCTCTAGTTTCAACTGTTTGAGGAACCTCCATACTGTTTTCCAGAGGGGTTGCACCAGCTTGCATTCCCACCAACAGTGTGGGAGGGTTCCCCTTTCTCCACATCCCCGCCAACATCTGTCATTCCCTGACTTGTTAATTTTAGCCATTCTGACTGGTGTGAGGTGGTATCTCATTGAGGTTTTGATTTGGATTTCCCTGATGCCGAGCGATGTTGAGCACTTTTTCATGTGCCTGTTGGCCATTTGGATGTCTTCTTTGGAAAAATGTCTGTTCATGTCTTCTGCCCATTTCTTGATTGGATTATTTGTTCTTTGGGTGTTGAGTTTGATAAGTTCTTTATAGATTTTGGATACTAGCCCTTTATCTGATATGTCATTTGCAAATATTTTCTCCCATTCTGTCGGTTGTCTTTTGGTTTTGTGGACTGTTTCTTTTGCTGTGCAAAAGCTTTTTATCTTGATGAAATCCCAATAGTTCATTTTGCCCTGGCTTCCCGTGCCTTTGGTGATGTTTCTAGGAAGAAGTTGCTGCGGCTGAGGTCAAAGAGGTTGCTACCTGTGTTCTCCTTTAGGATTTTGACGGACTCCTGTCTCACGTTTAGGTCTTTCAACCATTTGGAATCTATTTTTGTGTGTGGTGTAAGGAAATGGTCCAGTTTCATTCTTCTGCATGTGGCTGTCCAATTTTCCCAACACCATTTGTTGAAGAGACTGTCTTTTTTCCATTGGACATTCTTTCCTGCTTTGTCAAAGATTAGTTGACCATAGAGTTGAGGGTCCATTTCTGGGCTCTCGATTCTGTTCCATTGATCTATGAGTCTGTCTTTGTGCCAATACCATACTGTCTTGATGATGACAGCTTTGTAATAGAGCTGGAAGTCCGGAATTGTGATGCCACCAGCTTTGCTTTTCTTTTTCAATATTCCTCTGGCTATTCGGGGTCTCTTCTGGTTCCATACAAATTTTAGGATTATTTGTTCCATTTCTTTGAAAAAAGTGGTTGGTATTTTGATGGGGATTGCATTGAATGTGTAGATTGCTCTAGGTAGCATTGACATCTTCACAATGTTTGTTCTTCCAATCCACGAGCATGGAACGTTTTTCCATTTCTTTGTGTCTTCCTCAATTTCTTTCATGAGTCTTTTATAGTTTTCTGAGTACAGATCCTTTGCCTCTTTGGTTAAATTTATTCCTAGGTATCTTCTGGTTTTGGGTGCAATTGTAAATGGGATCGACTCCTTGATTTGTCTCTCTTCTGTCTTGTTGTTAGTGTATAGGAATGCCACTGATTTCTTTGCATTGATTTTATATCCTGCCACTTGACTGAATTCCTGTATGAGTTCTAGCAGTTTTGGGGTGGAGTCTTTTGGGTTTTCCACATAAAGTATCATATCATCTGCAAAGAATGAGAGTTTGACTTCCTCTTTGCCGATTTGGATGCCTTTGATTTCTTTTTGTTGTCTGATTGCTGTGGCTAGGACTTCTAGTACTATGTTGAATAGCAGTGGTGATAGTGGACATCCATCCCTGCCGCGTTCCTGACCTTAGGGGGAAAGCTCTCAGCTTTTCCCCATTGAGAATGATATTCGCTGTAGGTTTTTCGTAGATGGCTTTTATGATATTGAGGTATGTACCCTCTATCCCTATACTCTGAAGAGTTTTGATCAAGAAAGGATGCTGTACTTTGTCAAATGCTTTTTCTGCATCTATTGAGAGGATCATATGATTCTTGTTCTTTCTTTTGTTAATGTATTGTATCACGTTGATTGATTTGCGGATGTTGAACCAGCCTTGCAGCCCAGGGATAAATCCCACTTGGTCGTGGTGAATAATCCTTTTAATGTACTGTTGGATCCTATTGGCTAGTATTTTGGTGAGAATTTTTGCATCCATGTTCATCAAGGATATTGGTCTGTAATTCTCCTTTTGGATGGGGTCTTTGTCTGGTTTTGGGATCAAGGTAATGGTGGCCTCATAAAATGAATTTGGAAGTTTTCCTTCCATTTCTATTTTTTGGAACAGTTTCAGGAGAATAGGTATTAATTCTTCTTTAAATGTCTGGTAGAATTCCCCTGGGAAGCCATCTGGCCCTGGGCTTTTGTTTGTTGGGAGATTTTTGATGACTGCTTCCATTTCCTTAGTGGTTATAGGTCTGTTCAGGTTTTCTATTTCTTCCTGGTTCAGTTTTGGTAGTTTGATACATCTCTAGGAATGCACCCATTTCTTCCAGGTTATCTAATTTGCTGGCATAGAGTTGCTCATAATATGTTCTTATAATTGTTTGTATTTCTTTGGTGTTGGTTGTGATCTCTCCTCTTTCGTTCATGATTTTGTGGATTTGGGTCATTTCTCTTTTCTTTTTGATCAGTCTGGCCAGGGGTTTATCAATCTTGTTAATTCTTTCAACGAACCAGCTCCTAGTTTCGTTGATCTGTTCTAGTGTTCTTTTGGTTTCTATTTCATTGATTTCTGCTCTGATCTTTATGATTTCTCTTCTCCTGCTGGGTTTAGGCTTTATTTCCTGTTTTTTCTCTAGCTCCTTTAGGTGTAGGGTTAAGTTGTGTATTTGAGACCTTTCTTGTTTCTTGAGAAAGGCTTGTATTGCTATATCCTTTCCTCTCAGGACTGCCTTTGCTGTATCCGAAAGATTTTGGACAGTTGCGTTTTCATTTTCATTGGTTTCCATGAATTTTTTTAATTCTTCTTTAATTTCCTGGTTGGCCCATTCATTCTTTAGTAGGATGCTCTTTAGCCTCCATGTATTTGAGTTCTTTCCGACTTTCCTCTTGTGATTGAGTTCTAGTTTCAAAGCATTGTGGTCTGAAAATATGCAGGGAATGATCCCAATCTTTTGGTAGCGGTTGAGACCTGATTTGTGACTTAGGATGTGATCAATTCTGGAGAATGTTCCATGGGCACTAGAGAAGAATGTGTATTCCGTTGCTTTGGGATGGAATGTTCTGAGTATGTCTGTGAAGTCCATTTGGTCCAGTGTGTCATTTAAAGTCTTTATTTCCTTGTTGATCTTTTGCTTAGATGATCTGTCCATTTCAGTCAGGGGTTGTCAAAGTCCCCCACTATTATTGTATTGTTGTCAATGTGTTTCTTTGCTTTTGTTATTAATTGCCTTATATAATTGGCTGCTCCCACTAGTATTCCATGTTATGAACTATTTGGGTCATTTCCAGTTTGGGACTATTATAAATAAAGCTGCTATGAACATTCCATGTACAAGTCTTTATTTGAATGCATGCTTTCTTTTCTCTTGAGCAAATACCTAAGAATAGAGTTGCTGAGTCATATGGTCAATATCTATTTGGCTTTGTAAAAAACTGACAAATTATTTTCTGAAGCAGTTGTATATTCCTTTCTCATATGTGTTGGCTCCACTTCTTCCTCATCCCCACCAACATTTAATATAGTCAGGCTTTCTAATTTTAGCCACTCTAATGGTGTTTTGGTCACCTGTACTGGTAGGATGGACCCCCAGCTAAAGTTTGGTTTGGATTTCATGATTGATGGTGTCACACACAGACAGACCAAGGAGGTAGGAAAAGGTTTATCACATAATAAGACTTTTCTGAGGAGACCAGGGCAGGCTTCCTAAGCTGCTTTAAAATTAGCTTGAGAGAGCAAAAAAAGGAGAGTGGCTTGGGGTTTTAGTGCATGTTAAAGGGTGGGGTTGGGGTGAACGTTTCTCTAGGTGGGCTGTGGCTGTGTGGTTTAAACTTCCTGCTGGCACTAATTCTGGGAACACCTGTTTTGTTTGGGTTTTTGTCTTTAAATTCACTTTCCCAGTTGTGGGGCAGAAAGGGAAGAGGAAAGGATGGGCTTGAAAGCTCTTAGCAATCAAACATCAAAATTGGAGTCAGGTGTTTTATTACAAATGATCATGCAATGATATTTTGGTGCTAGTTTGTATTTTCCTAGTAACTAATGATGTTTAACTTGAGCTTACATTCCATATTTATAGTTAAAAAAACATTGGTGAGCCATTTGAATTTACAATTAGGTTTTATGCTTGAAGTTGCACCCCTGGTGAAGTTCCTTTAATACAACCTCTTTATTTTCTTCTTTTTAAACAGTTTTTTTCTTTACAACTCGTTTTATTCCCCCCTTCAGCTTTATTGAGATATATTTGACAAATAGAAATTGTATATATTTAAGGTGTGCAATTTGATGTTTTGATAAGCATGTACATTGCAAAATAATCACCACAATCAAGCTAGTTAACATATCCATCCCCTCACATAGTTACTATTTCCTGCCTCCCTCCCTCCCTTCTTTTCTTCTTTCCTTCCTTCTTGTCCTTCCTTCCTTTCCATTCTTCCTTCCTTTTTTGTGGTGAGGATATTTAAGATCTACTCTTTTAGCAGATTTCAAGTATACTGTTCAGTATTAATTATAGTCGCTTTGAAGATATATCTTCAAAACTTACTGATCTTGCATAACCAAAACTTTGCACCCCTTGAACATCTCCCCATTTTCACCTCCCTCCAGCTCTTGAGAACCACCATTCTACTCTCTGCTTCTATGAGTTGGACTATATTAGATTTCACATATACATGAGATCATGCAGTATTTGTCTTTCTTTGAATATATATCCAGAAGTGGGATTGCTGGATCATATGGTAATTCTATTTAATTTTTTGAGGACTCTCCATACTGTTTTACATAATGGCTGTATGAGTTTATATTCCCATCAGTGTACAAGGGATTCTCTTTCTCCACGTCATCTCCAACACTTATTATGTTTTGTTTTTGTTAACAGCCATTCTAACAGGTGTGAGATATCTCACTGTGGTTTTGACTTGCATTTCTCTGATGATTATTGATGTTGAGCACCTCTTTATATACCTATTGACTATTTGTATGTCTTCTTTTGAGAAATGCCTATTCAGGTCCTTTGCCCTTTTTAATTTTGCTATTGAATTTTATGAGTTCTTATAAAATTCGGACATTAACTCCTTATTGGATATATGGTAGGCATATACTGTCTCCCATTCCGTAGGTTGCCTTTCACTTTGTTGATTGTTTCCTATTCTGTACAGAAGATATTTAATTTGATGTAATCCCACTTGTCTCTTTTTGCTTTTGTTTCCTTTGCTTTTGGTGTCATATCCAAAAAAACCATTGCCAGACCAAAGTCAGGAAGCTTTTCCCCTATGTTTTATTCTGGTTTTTTGGCTTCAGGTCTTACATTTAAATCTTTAATCCATTTTGATTTCATTTCTTGTGTATGGTGTGATATAAGGAACCACTTCCATCCTTCTGCATGTGGATATCCAGTTTTCCCAGCACTGTTTATTGAAATAACTATCCTTTCCCCGTTGTGTGTTTTTGGCACACTTACTGAAGATCAGTTGACCATATGTGTGGATTACAAATGATCATGCAATGATATTTTGGTGCTAGTTTGTATTTTCCTAGTAACTAGGAATTGATTTCTGGGCTCTCTATTCTGTTCCATTGGTCTGTTTTCTTGTTTTCATGCCAGTGCAATACTGTTTTGATCACGGTAGCTTTGTAATATATTTTGAAATCTGGAAGTGGGGGGACACAACAACATTGTTGTTGTTGCTGTTATTGTTTTGTTTTGTTTTCCTCCAAGATTGCTTTGGCTATCCAAGGTCTTTTGTGGTTTCATATGAATTTTAGGATTTTTTTTTTCTACTTCTGTAAAGAGTGGCATTGGCATTTTGGTAGGAATTCATTGAGTCTTTAGATCACTTTGTGTACTATGGACATTTTAATAGTATTCTTTCAATCCAAGAACATAGGATGTCTTTCCATTTATCTGTGTCTTCTTTAATTTTCTTCATCAGTGTTTTATAATTTTCAGTGTACAAGTCTCTCACCTCTAAGTTTATTTCTAAGTATTTTATTATTTGTGTTGCTATTGTAATGAGATTTTCTTAATTTTCTTTTCAGACAATTCATTTTTTGTATATAGAAATGTGACTGATTTCGGTATGCTGATTTTGTAGTCCACAACTTTACTGAATTGCTTTATTCGTTCTAACAGTTTTTGTTGTTATTTTTTAAAAAGATTTTACTTATTTTTAGAGGAAGAGAGAGCAAGCGATAGTGGGGGGAGGGGCAGAGGGAGAGAGAATCTCAAGTAGACTCTGCACTGAGTGCGGATCCAAGGCAGGGCTTAATCTAACTCACCTGAGATCATGACCTGAGCTGAAACCTGGAGTCAGATGCTTAACTGACTGAGCCACCCAGGAGCTCCTGTTATTGTTATTATTGTTGTCTTTAGGGTTTCCTACATCTATGATTGTGTCATCTGCAAACATAATTTTACTTCTTTTTAGATTCAGATAACTTTTCTTTCTTTTTCTTGTCTAATTGTTCTGTCTAGGACTTTCAGTGCTATGAAGTAGTAAGAGGGGATATCTTAGAGGAAGAGTTTTCCGTTTTTCCACATTGATTATATTCACTGTGGGATTTTCATATATGTCTTTATTGTGTTCAGGTAAATTCCTTATATACCTATTTTGTTGAGAGTTTTTATCATGAATGGATGTTGAATTTTGTCAAATACTTTGTCTGTTGAGATGATCGTATAGCCTTTTTCTTTCATTCTATTAATGTGGTATATCCCATTGATTGATTGCATACATTGAATCAATCTTGAATCCCAGGCATAAATCCCGTTTGGTCATCGTATATGGTCCTTTTAATGTACTACTGAATTTCGTTTGCTAGTATTTTATTAAGGATTTTTGCATCTGTGTTCATCAGGGATATTGGCCTCTAGTTTTCTTGTGATTTTTTTGTTTGACTTTTGTGTCAGGTTGATGGGGCCTTATAAAATGAGTTGGGTGTTCTCTCTTTCTATATTTTGGAAGAATTGAAGAAGGATTGGTATTAATTCTTTGAATATCTGGTAGAATTCACATGTGCAACCATCTGGTCCTAGGCTTTTCTTTTTGGGGAGGTTTTTTGATTACTGATTCAATTTCCTTATTTGTTATTGGTCTTCTCAGACTTTCTTATTTCTTCTTGGTTCTTGTTTCATTTTTGATAGGTCGTATGTGTCTAGGAATATATCCATCTCTTCTAGAATATCTAATTGGTTGGCATATAATTGTTTATAATAGTCCTTTATGATCATTTCCCCCCCGCCCCGAGGCATCTATTATAATGTCTCCTCTTTCTTTTCTGATTTTATTTGCGCCTTCTCTCTTTTTTAACCTACATGGCTAAAAGATCGTTGAGTTTATTTTTTCAAAAAACGAATTCTTATTTCTGTTATTTTTTTCTATTGTTTTTCCATTCTCTTTTATTTCTGCTCTACTGTTTATGATTTCCTTCTTTCTTCTAATTTTGGGCTTAGTTGTTTTTTTCTAGTTCCTTGAGGTATAGGGTTAGATTATTTATTCAAGATATTTCTTTTTTAATGTAGGCATTTATTGTTATATAACATCCTCTTAATACTGCATTTGATGCACACCCCATATTTTGGTATGTTGTGCTTTAATTTGCATCGATCTTGAGATATATTTAAAATTCCTTTTTGATTTCCTCTTTGACCTAATGGTTGTTTGACAGTATGTTGTTTAGTGTCCACACATTTTAAAATTTTCCTATTTTCTTTATTTCTAGTTTTATTAAATTGTGGTCAGAAAATATACTTGGAATGATGTTGATGTTCTTAAATTTGTTAAAACTTGTTTTGTGACCTAATGTGTGATCTGTCCTGGAGAATGTTCTTTGTGCACTTGAGAAGTCTGTGTGTTCTGCTGGTTTGGGGTAGAAGGTTCTATATATGTCTCTTAGGTCTATTTGGTCTATAATGTTATTCAAATCAACTGTTTAATAATTAATTTTCTGTAGGGATGTTCTCTTCATTATTGAAAGTAGGTGATTTTGTTGCCTACTGTTACTGTGTGCTGTTCATTTCTCCCTTCAGATCTATCAATATTTGCTTTATGTATTTAGGAGCTCTGATGTTGTGTGTGTGTGTGTGTGTGTGTGTGTGTGTGTGTGTATTTGTTATATCTTCTTATTGAATTGACCCTTTTGCCCCTAGAGACAGTTTTTGACTGTCTATTTTGTCTAATATAAGTATAGCAACCCCTGCTTTCTTTTGGTTACCAGTTGCATAGGATATCTTAAGCCACCTCTTTACTCTTAGCTTATATGTGTCCTTAAATCTGAAATGAGTCTCTGATAGCATAGCACTGGATCTTTTTTTGTTTATTTGTTTGTTTTTTATCCATTGTCTTCTGGTTGAAGATTTTAATCTATTTACATTCAAAGGAATTTTTGTTAGGTAGAAACTTACTATTGCCATTTTATTAATTGTTTTCTGTCTGTTTTAGAGAGGTTTTGTTCTTCTCTTCCTCTCTTACTAGCTTCCTTTGTTGTTTGATGATATTTTTTGTGTGGTGATTTGCTTTGATTCTTTTCTCTGTATCTTTTGGGTATATATTATAGGTTTTTTTCTTAGTGGTTACCTCAAGATTTGCATAAAAATCTTGTCATTATAACCACCTATTTTAATTTTTGTAGAAAAACACTACATTTTTTACTCTTTTCCCAACACATTTTGTGTTCTTCTACTCAGAGATTCCTTCTTTTTATATTGTGTATTCATTAATATATTTTTATCCTTTAATTTTTATATTTGGGTTAAAAGTAATTTACATACTATCATTACACAATTACAGTATTCTGTGTTTGTTCATATAATTACCTTACCAGTGAGATTTATGCTTTCATATGTTTTTGCATTGCTCTTTAGTGTGTTTTCACTTCAATTTGAAGACCTCTCTTAAGCATTTCTTGTAAGGCAGGTCTAATGGTGACAAACTTCCTCAGTTTTGTTGGTTTGGGCAAGACTTTACCTCTTCTTCATTTTTATTTTTATTTTATTTATTTATTTATTTATTTATTTTTAAGATTTTATTTATTCATTTACGAGAAAGACAGAGAGAGCACAAGCAGGGGGAGAGGCAGAGGGAGAGGGAGAAGCAGACTCCCTGCTGAGCAGGGAGCCCGATGCAGGACTCGATCCCAGGACCCTGGGACCACGACCTGAGCCGAAGGCAGACGCCCAACCATCTGAGCCACCCAGGCGCCCTTCTTCTTCATTTTTAAAAGATGGCTTTGCCAAGTACTCTGAATATATCTTCCTCCCCTCTCCTGGCCTGCAAAATTTCTGTTGAGAGACCTGCTGATAGTCTTATGGGGGCAGGGGTCCCTTATATGTGATGAGCCATTTCTTTTCTTGCTGATTTTAACATTCTCTTTGTCTTTGACTTTTGACAATGTAATTACAATATGTTTCATTACAGACCTCTTTGTGTTCAACCTACTTGGCATCTTTTGGGCTTATTAAATCTGGATGTATGCTTTCTTCCCCAGATTTGGGACTTTTTTTGGGGGGGGTCATTATTTCTATAATAAGCAGCTGCCCTTTTTCTCCCTTCTCATTGTGGGACTCCCATAATTTGTATATTGTGTTTGTTACTAATGTCTGATAAATCCTATAGGCTTTCTTCCCTCTTTTAATTTTTTTTTCTCCTCTGACTGGATAATTTCAAATATATCCTTGAGTTCACTGATTCTCTCTTCTGTTTGATTCACTCTGCTGTTGAAGAGTTCTATTGCATTTTTGTTTCATTCATCTCTAGAATTTTTGTTTAGTTCCTTTTTAGGACTTCTCTCTCTTTGCTGAACTTATTTTGTTCATGTATTGTTTTCCTGATTTCATTCAGTTGTCTTTCCATGTACCCTTGTAGCTCACTGAGCTTCTTTAAATCAATTTTTTGAATTCTTAGTCAGGCAATCTATTTCTCTAGGGTCAATTACTGGAAATTTATTGTGTTCATTTGGTGACATCATGTTTCCTTTTAATGTCTTTTCATGTTTCTGTAGCCTTGTGTTGGTGTCTCTACTTTTGAAGTAACAGTCACCTCTTTCAGACTTTACGGACTGACTTTGGTAGGAAAAAGACCCCCTGCAAGTGAGCATGAGGGACTTGGCTAGGTGGTGTGCATGACAGTGGGTCAGTACTGGGTCCAGTATTAGGTCTGAAGACACTGCTTCCAGGAGTGCATGAGGGCACCAGTCCTGGAGGTGGGGGGTGAGGGGGAAGTTGTCTGTTTCAGGGGTAAGTGCAGTATTTCCAGGTCCATAGTGTGTGTATGAAGCACCAGAGCTGAGGTATGGGATATAACATCTCTGACCCTGGGGATGCATAGCAGTGTCTCTGGCCCTGGGTTCAGGAGTGCAGTAGTGGTTCTGGCTCTGGGTAGCTCTGTCAGCTGGGATCAGCATCAGTAAAGACTGAGGGATTATTTGACAATGAAGATTTCAGACCGGTATAGCAACATCAAGAGCTGCCAGGGTCCTCAGTGGCTAAGGCTGCTTGAGTTCTCCTGTTCTCCCTTTCTCCTGCAGAGGAAAGTCATGGCTGAGGCAATCTCTTGGTGCCAAGTTATACTGGCTTGGGGGATGAAGTGGCCAGGTAAAATTCCTTTACACTTTACTATGCAGCCAACCTGTGTTTTTGTGTTTCACTGGGTTACTGCAGCTTCTTAATTGTACTCCAGATCCCTCCCAGATCTTCATTAATCTGTGAGTAGTTGTTAAATGACTGTTTGTGTGAGGAGTTTGGGTTGGACCTCCTAGTCCACCATGTTGCTGATATCCTAGTTCTATCTTCTTTATTCTTATTATTATGTAAATTATACTTAGTTTATCTTTATATCTGTTTTATTTTTATATATATATTCTTTATTAAAGTGTTTGGCCAAATATTTTACAATTAAAAAATTAAGTTCTTTACATTTTAAAAAGTTGGGGTATAATTGACCTATAATATGTGAGTTTCAAGTGTACCACACAATGATTTGATATTTGTGTATATTGCAAAATGACTGCTACAGTAAGTCTAGTCAACATCTGTCACCAAACATACTTACAATTTTTTTTCTGTGATGAGAACTTTTAAGATATACTCTTAGCAACCTTCAACCTTTTGTTTTCATATTATTGAGTTTTAAGTATTTTATTTTTGGGTTCTGGATAGTCCTTTATCAGATACATGAGCTTCTGATATTTTCTCCCATTCTGTACCTTATGTTTGCATTATTTTAACAGTATCTTTTTAAATGTTACATTAGCTTTAGGTGTACAACGTAGTGAATCGACAACTCTATATGTTGTGCTATGTTCACCACAAATGTAGTTACCATCTGCCCTGTCACCCTACAGTGTTATTACATTACCACTGACTATATTCCCTATGCTGTACATTTTATCTCCATGAGGTATGTCCCATTCCCATTCATCCATTTTGCCCATCTCTCCACTGCCCTCCTCCCTGGCAACCACCAATTTTTCTCTGTCCTTATGGATCTGTTTCTGTTTTGTTTGTTTTGTTTTTTAGATTCAACATATAAGTGAAATCATATGGTATTTGTCTTTCTCTGTCTCACTTATTTCACTTAGTATAATACCCTCTAGGTCCATCCATGTTCTTGCAAATGGCAAGATCCCATTCTTTTTTTGGGGGGGGGGGTTGTTTTCATTGGAAAGCTTATTATAATATCCAAAATGTCTTCTGATTCACTAATCAAATAAAGTAATTGTATTCCATAACCAGTTTGCTCTTAGTTTTTATTATACAGTAGTTGAGTAGTTAAGAATGTTCACTCGATGATGACTGAAAATAGGAACAGATTCATAGCTTATTAATGTAGATGAACTCTTAAGGTCTTCTGGTGCAGTACCTTCACCATAGATAAGGAAACAGGTAAACCTCAAATCAGTTTAAAATAATAATGAAACCAAGGCAGAACCATTTGGATTAAAATGTTTATTTCACTCACTAAAAACTTCCTGACAAACTACTGTATGAAGATTTCTAGCTTACATCTGAATTCCCCAAAACATTTTTTAAATTTTCTTTTATTATGTTATGTTAATCACCATACATTACATCATTAGTTTTTGATGTAGTGTTCCATGATTCATTGTTTGCGTATAACACCCAGTGCTCCATTCAATACGTGCCCTCTTTAATACCCATCACTAGGCTAACCCATCCCCCCAACCCCCTCCCCTCTAGAACCCTCAGTGTGTTTCTCAGAGTCCATAGTCTCTCATGGTTCTTCTCCCCCTCCGACTTCCTCCCTTCATTTTTCCCTTCCTACTATCTTTTTTTTTTTAACATATAATGTATTATTTTTTTCAGAGGTACAGGTTTGTGATTCATCAGTGTTACACAATTCACAGCGCTCACCATAGCACATACCCTCCCCAATGTCTACCACCCAGCCACCCCAGCCACCCCATCCCTCCCAACCCCCACCACTCCAGCAACCCTCAGTTTGTTTCCTGAGATGAAGAATCCCATTCTTTTTTATGGCTAATATCCATTGTGTGTGTGTGTGTGTGTGTGTGTGTGTGTGTGTACACACATACCACATCTTTTCAATCTATTTGTCTATTGATGGACACTGGGGTTGCTTCCATATCTTGGCTATTGTCAGTAATGGAGTGCATATATCTTTTTGAGTTAGTGGTTTTGTTTTCTTTGGGTAAATATCCAGTAGAGGAATCACTGGATCATATGATATTTCTAATTTTTGAGGAAACTCCATACTATTTTCTATAGTGGTTGAACCAGTTTATAATCCTACTAACAGTGCACAAGGGTTTTCTTTTCTCCACATCTTTACCAACACTTGTTATCTCGTGTCTTCTTGATGATAGCTATATTTAGAGGTGTGAGGTGAGCTTATTGTGGTTTTGATTTGCATTTCCCTAATGATTAGTGATGTTGAGCATTTTTCAGGTATATGTTGGCCATTTGGATGTCTTCTTTGGAAAAATGTTTATTTAGTTCCTTCCCCCATTTTTTAATTGGATTTTTTAATATTTTTGTTATTGAAATATAAGATTTCTTTATGAATTTTGGATATTAACCCTTTATCTGATACATGGTTTGCAAATATTTTCTTCTGTTTTGTAGGTTACCTTTTCATTTTATCCATTGTCTCTTTTGCAGTGCAGAAACTTTTAAATTTGATACAATCCCACTTCATTAATTTTTTTCTGTCCCTGTTGCCTGTCTTCTTTGTTTCTCATCCAAAAAATCATTACCAAGACCAGTGTCAAGGATCTTCTTCCTCATGTTTTCTTCTAGAGGTTTAGTTTCAAGTCTTATGTTTAAGTCTTTGATTCATTTTGAGTTAATTTTTGTGAATGGTGATGGTGGGAGTCTAATTTCATTTTTCTGTATGTGGTTTTCCAGGTTTCCCAGCACCATTTGTTGAAGAGGCTATCTTTTCTTCATTAGTGTACTTGATTCCCTTATCAATATTAGTTGACTGTCTATGTAGGGGTTTAATTCTGAGGTCTCTATTTGGTTCCACTGGTCTGTCTGTTTTTATGCCAGAACCATAATGTTTTAATTATTATAGCTTTGTAGTACAGTTTGAAAGCAGGAAGTGTGATGTTCCAGGTGGGTTTTTTTTTTTTTTTTCTTCTTCTTCTTATGATTGTTTTTGCTCTTTGGGGTCTTTTGTGGTTCCATATGAATTTTAGGATTTTTTTTCTCTGTGAACATTGCCATTGGGATTTTTATAGGGATTGTACTGAATCTGTAGTTGGCTCTGGCTGGCCTGGACATTTTAACAATATTAATTTTTCCAGTCCATGAACACATGATGTCCTTGCATTTGTTTTGTCTTCTTCAGTTTCTTCAGTAAAGTGTTACAGTTTTCATTCTACAGATACTTCACTCCCCTGGTTAAATTTAGTCCTAGGTATTTTATTGTTTTGATTCTTTTGTTCATGGAATATCTTTTTCTATTTTTTCACTTTGAGTCTAAATGCATCCTTAATTCTGAAGTGGGTCTCTTACAGTTAGTAGTTTATAGTTGGGTCTTGCTTTCTTTAAATACATCCAGTCACTTTGTGTCTTTTGATTAGTGAATTCAATCCATTTACATTTAGAGTAATTACTGATATATAAGCACTTACTAATGCCATTTTATTAACTACTTTCTGAGTGTTTTATATTTCCATTGTTTCTTTTTCTTTGTTTCTGCCCACTTTTGTCAATTGGTTTTCATGGTGGTATACTGTTTCCCCTTTCTTTGTCTTTTGTGAATCTACTCTAAGTTTTTGTTTTGTGGTTACCATGGAATTTACATAAAGCATCTTATAGAAAAGACTGATAACATTTTAGACTGATAACAACTTATCTTCAGTCACCTATAAAGGCTTCAGCCTTTTACTCTTTGTGTTTGTATTAATGATGTCACAATTTACCTCTTCTTATGTTGTGTTTTTGTTAATAATTTATAGTAGCTATAGTTAATTTTACTACTATTTTATTTTAATATTTGAACTATAGTTGAGTGGGTAATACACTATCCTAATAAAGAGTTACATTTTTCTAAGTCTGACTGTATATTTTTCACCTTTACCTGTGTGTTGTGTACTTTCATATGTTTTCTCTGTGTTGTTGCAAATAGCAAGATTTCATTCTTTTTTTATGGCTGAGTAATATTCCATTGTGTATATATACCACATCTTTACTATTCATCTATGGATGGACACGTGGGTTGCTTCTATAATTTGCTATTGTAAATAACGTTACAATAATCATAGGGGTGCATATATCTTTTTGAATTAGTGTTTCTGTATTCTTTGGGTAAATACCCCATAGTGAAATTGCTGGATCATGTGGCATTTCTGTTTTTAATTATTTGAGGAATCTTCATACTGTTTTCCAGAGTGGCTGTACCAGTTTGCACTTCCAACAACAGTGCACAAGTGTTCCTTTTTCTCCACATCCTCTCCAGTGCTTGTTGTTTCTTGTGTTTTAGATTTTAGCCATTCTGACAGGTATGAGGTGATATCTCATTGTGGTTGTGATTTGCATTTCCCTGATGATGAGGGATGTCGAACATCTTTTCATGTGTCTGTTGGCCATTTGGATTTCTTCTTTTTTTTTTTTTTTAAGATTTTATTTATTTATTCATGAGAGACAGAGAGAGAGAGAGGCAGAGGGAGAAGCAGGCTCCCAAGGAGCAGGGAGCCCGATGCGGGACTCGATCCCAGGACCCTGGGATCATGACCTGAGCCGAAGGCAGACGCTTAACCATCTGAGCCACCCAGGCACCCTGGATTTCTTCTTTGGAGAAATGTCTGTTCATGTCTTCTGCCCATTTTTAAATGCAATTATTTGTTTTATTTTTGGTGTAGAGTTTTATAAATTCTTTATGTATTTGGATACTAACCCCCCTTTATCAGATATGACATTTGCAAATATTTTCTCCCATTAAGTAGGTTGTCTTTTAGTTTTAATGATTGTTTCCTTTGTTATGCAGAAGCTTTTTATTTTGATGTAGTCCCAATAGTTTATTTTTACTTTTTCCCCCCCCTTGCCTCAGGAAAACATATCTAGAAAAATGTTGCTACAGCTGGTGTCAGAGAAATTACTGTCTGTGCCCTCTTCTAGGATTTTTATGTTTTCAGGTCTCACATTTAGGTATTTAATCAATTTTGGGTTAATTTTTGTGTATGGTGTTAGAAAGGGTCCAGTTTTGTTCTTTTTTTAAATTTAATTTAATTTAATTTAATTTTTTTAAAGATTTTTTATTTATTCGCGAGAGAGAAAATGAGAGACAGAGAGCATGAGAGGGAGGAGGGTCAGAGGGAGAAGCAGACTCCCTGCCAAGCAGGGAGTCCGATGTAGGACTCGATCCCTGGACTCCAGGGTCATGACCTGAGCTGAAGGCAGTTGCTTAACCAACTGAGCCACCCAGGCGCCCTCCAGTTTTGTTCTATTGCATGTCGCTGTCCAGTTCTCCAACACCATTTGTTGAAGAGACTGTCTTTCCCCATTTTATATTCTTGCCTCCTTTATCAAAGAATAATTGACCATATAATCATGGTTTTATTTATGAGCTCTTTATTCTGTTGCATTGATACATGTGTTTATTTTTGTGCCAGTACCATACTGTTTTGATTATTACAGCTTTGTAATATATCTCAATATCCAACTTGTTCATGGTAATGGTTTTTGTAATGTATTCTTAGATTTGGTTTGCTAATATTTTGTTGAGGAGTTTTGCATCTATGTTTATGAGAGATATTGGCCTGTAGGTTTTGTTTTGTTTTGTTTTGTAGTGTCTTTATCTGGTTTTGATATCAGGCCAACCTCATAGAATGAATTTGAAAGCTTTCCTTCCTCTTCTATTTTTTAGAATAGTTTGAAAAGAGTCGGTATTAACTCTTCTTTAAATGTTTGGTAAAATTCACCTGTGAAGCCGTCTGGTCCTGGACTTTTGTTTGTCATGAGTTTTCTGATTATTGATTTAATTTCATTGCTGATAATTGGTCTGTTCAAATTTTCTAATTATTCCCTATTCAGTTTTGGGAGGATTTGTCTGTTTTTTTTTTTTTTTCTAGTTTGTCCAATTTGTTGCCATATAATTTTTCATAATATTCTCTTATAATCCTTTGTATTTATGTGGTGTTGGTTGTTATTTCTTCTCTTTCGTTTCTGATTTTATTTGAGTCTCTCTGTCTCTCTTTTTTTGATGAGTCTGACTAAATATTTATCAACTTTGTTGATCTTTTTAAAGAACCAGCTCCTCTTTCCATTGATCTGCTCTATTGTTTTTTTAGTTTTTATTTCATTTATTTCTGCTCTAGTCTTTATTATTTTCTTCTACTGGTTTTGGGTTTTGTTTGTTCCTCTTTTCCTCACTCCCTTAGGTGTAAGTTTAGGTTGTTTATTTGAGATTTTTCTTGCTTCTTGAGGTAGGCCTGTATTGCCATAAAATTCCCTCTTAGAACAGCTTTTGTTGCATCCCAAAGATTTGAGACTGTTGTGTTTTCCTTTTTCATTTTCTCCATGTGTTTTTGGATTTCCTCTTTGATTATTGGTTGACTCATTCATTGTTTAGTAGCATGTTATTTAACCTTCATATATTTGTATTCTTTCCAGATTTCTTCTTGTGGTTGATTTCTAGCTTCATAGGGTTGTGGTCAGAAAAGATGCATGGTATAACTAAGATCTTTTTGAATTTGTTAAGACTTGTTTTGTGGCCTATTATGTGATCCATTCTGGAGAATGTTCCATGTGTCCTTGAAAAGAGTTTGTATACTGCTGTTTTAGGATGGAATATTCTGAATATGTCTGTTAAATAATGTGTTATTCAAAGCCACTGTTTCCTTGTTGATTTTCTGTTTGGATGATCTATTTATTGATGTAAGTAGGGTGTTACAGTTCCCTACTATTATTTTATTACTATTGATTACTTCCTTTATGTTTGTTATTAGCTGCTTTATGTATTTGGGAGCTCCCATGTTGGGTGAATAAATATTTACAATTGTTATATCTTCTTGTTGGATTGTTCCCTTTATGATATATACTGTCCTTCTTTGTCTCTTGTTACTGTCTTTGTTTAAAATCTGTTTTGTCTGATATAAGTATTGCTACCCTGGCTTTCTTTTCACTTCCACTTGCATGTAAGTGCTTTTCTACCCCTTCACTTTCAATATGCGTGTGTCTTTAGTTTCTGAAATGAGTCTCTTGTAGGCAGCATATAGATGGATCTTGCTTTTGTATCCATTCAGTCACCTTATATCTTGTGATGGGAGAATTTAGTCCATTTACATTCAAAATAATTATTGATAGGTATGTACTTATTGCCATTTTGTTACTTGTTTTATGGTTATTTTTGTATTTTTTCTCTGTTCCTTCATTCTCTTGCTTTCTTCTCTCACAGTTTGCTGACTTTCTTTAGTGATATACTTGGATTCCTTTCTCTTTATTTTTTGCATATCTATTGCCAGTTTTTCATTTGTGGTTATCATTAGGTTTATATATAACATCTTATGCATATAACAGTCTATATTAAGTTGATTGTTGCTTTAGTTCAAACCCATTCTTTACTCCTCTCCCCCAACATTTTAGGTATATGGTGTCATATTTTACATCCTTTTATTTTGTGAATCCCTTGACTGATTTTTATAGATATACTTACTTTTTTTTTTTTTTTTTTTTTACTGCCTTTTACTGCTTTTGTGCTTTCTACTTTTCTTACTCCTACTTATGGTCTTTCCTTTTCACTCAAAGCATACCCTTCAACATTTCTTATAGGGCTGGTTTAGTGGTGATGAACTCCTTTAACTTTTTTTGTCTAGGAAACTCTTTATCTCTCCTTCTATTCTGAATGCTAGCTTTACTGGTTAGAGTATTCTTGACTTCAGGTTTTTCCCTTTCAGCATTTTGAATGTATCATGGCACTCTCTCTGGCCTGCAAAGTTTTGGCTGAAAAATCAGCTGATAGCTTTATGGGGTTTCCCTTGTATGTAACTGTTTTCTTTTCTCTTGCTGCCTTTAAAATTCTCTATCACTACTTTCTGCCATTTTAATTACTATGTTTCTTGGTATGGATTTTGTTGGGGGCTCTCTGTGCCTCCTGTATCTGGATTTCTGTTTTCTTCCCCAGTTTAGGGAAATTTTCAGTTATTATTTCTTCAAATAAATTGCCCCCTTTTCTGTCTCTTCTCCTTCTGGGACCCCTGTAATGTGAATGTTATTATGCTTGATGGCGTCACAGAGTTCCCTTAGTCTGTTTTCATTTTTTATTATTACTTTTTCTCTCTCTTGCTCAACTTGATTGCTTTCCATTACTCTGTCCTCCAGGTTCACTGATTGGTTCTTCTGCTTTCTCTAGTCTACTATTTATTCCATCTAGTGTGTTTTTAATTTCAGTTATTGAGTTCTTCATCTTTGATTTGTTTAAATGTTTTCTATGTCTTTGTTGAGGGTCTCACTGAGGTCTTCACTCTCTTCTCAAGTCCAGTAAATATCTTTATGACCATTATTTTAAATTTCCTATCAAGCATATTATTATCTCCATTTCATTTAGCTTTCTTGCTGTGATTTTGTCCTGTTCTTTCATTTGGGACATATTCTTTTGTCTCCTCATTCTGTCTAAATCTCTGTGTCTGTTTTTATGTGTTAGGAAAGTCAGCAATGTCTCCTGCTCTTGAAAGTAGCGGCTCTATGAAGAGTTCCTGTAGTGCCCTACAGTGGAATGTCCCCTTCACCAGAACTTGGTGCTTCAAGGGTGTCTCCTATGTGTGTAGTGTGTGCCCAGTGTGTGGCTGAGCTGCATTTGCCTTCAGTTCAGTCATCTGCAATGGCTCTCTTTGCCTGTTGTGGGCAGTGTTTGGTCCCTATGTCATCAGTGGGTCAGTCTGGTCCACCTTGGGCTTGAGCTGTGTCAGACTAGGCGTTTGCCAATGTTGCAGTAGCACTGAACTGCAAGGCGCTTTCCCTTATTGTACCTTGAGAAGCATTTGTTTTTGGGCAGGTCCTGTAGTCAGACCAGATGTCTGCCCCCAACCCACTGCTGGGGCCAAAGTTGGATTGCCGTGTGATTATCTTTCCCTCTCCCCAGGGCAGGAGTCACTTTGGAGCTGGCCCCTGTCAGGGCTATTTGCACACTGCCAGGCTTATGGCACTGCTTTGGATGGGCTCTAGCCAAAGGCATATTGAAGGGGGGGCAGGTCTGCTGCATCTTAGTGGGGCTGTTTGTCGTGCTCTCTCTTCAAGGGCAGGGACTCTGACTTCCCAGCTCTCTCAGAGCTGAACTCACTGATTTTTTAAAGGTCCAGGTGTTAAGCCCCACTGATTATTAGACCCCTTTGGTTTTCAAAGGCAAATGTTATGGGGATTCATCTTCCCCGTGTGGGCCCCCTGTGGGGTTACTCTTCTCCCCTCTCTGAGTCTACAGCATCCCTCCCTCCTGCAGACAGTCCTATGGGACTGTTTAGCTCCCCACCACATCTCCACCTTTCCTACCCTCTGAGATGTGGCCTATTCTCTACATTTAGCTGTGGAGAATCTGTTCTGCCAGTCTTTAGGTTGTTTTCTGGGTTATTTACACTGATGCGGGTGTTATCTAGTTGTATTTGTGGGAGGAGGTGAGCTTAGAATCCTCCTACTCTGCCATCTTTCCCGGAAGTCCCCTCAGCTGTTATTTCTTTAAATAGACTCTCTGCCCACTTCCCCGCTCTTCTCCTTCTGGAACCCAAATTATTATTATTTTGTCTTTCTGATGGAATTCCATAGCTCTTGTAGGCTTTCTTTACTCTTTTAAAATCTTAGTTCCCTTTTTTCTTCTATTTGTGTTATTTCAAAATTCCTATTCTCCAAGTCATTTAATTTTTTCTTCCTCCTGGTCTGCCCTGCTACAGGCACTTTCTATTACATTTGTCTTCTCATTCATTGAATTCTTCAGCTCCAGAATTGCTGTGTGATTCTTTCAAATAATTTCAATATCTTTGTTTAAGAACTCATTTTGTTAATATACTTTATTCCTGATTTCATTGAATTGTTTTTTGGAGTTTTCTTGTAGATTGTTGAGTTTCTTCATAATAACCTTTAAAAATAATTAAGGTTATTTAATTTTCTTTTTTAAATTTATTTTTATTTTTTTAATCTTAATTCCAGTATAGCTAACATACAGTATTATATTAGTTTCAGGTGTACAATATAATGATTCAACACTTCCATACATCACTCAGTGCTCATCACCTATTTCACCCATCTCCCCTACCTAACTCCCCTTAATATTTTCTAATAGCCACATTAAAAAGATAAGAGGGAAAAAGTGAAATTAATTTTAATAATATATTCATATACATATTTTAAAGATAATTGAATTTTTATTTCATTTTTAGATAGTTATGCATCACATACCTTGTAGGTGCTGGGTGATATAAGGGTGACAAAAGCAACATGGCTTCTGCTGTCATAGAACTTACAATTTTTGGGGAGAAGATAGACATTAATTGAAGTTTTACAACAGAAAAAAGTCCAAATATCTAAGTGGGAGTGTTTCATTCAAGACCATAACAACTATTTTGAATTTTTAATCCGTTAGATCACAATATTTTGTGTCATTGAATTTGTTTGCTTAAGAATTATCATTTTCTTTTTGTGATGCCATATTACCTTGATTTTTCATATTCTTTGTAGTTATGTGCTTATGCTTTTGCATGGGAAGTAGCAGACACCTTTAACTCTTTGCCCTTTTCCTTTGGCAGATGGAGTGTTATGTTCTATGG
Source organism: Zalophus californianus (assembly GCF_009762305.2). Taxonomy (NCBI): domain Eukaryota; kingdom Metazoa; phylum Chordata; class Mammalia; order Carnivora; family Otariidae; genus Zalophus; species Zalophus californianus. The sequence goes on along the minus strand of NC_045603.1, from coordinate 112,652,176 downwards.
TGTTGTTATTATCTGAGGGTTTTTTTTTTTTTCTTTCTTCTCTATCTCTGTGAAAGGGTATCTGCCTCACTTTTCTTGTCCCCTCTTGTGGACGAATTTTTAAGCTTTTATGTCTACTCTGGTTCTTATAATTCACCCTGCTGGATATTGGAAACCTCTCGTCTTTTCCATCAGGTGGCACTATAGTTCCAGTTTGTGGTCTGCCCCTTGCCCACCAACCTTGGCCTGTTTTCTTAGCCAGCTCCCTTGTTCTCCCAGGTGGACTCCTGATCATGCACAAAGAGCTGGTAGCAGAGCAGGGGGAGGTGTGAGTTTAGCACTTCAGCACTTCATGCATTGGGGTACCCCTGGACCTAATAGAGAGATCTCCAGAGGTGGTACTCCCAGAGGCTTGTGGGTGGACTTTCTGCTGAGCACAATCTAACACTGTTTGAAATTCATATCTGCCTCTTTCTCAATATGCTCTCTCCCCCCCCACCCCTCTTCCCCTTCCACCTCCCCTCCCCCCCGCCGCCGTTTTAGAGCTTCCACCTTAGTACTGTGGGTATTGATGGGGGAGAAATGGGTTTCTTCAGCTGAGTTCCACCCAACTGGTATAGTTAAGCTGTCACTCACCACTTTCCTATTTCCCTGTGGGAGAGGTTACTTCCTGATTAATCAGTCCGTGTCAGAGTTTCCTTGAGAGAGGGGTGGCACTGGGAAAGTTTCTCTTACTGTCTCCACTGCAACCAAATTTGTATTTTTCTTTCTCCCCACAACCACCCTCTGCCCAGTGGTGTCCTACAGTCTCCCTTTGGGAAGCCTGGACTTCTGTAGATTCTCTCTCATGCATCAGTGCCTGTCCAGGATGGCACTAACCTGGTTTTTGTCCTGACAGCAATGAGAGGGGTCTATGCCATCTCACTGGCTCCATGGTTCTGCAGCCCTTACAGAGGTTTGTCTGTATCTTACAGGCTGGGCTGTACTCAGGGGCAAGATTCCTAAAGAGTCTCTTGGGGTAAAGTACTGGGTCCAAAAATACCCACAAAAGTACTTTTGTTGGTGTATGGATGTTTAAGTCTTTAATTTAAAAGGGTGATAAAAAGCAGGAATATCTTATCCCACCATGTTGCTGACATCACTCCCTATACTATGTAACACTATCTTTTGAAGAGCCAAAGTTTTACATTTTGATGAAGTCCAGTTTACAAATATTTCCTTTATGGATCATGCTTTTGGAGTCATAGGTAAGTAATCTTTGCCTAATCCAAGGAAACAGATTTTCTCATTTGTTTTCTTTTAGATATTTTATTATTTTACATTTTAAACTTGGTTTATCTTTCATTTTGACTTAATTTTTATTTATGGTATAGAGTATGGATTGAAATTCACTGTTTTGCATTACGATATCCATCAAATTGACTTTGTGCCTTTGTCAAAAATCAGTTGTCCATGAGTGACATTACTCCTGGTCAACCATCATTAAAATGGTTTAGTAAAGAAATCCAAAACTCCATCCCTTTCCTGAAACAGTGATTAAGCTAGAGAAAACTTTCAGAATCAACTTTTCTGGAAGTTTGCAATCTAACAAAAATTTTATACAATGTACTGAAGGATGCATAATAAAGAAGGAAGCTGATCAATTTCAGTAAGAGAGCTCTGTGACATTTTAATTCACCTGCTTGCCATTCTGTAGTCTTCAGCTTGGCAGTGGCTATGAAAACAGCAGCCTGCATTCTTAGTGTAGCTTCCTGGTTCAGGGGGAGTGTTATGGACCCTACTCTCAAAGAGTGGTGTTATGTGTTTAGCCTTGTTTGGTGACTACCTGAAGAATCATCTCAAGGGCTTGGCTTTCATTCATTTTCCTGAGAGCTTTATCTGGGAAGCATTTGTCAAAACACTTAATAGCAAATATACTAGCTACAATTGCCTGGCGCAGGAGATAACAGTCAGGGCAAACAGTAGATATACTGAAAAATCCTGGGGGAAAGACTGGGAAAGGGGATATGTAGGTATATAAGAGCTATGGAAAGCTCTCAGGTATACAGAAAGTCACACACATGCACAGGACTGGAGGCTTGCTCATAAAAGACCTGAGCAGATCCTGAACTTTCATCTCTGGCTGACCTTTAGGCTCCATAGAAGCAGAAAATGAAGAGTTATATACAGCTTGGCTAAGAATTGAAGGAGTGCCCAAGTGGAGCCAATCTGCAAAGACTGGGAAATGAGGAGGATGGGGATGATGATTACTGGCTAAAGTCACTTACAGAAATCTCTGACAAGTCACTAGCTGGCCAATAAGCTTATATAACAGAGACTAAAGTGGCCATTAATGACAAAGAATATAGGTCTTTACAAAATTAGTTTAGAAAAGTCACTAAACAAGCCAATAAAATCATGGGGAGGGAGAAGGGCCTGATTTCCAGTTACCTCATTATAATGTTCAAAGTGTCCATGTTCAAAAAATTATGAGGCATGTAAAGAAACAAAGTAGCACCCATTATTAGAAAGAAAAGAAATTAACAGCAAGTGTCCCCAGGGAAGTAGAAATTGTACTTACCAAATACTTTAAATCATCTTATACTGCTTAAAGAGATAAAGGAAATCATAAACAAAGAAGTAAAGGGAATCAGAAGAAGTGTCTTACCAAGTAGAGAATATCAAAGAGATAAAAACCATAAATAGGAATCAAATAAATGGAGCTTAAAAATTATAACAATTAAAATAAAAATTATCCAGAGGGGCATAACGATAGATTTGATCAGGTAGAAGAAAGAATCAGTGAACTTGAAGATGGTTCAGTTGCGATTATCCAGTCTGGAGAGCAGAAAAAAAAAAAAAGAAGAAGAAAAGGAGACAGAATCTGACTGACTTGTGGAAACTTACCATGATTGCCAACCTACACATAATAGAAATCCAAAAAGGGGGGGGGGCACAAAGATTATGTGAAGAAATAATGACTGAAAATTTCCTCAAATTGGTAAAAGATATGAATCTATACATCCAAGAAGGTCAACAAACTTTGGGTAGGATAAACTCAAAAGAGATTCACACCAAGACATATTACAATTAAACAGCCAAAGCCCAAGACAGTCTTGAAAGCACCAAGAAAAATGTGACCTATTGTGTAGATGGAACCCTCAATCAGGTTAACAGCTAATTTCTTATCAGAAACCATGGAGACCCAGAGGTAGTGGATGATTAATTTAAAGTGTTGAAAGAAAAAAACCTGTTAAACAAGAATACTAAATCTGGCAAAACTATCCTTCAAGAAGAAGGAGAAATATCACTTGCCTAGATAAATAAAAGCTCAGGTAGTCACCTGTAGACCTGCCCTACAAGAAATGCTAAGGGGAAACTTAAGGCTTAAATGAAAGGATACCAGACATAATTCAGAGCCATATGAAGAAATAAAGAACACCAATATAGATTAACTAGATGGGCAATAGAAAAGCCAGAGTTATTATATTTTTTGTTTGTAATTTTGATTTTATTTTATGTATGATTTGAGACAAATGCATAAAATAATAATTATAAATCTATGTCATGGGCACACAGTATTTAAAGATATAATTTGTGACAATTACAATATGTAAGGGACAAAGCTATATAAGAGCAGAGATTGAAGCTACTCTTCTACTATTGAAGCTAAACTGGTATTAATTCAAACTAGTTATATTTTTAAGATGCTAATTTTAAACTTCAGGATAACCACTAAGAAAACAACTAAAAGGTATACAGAAAAGTCAGTAAGACTACAATAAAAATTGTATCCTAGAACAAATAAACACAAAAGAAGGCAGTAATGGAGGAATTGAAAAAAAGATATGACATATAAAACAAATACCAAAATGGCAGAAGTAAGTACTTTATCAGTAATGCTTTAAATGAAAATTAAAAGGCAGGGATGGCAGAATGAGTTAAGAAACAAGATCCAACTATATGCTGTCTGTGCACCAACAACCTAAGTATTCTGCCCTGTAAACTGTAGTGCCTTGATTCAGGAGGTCCTCATGTTTCTGCCTGACTTCCCTTTCCTAGAACTTCGGCTGGAAACTCTCAAGGCAGTAAGCTGGGAAAAACTTAGGGCTCACTTCATATCCTTCCCATCTCTCAGAGCTCACTTCTTTTTTCCTTTAGGTCTGAAGTCATAAAAACTATTTTTTTCATTGTTGTTTTTGTTTTTCCCCATATAGTTTGTCTGGTATTTTAGTTATTCTAAGTGGGAGGAAAAAGTCCTATCCTTGTTACTCTGCCTTGGCTGGAAGCAGAGGCCATTATTAATTAAAATTTATTCATTTATAAAAGTCACATAATGGGTTAGGGTTATAATTTTTTTTACCTATTAAATTTGGATTTTATTAGTAAACTTGGGTTTTTAACAATTACTCTACAAACTAGACTAATATTGATAACCATATAATTGTTCAAGACAAAAGTATTTCTTTGGCCTTTAAAAATCATTCTAATGATGAGAAATATGTTAATTGAAAAGACATCGCAGTCTTTTTTTTGGTATAGTATAAAATAACAGTGCTTTAACTGATCTTAATAAATAAAGTCATTTTTTATCATTTTCTCTCTCTCATTTTTTAAGTAGGCTCCATGCCTAGCATGAAGCTCATGCAGGGCTTGAACTCACAGTCCTGAGGTCAAGACCTGAACTGAGATCAAGAGTTGAATGCTTAACTGACTGAGCCACCCAGGTGCCCCTGTCTTTTTTCTCTTTAAGAATAAGAGGAAAAAAATTAATTTGGATGTCTTGATAAGTATTCATTGCCAATAAGCTGTTTCTCATGTCTCAAGAAAATACCTATTGTGTGTGCTTGTCTATTATGGACTTCTAACTTATATTAACTACAGCAGTTACAGTGGGAAGGAAAGAAAGCTTCATCAGGCATTCTAACTACTGACCTGGAAACAGTACAGCTGGAAATGTGGTTCTAAGTTCACTTTAAAAAATAAAATGCTTTGATCTAAAAGCATTAATTTAGGTAACAGGAAACTCCCAAATTTGGACATTTTATATATATTTTTAGGTTTAATCAAAGTAATTTTGTGCATCTATGTCTATGCTTGACCTCTCCCTCTGAAAGTTGCTTTAGATTAGAATACTCTGTTCATTTAAATGAAATCTTTAGCCTTCAGTGATGGCAAAGTAGAAATTTGATGGCTCACTAATGTTGATATGGAAAAAGAATACAAGAACAACGGTGGATATTGTTTTCATTTTGCCAGTAGAAGTTACAGTTAGGATGAATAACAAGATTATATATACTCTAGATGTGATACCAGAAAAAAATAATGCTTCGTACATTATAAAGTAATAGTACTTGGTCCTGTATCAATCAGCCATAATACATTTTTGACATAATATTTATTGTGATGTATATTTCCTGACATAAATATTAAACTATGAAGAATTTTTGGTGTGATTAAGAAAATGACTTACATAATTAGTCTTTGATAGGAAAATTTTAGAAATGAATTTAATAGAGTATTTGCAAATAAGAGTTATAATGTAGTAAATCCCTGCAGAATGGTATTTTATGCTTTTTGACAGCTTACTTTTGGGGCAGACAGTAAGGTTGGATATTGGTCAATAGATCAGAATCCATAATGTCAGTTTATGGACAAATTGAAGCTATTATTCCAGTTTTGATTAGGTAGTTTTAGAATGGTGCGTGGATGGATGAGTGAATGAATTTTGAGCCAAATCAGACATATAACAGGAGAATAGCAGATTGCTTCATTTAAGAGTGTCTTAGTACATCTCTTCCCCCAACCTTGATACTCTTCTGTCTTGGCTTTCTACCTCCTAGCCAGGAGGAAAGAGAATTAGACTTAAAAGGACACATCTTTTTCTGGGCAGAGAAGGCAAGTCAGAATGCATCTGGAAGGTTAATTGTGTTGTGTTACATTACAAAAGTTATTCAACATGACCAAAACAAAAGCAAACTTCTGATAATAAAAAAATTCTGTATAAAAAAATTACTTCTGTTTTTCTCTGCTGTTAAAGCTGGTGGTACTTCTGTGGACTGGAAATCTTATCGTGTGTGTGTGTGTGTGTTTTTAAGATTTGATTTATTTATTTATTTATTTATTTATTTATTTATTTATTTATTTATTTATTTATTTTAGAGAGTGAGAGAGAGTGCGCATGAGGAGGGGAGAAGCAGAAGTGGAGGGAGAGAGAATCTGAAGCAGACTCTGCACTGAGTACAGAGCCCAGTGCAAGGCTCCATCTCAGGACTGAGAGATCATGACCTGAGCTGAAACCAGGAGTTGGACACTTAACTGACTGGGCCACCCAGGCACCCCAAGAAATCTTATTCTTAAAAGGGCTGGTATTCCCTGAAAATACAATGGCAAAATTAGGGGTGTCATTAGGCTCCCAAGTAATAGCTTCACAGAGATTTCTGGGAGTTCATTAAAATGATAATTATTCTCATATGTGCCCAAGTGAGTTAAGAGCAATATAGACCTATGTCAGAATGTAACTTCTGAGGTAATAAAACACTTGTTACTGTGTGGAGGAAACGTAGGTGAGACCTTATTTTGGGAGTTAGGGGGAGATGGCTTATATCTCTTTTAGGTGTTGTTACCCTAATGTACTTTGAGATTGTAGGATCCTGTTATATTATAAAAAAATATATCACATAATACTATAAAATGATAATTTAGTACCTATATAACCTCAATTTTGTTTCTATCTGAAAATATCTTCTAATGCCTCTTCAAGCTTATTTCTATTTTCTAGCCAAGTGATTTTTTTCTTAAAGTCCAAACTAAAAATGGAAAGTTGGCCCGATTTATTTGATTGTATATATATCTAGAATTTGATTTCCTTTAGTTTTCTCATCCTCTTGCTCCAATCCATTGGCATGTCCTGTGGGCTACTCTGCAGAGGCTAGCCCAGATGTGTGTGCTTCCCATGATCCCTACTGTTATGCCCTAGCTCAAGCTGCCATCATCTTACTCTTCTCCTTACTTCCAGTATTGATTTCCCCTTTCCACTTACCACAACAGTCTACTAGGACTGCCATAACATAATACCACAGACCAGGCAGCTTAGGCAACAGAAATTTTTTTTCTCATAGTTCTGAAGTCCAAGATCAAGATGCCATCAGGATTGGTTTCCAATGAGAGCTCTCTTCCTGGCTTGTAGGTGGCTGCCTTCTCACTCCATCCTCACATTTTGGGGGGAGAGAGAGAGAGAGAGAGAGAAAGAGATCTGGTGTTTTTCCCTCTTTTTATAAGGACAACAGTCCTATCAGTTTAGGGCCCCACCCTCATGACCTCATTTAATTTAATCCTAATTAGAGGGCCCTATCTCCAACTATAGTCACCTTGAGGGTTAGGGCTTCAATATATGAATTTGAGGGGGAACACAATTCAGTCCATAACAGATGAATCTTTAAAAAGTTAAAAGCAGATCATGTTTCTCCCTATTTAAAACTTCCCAATGGCTTCTCATCACTTTGAAAATAAAATTGAAACTCCTTACTTTGACTTTCAAAACTCTATGTAATCATGTCCCCTTGTCTACCCCTCTCACCCAGGGCCACATTGCACCACTCCAGGAGTCATGGTTCCTGCATGAGAGAATCAATAATGCAGAGACCCTCATCTGTACTCCTTTCAGTACATCTTGATGTATCATCAGGCATCCTCCCTGTTTGGTCACCTGCAGAGGCCGCTAGACCTTCCTCACCCTAAATTCAGTTCACATGTCCAAATAGATGATGCCACACACACACACACACACACACACACACACACACACATCCTAAGAAGGTATAACAGGGTTTATCACTTACCTATCTGAGATTTTGAGGGGAGCAGGGCAAGCCTCTCAGGCAGATCTGAAGTGGCTTTCAAGAGCAAGGAAAGGAGATTGGCCTGGATTTTTTATTATGGAAAGGGGTAAGGCTGCAGTAGCTAGGAAAGGGGCATGCCGTGTTTGAATCTCCTGCCAGCAACAAAGGAGGGAGTGCCCAGCTCTTTTGTTATCAGCTTGTCCAGATATCGAACACAAGGGAAGAAGGTGGAGTGAGGCTCTCAGCAATTAAATACCAAAAATCAATAAGAATTATACTTCCCTAGCTTCTTGTTCTTCAAGAGGTTTTAACTCTTTTTGGCCCTTTCCTCTTGCATATGATTTTAAGAATCATGTCAAATCCCATAAAAAGCCCTGTGAGGATTTTTTATTAGAATTGCAATGAATCTATGTATGAGTTTGGAGAATCATTGACGTCTTTAGGATATTGAGCCTTTCCATCCAAGAACAGTGTGTATCTATTTAAGTTTTCTTTAATATTTCAATAAAAATAAATAATTTTCTCCATTCAGGGTTTTTGTAATATTTACTCATGTGTGTGTTACATTTTTTGTTGCTTTTATAAAATTGTTTTATATGAAATTACATTCCTAACTAAATTATACCTTATCAGGTAAGATAATGCTCCTTATCAGGTTAAGGAAGTTGCCTTGTATTCCTAGTTTGCTAAGAATTTTTATCAAGGATAGGTGTGAACTTATCAAAACTGTTTTTTTGCATATTACTATACTTAGTACTTTTTTTGCTGAAAGCCAGACATGATGTACTGAGTAAAAAGAACTCTGGCAAATAGTCTTTTAGCAATATAGTGATAAAGTATAGGAGGAAAGGTGTTCTAGAGTCCTGTGATTAGATCTCAGCTTCTGACCCTGGGCTGTGAAATTTACAAGTAGTTCTCAGATTTCCCTTCCCATCTTAGAAGGGACAGGCTGGTTTGAGACGTCTGAAGGTGTGTATTTTGCATCCCCTACTTGGAATAGTATAGGGGGGCTCAATTTGGATTTTTCTCTTGTCTCACATAGGAAGGCTAGAGCCAGGTGAAGTTGAATATTTCCCTTCCCCAGGTTGGTTAGGCTGAGATGAAATCCCCAAAAGGTTGGCCTTTGGTAAAATAGTTTCTTTTGAGGGCAGGCCTTATTATGAAAAATAAAATGCTCTGGTGTATTTCAAAATGATTATTTTTCCTTTCTCCCTGTCAGAAACAGGAGTTTTTTTTTTTTTTTTTTTTTTTCTTTCTCTTATATTCAGTATGGGAACTTGGTAGGGCTTCTGGAGGTAAAAAATCACCAAGGTGTGGGGGCCCCTTTGCTGACTGGGTCCCGATGGAGTTTTAAATTCTCAGACTTGTCCACACTGAGCCTCCAGCAATTCATCAATTATAGTTTAGATTTTTTTTGTACCCTGGTACTGGTTCTTGTGGATGTTTCTGCTCCAGTAAGTTGTAATTTTCTATATTCACCTATCTTTCTCTTCAGTTTTTGGGAGCAACAGTTTGGTGTGACCTCACTTTTCAGACAGATCTAAGAAGTGTTGTTGATTTTTTAGTTTGTCTATCTTTTACTTGTCATTAGATTGAGGCACTGACTTCCAAGTTCCTTATATGACAGACTGGAAAACAGAAGCTGTTTATGTATTTTGATGCCACTTTTTAGTTTGCTTAAACTTTAGAATTATTATACAAAATTTACCTTTATGTAGTGACTTGCTTTTGTCCCTAATGATACTTCCTGTTCTAGTGTATTTTGTCTAATGTTAGTATAGCCACCTCGGGTTTCTTTCTTTTTTAAAAAATTAATTAATTTTTAATTTTTTTGAACAGTGTTATACTGGGATATAATTTTCCATTCTTTTATTTTCCATATTCCTGTGTCCCTGTATTTTAAGTACATTACCCGTAGACAGCTGTATTTTTTTCGAACCTTGTTGTCTGTTTATTGACTGATGAGTTTAGTTAGTCCATAGGCATTTATTGTGATTAGTTATATATTTAAACTTGTTTCTATTATTTTGTTTTTGTATTTCTTCTGCTCTTTTTACTTTTCCCCTTAAAAAATTGAGTATTTGTTCTTTGTTTTTAAATATAATTTGCTTTTATCTACTCTGGCATTTATATCCTATTTCTATTTTTTTAAGTTTACCCTTACAGTTTTGCCACATATATTTAATTTGCCAAAATCTAAACTTGCCCAAACCACACAAACTCTTTAACTTAGTTTATTCTTCTCCAACTTATACTCTTGTTACCCAGTATTTTAGGTCTCATTCTTATTTAACCCTACAAATGAATTCTTATCATTTTAGATAGGTGGCATTTATTTATAAAACATGTTTATTATTTTACTTATTCTACATTCCTGCTTGCACTTCAGAAATGCTATAATTTTCCATCTTTCATAATCTAGACCTCTTGATAGAATTCTATCAGTGTTTGACTATCTGAAAGTATCTCTATTTTACCTTAATTCTGAAAGGATCATTTTGCTTAATTCTGGAGTATTATGATTATATTCTCTCAGCATTTTGAAGACATCCTACGGTATTCTAGTATCTGGTGTTACTACTGAAAAATTTGTTTGTCATATTTCCAATCCTTACTGATTGGTTTGTTTTTCCCTGTCTTTCCATTTGTTTTAGATGGATTATATGGATGGATGTTTTAGATGGATGTTTTAGATGGATCCATTATAACAGTTTTATGCATGAATTTTTCCTAAATTTATTCTCTTTTGGAATATGTTGTATTTCTCAAATCTGTGGATTCATGTATTTTTATCAATTCTGGAAAATTCTCAACAACTTCTAGCCAAATAGTCTCTCTTTGTTATCCTTGTATGCCCCTTCCTTCTAATGAGATTTTTTAGATATACAATGGACATTCTCATTTCCATCCTCCATATCTCTTAATTTCTGTGGTAGAACTAGCCACTTGTTCCATTTTCTCACTTTCCCTTGTTATTAAGTTTGGTCTGAGTTCTGGCCAATGAGTTTAGATAAAGCAGTGAAATAAGCCCTTCCTGTACATAAAAATTTCCCATATAAAAACTAATAAACAAATATTGGCAAATTGAATTCAGTAATAAATAAAAAGTATAATATAATAAGTGACTATAGGGCGCCTGGGTGGCTCAGATGGTTAAGCGTCTGCCTTCGGCTCAGGTCATGATCCCAGGGTTCTGAGATCGAGTCCCGCATCGGGCTCCCTGCTCAGCAGGGAGCCTGCTTCTCCCTCTGCCTCTCTCTCTCTCTCTCTCTGTCTCTCATGAATAAATAAATAAAATCTTAAAAAAAAAGTGACTATAATGCACTATGGCTAAGTGGTATTTATACCAGAAATGCAAGGTTGGTTTTACATTTAAAAATCAGAGTAAAGAAGAAAAAAAAATGTATGGTTATCTCAATAGATACAACAAACTACATCCAACATCATCCTTAGGTGAAATATTGAATATGCCCCCCCATTATAGAGCAAATCAAGAATGTAGACTATTAAAATCTCTATAAAACATTACCCTAAAAGTCCTATCCAGTGTAATTAGGCGATAATAAAATTTTGAAAACCTTGGGGACAAACTAGTTAAAGAAGTAGAATCTTGATAAGCTGCTCAAATTTGAGAAGAATTTGTATCAAAAACACCCTGATTTGTCTAGGTACACAGCATCATAGGCAGAGGCTTACAGAAGAAGCAAGGACATTATAGATAGACATCATAATAACCAGTTGGATTTCTATACACTAACAATGAACAATCTGAAAGGAAATTAAGAAAATTCCATTTATAATAGCATCAAAAAGAATAAAATATTTAAGTAAAAATCTAACCAAGGAAGTAAAAGTATTTTACACCAAAAACTATAAAATGTTGCTGAAAGAAATTAAAGACACAAATAAGTGGAAAAACATCCTATGTTCATGGAGTGGAAGACTTCATATGGTTAAGATGTCAGTACTACTCAAAGAAATCTACAGCTTCAGTTCAAACCCTATCAAAATCCCAATGATGTTGGGTTTGGGCAGGGGGAGGTTGTTGGTTTGTTTTGTTTTGTTTTGTTTTGTTTTTGTAGAAATTGAAAGATCTATTCTAAACTTTCATAGGGAATCTCAAGTGACCCTGAATCGCTAAAACGTCTTGAAAAAGAACAAAATTGGAGGACTTACACTTCCTGATTTCAAAACTTATTGCAAAGCTACAGTCATCAAAACAGTGGCATGAAGACAGACATATACAGCTATGGAATGGAATAGAGTCTGAAAATAAACCCTCACATATATGGTCGATTTATTTTTGACAAGAGTGCCATGACCAGTGTATGGGGAAAGGAGAGTCTTTTCAGCAAATGTTGGGACAACTGGATATCCACATGCAAAAAAAAAAAAAAAAAAAAAAAAAAAAAATGAAGTTGGACCCTTACCTATACCATTTACAAACATTAACTCAAAGCAAATAAAGACCTAAATGTAAGACTAAATTCATAAAACTCTGAGAAGAAAACATAGGAGAAAACCTTCATGAAATCATATTTGGCAATGATTTCTTGAAATGACAACCAAAGCATAGGCAACAACAACAATCCAGATAAATTGGACCTCATCAAAATTAAAAAAAAAAACCACAACTTTTATGCATCATAGGACAGTATCAACAGAGTGAAAAGGCATCCCACAGAATGTGAAAAAAAAATTTGCAAACCATATATGTGATAAAGATTTCATATGCAGATCATATAAAGAACTGCTACAACTGCTACAGCTTAAGAAATGGGCAAAGCACTTGAATGTACATTTCTCCAAAGAAGTTATGCAAATTTTCAATAGGCAGATAAAAAGATGCTCAACATCACTAGTCATTAAGGAAATGCAAATCAAAACCACAATGAGATACTACTTCAAACCCATTAGGATGGCTATTATATTTTTTAAAAAATGGGAAACATGTATTTGTAAGGATGTGGAGAAATTTGGTACAATGGTACGATGCTGGTGGGAAAAGAAAATGGAATGGCACTATGGAAAAGAGTTTAGTGGTTTCTAAGAAAGTAAATATAAGATGATTATACCATATGACCAGCAATTCCATTCCTTGGTATATACTCAAAAGAAATGAAAACAGAGACTTAAACAGGTATTTGTATACCAATGTTTACAAAAGCGTTATTCACAATAACCAAAAGGTCAGAACAATCAAGGTGTCCATGAATAGTTGAATGGACAAACCAAAAGTGATATATATATGCAATGAAATATTACTCAGTCTTAAAAGAAAAGAAATTATGATGTATGTTACAAGCATTATGCAAAGTAATATAAACCCAACACAAAAAGTCACATATTCTATGATTCTACCTATTGGCCTAAAATAGGCCAATTCATAGAGACAGAAAGAATAGAGATAATCAGGTGCTGGCTAAAACTAAAGATTAACATTACCAAGAGTTGACAAGAATGTAGAACAACTAAAACTCGCATATATTTTTGGTGCGAGTATAAAATGATATAGCCCACTTTGGAAATCTAGTTGACAATATTAACTAAGGCCAAACATATGCTTAATCTATGACCCAGGTTCTACTGGGTCTATTCTAGGATATAGAGATCTAGAAAGATCTTTACTCTCACCATTACAACACATCAACAACAAGAAACTTGACAAATTTCAAGTTCACAACTTTTTTGAACTCATTAGAGAGTTGAGATTGAAGGACAACCAACTAGACCAAAATCTAAAGAGAAGCAAGTGCATGTAGGGAGAGACAAGATGTGAGCACTTGCCTATGAGAGGAAGATGCAACCAAACATCAGTAAGAAAAATTTAGCCAGAATTCTTAGAGTTGGTAGAGGCCAAGTGTGAGCTGGGGAGAGAATTTGGGTGTGCAGATACAAGGGAAAATTGTATCCATTTGTATACTTTTCTTCACAAACTTCATTAAGTGTTCACAGAAAGGATACATGAGAGTTCTGAGAATGAATCCCTCATTGTGTCAGCCTGGAGTATGGGAATAGCAGCCAATGTGGGAATGGTTTAAAACCCTACCAAGATCTGTTCCCACTTAAACAGAACCCTAAACTACAGAGGAAAGAAGACAAATATTCACTCTTGGGGTATTGATGAAACTTCACTGCAGCTGGGGAAAGGGAAAAGAAAAAAACATCTCCCCATTGGGAGGGCAGTAATACATGCTGGGCCCAAAACTTTAAGCTGTGGGGACAGAGAAGCACTGAGAAGACCATATCCCTTGACCCAGAGATATAGTGCATGCCTAAGACTGCAGCTTAATCAGAGCAACAGAGAATGCTTCTTCCCCTTAGACCTCTGCCACATGGCTAAAAAGTATCAAGTTACAAGTAATAGTGAAATATTGCTGGAAGAATTGTAAGAATATGGAGCAAGAGGTGCAGCCCAAAAGGATAGCTTAAAGTTGGAGGAAGAACAGACATTGGCAAGTGATCCCCACCCTAAAAACAAAGTATTTATGGAAGAATTTGAAGACTATGGTGCACAACAAACCCTAAATCCAGCTCAATTGCTGACTAGATTGACTCAAAACCCCACACTAAAGGATTAGAGGAAGGAAAGTCATGTCCATTTCCAGGCATAAAAACAATTTATCTGAATCATTACTAATATAAGAAGAAAAACTACAAAGCATGTGGAAAAACAAGAAGTAAAAAACAACACACTGTCAATAAACAAAGCGAACAACAGACCAGATTCAGATATGACACAGATGTTGGAACTGCCAGACAGGTAATTTAAAATAACCATAATTGGAGTGAGCCCAAGATGGTGGAGCAGTAGGAGACCTTAATTTCATCTGGTCCCAGGAATTAAACTTGATAATTATTAAATCATTCTAAACACCTGTAAACTCAACCTGAGATCTCAGAAAAGAATAGCTGCAACTCTACAAATAGGAAAGCAACCACCTTCTGCAAGGTAGGAGGTGCGGAAGTGAATCTGAGACAATATACGGGAAGATAGATTCCAGGGAGAGGGAGCCTCTGTAAGCCGGCTACCAGAAAGTGATATAGCAGGGGAACACAAAATCGGAACTTTTAGAAGTCTGCTCTGGTAAGGGACATCCCTGCCTGAAAGGCGCTTGGGTGGTGAAGCAGGGCAGAATCTTAGGTGGGACAGTGTGGTCTCAGGATCCCTGGGGTCACAGGGAGACCAGAGGTGCCTGAGTATGGCAGAGTTCCCAGGCATCAGAGCAGGGAAGCCAGCTGCAATCATTGAGCCCAGGAGTGGGCTCTCAGCTTGGTTGCCATATACTGTGAGAGACCAACCCCCCTTCCTCCTTGGGGAGAAGTGGCATGGGTGCATGCTGTAGGAGTTTGTAAGCTTTGGAGACTCAAAACAGGGTTGTATGCCTGAGTTAGAAGTGCTCGATCACAGGCTGGGTGAGTATGGAGGGCAGAGGAGACCAGGGAGACAGGAGTGATTGACTGCTTTTCCCTGAGGGTGCACTAAAGAATGGGACCCTGAGCTTTTGGCTCCAGGGCTGGAGATTGGGAGGTCACCATTTTCATTCCCATCCTCTAAAGCTGTACAGAAAGCCTTCAGGGAACAAAAGCCACATAGAACAATCCAAGGCAGCTTACTTAGCCTGGTCCCCTGGCAAGGGCAGTGCAAATCTGCCTGGGGTGAAGACACCTGAGAATTGGTGCAATAGGCCTATCCCCAGAAGATCAGCAAGAACATCGGCTAAGAACAAGTTTACTGATCATAGAGAACTGTAAAACTCTGGCACTAAGGGAAAATAGTATATAGAATTCATGGTTCTTTCCCCCATGATTCCTTAGTTTTTAAATTTTAATTTTTTTCTCTTTCCTTTTTCAACAAATTTCTTATTTTATCAACTCTTTATTTTTTAATTTTCATTTTTGCAGGTACATTCTGTGTTTTCATTGTATTTAATTTTATTTTTGTACATATATAAGTTTTTCTTTCTTTACAATTTTGGGATGCAGTTTTGTCTAACAGACCAAAACACACCCAGAATCTAGTATATGGCTCTGTTCTCTTCACCTGTCTGATTATATTCTCTCTCTCTCTTTCTTTCTTTCTTTCTTTTTTTTTTGTTAAAGTCTTTTTTAGTTTTCCTCTTTACAGTTACATTCTATCCTTTCAATGTATTTAATTTTATTTTTGTATATATATAAGTTTTTCTTTCTCTACAATTCTGGGATGCAGTTTCTTCTAACAAACTGACCAAAATACACTCAGGATATAGTGGATTGCTTTATTCTGTTCCCCTGTCAGTTTATATTCCTTCATTTTTTTTTTTAATTTTCATATTTTTACAGTTACATGTTATCCCTTCACTGTATTTAATTTTATTTTTGTACATAAATAAGTTTTTCTTTCTTTACAATTTTGAGGTCTGGTTTTCTAACAAACAGACCAAAATACACACAGGATCCAGTGTATTGCTCTGTTCTGTTCACCTGTCTGATTATATTCTCTCTGTTTTTTTTTTTTTTAATTTTTTTTTCCAGTTTTGGGTCTTTTCTGATTTGCTTAGTGTATATTTCTCTGGGTTTGTTGTTGCCATTTTCATATTTTGTTCTCTCATTCATCTATTCTTCTCTGGACAGAATGACAAGATGGAAAAACTCACCTCAAAAAAGAGAACAAGAGACAGTACCAACTGCCAGGCACCTAATCAGTATGGATATAAGTAAAATGTCAGAACTAGAGTTCAGAATAACGATTATAAAGATACTAGCTGGACTTGGGAAAAAAGCATAGAAGACACTAGAGAACCCCATTTTGGAGAAATAAAAGAGCTAAAACCTAATCAAGTCAAAATAAAAAAGGTTACTAATGAGATGCAATAAATAATGGAGGCTCTAACTACTAGGATAAATAAGGGAGAAGAGAGAATTAGTGATATAGAAGACCAAATGGTGGAGAATAAAGAAGCTGAGAAAGATTGATAAACAACTACTGGACCACAAGGGGAGAATTCAAGAGATAAGTGATACCATAAAGCGAAACAATTTTAGAATAATTGGGATCCCAGAAGAAGAGGAAAAGGGGGAGGTAGAAGGTATATTGGAGCAAATTATAGAGGAGAGCTTCCCTGATCTGGGGAAGGAAACAGACAATCCAGTCCAGGAGGCACAGAGAACCCCCCTCAAAATCAGTAAAAATAGGTTAACACCCCAATATATAATAGTGAAACTTGCAAATCTCAGAGGCAAAGAGAAGAATCTGAAAGCAGCTCAGGCCAAGAGGTTCGTAGCCTACAAGAGTAGAAACAGTAGACTGGCAGGAGACTTATCGACAGATACCTGGCAGGCCAGAAAAGACTGGCATGATATATTCAGGGTGCTAAACGAGAAAAAATATGCAGCCAAGAATACTTTATCCAGCTAGGCTGTCATTCAAAATAAGAGAGATAAAAAGCTTTCAGGACACAGAAACCAAAAGAATTTGTGATCACTAAACCAGCCCTGCAAGAAATATTAAAAGAGATCCTTTAAGCGAAGAGAGAGCCCAAAAGTACAGAAACAGTGACTTTACAGGAAATACAATGGCACTAAATTCATATCTTTCAATAGTTACTTTGAATGTAAATGGGCTAAATGCCCCAGTCAAAAGACACAGGGTATCAGATTGCATAAAAAAAGTAAGACCCATCGATATGCTGTCTGCAAGAGACTCATTTGAGACCCAAAGACACCTCTAGATTGAAAGTGAGGAGGTAGAAAACCATTTATCATGCTAATGGACATCAAAAGAAAGCTGGGGTGACAATCCTTATATGAGAAAAACCAAAAAAATTTTTTAAAGATTTTATCTATTTATCTGACACAGAGAGAGAAAATGAGAGAGGGAATACAAACAGGGGTAGTGGGAGAGGGAGTAGCAGACTTCCTGCTGAGCAAGGAGCCCGATGCAGGGCTTGATCCTTGATCCCAGGACCCTGGGATCATGACCTGAGCCAAAGGCAGACGCTTAATGACTGAGCCACCCAGGCCCCTAGAAAAAACAAATTTTAAACCAAAGACTGTAATAAGAGATGAGGAAGGACACTATATCATAATTAAAGGGTCTATCCAAAAAGAAGATCTACCAATTATAAATATTTGTGCCCCTAACATGGGAAGAGCCAATTATATAAACCAATTAATAACAAAATTAAAGAAACACATCAATAATAATACAATAATAGTATAGGGGAATTTAATCCCCCACTCACTGCAATGGACACATCATCTAAGCAGGAAACACATCAACAAGGAAACAAGGGCTTTGAATGACAGACTGGACCAGATGGACTTCACAGATATATTCAGAGCATTCTGTCCTAAAGCAACAGAATACACATTCTTCTCGAGTACACATGGAAGGAACATTCTCCAGAATAGATCACATACTGGACCACAAATAAACCAGTACCAAAAGATTGGGATCATGCCCTGCAAATTTTCAGACCACAATGCTTTGAAAGTTAAACTCAATCACAAGAGGACATTTGGAAAGAACTCAAATACATGGAAGCTAAGGAGCATCCTACTAAAGAATGAATGGGTCAACCAGGAAATTAAGGAAGAATTTTAAAAAATTCATGGAAACAAAAGAAAATGAAAACACAACTGTTCAAAACCTTTGGGATGCAGCAAAGGCAGTCCTGTGAGGGAAGTATATAGCACTACAAGCCCTTCTCAAGAAACAAGAAAGATCTTAAATACACAAACTAACCTTATATCTAAAGATGCTGGAGAAAGAACAGCAAATAAAGCCTAAACCCAGCAGGAGAAGAGAATTAATAAAGATTAGAGCAGAAATCAATGAAATAGAAACCAAAAGAACAGTAGAGCAGATCAACGAAACTAGGAGCTGGTTCTTTGAAAGAATTAATAAGACTGATAAACCCCTGTCCAGACTTATTCAAAACAAAAGAGAAAGGACCAAAATAAATAAAATCCTGAATGAAAGCGGAGAGATCACAACCAACACAGAAGAATTACAAACAATTATAAGAACATATTATGAGCAACTACATGCCAACAAATTAGGCAATCTGAGAGAAATGGATGCATTCCTAGAAATGTATAAACTTCCAAAACTGAATCAGAAAGAAGT
Organism: Zalophus californianus; assembly: GCF_009762305.2. NCBI lineage: Eukaryota > Metazoa > Chordata > Mammalia > Carnivora > Otariidae > Zalophus > Zalophus californianus. Next base: position 112,633,267 of record NC_045603.1, on the reverse strand, counting down.
AGAAAACCTGAACATACCAACCGACCCATAACCAGCAAGGAACTTGAAGCACTAATCAAAAATCTCCCAACAAACAAGAGTCCAGGGCTGGATGGTTTCCCAGGAGAATTCTACCAAACATTGAAAGAAGAATTAATACCTATTCTTCTGAAGCTGTTTCAAAAAATAGAAATGGAAGGAAAATGTCCAAACTCTTTCTATAAGGCCAGCATTACCTTGATCACAAAAACAGACAAAGACCCACCAAAAAGAAAAATTACAGATCAATAGCCCTGATGAACATGAATGCAAAAATTCTCACCAAGATTCCAGCCAATAGGATCCAACAGTACATTAAAAGGATTATTCACCACGACCAAGGGGGATTTATTCCTAGGCTTCAAGGGTGGTTCAACATCCACAAGTCAATCAATGTGATACAATACATTAATAAAAGAAAGGACAAGAACCATATGATTCTCTCAATAGATGCAGAAAAAGCTTGAGAAAGTACAACATCCTTTCTTGATTAAAACTCTTCACAGTGTAGGGATAGAGGGACATACCTCAATATCATAAAAGCCATTTATGAAAAGCACACAGCAGTATCATTCTCAATGAGGAAAAACTGAGAGGTTTTCCCTAAGGTCGGGAACATGGCAGGGATGTCCTCTATCACCATTGTTGTTCAACATAGTACTAGAAGTCCTGGCCTCAGCAATCAGAAAACAAAAAGAAATAACATGCCTCCAAATCAGCAAAGAAGTCAAATTCTCACTCTTCGCAGATGACATCATACTCTACATGGAAAACCCAAGAAACTCCACCCCCAAATCACTAGAACTCATACAGGAATTTAGCAAAGTGGCAGGATATAAAATCAATGCACAGAAATCAGTTGCATTTCTATACACTAACAATGACACAGAAGAAAGAGAAAATAAGGAGTCGATCCCAATTACAATTGCACCAAAAACCGTAAGATACCTAGGAATAAACCTAACCAAAGAGGCAAAGGATCTGTGCTCAGAAAACACTAGAACACTCATGAAAGAAACTGAGGAAGACACAAAGAAATGGAAAAACGTTCCATGCTCATGGATTGGAAGAACAAATACTGTGAAAATGTCTATGCTACTTAAAGCAATCTACACATTAATGCAATCCCTATCAAAATACCATCAACTTTTTTTACAGAGCTGGAACAAATAATCCTAAAATTTGTATGGAACCATAAAAGACCCCAAATAGCCAAAGGAATGTTGAAAAAGAAAACCAAGCTGGTGGCATCACAATTCCAGACTTCATGCTATATTACAAAGCTGTCATCATCAAGACAGTATGGTACTGGCACAAAAACAGACACATAGATCAATGGAACAGAATAGAGAACCCAGAAATGGACCCTCAAATCTAATCTTCAACAAAGCCAGGAAAGAACATCCGGTGGAAAAAAAGGCAGTCTCTTCAACAAATGGTGTGGGGAAAATTGGACAGCCACATGCAGAAGAATGAAACTGGACCATTTCCTTACACCATACAAAAAAATAGACTCAAAATGGATGAAAGACCTAAATGTGAGACAGGAATCCATCAAAATCCTGGAAGAGAACACAGGCACAACCACTTTGACCTCGGCCACAGCAACTTCTTGCTAGAAACATCGCCAAAGGCAAGGGAAGCAAGGGCAAAAATGAACTATTGGGACTTCATCAAGATAAAAAGCTTTTGCACAGCAAAGGAAACAGCCAACAAATGCAAAAGACAACTGACAGAATGGGAGAAGATATTTGCAAATGACATATCAGATAAAGGGTTAGTATCCAAAAATCTATAAAGAACTTATCAAACTCAAGACCCAAAGAACAAATAATCCAATCAAGAAATGGGCAGAAGATGTGAACAGACATTTTTCCAAAGAAGACATCCAAATGGCCAACAGACACATGAAAAAATGTTCAACATCACCTGACATCAGGGAAATACAAATCAAAGCCACAATGAGATACCACCTCACACCTGTCAGAATGACTAAAATTAACCACTCAGAAACAACAGATGTTGGTGAGGGTGCAGAGAAAGGGGAGCCCTCTTACTGTTGGTGGGAATGCAAACTGGTGTTGCCACTCTGGGAAACAGTATGCCAGTTCCTCAAAAAGTTGAAAATAGAGCTACCCTATGACCCAGCAATTGCACTACTAGGGATTTACCCCAAAGATACAAATGTAGTGATTGAAAGGGGCACTTGCACCACAATGTTTATAGCAGCAATGTCCACAATAGTCAAACTATGGAAATTGCCCAGATGTCCAACAACAGATGAATGAATAAAGAAGATGTGATATATATATATATATATATATATATATATATATATATATATACACACACAATGGGATACTACTCAGCCATCAGAAAATGAAACCTTACCATTTGAAATAATGTGGATGGAACTAGACTGTATTATGCTAAGTGCAATAAGTCAATCAGAGAAAGACAATTATTGTATGATCTTACTCATATGTGGAATTTAAGAAACAAAACAGAGGATCATAGGGAAAGAGAGGAAAAAATAAAACAAGACAAAATCAGAGTGGGAGACAAATCATAAGAGACTCTTTTTTTTTTTTTAAAGATTTTATTTATTCATTCATGAGAGACAGAGGGAGAGAGAGAGAGAGAGAGAGAGAGAAGCAGAGGGAGAAGCAGGCTCCCAAGGAGCAGGGAGCCCGATACGGGACTCGATCCCAGGACCCTGGGATCACGACCTGAGCCGAAGGCAGACGCTTAACCATCTGAGCCACCCAGGCGCCCGAGACTCTTAATCATAGAAAACAAATTGAGTTTTCCTGGAGGTGAGGGGGGTGGGGGATGAGGTAACTGAGTGATAGACATTAAGGAGGGCATGTGATATAATGAGCACTGAGTATATATAAGAACTGATGAATGACTGATCTCTACCTCTGAAACTAATAATATTTCATATGTTAATTAATTGAATTTAAATTTAAAAAAATTAAAAAATAAATTAAGGAAATGAAGCAAGAAATTTAAAAATAAAATAAAATGACCATAATTAATATGTTGAAGGCTGAAAGGAAAAGGTTAACACCATTCAAGATCAGATGGACAATTTTATGAAAGAGCTACAATAAAAAAGAATTAAGTGAAAATGCTAAAAGTGAAAAAACAGTAAAAGAAATGAAGAAAACATTCAGTGGACTTGCCAATACACTTATGCAGCTAAGGAAAGAAGAGGTGAATATGAATATGGGTCAATAGAAATTATCCAAACTAAAACAAGAAGAGTGGAAAATAAAACAGAGCATTCAGAAGTTGTGGGACAGAAACAAACAATCTAAGATGTGTAACTGGAATGCAAGAAGGATGAGAGAAATATTTGGTTGAGAATTTTCTAAAATTAATGACAGATACAAATATCAGATCAAGAAGCTCAGAGAATATCAAGCAGGATAGATACCAACACACTACATACACACTCACTTGTGGCCTCTCATATTCAAACTGCTGAAAACCAAAGACAAAGAAAAAATTCTTAAAGACAGCTAGAGAAAAAAGATGCATTAGTATAGAGGACCATGCAATGAATCCCAGGACTTCTCATCAGAACCACTCCAGCTGGAAGACGATGGAATGGAAATCTTTAAAGTGCTCAAAGAAAAAAACCTGTTAACTCAAAATAATATACCTGTTAAGACACTTTTCAAAAAATATGATTCCTTAAAAGTCATTAAAATTGATAAACCTGCAAACCATGAAAAAAGGATAGAAGACACTAATCACCAATATCAGGAATGAAAGGGGCAATAGAATCCCATTGAGGGAATTCTACCAACAAGTCTATGCCCATAATTTTGACAATTCCTTGAAAGACACGATCTACCAAAATTTACTGAAGAAGCAATCGATAACCTGAATATCCTATCAAAGAAGTTGAATTCATAGTTAAAAGCTTCCAGCAAAAAAGACTCCAGTCTAAGTGATTTAACTGGTGAATTCTTTAAATATTTAAGAAACAAAACACTTTCCTATTCATTATATGAGGCCAGCATTACCCTGATACTAAAACCAAAGTTGTTACAAGTAAAGAAAGCTATAGACCAATATCCCTCGTAAACAGAAATGTAAAACCACTCAATAAAAATAAAACACAGCGTGTCCAAGTGGGGTTTGTCCTGGGAATGCAAGGTTGATGCAACATTTAAAAAAATCAGTATAATTCATTGTATTAACAGACTGAAGAAAGAAACCAGATGATCATCTCAGTAGATGCAGAAAAAGCGCTTGTCAAATTCAACATTCATTCATGATAAAAACTCTCAGCACACCAGGAATAGCATGGAATTTCCTTAACCTGATGACGGGTATCTACAGAGGCTAATACCATGCTTAACAGTCAGAGACTGAATGCTTTTCCCATAAGACCTGACATGAGGCAAGGATATCCCCCTCTCACCATTAACTAGAAGTTTTTACCAGTACAATAAGGCAAGAAAAAGAAATAAAAGGCTTATAGATTAAAAGGGCAGTAATAGAACTCTCTATTCACAGATAATACAATTGTCTATATGCAAAATACAAAAAAATCTACAAAAAAAAAAACAACCCTAGAATAAGTGAGTTTACCAAGAACACAGGATACAAGGTTGACATGTAAAAGTTACCTGTATTTCTCTATCCTAGCAATTGGAATCAAAATGTTCAGGGGATATATGCTGAAAACTACAAATACTGATGAAAGAAACCCAAAGAAAACATAAACAAATGGAGACATGGACCTTGTTCACGGATTGGGAGTCTCACCGTGTTACAAAGTCAGTTCTCCCCAATTTGACTGACAGATCCAATATAATCCCAGTCAAAATCCCATTAGGATTTTTTTTTTTGACAAGCTGACAGGCAAATAAATGGGAGGAGTCAAAACAATTCTAAAATCCAAGAAAAACTACTACTTCATTAAGACAGTGTTGTATTGATGAAAGGATAGGCAAATAGATCGATGGAACAGAATAGAGAGCCCAATATAGACCTATCTTTGAAAAAGATGCAAAAACAGTTAAAGAAAGGATAGTCTTTTCAACAAATGGGGCTCAAAAAATTGGATGTCCATATACAAAAAAAAAAAGCCCATAATTCATACCTCATACGAAAGTTAATTCAGAATGGATCATCAACCTAAATGTAAAACATAAAATTATAACAGTTCTAGAAGAAAGCATATAAGAAAATCTTTATGACTTTGAGTTAGGGAAAGAGTTCTTAGATAAGACAACAAAAACATGATCCACAGGAAAATAGGATGAATCAGACTTTAACAAAATTGAAAGCCACGCTATCAAGAGGAAGAAAAGACAAGCCACAGACTGGAAGAAATATTTGCAAATCCCAAATTTGACAGATAAATAGTATCCAGAATATATGAAGAACTCTCAAAACTCGACAATAAGAAAACAACTCATAAAACAAATTGGCAAAAGATTTGAATGGACTTTTCATCAAAGAAGGTATACACTTGCCAAGTAAGATGCTCAGCATCCTGAATCACTAGGGAAATGCAAACTTAAAAACATATTGATAACACTGCTCATTAATTGGAATGGTTTATTTTTTAGGCTGACATGTGGTTAGTTCTTCAGCAGCTGGGTGAGTAGGGAAAGGACACCTGTGAGGAGATCTGGTGGTTGGTGGCTGCCGTCCCTTGGACGCAGCTTGCGGAGGTTGTCAGCGCGGAACTGCATTGAGATTGTGAATGAGTTGATTGCTCAGAAACAGCTAGAAGTAGTTCACATGCTTGATGGCAAGGAATATATTACTCCAGCACAAATTAGTGAAGAAATGAGGGATGAACTCTATGTCTGAGGTGGTCGAGTAAGCATTGTTGATCTGCAACAGGTGATCCATGTGGATCTGACTCATAGTGAAAATACAGCTGGTGACATTGTTAAATCAGAAAAGCATGTTCAGCTAGTGTTGGGACAGCTGGTAGATGAGAACTATTTGGATCAGTTAGCAAAAAAGGTAAATGATAAGTTGCAAGAAAGTGGTCAGGTCACCATGTCAGAACTGTGTAAAATCTATGATCTTCCTGGAAACTTTCTGACACAGGCACTAACTCCATGACTAGGTAGAATTAATGGACACAGCAATCCTAATAACAGGAGTAATATTTATTGAAGCTTTTGTAGGTGCATCCGTGGACTATTCAGTGTTTTTACCTGGGTAGAGCAGTGAACTCTCTGATTTCAAAATATGATGTCAGGAACAGCTGTTCTACCCTCTGCTTGAGGAACTTGTTAACAGTGGACGCTTACGAGGCAGTGTGGTAGGTGAGAGACAGGCCACGGCAGTGTTTGTCCCTGACATTTACTCCAGGACAGAGAGTACTTGGGTGGAGTCCTTTTTCAGGCCGAATGGCCATCTAGAATTTGATGGTTTGTTCAGCTTGGATTCCCAGGTGCTACGAGCTACATAAAGAAAAGATAAAAGACTACACAACTCTTGTTTTTTGAAAGCAGCTTGTATTGGTCATGGACCTGCGGATCACGAGAAAAACATCAGCAGAGGAAGCCATCAGCTCCGGAACATGGTTAATATTGCACCTCTGTTGCCCAGTTCTTTATCAGCTGAAGAAGCAGCAGCATCGCTTCCACAGGTGATGAGAGCCTTCAGCAAACTGGCTTTGGTGGTGGTCGTTAGTGACATCATTGTCATCAGCGGAAAACTTATAAATAACTGCACGAACTGGTCAGTGAATTGATGCACCGAAACACTGAAAAGGAAATGAAAAATAATCCTGTTCATTTAATCACCGAAGATCTGAAACGGGTCTCCATTTTAGAAGGCATTAATACGGGCACCTGGGTGGCTCAGTTGGTTAAGCGACTGCCTTCGGTTCAGGTCATGATCCCGGAGTCCCAGGATCGAGTCCCACATCGGGGCCCCCGCTCAGCGGGGAGTCTGCTTCTCCCTCTGACCCTCCCCCCTCTCATGCTCTCTCTCTCTCATTCTCTCTCTCAAATAAATAAATAAATAAAATCTTAAAAAAAAAAAGAAGGCATTAATACAAGTAAAAGGAATAAAAAAGATGAATGAAGGAGAAAAGCAACAGAGGGCTGTGGAAGTGTGGGAGGAGATGGTGGGGGCAGGGCCAGAGGGTACAAAACTTAAAACATCTAGAAGAAAAGATAATGCTAGCGATGATGAGTCATCTCACACTGGTAAGAAGAAACCAGAGATCACTTTTATGTTCCAGGATGAGATTGGAGAATTTTTTTTAAGAAAACACGTACAAAATGCCCCTGAGTTTATTTCTGAACTTGCTGAGTACTTAATAAAATCTCTTAGTAAAACTCATCTCAAGGTGGTATGTTCAGTGTTCATGTCTTCAACTTCTTCTACCTCTGGAACTAGTAGAAAGGTCAAGGACTTGCAAGAAGATTCTGCTCTTATTCTGCACCTCACACTGAGTCCTGTTTCAGTTCTCAACCTACAGTATCCTCCATGCAACCAGATGTGTCCCACAGATCACTGCTCTTCCAAATAGGAAAATCCCAGAGGATCAGAATATGCTTTTGGTAAAGTATCAAGGTTTAGATGTAAAGGATTTAGCTAGTTAAAATAAGAAGACTAGGCAAGGAGATGATCCCTGGAGTGATGAATTAGACAAAGAACAACAAGATATCACCAATGCTACTCATAAAGAGCTTCAAGAACTTTCTTCATCCATTAAAGACAGGCAGAGGCCTCGCTTCTGTGACCAGGGGCAGAGTCCCCATCCCAGATGGCAGTGCTCACTCATTCTTCAACAACCCTTTGTTGAGCACCTGCTGTGTGTTATGTATTTTATATAAAATTACCACCTCTCACGCTGCTCCTGAAATGAGCTCAAAGATCTACCCCTTTTAATATAATTCAATTCTTTAGTATATACCTTAGTAACATATATTATTACCATAGATCTGGCTTTTTTCTGTTAGGGCTTACCAGAATCTCAAGGCATGACCGAACACACTCTCATTCTATCGATGAGGAGAATGATGCAGGGCTATCAAAGAGGTGACTAAAATTTATAGGTGAAAGAAGAAAAAATAGATTCCACATGATTCTGTCACTTCTGTTTTACCAGTTCCTTCTCTGTGAAGCAGCTTGAGAACATGAGGGAGGCCTTTGTCCGTCAGAGCTGGAAATAATGTCTTGCAGCCCTGATTTTGGCTTTCTAGTTAGTAATGCTATTTTAATCACCCCCTGCTGAATTTTTTTACATGGAACTGAAATTATAAGGGCTGTTTCTATTTCCTATACCTGTTTATATGCTGTTTTGCTCTGCTACTGTAGAATGCACAAGAGAAAGGTTTTTAATTTTATTGTTATTGCTATTATTTTGGTATCAGTACATTTCATTTCATTTTAAAATAACTGCAGTTTTGTTGATGAGGGTCTCCTATTCTTTCAAGGAGACCGAGAATGGAAAGCGGGCCAGCTAATTCTATCATTGACCTGCAGAGGGAGCTCAGTGGTTTTTTTTTTTTTTTTTTCTCCCTTGTTATTGGTTAATGTAGGAGATTTTAGAGCTGTGTATCCATCACACTGTGACTTATGAACTATATATTTTTAGAGAGTCAAGGTAGTTTTTGCTTCACCTATTGCTTCCCTATGTAATGGATTACCACCCTGGGAGTGGGCGTTAGCGCATAGCGGGGTTTTAGTCAAATGTGCTCCAGAGGCTTCCAGAGCTTCTGAAAGGCTCTGGAAAATCTCTCTTCTAGGGATAGGCCACAGGAAGTCTGGCTTGCAGAGACCTCAGTATTTTTGGGGTCTCTAAGAAGAGCCATTGCCCTTTCTGTATAGTTTGCCATCTGCCCTTTAAATTAGTTTTTAAAAATTATACGTGTAATACATGTTTGCTGTAGACAATTTTGAAAATTGAAAACACATTACAGAAGAAGAAAAACAGTCACTCTTAACATCCAAACCAAAGCTACCTCCTGTTAATGTAGTTCGTTCTAGTCTCGTTATAGAAGCCTTACTGCCTAAAACATTTTAGGCTGAGCAATTTTACTTGAAAAATCATGAGCATTTTCCCACTGAAATCCATGTCAGGAAAACTTCCTGAGCTGGGGAGGGTCAGGGCAAGAATGGCGTGGCATCCACAAGAAGGTTCTGGAACTCAGCTTAACTGAAAATAAAAAACCTTCTCTCTCAGTGCCCTGAATTCAGCCGATGATCTGAGTTTGAGTGGTTTGCTCTAGGGATGCCTGTGGCTCAGTTTCCCAGCCTGTCCTACCCAGATGTTGGAAGTCCAGTTCTTGATCTTTATGCTGTCTGTATGATGGCAAAGCACAGTGTTGGCCACAACCCTGAGGTTCCACGTGACATGGCAGGACACACCTAACTTTTGAGGCAACAGATGTTGCATTGGGAACTGTACATTGGACACAACCCACCACAACTGCCCACAGTGCCATACCGCCTGTCCCCTCTTGTGTAGAGGAGGTAAGGAGGGTGGAGACCATACCGCTAGCACTCGCTAATGTCTCCAGGGAGAAAAATGTGAATTGTTCAAAAACTTGTTGCCCACACTTTTCTCAGGGAGGAGATATTTCTTTTCCTCAGGGAAACTAGAGGTTAGAAAAGAATTGAGCCTTGTGGTCTCCTGGTGAGAATTGAAGTACATGCAGAAGCCTCCCAGTCCCGTGACAATTGTGACCTGTTGTCTGTTTGTCTTCTAGCTTTGAGTGAGTGGACCCTTAGACCACTGCGAGCAGGAGGCCTGGGTCTGATTTCCAGATGCCCGTTCATTTCTTTATATGAGAGAGAAATGGAGACAGGGAGACAGGGGTCAGCAAGGATCATGCTTCCTGATCCTTTAGCCCAGTTAAACACCACACAGGACTTGGCTTCATGGGGCTTCTTTCAGTATTTGCTGTGTAAGAAAACCAATTTTATTTTAGTTAAAATCACTTTATATGAATCCTTAATAATTATAGGGAACTACCCACCTCGCCCCCCCCACAAAAGAAAAACAAAAACAAAAAACCAGAAAAGCAATAATCTACTCAGAGCTCAGTTTAGACCAATGTACGGGTTCTAAGAAAGTAGAGTTTATGATGATGTCAATGTTTTCTAAATTGCTTAAATGAAATCAGTCAATAAATATAATAATATTAAAGGATAAATGTAGAACACAGGCCCAGGGAAAAGGAAAAAAAATCATTTAATACATTTTATTTGCATCTTCTCAGATCGATTTCTCGTTGAAATGCTTCCCTGCTTTACTAAGTGAGGTCTGCTGAGCATCTCAACAATTAAATAGACTAGAATTCATAACAGATAAAAAGCTAAACTCCATTTTCAGAGCAGCATTTTAATTCAAGGAAAAGCACACCTGTTGTAGAGTTTTGGATGCTCTTGATCTATCTACTGCTTTTGTAAGAACTGCTACAAGGTCCTAGATGAGCCTGAAAAGGTGAAAAAAAGGGGATGCTCTGAGAATGTCCTCAGGTTTGCATCCAAAAAGGCTGAGGGTATTTCCTGAGGGTGTGGTTGAACCTGAAAGGGCTGTCAGCCTCCTTCAGACTTGGGTGACTTGGAGATGAAAAATGTGCTTTCAGCAGGAAGCATTTTCTAAACTTCCATTATACTGGATATTTCCATCCGAATGACACTGATAGTTCGCTGCTTAAAAAGTGAGACTAGAAAGTAATATTGTAGGTGAACAGTTCCAATGAGCCCCAGCCTTAATTTCATTTTAGTGAAGGAACGGATGTTGGAGAGTTTAATTAAAGACTGAGGAACTTAATTAAGAATCTAAATGAGTTGCAATCAAATAATTACTTGAACATTTGTTAGTATGCATGAGCTTATCTATGGATCAGAGAAGTCTTACTCTCAGACATAAAACTTTTATATCTTGCCAGAGGAGATTATGATTTTATCTATGTCAAAGGAACTTTATTGTTGTGATCTTTATTTAAAAAAAAAAAAAAAGGCACCAGAGGAGTGTATTGGAAGAGGCTTATTTAGTGGACTTCCTTGAATTCAAGGTTGCTTGACCTGAAAGATGGTGTCTGTCACATGATAGGAGTTCAATAAACATTTGTTGATGTATTTAATGAATTGCTATTGTCTCCCGCTGTGGGCTGTACACCTGGGCCCATTTCCTCCCATGACATAAAGGAAATACCCATGTGACCCCCCCCCCCAAGTAATTTAGTGTCTTCTTGGATTAGATCAAGGGCAAGAGGCTAGGCAGCTGACCCAGGATAACAGCTGCCAAGAGACACAGCTGGACACACCGGGGGTTGACGGAAAAGAACCTGGCTAGCTTGGGTGCTGGGGAAGTGTGGCCGCAGGTTAGGAGGGACCAGGAAGCCTCAGAAACAAAGAAGCTTCCTACCAGGCAGGGCAGGCGGAAGATGTCTTCTCCTCCCCCCACCCACCCCATCAGCCACATCGATTTCTTCATCTTTGAAATTACAATTTCTTTGTTTCAAATTGCATGAGAAATATATGTTCCTTGTAGAAATATGAAGAGAAAGCAGAAAAAGCCTTCTATAATCCTGGGATTATAGATTGTTAGTATTTCAGCATATGATGCATCCCGGCTTGTTCCTGCATCTAAATATGCCTCTGTATAAATAAGATTTTTATACTACTATACATACGTGTGTGTTTACAATATTAGGATACATGCTGTTTCATATGGTTAGTGTTATTAAAATACAATACTCCCTAGAACATGTTTTTTTTTGCTGACCGCATAATGTAACAAACATGTATACCATGGTGGTTTTGGAGAACTCAGCCAAAGTCATGAAGAGAGGACATGGATTTCTTCTCTTGATGGGGGAGTGGCAAGGTTCTGGAAGAATGCACGAAGTGGGAAAACCTTGTGGTGGTCATTTATGGAAAATCTGCCCCACTCAGTGTTCACTGTTTAGATTAGCTATCATACCTGTTACATAATCTTTTTTTTTTTTAAGATTTTATTTATTTATTCATGAGAGACAGAGAGAGAGAGAGAGAGAGGCAGAGGGAGAAGCAGGCTCCCAAGGAGCAGGGAGCCTGATGCGGGACTCAATCCCAGGACCCTGGGATCATGACCTGAGCCAAAGGCAGACGCTTAACCATCTGAGCCACCCAGGCGCCCCCTGCTACATAATCTTAACCTGTTTTCCAAGTTCCTTCTGTCTTCTATGAAAGGTTAATCAGCAGAATGGTGTAAGATTAAACACAGGCGATGAAAATAGAGCAGCTGAGTTCAGATTGAGGGAGGAAAATCAGAGAGGCTGCGTACATACTATGGTGGTTATTACCAAATTTTCAGCACCATCATCTGTTCCCATGGCCTTTGGCTCTCAACTGTGATGAGTGTCCCAAAAAAATATTTTGAAATTGGAAGAGACAAACCACTAAAAATAAAACCTTCTTAAAAAGAAAAAAAAAAAGAAAAAAACGGGAGGCTCTTTGATTGCTGAGTGACTTTAGGCAAGTCACTAAATTTGCTGTGCCTGAGTTTCCTTATCTGTAAAATGAGGATGATAACAATGCCTAGCTTATATAGTTATAATGAAGATTAAAATGTGTCAGTAAAGCATTTAGAACAATGCTTGCTACATGGTAAACTCTTAATAAGTTTGATCTTTTTGTTTTTTAAATCTTTTTTTTTTTAATTTGATAGAGAGAGACACAGCAAGAGAGGGAACACAACCAGGGAGAGTGGGAGAGGGAGAAGCAGGCTTCCTGCAGAGCAGGGAGCCCAATGTGGGGCTCAGTCCCAGGACTCCGGGATCATGACCTGAGCCGAAGGCAGACGCTTAACGACTGAGCCACCCAGGCGCCCCTAAATTTGATCTTTTATTAGTAGTAGTAGTAGCTGCACTGGTAGTAATTTAACAACTTTTAATAATTACTGGATATTTAGATTTCAGGTTTTTGATATTTTACATAATTCATTAGAATATCCTTATTGATAAATTTTTGCACACATCTGATTATTTCCTCAAAGTGTAATTGCTAGGTATGCATATTTTAAGCCTTTTGCTCTATGTTACAAACTACTCCAGAAGATTTGTACCAATTCACTTACAGTCAACATTTTAAAAGAATGCCAATTTACCCACTCCCTTTTGCACTAAGGATTGTCATTTTAAAATCCATATGTGAATTCATTTTTTCTTTACTAGTGAAGCTGAGAATTATTTCCATATGTTTATAGTTAGTTGTATTGAATCTTTTGTAGGTCACATTCTTTTTCATGGGTCGAATTAAATCTAACATTAGTTTAATCCATTCATATTTACTTATTGTTATATTTTAATACATATTTTATATATCCCATATTTACTGTGATTTAAAAACTTTTTTCCTACCATATTGTGTTTTCTGTTTATAATATATACATATTATATGTAAATTTATTTTTAAAATTTTTTCCTGCTTTCTGCTGGAATGATTGAGTTTTCTTAGTTCCCTTTCTTATTTTGCTGCTATTCCTTTAGAAGTAATATATTTTATTTCTATTCTTTTAGCACTTACCTTCCAATTTTTAACTTGTACCTCAGTTAACAAAGTCTGGTGCTTATTCTTTCTGCCTTCTTGCACCATGCTCCGTCCTTGGAATGCTTTACTTTTTATCCCTCATCTCAATCAAACGTCATTGTTGTCTAGCATTTTATCCCACTATGCCTCCTTCCTAAAATCTGTCATTGTTTTTTATACCGCTGAGTCTTGTTTAGGTTTACCTGAAAGCTTACCAATGTCATTGCTTATCATTACTTCTTATATCATATTCGTTTCTTCTGGATTTGATTGCTTCTTCTTGAAGAAAATCCTTTAGTGATTCTTTCAGTGAGATTTTAATGAACTAACTGCTCTCAGTCTTGGTTTGTCTGAAAATATTTTGAATTTTTTCTCACTCTTCAACAGTATCAACAGATGTAAAAATCGACACTGAGAGTTCTATTTTATCAGTATTTTGAAGATATTATTCCATCGTCTTGGTTTTTATTGCTCTTATTATAGTATATCTGCTATCAGTCTAAAGGATGCTCTCACTGGTTATTTTAAGGTTTTCTCTTTGCCTTCTGATTTGCAGTTTTACCATGATGTCTTCAGGTGTGGACTTGTTTTACCTATTTTGCTTAGAGTATGTTGTACTTCTTGAATCTGCAGATTCATGTTTTTAATGAATTCTAGAAAATATTCAGCCATTCTCCACAAATACTGGCTCTTTGCAGTCTATTGATTCTGCAACTTCTGTTAGATATGTTTGGATGTTTTCATTTTATTTGAATATCTCTTAACTTCTCTTTGATATTTTTCACCTCTTGATCTGTGTATTACATTTGTATAATTTCCTTACATTTTCTCTCCAGTTCACAGATTCTCTGATCAGCTGTGTCTAATCAGATGAACCCTATCCACTGAGTTTTTAATTTCAGTTACTAGATTTTTATGTCTGAAACTTTTATTTGGTTTTCATTTTTGATCATGTTTTGTTCATGTCAAATGTCTTGTGTTCATCATGTCTGCTGGCTCTTGATTATAGCAGGTTATTTCGTCAGACATTTTAAGGCTTTTGATGGTGAGCTCATCCTCTGAAAATATTGTGCAGCCTGACCTCAGTCCTCTGGGGGGTTTTATTGGCTGGAACAATTTTCATATTCTTTTCTTAAATCAGGTTTTCCTGAACCATGTTGTTAGTATGAAATAGAATCCAAAATCTGCATGATGTAAGTAATATATTTTCCCAGGAAAGATTTCTTTTTTCTTCTGACTACAAGGGCAGTAAGTAACATAGGAGCTTTTTGTTTTTGTTTTTGTTTTTCCTGTCTCTGTGATCTTATGTGGATATTTATCTAGTTTAATTTTTTATTGAAGGTGTTGTTCTTTAAGGGCCACCACTTGCTATGGGAATCTTGAACTTCCTTACTCATATGGGACCAAAACTCTGCCTCCTTTCTTGGCAGGAGTATTGAAATTCAAGCCTCAAGATTATGGAGACTGACAACCCTTCCTCTGGGGTAGTCACAGTGTCAGTTCACATGCTCCCTGCTCTGGTGTTAGCTTATTCTTTATTTTTGACATCTGGGATTTCCTTTACTTTTTTTTCACGCTGCATTTAAAATCATATTTGTCCTATTTTATCTTGCATTACCAAATATTTGAAATGGCTTGCTTTCTCAACCATTTACCTAAAAATCAAAGTCCCCTCACTTTTTGTTCAATTGCAGCTGTTATAACTTAACCTGTAGGATGTAACTGGAGCTTGAAGAACTACTTGTGCATGCTCTCCAAAGACCTGGGGGCCTGAATTCACCTGCTGTCTTTTTGAATTTGTATGAGAAAGGGGACCTTCACATTGCACAGAAAGCACAGTTATGTGCTCTGGAGTTGTGGAATGTGGTGGCCTTGGGTAAAGATCAAAAGGTGCAGCTCAGGACTTTATGTGGGGCTGCGAAGTCACTAGGAGGAAGGAAAAAGCATTGACAGACAAACTTTTCTGAGCTCCAGTGCTTTGAACAAAAGTACTGTGAGGAAACTACAAATCCAAGGTGTCCCTCGGCTTTGGACAGGGGAGGTTTTATAATCTGCCTGGTGAAGGACACTGCTTGAGAGATGCAGGTACAGGACATTCACCTTCTAGGCAGAAGTTGCCCTAACAGGTCACATCAGTCCTGGCTCTGAGCCTGAGTATGAAGTGTTTCAGTTCAGAGAAACATTGGTTATTACTTTGTCATACTGTTGTTATACAGTTGACCCTTGAACAACATGGAGGTTAGGGACACTGACCACCCTTGAAGTTGAAAATCCAGTATAACTTTTGCCTCCCCCCAGACTTAACTACTAATAGCCTATTGTTGATCAGAAGTCTTACGGATAATATAAACAGTGATTAACACATATTTTTATGTTATATGTATTATACACTGTTTTCTTACAACAAAGCAAGCTAGAGAAAAGAAAATGTCAAGAAAATTATAAGGAAGAGAAAATGTATTTACAATATTGCACTGCATTTACTGAAATCCACGTATAAGTGAACCCACACGGGTTCAAACTTGTGTTGTTCAAGGGTCAACTGTATTTTGCAAAAAGAAAAAAAGTTTTTGCAAATAATTATTCTAACTTGCAAAACCACAAGCCACATTTATGCTACTCCAACCAATGAAGTGAGGAAGGCAAACTTAGTATGAGAAAAGATCATAAGTAAAGGACCATGGGATTATTTGCTATTTTGAATTAGTCTCATTGGTACTTCCTGTGCTCCAGAGAAGCGCTTATTAATACTTAATTTCAAAAGGTTAAAATGGAGACAGTTTTAGGAAAAAAAATTAGGTCTTAAAGTAACAAGTATTTTTATTAATTGAATTACAGAAGGCCTGGAATTAACTGAACAAGATCAAAGCTTGGAACAAATTAATATTCAGAAAAAGTGCCAGTAAACTTTCCAATAGCTCATTGATTTGGAGCAGAATCTCTTTAACATAACTAGAATATTGAAGAGGGCCTAGAATCCCCCAGAAATGGGCTGGTGTCCCACGTAGAACTATCTCATTATTTAATCTATCTGAAATTAATGTACAGAGCTTCATGGGATTTTCTGGCCTCAGATGTTGTGGCAAAAACTGCTATTCTACAAAGTCTGTGTTTCCTTTTTCTTCCTGAACATATACATAGGTTCCCTTTCCCAGGCTCCTTGCAATTCAGTGTGATCATGTGACTGAGGGGCAATGAGTGGAATATGAGCAGGAGCATGGGGCTGTTCTACCAGACCTGGCCCTATAAAAACTTTGCATTCATTTTTCTGGTGTGTTCTTTTCCTCTTCTGGGTGACTGAGGCAGCAACCCCCAGGTGACCTTGGAAGTCACATGTTAAAGATGGCAGAGCCACCCTCAGCCTGGGTTCTTGTACAACTACACAGAATAGAACCACCTACCTGAACCTTTGGGACTGTTCTATTTCTATTGTGTGGAGCCATTGCATGTTTGTGTCTGTTTTGTTAGCATAGCCTAGCCTACCTGAACTAATGCAGACCGTAACAAGGACCCCAAGGTTATTAGCACCCCAGGAGACCCCTGTGTGTGTACCCCCAGATAGAATGCTTTTTTCTAGTGTGACTTATGAAAGGTATTCTGCAGTGTCTCTGACCGTACTTTTTTGAAGAGGGGTTCTCTGCAGTCCCTTTTTCACCCAGAGCCCTGGATCTGCACTTGCTGTCTCTGTCACCCAGGGCAGCCAGATTGTCAGCCAACAGTTGCTCTAAATGCACATGGATTCTGCATACCTGATTATTTATATCCCTGGGCATATGAAACTGGGCCATGTGTTCCCCTGCCACACTTTCCTGGGGCACTGGGTTTTACTTGAAAATTTTGGAGGAGAAAATATTATTTTCATATTAAAATAAACATTAATGGGCAGAATGCCCATTGGATGAATTTCAAAGACCAAGCATAAGACTTCAAAGAGATTTCAAGCTTACATTTGCAGTTTTGGATCAAGTGCTCAGACCTCCCCTGGGGTACTCATTCACTGAGCTTTGTGTTGTCGGCATTGTACTTTATTTATTGTTATTCTAAGGGTTTTTAGGTCTTAATCCAATAGCCAAATATTTTCTTCCAATACAGTGCAGACACCTAATTCAAGTGTTGTCAAATATTATCAGGACATCATTATTTGTTATTGGCCTCCCTTCTCTATCTCCCACACCCTGAAAAAAAGAAGGGGAGAGATAAATTTACTATCCAAGCATATCAATGATGTAGTAAATTTTAAACATGAGTCTCCTAGCCAAACCTGGCAAGGGCCAGGCTCCCTTTCGGCCTGTGGCCTCAGAGGCCTACTCCCTTCCCCTCCCAGCTCTCCCACTCCTGCCCCCAACTTTTCATGAAGGTGGGAGTAGTTTTCAGGCCCAGGTCCCTCAACCCAGGCAAGCCTTGGGTTTGTGAGTTGGAGTTGTGTGTGTTCTGACCATCTGGCATAGAGTGGCCGTCTTCTGCCCTGAGTGGTCTTATGTTTAACACCTATGCTGGGCATTTGTTTTGTTTCTCCTCAAGTGTGTGTCCTTTCTGATAGCCAGTATATTTTCAGTTAGCAGCCACTTGGGAAGGAAACAAGCTCTGAATTTGGCAGCAGTTTAGCAAAGTTCTCATTTTCTGGGAGTGGACACTCACCAGTAGCTCATTTCAGGCTCATGACCCACATTCCTCTTGCTGCATTCACAGTCCGGCCTTGTGGCGCCCTCTTGAATTGTTGACGTGTGGCTTACTTGACTCTAGTAAGGAAAGTACTCCAGGGTCACATTTGCTTTCAGAAAGAGCCAGAATGAAGCTTATGGAAACGGGCCAGTGGCAGGAAGGGTTCTGGGGGACAGCTTCTTGCCTTGGGCTCCCTGAGGACTGAGAGGTGAGCCAGGCCACTACCAGAGGAGCTGGGACCAGTCTCCTGTGCTAGATCCCAAGGTGCAAGTGCTCTGCTTGGACAGGAGACAAAAAACTAGCAGACAGGAGAGAGGGGCATCAGGATCAGGTACAGAAATAGAGGCCATGTGGGAGGGCTGGAAGGGCAGGCACTGGGAGACAAAGGGAGAAGCCAGCATCTAGCCCTGGGATTGGCCAGCCAGAAGGTAAAGTCGGGATCATAAGACTTTTTATGAGTTGTAAATAAGAAATCTTAGGTAAAGTGCCTAGTATATCATTAAGGCTAAATAAATGTTAGTTATCTAAATGAAAAATTATATAAAGAGGGGAGTTTGGAATTGCTACCACTTCCAGAGCAAAAAAATACTAATAAGAATGAAAGATTAAAAAAAAAAAAACAAGCCTTCTATAAGAAACACATACTTTACAGAGTTAAAAAAATAATGTCTTTTAAAAAACACTTTTTTTAGAGCAGTTTTAGGTTCACAGCAAAACTGAGAAGATACAAAGATTTCCCATATATTCCCTGCCCCCACATATGTATAGACTTCCCCATTAACAACATCCCACAACAGAGTGATACATTTATTACAACTCATGAATCTACATTGACACGTCATTAATACCCCAAGTTCGTAGTTCACATTAGGGTTTGCTCTTGGTGTTATATTTTCTATGGATTTGGAAAGTCTATAATGACATGTATCCATCATTATAGTATCAAACAGAATATTTTCACTCTCCTAAAAATTCTCTGTGCTTTGCCTATTCTTTCCTCCCCATTTCAACCCCTGGCCACCACTGATTATCCTACTGTCTCCATAGTTTCACCTTTTCCAGAATGTCATATAGTTGAAATCATATAGAATGTAGCCTTTTAAGATTGTCTTCTTTCACTTAGTAATATGCACTTGAGTGTCCTCCATGTCTTTTAGTGGCTTGATAGCTCAATTTTTATTTAATGCTGAATAATATTTCATTGTCTGGATGTACCACGATTTATTTATGCATTCTCCTACTGAAGGATGTTTTGGTTGCTTCCGGTTTTGGAAATTATGAATAAAACTGCTATAAACATTCATGTGATGATTTTTACATGGAAACAAGTTTTCAACTCCTATGAATAAATACATAGGAGCATAATTATTGGATCATATGGTAAGAGTATGTTTAATTTTGTAAGAAACTGCCATGATGTCTTCCAAAGTGTGCTAGTTTGCATTCCTATGAGAGCTCCTATTGTTCTGTATCCTTGGCAGCACTTGGTATTGTCAGCGTTTTTGATTTGGCCATACTAATAGGTATGTAGTGGCATCTCATTGTTATTTTAATTTGCATTTCCCTGATGACGTATGATGTGGAGCATCTTTTCATATGTTATTTGCCATCTGTATATGTTCTTTGATGAGGGGTCTGTTAAGATATTTTGTCCATTTTTAATTGGGTTGTTTGTTTTCTTGATGTTGAGTTTTAAGAGTTCTTTGTATATTTTGGATAACAGTCCTTTATCAGATGTGTGTTTTGTGAATACTTCTCCTAGTTTGTAACTTGTCTTCTCATTTTCTTGACATTGTCTTTTGCAGAGCAGAAGTTTTTAATTTGAATGAAGTCTAGCATATACATTCTTTCTTTCATGAATTGTGCATTTGGTGTTGTATCAAAAAAGTCATTGCCATATCAAGGTCATCTAGGCTTTCTACTATGTTATCTTCTAGTTTTATAGTTTTGTATTTTGCATTGAGGTCTATAATCCACTTAGAGTTAATTTTTGTGAAAGGTGTGAGGTTTGTGTCTAGATTCACTTTTTTTTGCATGTGAATGTCCAGTTGTTCCAGCACCATTTGTTGAAAAGACGATCTTTGCTCTTTAGTACTGCCTTCGCTGCTTTGTCAAAGATCAGTTGACTGGGTTTATGTGGGCCTATTTCTGTGCTCCCTATTCTGTTCCTCTGATTTGTCTATTCTTTTGCTGTTATCACACCGAACTGGTTACTGTAGCTTTATAATAAGTTGTGAAGTTGTGTGATGTTAGTCTTCCAACTTTCTTCTTCTCCTTCAATATTGTGTTGGCTATTCTTCATCTTTTGCTTCTCCATTTTAACTTTAGCGTCAGTTTATTGATATCCACAGAATAACTTGCTGGGATTTTGATTGAGATTGCATTGAATTTATAGATGAAGTTGAAAAGAACTGACATCTTGATAATATTGAATCTTCCTATCTATGGACATGGAATACCTCTCCATTTATTTAGTCCTTCTTTGAGTTTTTTTTTTAAGCAGAGTTTTGTAGTTTTCCTCATATAAATCTCATACATATTTTGTATAAGAATTTTGGGAGTGTATACTAATATAAATGGTATTGTGTTTTTAATGTAAAATTCCACTTGTTCATTGCTGGTATATAGGAAAAGAATTACCTTTTTTATATTAAGTTTGTATCCTGCAACCTTGTTATAATCGCTTATTAGTTCCAAGAGTGTTTTTTGTTGATTCTTTGACATTTTCAGATAAATGATCATCTCATGTGCAAAGACAGTTTTAATTCTTTCTTCCCAATCAGTATGCCTTTTATTTTCTTGTTTTACTGCATTAGCTAAGACTTCTGCTATGATATTGGAAAAAACGTGGTGAGGGGGTACATCCTTGCCTTGTTCCTGATCTTAGCAAAAAAGCTTCTTGTTTCTGACCATTAAGTATGATGTGAACTGTAGGATTTTTTTGTAAATAGTCTTTATCAAGTTGAGGAATTTACCTTCTATTCCTAGTTTACTGAGAGTTTTTTTATCTTGAATGGGTGTTGGATTTTGTGAAATGCTTTTTCTGCATTATTGATATGATCGTGTGGATTTTTCTTTTTTAGCCCATTGATGTGCGGGATTACATTATTTTATTCTTGAATGTTGAACCAGCCTTGCATACCTAGGATAAATCCCACTTGGTCATGGTGCACAATTCCTTTTGTATACTGTTAGACTTGATTTGCTATTTTGTTGAGGATTTTTCCTTATGTTCATGAGAGATGTTGGTCTATGGTTTTCTTCTCTTATAATGTCTTTGTCTGGCTTTGGTATTAGAGTAATGCTGGCCTCATGAAAGAGTCAGGAAGCATCCCATCTGTTTCTATCTAGGTTATAGAGAATTGGTAGTATTTCTTCCTTATGTTTTGTGTAATTCAGCAGTGGCCCCACCTGGCCTGGTGCTTTATGTTTTATAAGGTTATGAATTATTGATTCAACATCCTTAATAGATATAGGCCTAGTTAGATTGTCTATTTCTTCTTGTATGAGCTTTGGCAAATTGTGTCTCTTTCAAGGAATTGAGTTATTTGGTCTAAGTTATCAGGTTTGTTGTCATAGAGTTGTTGAAAACACTTTTTAAACTATGAAGAACTGAATAAATCTGAGGATATTTTGTTATTTTCATTGTTATGGCATTGGTCTGAGTTTTATCTTCATTCTCTAAAAGAGATTCACTCATTCACTCATCAGACATTTTTTGAGCATCTGCTCTGTGCCAGGCATTGTTTAGACTTTAAGCAGCAACCAGTGAAGATGTGGCGTCTGCCCTTATGAGTCTAATGGAAGAGACAGACAATAAATAATCATGTGGAGATACAGCAGAACTCCATAACGGAGGCCCAACTCCCTAGGGAAGTCAAGAGGCCTTCACAGAAGTGTTGACTTAACTAAACTAGAAGAACTACCTGGCAGTCAAAGCCAGGAAGAAGACCTGGGGGCAGGCAGGTATTCCAGTGTCCTGGGCAGAGCAAACAGCTTATGCAAAGGCTTGGTAATAGGAGAGAGCATGGCATAGGTAAGAAGTTAAAGAGACCAGCATTAAGAATATCAATATAGAGGGGAAAAGGGATCCAAAAGAAGGAGGAAAGGATTGGAGCTTTATTAAAAAAAGAGCAGCATAAAAATTCTCTTTGGAAGGAAAGGTAAATGTTTTTAGGACATACCTCCTGGAGCTGCTCTGAGGGCTCTGAGAAGGGAAAGGTACAAACTCTGAAGTAGGTTCATTGAGGACTCCCCAGGGTACTCCAAGTGTTGTTGCATTTACTGGCCAGTGTAGTGCTCACAGTGTGCTCTGGCTTGGAACCGCAGCTCCTTGGGTAGGAGGAGAGGGCTTTCCATGTCCCACTTCCCCTGGGCTCAGAGCTCCCTTATGAGGCTAATAGTACAGGGTACTGGCATCACACCGTGACCACCACAGGGGTGGGCCCCACTGCAGTGCTTAAATGCTGTGGTCACCAACATCTGGGGCTTCTCTAGAGCTTCCACAAATTTTTCTGACACCCGTGTATGCCAGAGGGAAAGATCTGTTCTTTGACATTCATTCCCCAATTCTCACGGGACCCCCAATCAAACCAGGTGGTCATCCAGTAGTTCCTTGGCCTCATTTCACATAGTTTTATGTTCTTCATGTTCTTTTCTTCCAAAGGATTAACATTCTTTATAGATGTCATGTAGCAGCCTCATCAGGGATCAGAGCAGAAGTGGCATTTTGGCACATGACATACGGGGAAACAGGCAGGGGCAGCCAACTGGCCCTGCAGGCTTGCTACAATAAGGCAGCACCTTGAATCAGACCCACCAGGGTTGGAACTTGTGCTTTGCTATTTACTTGCAGCTTTGTGACATATTCTAGGAGCCTCGTTTTTTTGTGTGTGTATGAGTAGCGTAATCAGGTTCTACTACAGAGTTGGTATAGAAAGTATGTGCTTAATGTGTATCAAGTGCCCAGCACAATTAGTCCCCATTTCTCTCTGGTTCCTAGGCACAGTTTGTATATCACAAAAAGGTGTGCAGCACTGCATTGTTCCCTGATACAGTGTGTATATCCGAAGAGCCAAGGGGCTGGTTTCATTTATTGGCTTTGCCATCTGAGAGCTGCTCTCCAGGAACTTGATCTTCTTAGAGAACAATAGTGAATTTGGGTTCAGGCGTGGTGGTCTTTGGCAGGTTACCTTTGATTATTGGCAGGACATCCTGGGGTCCACTACAAAGGAGAACATCCTAGAGCCTGAGCAGGAGCGGCCTCTGCTATGTTTTAGGTTCGGCCAGGGTTCCCTTCATCCCAAAGATACCTCCTCGTTCCGAGAAGGATTCAAGGCAACTTACAGAACTATAACCCGTGTAATGTAACGAATCATCGGGATGCAAAAATGGTGCCCCACATGCAGGATACAGGGTTTCGATTACCCTAGTAGAGGTAGGTTTCAAATTTGGCTCTGAACATCTTAGCAGTCAGTGTGAACAGCAAAGCAGATTTAGCCAGCTTGTGATACCATCCAATAAGTATTTATCTAGAAAACCATGGCCCCAGGACAAAAAGAAGTCTTTTAGGTTGTATTACGTGTACATATATTTAGTACCCACTGGGCACTTGAAACTTTTATGGAAGTAGGTACTTGTTGGATTATGCAAGAGCAACTATTTTATGCCCAAACTCACTACCTTTACAATCTGATTTTTCAAGGAAATGTGCAATGGAAGATATTTTGAACAGGTTTCATGGGAAGAAATAAAGTGTCAGGGTACCTTGGCCAGACATTCTGTCTCTGGCCCATTTTCCTCTCTGGATTTTCCAACTGATATCAACAAGTCTTAGCTACCCTCCACTGCATAGCTGAGCACAGGAATACAAATGCAGTACCTACTACCCAAAAGATGAATGCTGCATCTGTATATATTTTAGAACTGCCTGCTTCAACCACACCCTTTCATAGCTGTAAGGTTTTTTTCTTGTAGTAAACTCAAAAAAGTCAATCTAAGAAAAGAACTTGAAAACTAAGTGATTCCAGTTCGTGCTGTGAAACCATGGTTCTTTGTGCCTCATTGGGAAGCTCTAAGGGTTACCTGTGTTTCTTTCAAAATCCCCAGTAACAGAAGAGGCTGGGCCTGAAAACCTGAGTGAGCACTGGGAAAATAGCAGCCAAGCATTTCATTTGAGTGCTGTGGGAGGACCAGGGGAGCAGAGGTCTTGGAGATAATCAAGTACTGGGGGGATGGTGAGGGTAGAGACAGACGAAAGAATCAAAACACACTGAGAGGCTACAGAAAGTCTTCCATTAACAATAGCCAAAACACTCGCCCAGAAATTGGAAAACATCACACTCATGCATTAAATTATATTAAGCTTCATCTCAGAGCCCACATTTCTTCCTTCAACCACACATTTATTTTTCCTGCCCCCCAACCTCCGCTGGTTGCCACTTTCTTGTCCTGGTTGTGCAACTGATGCATGCCCTGCTCCATCTTTCCAAGGCAAGCCCGAATTTATTTCCCTGCCTGCCCTTTCTTCTGAAACAAGATCCTCTCATCCCCCGAGGTTTGCCTCCCTAGAACCTTGGCTGCCCTGGAAAAGTGCTCCTTGCTTTTGTAGACTGCTTGGGAGGATGTAGATCAAGTTTGCCCTTTTAATTTAATGAGGTGCACACAGAATCACAGAGTGAACCTTGACAGTGACAGTGATGGGCGTTCCTTCCCAGCTGTGGGGGAAGTTACTATTCTTAGCTAAGAACAGGGATCAATCATTTTTCTTTCCTGCAGCAATTTAACTTGATTTTTGCAAGGTATTATCATCAATACTCCCTCTACCCCCAAGTTCTTATTTTGAAAATTTTCAAACAGGCAAAAAAAAAAAAAAAAGGGAAAAATTGAAAAGTGAAACCCATATACTCTTGGCCTAGATTCACCAATTTTGCCCCATTTGCTTGTTGTTTCTCCTGTGCACCTTTGTGCTCTCCCCCGGCCCCTGCTCTTGTTTTCTCTGTGTATGTGTATCCATACATCTGCTTTCTTCTGCTGCGCTGTTTGAAAGTGGATTGTAGTCATCCCAGAAGTTCACCTCTAAATCCTTCAGCACAAATCTCCTTAGCTATTCTCCTATGTAACTAATAATATCATTATCATACCTAATAAAGCGAACATTTCATTTTCTCATCTCAGATATAGTCTATATTCTTTTGTTCAATTCAGGATCCTATTAAGGCTCAAGCCTTGCCTGTGGCTTCTTTATGATGGAACAGTCCACTTCCTTTTATGTCTTTCATGACCCTGTATTTTTTGATGAGTTCAAGCCAATATTCTCATACAATGTCCTACCTTCTAGGCTGATCTGATCACCTCATTATGGTGTTACTGAATTTGTTCCTGGTAACTTCTGTGTTTTTCTTGTACTTCAATGTAAAATCTAAATGTATGATTATATTCAGGTTAGTTAATTTTGGTAAGAATATTACATAGGTAGTTTTGAAGGCTTGTTACTTCATCACATCAAGGGGCTGTGATGTTAGACTGTCTTAATATTTGTGACATGTTTGATTTTTTGGCGAAGGTTGTGGCCATCAGATCTCTCTACAGTATAGATAATAGATTTCTTTTTGACATTAGTAAATAAGTGGGAAGATTATGCCTTCCTTAGTCTACCAATTCAAACGTTCAATCTCATCAGAAACACCCTCACGGGCCTATCCAGAATGTTTGGGCACCTTGTGGCCCAGTCCATTTGAGATATAAAATTAACCATCACAAATGCTAGTATTACTAGTCTCAACATACCTAAGTAAAATTTCAGGTTTCTTAGCTATTCCTCTTGGCATTATAATATATCCCATTACAGATATCAGAGATAAGAGTGGCTTGAATTAGTCAGAATCAAAAGTCTCTTGAAATCAACAGTTACTTGAAATAACTCTTTTCTTTGGTTATTTCATCAATTGATATATTTGTTTGCTTCTGTCGGTATTCAATTTTAGGGTTTTTTTTTAAAGATCCATTTTGATTTCATTTTGTTTTTTTGAATATATAAACCACTTATATGGTTCAAAAATCAAAGAGATATAAAAGGTACACTGTAGGAAGTCTCACTTCCCTCTCTAACTCCCAACCTGTTCCGACCCACTCAGTTTCAGGTTCATCATTCTGGTGTTTCTTTCTGCAAAAACAAGCAGATACACTGTGTACTATTTGCTGGAAGCCTTTCCTAACTGAACCTTTTCCATTCTTGATCACCAAACTATTATAAATTTACTGTAGACATTTCACAAAATGCAGAAAAGTACCTAAACAGTACAAAACATTTTGGACCCATTTTGTCTGATAAATTCTTGTTAATTAACTGAGCTTCACTCAATATTCATATGATTAGATTTAGATTTCATTGGAATTTTCTTTAGTTTCTTTTTTATTTTGTCATTTCACATGACTTAATTATTATTTCTATTTTAGCAAATACACTTCCTTTCACATTTCAGTATTTCCTTACAAGGATGAGACCCCAGAGAATAGAATACAGGAAGTCATGTGGTACTTTCTTTGTCTACTTAACAGAGAAAATGCTTCAGTTGTACTAGTATCATCAGGAAAGACCTCCTCCTTGGCCCCACCCTGATTCATGGGAGGAAGTGCTCATCCCCACATGCCAGGATGTAGTCTGACAGCCAACTCCCTACAGGAGAAAAGGATTCTTTGAAAACATGCTGAATTTCAGTAGTATCTTGGTATTGCTTTTACCCAAGCCAGGTGGTATAGAGTTGCAATCAGTCATATTTCTCAGGCTCAGTATGACAGCCCAATTAGGTTGTACAAGGGATGGATGTGTTTAAAGGAACAGAACAGAAAAAGACGATAGAGCCAGGCCTGGCTTTTAAAAACTACACTTTTCATGTTCGTACAGTGCTTTACTTGTTGGAAGTTTTTTTTTCACAGGTATGATTTTAACTGTGGGCAACAATAACTCTGAAAAGTATGGCAGGAATTATAATGCTTTTAAAAGAGGAGGAAACTGAAGGTGGTTAACCCAGAGATGCCTGGCCAACCAGCCATGGAGTTGGGACTCAGGGGAAGATTTCCTGACTCTTTCTGGGCTGGAGTCATTGAACTTCCCTTTGTACTTTGTGGTCAAATATGGACAAAGTTTTCAGACAGTGCAAACACTGTTTAAGCCAGAGTCCTACATAAAGCCAAGTACCTTGTATTACAAATAGTCAGTGTGTTAGTTACGTATTGCTGTATAACAAATAATCCCAAACCAGGGTGGATTAAAACAACATGTATTATCTCAAGTTTCTGTGGGTCAAGAACCTGAGTAGTTTAGCTGAGTGTCTGAGTCTCTGTCTCTAAGATAAAGATATTTTGTATTTCTATAAGAGAAAACAAATAAGGTCTCCCACAGACTGAAATCAAGGTGTCAGCCAGGGCTCTAGTCATCTCAAGGATTGACTGGAGGAATCTCTGCTTCCAAGCTCACTCGTGTTGCTGTTAGCAAGCAGGAGGGCCTCCCTGGCTGTTGAGCAGAGACATTAATTCCTTGCCATATGGGCCTTTCCATAGGGCAGCTTTCGCTGCTTAGCAACTGGCTTGACCCATAGAAAAAGCAGAGAGAAACAGAGAGAGAGATTGAGAGAAATACCAGGGAATAAGAGAGAAACCAGAATCTTTTTATAATAGCCCAAAGTAACAGCCCATCACTTTTACCATATTCTGTTTTGTTAAGAAGCGAGACACAAGATCCAGCTCACACTCATGGGGAGGGGTTTATACAAAGGTGTGAATACTAAGAGGTGGGAATCATTAGGCATTTTAGAGGCTGCCCACCCCACTCAGTGATTTACTTGAAGATTTTATTTTAGGCCAGCCCTTGCAGTGATGTTTTTCAGGATTTCAACAATGCAGTAGAATCTTTTTCAAAGAGAATCTAAAATATTATTGTCATTAGACAGAAAAGACTAATACCATATGATCTCACTTGTATGCAGAATCTTTAAAAAGGAGCTCATAGACAGGGAGAACAGATTGGTGCTTGCCAGAGGCAGGTGGTAGGGGGTGGGAAAATGGATGAAGGGGGTCAAAAGGTATAAACTTCCAGTGATAAAATAAATTAAGTTCTATGTATTCACATTTTGTTTTATGTTCTTCAGTGATATTTGACAGTTATATTTATAAGCATACTGACCCTTTTTATTAAATTTGTTTCTAAATATGTTACAGTTCTTTTGTACGTATAAATGGTATTTAAAGAATTTTTTACTTCCAGAACACCTGGGTGGCTCAGTCAGTTAAGCATCTGACTCTTGATTTTGGTTCAGGTCATGATTTCAGAGTTGTGAGATCGAGCGCCATGTCAGGCTCTGCATGCAGCCTGCTTAAGATTCTCTCTCCCTCTCCCTCTGCTACTCCCTCTCCCCCAGATTGCCAGCTCACTGTCTCTCCAAAAAACAAAAAAGTAACTTCCTACTTTTTATTGTTAGCATAAACAAAAGGTATTAATTGTGTAAACTTTGTATCTGGCTATCTTATGAAATTCTTTTATTAATTCTAATACAAGGATCCCTTTAATTTTCTGGATATACAGGCCTCTCATCTGAAACAAGGTTACTATTGGTTCTTTTGTCTACAAAGCCATAGGGTCAGTCATGCCCCTCCTGCCTCTGGTGTATTCCCATATACAGGTGTCAAGGACAATTTCTCCTGGGATAAAACTCAAGAATCGATCTCTAAACACAGTAGATGTAGGGAAGGGGATTCCCAGCATGGACAATAGGGTCATATAGTGAAGGATAGGAGAAACCAGTTAGAAAAAAGGAGGCCAGGAAAAGGTGATATGACGTCTTTAAATACTTTCTGAAAGAGGAAAAAAATAACATGGACTTCTATATCGAGCTCAAATATCCTTCAATAATGAAGGCAAAATAAAGACACATAAAGCAAAACAAAAAAGGAGAGAGAGAGAGAAAATTTATTGTCAGCAGACCTGGGCTATAGTAAATGCTAAAGAAGTTTCTTCAGGATGACAAGAAATGGTAACAGATGGAAATCTGGATCTTCATAAAACAATGAAGAGGACTAGAAATGGTAAATATGTTATGTGAACATAAGGCCAGTTTTTCCTCTTAATTTTATAAAAACCCATATGATTATTTCAAAGCAAAAAAATTGAAACATTGTATTTTGGAGTGTAAAATGTGTATAATGTGTTGTATTACATATAACAACTAGCATAACAGATGTGGCTGGAAGATGGGCTATACACTTGCAAATTTCTTACATTTCATGTGAACTGGTATAATATTAACTCTAAACAGACCATAAAAAATAAAGAATATATACTACGATGCATACAGCAACTTCCAAAAAGTCATTAAGAAAGAAGGGTCTGGGGCTTGTGCATGAAGATTATAGGTGTGGCAGACTATATTTCTCCTCCCCCTCACCTTCATGAGAGGGGTAGCTGACCTGCCACTAACATTGGACTTGACTTGTGATCAGTGATCAGCAGAATCAGAGCAGAAGAACTAGTTCTGAGCCTAGATCTTAGACATATCACATGCTTCCACTTACTCCTCTAGGAATTTCCAAACTTTGCCATAAAAGTAACATGTTCCACATTGTTATAGCCCCTCCAAAAGAATAAAACATGTGGATTAAACTTGACTAATCCTCAGCCTGAAGGATATCTGCCCCAGCCTACCAACATACATGTGAGTGAAAAATAAAATACTCACTGTTTTAGGATACTGAGATTTTTATGGCTGTTTGCTATGTAGCAAAAATGGACTCTAATACCATAGAACTTGAAAATGGGAATGGATGTAATAAATACAGCTGATACCACAGAAATATGAAAGATTATAAGAGACTACTATACACCAACAAATTGGATAACCTAGAAGAAATGGGTAAGTCACAGAAACATACAACTTAACACTAGTGAATCATGAAGAAATAGAAAATCTGAAAAGAACAATAATGAATAAGGAGATCGAATCTGTAATCAAAAACCTCCAAACAAAGGCAGGCCCAGGACCAAATGGTTGTATTCATGAATTCTACCAAACATTTATAGAAGAATTAATACCAATCCTTCCCAAACTCTTTCAAAAAATGGAAGAGGAAGGGACACACTTCCAAATTCATTTTATGAGACCAGCATTATTTTGATACCGAAGCCAGCCAAGGACACTGCAAGAAAAGAAAATAGCAGACTAATATCCCTAATGGATATAGATGCAAAAATCTCCAACAAAATACTAACAAAAGGAACTCAACAATACATGAAAAGGATCATACACCATGATCAAACACAGTTTATCCTTGGGATGCAAAGATGTTTCAACATATACAGGTTAATAAATGTGATATACCACATTTAAAAAAATGAAGGATGAAAAAGCATATGATGATTTCAGTAGATGTTTAAAAAAGCATTTGACAAATAAAACATCTTTTCATAATAAAAACAAATCCATGATCTCAACAAATTAGGTATAGAAAGAGTTTACCTGAACATAATAAAGGCCATCTCTGATGAGCCCATAGCTAACATCACACTCAATAGTGAAAAGCTGAAATCTTTTCCTCTTAGATCAGGAACAAGGCAAGGATGCCTGCTCTCATCATTCCTATTCAACATAGTATTGGGAGTCCTAGCTGGAGCAATTAGGCAAGAGAAAAAAAAAAATCCAAGTCTGAAAAGAAGTAAAATTTTCCCTGTTTTCAGATGACATGATCTTATATGTAGAAAATCCTAGACTCAACTAAAAAAACTATTAGAACTAATAAATTTATTAAAGTTTCAGTATACAAAATCAGCATATAAAAATCAGTTGTGTTTCTATACATTAGCAACAAACTATCTGAAAAAGAAATAAAAAGAAATCCCATTTACAATAGCATCAAAAACTATAAAATACTTATGAATAAATTTAACCAAGGATCTGAAAGATCTGTACAGTTAAAACTGTAAAATAGTGATGAAAGGAATTGAAAACACAAATAAATGGACATATATCCAGTGTTCATGATTGGAATAATTAATATTGTTAAAGTGTCCATATTCCCAAAAGTGATTTAAAGATTCAATGCAATCCTTATCAAAATTCCAATGGAATTTTTCAGAGAAATAGAAAAACTTATCCTAAAACTTGTATGGAAACACAGAAGAACCCAAATAGCCAGAACAATCTAGAGAAAGAAGAACAAAACTGTAGGCATCACACTTCTTGCTTTCAAACTATATTACAAGGCTATAATAATCAAAACAGTATGGAACTGGCATTAAAATAGACTCATAGACCAATGGAACAGAATAGAGAGCCCAGAAATAAACCCAGACATATGCAGTCAGCTAATCTTTAAGAAGAGTGTCAAGAATACACAATGGGGAAAAGATGATCTCTTCAATAAATGTTCTTTGGAAAACTGGATATCCACATATAATAGAATGAAATTGGACCCTTATTATACATTGTCCACAAAAATCAACACAAAGTAGATTAAAATTTTTAATGTTAAGATCTGAAACTGTAAAACCCCTAGAAGGAAATATAGGGAATAAACTCTTTCACATTGGTCTCGGCAATGATTTTTTGGCTATGACACTAAAAGCAAAGACAACAAAACAAAAATAAATAAGTGGGACTACATCAAACTAAAATCTGTACAGCAAAGGAAATCAACAGCAATAAAATGAAAAGGCATACTACGGAATGGGAGACAATATTTGCAAATCATGTATTTGATAGGGGGTTAATATAAAAAATATATGAGGTACTCCTACGACTCAATAGCAAAAACAAAACAAAATTTTTTAAAAGACCCAAATAACCCAATTAAAAAATGGGCAAAGGAATTGAATAGACATTTCTTAAAAGAAGACATACAAATGGCCAACAGATATATGAAAACGTGCTCAAAGTCACTAACCATCAGGGAAATGGCAAATCAAAACCACAATAAGATATCCCCTCACACCTGTTAGGATGACTATTATCAAAAAGAGATAACAAGTGTTGGTGAGGAAGTGGTGAAAAGGGAATCCTTGTACCAATGTAAACTGGTATAGCCATTATAGAAAACAGTATGGAGATTCCTCAAAACAATTAAAAATAGAATTACCCTGTGCTCATTACATCAAGTGCCCTCCTTAATTACACAGCAATAAAGAAGAATGAACTATTGATACAAGCAACAAAATCAGTTAATCTCAAAAGTGTAATTAATGCTCATTGCAAAAAGCCAGACAGAAAAGATCACATATAATTAATATGAAATTCTAGAAAAGGCAAAACTATAGTGATGGAAAGTTGAGCAGAGGTTTTTAGGGGCACATGGGGAGAATGGGGTTGGCTGTAAAGGGATATGAGGAAATTTTTTTAGGTAACATAAATGTTTTATGTTGTGATTGTGGTGGTAGTTTTTAATAGGTTTTTTTGTTTGTTTTTTACAAAACTCAATTGTATGCTTAAAATTGGTGAATTTTCTTGAAGGTAAATTTTACTTCAATAAAGATGTTTTTAAAGAAAACAAAAAAAAATAGAACTACCATATGATCTAGCAATCCAATTTCTGGGTATATAGCCAAAGGAAATGAAATCAGTTTTTTTTTAAGATTTTATTTATTTATTTGAGAGAGAGAGAGTGAGAAAGAGCATGAGAGGAGAGAGGGTCAGAGGGAGAAGCAGACTCCCCGCTGAGCAGGGAGCCCAATGCTGGACTCCATCCTGGGACTCCGGGATCATGACCTGAGTCGAAGGCAGTCGCTTAACCAACTGAGCCACCCAGGCGCCCTGAAGTCAGTTTTTTGAAGTAATGTCTGAACTCCTGTGTTCATTGCACCATTATTCACAATAGCCAAGATATGGAAACAACCTAGGTGTTCCTCAACTGGTAAATGCATAAAGAAATTATGGAATATGTACAATAGAATATTATTCTACCTTTAAAAAGAAGAAAATTCTACCATTTGCCATAGTGTGGATGGACTTGGAGGACATTATGCTAAGTGAAATAAGCCAGACACAGGACAAATACTATATGATACAAGTTATATAAGGAATCTAAAATAGTCAAACTCATAGAAACAGGGTGCAGAATTGTCTAAGCAGAAGGGGAAATGAGGAGGCATTAGTTAAAGGGTACAAAGTTTCAGATATGTAAGATGAGTAAGTCCTAGAGATCTGTACAGCATAGTGCTTATAGTTAACTAAGATAATGTATTGTATACTTAAAATTTTGGTAAGAGGGTAGATCTTAAGTGCTCTTATCACAAAGAATAATAAAAATAATAAAAAGGGCAGAAGGAAACTTTTGGAGGGAATAGGCATGTTTAGGGCACAGATTGTGGTAATGGTTATTGGGTGGATACTTATCTCCAAATCCATCAAGTTGCAAACATTACATTGCATACCACTTTTTGTATGTTAAATATACTTCAATAAAGTGGTTCAAAAAAAAAGGTTTGGTTGCTTTAGTGGGACATTCAAGGCCCTTAATAATCTGTCCCTATTCTATCTCAGGTAACTCTTCAGACTAGCCAAATTGTTCCCTTCTCCTTCTTCTTCTTCTTTCTTCTTCTTCTTCTTCTCCTTCTTCTTCTTCTTCTTCTTCTTCTTCTTCTTCTTCTTCTTCTTCTTCTTCTTCTTCTTCTTCTTCTTCTTCTTCTTCTTCTTCTTCTTCTTCTTCTTCTTCTTCTTCTTCTTCTTCTTCTTCTTCTTCTTCTTTCTTCTTCTTCTTCTTCTTCTTTCTTCTTCTTCAATTTATTACTTTATTCACAGTCCTTCATTCGCTGGAGAATGAGTTATGGAATATCTCTCATGAGCCAAGCACTGTTTTGGATGCTGAGGTTGGATAGTGATGAACGTGACAGTCGGAATTTTTACAGTCATGATTTTATATCCCAGGAGGCTTCAGATTGTATATTACTTAGTGGACTTTATGTTTGGTGAAGTCAGTACCTTAAAGAGACTTGCTTGAGTTTTACTACTTTTTTGCCAGCTTTTTTGAGGAATGATTGACAATAAAGGGTATCTATTTAAGATATACAATGGGGTGTTTTGATATAGGTACAACTTGTGTAATGATTACTACAATCAAGCTAACATTCATCTCCTCATATAGTTATCATTTTTGTATATGTGTGTGGTCAGAACACTTAACATCTACTCTCTTAGCAAATTTCAAGGATGTGAACTACTTTATAGTAATGTAATGTAATTATAGATTATGTAATTCTGTATAGTCCATATAAATATGTGTGTGTATGTACAGTTGTATAGTTAATTGTATAGTTAGTTGTATAGTTATTGTTAATGCAATGCTGTACATTAGATCTCTAGAACTTCTTCATCCCATAAATGAATGTTTGTACCCTTTGACCAACAACTCCCCAGTTCCCCCATTTCCCAGCACTTGGCAATCACCATTCTACTTTCTGTTTTCCTAAGTTCAACTTTTATAGATTCCACATATAAGTGATACTATGCATCACTGCCAAAATTTGTTATCTTTTGTGGGTTTTTTTGATGATAGCTATCCTAATGGGTATGAGCTGATAACCCATTGTGGTTTTGATTTGCATTTCTCTGATGATTAGTGATATTGAGAACATTTTCACATACCTGTTGGCCATTTGTGTCTTTTTTTTTTAATTTTATTTTATTATGTTATGTTAGTCACCATAAAATACATCATTAGTTTTTGATGTAGTGATCCATGATTCATTGTTTTCATATAACACCCAGTGCTCCATGCAGTACGTGCCCTCCTTAATACCCATCACCAGGCTAACCCATCCCCCCACCCCCCTCCCCTCTAAAACCCTCAGTCTGTTTCTCGGAGTCCATAGTCTCTCATGGATCATCTCCCCTCCGATTTCCCCCCCTTCATTTTTCCCTTCCTTCTCCTAATGTCCTCCCTGCTATTCCTTATGTTCCACAAATAAGTGAAACCATTTGATAATTGACTTTCTCTGCTTGACTTATTTCACTTAGCATAATCTCCTCCAGTCCCATCCATGTTGATGTAAAAGTTGGGTATGCATCCTTTCTGATGGCTGAGTAGTATTTCATTGTATATAGGGACCACATCTTTATCCATCCATCTGTTGAAGGGCATCTCAGCTCTTTCCACAGCTTGGCTATTGCGGACATTGCTGCTATGAACATTGGGGTGCATATGGCCCTTCTTTTCACTACATCTGTGTCTTCTTTTGAGAAATGTCCATTCAGTTCCTTTGCTCATTTTTAAAATTATTGCGTTTTTACTTTCGAATTGTAGGAGTTCTTTATATATTTTAGGTATTAATCTTTTATCGGATATATGGTTTGCAAATGTTGTCTCACATTGTGTAGGTTGCCTTTTCATTTTGTTGATTGTTTCCTTAAGGCAACTAACCTTGATTTAGTTGATAATGAGACTTATGAGCAGACTTGTATGGGACCAATGTAAGACAGAAGATCAATCAAGAAGTGGTGTGTAGGAGAGGAGGATAGAGATATTGGAAGGAAAGAGACCCATTAAGGTATTGCTGGAATGGTCCAAGCCAGACATAAGGGCCTGACCAAGGCAATGCTAGTAGAAAGGGCAGGAGGCACTATGATGAAATTATTGATTGTTCCTGGCAACTGATTAAGGGGTGAAAGTGAAAGGCCTGGATCATCCAGGGCCTGAATCATTTTAGGAAGTATGGAACTTGACAACCCAAACACAACATCTAAGTGGGCAGTTGGAAACCAGGACCTAGATCTCAGGAGATGAGTTGCAGGTGGATCTGGGAATTAGAGATCACTCTTAACTGATTTGACCCAGATTTGGAGTCATGAAAGAGGGTGACATCACCAAGGGATAAATGAGTGGAGCAAAAGAAGTAGATCAGAAAGAGAATTTGGAAAATGTTTACATTTATGTAGCTCTTATAGGAGGAGAATACTTGGACCAAAAAACAAAAATGAAAACAAACAATCCCTGCGCCCTGCAGGAAACAATGCACAGATGCAGAAAAATAAAGGGAGAAAAGATGTCATGCTGCTGAAGAGACTGGATGCAAAAGTGTGCAGTGAGTTTGGTCATTGGAGGCCATTTTTAACTGATTGTTAAGGATCAAGAAAGGAAAGCAAATGGCAACAAGCAGAGCAAAGAGGGTATGGGGGAAAATCCACAGCACATGTGAGAACTATGGAAGCAAATGAAGGACAGGAACGGGCAGGCACTGAAGGTAGAAGCCAATTTAGGAAAGGCTTTGTTTATGATGGGGAGGTCTGAGCACATCTGCCCCCATAGAAGGGGGCAGAGCCACTGGAGAGAAATCAATTGTGCAAAGGAACAAGAGCAGAGAACTGATGGAGCCAAGGCATCAAGAGGTCAGAAGGGATGGAAATGAGAGCTGGTGCAGCCTGACAGCCTTTAGAAAGAGAGTCGCTAATCACCTGTTTGTCAACACTGACATATTTACCTATCTTGTCCACACTTCATAGTGTGGCTTCAGGAGCAGGACAACCTCTTCCAATCGCTCTGCTTCTCTGGGTCTGATATCTAGCCTGATAGCTGGAAAAAAGGAGGGAGGCTCTTAATAAAAGCCCTGATGATGATAATGGTACCTATTTCCACTTTCCAGACAGTCCATGCATTCTTAGCCTATTTTTGAGCAGAAGGTGGGGCAGGTATTGTTCTACTAATTGTGAGTGCCAAAAATGGGAGCGCAGATTTGGATGTTAAGATCAAAGTCACATAGCCAAGAAAGGGGGCCATGTTTCTGTTTGTCCCCTAGATAGCCCCACATTGCTTTGCAAAACCAGTGTGACATAATCACCCCCCCCGACACACACACACACACACACGGACACACACACTCAACCAAAGGAACAGCTTTCACAGAATGCTAACAGTTCCAACAAAAATACTTGAACTTTCTGTAGTTCCTTTCTTTTTTTTTTTTTTTAAGATTTTATTTATTTATTTGACAGACAGAGACACAGCAAGAAAGGGAACACAAGCAGGGGGAGAAAGCAGGCTTCCCGCGGGTGGGGAGCCTGACATGGGGCTTGATCCCAGGACCCTGGGATTGTGACCTGAGCCAAAGGCAGACGCTTAACAACTGAGCCACCCAGGCGCCCCTCTGTAGTTCCTTTCATCCGACCCTGATATTTTCCTTGAAAATGAACCACAGTAGCTCCAAGGAGCATGGAGAAAGGGAACAGATGGACAATGAGATAAAGGAGTTTGGATTTGCCTAAGAAATATAATTAAACCTTGGGATGTCCAGGCTTTTCCAACTATATAAAAACTGCCAATAATCTTTTTAATTATTAGAAATTCCTCTTAAATAGTCATCTCTCTGGATGATGATAAGATAGGGGTTACTATGTACCAGGGCACTCTTTCCATCTCTTTATATATATAATCTCACTTGATCCTAGCAAGAATTATGTGGTGAAGCTATTTCTACCTTTCTCCTCATTTACAAATGAGGAAAACTCGCTTGGAGAATGTGAGGTTGCTCACACTTACAAGTGGTGGGGCTAGGATTTGAACTCTGCAAATCTCACACCAGAGCCTGCATCTCAACCACCATACAAGGCCATGTCTCCAGAGACAGCACGAGTCACTTTCCTTCATTATACTGGAAAATTATGAAACCTACTTTGAATTTCATAAAGACATCTCTACATATGGTTAAGAGCCACTTGTTTAAATGAGCATGTTACCATGTCTTTTTTTTTTTTCCTACCCAATGAAGAATAGTGCAGGTAAGTCAGTCATTTTGGCTTTAAAAATAAGCTAACTCAGTGGTTTACCTGGCATACCACCACCATTCCTGTCCTTAGCATATATGAAGGCAGCAAAGTGTGCTTGTCACTTCTGATCTTAAAATTACCGAACAAGGCAGTAAATGCTCAGGCTACAGAACAATGTCAATCTCAAGAGCAGCAACTCACCAGATGGGAGAAAATATTTTCAAATCATATATCTGATAGAGGACTAATATCCAAAATATATAAGGAACTCCTACAACTCAGTAGCAACCCCCCCAAGCAATCCAATTAAAAAATGAGCAGAGGGGGGTGCCTGAGGGCCTCAGTCAGTTAAGTGTCTGACTCTTGATTTTGGCTTAGGTCATGATCTTAGGGCTGTGGGATCAAGCCCTGCACTGCGCTGGGTGCTTAGCCTGCTTAGGATACTCCCTCTTCCTCTCCCTCTGCCCTTCCCATCCCCACTCATGTCCTCTCTCTCTCAAAAAGAAAAAAAAAATGGGCGGAGGATCCAAATAGACATTTTTTCCAAGGGAAACATACAGACAGCCAACAGACGTGTGAAAAGATGCTGAACATCACTCATCATCGGGAAATAAAATCAAAACCGCAGGGCGCCTGGGTGGTCAGTTGGTTAAGCGACTGCCTTTGGCTCAGGTCATGATCCTGGAGTCCCTGGATGGAGTCCGCATCAGGCTTCCTGCTCAGCAGGGAGTCTGCTTCGCCCTCTGACCCTCCCCCCTCTCATGTGCTCTCTCTCTTTCAATCTCTCTCTCTCAAATAAATAAATAAAATCTTTAAAAAAATTCAAAACCACAGTGATATATCACCTCACACTTGTTAGAATGGTTGTTATAAAAAAGACAAAAAATAAAAAGTGTTGGTGAGGATATGGGAAAAGGGGAACCGTTGGTGGGAATGTAGATTGGTGCAACCACCATGGAAAATAGTATGGAGGCTTCTTGTTATTCTGCCAACAGGGGCACCTAAGGGAGATTGGCAAGTGAGAGGAGGGCGAAAAGGGCTCCCCTCCTGGTTTCCAGTTCTAATCACTGTTGCCGTCACAGCAGGAGAAAGCAGGCTCTACCTGCCCACTTCCTGACTGCTGCCAGCACCAGCCATGCTCATGCTGTGCCTGTCCAGAGACGCCAGCAGCAGCTAGACTCTCAGCTGGGCTGTCCTCTCTCACGCCCTGCACCAGGCCCCTGGGAGCATTTGAGCATCTGCAGGGCACACTTCCAGCAGCACCAGTGATCTGAATACCCACTGAGTTATGCCTCCATCCAGAGATCCACACTGTGGATATAAGCACCTCCAGACAGAAGCTCACCTCCAAATCTGGTGGTCAGCCTCGATGCCTTACTCAGAGGTCAAGGCACCAGCAGTGTGAGGCTTTCCTCTTAAGATCTCCTCCCCAGAGCCTGGTATGCTGTCTTCAGAGGTTGGGGTATCAGCTGTGCAGAGACACCTCCCTCCCCAGAGGTTTGGGTGAGCCCCTCCTCCAAAACCTGGGGCCTGGTAACAATACCTCTTCCCTTTTTCCTACCAGCCCTGCATGGTAGTTCCGCCTGTGCAGGATCTCTGGCTTACTTTAGCATCCATATGTTTTTCTTTCAGCCTTCCAATGCCCACTTTACAGCTTTTGTGCATTGCAATACCTAATGTGCTTTCTCTTTTCCTGACTAGAACCCAACTGATGTTGCATTTAGGGTACCAGAAGGAGGGTGTCCCAAGAAACAGACCCTCAAAATGGGAATTTACAGTTGATTTGTCCCTGTCTTTGGCCTTGAAAGCAATGCTGAGTCCCTTGCCAATGAAACACTGGGTATTGGTAATTCATGCATGCTCAGTGGCATCATGACTAATTAATATTATCTACGGTTGCTTGCAGCAAAGTGGCCAATGAAGGCAAGGTTTTGAGAAACCAGATGGCTGCTTCTGACTATACTGGAGAATTTACAGGAAGAAAATGACAAGGTCAGGTCTTTAAACTTTCAGCTCTGTTTCTTGGTAGAATAACACACAGTATGTAGGGTGTGTATTTGCTCCAGAATCTGAAGGTAATTCTACTTGTAGGAGGTACAAAGTGCAACTCTTATCTTTCACTTTGGAGATGATATCCTGACATGCTCTTGAGTGCTGAACCCCCTAAAAATGAGAAGAGGTATGGTGGTGCACATCTTAGAATGAGCACAAAGTGAGAGGCTAGTTCTGTCCTATGTGAATGCAGCTGAGTGGCATTTGCAAGAGGCTCTCAGTAAGCAAATGAATAAGATGACACACTCTGTGGATGCTGGCCAGCTTTTCCCCTCAATCACAAGGTGCTTAGTCAATGGGCCTATGTTTAAAGTGGCCATGTTGGCAGGGATGGAAGCCCCACATCTTTTCACAACATGGACTTTTCCTCACCAACGTTAATCTGGCTGTTGCCACTGCAGAGGGCCTAACCTGCTGATAGCAGAGGTGTGTACTGAGCCCCTGATATGATGTCCTTCCTGAAGGCCATCTGCAGGCATGGTGA
This sequence comes from Zalophus californianus, assembly GCF_009762305.2. Classification (NCBI taxonomy): domain Eukaryota; kingdom Metazoa; phylum Chordata; class Mammalia; order Carnivora; family Otariidae; genus Zalophus; species Zalophus californianus. The sequence goes on along the minus strand of NC_045603.1, from coordinate 112,592,791 downwards.
TTATGTTGGATCCCTTCAACTCTATTAAGGAGAGAGAAGCAATTTATACTATTGGAATAAGCCCTTATTCTAGACGAGGGTTTGTCTTTCGCCTGTAATACTTCTGCAACATGGTGCTGTTTCTCCCATAACCAGAGTATCAGGGTCTAGAAACCAAGAGATGAAGATAGACTTGGCTCCTATCCCTAGCAAACCCGCAGGAGAAATGTTCCTTCCCATGTCAGCAACTTTGGGTTTAGAGATCTAAGTTAACAACAGATGCATGCTTCCACTGGGGCCACAGTGATTCCACTGAATTGAAAGTCGAGACTTTCACCTGGACATTTTGGGCTTTCATGCCACTGAACTAATAGGCCACTGGCTGGGACAATTGATACTGCTTACCAATCAAAAAATGTCGCTGCTACACTCCAGGGACAGGAAGGACTATGTCTAGAGCCTAGAAGATTCTCTGGGGGCAGCTCTTAGTCCAATTGCTGATGGAAAATGCTAGTAACCTAAGAACAATAGGACTATACAAGATTCAGTCCCTTAGAAATAAAAGTAAAAGCAACAAAGTAGAGAACGCTGACCAACTGAGGGACTAACCGGCTGTGGGGAAATCGCCTGTAGAATGAGAAATGGAAGAGGGAAGTTCTAGAAACCAATAATGGTTGTGTGTCTGATACAGAAATGAAGACTGTAGCAGCTGTGCATTGTCCCCTTTGCTTGTTGTTGCATCATTTTATGTAAGTCTTGCTGTTGATGTTTGGCTTTATAATTTCACTTCTAGGTTATGGAAGGGCATGTGGTATTCTGACTGAAGTAGAAAAGGAATTCGCCGAATCTGAGATGGGTAGAGGACAGTTGGGACCCTGTGTTTCACCTTTTTGGGGAGAGAGTGAGAGTGTCTTCATTTGTAAGAAAGACTGATACATTTTACAGGGCATAAGCAAGTTGTTATTGTATGAACTCTCAAGTGAGGGTAGAAGGTTGTGTATGGATATTGCTGGCCAAAGGACTCCTGTCTGTTAGCCTGAAACCATTCTTTCATACTCTGCTCTGTGACTTTGGGGCTGAAATCCTGCAAACTGCATTTCCCAATCTCCCTGGCCAGCTTCCTACTAGGTCTTTTAATGATAAGTCCTAGAGGAGAGTTGGAAGGTGGAAGAAGAGGAGGAAGGGACCTCCTGTAGACTCCTACCTCCACATGTGTGGATATCAGCGGGGTGGGACTTTCCTCGAGAGGTCTGTGCAGCAGTCCTGCAAGGCCCCTCATCCCAGCCCATAGTTTGAAGAGGTGATGACCTCTTCCATTTTATTCCCCCAAACTGCTTCTGCAGTTATCAATTTCTGGGTTATTCTAGCATCTCCATTTTGTTCTTCAGCCTTCCAACACCTGTGTAACCATTTTCCTGTATTACTCTATCCTCTCTGTTGGGCTGTGTGGTAATTGATATACGGTGTATGATTTTGGCTTTCTTAACTGGACTTCACTCTTACCACTCTCTACCCTACTATAACAGTCACGGTTATCTATCTATCCATCCATCCATCCATCCTTCCACCTCCTATCTAACATATCCTAATTAATTAGCAAGGATTGCAAGCAAGATGATTTTCATGAAGAATTCTTGAGTGAGGTCAGAGAGCTTTCAGCAGAATTCTAAAATGACAAAACTTGCCTTTGCCTCTTCTCTCCTTCTTTGGTCTTGTCCCTTCATCCTGGACCTCCAGAATTCCAATGTCCCCTCCCTTCGAGATCTGTGCTTTCTTCTTTTAAACGTAACTAACATATGAAAGCTTATGGAGAATGGTGAAGGAATCATTGGTACTTTAAAAAACACCCTTGAAGCTGCCAAAGTTTTTTATACTCAAAGGAACCCAGCAAAGTGTGATGGTAACATGACCTGGCAGGTTACTATGGAAGGGTTACACTAGTCCATCCTGATCAAGAGATTGAGTGGGTCCCATGGTAGTTTTCTGAAATTTTGGAGCCTCTGGAGTGGATGACATGCAAAAATCAGACAAAATAAATGACTTTTCAGGAAGATAAATCAAATGCAAACTACTTCAGCACTCTTGTACTTGGTATTCTCTTCTTGGTAATGTCAAGGAGAGAGAATGGCCAAAGACTGGCAGCCCGAGTGTGTGTAGAAACCAAGGGCTCTCTCTTTGTGTTATTTACTTTAAAGTAGGTCAGTTAGGATGGTTCTGCTGTAAGTAACAGACAAGCCACTTACAATTACTTAAGTAACCTAGCACTCCATCCCTAGATATATATGCAAGAGAAATGAAAAAAATATGACCTCATGAAAGCTTCTACATGAACATTCATAGCAGTACTATCCATAATAGTCAAAAGGTGGAAATGACCAACATGTTCATCAAATGAGGAGTAGTGGTGTATCCATATGCTGGAATAGTACTCAGCTATACGAAGGAATGAAGTCCTTGTATGTGTTGCCATATGGATGACGCCTGAAAACATTATGCTAAGTGAAAGAAGCCAGGCACAAAAGAGCAATTTATTATATGATTCCATTCATTTGAAATGTCTACAATAGGTAATTCCATAAAGACAGAATAATGGTTGCGTAGGGCTGCAGGGAACGGGAGGACTGGGGAGGTGAGAACTAAAACGTATTTGGGGTTTCCTTTGCAGATGGTGAAAATGTCCCACCGACGATTTATGGTGATGGTTGTGCAGCTCTGTGAATATATTAAAAACCATTAATGGTGCACTTTCAATTGGTGGATTCTATGGTATGTGGATTAGATTTTAATTTATTACCAAAGTAATTACTTAAATAATAAGGGAATTTATTTCTTTTATAACAGGTTGTCCGGAATTAGGTCGGTTTAGCAGTTGACTAATTCAGTGGTCTAACCACGTCCTCAGAGCCCTAGGTTCTCTTCATCTTCCTGCTCTGCCATTTTTAGTTAGCTGCCCTCATGGTTTTATGACAGCGACAGCAGCTTCAGACACCCCGGGGTCAGAAAAGGGAGGGTTCTTTTCTTATGTCTCTTTATATCGGGAAGAAAAGCCTTTGCCAGTAGTATCCAAGCTTACCATCCATCATGCCTCAAGGACTAGAACTGCTCTCCTACCAAACAGTAATCCAGTCCCAGGAAGGGGAGGGGTGTCACCCTGACTGGGTTAGTGCCATCAGGTTCAATCCTGAGTCCTAAGGAGGAGAGGTGGTTGCTGGGATTTAACCAGGGCTCTGTCAGCGTGGACCAGGGGGACGATGGCTGCAGGGAGGCAGTGCCAGCAACTGCCAAAGAGGATGTAGAAAACAGCATTTTCTTGCAGGAAGAACGGAATCAGAGATAGCTATGAATTTACTTCTGTCTGTCTGTCTGTCTATCTATCTCTGTCATCTACCGACCGACCTACCTATATACACACAGATTTAAAATGCCTACACTTTTGACTTCTTGTAACTAAAGGGTGTGTGTTTTTACTTTTTTTAATCTTCTAAGATTTGACTTTCCATCAAAGCATCCCCCGTCAGGGAAGATTAGAAGGACTCACGCTGACGTGAGCTGGCTCAGCGGGCACCCCCGGCCTCTGAGGGGCGTTGTGCTCCCATGCCAAGTCTGCCCGGCTGCCTCTGCGGGCACAATTCTGGCTGAGCAGGAGCAAGCCAGGAGGGGAGGGCACTTGGCTAAGGTCTCCGTGGGGTGAAGTGCACACCCTCGGTCTTGGCCTTGTCCACCCCTCAACCGTTTCCAATCCTGGTCGCTGCCTTTGCCGACACGGGCAAGGGGTCCCCGTGAGCTGCCCTGTGACATGTGGTTGTGTTTAACTCTATAGAACTTTGAACCAACCTCAAGCTGCGCCAGTGGGGAGATCAAAGTCAATAAAGTGTATGTATTTTATAAACGGTGAACTTCTGTGAAGAAACCAAACTCATTTAAGCCAAAGCCAAGGAGAGTGTTATGTTTTGACTGATGCATAAAACAAAGAAAGAAGGTTGTTTCCCCCTGTGTGTTATTTGGGGTTTTCTTTTTTTTTAAGACTGTTTATTAAAGTCCATACTTTAAAATAAACATAGAGAACTCTCGTGTTCTTTTTGTAAACACATCGGAGTCCTTTGAAGCCATGGATAATGAGTATGATAGCAGATGACTGTTTATCCTCTCCTGGGCTCCATGTTTAGTTAGCTGGGTCTTGAAAACTTTAAACCTCCTTCTCCTTGAGAGAGATTTTCAGAATTGACTCTGGTAGAGCGGGGGAGGGGGGACCTCAGGAGTTAGTTAATATCTATATTCAAACTTCTCTGCAAACACCGTCCTCCCTCCGCCTCCCCCCCCCCCCGGGGGGGCACCCAGCCTGGGCCACCGGCTCCTCTTTCCCTGTGTTAGCATCGAACCAAAACCCACTGGAGTCCCCCTACCTGCCTGACCGGGTCCCTTCCCGGCCTCTCCACGCAGCCGCATGCTGGTACATATTGGAACCTTGTCTCGGGCAGGAGAGGACCCAGAGTTTGTGACACTTGCGGATTTCTGGGGTGTGACTCGTCCCACCGTGGCCCATGGCAAGCCACCCATGTCACCAATGGAGCACTGGGTACGGAGAGATGGGCACAGTGCTTGGGCAGCCGGCCTCCATTGGGCACCACAGCCTCCACCTCTGTACTCCCCTGCCCACATTTCCCTCCTATGCCTGGGAGTCAGCAGACTTCATGTCAGTAACTGTTTCTTAGGGGCAGTTTCCCCCACTGTGGGGAAACGTTCTCTTCTTGTCCAAATGGCCCTCTTCTTGTAGTGCAGAGATACTGGCTTCCATTTTCCTTGCTCCCCCAGCCTGCAGAGATCTGCCGGGCTATTCTGGTCACTTCCTTTGGACAGTTCCTTGAATTGTTTTGATGCCATTGTATGATTCACCGAGTCCAGCTTCCTTTCCCTTCTGAGGCAGCTGGGAAAATCAGGCTCCCTTCATATTTTCCTCTGATAATGGCTGTATCCTGAAGTCATTCATACTCGACTGGGCAGGGGGTGGTGTGAGCTGTGGGCCCAGCGCCCAGGTCTCCCAGGCATCAGTGATGTTCCTTGATGGGTGGGAAGCCCTTCTGGCAGGTGTCTGGGGTGAGGCAGGTTTTCCACTCAGTGTCCAGGTGTCGGGAGGTGGGTGTGGGACCCACAGCCTGGCATCCACCTGGAGGTAGGACATCTATTCAAGATGATGAGAGCTTGCTCCAAACACATGGCCACAGATCTAGACATCATGGTTTAAAGGCTGGAAGCTTGAGTCGTGCCTTGAGAGGAGACTGGACCCTCCCCGATGATCCATGGGGCTAGCAGGGGCATTCCGGGGGCCAGACAGGGCCGGGCGACAGCTCTGGCCTGGCCATCCTTGCCTCTCGGAGTCTGACTCCTTCCTCAACAGCTCGCTGGGGTTAAGAAAATCATCTTAGAAATCAAAGATGTCAGGATTTTCTTAGGACCATTTGGATCCAGGTACCCACCGTGGCTTCTCAGCCGAGGTGGGAACTGAGATGAGAGGTGGCGAGAAAACTGACCATGGGCATCCTCCCGCCTGGCCACGCTGTGATTCTGTAAGCACCTGCTGCCTGCTCGGGGTTCCGAGGGGAAGGGAGAAGGGGTGATCCTTTGGAAGGGCTTATACCCACGTAGTTGGAAGTAGGGGGAGAAAATAAAGCCCCACGAACAGAGTGACAGCTTTGCCCTGTTCCCTCCTTGCCACTTCCGGTTGATAACTGCTGTGGACACTGATCATAACAGCAGGAAGAGAGCTCAGCTATTGCCCAGTGAGTACATGCAAACCGCCCTGCACCTGTTACCCCATTTAACTAGTGCATTAGCCCAGTGACATACGTGTTTTGTTATTATTCCCATTTTATAGCCAGGAGACTGAGGCTTACAAGGAAAGTTACTAATTTGTTCAAGGTCACAACAGAGCTGAAGCCTGAGCCTGAATTTAAGTGGCTTCAAAGGTTTTCTTCCTGTCACTATACAACCATGCTTCTCTGAATCCCATTGTGTGTGTGTGTGTGTGTGTGTGTGTGTGTGTGTGTGTGTGTGTGTAGTGTGCTAGGATTCCTGTTCTGGTCATGTCCTCCTAGAACATACTCGTAACAAGACCATGTCCTAGCTTTGGTACCACGCTCAGCCAAGCCTGGGATGAGAGGAGGAACAGAATGTCTCCCACTTTTGCCCCAGAGACCCAGCGGCCTGCAGGTTTCCCAGAAGAAGTAGTGCTAAGTGCCCAGCAGGCTCTAGAACTGCTGTCTGTCCCCATGTCTCCCAGTTTCCACCTCTCCTCTGGAGTCCTTATTTCCAGCTGGCTGACTCAAACCTGCATTCCTCTGTCCCATCTAATCTTTTCGGGGGCTGACCCAGCCAGATGGCCAGACTGGCTTTTCCTTTCACTTTGGCCCTGGGACTATTAGCCTGGGCCCCATGCCTCCGCTCATGCTCTGCAGTCTACACGCGAGGCCTGCTCTGCTCCTGGACTTGGCTCGTCGCCTGCCAGGCCACACACTGCCGGGAGGAAGGCGGAGGGAGGCCCAGTCACTTTGCTGCTCCATTCTTCCCTGTCCTCCGTGCCTGACTGTCTCACTGATCCAACTGGAGTGTGTGATTGCTCCTCCTCATGGTGGCAGCACACATCCAGCCATGGCAAATCAGCTCCGCTAATTGGTCAGTTAATTAGTGAACATGGGTGCTAATTCCCAGTGCAGAAGATGAGACAGGAACCGGGTCTGTATGTGGCCTAGCTAACCAGGGGTGACTCGGGGAAAATGACTTACCTCTCTCTTCCTGTTTCCGTATCTGCACAATGGAGAGATAATAATAGAATTTACCTCATGCAGTTGTTTCAAGGATTAAATGAGCTAACATATGCAAAGTGCTTAGAACAATGTTTGGCACAGGGTCATCCCTATCTAAGTCTTAGATAATTCATATTATTGGACATACGTTACTTCACTTCCTCTGGGGGTCCTAATTTGCGGTCACTGAGCAATGGATGGCCAGATCACCGAACCAAAATAAACTAATTTTCCCCATTAGTTCAAACCACATTAGTAACCAATCAAATTCATAGCATGGCACTTGGCTTAATTAGCTCTGGCTGGCTCTTAATTCCAGTTGACCCAGAATTACTGGACAGTGTCCAGGGGTCTGAATCAGTTAAGTGTACCTCCTAAAGTAAGAAGGAACTTTTAGCAAAGAGATCATCTGGTCTTTTGAATTCTTAAAATTCCCCGTGTAGTTTTGGACAAATCACACAGTCCTCCTGCCCACCCAACATTATCGTATCCAGATGGCCTCATGAGTGCTCAGCATTTTCAACGAGCTATAATGGGAATATATCTTAAAAATCAGAAAGAATAGCCCCTGCTTGCAAGTCTAGTATGTAGACCACAAAATAACAGTAAATTCCAAAGCAAGTAGTCAGTAGCATAGACTGAAAAATGAGCAATGTGTGATGAGTAACTTAACCAACTCAATATAACAAATCCGGTGGAGCTTTGATGCTCCAAGCTGGTGACCTGTTTGAGCCCACTGTTTGATTTGCAGTATCTCTGGTCTCCGCTGGGTTGGCTTGGGACCTGTGTGGGGCAAGGCAGATTCTCAGAACCCTGGCGGGAACCCTGGCCCTCCTGCCATAGCGGCTCTGAGCTCAGGAACGATGCTGCTGGTGTCTCCCAGGACAGGCAGCCATGCTGCTCTGGTTTACTTAAGCTTATCACTGTGGTACTGCTGGTGAGCTGTCCAGAGAGCCGAGTAAATAAATAGCCTGCCCACCGGGAGGACAAGAAGTTCTCGTCCTTCCACCGTGGAGAGGAAGAGTGACATGTTCATAGCTGTCGGTACCTTCTCTCAGCCTGGGAAAAATCAAGGAGACCTTTGTTGTAATGTAATTGTTAAGCTGATTGTACACTCACACCAAGACAGTGTGTACTGTAGCTGACCTTGAAGATTCTGAGGGCCATCTGTCTCGTAAGACACATGGTCTCAGACAATAATCCCTTTTGCTACAGGGTCGGATCGGGGTGCTCATTCCCAGGAAGCTGAATGTGGCTTCTTACTGGGCATTGGGTTTTGAGATGTGATAGTGAATGTGTGTGCACCTGAGCATGTGTGTGTGTGTGTTTGTGTGCACGTGGGCACGCATGTGTGTGTGCTGGGCACCCATCATGGTTGCTCAGGAACCTGAGGCCAGGATTGGGGTTCTCAGACACGGCTGTGCCCCCACTTGCTTGTTTTTACCAACACGTGAAAATGACCATGAGGACCCGAGAGAAGTTAGGGTCACAGCATTTTCAGAGTAGTACCGTGTTAGACACATTGAACGTTGCCGGATGGAAAGTACAGGATGGTATTTGGAAGTGGGGGGTGGGGGTCAAAGCCCACACGACCCTTGGGAACTCAGATGTAAGAAACCATGTCCCTCGTAGAGACTCTTCCCTGAGAAACATGGACATGGAAAGTGTGGTCCGTGGGAGTGCACTCATGCCCCCCCCCCCACGGCAGAGGGGTCGAGACCCACCCGCTCCCAGCACACTGGCAGCAGCCCAGTAAATCTCTTTTTGTGACCATTTTCTCCATGTGCTCTGCTCCCATTTCCATACTCAGCGTTCTCATTTTCTTCCCCTTTTCCTCCCATTAAGACCTTCTCCTGAGGAAGAGAGTGATGAACTCATTTCCCTTATGATGCCAATTACTGATCAAGCCTGAAGTGCTATTCTCTCCAAGATAATGGTCTCTTAAGAAGGAGGAAGATAATAGGTCTTTAAGTGTAGAATTCAGTGTGGAATTTCAGGCATCAGTGAGCGAGGAGGGAAGGTGGGGTTGCAATACACACGCGTGTGCCCACACGACCACGCACACAATCACCTATGATAGGCTCATCGGCACGGCTCGCTGGAAAGGGCAGAGGGGGCTCTTCTCACGGTAGGGGAAGAGACGGAAGACGCTGTCCAGACCCTGTCTGTCGTTCCTTCCTCCCCGATCCTTACTGAGTGCCTCGCTCTCACAGGCACGGTCCTGGACGCTGCTTTTTCTCGCTTGCTAAACTGCAGACTCGTCGAGGCTTGTGTCTGACATGCGGCAGCTCGTCAGCGTGTGGACAGAAGGAAGGAGGGTGAGTTCCTTCTGGAAGCACTGGCCTGAGGCCCGCTCCGGTGGCCCACACCGCCCCCCGGGGCCCCCGTCTAGCGTGCTGTGGCCCTCAGGGCAGGTGGCATGTCCAGCAGTCTTTGCTAAACTTCGCTCTTGGTTGAGTGCCGGTGTTCGTCCCCAGCCCTGTGGTTCCGCAAGCCCACATTCTTGAGTCGGGGACAAAGCAGGGGCTGGACGCGGGTGTCGGATTGCATAGCCTTGGCCTGTAGCGCTGTTCCGTGTGCCCTGCTCCCCAGCGCTCTCCCCCTGACCGCTGGGCGAGCACAAACATTCCATTTCTTCCCTCTAGCAGTCGGGCCCTGCCAGGATTCCTGTCTGAATTCCTCGTCATTAATACTGATGTGCTCTCCGCCCGGAAGTTCCTAAGAGCTCGTTGAAGTGGATAATGATTGTTTTTGCAGGAGGGACCCCGATGGTTTTTCCGTTTCTGTTTCCATAATATGTCCCGAAACCCACACTTCATTGAAAGCAGATGGCGAACGCGTCCCTCGACGTGCAAGGGGAGACGCTGGGCCGGGATGGCTCTGATGTGTCTGCCTGCTGGGCAGCCCTGGCACCGAGAGGGGCCAGGACGCCGGAGCCCCCAGCCTGGGCTCTGGGCAGGAGCGCACGAAGCACAGCCGAAACGAGGCCAGTCTGGACCGCTGGGATGAAGGGAAATCAGAAAGGGCGGGCGCGGGCGCATGCGCGCGGGGCGCTGGTAGGGTGGGGAGAGCTGCGCAGAGAAGAGAAAAGCCGAGGGAGGAGACAGCCTGGACTCCCGTTGACATGCTCTGAGTCTTGCCGGGTCAGGTTGTCGGCAGCTGCCTCTCTGGAGGCAATCGGTACCAAAGCCTCAGCCGCGGAGACCCAGGCCTGACCCGTATACTCCTCTGCCTCCGTGTAACGTAATGAAAAGCATATTCTCTACCCAGTCTTTCCCAGGAACATAAGCCCTATTTCTCTGTCTCCAAACAAGGCAGAGGGGGCTTGCTGCTCCCCACACTGGTTGACAAAAACTTTCAGGACCGCAGCCCCGCCCAGAGGCCCAGGCCCTGAGCACAGCTGCGTTTTGGGCAGAGGTCCCTGAGGTGCCCCGACCAGCCCCTCCGCCCCCCGGGGCTGCAGCGTGCACGCGCACACGCTGCTCGCTCCCTACACTCGTGGCTCCCTACGCTCCTCGGAGGGGGCTGCGCGCGCGGAGACGCGGGGCGCCCTGGGAGGGCCTGGCACACACCCAGCTCCCCCGGGCAGCGAGGCAGCGTGCCTGACCTCCGTTCCGACCACACGCAGCAGCACTGCTGTCGACTGCTTCGAGAACTCTCCCGGTGCTCACCGCCAGGCCACAAGGCCACGTGTAGCACACGCTCCACAACGGCCCTTGCCCTGCGTGCGCACTCCTGCTGGGGGTTCAGCACTAGCCCACGTGGAGGCTCAGAGCTGTCCACGCATGACCCGGTAAAGCAGGGCTTCCCCAAACTTTCTTTTAAATGCGTGATTGAGTACCTCTTGGGAAAAAAAACCTCATCTTCAGGGGTGAAGGAGTGTGGAGGACAACTTTGACTCAGAACAAACACAAGGGGAAGGTAGATGGTAGTGTGAGCAACGGGAGTGTGCGTTCAGCTTGCCTCCAGTCCAGCTTGCTGCGGGCTCATGGCCGAGTCCTCCCGAGAGCAGGGGCGGTGAGCCCACGGATGGAGGGTTCACGTAAGCGCACAGTTGGGCTCTGCGAGTGGAGTATCACACAGAGGAAGAGAAGCTGGACCCTGCTGTTGGAGTATCACACAGAGGAGGAGAAGCCCTCCTCACACAGGCAGCGGAAGAGTGAGGCTTGGGCTCCAGTTAGTGGGCAGTGCCTGGAGGAAACTGGGGGGCTGGGAAGTTGGTACGAAGTGGGGGGGGGGAGGGTTGGGGAGGGCCGTGAAGCAGGGACGGAACAACCAACTGCAACCAGCAATGCAGTGACTCAGTGCTCGGGGAAGCAAACAGGCGGGCAGCTGGGGTGAGGAGATTTGCAAGATTGCTCCAAAAGTGCTAGAAGGCAAGGCTAAGCGCGTATGGGTCCGCAAAGCCAACCGATGGTGCGAAGCGTTTCCTCCTTGAGAGTGAACGTGTGCAGGGAGGGCCACGGTGGTGGAGGTGGAGGATTTGCATACACGTGGCATTCCTTCCTGTCAAGGACTGGTGATATCATTTTGCAGACCATCTTGGATAGAATTCTCTGCCCAGTCTTGTTAAAATCTAGTTGGTAACCCGGTTTAATTCCACACACCCCTGATTCAGGAAATCCAACCTGAGGGCAGAAACGTCATCTATTAGGGAGTCTTAGGGTGACTGAAAATCTAGACCCCAGGGGACTCCAAGCTTCAGAGAGGAGAAGTTGGCATGCAGTTGCTCAGGAAGTCTGAGAGGAGTTGTTTGTGAGGGAGAAGGGGAAGGGGACATGGAGGGCCCAGAAGGGTCGTGTGGCCGGAGGACCCTAATCCTACCCGTGATGTTGTGATTGATCATGAAAAATATATACAGTTGACCTTTGAAAAATGTGGGGGTTGGGGAACAAGCTACCTATGCAGTTGAAAATCCAAATAAACCCTTTGACTTCCCTAAAACTTAACTACTACTAGCCTACTGTTGGCCTGACCAATAACGTTAACAGTCAATTAACACATACTTTGTATGTTTTATGTACAATATACTGTATTCTTATAATAAAGTAAGCTACAGAAAAGAAAGTGTTATTAAGAACCCCTGTATATATAAGTAGTTCAAACCTGTGTTGTTCAGGGTCAACTATATTTGGTCTTCATTGACTTTCTGGCACAGAGCTCCTAAAACCCTTGGTATCTCCCAAGTGACAAAGGCATCTTTTGTTGTGTGCATGAGGTGACTTTTGGACCAGGAGAACCAACCATGTGATTAGAGGGTTGGAATTTTCAGTTCTACTTGACCTCCTGGGAAGGAAGAATGGCTGGAGATTGACTTACCCACCAGTGGCCGATGGTCTCATCAGTCATGCCTATGTAATGAAGCCTCTATAAAAACTCAAAAGGACAGGGTGCAGAGAGCTTCCAGCCCACATTTTCAGCCATTTGGTCAGAGCACAGATGAGAATCTAGACTTGAGACTGGAATCCTCTGAAGTGGGGGGAGGGGCATTCTTGTGGGACTGAGCTCTTGACCTGTGGGATCCCACACTGTCTCCAGGTAGACGGTGTGAGAATTGAGTTGAATCGTAGGACACCCAGCCGGTGTCTGAGAATTGCCACCCCTTACCTCCCCCCGACACACACATTGGAACTGGGTGTAGAACACTTTACCACTCATATTCTCAACCCCCTGCGACATCTCTTACTTTCCCTCGAGACTTTGATGATCCCTTCCTCTTCTGAAGTTTTCCCTCCCTTCTGTCCTGCCATTCTGATTTGATTCTTCACACAGCTTGTCCTATGTGGTTCCTCTTCCCGAGGAGAACCCCGTGCCCTCCCACAGAACCACCCACGGGGCCTGGCATGGAATGCTGGCCTTTCTTGGGCACATGGCCCAGTAAGAAGGGATTCCTTGGGTCATTGACTGATGTGTTTATGGATTAAGGGCTGTTGAGAACACCTGCTCATGGTGTCCCCAACCCCATAAGGTGACATATCTGGGGGTAAAGGGAGGACAATTTGACTGTTGTCAGCCCTCCCCCCTTGGTGTCTGTCAAGGCTCTCTGAGGGGATGAGAAAGCACAAATCCACATGTGTCACTTCAGCAAGCACAGGAAATGCTAGTTTTCTTGAAACTTGAAACATGTAGCAGAAGGCATAGGTTCAGGGCCGTGTTTCTTGCTCTCTGACCCAGAGCAGTTTTGTTTTAGGTTCTGAAAACTTGTGATTTTTCTGTCCTGAAAGGATAATAATAATAGTACCAACCATTGAGCACTTGTTATATATTAGATCTCTCTCTCTCTCACACGCACATAAACACACACATAAACACACACACCTCACAATATCTAATTCCATAGCAAATGTATGAGACGCGTACTATTATTATCCTCATTCTTCTGGTAACTAGAGAACCAGAGAAGCTAAGACATTGTCTGAGTCTAAACAACTAGTAAGTGGCAGAAGCAGACGTGAGCACCATGCCCCACTCTGTGCCCGTAAAGACTCAGAGAAGAGATGGGGCCGTGGTCGCACCCCATGACTCTTCCTGCCTCTCCCTGGATTCTTAGAGCCTTCCACCGTGGTGATGGGTGGGCCTGCCGGGCCGTTAACCACGTCAGTCCTCTGGGGGAATAGCTGTACTCAAGTCTGATTCATATGTTCTGCTGTTTGCTTTGTTCCCTCTAGGAAATCCTGTTCTCACAGTTTGCCAGGCCGAGGCTCACTGGTGTGGTGTCCAAACTGGAGCCTGGCTGATGTTTTGGTCCAGGAACTGCACGCCTCCTTGGGAAGTCACTGCTCCTTCCCTGATAAGAATACAGTGTCCAGCACAAAGCACCAGGCCAGGGGCCAGGAGACGTGGGCCGGGGTTTCATCAGGCAGGCCTCTTACCTCTCTGGGCCTCAGTTTCTCCTACTCAAACCAGCGGCCCGGATGTGGTTGGTAAAATTCCTCACAACACTGAACGTGTGATGATTAAGCATAAAACTCCAGGACATTTTTATTCCTACATTTTTTTCTGTCCGAGTGCATCTGGCTAGACACAACGTAATAAAAATATCCCCTGAGATCTGAAATGTGAAGTGAGAGATGCCTACAAGGTCAGAGTTATTGGAATCTCTCTTTTCTGTGAATCTTTGTTCTTATCATCTCAGTGAGACTGAGTGAGATGCTGTATTCCAGATGATTTTGGTGGCAATTTTTATTTACCCAAATGACGTACGGTTGACCCTTGAAGAGGCAGAGGTTAGGGGCGCTAACCCCCTTTGCATTTGAAAATCCCTGCATAACTTTTGATTTCCCCCCAAAACTTAACTACTAAGCCTATTATTGACCAGAAGCCTTACCGATGAACAGTTGATTAACACATATTTTGTATGTTGTATGTATGATATACTGTGTTCTCGCAATAGAGCAGGCTAGAGAATTTAAGAAAACTGTAAGGAGAAAATACATTTACAGTGCTATACGGTATATAGTGGGAAAAAAATCCATGTATAAGTGGCCCCGTGTAGTTCAAACCCATGTTGTTCAAGAGGCCAACTGGACAACAGACGATCAAGAAGTTAGCGTGAGTAACGTAATGTGCCCACCACCCCGCTTCAGAACTCAGGCATGGCCTGCACAGAGGAAACCCCGCTCTACCTTCCCACGGTTTGTTCCCACTCTCCTCCCCGAGGTGACCGCTGTCTGGAGTCCATCTCTGTCGCTGTCGTCCATGTCACACTTGACTGCATGCTAGAGAGCTGGAACATCACATACACAGTAGTATCACGTGGTGTATTGCATTGTGTTATTTGCTCTCTTTCCATATTTTGTGATTTTTATCTGTGCAGATCCATTTCTGTACCTTATGATAGTCTATTGTAGGGATCGGCCAGAATGTCTGTCAACACATTTTCCTCTTGGAGAACTTTTAACCTGCTTCCTTCCTTCCTTCCTTCCTTCCTTCCTTCCTTCCTTCTTTCTTTCTTTCTTCCTTCCTTCCTTCCTTCCTTCCTTCCTTCCTTTCTTTTTCAGTTATTGACTCAGTGCTGTTCTGAACATTCCTGTATATGTTTCCTGAAGATACATGAAAGTAATTTTTCTAGGACGGTTGCTGCTGGCCCGATGTTATTAAGTATTTTCAAATTGCTTGTCAAGGTTGACTGATTTGCCCTCGTATCAGCAGAGCCTGCCTCCAAATCTTCAATAACATTTGGTTTGATTCTGTCAGACTTCTCTTTATAAACAACAAAGTTCTTTGTTGTTTATAAGAACAACTCAAACTTTCAAGTGCTTCAAACTTCAAAACCATGAAAGGGCAGAATGTGCGGAGTCTCTGTTCCTGTCCCCAGGCCCCCCAGTTTTCAGTTCAGTGGACACTGTTGTTAAGGTGTTCTTCCAAACGTGTTATGTGTCCACAGACGGAGGTGCTCCTGTGGGTGTGGCCTCTTTCTGACCACTCTGCTCAGTCCCTCCATCATGAGCATCCTGCCCCCGTTCCCTTCACGTGACAAAATATCCTAGAGATCCTTCCACTGCTCGACAGAGCTGCTGCATTTTTTTTGTTGTTTACATCATTCCCTGCTACTTGGCTATTTTTTAAATTAGAAGAATACTTTTTTTTTGCAAAATGTATCATACATAATAGAATATAAAACATTTATGTACAATTAGAAAAGAATAAAATGAACCCCTGCATATTCTTCTTTCAGGCTCAGGAGAATTGTGTTGGTATCTTCAAAACCCTCCTGGCTCCTCTTTCCAGAGACAGTCCCTCCACCCCCAGGTAATCCCTCTCCAAACTTTGGCGTTAATGATTTCTTTGCTTTTCTTTATAGATTCACATATGTTCCCCAGAGGAATCATGGCTCAATTTCACAGCAAACACAAATTTACCTGGAATAAAAAGCAAAACTGCCCTTTGGTTCCCAGGAGAAGATATGTTCAATGGAATCTCTGGGTTTAGATCCCCTGAGTTTAGATTTCCAGAATGTGTAGAAAAAGTCCCCTCTGGAGAGGTTGGGGGGAACAAGGCCATGGTGAGACCTGGGATATGAGGGCTCACCCCTTGAAGCATCTGGTGTGGAACGAGTTCTGGGTCCCAGCAGCGATATAACTAGGCAAGTAGGCTGCTCAGAATTTCCTAGGTCTAAACTCGCCATTGCCTACCTCCAGCTCCCAGGTGTCTGTCAAAGGAGCACGTTTCTGGAGTGGGGAGGTGGAGATGAGGAATCTCAGCTGGTCCAAGCAGTAGGTCATAGAGGAGAAGGAAGGAACATTGTCAGTACATGGACAGAATAAATCAAGTAAGTTCAACTAAGCCTCAGTTGATTTCACAAGATGGCGGTGGGGATGTTCTGATGATCCCATTGGTACATCCCTGGAGTCCCAGTGCCCCATCTGGACTGTGTTGCCTCTGTCTCTTCATTTTGGGGCCTCCCTTCAGCATCCTAAGGATGCCCTTTGCCTGTCTCCTTGTGGGATTTTTCATATATCCCATGCTGCTTCTTTCCTGGTTTACTCTCTCATTTTAGTGGAGTGCTTTCTGGAATCGTTTCCTGAGAAATGATATGTAGGAGATATATTTTTTGAAGCTTTCCATGTCATAGGATGTCTTTATTTTACCCTCATACCCAGTAGTTTTGCTGGCTATAGAATATAGGTCAGAGAGCATTTTTCTTTAGATTATCTTCTTGCTTCTAATATCTCTCTTAAAATCCTAAAGTCAGGAGTACCGATCCTTTGTGTGGCCTGTTTTTTTCTCTCTGGAAACTTGCAGGCTCTTCTAATGGTTCTTGGAACTAGAAATTTCGCATGACATGCTTTGGTAGGAATCTCAATGAGCTCTCACAATTTGGCCATGCATGTCCTTCCATTTTGAGAATATTCTTGAATCATTTCATTGATGATCTCCTCACCACTTTTCCCTAGTGTTTTCTAGAACTCCTGCTAACTATCAGGATTGAGCCAGCTGGGTCAGTCCTTTAATTTTATTATTTCACTCTCTATTTTTCATCTTTTTGTGATTTTGACTACTCTCTGGGATATTTTGTCAAATTTAACTTCCATCTAGCTTGGTATTATTGTTTCTGCAATTGCATTTTGAATTTCCAAGATCTCTTTTGTGAGCTCTGAACGATCCTGCTTCAAAAAAAAACCCATTTTCATGTCCATGGATGAAAATCTTCTCTATTGCTCTGAGGGTATTAATTGTGTGTGTGTGTGTGTGTGTGTGTGTGTGTGTGTGTGTGTGTGTGTGTCCATCCTGGCCTGCACAATTTGAGTTGAGGAATAAAAGGCTGATTAGAAGCTCCAAGTTCCTGATGGGGACTTGTTGATTTTCACACTATCATGTGATGTAGGGGTACCATTTGTCGAGGACCCCTGGTGTCAGTATCTTAAGACCTTTCCTCTTGGGCTGGTAAGATTGTCCATAGAGAGTCTCTCAAACCCCTGGCTGCAGAGGCAGAGGCTGTAAACACAGTCAGGCCACCTGTGTTTAAGGGCGGAATGGAAGAAAGGGGCTGAGATGTGTCTGCATTAAGCATTCAGGACACATACTGTACCTGTACTTGCAACTGGGACTGATGTCCTTCAGCCCCGGGACCTTCTGTTTTACCCTCTCCAGAGAGATGAGGAATGGGTGCACAGGGGCAGAGAGTGAACGGGGGCTTTGGAGATGAATGACTTCTGAAACAGCTTTCACCCAGCCCTTACCTTGTCACCCTCTTCACCCCAGTTCTGACTGCTAGCTTTGGAACACCTGGATTGCCCATATTTTGATTCTGCTTTCAAATGGAAATCTTTGGGAAGCTTATCTCTGTTCTTGTAGTCGGTTGTCAAACGCGGGCAATAAAAGCCAACTCATGGTACTGAAGTTTTGTTTCTCTACCTCTTAACTAAAACCACACGTTCGTTTGGTCCATTTTTCTTCGTGTAGGCAACAACTTGGTTCAGGCAATGTACTATGTGTTCTGGGGTTTTTACTAGGTCAGCACTGCATTTCAGGTCCCGATATCTGTATCCATCAGCTTAAGCTAAATTATGTTGCAATAATAAATGACTTCCACAATCCTAGTGCCTTATGACATCAAACATTTCTTGCTCGTGTACATATTGGCAGTGCACTGGCTGTCACTCTCTATTCTTTGTTCTGCAATATAGGCTGACGGAGGAGCCTGTATCTTAGTCCTGTGATAGAGGGAACAAAGCAGTGGCAGAACCATGCAGTGATCCTTAAAACATCTGCTCAGACGAGGTGTAAATTCTATTAGACAAAGGAACCCCCACGGTGAAACCTGCCTTCTGTGGGCAACGTGTAAGGTCCTCGCACAAGGAAGGGTCCCAAGGAGGGTCCCTCTAGGGGTGAATCTAGAAGGAGGAAACAGCAAATATTTGGAATAAATGCAGGGAGCACTGGATGTTATATGAAAACAATGCATCATGGATCACTACATCAAAAACTAATGATGTATTGTATGGTGACTAACATAACATAATAAAATAAAATTAAATTAAAAAAAATATATTTGGAATACATGATCCAATAATGCAATCGGCCACAGTTCCTTTATTATTATTATTTTTTCATCTTCTTGAAACTGGCTAATCCAAAACTGAGGTTGGTCTTTTTCATGCTATAATGTTGTAATAAGGTGAGAAGTAGTCATCTAAAGTCGCTGCCTTTCTAGTCCCTATCCCTTCAGTGGGCACATGGCCTGGATTCTCAAAGACAACCAACACTTTGATTGACTCCATTACCACCGCACATCCGGAGCTGTTAGCACTCAATCATAGGATATGAAGGAGATTCCCACTGTTACTTGTCCCAGCAAGGCTCCAGCATTAACTCTCAGAGTCCCACTCTGCCCTGGAGGTTCTTTTATATAGAACCCTGTTCCTGCTGCTGCTGAGATCCTGGGGACACTTTAGATGTGTGGGTGCATGCTGGTTTCCAGTCTTAGGTTCCCATGAGGTCTCTCTGGATCCCATTACTCATGTATATCCTCAAAAGAGGCTCCCATGACTTGAGGTAGCTTGAGAGAGACTGCATTCTAGCAAACAGAAATAACTGAACACTGCTCTTGTCTCCGATATTCTGAATTTGAACACAAGGCAGGTACTGGATCCCTCCTCTTCTCTAGCTGCTGACTGAGCAAAAATTAATTTGGTTTACGTTTTTAGGAAGAATAATTAGCTCATGATTCATGCCGAAGAAAATGTTCCTATCTCTTCTGCTCCGTAAGGGTTTATTTTAGTTTCTTCATTGTTTATGTTGAAAGTTCCAAGATCCATCGGCCTCACTAACTCTGCAAAAAATCCACTATCTAAACAAACAGCACCTTTCTCTGGGTCTGTAGGATACAGGCTATTTATTTTTATCTGAAAGTGACGCATTAATTTATGCATTTGTTCCAGATGTTGCACCCAAAAGAGCTACCTAGACAGTGGACAGCGGTGTCATCTTGGCTCCCGAAGTGAGAAGGATAGAACCTCTTCACGCTGGAGAACAGGGGGGCCGCGGAGCTTTGTGGGTGAGTGCGGCTGTCTAAACATCTCTCCCTACAGATACTCAAACTGACCACATAAACCAGTCAGACAGATCTACTCGTATGTCTGTATCAGGTTGCTTTGCTTGGGAACGTGTTAGGGAAAGTCACAGAACTGGAGTTAGGGGAAAAGCAGTTCTTCGCCTTGCCTCCCGCGAGGGAGAAGGAGCCCACGGCGCTCAACAGGACGGTTTGCGCATGCTCCCTTCTCATGGGCTCGGCGGCAGTTGCGCTGCCCTGCCACGTGGCGCTCAGGTGGACCGCAGGACTCACTCTGGCCAATGAGGTGAGGGCAAAGCCTCCAAGCGCGGGTGTGCGGCGCCGCACGCGTCCTTTTCCTGACACGGTGATCTTGGATGCGCCTGCAGCCTGGGTCACGGAGTGACAGGAGGCTGAGCTGGTCTGCACTGGACGTATGGTGTGAGCAAGAGATTAGCTGTTACATGAAACCACCGAGATTCTGTGGTTATGTATAAGTGTAGTTAAACCTCCATAATCTTGGCCATAATCTTGGCCAGTCACCTGGTGACTAAAAATATAAGCTTTTTCTAACTCTGACGAAAGAGAGATTTAAATAGGACTATATTTCTAAAAGTCAACATTTTCTAAATGGTAAGAATCACTAAATAAAAAAGCAAAAGAGAAAAAGTAAACTGAGCGAAAAAAGTTTGCAGCTCATGGGCCAAGGGCGGGTGTCCCTCCTGTGTGTATAGAGCCACGCACTTGCCCCTCCTCCGCTTAGGATGCCCCTCCCCCAGACGGCCCCAAGACCCAGCTTCTCACCTGCTTCCAGAATTTGCTTCAATGCCATCCTCTTGGTGAGGCTTTCCTTGCTCACACTGTTTCAAATTATAATTGTCCTCACACAGCCTCTCTCCTTTTCTCTGTTTTATTCTTCTGATAAACGCAATAGTCCAGGTTTGTGTAGATTTGCTTACGTGTCTGTGTTGGGCCGTCTCAGTCCACTAGAATGTAAGCTCCACGAGGGGGGATGTTTTCTTTGTGTGTGCATTTGTTTTGTTTACCGTTCTATTTCCAGTATTTAGGAAAGTGTTGGGCACTCAAGTATTTATTCAATGGATCCATGCAGTCTGTTAAGTGAGAAAGTACAAAGAGTATGAGTTCTCTGCTACCATAAAAAATTTTCCCTTTTACCTAATACAGACTGTTGGAAATTTTATAGAACGAACAAAGGATTTATTCAACAAATAAATTGCAAGGAGTACAAAAGAAGGAAAGTAAAGGGAGAATCTGGAGATTAAAAGAGACTTAAAAGGCCTAGCAACAAATACAAATAAATAAGTTTCTGAAAAATTAAGGCATTTATGAAGCAATTGGACATTTGAATACTGACTGGACATTTTTTAATATTAAGGAATTTTTGTTAACTGTTAGGTGTGGTTATTGTATTTTGGTTATATTTTAATGGTCTTCTTTTAGACATATTATGGATGAAATGCTATGATGTCTGGGAGCGGACAGGTGGGTGTGGTTGAAACAAGGTTATTATTGAGTTGACACTACTTGAAGCAGGGAGATGGGGGAACGTGGGGGTTCCATTATAGGATTTTGCCTACTTTTGTATATGTTCAGCATTTTAAACAGCAAACTTTTACAAAGAAATATACACATGTGTGTACGCACGCACACACACACAGCCCTCTGTTGCCTTGTATATGCATAAAATATCTCTAGAAGGATCCTCAAGAATTTATTATATTGGTTGTCTATGGGAAGGGAAACTGGGAGGCTATGCTATGAGCAGAAGGGAGCTTGGGGTTTTTTAAAGAAAATCTTTATGTAGTTTTTGAATTTTGAACACAGTGACTATGTTATCTATTCAAAAAATTAAGTTAGAAAGGAATCTTTTAATCCAAATTGTGATACTAGGCAGCCCGAGATCGTACCCCAGCTCCATTACTATTAGCTGTGTGAACTCAGGCAAATTATCTAACATCTTTAAGCTTAAATTCCCCTTCTATATAATGGGGATAATGGTAATCTCCTCTTGGAGATCAAGAGTGTGAAACACTTCGAATAATGCTCAAGACATGGTAAACTCCTAGTACCTTTGAATTCTGTTCATTGTTACCAGTCTTGAGCAAGGGATAGTGCGGAGCCAAGGGCAGGAATAAGCAAGATCGCTGGCTTGGGCTGAAAGCTCCAAAAGAGAGACCCTTGTTTGTTTTTGATGTTCAGATGGTCTTGCCTTGATTAATATCAGCTGCGTGAGAGGAGACTATTATTTATCTTAGAGAAGATGACTTTGGTTGGTACTCTGTCTGATTTTCATGTGCCTTTATTTTAAAATTGTGGTTTGAGGCCTGCCTCAGGAATTGGAAACAGCTGGGGCCCTCTGAACCTCTGAGCGGCTCCGCTATGGGCAATTCTTACCTCTCTAGGCCACCGCGTTGCCTTCATCTGTAAGATTAGTGAGTGGGGTCAGATGACTCCAGCTCTAACAGCCCATGATCCGGTTACTTGTTACTTCCCAGAAAATATTCAGAAGTCTGTTTCCAGTGGTCTCTGAATTCAATGGTCAGTGAATTCAGAGGGGACTTCTAATTCATTCATTCATTCATTCATTCATTCATTCACCAAACACATGCCAGGCATGATTCTCAACACTGGAAATTGAGCAGTGAACAAAAAATAGTAAGTGTCTGCTCTCATGGAGCTTAAGCTCCAATAGTGGAAGATGAACAACAAGCAAGTGAACCAACCACCAATCAACAAATTGAAATAATTTCTGATGATTACATATACTGTCAGGAAAATAAAATATGGAAGTGGCATAAAGAACAGTAGAGTAGTCAGGAAAGTTCTCTTTCTAGGTGGAATAGGTGAGCCAGAACTTAAAGATAAGACCTGAGTCATGCAAAGATCTGGGATATGTGGTCTAGAAATGGGTGGTTCAAATGCAAAAAAAACCAATGATTTTCTGCCATACTTCCCTGGTGTGTCTGCTTTTAGGGGAACTCCCTGTACACTCCCCAGTGCACCTCACAGCCCACAGAAGGGCTGCATTAGAGGAGGTTTATTATTTTAAAAAATAATGCATCCTAAAGTTCTTTTGGGAACTTCTCTAGGTACTCGATTTTCAAAAAAGTAAATACTGTATTTTAATGATAGATCAATTTGTTAAACACATGCCTTGCTTTATTCTGAAGACTGTCCTAACAACTAATACCAAAAACGGCGAAAGACTCTGGAGAACAGTGTTTAATTCTCAAGAAGAAAAGGAGAATCTCTGGAATTCGCTTGTACTTATCTTATCTTTCCTTATCTTTGTTGTTTTGTTTTGTTTTTTAAATGCCTGTGCCCCTAGAATTTTCAAGGACGAAAGCATGACACATCTCTGCTCCTGATACCCTATCTCCTTGAGGTCACTTTGCTCCGCTCTGGGCAGTTGCTCCTTTGCTCCTTGGGGTAGAGTGTGCACAGGACGGAACTGGGCGGTGCCAACCTGCACCGAGCATGCGCAGAACTTGTCTTTCTAAGTAAACGCCATCTCTCTTCTGTCCCACAAGAGCGGCTTTTGTAAACCTTTCGAGATCAGTGGGCACACGATTTCAGCTGATACTTAAGAAAAGACCTTGTGAATGTAGATCAATTGGATTCAACCCCTGGCAGGCGCTGAACAACACAAAGTCACACCCTGGGCTCACACAGCATTGACACCCCCCTCCCCCCCCCCCCCCCCCCCCCCCCAGGAATCAGAACCCAGGAACCCGGTGGTGAGATGGGTGAGCTCTCTCGGTAGTTGACAAAGGATATTGTCAGAGGCGAATTCACTCATTCAGCGCGTTGGGGACAGTGCTGACGCCCCATACTACTTTCAGGGACGCCTATGTCTTACTTTCTCTTCAAACCAGAAGAAAAAAAATGAACTTTTAGACGAAGATGTTTCAATAGATGATATTAACATATCTTTTTACCAACAGTCATTATATATATATAAAACGGAGGAAGAGCCTATGAAGACAAAAGAGCTCAGGGCTCTGGGTGTGTTCGGGGTTAGTGACTAATAATACAATAATAAAGTTACCCATTTATTATTTATGATCAGCAGAGGATATGTTAGAGGCAGAAAATTTTAATGAGTTTATATTAAAAAAAAGTCACACTGTGAGAAATGATTGGCCGCCTGATGAAGCTCTTTCTTCTGGCTTCTTTACTTAAGGGAAATTTTTTTCCTGATTTTCTCCGTTTCCCACCCCTACCCCACCCTTTTAGCATCGCGGATGTTACTTTGGTCATCTTCTTAGCCATGTTGCCCTGAGAAATAAGTGAGAAATTGTAGGTAAAACAGCTGTCCCATTAGCTAAGCACCTGAGAAATATCCTTCCTATCTCCCTGTGTCCCTCATCTTTTCTTTCTTCCTCCTTCCCTCTCACTTCTCTGTTTCATTTTCTCCCTTCTACTCACTCGTCTTCCCCCTTGCCCCCTCTGGCTTCCTCGCTTCCCTACTAACAAAGCATGCTTTTCCTTGTGCCGTGCCCAATGGAGCCTGAAGTGACTCCCAAAGAGGAAACTCAACCCTGGGAATCATAATAAGTTACATACAAAAGGATGTTCTTGTAATGTCTGTCCTTTCCCAAAGAAACGATCTCCTGTCCTGCTTACGTATAAGGCTGTGTGTTTGTGCATGTGTACTTGTGTGTGCGAAGCAGAATCCACCTGTTTTAGCTTCTCAGGAAGTCTTGCTGCTATAAATTTTGTCTGATAAGTCCTCACTCTGCTTCCCTTAGAAGTATCCTAAAAATATACTTCTGTGTCTTGACAGCAAGTTGAGGAACATGACAGCCGAGGACACTGAATTAATGTAAGTCATAAAAGTTTTACCTCCATGAGATTCGCTCTGAAGATCATAAAGCTGTAGTCAATGAAAAATAGCACTTGACTACAAGCATGGGGTAGATAAATTATCCTTTGCATTTTGCTCTGAATCTTGGCTGTAGAGAGGGCATAGTATTGCCCTTGTTGTAAAACTTTGAGTTTGTAAATAAACATAATTTAGGCTTACAAAATGGGGTGGGGCAAGAGTTGCTCGCAGGGCAAAAAGAAGATCCTTGCTAAGTCTTAAAGCCCCCAGATGTATGCAGATTCTGGAAGGCTGCTTGGTACAGAGAAAACTTGGATCCATATTCAGACACTAGCTCTGCTGCTTACTACAGTCTTGATTGCTCCCTGGCCATGGCCAGGCTCTGACCTCTTCAAGAGTAGTGAAATTTCTAGAATTAAGCTTTCTCTACTCTGAGAGTGCACAATGATCTAAAAGAAACTATTCTTTTCTGTATTGTACCTAATATGTTAGAGAAGGCATGGTACAAAATAAACATTTTATAATAATAGTATTTTTTAAAAAACCTTTTATTTATTGTAACTGTATTGTGTACACAATTAAAGATTACATATATATCATTATTTGGTATTCATCTAAAATATCTGCTCACTTGAAAATGGAAAAACCCACCTAAGTACACAAGGGGGTACAACAGGCGAAGCACAGGGAATTTTTTTTTCCCTTGCTCATCCCTTTAATTTTTAACACAAATGGCAGCCTACGCCTACGGGGTACAGTATTCTGTGCCTTATAAAGACATTTTGTTTCAGTTTTATAGAGATGTAATCGACATACTACACTGTGTAAGTTTAGGGTGTTCAGCACAATGCTCTAATATGTATAGTAAAATGATCACCACTATAAGTTAACATCCATCATCTCATATAGGTACTATATATATATATATATTTTTTTTTTTTTCCCCCTTGTGATGAGAACACTTAAGATCTATTCTCTTAACAACTTTCCTGTGTACCACACAGCAGCATTAGGCTACAGTCGCCATTTGTACATTTTATCCCTCGTGCCAAGTCCCCCGACAGCTGGAAGTTTGTACCCTTTGGCCACCTTCCTCTGATTCCCCTTCCTCTCTCCTTCTGCCCCTCCCTCTTTTGGTAACCACAATGCTGATCTCCTTTTCTATGAGTTTGTTTGTTTTAGATTCTGCATGTAAGTGGGATCATACACTATTTGTCTTTCTCTGTCTGACTTATTTCACTTAGCACGATGCCCTCCCAGGTCCGTCCATGTTGTTGCAATTGGCAGGATTTCCTCATTGTTTAAGGCTGAATAATATTCTGTTGTACAACTTCTTTATTTGTTCATCCATCAGTGGACACTTAGGTTGTTTCCGTGTTTTGGCTTTTTAGGATGGTGAGGCTATTCTGTAATGGTGGATACGTTACCCTACGCATATGGCAAAACTCATAGGACTTCACAGCACAGAGTTAACTTTAATGTAAGCAAATTTTTAAAAAATCATTTAGGAGGCAGGGGATCCCAGTTTGGAATGTAGGCATACTGCCGCCGAAGGGGAGGGCAGAAAATGTGTTGATCATGGAACTTTGGAAATGAGTGGAGACCATAAGACCAAAGACAAAAGGAACTGCTCGTAATCCTTGAACTCTGGTTAGTAAAGCCGTCTTCCATGGGGATATGGGTTCAGAATTCTGAAACCACTAGATATGTAAACTGGAACTGAGTAGTGAAGTAAATATATGGCAGGCGGCGGGGGCCAGGTTTCTTGCTGTTGGATTGTAAGGTTATAGACAAATAGAGAAAGACAATTTAATTCCATGTAGTACTGGATTAGAGGTGGAGACATGAGATGAATTCAGGTTTAGCTTCATTTTGATACAGAAGGCTACATACACACACTTTGCCCCATTTGCTGGTAGGGCCTCGAAGGAAGGACTCCCTAGTAATAGCAAACACACCCAACCAAGATCTAGCCTTGGCTTCTCATACCATTCTCTGATAGAAGGGAACAGGATTTTTTAGAGAAATGGCTATTTCTAGGAAGGGCAGGGATAGGAAATACACAAGATGAGCCTAAAGCATTTGGTGGTGCTAAAAGCAAGGACAGACTCAAACAACAAGAACAAGAACACCACCACCACCACCACCACCAAAAACCCACCGAAACAAACAAAATACCACACACACACACACACACACACACACACACACACAGTAGTGGAGGCACATCTAAGAGACAGGGGAACCAATGAAAGAGCGCCCTAGTGATCAAAGCTAGAATAATTTGAAGAACAAAAGAGGTAATATAATGTTATTTACACATATTTGTACAAAGTATAATATAAAAATCCACGAGTCTATCCTGAGAAAATTAATGACTGAATACATCACGTTTGTTTAGATGGAGGGGGAAAGAGACACCTCTGCCATGCAGAAGAATTCCCAGTAACTTTCACAGATACTCCCTTCTGGAGGAGGAACATCACTCCCATTCCTTAACTGTGGGTTGCGCACAGTGACCTCCTTGCAAGAGTACAGTGTGGAAGGGGGAGGCAGCAAGAGTAACTTTACAGTGCAGAGATCTGATAAACACTACTTCAGCCAGGTGGTCAATGTCAACAGCAACAGAAATCACATTGTTAGTATGTGCCCTTGATAGGATGTGATGAGAATGGCACTTTACCTCTGTGGTCTTCTTCCTAGAACCCACAGCCCTAGTCTAACCATGAAAAAAACAGCAGGCAAACTAAAAAAAAAAAAAAAAGAACACTCTTTAAAATACTTGACCTGTACTCCTCAAAACTGTCAAGATCCTCCAAATCAAGGAACTTCCAAAAAACTTTCCCAGTCAGCAGCAGTCGGAGTCGACATAACTACTAAATGTGATTTGGTATCTTCGATGGGATTCTGGAACAGAAAGAGGACATTAGGTAAAAACTAAAGAAATCTGAATAAAATCTGGACTTTAGTTAATGATGTAACAATACTGGTCACTGATTGTGACAAATGTTAACAATTAGGTAAACTGGATGTGGATATATGGGGCTGTGTATTATCTTTGCAAAATTTCTGGAAATCTAAAACTTTCAAAATCAAAAGTTTTTTTTTTTAGAGCAATAATACAGTTTATCAATTTCTCCTTTACAAGATCCAGAAATTCATCTGCCTGCTCCTTTCCTTTAATGTTGTAAACAGATTCATGGCCCCTAAGAGCACTAGTTGGTTTTAACCATTCCTTTCTTCCCAGAATTTCTCCTTTTAGCCTGCAAATCTGCAGTAGCCCCTATTCAATTGCAAATGACCTTTGTTCCATGAATTTCAGAGATTTTCACAGCACAAAGTGTTTTCTGACTGAGTCATCTGTGATGTATCCATGGATGCCCCACCCCCACTCTGTCCTCATCTCATGGCCAAGGCCACTGTGACCTCACTGACTGGTCCTTCATGGCCCAACAGGCAGAGCACATCACTGCCATACACCACACACCATGGCGGATTGTTCGCATTCAGTACAATGGACTGATTTGTTTTTAAATGGATGACCATAAAAATATTCTTTTGGGGAAGTTTAATTATTTGGATGCTTGCAATGTTTTAAATGTTTGGACCTTCCTATGGCTGCAAATGATGTCCTCTTTCATCTGAGGAGAGGCATTGACAAGACCCACCTTGCTGAGGGACTATGGATACTAATCACCAGGCCTGTAGAAGACGCACACAGCTCTTAACACACCCAGACTCACGCTAAATACTATCCTTCGCTCTCTTCCCATTCTGCTGAACACAGGGGGCATATAGCCCGGTGCAGGGTTTCCTAGGTTGTGTTCTAGTATCACTAGTAGACTGCAAGGTAATGGGTGTGCTGTGAACACACATGTTTGGGAAATCCTATACACCATACACTATACCCATCTCTTGAAGATTTAACATATAAATTAGACTGTTGGAGGCTCAGAGAACCCGTAGTAAAGAAAGGCTTGATTTTGTTGACCTGAAATTCCCCACACCCACTGAAATTTTTTACTGTGTATGAAGCCTCTACCACGGAACCAGCAGGAATCTTTAAATGTAGCAGTTAGGTCAGAGGCCAGATAGAAAGTGGGAGGATGTGGAAGTTTGAAGACTAAATATCTAAAAAGTAGATGAAAAGGTTGGCCACCGGCTGCTCCTTAGGATTTGGAAGACCGGGTTGGACAGAAACCTTTGCATGGCTCCCAGCCATGCCAGCCCTGGCTGGTGGAGTCATTTTTGCTCTGGAAGTGTGAGTGCTAGAGGTGGGAATGGGCTGTGGGAAACCACAGAATCATGTTCTCCAGCTGTGCATGGTGAAATCACTGCTAGCCTCGACTCTTCTGCTGCAAGGGAGAGCAGAAACGGTCCCCGAAGAGCCCTCCCTGCTTGCACAATGGCACTGGGTGGATGCATGTGGCCCGGAACCTCTCAGGATGCTCCAGCTTTGTGCTGTTTACTGGATGGGGGAGGCCTGGAATGACTTCTGTTTCTCCCCTGAGGTTTTCCCAGTCTCTTGGGAGGTGATTAGCTGTCCTTCTAGCATCCCTGTGTTTACTGAGATAAGTTAATCCTTGAATTATCTGCTTAAGAGGAGATAACTCCAAAGTGTGTGCCTGTCCAAATCCCAAACGCCTCTAAGAAGAAAAGCAGACCCTTTCAAAGCAGCCGGCCCTTCCCCGGCACGAAGGTCAAGCCCTGCTGTGTTTGCTAGGCAGAGTCATAAATAGTTATAATCCCTTTCTTTGGTTGATTTAAAAGCCTTGGGGACAGACAAAACTCAGAGAGAAACACAGAACTGGGTGTTCAAACATGTCTAAGGGAGTCCTCCTCCAATGAGACAATGCATATGGATCTGCCCTATCCTCTAGATCTCAAATTCTCCTTTTGTATAAACACAAATGTAACACATCCACACACATGCATTGCAGTTATTTCCATGAACTTGTCTGTAGTAATAGAGCTGTTTTTGATCTGGTTATAGTCTAGTTGCTTCACTGAATCTTTTCTCTGATCTTTGTCCTTATAAAGTGATGTGTATCTTATTGTGGATATCCAGTTTTGAGGGTGGGAAATGGGCACTGGTTCTTTAAGCTGTGGGGCCTTTTCTAAACCCCAGTTTCTCATCAGTAAAATACTTGATTTCGCATTTCTGGCCCCCAGAACTGTGAGAGAAGAGATTTCTGTTGTTGTAAGCCACCACGTCTGCAGTTATTTGTTACAGCGGCCCCAGGAAATAAAACAGCCCTGCGGAGGTGAAGATCTGGGTTTATTCAAAGATCTGAGGGGGGGACCCATAAGCAAGGTGATGAGTGGCCTGAGATGGTGGGGGAGGGTCAGGAGCCAGGCCTCCCCAGGTCTTAGCGACCTTGGAAGGATGTTTGGGTTGTTCAAAGTACAATGAGAAGCCACTGAGAAGTTGAAAGCAGGAACTATAATGACTTACTTTTTAAAAGGAGACCATTCCTGCTTGGAGAGAGAATAGGAGCAGGGAAGCCGATGCAGAAGCATGAGTGAGGGCTAACAGTGTCCTGGATGGGGGCTGCTGGTGGAGATGAAGGGCTGCGGATCAGGTCAAGACATATTTGGTAGATAAAGTTGACAGGACTCATTGACTGATTGGCTATGGCGGTGGAAGAAAGCGAACAACCAAGGATGATGCCTTGGTTTGAGCCAAAGGAGTAGATCGTGATGAAGCCGAGAGAGAGAACAGGTTTGCAACAGGGGTGAGACTCAAGAGTTCCATCTCGAACATGGGAAGTTTGAGATGGCTGTGGATTATCCAAACAGAAATGCCAGGTGAGGATCTGAGTGCACATAGCTGCAGCTCCGGAGAGACATCTAGGCTAGCGATGTAATAAAGGAATCATTATCGAGGTTATATAAAACTTGGGTCTCCAAGGGAGAGACAGAGAAGACACTCAGAACTAGACCTTGAGAAATACCAACATTCTGAGAAAGGAAGAGGAAAATGAGCCAACAAAGGAGGGCAGGAAAGGCCAGGAGATGAAGGGAAATCTAGGAAAGTGTGCAGTCCCAGAGGCCAGGGGAGGGAAATGTTTGAGAAACAACTGTGCTCAACCCCTATCGGTGCTGCTCAGAAGTAAAATAAAACAAGGCCACGGAGCTGACTTTTTGATTCAGCGATGTAGAAATCCCTAGAGAGCTTGCACAAAGGAACATCAGGTGAATGGTGAGGTTGGATACCAGATTGGGGTGGGTGGAGCCGTGGGTGATGCAAAATAAAATTCCAGGTGGAATAGAAGTAAAGCCTTAAGGACAAAATTGTAAAAATATTGTAAGACCATACAGGAGATTCTTTTTTTATAATCTTGGGAGTAGGAAGGCTTTAAAAAGAACCCCAAATCAAAACTAATTTTTAATTAATCAGACTTAATAAGTAAATAAATTTATTTATTCAATAAAAATTAGTAAAGTTGACTACACATCAGTTATTAAAAACTTCTATATGATAAAAAAAGACCATACACAAATTCCAGGGGGAAAATGCACAATGGGTTTGGATACACAAATATCATATATTTGCAATATATACAATAGAAAAAGGATTGCTATTTATAATTTATCATGAATTTCTATGAATCAATAAAAAAGAATAAATAATCCAACAGAAAAGTGGGCAAAAGATACAGAGGCATTTCACAGAAGAGGAAAACAAAGTGGCCAATAAATATACAAAAAGATGCTCAACCTCATTAGTAATCTCAGACATGTTCATATCAAGTACTAGTAAAGGGTCCAGGGACTGGGCATTCTCAAACATGGTTGGTCATGGTGGGAGTGTCAATTGGTACAGCCCTGGAGGGCAATTTGGAATAATATTTATTAACAAAATTCACTTTGTGTGATAGGCCCTTCAGAAATACCTACATGTGGTTAGATGGTGGTTCATTGTGGTTTGAAATAGAGAAGTGTAGTCAAGGCATCAGTCTGCTGTCCTTCTGGAGCTCTGGGTCCTCTCTCAAGTTCACACAGAATTTGGTTCCTTGTGGCTGTAGGACTGAAGTCCAGTTTTCTCGTTGGCTGTCAGCTGAGGGCTGTTGTCAGTTCTGGAATCTGCCCACAGTCCACCGCCATATGGCTCCCTCACAACTCGGTAGCTCACTTCTTCAAGGCCAGCAGGAGAATCTCTCTCCAGGAGAATCTGCTAACATGGGAGTCTTTTTTATATGATGTGTTTGAGGGATTCATCCCATCAGGTAAAAGTGGATAATATCAAGGAAATTACTTAAAAAGTCATGGAAGTTATTCAGGCCTGGTGTAAAGTAAACAATTAGCCTGTGATTATTTTTTGCTTATAAATTTAGCTTATTTCACCGAGATTAGAAAATTCTCAGGTGTGCAGTATCAATACATCGTGTCTTTTATCTTCAACTTGTAAAAAAGATTGGTTGCTACACCCAAAACTTTACCTCTTGATCAAACCAAAGGGGTAACCAAAATGAACTAAACTCAACTATAAAAAAAAAAAAAAATCTCTGAAACTCTAAGCTTCCTGCTAGCTCTCTGCCCTGCTGCTGCTTGTACAAACATTTCCGTAGCTTCCTATCTCCTGGAGAGCACTGGGAAATGCTGTCAAAAGCAAGTTGTGTGCAGGGTTTTGCAACCTGGGTTTTGTTTTTCTTTTTTTCCATTGTGGAGAAGGTCATTGATGATATAAGACTTGATTAATAAGATGAAAGAGGACCAGCAGTAGAAATATATATATTTCTCCTAATTTATATATATATAGAGAGAAATATATATGTTTCTTTTACTTTATATATATATGCTGCTGGTCCATATCTATATATGAGACCCAGGATTTCCTGCAGAGCTTGTCATCTTTGGAACATTCACAGTGGAAAATCAAAAGTATCCCTAGTCCCCTTGTTCCCCGTGGCTACGATAACACAAAGCTGTGTTCTTTGGACACTTTTTGCTGCTCCAGCAGTCCATAAGAGATTTCCTCTTTGTCATTAAGCCACCATCATGAGCAAATTGTTTTGTCAGTTGGCCAGGACCTCCAGATACTCAAGGATCACGTTAGCAGGAAACTCCAGCTGCGTGGGTGGAGGTGGGGTGGCCATGCCTTAAAGAAGGTTTCATTTTTGTTTCAAGTTGTCATAATCTTTTATTGGGCTCAACAACATTAGATGAAAACACATCCAGGGCTGTTTCTACATCTGGAACTTAGCTGTCCCGCTGAGGATAGCGAGGGTGACTCCGGGGAATAACCAATGAAAAATGATGAGGAAATCATTCTGAGAGCCAGAGAAAGAACTCTTCATTGCACTAAGATGCTCAAAAAATATTAGATCCTGTGTCGACCCCACATGTACCCTGGGAATAATCAGACTCAACCACGGTCCTAGGTCTCTTCACCTCATTCAGCTGTAGTTCATCTACTGTTCATTTCTTTAGACCTGGGCCAGCCTGTGCCCTCTGCAGCATTTGCTCTGGCAGGAAGTTTATATGAAGTCTCTAACCAAGACTTGCTGATTCCTTGTGCTCAGTTAATTGGTGCTGCCTGTGGTTTAATTTGCTTAACTCATTGGATTCCGCATGTGTTCTTGGCCAATGCTAACCACCTAGTCCTTGATTTTAGTTCAACCATCTTTACTCTGGTTCAGCCATACTCAAGTTCACCTATACTCTGGTACTCTAGATCTCGGTTCAATCACCTATACTTTAGCCTGTGATTTGACTTTTGTTTCCACACTCTTCCTAACCCTAAACTTTCCCTTTTAGAGCCCAGACTGTGGTCGTCTCCCAGTCCCAGTGCCCACTGACACCCAAAGCCCACCTGCTCCCTGATGTCAGCTCTTCAAATCAAGACACCCTTACCCCATCTTTGACTCTCCTCCACCTTCCCTCAGGGTGAAGCTCAAGTTCAGGGAAGAAGTAGGGTGAAGGGATAAAGTTAGACTCCAGAACAGGACGAGCAATAGGATGGGGATGGGAGAAGGTGAGTGTCTGTTGTCTACGTTTCCAAGTAGCTTACAATACTGGACATTTAGTGGTGTGATTAGGGCTATGCAATAAGTATGAATGTCAAAATAAAGTCGTCAAAATGGCATCATAAAAATATGCACTTGTGCTGCCATCTCCTACATGACAATAAGTGTTACAAGGCAACATTAATAACTCTCACTTTGTAGCACTTCTGAGTTTAAAGATTGCCATTGCATCTCATATTTAATAGATTTTAAAATTGTAGGATACATCATATATATATATATATATATATTAACATTTCTCAAACTATATGCATCTTACAATCAGTGTTTTATGGTCACTGTAGACCAGGTTTCAGTTATTACCTCGCTGTCAGTGCCTACTTTTTTTAATAATTACTTTTTTATTGAAATATAATTAACATACAATGTTACACTAGTTTCTAGTGTAGAGCATATTGATCCAACAATTCTGTGCATCATGCAATGTTCACTATGATAAATGTAGTCACAGTAAGATAAGTTATTACCTTATCTTAGATAAGGTAGATAAGTAGATAAATTATTACAACATTATCACAATATTATTGTAATAACAATATTATTGTTAAGTAGATAAGTTATTACATTATTACAATATTATTACAATAATGTTGTAGGTAAGTTATTACAACATTATTACAATATTATTGACTATATTCCTTAGGCTGTAATTTTCATCCCTGTGACTTACTTATTTTATAACTGGAAGTTTGTATCTCTTCATTCCTTTTATCTATTTCACCCATCTCCCCAACCACCACCCCTCTTATAACCACCACTTTGTTCTCTATATTTAAGAGTATATTTTCTGTTTGTTTGTTCATTTGTTTTGTTTTTTAAATTCCACATGTAACTGAAATCATATGGTATGTGTCTTTCTCTATCTGACTTATTTCATTTAGCCTAGCACCTTCTAGGTCTATCCATGTTGTTGAAAATGGCAAGATTTCATTTATTTTTATGAATCAGTAATATTCCATTATATTTTATGCCATATCCTCTTTATCCATTCATCTATCAATGGACACCTGGGATGCTTCCATTTCATGGCTATTGTAAATAATATTGCAGTAAACATAGGAGTGCATATATCTTTTTGAATTTGTGTTTTCATATTCTTTGGGTAAATACTCAGTATTGGGATTTCTGGATCATATGGCATTCCTATTTTTAATTTTTTGAGAGACCTCCAAACTGTTTTGCCCATGGCATTTGAAATTTGAAATTGATTTCCAAGCTGAAATTGAAATGCAAATTAAAACCACAATGAGATATCATGTTGCACCTGTTGAAATGGCTAGAATGAAAAAGACAAGAAATAACAAGTGTTGGCAAGGATGTGGAGAAAAAGGAACCCTCATGCACTGTTGGTGGGAATGTAGATTGGTGTCATTGCTTAATTTTTAAAAATGCCAGCATCAAAGTCTGCAGCATGGGTGGAAACAGCCTAGAAAAATCCCAGGGACAATCATCTCATAATCCCTAGGGGCCAGATTCTTTGGTGGGGGAGAAAGGGAGGGAAAGATGGTGAATCATATGGATTTGGCAATTCTTAAAGAGGAAGTTCAAAAGAAGGCAAAATCTAAATAATTGCAGAGCCAGCTTAGGAGAGCAGTACAGTTGGCTTCTAGCTCTTTGATGGATTCTTTTAGAATGCACTGTGGCATTAGAACTCTTCATGACACAGAGGATAGTTTATGTAGAAAACAACAGCTTTTAGCGATGCTGAGTCAAAAAGGAGCTTGGAAGAGTTAGGGTCGGAATGTGAAGATGTTTCTAATGTACTTCTCTTGTCTTTTCCTCTTTTATATATGCATTTTAGTGTAAAACCTGTGTCTTAATAAGACTAAAACCATCCTTTCAATACACACAAGATAAAAAATCTCCATGATATGAAAAGGTTGTCTCAAGATTTGACAGTGTTTTTTCTTTCTTAGAAATGGTGCATCTTATAGACAGTAGCTCTCAGATCATGAAATGTGTGTGCCATTTGGTGACTGAGAAGTAGAAGACACTTTGTACTGTTGTGGCCTACTGGTCCTCCCTCTGACATGACAGGGATTCTTAGTTGGTAGGATTCATCCGGGTTGTGTCAGTTTCCTTCTGCTCTGGCAGATTGATTCAACTGTGGCCACGGAACATTTCTTACTTCTCTGTTTCGAGACACTCCCAGTAGCTACCTACATCAAGATCTAAGTGAATAAATGCCTTTAAAATTACTATGTCTTCTGAGAAGCCAAACTCAGAGATGGAAGAGTGAAAGACATGGCAGAGTACAAAATATCTGCCAATATTTACAGTGCAGCCTGGAGAACACAGGGGAGGACTTTTTTTTTTTTTTAAAGATTTTATTTATTTATTTATTTGACAGAGAGAGACAGCTAGAGAGGGAACACAAGCAGGGGGAGTGGGAGAGGGAGAAGCAGACTCCCCACTGAGCAGGGAGCCGACATGGGGCTCGATCCTAGGACCCTGGCAGACGCTTAATGACTGAGTCACCCAGGCACCCCAGGGGAGGACTTTCAAGCAGTTCCTTGCTCGCCCAGGAGCCTTAAGAAATGTGAGGAAAGTGTGTGATGAGGAAATGTTGTGATCAAAGTGCATGGAAATCAAACTTAGTGGGACCAAGGCTACCCTTCAAGAGTTCACAGTGCTCATGCCAGGATTTGATTATAACCACAATATTCAATGCTTACATTCCTTTTGGGGGAAAGACGGATATCTTATTGTTATGGGCTATAATATATCTGTTTTCCTTCCCAGCAGCCACCAGTTTCCTTAATGGGAAAAGGCAGGGAGAGACAGCAATCAGGATGGCCTTCTGGCCAAGAAAATGTTCAACAAGAGAATGTAATTTCCATTAAGGAAACTGGTGTCTGACCTAGGCTTGACCAATCAGATGTTTGTTCTTGGGGACTCTGGACTTTGCATGTGACGTAGGAAGAAGAGGAGTTTCAGAAGTTAGATTCATCACAGTGGCACCAGTTCCTGTCACAGTGACGTCTTTATCACACTGTACCTGTTACAAGGCTGTTGCCTTATTTTATACATTATAACTCTTCTCTCCAGGTCTTTCATGGTTCATTCTGTCCCGAGACTGTTCTTTTAGCTTCCCTCCAATTCTGAGAGCCTCAAATAATATGCCCTTAATCCCTTATTGCTTCAGAGAGCCAGAGCCAGTCTCTATTACTTGCTACTAAGAACCCTGACTGATTCAACAGCATCTCATATGGGGTAAGTGGTATCACAAAGGAGAGAAGAGCCTGCATGATTTTCTAGGTGTCCTCTTTTGTGTCATTAGAAGGAAGAGATGGAGGAATGGAATCTTTTATCTGGAGATCTTAAAGAACACAATGATGTTGCATCTAACATAGGGTGGTTCTGCCAAAAGGATAATAGATATGGCTTTTTATGGTTCCTTTTCCTCAAGATTAGATGACTTGTGTGTACTACAGGTGTTCAGTAGGAGAGTGTAGGACATAGTCCCTGTGTCCAATAGCCTCCGTCCTATCTTTTCCTCCATGTGGTGCCAAAGGAGAGAAAACCAGATTTGTTTAATATTTTAAAATTAAGCACATATCTTAGCCTTCCCAGACCAAGAACTGCCACCTCCCTCCCCAACAAAATCATACAAATCAATGTGGGGGGGCAATAATTTTGGTGAAAGGTAGCTATGCATCCTGAAAGAAGGCGGTGGGGTAAATGTATGCATTTATTTGGCATTCAAAAATGGTTCCCTTGTTGATAAAATTATCCTGGACATTTCACTACATATTTAGTGACACCAGATAAGGCAGAAGTGACAACCAGTAGCACATCTTAGAAGGACGATTAGTATGTGCCCATCTCTAAAGTTAAGTCTTACTTGGTGACCTTGGTGAACTATACCAATAGCATCCATCAGTGCAGGAAGATTCAGAATTGCCCATTTCTGAAGGTGGTTTGGAGGTGTTCAGCAGTACTTCCCTTGCTTCTCTGCAGTGCTGTGGGCTGGAGCAGAGGACTATGGCCATGGTTTCTTGAATTCCGATCCATGTGGCTCTCTAAGCCAGGGCTGTGTTTCCCATGGGAGTTAGACTTCTCATCCCCAACAGGGGAACCCAAAATGTGAATTATTCTTCCAGTAGAGGTAATGCATTTGACTGGCTGGGCATATTTTTTTTTAGATAGCCAACCAAGCTTAACAGCTCTACGTCAGATGCTGAATTAGCCTCAGAAACAAGTTGACAACTTGGTCCTGGCCAAGAGAGACCAACAGGCTGGCCACTAAGCTCTTCCTCCTCTTTGAAGAAATGAATGCAGAGGAATCTTTTCTGTAACTCTTGCTCTAAAATTGGCAGGAGAAATTAAAGCAACAGTGCAAGATTCACTTGGCCAGTCAGGAATGTTTCTATTAGTTACTCATAGGCTAAAAAGAAATTAAAGATGAATACTTCTGCAAAGAGGAAAAAAAAACATAAAAGAGCTGAAACTTAAAGGTAAGCATCATAGATAAAGAGCAAAGCTAAGGTAGTCAGTCTCTGGGCAGTGCTTCTGGGTTTCAGACTTAGAGGTTTCTTTCCTTAATGAAACGAAACTTGATGCTTTAAACCTTATTTGCTCACATTTCAATTTGGGAAGGGTTGGCAGGGAGATAAAAATGAGGTCCTGTCCTGATGTGAAGGAGGAGAGATAGCTGGGAGTTGAAGAGCACAACTGGGAAAAGGATAAGCTGCCCTGAAATGAAGGTGGGAGATGTCTGAGACAAACCCAACCCCCTTCACTTGGGGGTGTAAAGCTGTGGTCCTCAAATCTGATGTGCATCAGAGTTACCTGGGGACTCGTTCCAACACAGACTGCTGGAATCCACTCTCAGGGTTTCTGAATCAGGAAGTCTGGGTTGGGGACCAAGAATTTGTATTCCCCATGAGTTTCCAGGTATGGCAGATGCTGCTGGTCTAGGAACCACACTTAGAGAACAACTGATCAAGAACCCTGTGCTGGTGAAGGCAGGTGTGAGGCAGAATATGGAGCCTCATGATACCTGTTGTTGGCTAACATGCACGGCAGTCATAGCACCTGGTTTGCAGACCTATTTAATTCTGCACTTGGGCCCAAACCTATATTATAGGTACTGGTTAAATTCTCAAGGGGTACATCTTAGAAGGAAGTCACATATCTTTCTTGACTCCCTAAAATACTCTAGAACTTATTCCCTGTCTCAGACAATATTTCTGCACCTAGGAGATGTTAGAACTTTTCTCCTGGAGACTAAAGAGTAAGTAGCAAGCACATCAGGAGAATGGCCAGGCCCAGTTGTCCATGGCATTATGTAAAAATGAGGAAATGCGACTTTAAGAACAGAGATGGCAGAACAGTTCCTATAATTCAGAGCAGTCTTGATATTGTCAAGGTGCTGGCAGCATCCATCCTTTGAATCACAAATTCCTGCCCTTGGACATCTCTTCCAGGTTGCCCCGGCAGACTGCTGGTGACCGTTGTGGAGAGGAGGATGTCATTCTGGCTCTCATTAGTTTAGACAGATTTTTCTTGTTGTGAAGAGTTCAAGGACTTCCACTGCTTAGTGAATCAGGCAAGATTTTTTTGGCCTGCTAAGAACAGAGGAATGTATACATGTGTGCATCTTAGAGCATAAGTTTTCAACTATTCTGTTCTATGGAGCCCATTATACTCTTAGAAATTATTGAATACCCCCAAAAGCTTTAGCTTATGTAGCTTATATCTATCAATATGTATCATATTAGAAATTAAAATGGAGGCATTTAAAAATATTTATTTATTAATTCATTTAAAAATAAGCACAACCTATATTTTCCAAAGTAAAAATAATTAGAAGAGTAGCATTGTTTCACATTTTTGCACACCTCCTTCATGTCTGGCTTAGAGAAGTACTGGATATTTGCTACAGTAGCTTGAAAAGGGAAGAACATTTTACTAACCTTTTCAGATAATTGTGGACACTCTTCTTTGTTACTGCATCAAAATTTAACCAATGGTAGTTTCTTAAAGATCAGTTGCAGTGTAGAATCCAAAACCATATCAATGATCTACTAATACTCTGTTATATTAAAGTCTATTGGTCTTTCTTATACCCTGAACAGATCTTTCCTTATGCTTAATGTTTGAAATGTAACAAAATTAGTAATTTTACTGCTTCATCTAGGGTGTCCTTAATTGAGGCTCTTTTTTTCCCCTCTGAGTTTGTGATGATGAAGAATTTAATGACTAATGACTGGTCTGTGCTAAGACATCAACAGTTGTACCCACCATTGCTTCCTTATGAATGTCAAGAGAGTGGAAGATGTAAATAGCATTTTAGTATCATTAGGAAGATAGTTTTGGCTCCATGGACGCCTGGAAAGGTCTCAGCAACTCCCAGAGGTTCATCGACTGCAGCTTGAGAACCACTATGCTAGGAGATTGAGGTAACAACTATATCTTATATTTTTATCTTGCTGGCTCTTTGATCCTTTCATCTTTCAGTGTGATTAATAAAGAAAACCCCAAGATCACATTAAAACTCTTCTAATTTATTCACGACATCTAATTACAAGGCAAAACAAATCACCAAAAAAAAAAAAAATTGCAGTCTCTTGAATGCAATAAAAATAGTAATTAGTAACCCAATGGGGAGTTATCCTCCTGGCAGTCAGATAATGAAATACAGTATAGTCTAGAATACATGGGAAAATATAAGACTGAACTTGCTGTAAATTTATGGGAACTATCATGAGAAACTTAAG
Source organism: Zalophus californianus (assembly GCF_009762305.2). Taxonomy (NCBI): domain Eukaryota; kingdom Metazoa; phylum Chordata; class Mammalia; order Carnivora; family Otariidae; genus Zalophus; species Zalophus californianus. The sequence goes on along the minus strand of NC_045603.1, from coordinate 112,552,922 downwards.
AAAAATGGAAGGCAATCATGTCCATTATTTTTTTGGTCCTTCTGTGTGGTAGGAATAATGGGTATGACTGGGACCTCTAAAAATCCCATGGTGCCATGGGGGAGAGGCCAACCACAGAGCTAGGGCTTTGGGGATGACCTCTAGGGAAGGTGTGGGTATGAGGACTACTTAAATGTAAGAAGCCCTTACACCGAGTCTAGGCACCCCTGATCCTGAGTTGTGTCCAGCCGCCTGCTGAGTCTGGGTCACTCCAGACTCATGAGAGATCAAAGAGCAGCAGAGTGTAGCTTCTCAGTCAATTCCAAGGTAGCAGCCGCTTTGGCTCCATATCATTCTGGATCCTTGTCTTCCCTGACACAGAGGCTTAGAACTCCTTATCTTGACTCCTTGTCCTATAGACCTCCAACTTGCCCTTGATTCTATGGCTTTGTATAAAGCAGTCCCCAGGTTTGGCTCTTGGGGCTTCTGGCCCTTTTCTCACTCCACTTCCTAGACTATTGGTATTTTGGTATAGATGTCCGGTCAACAAATTTTGAAGGCCAATGGGATTCCTTGGGAACCTCAAGAAACTCAGAGAGCGATTTGTGGTACAGTATGGCCATGATGGTTAATGAATTGTAATGAGGAATCACAAAATGTACTTCAGAAAAAAAAAAAATCTCAGAGTGTGTGTTGGCACTGTCTGTGCTTTTGACATGTAAAACCAACGAAACTCAGGCCATCCAGTTGCTCACCAACCCCACCCCAATCAAAACAAAAGTGGCCATCAGGATCTTTCTGAGGATTAAATTCAGAGTTTGACCCTTCACACGAAGACTGAAGTGATCTGAAATGAATGAGTCAATAGCCAAGGGAAACTTTTGTAGAAACATCAAAAATATTCATGATAGAAGCATGACTTGTGAAGGAACCCCAGAGATCACTTAATGCAGCTCCAAGGTAGCAGAAATGTGGTTTGTCCACCACTTTATCTTCAGAGCCCATCCAAATGTCCAGCACATAGTAAATGCTCAATAAAGATCTAATGAGTGAAGGAATGAATTAATGGATCATCTGGACAACAGCAAGGGGATCTTTGGACATAAGGGAGAAAGAACTCCTGTCTTTCTAGATCTTCATCCCATGAGTTTGGGTTTTGAGGTGCCTCAATACAATTGATGATGCTTCTGGGCAACGAAGATAACCTTAGCCCTTTGGAGACAGGCAGGGAGCAGGAAAAAGAAGCAGGCATCCTAGGAAGAATGAGATGACAGTATTTTGATGCCACATGGTCTGGTTGTATGTTAGTTTCTTTATTTCTCTTTTGTTATCCAAAAACCTTTTAGTTTACTATTACAGTGCTATTGCAAATGCATTGTAGGAAATAATGAGTTTATGTCCTCATTTGGGCCAAAGCTTTAAAAAAGAGCAGGTCCTTATAGGCTGGCCTAAAGTAGCTCTAAAAAGAAGGATCACCAGGGAGGCAGGTGTCAGAATTACAAGGGCCCAGCTGAACCTCCTTGGTGATTCTTACTTCATTGATTCCATTTTTTTTTTTTTTTAAGAAAGTCAAATTTTTGTGTTGCCATATTATCTTTGACCTACCCGGCCCTGTTACTGTCTACAGCTTGGCATGAACTGAGGACTTGTAGGAGGCAGTGTCTACAACACATGCACGTGGCATTAACCTAAGACTACTTCTAACCTCTGACTGCGGTAGGTCACAGGGCTGTCCCCACTGGATCACCTGTCTCAGCGTGGGGGTGGAAGATGGCGAACCACCCAAGTGACAGAAGCAAATGACTACAGCTGCTTTGGAAACATATCAGACAAGTGTGTACTTTTGACACCCATGTTGTTGGGTGACCACACTAGTAACACAGAGTATCAGTGAAGGGCAAGATGGCGTCGTGGGCAGCTTTCTGACTTGACTGGTTTTAAGTTTTAATGTAGTTGGCCCTTTAAAAAATAGATTTTTCAGACAAGTGGCCTTCACAAAGGGAGGGTGAGCTCTTTCTCGTTCCTGACTAAAACAGCAGTGAGGACCTCTGGGGTTAATTCAGTTCTACAGTTGGGTCTCTACATTTAGAGATCTACAAGGGCAGCTTGATGTTAAAACCGTCTGAGAAATTGGTGGCTGTGGTTGGCATTTGAATACATTCTTTGTTTTGCAACTCAGTATATGATAATATATTTAAAAAATTTGTACCAGATTTAATTAGAAACAAATCTGATACCGCATTCATCTGCTTGATCTCACTCCCTAGACTCCACTGGTAGGTTTTGTCATAGATCTTTTTCTCAAGGACAGTCAAAATTTCCCAACACAATAGCAGCATAGTCCCGAGTTAAAGAACTCAGGTGGACAGATATGTTCAAGTCCTGCTTCTACTGTATGTGGCACATCTTAGGCACCCTCTGCCCTCATTTCTCCATCTACACAATAAAGATGGTAGCACTCACTCATCAAGCGATCATAAGTAGTGGCAGTCTATGAAACACACCCAGCAAAATGCCTGAACGACAATAGGGGGTTCAACAAATAAGAAAAGCTACTCTTGAGAATAAATATTAACCATTTATGTCATTGATACACACTTTCCATCTCCTAGGGTACTTCTACTTTAAAATGTTCTGTTCCCTTCTTAGACCAGGTGAGAGACCATGTGTTCAGGAGGCGTGGTCACTTCCTGCTACCCCCACCCCCCTACTCCCACTTTCCTTTCCATATCCCAGGGGCCTCCTCCAGGCAGCCCCTTCGTGTGACCCATGCCCTGGGCTGCAAGAAGTGGGTTTGTCAGAGCAGGTCCCTGGGGCTGACAGGAGACTGGACTCTGTGAAATATGCCCTCCTTTAGGAGTGCATGGTGCCGCTCATTGGGCCAGGCCCTGCAGGGGACAAGCTGACGGCAGGGGTCTCCCTATCCTTGAGAACCTTCCATGTGGAGCACTTTGTTTCTCCAGAGTAGGCCTCGGACTACGTGTATGCGGTATGGTATGTGTGTGTGGTGCATGAGCATGTGGTATGTGTTGGTGTGTGGTGTGTGTGTCTATGGCGTGGTATACATGGGGTATGTATGTGGTGTGTGTGATATATGTGTATCTATGTATGACATGTATGTGTGTCTCTGTGGTGTGTAGTGTGCCTGTGAGGGGTGTGTGTGTGTGTGTGTGTGTGTGTGTAAGCACATGTGTATGCATGTGATGTTCTTGGCTTTGTAAAGAAGGGGCATTTCCTGAGTTTCTTAACTCATGCCTGTAGTCGGCAGTCACCCCACATAGGCATCCAGCCAGCCTCGCTGAAGTGCTTCAACCCCTGGCACCTGTGTCTTTTGGATCTTTGACCAGCCTCTCGGAGAGAAGTAAGACTTTGCCCCAAGGTGGGAAGATGCCAGCTACATTCCTTACTTCAAAGCGAACCAGCCTTTCCTGAGCTCTACAATGAGAAGCCCCACCTTTTTCCTGGCCTGAATGTTTACTCCTTTTTCTCAAGCATCCAGGGACTTGGGTTGAGCTGTCTCCACTTCGACCTCTTTCCAGCTGCCTGGTTCAAGTGGCATTCCCATCTGTGGCCTCCGCAGCCTTCCCCGCTCCCAGAGATTGGGTGGGATCTGCTGTGCAAGCGCAGGTGGGGTCTGCAGATGAACTTGCCCCCATTTCTTGCCTTCTGCCCCAGAGTCTCCAGATTCAACCTCTCTCAGTAGAGCTTTCGTAACTGCCGTCTCTACACAGTGTAGTTTGCAATGTGGGAGGGCCCTGCGGGCCAACAGCTGGAATATTTCAAGTCCGATTTCCTCTAGGGGGCTACCCAGAATGACAAGACTGCAGTGAACTGTCAGTGCTGGGACGGGGGCCTGGGGGTACAGTGGCTGCAGTGAGGTGCCTCTGTTCTCCCTCCTGTGGGGGATTTTGTCCCACGGCGACTTTCAAGGGAGGAAAAAAAAACACGCAGATTTAGAATGAAGATTCCAGGACTAGATGCATGGTTTTGAGGGATTATTGCCCTCCTCCTTAATTAATTCTAAGCCATATGCCTCCCGCCTCTCTCTGGGAGTGAGCTGCATGCCGCCTGCTGGGGGCACCTTCTCCAGGCCCTGACTTTGGCCCCAACTGGGCTCAGCCTTATCCCATTCCTGCTGACAGCAGGAAGGAATGATTTTGCTCACTAGAAGATAGATGAATATGGTTCCAGCCTGAAATTGTTTCATAAGTCCTCCTAGGCTGGGGGGATCGGTGCTGAATTTGCATCTAGAGAACCACAGGTGCAAATTCCTAACTATCCCGAAACTTGGAAAGCGAACATCCTCTATCTACGCTGCAGAGTGGGAGCGGTGCCTTGCCTTCTGTCTCTCCACAAGGTCCCCTCCACCTCCCTGACCCTCTCCTCCATCGTCCTGCCCCCTCGCCTCTCTGTTCTCTTAACTCCTTGGCACGCGATTGTCTTAAATGGAGAAAAGTGGCTCGTTCTGATGGATGCTGCCAAGGAGACATTTCAAAATGGAGCACAGTGAGCTGTGCCCCTGGAAAAGGCCTTAGTCACTTGAACTGGAATTCCCTTGGTGCCTGAGGTTCCATGATGATCCCCCAGGAGCCTAGCAGGTGGCACTGGGGATGCGGTTACCAAAAGGCTGGGAAGAATCTCCTTGCACATTTTCCCTTTTCATTTGCTGTCCTGGCAAAACGCAAAGTGGAGCTGCAGTGAGGTTCTCAAGTATTTCGACCGCATCACTGTGTACTTTACTGGTCATATAGTGGAGTTTCGTGTTGTTAATGCTTCTCAGGGATGTAAAATTGCCCCAAGACCCTAGATTTCCTTACACACCCCTATGTCAGCCTCGCCGGAGGCTGCGTGCCCATTCTTTGCCACTCCTGTCCCCTCACAAAATGGTGCACAGAGGTTGTGACAGACGGGAGGTCTGCCCTGAGTGTGCGTCTGGTGGCTCTTGTCATGTGCGGGGGCTGCCAGTGACAGTGTCTCATGCTCTCAAGCCAGGACCATTTCATGGTCACTGTGTGGGTGCTGGGATTTTGACCGGACCTGATTCTAGCTAGTACATTCTGAGCGCTTGTTCTGCTAAAGCACCTTCTCATTTAACCTTCAAACAATCCGGGGCACCTGGGTGGCTCAGTCAGTTAAGCGTCTGCCTTCGGCTCAGGTCATGATCCCAGGGTCCTGGGGTGGAGCCCTGTGTCAGACTCCCTCCTCAGCGGGAAGCCTTCTTCTCCCTCTCCCTTTGCAACTCCCCCTGCTTGTGCTCTCTCTTTCTCTCTCTCTCTCTCTCTCTGTGTGTGTCAAATAAATAAATAAGATCTTAAATTAAAAAAAAAAAAGCCTTCAAACAGTCCCACACTGTAGGCACTACCATTATCCCCATTTTTCAGATGAGAGAACTAAAGCTCAGCGAGGTTAAGTACCTTGGCTAAAGTCATGCATCTTGTTAACTGAGCTGGAACAGAAGCCAGGTCTGTCACCAGAACCAGAGTATTCTATTCCCCCAGGACTCTAAGACTGAACAGTAAGGAAGGAGGGCTGACAGCTCCAAACCTCTACCTGCCTTCACAGGGACGGTGTGTCAGACCCTCCGGGCAGGGATTCTTTACTGGAGCTTGGGTTCACATCCATAACAGGGCCTCAGGGTGCCCTTGAAAACCCCCCTGAAACTGTGTGCAAGATCCTGTGGGTATGCGTGGTATATTTTTTTTCTGAAGAAAGAATGCATGATTTCAGTGATTCTTGAAAGACTGGTGCCCCCTAAAGTGTGTGTGGTTTTTTTTTTAAATTTATTTATTTGACAGAGAGAGACACGGCGAGAGGGGGAACACAAGCAGGGGGAGTGGGAGAGGGAGAAGCAGGCTTTCTGCTGAGCAGGGAACCCGATGCAGGGCTCAGGGCTCAATCCCAGGACCCTGGGATCATGACCTGAGCCAAAGGCAGACGCTTAACGACTGAGCCACTCAGGCGCCTCTCCCCCTAAAGTGTTAAGGATCGCAGACATTGTGACACAGGGTCACGTCAGTTCACTCCATTGTCTGCCCCTCTTTTGGGCTTTCTCTTTGCCCCACCCCACCCGTGCTGCCCACTCTGTTTTGTTCCATCATGGGGGAATCCAACCCAGGGCCCGTTTGATGGTAACGTGAGGTGAATGGCTGGTTGACCTTGACTCTCGCGCTACTAGCGGACCTGCCCATTCCTTCTGACCTGCTGCCCAAACTCCATGGATTCGGAACCATCTCTGGGTGGACACACTGGACACAGAACCCAAGGAGGCTCCTGGCCAGCCCACTCTGAGGTGAGATACAGGTTTCCAGGATGGGTTATCCAGTCATTCAGAAACTGACTGCTGGGCCCCTGACCCGGTTCTGCCCCTCCCGACCTGTGACCTTGAACAAGCAGCTTAACTTCCGTTATCTGTAATATGCGGACAGTAACTTGCCTCATGGGGTTGTCTTGAGGATTATAGGAGTTATGGTATATACTGGTATATACTATATACTGGTATGGTATATATGGTATATTCTGGTATATATATGGTATATATGGTATATACTGGTATGGTATATATTATAGGAGTTGAAACTGGCTCGTGGAAAGCACTAGATAAAAATGACCCATGATCACTGCCACTGCTGCAATTATTGTAAAAATCACCTTCATTCTCGAGGACGCCAGAGCCTGAACTGTTGTGCTTTTAAGGGCGAGGTCCCTACCAGATTTTCTTTCCCCGCCAGAGTGCCCCCACTCCAGATAAAAGTCTCCTCATCTTAAAGGTCTCTCGGAAAGGACAGTCCACCAATGCCTCAGTTGTCTGATCTGTAACCATCCTTCGAGTCAGAAAGTTTTCCTTAGAAGTGAATTAACCTCTCTCCCTGAAATTAAAGCCATTTCCTCTCATTTAAACCACTTTAAGATGGAGAAGTGTTCTCGCCTTAAAATAACTCTCCTATATTTAAATGCTTGATTAAATCCCTTTTCTTCTCCTGAAAAGAATCGAAGTCATTTACCTTTTCCCTGGGTCATTTCTATCACCTACTTGAATTGTTCTTGTTCTCGCCTTCCTGTTTTCCGTACCTCCCTCTTAAAAACCAAAGCCAGGGCTGGCAGGAGTCAGTTACGACAATCGTTGCTGATGCGGTGAGTTAGGGAGAGATATCTTCATAACTCTTACCTATTTTATTCCTGTTGTCTCGGTATCAGCCTTGCTTTCATGGCCACAAACATACCAGTAAGTGAATGATGCCCACACTTCAGCTGAGGGGACCCTTCTTGACTGTCTTCGGTGTCTCATCCCTTGCTTCTACTTGTCATTCACCATCTTCAGCTCTTAGGATCTTTCTGAGCCTGTCAAGGTGCTAGACTCACATCTAAATATAGACTTAAATCTACTGAGCAAGAAGGTGAGCTCCTCTGGAGGTAGAATGTTTGACTGTCTATCCCAGGACTCATCATGATGCCTGGCTCACAGTAGAGCTTCAGCAAACTTTGCTAGATGCATTTCCTAAAACATCGCTAGCAATATGAGGTCTTGTTAGGACGCTAGGTAGGCCCTGAGGACTAATGTGACATTGCCAGATAGAGGTCCTCTCTCCCATATTCCCATGTGGACATGGCTGGGAAGCGGATACATAGATGTGACTTCTCTCAAGCAGTGTGTACCCACATGGAAATGTGGATCGTAGACTTTTTCACCCAAGTGCTATTTCATCTTAGAGTTGGACATTCTCAAAAAGCATTTGCAAAGCCTCACAAAGGGAAAACTTGATATACTTAGGGCCCAGATTCCATTCTGGTGAGCTCTTTGGAGAGATATGGAGGAGAAAAGTAGGACATTGTGAAATCAAACCAACAATTACAATGTCTTATAACTCCAACTTGGTTGGGAATGATCGGTTCAAGTCACACTTTCCACAGGGTCAGTGTCTCAGAATAGTGTTCTTCAAAGATTACATAGACACTTGTTAAATATACATAAACCAGATTTATTTCCATCTACTCCAATATGTGTCCCCTCCACCCCAGTCAGCTGGCCCTACTCCCTGCTCCTGCCTTTAGTCTCTTTCCATGGCTTTGTTAACTCTGTTTTGTTTTTGTTTTTGCCGGGGATGCCCTGCCCCTTCTCTAGGCCAGGGACATCCCAAGTAGCATTTCAATCCACCCTGAGGCCCCTATTTTCACTGTCAGTATTCTTTCCTTGTTCATATGTGCAAGTTTTGTCTTCCCAATTACTCATCACTGAAGGTGGGCCAGGGGCAACACTTCTTTCCCAATTTTTAGACTCCAGCAGAGGGTAGAACAGAGGACAGAGCTCTAGATCAGTGGACTGCAAACCCAGTCAATTTCCAGAATCACCTGAGCAGTTCTTAAAAATATCTACTGAATCAGAATCTCTGGAGGGGAGGTCCAAGAATCAGCTTTTCACATTTTTTAAATGTTTAAAAAATTTGTTGATGTTGCAGGTGGTAAGTCTGATGATAGGTCAAGTGTGAGAACGACCAATGATGTGGGAGGAATCTGTGTCAAGTCAAGTTTTTGGTACTTCGGTGATAGAGCTGCTGAGGCTTTGACTTGGTCTAACGAAACCAAAAAGGCTTCCTTCCTAAGAAGGGCTGTGTGAGTCCTTACCACTGGAGTTCACGAAAACATTTGGCTGCTATGACACTGTACACATCAAGATATTGGCTTTTTCTTTCCCAGAGATATTTATGTCTTTACTTATTTTGCATTACATCTACCTCCAAACTAAACACCACCAGTCTTACTAGCCAATCGATTTTGCATCCAGATGGACAGGCTTTGCTTGGCAACTATAATTTTCCATCCCTCCTACTATAAAAGATGACTTTTCCTTGGCCAACTCACAGGGTAAATTCTCTTCAGCTTAGTGCTTAGTGATGGTTTTGTTCATGATGTGCTTGTCCATTCTCAGAAGAGACAATCCCAGCCACTGTCATTACCACATTCATCGTGCTTTTCTAGACAGTGCCCGCTTAAATGTGGTGCTGAGCCATTCATTTGTTCAAGTATAGGCTAGGCTGCAGACTCCAACCTTTAGACACACACAGCCAGCTTTGCTCAGATGTTTGCCTGCAGTCTTTTTAATCTGTGGTTTGGACTCTCCTATAAGCCTCTAATCTTGGGCCTAGGATATACTGTAATATGTTGACATGAAAAATTTTCTGAATCTGGAGGCATTTCACTTCTCATGTGCTATCCACTTATTTTATTTTAGATTACCATAAGGACATAATATCAACATTAATAAAACAATTTATTGAGAATCTAATATGTGTAAGACAAAGTACTGGGTAGGTGCTGGGACTTCAAAGAGTCATAAGATAAAGTCCTTGCTCTAGAGAGGACCACACTGATGAGAAATACAGGATTCCATTCATAAAAAAGCAATTTACAAAGCCACACAGCAGATATCAAGCATAAGATAAATGGCTCAGGCACTAACCACCCTTAGGATTTGAAGGAGGACTTGACCATGGAGTACTTGAAAGCCTCATGGGGGAACTTACTATATCATGGAGGCTGGCGTACAGCAGGGACTCAGTAAATACCTACCAAATGAACAAATGAATGACCGGCTGGATGGTGGTAAGATAGGAACTGTGCCTTGGAATATAGGCAGAGCATATTTAGAAGAAGTGCACGCCCACGTGTGTGCATGCGTGCGCACACACACACATAGCTCCTTTATCAATGAAGCATGAACCTGTTTCATCAGGGAGTAACATGAGTGAGAAATTTAGGAAAATATAGCTCTGTTAAGGTTAATCGTTTTATTGGTGAGAATCATTTATTGAGCAATAACTAAATTAATAACACTTACTAAATATTGTTTATTTAGTAAGTAAATTATTAGTAAGCAAATTACTAGTAATTTAGGAAGTAACTTATTTTCAGTATATGAACACTCACTGTGTGAGTTCATTGATACACCATCTGACAGGGAGACAAAGGACATGCCTTTGTATAGATGCCTTTGCTGAGCTATGTATAGTCACTACCTGATTTATTTTGTAAGCAATTAATTTCTATTCCACCTTTTCCCAAAATAGATTTAATATCAAACAATTTATGAGACTTAAGATAGGAAGCAAGGTATAAAGAGGCTGAGAGATGGAGCAGAAAAAACGGAAAAGGAGCTGGACTAATTGAGTCTTCTTGCAGCTTGGGCTGAAAAGAAAGCACACGAGTGACTTAGAACGAGGAATCAAATACGTTTCTGGGAGAAGAAAGGAATAAAACGTTTCTCCTTGCTCCTAATTTCTGAAGAAAACATTTTCGTGGGGCTATTTTTAACCCTAATCCCTAGTTAATTGCTGCTATTCCCAATTTTACTACCAGCTAGCTAGCCAACTTTCTGTGTGCCTGGCACTGTGCTAAATTTGATACACGCATTAAAAAAGAAAATTGATCCTACAGCTGCCCTGTGAGTAGGTGCTGTAACTCACCCCTCCTGCCCAAAGCTCTTTGATATGTGCAGCCCTTCCTAAGGGCAGCTGGATGCTCTCCGTGGGCAGGTCCTCTCCAGCCTGGGAATCCACTTGCAGAGAGTGAGTAGACGGCAGCCGACAGGAAGCCCGTCCAATGGGAGATAAAAAGATCCCACTGCAGAGACAACTTTGACTGAGACAGTGGAGCAGGCACACAAGCTATGTCCCATCCAAGCAGCTCAAGGAGACTCAGGAGGAGGTCTCGAGGCTGCATAAGAGAAGAAGCATCTCTGGTTGTTGGAGACACTAGATCGCTCAACCACCATCTTAGTTGTTTGGAAGAAACCACGTGTTTCAACCAATGCCCTGAACTCAGAGTGAAAGAAGACGTTTCCAGCTGTGTGCACCGGAGCAGGTCACTCCACATCTCTTAGCTCCAGTTTCTCCTGTGAACAGTAGCAGGGAAGGAGGTCCACCCCGCTCTGATGATGATTCCTGAGGACTGGACGCAGAAGTGTGTGTAAAGCATTGAATGTGAAAGCTACAACATATGATTCGGCCCGAATTTAAAATCCTGCATGTTCTTGTGTCTACATAGGATCTGAGAGCCACTAAAAGTTCCTATTATCTGGTGCCTCAGTATTTCTTCTTTTATTCTCTTTCTTACCTTCGTGGCCCCTTCAGTCTGCCCGAAGTCCTGGTGGTTGGCGGCCTCTCTGCCCTGCCTGCCCTCTTCCTGTCATCACTTCGGGTAACGGGACTAACTGTAGATAGGATAGGAACGAGAAAAGGAGAAAAAGAAAAGGGAAGAGAAGAATATTTATTGCTGTACAAACATCCTCATTTAAAAAAGCAATTATGGAACAAATAGTCCGCCCCTCCGGTGTCACCCTAACCTATCAACTCACCCTTCCCCACACCACTTCTAGTTTGTTTATACACAGTCATGATTTTCAAATGTCTGTAATCACAGAGAAGCTGATGTGGCTCTGTGAGTTCTTCCTATTGACTACTGCCTTGAACATTTCCCAAGTTGCTATGCCACCTGCATAATTATTTTTGCTACTGGTTGTAAACTAGCCCATGGAGTAAAGCATCTCATGATGAAAATCTTAATTTTATTACTGTTGCACATTTAGGTTTATTTTAATAAATAATAACATCACAAATACCTTGTGTATGTAGTCTTCTTTCCCCTTGTAGATTAAAGGAAAAAGTGTTTATAATTTTTTTTTTCTAAAAGCCAGGCAGAGTTTTCTAAATTCCCCACACACTGAGTATTTATCAGCTTTTGCTGACCCATTCTGCTTTATCTTGCTTTATCCTCATGGGATCTTCTGGTCAGTGAGTCAAGGAATTAGCTGCTGTTTCTAATCATGACTTTTTCTATCAACAAGTCTGTTTGAATGTTGTTTCTTGTTCTCTGAAAAGGCCAGAAGAATTCTGTAGATAGCCTGATAGCACTTGCCTCATGACTGTCCACTGTGGAGACACAATCCTGTCTGAAGTGCTAAGAGGAAGTCCACCCAACCGCATGAACGTGCTGCACGGCAGCGTCCCACTCCAGCCCCGGGCACGTGTTGGTTCTTTGACCTCAAGCAGAGATGGTACAGATAGCTGTATCAATTGGGGTCCAACGAGGAAAATGAGAACGACTCTAAGCATTTAAAACAGAGGACATTTGATATAACGAGGTGGTGACACAGGTAATGGAAAAGCCAAGAAGCCAAACGGGAGTGGTGAGGCAATTGAGAGATCAGTGGAGGCAGGAAGCCACTTCTATCCCTCGGCTGCAGGACAGAGCCAGGGTCATCTGGTAGAAGTTGGGCCCAGGGCGCCTGGTCCAACAGTGTCAAAGTCACGGAGGAGGATACGCAACCCTGCTGGAGATGCTGTCCAAGGCACAGAGAGACGGGGAGCAGTGCCCTGGCTTCTCCTCCTTCCAGCCTTCCAATCTCCCCACAATGCTCCTCCTTGGCTGAACCCAGCTGGAAACCAGGTGTCTCAAGAGTCTGGGACACACAACTTGCAGGGGTGAGCACTCCCCACTCCCACCACTCTGCTACCAAGTGAAGTTGGGAAAAGATGAGGAATGAGCCCCAGGGCAAACAAGCAAAGAATAAGTACAAAATCACATTGCCAAATATTCACTCTCCTGTGGAAGTGCTGGACAAGAAAGCAAAAGGGAACTAAATGGTTTGGTTTTAAGTACCCAGATCAGCCATACACAAGTGCGTTGTTAGTTGCAAATGGTACCTCTAGCTACTGTGAGCCAAAAAATGATGTATTGTAGACTATCAGGAGGTCACAGAATCTCTAGGAGCCCAGTGTCAGGCATGGAAGCTGTGGGAGCAGGAGGGAGCACGGTACAAGTTTTGCCGCGGGGAGGAGGAGCTGTTCTTGCGGACGCAGGGCCGGGTCCCTGGGCTCACCCAACAGTCTGTACCAGACCCCATGACTGGCCCTCCTCGGGGCTGCCTCTAGGAGCTGATGACTCCAGCCAACTGGAGCCGACCTCCTGTAGAGTGGATTCAACCCTTTTCCTGCCTCCTCCTGGTCTTTACTAAGTCGGAGGCAGCTAAATGCCCAGCCTGTGACATACATCTACACCCCAGCTGCAAAGGAGGCTGGAAGAGAAAGTCTGGCTTCTACTTTGAGGAAAGGGGACTACCATGGAATGAATTTTGTCCCCCTCCCCCCTGCAAAAAATTCCTTTGGTGAAGCCCTAACCCCCAACCTGACTGTTTTTGAAGACTGGGCTTTTAGGGGGTACTTAAGTTTAAATGAAGCCATGAGAGTGGGGTCCCAATCTGATAGGATGGGTGGCCTTACAGGAGGAGGAAAGTAGAAAGAAAGATGTCCCCACACACACACCAAGGAAAGGCCACTGGAGAAGGTGGCCAGGCAGTCTGCCAGCCAGGAATTGAGCTCTTGCCACACCTGATTGTGCTGGCACTCTGATCTCAGAATTTTAGCCTCCAGAACCATGAGAGAATGCGTTTCTGTTGTGGAAGCCACCTGGTCCGTGGTCTTTTGTTATGGCAGCCCGAGCAGACTGAGACAAGGACTCAATGAGGGAAACCCAAGTTCACCAAAGGAAGAGTGTTCACAAGATGTTGAGTGGCCACGCATGGGATAAATGTCCACTACATCCACATCACCAACTTGTGTTTCCTACAGAATGTTATCAGCTCTTGCCACCCTTTTGACCATGAAAAAGGGTACAAGTAAGAGGGTTGGTGGTACAGCTGCTGAGATAGTACCGTGCCAGGGCCCCTGCCACATGAGAAGGCTGGTTCCTCTTGTGCCCCAGACCTGCTGGGGGCAAATCTGCAGCCCTTGGCCATGTGCTAGCTCTGTCTTCTGATGGGGTCACACCAGGGAAACTAGGCTTTACCAAATCTTATCACGAGAAAGGAGCTTAGAGAATACACTGCCTCTTTTCCGCCCAGTGCCAGATCCTTCCAGGTCTTCTAACAGCTCTAGTTGTTACGAAGATTGTCTTTTCCTAATTGCTGTTGATATTCCTGCAAGGAGACTCTTCTTCCACAAATTCAAAATTAAAGGAACAACTAACAAAGAAGGTGTAAGAGTGGGCCCCACTCAGGGGCAAGTGTTAAAAGGACAGAGCCAGGGTCATCCCCGGGCAAGCTATCTCAGGAGCATCTCGTTTTCAAGGAGTATCGGACAACCTTTCATTCATTTCACTTGAGATTACGTTCCAGTGGAGTAAGACTGCCTGAGTTATTTTTGTAGTAACCACTAATGGAGTGTCCACTGATGTGTCTTTTATGGCATTAGGTTCTGGGAATAAAAAGTTGAATAAGATATCATTCTTCCTCTCTGAAAATGCACAGGGTGGTAAGAAAGGCAAGCATCGAGATCACTGGCATGTAAGTATAAGAAATACAAGACAAAAATGAGCAAAACATGATGAGAGCCTGTAGGAGGGAGCAACTAACTCTGGAGGGGCCCAGAGAGGGTTTCAAAGACAAGGGGCATTTGGCGATGACATGGAGAGGGCCTGAGGGTGTGTCCAAGGCTTCTATTGAGAGAAGAGTTGGACACAGCCACTGTGGTTTCTCGGGGGATGAAGCTAGGTAAGCTGGGGCAGTGTACCAAGGTGATGCTTGAGTAAAAGAGTTTCTCCAATAAAGGAAAAATTAAAACGGAGACTCAGGGCCTGAATCTGGAGTTGCTGGTATGAGTAGGTGTGTCTTCCCTAGGCTGATCTTTAGAGGTTATTGAAAGAGACTCCTTATTCCTTTCTCCCACCTCAAAAACAAACATGCTACCTACAGTCTCTGCCACATCCACTCCACTCCGCTGTTGTAGTACCAGAACAGCTACAGATGGTCCATAGATGAGTGAGTCTGGCTGTGTACCCATAAAACTTTATTTATAAAACATTGCAGAGCCAAAACAGTGACAGACGGTCCATAGATGAGTGAGTCTGGCTGTGTACCCATAAAACTTTATTTATAAAGCATTGAAGAGCCAAAACAGCCACAGACGGTCCCTAGATGAGTGAGTCTGGCTGTGTACCCATAAAACTATTTATAAAGCGTCTGGATTTGGCCCAAGGGTCATGCTTTGCCAACCCCAGCTCTACGGGATCAGATCTGAAAATGCAGTCATCATTTACTCCTGGTTTGCGATTTAAGGTCTGTTTTGAGGTTGTGTCTGCAGGTCCTGGGGAAGGGCACTGGCGGGGGTGGGGGTAGGGCTCAGGAAGGAAAGTGAGGCGCAGTTCGGAGAGGTCTTAGCTCTAGGGAGGAGAGGGCCAAGGTGGAAGGCAGGCCCCACTCATTCTTCCTCACGGAGCGCCTCCTGGCCACCAGCCTGCTGTCTCACTGCGGCTCCAAACTGACTGCCTGTGTCCAGGCCAGCTGCTGCTAGGCAGGAGCTCATCCCCGAGGTGACTGTGCACAGGATAATTTATATTTTGGGGTAAACCCACCTCAAGCTCCTTTGAGATGAAAGAGTCTACATAAAACTGAGTTATGACCCTGCTTAATGGGAGCACTGCTGAGTTTTTCCAAAAGTGGAGTTAAACCCCTCTGGCATCTGTGAAGGGCTGGCAGTAAAGGACTCTGGCCATTTCGGCAGCTCTAGTTTTTGCAGTTGATCTGTGTGTGATAAATCATTCTCCTCCTCTGAGTCCAAGGCGGCATTTGTATTTGCCAAGACACTAAGGAGGAAGATCTCCAACTGGTCTAAGCTGAGGCTGGATCTTTGCTTTTTTTTAGGTTGTTTGGGAAGTGAGAACACATACACATGTTCGCACTCACACTCACTCACACACACACACACACACACACACACTCACACTCACACATGTTAAGCTCTCATAATAACATATTCCAGAATAGCTCTCCCCTTACCCTGTAACTTCACATGGATTGTCAGTCACGACACTGGTTTTGTTTCCTCACAAAAGACGTGACTCGGTTATGCTCCTTTGACATCCTGTACATTTTAACCCCCAGAAGACTCTTTTTTGGGGGGAGCAAAGCTGTCTCCAGGTGACCCCGTCTCCAGCGGACGCCCAGGGCTCCTCGGACCAGCTCTGTGCCGGGCTGCCCCTCAGACAGTATCAGACAGGGCATACCAACGTGTCTTTTTTTAGAAAAGACCGTAAGTGTCTTATCTTACTCCTTTGGAATTTTCCACAGTTATTTAACCTCTAGTTTAGGAAAAGTGGGTTTGAGGGTTCTTCAAATTGTCGCTGAGCGCTTACATCAGATCTGCGAGCTTATTTCACTTGAGGTGGATGGCGCTCCTGCTTGCCAACCTACCTCATTTCCATCTCTCCTCCCTACTGACTAGAAACCTTGTGGTTAAAATAACACACAGCCTCTATTCACAGCTCCAACTTAGAGCTGCTTATCGGAGGCAGCTTTGGGATTTAAGGAAGTCTCAAGAAGATGCTCTCGAGTTGCTTTCTCAATAGTCAATGTTAGACTCTCGGGAAGAAAGCAGGGATCTGGTCAGGTAAAGAGCTTCTTTTCTTTTTCATGGTTTTGTTGCGGGGGGGGGACTGATGAAGATCCTTGTGTCCGTCGGCGTTGGAAGGAGCCCACTGCTTTCTAGCTTTTGACTCTTGAATGGGGCTTGTGTCTGTTTCTCTGCAAGGGGAGTAAAGTGTGACCTGGGAATCGCTCAGAGAAAACTGCAGTGGTGATTCTCTGTTGGTGGAGAGAGAGGGCTGGGGCTTTGGGGGGATAGATGTGCTTCCTTGGTGGAGCAACAAACCACCTTTGGGCGTGTGCAGGTCATGAAAATAAGAAACAGTAGTTGGGTTGGTCTTACTCGCTCGGTGTAGCGTCTGGAGGTAGGTTGCGTGAGCGGCATGCCCCGCAGCAGTGCCCAGCCCTATCTGGGCATCACATCTTCTTACCAAATGGAACTAAACTGATTCACCTTCCCTTGCTGCTTTCTCCTCGAGTAGTTGGGTGCCACCATGCCCTGTCTATCTCCCACCTCTAAATTGTTGTGAAGTGTAGCTCTGCTATCTCATTTTTAAATATATTTAAACTCATGTCTTTCTCTGGTGGTAGAACATTAAAGATTTGTCTTACATCTTTTGTAAAATGTATTAACATTTTCCTTGAACACCTGTAACTATGGCATCTGGAAATAAAATAACTCATTTGTAGAGTGAGCCATTTTTTCGGAAGAATTTGCCACCACCCCTCCGGGTCTTTCTTCAACTATGCTTTTTTTTTTTCAAACATTTATGCCTATGAAATATTTCAATATATCCCACCCTGGCTGGACCAGGTGTTTGCTTACTGATCTCTCTCTCTCCCTCCCTCCCTTCCTGTTTTCCCCTCCCTCCTAGATCATGTTTCCCTTTATGTTTTAATTTGAAGAAAATTATATTCCTATTTGGTGATAGAGCCAAATCAATCAATCAGCCAATCAATCCCTGGTCAGTCAAACATTTATTCAAGTGTGATAGATATGGTCTGTATTGCAATAGGCACCAGGGTTGGGGGAAAGTAAATACCATCGCCAGGTTTATTGTATATTTTGACTCCTCTGTACAGTAAATAATTAGCAGATACTCTCAGTACAAACTGAAGTGCTAAATTTCAAACTTCGGATTGTGGGAAACGTCGAAGTAATGACACGGCCGCCATTCCCGAGAGCTCACGACGCACCAGGTACTAAGCTCAGCACTTTGTACTCATCTTGCTTCACTGTTCTCTCGACAGCCCTCATGTTACAGGGCCGGAAACTGAAGCCTAGAGAGGTGCTGATGCCCCGCCTCATGCGGCTGCTAAGCAGTAGACTATGCTCGAAGCCTCAGGCCTGCTGGTGCTCGGGCTCTGGCAGGCATCAGAAAACGTGTGCGAGAAGGGGTCCGCGGCTGGGCCGCAAACGGTTGTGCAGCCTCCAAGGGGCCGGAAAGAGCAGTTCCGTGGGCGAGAGGGTGGGGGGCAGGGGGGAGGGTCGGCGTGGCTGGCGGCCCGCGCAGCAGTGCCGGCGGGGATGGGAGGCTCAGGGCCGGGCTAGGTCGGGAGAGGCAGAGGTGCTGGGCACAGAAGGAGCCTTGTGCTGTCGGCCCGAGGAATGAAACGAGGAAGGGGGTCTGATCACGGGAATACTGCTCAGAGCCCACCACAGGCTTTGCGGCTCCCTGCCTTTCCCGGTAACTTGCGAGGCTCAAACCCTCCTGCCTCGGCTCTCAGATAGGCTTCTCCCTCATCTGAGAGGTCTCCTTGACTTTCCTGTTCAAGGAGCAGCCTGTGACCACCCCTATTTGCTTCTTGTTGTGGTGAAAGAGACATATCATAAAATCTACCTTTTTAACCATTTTCAAAGTGTACAATTAAGTGGTATTTAGTAACTTCATGACGTCGGGCAACCATCACCACCATCTAGTTCCAGGTAATGTGGCCGTCATCACAAAGGGATATCCTATACCCTTTAAATCCTATATCTGGTCCCCATTCTCCCAGCCCCCCAGGCCCTGACCCCCAAACCACTGATCTGCTTTCTGTCTCTGTGGGTCTGCCTATTCTGGACATTTCATATAGACAGAATCATACAATATGGACTTTTGGATCTGGCTTCTTCCTCTTAGCATAATGTTTTCAAGGTTCATCCATAACGTGTGTTATGTACGTAGCATGAATCAGCACTTCATGCCTTTTTATGGTGGAGTGGTATTCCATTGTCTACGTATGTCACATTTTGCTCACCCATTCAGCATTTGATGGACATTTTGAGTTTCAACTACTGTGAACAGTGCTGCTGTGACATGCATGGGCAAGGTTTTGTTTGAACACATGTTTTCAATTTTTTTGGGTGAGTATGTAGGAGTGGAATTGCTAGGTCACATGGTAACTCTATGTTAAGCTTTGTGAGGAGCTGCCAAACCATATCCCACAGCAGCTGCACCATTTCACCTTCCCACCACCATGGATGAGGGCTGCAGTGTCCTCACATCCCCGCCAACATTGGTGACTTTCTATTTTTATTTTATTACAGCCGCTCTGGTGGGTGTGAAGTGCTGTGTCGTTGTGGTTTTGATTTGCATTTCCCTGATGATACTGAGTATTTTTTCATGTGTTTGTTGGCCATTTGTCCCGTTCAATTTTTATTCCCTTTATTTGGCTCTATTCGTTTTTTTTAAAGATTTTATTTATTTATTTATTTGAGAGAGAGAGAGAGAGAGAGAGAGAGCATGAGTTGGGGGAGGTACAGAGGGAGAGGGAGAAACAGGCTCCCCACTGAGCAAGGAGCCCAATGCGGGGCTCGATCCCAGGACCCTGAAATCATGACCTGAGCCAAAGGCAGACGCTTAACCGACTGAGCCAGCCAGGCGCCCCTCCTTGGCTCTATTCTTGATACATAAGTCCTACAATTTACCTCTTCTTGTCACATTCCATGTTTATTTACTTTCTATCTCTCCTGTGACTGAGTAATCTCCATGAGGCAGGGACAATGTGTGTTTTGTTCATTATTGTATCTCAGTTCCTAAGACAGGCTTGGGTATTGCAGGGACTCAGTATGTATTTGCAGAATAACTGAAGATCAAATTATGGCTATTGCCCCTCCTCCCTGCTGGTGGGTCAACAGAGGGGGCAGCATGGTGAGGGGAGAACACAGCTGGTCTGTACATCAGCCCTGACCATGCTTGCACCCTCCCTACCCCCAGCCCAGGTTGCCAGAGCAATAATGCCCTTCTGCCATCCATCCAGCCCTTGGACTGTGGGGAGAGAAGTGGGAGCAGCAAAGTAGTTACAGAGATAATCAAGGTTGAGGTCGTGAGAGCCAGAGCTAAGGCAGCAGCAAGGAGAACAGAGTGGGAGGAATACATAGGAGGGGGGATATTTAAAGAAAAATCAGTAAAACTCAATGACTGGCTGAAATGTCAATCAAGGTAACTTCAAATTTTGAACTCGGAAGGTTGGGAGATCGGTGGCACCATTAACGGTGAAAGGAAGTTGGGAGAAGGAGTGTCTGGGAGCAGGGGAAAGGAGCCGTGCTCTCCACTGAGTTTAAGAAGACGAGATCTTGCATGCCCGGGTGGCGGTGGCAGACACAGCCCTGGTGCTGGAAGGGGAGAGCCGGACTTAAGGACACCAGAATGGAGATCCTGGCTTGATAGTGATTGTGAAGCATCCAGGACATCAGTAAAACTCAGAGAATGGACAGAGCTTCAGAGGGAGGGGAGAGAGACACAGAAAAGGAGGGCAAACACGGAAGTGCCCCTATGGTGAGGATGGGTAGAAGGAGAGGGGGTGAGCAAAGGAAAGAGGGGCAGGGGAAAGGGCAAGGGAGAAAGCCAGAGTTCGGGGATGTCGGAGTGGAAGAGAGGAAAAGAGGGGAGGTTGGACACAGATGAGGGAGCACAACAAAGGAAATGGGGGGGTGAGGGAGGTGGGGAGGAAGTAGTGAGGGGTTGGTATTCCAGAATACTTTCTACCTGTTCAGAAACAAGAAAGAGGGAGAGGTGGAGAACAGGGAGATTTGGCAATTGACTTGTGTCCACCTTCTTTCCCTGCCTCTGCTGCCCCCACACCCATCTCCCCAAACACGCTGAAACCAGCCTCACCTAATGACCTGCAGCCCAACACCTTCCAGGTGAAAGGTTGTTCATGAGTCAAGTCCAGACTTTCATTCAGAGAGTTTGTAAGGATATCCTGAGACAGGAAGACTTTGAAGCCTAACATGGCTTCTTTGTCTCTCAGAGCGAAGTTCTACTGTGCCCATGGGTATTCTCTGCACTCTGTGGAGCCGTGGTAGAGCCTGACCTCAGTGCACATGACAGGAAGTATCTAAAGATCCCTGAGAGCAGGCATGTGAGAGAGGCAGCCTGGGGAAGAATAATGGTGCTCGGCCCCTGGAGGATGGTGGGAGAGCAGCTCAGAGGTCCTCTGTCTACAGCTCTGGCTCAGGCATTTCAGCTGGACAAGTTGGGCCAAGGACTCCAAGCTCGGCTGCATCCAGATTCAGGGTGAAAAAATATCTACTCCTAAAGTGTTAAGTGGGGAGCAGGTTATGGGAACTTGCCAAAAGCATGTGCAAGCTGATTTCCTTTTTTAATGTTGAGAACATGGGAGTTTTCTCTTCCATCAAAATGTAGGCTGACCTGTATTTATGAAGAAGGCACTTAATACCCAGGATGGAAAACGCTGACTTGGGGAAGAGCATTTAGTGGCAGAAATCTCCTCTCACAGACTCCATGGAAACTCCAGTGAGGGGAGGTTCCCTACCATCCTTCCCTGCTTGTGAAGGGACTGAATTGTTGGCCATTGTGAGGAACTGAATGCTGGGGACAACGGTGTACCTTGGTGTCTTTGTGAGCCTCTCACTTTGAATGTATAATATTGTTCCATGCCTGGAGTCTTGCTGATAAAATTTTCATGTCTCCATTGCAAAGCAGAGTTCACTAATCCTAAGGTTGGATGCCTATACTTCTCTGGCTCCAAGCCCAAATAAAGAGGAATCTTCTGAAAGCCAAGTCCATTGTACTGACACTCCAAGATAGCCACCCCCTATGTGACCACTCTTATCACAAAATATATCAAAGATCTATGGCCCAATGGATTCATCCCAATTAACCCTTTGTGCTGCTGCAGACCCCACAGTGACCAAATTCCACAGAATGCCCTGCTTTTATCTGATGCACCCTTCCCTGGTGGAAAACATCTGTTTAAAATCATAGATGGTGTTTAAAGCATCACCTGGAATAACGGTTTTAATGTTCTGGAATTGTGTTGGAACAGAAATACTGGCTGGGGTCTTAGTGCCCTAGGATGTTGTGTCCTAAAGGGAATGATGTGTCCCTTCCTGGATGTTGTCACGAGGACATAAGTGAGGAGAAGGGTTAGCACAGCTGGGTTGATGCTGGGTCTGAGACGTTTCAGGAGATACGATGGAAAACCACCGTGGTGGACTTTTGCACATAAATGGTAAAAATCAGCCTTTGATCTTTTATGTTTATCAAAAGCAGTAAGGTCAATTAATGCCAATACTCATTTCTAATGGCAGATGATTAACATAAAACAGCCACCCCACGGGCTTTGAAAAGTATTATATGAATTATTTTATAATAGTCTTACCTTCCTGATTCTTAATTTTCTTAAATATAAAATTATATTTATGATTTCAGCACATACAAACTGAAGGTGAGGAATTGGGCCAGAAAACTGGCAGAAGGAGCCCCTTAGGGGTTAGATGTCACCCGCAATACGGGGCTGGTGATAAGCATAGTGAAGCTCAGCTTTTGTCTTCTTTTTTTTTTTTTTTAAAAGATTTTATTTATTTATTTGAGAGAGAGAATGAGATAGAGAGAGAGCATGAGAGGGGAGAGGGTCAGAGGGAGAAGCAGACTCCCCGCTGAGCAGGGAGCCCGATGCGGGACTCGATCCGGGGACTCCAGGATCATGACCTGAGCCGAAGGCAGTTGCTTAACCAACTGAGCCACCCAGGCGCCCCTCAGCTTTTGTCTTCTTGTCATGCTTTTTTGATACCAGCTATAAAAGGTGTCTAAAAATTATTTTCACCTCTCCCCTGGGTAGTCCTTAACAAAATCATTGCCAACTAAAGTTAGCAAGCCAGGGCAATATAGCCCCGCCATTAAGAGGGTGGATTTAGAAATAGAACCCACTTGGTTGGTTCTCCAATCTGCCTCTTTCTAGCACATTAACTTCCCTAGGCTTCAGTTTCCTGATCTGTAAAATCAAAATAATAAAAGCTCCTAGCCCTCAGGAATGTTATGACAATTAAGTAAGCTAATGTATGCAAAGCTCTTAGCACCTTCAATCAATGTTAACTATTATTATCGCAGGTAACACGTGAATAACCGAATGAGCTGCCATCTTTTAGCCAACCGCCAGCCTGCCTCTCTTCCCTCCTAGGAGTTTAGTCAGAAAGCACAGCTCTGATGAAGTGGTTCCTCTGCTCAAAACCGGGGAAGGAATCAAGTCCCCAGCCCTGCAGTGTGCCCTGGGCGGGCTGGGGGGTGGGAGGGCCCTCATGAAGGTGCTTCATTCTCTCTTCCCACCAGCAGCCCTCTCCAGCCCTGTGAGCCTTAGACTCCAGGACCCCGAAAGTCACAGCCCTTTCCTGAAGGAGCCCTATGCTCCAAGGCCTCTGTGGGTGAGCTCCCTATTCCCTCATTCCTGGTGCCCTTTCCTCCCATCTCTGCCTGGGAGCTAGTTCCAGTCAGGACCAGTCAAGCGGGAGGTCATTTCTTTTGGGCCGTTTCCATGAGACTTTGCACCTTTACTGTAGCACCAGCCATGCTCACTTTGAATTTATATCTCCTGTGTTACACAGCAAGCTCCTTGAAACCTGGAACAAGATCTTGTTCATTTTTATGCTTCCTGTGGTACTTTGCATGCCATTTTGCACATAACCAAACAACAGAAAACGTTGGTTGAATTGAATTGAAACGTTGATTGTCTAATTATAGGTCATTCCAGTCACAATAGAGAAGAAGAAGCTGGTTTGGTGTTAAAAGAACTGGATATTTAAGTATGTGTGTGTGCAGATGTGTAGATGTGTGTGGATATACACTCCTCATCTGTGAAATAGACGTATGACGTGTGAAGTTCCTTCCAGCTCTGAATCTATGGATCCGAGTTATTGGCTTTCCTAGCTTTACCATACACCTCTAAATATTATGGCAAAAGCATACCCGGGGCTCTGCCGTCTAGAGCCACGGGAAGTTGACTAGGCAGGAGGTGAGTCACCAAGAGTGGTCTGGAGGGTGGTGGGCCAGCTCACCCTCCGGCCCAGTTGGCCTTCCCCTGACAGGGGCCACAGTGGAATTGGCTCATTATTTCAGTCCTACTTCTGAAGTCAGAATGGGGCAGATTTTCTCTTCTCCACTGTACCACTTCACAAACATATGAGTACTTTGCCCACAAGTAGACACCCCATAAATGTCTCTTGAGTGAATGAGCGGATAATCTTTCCTTTCATCCAATAACAATAACAACAACAATAATTTTAAATACATTTACAACAGGAGTCTGTGCTGAAAAACAAAGCCACGATTTCCACGGAGTAATGAATCCTCCTCTATACATTATACATATATAAGCTCACTTAACTGTCACAACATGCAGGTGGGTTGGGAGCTACAACTTTAGACTTTTTGTCATTGTATGTAGCCATGATCGTGTAACGTTATTTGTTGAGCTTATCACTATGTAAAGTATCTTATGCTCATGTTTACTATATTTCTCCTTGTAAAATGTAATCTCCATGAAGATAGGGATCTTTTCCCCCATTTTATTCATTGCTGTTTCCTTAGCACAGTGCCAGGCACATAGGAGATGCTCAGTAAATACTTGCTAAAGACAATTGTAATTTATATTAAGAATGTGGTACTAAATAAGCTTTATGAAAAAGAGAAAATCAGTTAACCAGTGAAGGTAGCTCATTCTGAAAAAGAGAATGAAGCCTAAAGTTGATTGGGTCCAGGGAGGAGGCGGTTAGGACTGATGGAAGTTTTTTTGTTTATTTGTTTGTTTTTGCCCCTGATTTCTTCAGGGGGGGGGAAAACTGGAATGAGATAAAAAATGGGAAGCTGGGAACCCCCCTGAAGGCTTTGGAAATGATTATCTGAGACCTTTCTTTTGTAATGTTGTTTTACATTTCGAAGGGAGGGAGTAAGAAGAATTGGGGATAATTATAGGTTTCACTTTCCCCACTTTTTAAAACTTCGAAGGACAAGAATAAAAACTAGGCAGATTGGAAATTCAGAGGAAGTCTACGGAAGAGATCACAGAAAAAGTCCGGGTGGAGAATAAACTAAAAATCGCAAAAGACAACACACCTCTCCTGGCAGAAAGACAGCAAACGAGGAGTTCAGAGGCTACCAGTGAAATCAAGTGAAGGAAACAGTGGGAGGAAAAATCCAGAAAATGCATCGTTAAGGAAAGCAGCACAGATGCTGTTCAGCTTGCCAGCACGCGAGCCAACTGTTTAAAGGAAACAGGAAGCTTTGGGGGCGAAGGTAGTAAGTGGAGCAAATAAGGGAGCTGTGGATGGAATTTTTAGGCTGGAGATTTCATGATGAAAAGTTATGGACAGTAAGAACTTTGGCATGGTGGTTAAAGGGATGAGTCATTCCAGAGACTGAAGAGGCTTTATAAAAAAAGATGTGAACATATTAGGAGTTGGAGGACACTTGTCACATGAAACATCTTACAAACAAACCAGAATTCACTCATTCTTTCATTTAGCATTTATTAAGCATCAGCCCGCTACTGGGGATGCAAAGGTGGATGAAGCAGGCCAAACACAATCCCTGCTTCTTGGGGTTTACAAATGGATAAATCAGATAGTCTCACTGATGAATATATATGTTCAAGCAGGTGTTCCGGGCAAAGGAGTTCAGATGGAAGCGTGGACACCAAAGGAGCCAGGTCTGCATGGGCTGGGGAGGGGGTGGCGGTGTAAGTGGGCTTTCCAACAAGTGGCATTTGAGCTGGGATCTGGAGTGGGAGAGGAAGGAGGTTGGGTGGAAGGATCCTTCTAGATAGAGGGAACAGCGCGTGCAAAGCCCTATGGAAGAAGGCTCATGGCACCTTCAGGAAATAGAAGGTGCTAGAGAACAAAGAGTCAGGAGGGTGCGATGAAGTGAGGTGGGAGGGGCCGACAAAGCCACATCTGGTGGCCCAGGGAGTCATGGTCACTCTCTGGGGTTTCATCCCAAGAGCAGGAGGACATCATAGGGAGCTATGATTTCTTCCTTATGGGAGGAATGAGATTCCCCCGGTAGCTGGACTTCTCCAATAACCAAAACTCACCCATTGGTGTGCCAAAACTGCCTATATTTTTCCCACCTTTGATGGACAAAGGTCTTGGATGAGGCTTGCTCATTTTCTATCCTTCCCAAGGCTTATGTCCCTGAACGCTTCGCATTTTCTCGATGGTGCAACACATCAAAGACTGTACTTTTGAGGCATAAAAGCTGCTTGTCCTTATGCTCAGTAAGCCTAGACTATTTTTTCTTTGAATCCTGGTCTGGTTGTGACCTTTTTCAATTCCAGGGGCTGCCATTGTGTCTGCCTCACTCTCTAATGCCCCAGTCTGTTGTGCAACGAAGAATCAGAGAAGCAAATCAGGAGGCTTCAGTTCAGCCTGAGTACATGGGCTTCGTGGCTCCCTGGGTGCATTTTGGGTATCCTCCTGTGTGCACTGATGCTCCAAATGGCAGGGCGGCTGGAATGGGCTTCAGCTGGGGGCTTAGGGCTGTGCTGTACAATACTAGGTAGCAACCGCCACACGCGGATTTAAATGTAATTAGTTAACACTGAATAAAGTTAAGAATTCAGGCCTTCATCTCATTAACCACGTTTCAAGGGCTTGATGGCCACCATATGAGACAGCACAAATCCGAATGCTTCTATTATCGCAGAAAGTTGAATGGAGCAGTACTATCTCAAGATGTTGGCAGAGAGCAGGAACCAGACCATCTACACTATTGTCATTAATATTTTTAAACATCTATCTAATGGTGACTCTAGACACGGACAAAATGCAGAACTGGATGTGGCCCTTCTTGTGCCTCCAAGTGAAAAAAATACAACCCGCAAATTATTCCTTTCAGAATTGTTATAATTACTGTAATGCTATTGAAGAAATGCTTGGAGATCTGCTATTTCCAACACAGCAATGGACTCAAAGCTCATTAAAATTCTACAGTTGCTCCCTGGAAAATCTGAGCTCTTGCTCGGTTCACCTTCCCACAGTGTCTCCAAATAGACACACGTTGCACGCATGTCATGCAGCCTTAATGATCTGTTTGAGAAATTCCATGACACCACCTGAGCTTCTGTCAGTTTATACCCCAACCTCAGGAAACCAGGTACATTCAGGAACCTGAGACCTTGGCACAAGTTGATGCTCATTAAAAAAAAAAAAAAAAAAATCATCAGCTTGTTGAACTGATGAGCTAGTTATCCTATGTTCTGAGCTCAGAATAGCAAATGAAGAAGAAATAGATCGAAGATATTCTGGCTGAATGTTATATAAAAGTCATGTCAAGGTGTGATGAATAATGCATTAGAGATTCCTTGATTTTCATTATGTGCCAGCTTGAGAATGTGGTCTGTGCCCAGAGGTTTCCATAACCATCACAATCATAATGACATGTATACAGGATCCCTAATCCCTGTGACAACTCTGTAGGATAGGTAGCATTCTCATGGAACAGATGAGGAAAGGGGTTCAGGGAGATGGGTGTTTGGTGGCACAGCGGGAGTCGGGCTCTAAGTGGATGTGACTTGTATGCCCTCAGGGCCAGCCAGCCCCCCCCCGCCCCGCCCACCCCGCCCCGAGCTGCTCTGCTCCCAGCTGCACCCTCCCCTGTCTCCTGGGAGGTGGGTTAGGAAAATGCACGCACCAAGGCAGACTGACAGGAAAAGGAGGCCTTTCTGGTCCAGGCAGCTCGAAACTTTCCAGAAGCTTCTCCTCCTTGTAGTTCCTCAGGTGATGGTGTGACTTGTGTGCACTGAACCTTAGCTTTTACTGACAGTGAAAGAAAAAAGTGGAACACAGCGTTCTTTTTCTGACTGTTGTCAGCTGACTCAACATGACATGAGTTTCAGAGAGAAGTTCCACTTTATTTAAAAGTGAACAAATGAGCAAACAGAAACAAACACACCTGAAAAAAAAAATTCTCCAGGATGAATGCGAACAGCCTATCGCTTGCTAATTTGGCCATTTGTCATAACCACTGCTTCCGGTGGAATGTATTGCCCAAGGCAAGGCTGGGGTTTTTGGGTTTTGTAAGGTCTCTCCCCTAGAGAACCTCAGCTACTAACCTGAGTGGCTCATAAATATTTTCTGAGCACCTGTCCTGTGTCGGGCACTCCGGATCCAGGGATGAGTGAGATGCAGTCCTTGCCCAAGAGGGGTCTGTGGTCTGGCCTGGGAGAGCCATAGGTCGGCAAATAATTAAAACATAGCAGGATAAATGTTATGATACCAGTACCTAAGAAGTGCAGAAGATTTGAGTACTAAATGCATACTTTCAACCTCAAATCCCAAGTTAGGGAAGGCTGGATGGGGATGCAAGCTTAGAGAACGGACAAGCTAGGAGCAGGCTATAGGCTATGGTAAGTGCTGAGCAATCCAGACAAGGCGCCTGGGACACAGGCACCCATTACGGAGGCCACAGGGGAGGGTGGCCCAGGACCTAATTTAGAATGATGATCTTATAAACCACAGTTCACTCAGGGATAGAATCAACTTAATAATTGACTAGTAAATATCTATCAGTGATACTGAATGAGGGCTGAGATCAGATAGTAACTTCAACAGATAAGAGTCACGGGCTCATCCATCGGGCAACATTGGGAACTGCAAGTTCGAGGCAGGAGAGAAGAAATGGGGGCATGGACCAGGGAGGGACCCAGAGTTCTAGGGCACAAAGAAAGGACATAAAAGTTTTGCCCAAGGCCACGGGGAAAAGGATGAAATGATCAGAGGGACTCAGCATCACAGCATAGTCTACGATGCACCGGCCCGAGCTCACCCGGACTGAAGTCTGAAACGCTGGGTCCAACATCCTCCTCAGACAATCTGAATGGACTTTACCTCTGCTGAGCACTAGATGCTCTCCTTTGCACTCCTGAACGAGGGACTCTGTAGGCTCGTTTTCAGAGAGAGTGTGGGAGGCAGAAAAGATGGGAAACTACCCCACACCTCAGTGAGATCCGGGAGAGAGAAATTCGTGATGAAAAGCAGAGAACGGGCAGGCTACATCTGTGACGCGTGGGCCAGAAGGAAAGGGGGTAGGAGTGGGTGGCTGGCCTTTACGAAGGCCAGGATGGCGTCTAGCTAGCTTACAGCAGGCAGAAACCCAATGTCTTTTCATAAGACCGCCCTCCATCTCCCCCAGGACTGCACGAGGGAGGGTGTAGGTGACAGCAAATCTCCTGTGCCTTCAACAAGAAGGTGAATATTCTATATAGCCGCTGGGGCAGCGACAGAACCCCACAGCACCGGGGAGTCTGACTTGTCCCAATATGTCCCATATTTCTCAGCATTCCCTCCCCCCTCCACACTTCATGAGTTTCCCTCTCAGCTTCAATACGAGTGGTGACGATGCAGGAAGGCCAGTTCCTGATGACTTCCTATAGCAACCCTATAAGCAGCATCATGTCCTTCCCTTTCGTATGGCAGGTGCCACCTCACTCTCACTGAGTCCCTGGGGCCCAGCAAAGTGCTACACAAGACAGACAGCACCAGGGAAGTCCCCTCCCTCTATAATAAGATGCCCACGCTCTCAGGCGGGGGCCTAATTATGGCAAGCAATAGCCAATAAACCGATATCCTACACAACCAACGAGTTTAGAGTTTACTTCCGAGATGCTTATGGAAGAACCTTGACCTCCAAGTAGTTGCTGCATCCCGAAGCCATCCTCTGTCCCTGGGGCTCCCTCAGGTCTAGGGCTGCCACCAGACTTAAGGCCCGAGGGGCAGAGTACTGCCCTGATCATCCAAGAGGGTCTCATACCAGGGGCTGGAGTTCAGCAGGAACTCAGGG
The DNA here is from genome assembly GCF_009762305.2 of Zalophus californianus. Taxonomy (NCBI): domain Eukaryota; kingdom Metazoa; phylum Chordata; class Mammalia; order Carnivora; family Otariidae; genus Zalophus; species Zalophus californianus. The sequence goes on along the minus strand of NC_045603.1, from coordinate 112,523,477 downwards.
ATGCAAGGCCCTGAGCCATCCTACCTGCCGATATTCCTTATTGACTCAGCATCCTGTCCAGCCCCTTTGTCCGTTCATCCTGCTACCTGAAGGGACCAGCTGCGGGCCTTATGTCCGTCTCACACGTCTCCACAGGCAGCTTGTATGCACCAACGATTTCACTGAGTTGCCAACTCCAAATGACCCAAAGTGATGTGGGTGTCCAGATGTGACGAACAATGGGCTAGTGAGCAGCGCTAATATGTGGGCACCAAAAAGTCGGTCTAGAATGAGCACACCATTGGGATCTACACGGAGAAATTAGGAGACCACCTGTGGGCTTTTTCAACATTTAAAGCATGTGCAGCGTGAGTGACACCTTAGTTTCGGCTGAAGGCACATTCTTTTTATTATTCAGTCTCAGGATGTATATCAGAGGACAGGCCTTTCACATCTCAAAATCGGGAAGCGCAGTAGACTTAACATCCGGGACTTTGGCATATCTGCACATATGACGTTGAATTCCTTCTACAGTATATCCTTTTCATTATTTTTTAATTTCTCATAAATGCCTATTTCCTGGCTGAAACTCACGGCTTACTTAGGGCATTTTGCATTCTTTCCATTTTCAAAATCAGCATATGTAGTTGGCTTTCTTTACAGACCCTTTTCCGTAACAGAATACTTTCTGGAACACCTCACAAGAGTTACTGAGCTAGGGGCACCTTCGTGGTGCAGTCTGTTGAGTCCAACTCTTGGTTTCAGCTCAGGTCATAATCTCGGGGTCATGAGTGCAGAGTCTGCTTGAGATGCTCTCTCCCTCTGCCCCTCCAGCTCGTGTTCCCTCTCTCCCTAAAATACATAAATAAATCATAAAAAAAAAAGTTAGTAGAAACATGGTGAAACCTGAGTTGAAATGCAGACGCTAAGCGGTAGGCTAAGCTCATCACCAGCTAAATGGCTTGCCCTCACCCCACACAATTGCTCTCAGACCATTCTAGTGCCTCAGCAGCAGAACAAATTATTACAGGTCACAGGCTTTCGGGGTCGTTCACAGAGAGTCAAAACCGGGAACAGTCCAGCTACAAAGGCCCAGCAGCCAACGAGCTGGCTCTGGCCCTGCTATTAATCCTGCCCTCAGGAAGGGAAAGGCTTCTTTCTTGAAGCCTTGGACCACTCCCTGTGGGGGCTGTGTGACACACAGCACTGGGCTCTGTGCTCAGAGGTGAGGCTTTCGCTCAGGATATTGGCCATGGGTGCAGGTGTCCATGAGGAGAGCCCTCAGGTGTCTCTTCCCTCAGGTTGGCCTGCTGGCTCCTGGGGGGAAGGATAGGGGAGGGCGGGGGGTTGGTGATGGTTTTGGCAACTGTGGAGGCTCCCAGCTTCTCTGCCCCACCTGCCACCATAAGCCAGGAGCTGCGGTTCGGCCCTGCCAGGCAAATATGGGTCTTTGGCCCTTCCTGCTGTCATGGCCCTGCTCGGACCCCCACATTTCCATTCCCCAATCTCCGCCCCTGCCCTTATTTCCACTCTCCGCTCACCTTTCTCCTTCCAGAGGATCTCTCTGTGTCACAGAAAAGGGACTCTGTGATTGTGGACCGAAAGGAGGGTGAGGAGAACTTGAATATAGTTTAGAAAATGGTTATTGCCATCATGAGGAAATTCAAATATCTTTCTATGCCTTTCCACCTTCTTAACTCCTACACCCGTCCCAGACAATTTGACGTCAGTTCCCATGTGTTAGCACCCCCGCCTTCTGACAGGAACTTCCTTGAAAGATAAATTTAAGCAGAAATTCCATTATGCCATTAGAATCTCATCCAGAATCGCATTTATTTTTGAAAAGTTTTTTCTTAGCGCTGTTTAGTGATCTTTTAATTATGCCAAACAACTGTCAGAAATCATATTGCGGGGCTTCTCGCAAATGTCCCAGTCGTCTTAAGTCACCATATTGTTACTCCTCCAGAATTTCCAGTGCTTTTGTTCAGCCACGAAGATGAAGACGAGCCTCTGCCCCTGAGGCCCCGAAGGAGAGGAATGAGCGTGGCTGGGGGGGCCCAGGCCTGCCCTCCCCGTCCTCCAAGGCTGTGTCTGCGCCAGGCTGCCATTTCTAAACTTGCCTGGGGCCTGGCTCCGATTCCCTCTCGTGCCCCCGATCTTATTTATCAATAGCAGGTGAATTAGAGCAGAAGCAAACAGACACCAAGGTAATCATGGCCCACCCTTGGGCCTGGTGAGGACAGCTGTGTCCCAGAGGCCCAGATGTACCCCATTCCCTGCGGCGACTTGATTTTCAGTTTCGAGGGTCCTGCTTCTCAGGAGCGAGTGGGACCTTTGATTGAGGATGGAAAGGGATTTAGGAGTAGACAAGGATAAGATCTAGAATGTTCACATTTTCTTCCCTTAACTGTCTCTTCTATCCACCCATCCTTCTGTGGCTGCCTATCACCTATGCAAATATTTCTCCTAAAAAGTCCCTCAAACCATCAGCAAGTAAGCAGGTGGTGTCCGCAATGAGTTTTGGACCTTGGTGTATTCTTAGAGTATTTTTAGTGTCCTTGGCTTTGGAAACAAAACGAGTTTACAGAACACCATTTATCACACTGCCGGACTAGCAGCTTTTGGCTGATAACCCCTAAATTAAAGATGACAATATTTAGTTAAATAGGTACCTGTTAGGTTGAGAAGGAAAATACCAACATATTCTCTAGTTGTTGGTAAAAGTTAACCAGGTTATGGATCACTGATGTTAACTACTGGGACCCAGACACTCTTTGGACCATTTTCATAAACATAATGGGGAATGAAACAAACCAGTCATTTTGAATTTATTTTGAAACAGTTGTGATTTCATATGTTGCAAATAACTTTTATACAGCAGAGTTGATGTGTGTGAATGTGTGTGTACTTTAAAAGTCCCCCGATACAGAAAAGTCTTGCTGTTTGCTAGAGAGCAGGCACCTGCTGTTCTAGTCCAAGTGATTAACTCATCTACAGTGACTTCTCTTTTGGATAAATCAGATGGCATCACTGGCTACAAACATGGTGGTGGCCAGCCTATATTCTATGGAACTATTGCCCAGTGAACTCTAGATATTTTGATGAATTTCGGAAGGGACTTCCACAAAGGTCTTCCAACATTTCTGTCCCTAGATAGCCATTAGCAGCAACTAAAAAAAAAAAAAAAAAAAAAATATATATATATATATATGTGTATATGGAAGGAGCATCCACATTTCACACCCCTTCTCCCTGATGTTCACTGAGATTCGACAGATGGAAACACAGCAGTAGTTTTGCAAGTGGCTGCCAAATAGGGCAGCCAAACGAAGCAGGGAGAAAGGAGGTGCTATTCAAGATGCTGAGAGACGGATGCTCCTCCTGCTTTCTCGCAGGTAGCCGCTCACCGAGACCATTGCAGTTCCGCTCACCGAGACCACTGCGGTTCTGCTCACTGAGACCACTGCGGTTCCCCTCACCGAGACCACTGCGGTTCCGCTCAGCTCTCCAGATTGAAGCAGCTGGAGGCAGGAGGCCCACCCTCACCACCCCAGGAAGCAAGCCACCCAGCCCTTCATTTCACAGATGGGGAGACCTTGATGCAGACAGGGAAAGTGACTTATCAAGGACATGGATGATTTAGGAAAATTCCAGTCTTTCCACTCCCATTCCAGTGGTCAGTCTCTCACACCCCAGTGCGCTGTATCCATCACAGAAGCTAGCCAGGGATTGAGGAACCAGAGCCTTCTGTCATCTGTGGCTTCTAAAAATCCCTAAACGGGTGGGGCGGGGGGGAACCCTTCTTGATTTTGGTTAGTGAGTGTTACTTTTTATACATCACGCCCCTCCTTGGGATAGAGATCAAGGCCTTGGAACCAAATGGATTTCGTCTAGTTCCTGCTTTTGAATCACTGTTTTTTTTTTTTTTAAAGATTTTATTTATTTATTTGAGAGACAGAGAATGAGAGAGAGAGAGAGCACATGAGAGGGGGGAGGGTCAGAGGGTGAAGCAGTCTCCCTGCCAAGTTAGGGAGTCCGATGTGGGACTCTGATCCAGGGACTCCAGGATCGTGACCTGAGCTGAAGGCAATCGCTTAACCAACTGAGCCACCCATGCTCCCAGAATCATTGGGTTTTTGAACCTCATTGGGTTTTTGTTTTGTTTTGTTTTTAAAGGGAAAGAAACTGAATTAGGGCCTTTATCTTATTATCTTCCAAACTATTTGATTTAAAGCCCGAACACTGAGCTGGCAGATCTGTCCGCTTGCTCTGAATAAACCTAGGAACCAGGAGGCCTGCAGCGAGGATTCCCCCAGCTTTGGCTGAGACCAACAGACTGAGAACAGAGTTGTGTTCTAGCATGTCTAAGGGGGACCATTCTATCTGAACTTCCCGTGGGGAGAAATACTGCCCTTTTCTATGCTAATACCAATGATCTATCTTTGGGTGTCTGAAGCTGGATCAACCGCTTCAAACTGTTTATTTGTAATGTTCACACTCAGACTACTTTGCTTTTTCCCACCAGCTCCACACTATTGACCTTCATTAATTTTAAGCAAAAATTTACTCTTGTTCCGGGAGGTTCTTGATACCATGCTAGGTCTTTTTGAAGAGGGATAAAGACAAACACCGCTGACTTTTCCCCTGCCACATTTGGAACCAGTCGAGTCAGGCAACTGTGTTACTGATAAAATGATAGTGGAGAACGTGGTTTCAGTCTACTGGCCAAGCGGGCTTAATACCAGGCCCCTAAATTAGATCTGCTTTCAGCTGCAGACAGTGTTGCTGTTGAACAACCATGACCGCGTGCCTTGAAGACCAACTGACGATGTGTGTGCTGGCTGGGAGGTTCAGGGGCAGGAAGAAAGAAGGTGCTGAGCTGTGTTTGGTTCTTCTCAGACTTGACAGTGAGATACCACTTCACCTTGTGCCTGGGGTACAGTGTGCACAAGGGGGTGGAGAGCCTGGAGGATGACTGTGTCACCAACGGGGAATAGGGCTTCCTCCGTCGTATAGGTGTTCCTACTTCAGAAGAGCCAGGATTCCCACCCAAGTCTCCAGAGCCCAAGTCTGAGGTTCAGTCCATTATTCCTACCCTGCTCCCTTAACAGGTAATGGTGGAGTTCTTTAGCGAGACATAAAAATCTACCAAAACTACGAAATTCGCTCTGTCCTTAAAAAGAAGAGATATAGCAATATGCCTTTTAGAAAGCTTGTTCGGACTTTCTTTGGTCGATTGAATTTCTTTGTTTATAAGAAGTATATGAACATTTTTAAATCATGTGCCTCAGATTGGAAAGAGTTCAGATTTACTGGATGGAAAAAGCTAGGTGGATATCCCCCATCTCTTCATCCAACGAATAAGCTATGGGAAGGATCTTGGTCAAAAGTGAGGATGCCTTTTGTCAGTTGGAAAAAAAGCATTGAACAGCTCTTTTCAATAGTGGGACTGGATTTACACCCAGGCGAGGTAGTGATGAACGATCTGGCTTTGTGATGTGACCCTCAGCTCACAAAAGTCACTGTTGAAAATCTGAAGCTAAGATAACTGAGCTTCCCACCTTGGGCCTACTGACGTCATCCTGCAGGCAATACAAAAGAAGTGAGCTCTTGATTGATTTATCTAACGCAGCTAATTTCGAACTCAGTAGTAGACTCTATTTTCCGCCCTGTCAGTAAAATGCACCCTTTGGGTTAAAGCCCTGCACGGCTGACACATCATTTACACGGATTTGTTTGCCAAAGGACAACTCAGTCCTTTGTGGAGGGGAGAGCTTCAATGTCCCAAAAGAGGCAGATAATAAGTAGACTTTGTTTCTAATTGTTTTGCTGGGCAGGTCTTCTTTTGTGTACTTTATACAAGTTAATTTTTCCTCGAGGAAAATATCTTTTATAAAAAAAAATTTAAATGTACTGGTTTATTTTTCTGGCGACAGTTTGATGCTAAAAAAAGTCTGAGTTTTCCATTTTTCAAAAGAGTTGGCAGAGATACAGAGTTTTATACATTTTGTCTCTACAATCCCACCCAATTTGCCATGTCATTTTAATTTTTAACCTTTCAAAGGAGTTCATTTAAACAAATAAACTGTCTAGAGTTGGTGTTAGAATTTAACTAACTCTCCCTGCTGCCATAGATTCCTGCTGTGTGGGTGAGCAGAGGAGCCACTTAGAAGCCCATGGACTGGGCGCCATCACCTTAGATCCATGGGCACTCTTAGATAGAATAGGTAAACTGAGTCATCAGTGATGCAAGAGATTAGGGCTCTTGGCCTACTTGCAGCGACTAGAGGGAATCTACAATGTCAGCCCATCATTTCCAACTTACACATACAGTTTCCAACATATGACTTTGGTTCTTGAAACTCATTCTCATTTCTTTGGCTCATAACTCATATTGTCCCTCACTCAGAAGCCCTTCCTTCTTCCCATTTCGTTCCCTTCAAGTAGTCATGGCTCTCACCGGCCTCTATCTTCTCCGAGTTTCTGCAAAACCTGTGTTGCATATTACAATTCAGCACATCTTCTCTCTAACTTGATGGTAAATTTATTGAAATCAATGACTTTTATTCATTACAGAATTTTTGAGCTAGAAGGAATCTTACAGTAAAGACAAAGGGACATATGTAGTCATACTACTGAAGAGTAAAGAGCAATACAAAGTCACATAAAAATAGTGGCAAGTAAAGCAGATGGTCCACACAGAACTGGGCCACAATGTGCTCATTGTATAGTGGTTCATTTTATTTAAGCCTTGCCTGACTTCACAGTTTGAGCCACTGACTTTAACACCAAGTGTCTAGGTCAAACCAAAAGACAATCAAATTACTCCTCTTGAAAGAGTGAAAATGTAAAAAACTGACCTTGAGTTCACAAAGAAACCAAAGGATTAATTAACAAAAAAACGGTTTATATAACTGGACGAAAAGACAGCCGTGAAGAGAAGAATACCTGCGTTTTGCATTTCTAGTGTCAGGATTCAAGTGTACTGCTAGGTCTAGGATCAGGATTGTGACTTTACTTTTGTGGGGAAGTGATGAGGGCAAGCCAATCTGAAGACCATGTGAAGGCAGAAAACAGAACGAACATGGACTGGGCGACTGTGATGATTTCCAGAGTGTAATTTTATTGATTTTATATATATATAAAATATAATGATTTTATTTCAAGTTAATTTACTCTCCCACCTCATGAATCAGAGACATTCTCAGATTCTTTAAAACTGTTTTGTCCGATTGCCTGTTTTTTCTTTTGGTCTAAATGCCTGTATTTCTGTTCTGATTCAGGACTGACTTGCGTTAGGGCCTATAGAAGTTTCATTTGATGCCCACATAAAATTATGGATCGAGTTGTTTAAACACAGATTAGATGACTTAGCAGATAGGCATTTGAGGTTTAACTATAAATTAAAGCTCTCCCGGCTGTCTGTAGCTCTATATTCTGGTACACAAAGAACTCTGCTGTTTCTATTGAGTAGAGCCAGACACCCAAAAATAAAAATATTTGAAATCTTGGAAACTCTTAGTGGTCATGTAAAATGTTGTTTAAGAATCTTTTATCAAATCATTCAGTAGATCCACATAAATCCACATAGGCAGAAAATCTAACATGAGCGACTATTTGTAGAAACGGTTCTTTAGAACATGCCCACTTAGGGGGCGCCCGGGTGGCTCAGTCCGTTAAGCATCTGCCTTCAGCTCGGGTCGTAATCCCAGGGTCCTGGGGTCGAGCCCCACGTTGGGCTCCCTGCTCGGTGGGAAGTCTGCTTCTTCTCCCTCTCCTTCTGCTGCTCCCCCTGCTTGTACTCTCTCGCTCGCATTCTCTGTCTCTCAAATGAATAAATAAAATTAAAAAAAGAAAGAAAGAATGAAAAAGAAAATGCCCGCTTAGCATTGGGTGGAGGTGGTGGGAAGGCACCAGAGAGGACGCTTGGTTTCTAGCACCTGCTCTGGTCCTAAACCACGGCCTGGCCCTAGATAAGTGATTTGCTTCATCTGTAACGACTTCTGAGGGTTTCTCCAGTTCCAGAAAACTCTAACTTCCGTAAAATAGGATATTATCGCCCCTCCTTCTTATGTTTAATATTAAGAGATAAAACATTTCTACAAATGAGGACAGGAATAGTATGCATTCTGGAAAACCCTGGAGATGTGTACCTGGAATCGGTCTGGAATCAACTGCATCACCATTTAAAATACCTTTTGAATTAAGTTTCAAACCATTTGATCAGAAGTCTTTTTGGGTTTGTTTTTTTGTTTTTTTTTTGCATTCTGTGACATTCCTTAATAGCAAGTTGTCATAGCCTTCCCATAGCAGAATTTTTACAAAAGAATCCATATCCTAAGGGATTAGAATAAGTGAGAGCTTTTCTTAGCACTACCTGGGAACTGACTCTATTTTTCATCCTTCAGGAAGCTGCATTTGACAGCTAATGGATCTGTTTTGTTCTAAAACTACCATCTGCTCTGCAGCACTTTTAAAGGTTTCTCTCATCACCATTATGTGTGAGATGTATAAATATATATTCATAATTATTCATTTCTAAGAAAAAGGCAAAAACACAATTACACTTAGGCTCCAAAGAGGTAATATTTAAACAAATATACCCGGGATGCCTAGTTATGCACACATTCGCTATCACTGAAAACTCCAAGAGCATTTTATGATTACTCCAGATTTGCAGGCAATGCTGGAGGTGAGAGTCGGAGTGACGGCCTCCAAACAGGAGCCTGCCAATTCTAGGAGCTGCTAAGCAGCAGCTGTGTGCTGTCTTCTCAGGGGCCTGTCTCCACCACACTGGTCTCTCTTCTGGTCCGAGACACGCTAGTGCCACTGTGGTACCTGCTGGCATTGGAATTCCAGGTTCTGATTTGTGTGTTCAACCCTTTCTTCAACCCCGTGAGCCAACTGAATCTCTGATATGGCCATATGCTGGTTCACACTGGGTTTTTGTCATGTTCAGCAAAAAAATTCCTGACTGATGTATAAAATATCAAAATAGAGTGGCCCTCTATTCGAGTTTATTCCTTACTCTCTAGTTAACTTGGTAAACTAGTCTGTGGTGTGAGTTCATGTCTTATTCCTCCCAGGCAACATAGATGCTTCTTAAACTTGACCTCAGGAAGCATTTGCCTTCACCTGGGGAACTCTGGGTGATCAGCAGTAAGGAGATTTTGGCCGTGGGGAGGAGATGTTCTATTGTTCTTCAGTGAATCTGGAGTATGAATGGTACGTGGTGTAGCCTTAAACTGGGACCGCCCTGGTGAAAAGAGAGTTTGCTTTCCTTTTTCTTTAAGCTGAGAACAAGTCTTGGTAGACTCCTGGTCTCAGGTGGGAGAGGAGCTCTGGAAGCCAGCAGAGCAGGAGGGGCCACAGACGAGGAGACATAGGCTGAGCCGGAGGAGAGCAGTTCAAGGAAGGCCTCCGTAGGTGCAGGCCTGTGCTATAGTCCTGGGGATTGCTGCTGGGATTGGACTCAAAGGGGGCCCGGAGGGGGATGATGATGGGGAGCATTCCAGAGGAGGCAACGGCCTGTCGAAAGGCTGAGAGGGGGAGCAGGTCTAGCACAGTGGACCCTGGAGGGAGGGCTGGTAATCCACGAAGCACACGGATAGGAATTTAATGTAGGAAGTGTGCTATGTAGGATTTGAACTCAACAGAGGCTCTACCATAGGTTTGCAAACAGAGGAGTAGGGTGATCGGCATGAGGTTTATGTCAGATTGTTCTCCTGACTTTGTGTGGGAAATCTGCGCAAGTAGAGGAAGGCCGAGGGCGGAGCCCCAGACAGGACACTGTTGCCAAAACTGCAGGAATGTATTGGAAGGGACCGGCTGAAAGGACACAGAGTGATGACTTTGTGTTATAGGGAAAGAGACACGAGGGGAGGGAGGGGCTGCAGGTGATTCTAAGCCGTGAGCCACAGGAACTGAGAGGAGGGTGTCATTCATGAGGTTCTTTGAAGATGGGAACAGGGAAGGGGGAGAAAGGAAACACTGACTCTTTAGGAAGAAAGGCGCAAGTGATACTTCGAAACCTGGCGGTTCTTCGAAGATGAGAATTCCGAAAAGAACTCCCCCCTCCCCCAAACACTCAGCGACAATTAGATCAAACCACTGGACAGTAAGAGGATCAATTCCATCCGGACTCACTGTAGGAAACATCTCAACTACTCAACTCAGGTAACTCATTAAGGAAACCCACTTAGAGATTTTTTTTTTTTCTGCCAAGAGATTTATCTGGACATTATTTTCATTCTGGTTCTTTCTTCAGGAGGGGGTGTTGTTTGAAAAACTAAACAAATGATGAATAATAATTGGGAATAACTGTGCCAGTAAGACCTGAGCTGAATTCTTTTTATAACATATTCTCCTACTCTGCAGAAATCCTTCTAAGCTTTAAGCAGGGGAGACAAATGTGAAGTCCTAGTGTCTGTTTTTCGTGAGTGCAGTGTCAGCTGTGAGTGTATGAGACCCATCAACCACAGGTGTGATAGTGCAGAAGCCCTCTTGCCCGCTGCCCTCTAGTATCCGAATGGGAGCAGCCATGTTGTGCATCATGTGACCCAGCCCCTCAGCCACCGCCCATGGGAACCTGGTCAGTGAGCTGACACCAGGTCAGCCAATCCCTGGCCAAAAATCTAGGAAGAGGTTTGGCAAAACAAACCAACCAACAAACCAACGAACAAACTCTGCCCAGAGATGATAGTAAACTAATCAGATTCTTTCTCTTAGAAATTTCCTTCCTTGGCAACTCAAAGAGCCCCATCTAGAACAGTAATCTCTCCATCACTCTAAAGTTCACTTGTACCTTTCTGTACACTGCTTCCAATCAGCCAGAAGCTCCTATGATGACCTGACCTCCTAACGAAGTAAGGCAGATCCCTAGACCAGGATCACCAGCAATTTCACCGGTGTTGACCGGAAGAGCCTCACCAGAGTCTCACAACTAGAGACTGGAGCCAGATTTGGGGAGCTCCTACCACCATCTCCACAACCTCAAATACAGTTGCCTGCTTCAGGGGCACACGAAAAAGATGACCATGCCATCTCACCATCCATTACCACGGTGTATTTAAGACACCTTCTGTCCTGAGTATGGCCAGCCGCAGTCCCTGCATCAGGGCCACCATCCTCCTAAGTGTCACCAGGGAGAAAAGCTCTGATAGATCTAGTTCAAAAGAGGAATGCACGGTTGTCCTGCAGCCTTTTTATGTAGGAGTATAAAGGGGTCTGCTGCCATCGGCCGATCACCTGAGCAGCAACTTCTCTTGATGGATCGTTCCACAGACAGCTCTTTCCAATTATCACAGGTATAATTTACTGGCCTTGCTGTCGGGTCAGAGCAATCAGCTTTTCCCTCAAAAGCAGAAAGCCCTGCGACGGTCACCTTCTGTCTAGCTTTTCAGCCATGAAAGAATCTATTTCAACTGTCTTCCCAGGCCTGATGGGTGATTTGCCTGGGTTTGCACTAAGCGGCAGGTCTCGGATACTGCCACATTAAAAAAAGAAACCCTTCATCCGGCCCGCTGGGAGTGCAAAGTGTCTTTCTTGATTCAGACGTTTGCCTTTCTACAATTGCAATCAGTCCCCGTGCGCTATGTGGTTGTGACAGTTACAAGATGGAATCCCTGCAGAGCGGCTCTGAGATTTGTCAGGAAATAGGCTTCACACACACCCTGTTTGGCTGACCAGGGCCAGCTACTGAAATTTCAATGGACAAGCCATCCTTATCTTTATTTTTTATTTTTTTTAAGGTTTTATATTTTTATTTTTAATTTGACAGACAGAGACACAGCGAGAGAGGGAACACAAGCAGGGGGAGCAGGAGAGGGAGAAGCAGGCTTCCTGCTGAGCCGGGAGCCCGATGCGGGGCTGGATCCCAGGACCCCGGGATCATGACCTGAGCCGAAGGCAGACAACGACTGAGCCACCCAGACGCCCCCATCCCTATCTTTAGTGACTAAATTATTAAGAGCGCAGAATGCAAATCAAAACCACAATGAGATACCACTTCACACCCATCCGGGTGGCTATTTTAAAAAAGAAAATTAAAAAAAATAATAATAACAGGTGTTGGCAAGGATGTGGGGAAATTAAGACCCGTGTTTATTGCCGGTGGGAATGAGATATGGCTCAACCAATGTGGAAGACAGTTAGTGAGTTCCTCAGAAAGTTAAGTATAGAGTTACCGAATCATCGGCAGCCCCGCTCACAGGTACCTACTGAAAAACACTGGAAGTGGAGACTCAGACAGCTATTCCTGCATCACTGTTCACAGCAGCCTTATTCCCAGTTGCTAAAAGGTGGAATAACACACGTCCATCGAAAGACGAGCGGATAAACAAGATGTGGTCTCTACACACAATGGACTCTTTTTCAACCTTAAAAAGGAATGAAACTCTGGCACATGCTCCAACGTGGAAGCTTGAAAACCTTATGTTAAGTGAAACGAGCCAGTCACAGATGAAAAGTATTAATAGGATCCCATCTCTACGTGGTACCTGGAATAGGGAAATTTATTTTTTTTTAATTTTATTATTTATTTGAGAGAGAGCATGAGCATGAGTGGTGGGGTGCGGGGAGCAGAGGCAGAGGGAGGAGCAGGCTCCCCGCCAAGCAGGGAGCCCGATGCGGGACTCGAGCCCGGGACTCCAGGACCATGACCTGAGCTGAAGGCGGATGCTTAACCGACTGAGCCACCCAGGTGGCCCTAGAGTAGGGAAGTTTAAAGAGAAAATAGAATAGAGGGTGCCAGAGGCTGAAAGGAAGGATGAGTGGGAAATTATTGGTTAACGGCTACAGGGTTTCTGTGAGGGGTGATGAGAAAGCTCTGACCATGGACAGTGGTAGTGGTTGTACACTCGTGAATGTACAAAATGCTACTGAACTGTACGCTTACAAATGGTTAAAATGGTAAGAAGAAATATATGGAAAAGTACGTTTCTTCTGTTCAATTCCCTGCCGAGGGCAGAGGCAGCTCAGTTCCGGGTACCATCTTCTGCTCAGGTTTTGGGAAAGAAGCCACACCCCGTGTGTCCCCTTGTCACACAGAAGACTAGAAGCTCTGACTCTGGGAGGCAGCTTTCACTGGACCATTCCCGGCTGGCTTGCAGCAGCCTTGTTAATATTCTCTGCAATTCCAAATGTCTTCTTAGATTTTCCCAAGTTCAATCACATACATGTCCATTTATTTGCCTGCCATTCTGGGCAAGCGAGTTCTGCTGGGGAATGTGCCTTCTCCTCTCCCTGAGAAACCCTTTTAAAATGAATAAAACATGGGCCTGAGCAATTCAGCCTTCCCAGCTGGTTCTCACCAGCTTATAGGATGTCTTTTGTTTCCTTCCACCCTTGACAAGGGTGATGGCTTTGCTCTCATGCTGACTTTTATTCCGGTGAAGTTGAGGGTAATAGGCCTTCTGTCGGTCCCACCTAATATAGACTCTAGAGATTCTCAATGCCATGCTACCCAGGACCACACGTGTGTCCTTGTATTGTCCTAACTGCACACAGATAGCCCTTCACAACTGCGCTGCAACATTCGAGCAGGGATAACCAGCCAGCACTGGGGTGAAACGTGAAGCCCTGTTTCTACATCTGGCTGAGTGAGACCCACCCTCTCAGAGGACCACACTTGGTGACTCAGCTGGAGCTGTGGTTTCTGCAATCAACAAACACCTGGACAGTGTAGCTATTTTGACAAAAGAAAAGCATCGGCATTCTATCTCTAGAAAGAAGTAACTCTGTCAGATTTCTGGGTAGGCACCAAATGCTCAGAAAGTCCTGTTTGAACCATATTTGTAAATTAGAAGTGAAAACACGGACGCCCCAGGAAGCATCAGGCTAACGCCATTTGTCATCTCAGTCGAGAAGATTCGGAACAAGTGACAATGCTTGGGAATAAGTGTTGTAATATAATGAGGATACATACAGCCGTGAAAGACTGTGGGGAACAGAGCAGACGCAGAGGCAAGACAGCTCTGTTGCTTTTTACCCTGAGTCTTCCAGGGGACTTCTTCCCCCTTTGGCAGATGTTAGTAAAGCAAAAACAAACTGCCCTAATTTCGAGTGCATTTCCCCCTCTTCCTACTCACTTCAGATTTTTCCACGGTGCTGCTCCATAATCTGATGGCATCATTCTGACAGGTTGGCACCTGCCAGTGTTTGGTGTTTGGCATTTCTGACGCAGCACTGGCTTCCATTTATGGAGGCATTTTTATCCAGAATGAATATAAGTTCCTAGAGTGGTTTTGGGGTATAGCTTTGCTTCAAAGTCCAACAAAGTCAGAGCACACCTTGGGCACTCGATCTCCTTAGCTGGTCGTCAGCTCAATTATTATATAACAATTACCCAGTGTCATTGGTCCTGACAGGAATGTGAAATCAATTAAGCCATTCCATGGAGTTGGGATAAAGCTGTGTGAAATGACACCAGACTAACAGGTCTAATGAGAAGAGCATCTTGTTCCTTAAGAATCCTACTAAAAACATATTGAAAGCAACATGTGACAGATTCTATTATCTGGGCTTTTCCCTGAGAGCAGAGGGGAACTGTGCTTGCATTATAGCCTTCATTTCCAAAGCACACTTCTTTCCTTCAGAGGTTAGGATAACCCTGACCCATTCCATTCTGGATTCCAAGGCCTTTTTCCCCATGGAAGAATAAGATGCTTCCTAGAAGTCTATATAGATTTCTGTTTGTGTGACCAGAAATAATTAAAGCCTCTAAAAGCTAGTCTGAGGTGAGAAATGCAAAGGAGGGGGTCTGCCTTCTAAGAATAAGCAGGCTTTGCTCCACATACGAGAAGCATCCTGTGTTGGGATGTGATGGTGGGCTTGCCATGGGTAATATATGCTCCGTGACCTTCCTCTCCCACAACCCTGCTCAGAGGAATCCACAGCCTTTTTGGATTCCTCCTCCATGTGGGGATCCCTGGCAGCTGGAGGTGAGCATGGAGCTTCAGATCTTGCCTTTCCCTGGAAACCATTGCTGTGGTGTGTTTGGGAGATGCAGAACCATACACATCAGCACTACCCCTGCTGTGACCCGCTCAGACGTCAGGTGAGATGCTGTGTACCTGGGAATGTTTGAAAGCCAGGCTCAGGTAGCCAGGCTGACTCTTTTGGATGTTTGGGCCAGAGAATTTGGCCCAAGATACCTTAGAGTACTTAACCTTGAAATCACTGAAACTTTCAGTGGGTTTATAATCTGGTTGCATTCCTTTCACCTTGGCCGGTTGCCTACCTGGCGCCCTTCCATTCCATTTGGAAGGAAGGGGTGAAAAGCAGTGTAGTAATGTGCTAGCCACAGGTACAGTAGGTGTTAATATCCAAAAGAAGAGTCATGTAAATTTATCCTGCTCATGTATGCTTCAAAGGATATACTTGGCTTAGTATCAGATGGCTATTTAGTCCACAGTATTTTTGTCAAGATTTCTAACACATTTATTCATCCTCTCGTCACTGGGCCAAAACTGGTCTTCTAAATCCTGAAAGCCAGTTCTTTTACTGCCCTACACATGTACACACACACACACACACAGCCATATGCTCAGATTAAGCTCGGAGACTTCACATTTCACATTAAATAAGAGTCCTTTTATTTTTTTATTTATTTTTGAAGTAGGCGCCACACCTAGCATGGAGCCCAACACAGGGCTTGAACTCAAGACCTGAGCTGAGGTCAAGAGTTGGACATTCAACTAACTGAACGACCCAGGCACCCCAACAAGAGTCCTCTTATTAAAGTATTCCCTTGGAATCTTGTGATACCTGGGCTCCCTGGAAAAATGAAGGTATCTCTAAATATCCTGCTTTACACAGTATCTGAACTAAACTCTTTATTTCAATAGCTTTAAGGAGGTCTAACACTTCGTTTTAACCTGAAAATGCACATGCTCTCTGCAGTACTATTCTCTTGTCTGGAAAGAAGGAAGTAAGGAAGGACAGAAGGAAGGAAGGAAGGAAGGAAGGAAGGAAGGAAGGAAGGAAATGCCAATCTTGCTTTCCAATCTAAAAGACTAAGTGGAACAGTCTTAAAATTTGTTAATCGTCTAGTATCTCTGTAACATTTTTTCCTATAAAAAGCAAATGAATATAGAAATAGTTTCCTCCCTTGGTTCTCAACAAACGAAGGCACTGTGCTCATAAGTTATATTTAGTTGCCCAAAACTGAAGATACTAATAGCTCGTATTTGCAGAGGGCTATGATGTGCCAGGTGCTCTGCATTCCCCTTATTCATTCTCACAAGAACCCGATGAAGAGGGCAGCGAAAGAAGAGTTCACATTTATGGAATGCTGACTCTGTACTGAAGATGTTCACAAAATATCTCATTTAATCCTCATAGCTGGATTGTGGTTTGTTATCCTATAAACTGAGGCTCAGAGAACTGAAGACGCCCAATTCATAAACAGCAACATGTAACTCCAAGCCAAATCTGCCTGACTCTGGAGCCTAAGTATTTCTTCCTTCAGGTTATGTTACCTCCTGCCAAGCAGGGGAATTGGGAGGCACGTTATTGTCAATGCATTCAGCTTCCCCCAGTGGGGCAACCAGTTGCTTGGCGGGTAATGAGACCTACAGAGCCAGCGAAGAGGTGGTACCAGAAGAACCTTTCAGTAGGAGCAGGTTAATATTAGGATAGGTCATGCGCTGCCGCTCTCAAACTTCGGGGCTCATTAAAATCTGGGAACTTATTTAAAAGGTGGGCTCCTTTATGTATGTATGTATGTATGTATGTATGTACTTATGTATGTATGAACGTACGTATGTATGTATTTATTTAGGGAGCGTGAGTGGGGGGAGGGGGAGGGGGTAGGAGAGTGAGTCTCAAGCAGACTCTGTGCAAGCCCAGTTCAGGGCTGGATCTCACCACCCCCAGATCATGACCTGAGCCGAAATCAAGAGTCAGTCGCTTGACTGACTGAGCCACCCAGGCGCCCCTGTCTTTTAACTTTTAAATATATTCCTTTAAACATAGTTATTAAGACCTTAAAATTTTACATCAAATGGCTGAAAATCAGATTTGCCATCCTGTAATCACTTCAACATTAGAGTCATTTGTCCTCACCCGTTCCTTACTGTGTCAGCATTTCCCTTCCCTATGTGCTCGTGCCCTACAGCTCGTTAGGAAAGCTGGGAAAAGTTAAAAAAAATAATCGAACAATTTATTGTGAGGTAGCAGCAAAGAATTAGTAAGTAGGAAGTGTTCTTTTTTAAAAAAAGATTTTATTTGAGAGAGAGAGCACACAAGTATGAGCAGGGGGCAGCGGCAGAGGGAGAGAGAGAGAGAGAGAGAAGAAGCATGCTCCCTGCTGAGCAGAGAGAGAGCTCGATGCGGGTGGGACTCGGTCCCAGGACCCTGAGGTCATGATCTCAGCCAAAGGCAGACACTTCACTGACTGAGCCACCCAGGCGCCCTAGGAAATGTTCTTCTACATTTGAAATTAATCCTTCAACATATAAAATCCATCATAACCTCTTATATAGGTTTGCCTTCTGATAAACAGGTGGCCCCTGATAAAATAAACAGGTGGCCCTTGACCACGAATAAGAACAGCAGTGTTCTCTGGAAAAGATATTAGTTTTGTTTATGAGTATCATCTGTTCCAAGAATGTATAATATCATAGCTCCAGTGTATGCTGTATAGAGAAGGGGGGAAAAATAGGGGTGGGTTTAATACTACATCTGTGACTAGTTAGTTATGGTAACCTTCAGGTATTTGGTGGTTTCAGCAAAAGGTCTGATGCACATTCCAGGCATCCAGAACTATAGGGAAGACTGTAAAAATGTTTAGACAAAGAACGAATACATTCACTAGTTGACAAAACTAGAAAGTACATGCAGTTCCAGCTGACTTCAGAACTGTACTCCGTTCAGCCTCTGACGGCAGAAATGTGCTCTAGATTCCCAGGCGGGACAGAGGTTCTAGTGATGGCCTTGCAGGAATGGGGAGTCCTGCTGGGCCTTATCGGCAAAGCCTGGGGAAAAATGAACCAGGTTATCAGGGGAGGGTGGGTGACAAAAGAAACATTGCAGCTGCTATCCTGGAGCTTACTCACCAGCCTTCTAGCCAAAGGAGACACTGGTTTCCGACTTTTATTGTTACTTTTTAACCACTGCTGATGAAAAGCTGACTTTCGCTAATGATTTATTTTCTTTTCTCTGAATTATGTTTCATGTCTATTGGTCGCCTTCCTACAAACTACTAATTATTCCCTTTGTCCTCTCTTATTTGCATGTTTCATATTGTTTGGTTTTAGAAAATTTAATTTCTGGTGGGTTAAACCGAAGAGACAAACAGCATGCCATCTCCTTGATATATACATCACCCAGGTTCTTAAGAGGCTAATAAGCAGAGTTTGAGGACAATAAGCTGTTTTTAAGGCAGAACACGGAAAAAGCAAAAGTAAAACTCAAAAAACAGACTTACACCAAGCAGATAAATAATTCGAGGAAAAGTCATTTTCTAAAAGTGCTGGCCGGTTTTCCTTTGGTAACCTTTGACCCTCAGCTGAGTGTTTTGACCCCACTCATATGGTGAGGATTTATAACTCGGTATTTGTACCGTGTGAGTTTAGGTGATCATTTTCCACTTCAGAGATATTCACCAATTCAGTTCAGTAGACAATTGTTTCATCCAGCTGTCAAAGACATGGGGCTAGGTTGTGGTAGACAGAGGGACTGATTTGTACTTGGGTCTCAATTTATAAAGCTGACTGAGTGACAACATGGAGAGGTCAGTGCCCCTGAAAGCCAAGAGTAAAGTTACTCACAGTTCCTCTAGAAACATGAGGCTTGACGTGCCATGCAGGGCCATGGTGGTGGGGGCGGCAGGGGGGAGCACCAGTGTCCATCAGGAGACAGGAAGGAGCATGGGGAAAGCATAGACCATGGTCTTTATTGGGGTGTCTGTATAAAAGCCAAGGCAGGGCTAGGGAAACAGCTGAGGACCGGCCGATCTGAATAACTCTAGTGGGCTTCAGGGCGGTAGGGGCGGCCCCATCAGGGGACATCCTGGCTTGGTGTGTGACAGGTAGGTACAGAGGTAGTTTAGAGGATGGGCTCTCCATCACAGGAGGGTTGGAAACAGCTGTGGCTGGTAGGTTGGCCCTGTACTGTAATTGATGGATGCCAAACAGACAAACGCAGAACTGAGGAAAACACGGTTGGGACAGGGGTGAACAATCCGTTCCACTGAGAACTCAGAATCTGGGAGCTGAACTAAACACATATGCCGAGAGAGCAAATGCAGTGTAGACCATGATATAGCGTAGCAGCTTACGCAGAATGCTGTAGGAGCCTCACAGAGGCAAACCCACAAAGTCATAGAAAGCTTTCTTATATGGGAGATTTCCATTCTCTTCAACGCTCAACTGGAATCACTTCGAAATCATCCCACCTCGGTAATAGATGTTGCCCTTACACACATGGAGGGACACAAGTCAAGGCCTAGGCAAGCTCCTGGCATAGAAGAAACATTAAATGAAAGGTAGTTCCCACTTGTCTCTCACAACGTGTTGTCATTTCTGTGTTGCTAGCTATCACCAATTTATTAAAAGGCCAATATGTCACTCTCGCCCCAAAAGGAAGCTTTTTTTCCCTCTTTCTTTCTTGCAATTAATGTTGGTAACCAACTTGTTTCGTTGTTGTTCACATAGTTCCCATTTCTTAAATAAAAAGTCACACGGGGTTAAAGAAAATGCTGGAGTTCTTTTTGGTTGATTCCTGACTAGCTGGTGTGTGATGGCAAGAGAGGCAGCTCAGGGCTGCCCGTGTCTGGACCACTCTGGTGCCGACCACACCTCCGTCTTCTCGAGGTCACATGCATCTCCCTTGTACCAGTGGGATCCCAGCCAGCCACTGTCATTCCTGGGAGGACAGGAAAACGGGATTTTCCTAATGAATCTGGCAAAGAATTGCGGACTGCAGGCAGGGGGATGCTTGGAATGGTCTGTCAACCACTAGTAAACAGCAACCCCCTTCACTAGGGTGGTGACAGGGCTTGGGAGAGAGGCAGAGAGGCTGTTTCCCATTAATGCGTAGCCTTATGGAGGAAAAAGCTGACAAAGAGGTAGCAAATAATTAAAAATGATTTTTCTCATGCAAAAACCATGCAGATTCACTCTCCTTAGAGTGAAGGTATAGGATTAAAAAATATTTGTTATTCCTCACTTAATCCCCAGGATTATAAATTTTCTGTCTGGGCTGGTGCCAAATCACGTAAGTCAACAGTTAACAGATACCTCTTGCATTTTATTCCCGAGAGACATTGCTCTGCTGCTCCTCACCATCACACAATAATGTTGATAACTTCTGTTTTTCGAATGTTTATCATGTGCCAATCATTCTGTTAGGCTTTTGACACACGATTTCTATTTCTTGTGCTCTATCCCTGCTTCTCAAACCTTCCTGTGTGTAAGAATCATCTGGACACTTACTGGACATTTACCTAAAGTATAGATTCCTGGGTCTCAACTGTAGTAATTAGAAATTACGATTGTGTCCGATGTGGATCAGGGCCAGGCACCTGGCTTTTGGTCAAACCCCCAGTTAATCTTAAATGAAGTGGTCCATGGAATGCACTTTGAGAAATGGAGTTCTAGTTCATGGTTAAAAATTACGCAGACTAGCCTCTGAATTAACATATAGCATGTCACTATCTAAAAAATAAGGTTTTTGGCACCTGTGGACATCAAACCCTTCCCAGTGTTTGCATAATTATTATTGTCTGACTTTCAGAACGAGTTAACAAGAAGGACTTCAAGGTTTTATCAAGGACATTAATCTTTAAAAAAAATGAGAACTGGTAGTGTTTTTCAGACTAAGAAAAACATCAAAGAATATCTAAGTCAGCTAAAGGAAACCTTATAGTAGGTCATCACAAAAGAGCCCCAAAGCAAGGAGGGAGGAGGGTTATTTTAGGTCCTTGAAAAGGCAGGGAATTAAACAACGGTTTTGCCTTTTTTCCCCCCTTTTTTCTTTTTTCTTAAGAGGCCATTAAGCATTCTTTCTCTGGTCATCGCACATCTGCCCTGATGACTCAATAATCTGAGTTCCTTCCTGAGTCTGTGAAATCCCTTCTCTCGGATTCAGAGAAAGGCGGGGACCATCGGGCACCCAGGGCTGGATCCTGGCGCATGTTCCCTGGCCAGCGCTGGATCTCTAACGGCATCATGCTCAAAGTTGGTTTAAATCATATTTTATATCACATATCACAGAAGCAGCAGATAGATATTTTCCTCTGTGTTTAAACCTCCCCAAATCAAGTAGGTAGGTGGAAGGGACTGAAGTTGCGTGAAAGCGGGGTGGGTGGTGATGAGGAGAGGGAATGTGATTCTTCCTACAGTCAAAATAAAACTGATGCAGGTGGTTTCAGAGTTACAAAATCCTGACTTATGAAAAAAAAATTCCTCTTTTTCTGAAAACATAACAACCAACATATGCATACATGCGTATATAGAAGACATGAGACTACACGCGGATGTAGAGCTGGTTTCTCATGTGCCACGTCCACGGTCTCGTGGCTGTGTACTGCTCACCAGTGTGGCACATTGGCCCAGTGGACCGACCTTGCCAACTTTTATCCTCGTTTGGGGAAGCACCGCCCTCCCCTTTGCCTCTTGTCTTCTTACATTATAATTCAGACAGCCACCCCCTCATAATCATGTATCTTTTTAACCTTACCTCCCTCATCATTATTCTATTCTCAAATCTTCAGAAAAATCTCCCACCTTTCTCTTCACTCCCCGGTTCCTCCACCGCCTTCTATCCTGTTTTCATTCTGCTTGTTCATTTCAAATGGCCTTAGTCATGGCTGGAAAGCAATAGAGTAGGGCTAGTGATGTATCAGTGCTGGAGAAAGAGGGAAGCCAAACAGTTTGAAATGAGGTTGTCATGATAAAGAGACAGGGCTCTGAAACCACAAAAATCTTCGAAATTGCAAAGTCATCTTCAGAATCCATAGTAGCTCAATCTCATTAGCTTCCTCTAATTAAATCTGCCTTTACCAACCTTTCTGCTGAAACACAATCTCTCATTAAACTTTATTTGGGTGGGTTTAGCTTAGTTCCTAGCATTGCTTCAATGTTTTGTTTTGTTTTTTTCCTACTACAACCATATGGCATTTCAGTCACATTATAAAACTTCTGTGGGTTTGACCCAGAAACCCAACAGTATAACATTGTTCTAATCAGTTTGCTGGCTGATAAATGATCTTGCAGGAATATTTGGCTCCACATGTGTCTGCAGAGTGCTGGGCACATATAGGTGTTCCACAAAAAGAAAAAGTTATTTCATTGAGTTGACAAATTGAGGACAAATGGGAATTGTATGTCATTGAGACACTCTGTCCCTGAGAGACGAGTTTATGGCAAGAAGTCATGGCACCACTCCACGGGACTACGATTTTTCCACAAAAGCCTCTGTGATTCATTTCTTTTATTCTCATCTTACTCCCTCAGCCTGGAGGTGATATCCTTTGCCTCTGCCCAGACACAGTGCAGCTGTCCTTCTGGGTGCCCCCCCCACAGCCTTCCATGGTGGCTCCAGCCCACAGGACACTGTTAGTACAAACACCAATGGCAGGAGCTGCCAGTTCCTGCACGTTCCCTCTGTGCCAGTACCACGGCTTTCCTGGGACACGAGCACTATCCTTACCCCCATTTTGTCCGAGAGGAAATTGCGGTGGACAGAAGTCAAGTAAAACATCTAGAAAGTGGCAGAGCACCCCAACTGGGATCTGTGCCTTCCTCAAGCACCTGACCGTGTTGTTCTGTCTGCCCCGCTGTGGTTTCCTTGGATGCACTGTAGATAATGCAACACATAGCATTGGATTATAGTGTTTGTCTTCTCCAGCACTAGCGTGTTTGGCTTTTTTTGCTCTCTTAGCCTATATGCTCCTTGTGGTTAGCGTTCAGAGTAAGGGTCTTTGGCCAGATTCCGCAAGTTCTATCTGCATGCCTCCCGGAGCCCCAGCGTCCAGGGCACCCCCTCATAGGACTGTGGTGAGGATTACAAGAAAATAATGCATATGAAGGGCTCAGACTGGGGTCGTCCACGGTGAGAGTGCAAACAAATTTATGTATTACCAGTGTTGTGGCGGTGAGCACAACCCTAAATCCATGGTGTGACTAAGAGGTTTTCTAAATATTCATTCTGCAGGGATTCCAGTCTGCTCTGCCATCCACGTTTGGCCTCGTGGACTCAACTTAGCCAACACCCTCTCCCTCTCCCCAACTCGTTGGCAAAATTGAACACTTTATGTCTTTTCTCCACCCTCCAGAGTACAAGGACTTTTGCCCTTGAATGGACCTGGCAGCCGTCTAATCACTGCTGCCAGGGAAACATGCAGTGGGCGAGGAGTAACTGTTCATTCCGGTCTGGACTCTCCCACTGACCGCCTCCTACTCTCACTTTTAGGCGAATCCCACTCCCAGCCTTAGTTTCCCCATCTATCACAAGAGAGGATAGACTAACTGACCTCTAAAGTCTCCTCGAGCCTATAGCTAAGACTCTTAGAGGTCTTTTTTTAAACAAGGAAATCCCAAGCACTAAGCTCTTGCCACGGGCACTGTTTTCTGCTCTTCACGCCCTCCCTGATTGTGTTTTTGTGAAAGAGTATGTGTGTATGGGTGTTTGTGGGTTTTATGTGAATGTCTTTGTGCATGTGTGTGTATATGTGTGTGAGTTTGTATGTGACTGTATATGAGTGTGTTGGCGTGCGTCTGTGTGTGATTATACATGAATGTGTGTGCATCTGTATATGAATACTTTTGTCTTGTGTATGTGTGTGTGTGTGGACATTAGCACAGGGTCAAAGCCGTCCAAACCCAAGTGACAGGAAAAGAGAGAAGGGTGTCCAGCTCACCTGTGCCTTTAGGGCGACCCACCCAGGCAGGGCCCGCGCGAGGCGGGTGAGCTAGGCTCCCCACTCAGGTGCCGCCCCCCGGCGGAGAGAGAGCCCGAGCCTGGAGGCCGCCTAGCGGGAGAGGCGGGGCGGAGGGCGGGGCGAGGCGGGCGGTGGGCGGGGATCCGGGCGGGGCGAGGCCGAGCGGTGGGTGGGTGGGTGGGGCGGGCGGCGGCGGCTCCGGGCATGCTCGGCCGTGGCTGCAGCGAGCCGGGCGGGTCGCGCTGGTCCCCGGCCGGCCGGAGCGGCGGCGGCGGCGGCGCGGGGCAGCATGAGGGAGCCGCTCGGTAAGTCCCGGCGTCTCTCGCCCCTCCTGACGCCCGCCGTCCGTTTGGCCCGCTTCCACGGCGCTACGCGGGCCTCGCCCCCAGCCTCCCGCGCTCGCCCCCAACTTCTCCATCCCGGACGTAGCTCCGGTGTGAGCCTCCCCCAGCTTTAGGGGATGTCCGCACCCCCGCCCCGGGCGTCCCGCACGGTGCCCAGGCCGGCCGCCGCGGGCCCCACGCCCGCAGCCTCGGGGTGAGGGAGCGCCCGCTTTGCGGGGAGGGGGCGTCGCCGCCCCTCAGGTGCCCAGCCCGGGTGCGGGACTCCAGGGTCCGGCGCCTAGGGCCGCGGCTGGCGTTAGCGCTCTCGTTGGCCCCTTGCGCGGGGAGGGCCAGGGACGGCGGGGGTCGCTGTCTCCCCTCTCGGCGTCCTCCCCGCCAGCCCGGCTCCAGCCAACTCCCTCTTTCGCCTGCGCGCCCGGACTTCGCGGACATCACCCCCAGGAACTGACAGCCGCTGCTCAGAGTCCCCGAGGTCCCCGGTTCCCACGGTGGCCACCTCCCCCCTTCCTCCCCCTCCCCCGCCCCCGGCAGTCCGGACCAGCCGGCGGCGGGACGTTGAGAGCTCGCCGCCGCGCCCCGCGCTCCCTGCTCGGGTCTCCGCCGGGCCTTGAGCGCCCGGCTCTGCGGAGTCAAGACCGGGGATTAGGGCGCTAGTCGCCGCTGCTTCCCAGCAAGTGCCTGGGGCTGCCCGGTCTCTCCGGCCGCTGGTGGTTAAGCAAAAAAAAAAAAAAAGAGAGAGAGAAAAGGGTGGGAGAAAGGAAAGAGCCCCGCCTGAGAGTGCTGTAAATCTTGTTAATCAGCTCGTTTGTGGGATCTGGAGCCTGCCTGCCTGCCCGTCCGCCTGCCTGTCTAGGTCTCCGCACTCCGATCTCCTGAGCACCCTCGTTCCCCCCCGCAACCCCCCATCGCCATCAGATCACCCTAGAAGGCCAGGGTTTGCGTAGATGCCCTGGCCACAGTGGGGTTCAGCACCTACAGCTGAAAACTCCCTTCTTGCTCCTTGTCATTGAGGTAGCGCCCAGCACCTCAGATTCTTCTGGGGGTTTGAAAAAGAAGCTGTGATTTCACTACTGGAGAAAAAATTTTAAAAACGTACAACTCTAGGCCAGTGCAACCTGGTCATGCCCTATTCCTTGCCCACCCACACTCTCTAGGAGCAGAGGACTTTGGGGAATTAGCTTAGGCAGATCACCCTCCCGTCCACCCCCACACCCTGCCACCCTCACTCCCTTCCCCTGCATATCCTCCCTCTACCCCCATGCTCACCTGTCCCTCCCTTAATCTAGTTGCCTGGCCTGTCTTGGGGAGAGGGATGAAGTAGTGTGGACCATACAATTTCGAGGTTTTCCCTACATCTTCATGTCTTCCTTCTCTAACTTTTTGTCTTTTTAGGTTTGCAAAGAAATTTGATTTGAGATGAGGGTTGGAAAATGGGGTGTGTGGGGGGGGGGGCTTGATGGTGGGGGGGGAGGCAGAGGATTCCTGGGAGAAGAGGGACATAGGATTCAGGCAGCCAGAAATACTTAGACAAAAATGGCAGACTCAGTATTCAAACCTGAGTGGTTGCAGGCTAAACTTCAGGAAAACAGTGCCTGGTGTCTGGCAGTTTTAGAATTTAAGGTGACTGGATTAAGACCATGCAGCAGGGCAAGTGTGTATAGTTGTTTTAGAAATCACATGCAAATTCTATTTCAGGGGACTTGTGATGGTTTGCATGTGAAATTGGGAATTCGGTAAATTCATTTGGTTTCTCACAATGTTGTATGGGTTTGAACATTTACCTTGATATTAGGTGTCTCAATCTTGGCCACCAGCTGAACAGCGGTCCTGAAGGTCCCTAACTATTACTTTGGGCAGACAGCATGTAGCAAACAGTTTCACTCCCCCAAGAGTGGGTGAGCAAATATTTGTTGAAGGAGGCCTTAATGTGCTGGGCCTTCCTCCCTGGCAAACTTCACCCCTGTGCTGCAGAGAATGGAAGGTCAGGCCCTTGGCAGGCCCAAGAGATTTAAGGGAGTTGGGTGGGTGGAGAAAGTCTGTGCCAAAAAGAGAGAGAGAGAGAGAGAGAATTTTGTCTTTCTACCTCGTTGGAATAAAACTTCAAGTGCCTGGGTGTTCACATGCTCTGGAGTGCTTGACAAGCTTATCAGAGTTATCTAATGACCTATCTGAGTAGTCACAGACTCCAGAGGTATAGGGCTTATCATTCAATGGCTAGAAAATGTAACTAGAGATTGGAGGTACATAAGGAGAATAAATAAGGACCAGTTTTTCAGTTAAAACAAAACAAAACAAATCTGAAAAGATCCTTGGAGTATAATTTTTTTTAAGTGCAGTTTAAAAATAAACGAGAAATGCTATCAGTAAAGAAAGCCCAGAAGTCTGTGGTTCCGCCAAGTTCTCATTGTCCTTGCTAGACAGTCATCTAGTTTGGGAGGACAGTAAACACCAACCCTGCTGTAGGAGTCCAGAGTTTCTCTTTTAATGAGCTTGGCGGGACTTCACGCTAATTAATCTAGGGAGAGTTTAGAACACAGAGCGTTGGATTTGAAACAATTGTTCTGTTGTGGTTTTTACTTTGATAAGCAAAGACTATCTCTCTGAAATCCTATTTCAGGCCTATTGCTGAACCCATTACTGCAGTTTATTTTTTTTTTTAACAGATGTTGTTTTTCACCTTTTGGATGGCAAGGGTTATCTCACTCATTAAAACCTTGCTATTGTGCTTTGTTTCAAGAGCCTATTGAGTTAAGGAATGCTGAGGGACACTCACTTGCTGGGGCTAGCAGCCCAGGGGAGGCGAGGTCAGTCTCCAATACTTTGATATAGCCTTTAAATGCTAAAAGTCATTGAAAAGCTATAGGAACAGCTCTGATACTAAAACCTCAATTATCTTGATTTAAATTGATGGTATCTTGTTTAAAATTTGGGTTATTACCTTTACTGTCTTTAAGTATATTTTCCAAAAACTTTCTGTAGACAATATAGTTGGGAACAGCCAGGCCGAACTGGTAAAGATTAATTATTAGACCACAAAATATCCTTGTAATTTGCTGCTTTTTGGTGATCTCTTTATAGCTTACCTCTAAGCTTGTTTCTTCTGTATGTAAATGAAATTATTTGTTATAAAGGGACACCAAGATATATTTCAAAGAAAAAAAAAAAAAGGGGAGAGACAGAAAGGAACTGTAGGTGTATACAAAGAATAGTAGGAGAAATGGAAACCAGACTCTTGGTGGTGGTTATCTCTTGGCACAGTGGGGTTACTGGGAACTTTTACTTTTTACTGAAACACTGAATTTTGCAGTGTTTACTGCTAGAATAACTTTACATGACTTTTGCAGTTAGAAAATAATGTACAAGTTATATGAAATAATTTAAATTTTAACATTATTATGAGACCTCGGCTCTTTTATCCTAAAGATATTTTAAAAGAAAACTAGTGTGTTCTAAGTTTAATAGACTACATCAGGAATCTTTACATGTGGAGTTTGATTTACATGATGGTAGTGGGATTACATTCTAATCTGTTGTTAAGTTTTACAGTTATTTTTGCAAATAGCCAAAAATTCCAGAAGATTTAAAAAATCTTATCCAATTTCACTTCTTTTCTTAATGACTGCTAATCTTTCAGAAATGTTAATGAGGTACTTAGGGTCTCATAAAAAGAGGTTGAGGTCGCTAAAGCAATAATTGTGTGGCAGAATTTAGAGGTGAAAGAGGTGACAGGAGTGTGTTTGTGTGTGTGTTCACACAAGTCTTGGGGGGAAAGGACAGAAAGTTAGAAGAGATAATATTTATGAAAAAAATAAAGTACATAACATTTGGTACTCTCCTTCTCTTTCTCTGTTTTGGAATCAGTGCCTTAACACTGACCCAACCCAGCAAGATTAGCATTCCAGGATCCTTTTGATCTCAGACCCAAGTTTTTCACCTCCTTTTTTTTTTTTTTTTTTGGTCACCTTAAAGAAACTTAACTCAGTGATGTTAGCTCTACTAAAATTATTGCTTCACAGCAATAATTTATTTAATTTTAATTAAATATTTATTATTATTTATTTACAATTAAATAATTATTAATTATTTAATTAAATATTAAAATACTTAATTTTAATTAAATATGCTTTTTATGTTTAGGAGATTTTAACAACTTGAGGGCTCTGGCAAGAGCCAGCCATCACACTGTTGTGCAATGTTAACAACAGTGTGTGAGCGCTTACTGTCCCAGAACTTCACCTGGGACTATGGAGGTCTTGATTGAATTCTTAAGACTGAAATGAGAAATGGAATCCTACTGCTCATAATAAAATACATAGTTCTATGATTAAAAAAAAAAACCCATAGAAAGCATTAGATGTCCATTTATCAGTTAGCAACATGCCCCATTCTGCTTTGTTTTAGGTCTTAGCTATTTACCTCTTGTTTAAAGAAAGTACTTTGTTATATATTAATCATAACATTAGACTGAAAAGTTGTCAGTTGAAGAAATATTTACAGTGAACTGCCAACAATTTGAGGGACTAATTACATCTTAAGTATGGAATGTCAGTGAATATAACTGAGAAGTTTTAGGTTTTCTAGAAGAAGAACAATGTCTCATCAAGACCTTTAGAATGCTGTTTGTAATCTTGTATTAGATTTTATCAGCAGAACATGTAATTTTTGGCTTACTGGAAACAGGTTATATGACACATGTACCATCTACTAGACCCTTAGAACCTTATATTATTCACTGTTCATTTATTCTTTTCTTCAGTGTTTCTTTTATTTTCATTAAGTCTTCCAAATTGTCAAAGATACATTTTCCTAATCCTACTTAAGTTTTTTCTTTTTTTTAAATATTTATTTTTAAGGTAAACTCAACCCCCAACATGGGGCTCGAACTCACAACCCCGAGATCAAGAGTTGCCTGTTCTACTGACTGAACCAGCCAGGTGCCCCTAAATTTTTTTCTGATGGTGAAATCATATCAAGTTAAAGTACATGAAAGTGCCAGTATTTGGCCATTTTTTTCCTGCAACATGGCAACTTCATATGGTTCTACCAAATATATTTCATGACAGGACCTCATAAAATATAGTAAAGTATAAATAAGGACGTTAAAAAAAAAACAGAATCCAGTATCACCTTTGATATTTTGATATGTTTCCTTTTGGTGTTTTTTCTCCTGGATGTGTGTATGAAATTGCTATTGTACAGAACATAGGGTTTTGTATCCTGTCTTTACTATTTAATGTGGTACCATGAGCATTTCCCTGTGCCATTGTATATCTGAAAACATAATTTTATACATGCATATACATATCCTAGTCTACCATGTGGATGCATCAGGATATTTTAAACCATATCTTAAAAGGACATTTACAAAATTAGACAAATTTATTTGATCTCAATTTTTATGTATTATAATTAAAATTTGGGTAAGTATCTTTATAGATGATGTTGTGGGTATCTCTGATTATTTCTATAGGATGGATTCCAAGATATAAGATTATTAGCCCACAGGGTTTCAGATTTTTGAAGATTTTATAGTATGTCAATCACTTTTAAGAAAGGAAATACCCATTTACACACAGATGCCCCCCACACAGTCATACACCCACAAATGGGAAAACCCTTCATCATGCCCTCACCTACAACAAATACTGCCTTCTGAAAGCTTCAGTAATTTGATCAGTGAATAATAGCATTTTGGTTTAATTTACATATCTTTGATTACTGGTGAGAGTAAACATCTGTTTTACATTTTTAATTGGGTATTGTCTCTTTCCTTTATTAATTTTCAGTTCATGTTCTAGGCAAATTTTAAAAAGGAAGAAAAGTTCTGGTTGATCTAATGTGCTTTTTAATAGTTTTATTTCACTGTCTTGGGGAGCCTTGTAACTGTAAATATGAGAATAAAAACTATTTTTATTTTTATAAATGTAAAGGGAGGAGGAAGTGATACCTGTTACAAAGTAACATTCATTTGCCAATCTCATCCTCTGGTGATGAGCGTGCCTGTAATGGACATACCACAACCTAGACCATAGCATCTGCAAGGGAGGGTGTTGAAAGGGCTTGTGTCTTTTTGTTCTCCAGCATAGAGCCCCGTGCCTCGCACATTCATTGTGACCCAAGTGTCCTGAGCAATGTAAGTTGGAAGACGTGTTCAATACCTGTGCTCCGGGACTTGTGGATGGAGAGTTACTAGCTGGGGTACTCTGTGGCCTCAGTGCCCAGCCCCGCCGCCTCCTCTTCTCTGTGTGTGGCCATTCAGCTCCACTCTCTTGGTTGGCCTTTCTGGGTGCTAATGGGGCCAAGGTCAGAGGTTCTATCTTCACATGACCTATTTAGCTTTGCTTTGTGTCAGGGCCACAAGCTGTATCCCTTTTACTGTGACCAGCTGACTTAGAAATGCATGCTGTTCATCACAAGGGTGAAACAGGCTCGAGAGAGGGACAGATTTCTAGAGCTAGGAGGACCCCGAAGAACTTCTAGTTCAACTTTATTTTACTTCTTCTGGAGAAGACTGAAGCCCAAGGAGGTTCCCTTCTTTGGTGCCGTGTCTCAGGCCCAATTCAACATAACAGATGCATACTGAGCAACGTGGAGAAACAGACTCTCATCCCTACAGTGAAGGAGTGGACGACTCTGTGCTTAAATACTCATGGCTAATATTTAAAGAACTTAGAAATCTACCACAAAATAAAATTACCTGAAGTGGTCTCATTCAGGTTTTTCGGATGGGACAAATAATCTGATAAAAATCCATTTGGAAGTGATTTGGGGAAAGATAATCTTGTGGGGCTAGGTTGGTTAAATTAAAATCAAAGCACCTGTCATCTTCTTCAACCAACAGTTATTTATGATTTCTGTATTTCTCCTAAATGAAATGACCATTATCTTAGTTGCCCAAGACTAAAATCCATTGCACTTTTCTTGAAAATTACTCTTATTACTCCTTTTTCCCCATCCCCCTCTGTTTACCACCCTTGCATGTTTCAGTAAAAGAGACTCATAACTGCTTGTCCCCACGTCTGTCCTTGTTCTAACCACTTTTCTCCCCTACCTTCCTGCCAGACTGGTTGTCAGACAGTCTTTCCCATTTGCCCAAACACTTCTGTGGTTTCCCAGTGCCTGCTCACACGAAGTCCAAATCCTATCCATGTTGTAGATAAGAGTAACTATTTCTGTATCGATCATTTTTCTTTCAGAACTTAGGTTTTTTTTTCCCCCTCAAAGTTTCTCATTCCGTTCCCATTTATCGTGGATGTAGTTTGTCTGCTTCTCAGAGTCACGCAACAGGTTTTATGATAGCTCTGTAGGAGCCCGAAACCAAAAATGATCTGAAGTCCGCTCGAGGTCACGAAGCAATGACGGTCTATTTGTGAATGAATCCTATTGCTGAGCACTTAAAATTAATACTAGCCCTGCCATCAAACCATCACAGTCAAGTGAGGCATTAGGCCTTGTGCGTGGGTACACGTATGCATGTACAGGTGGACACGTATGTACATACGCGTGTGCGCATGGCCTGTGTGTGCCCGGTGTGCATAAGGAAAGAATCCTGTAGAAGAGCCATCCTAATCCAAGGGAACAAAGGACATTTTTTTCCTTTTAAATATAGTTTTTCTTTTTAATGCCGCCATGCCTTCCATCTTTTCTTGTTTATCTTTATGCATTATTTGGTAAATTAGGAAACTTCTGTTGTTTAATAGGAAGGAACTTCAGATGGGCAAGCCTAAAATAGTAGCAAGTAGCAAGGGCTTTGAAGCTAAACAGACCTTGGTTTGAACCTCAGATCTTCACTTACAAGCTCAGGCTCTCAGCCTCAGTTTTCTTGTCTGTAAAATGGAGACATTCATGGTTACCTTAGAAGCTTGCTGGGAGCATAAAATGAAATAAAGTGTGTTTTCCCTTTTAACCTGTTTGTTCTTATGTTAAGTGTTTCCTCTGTATGAATGGTATTTAGATATTCATGCAATGAAAAAGATATTTAAAGTGGCTTCATTTGTCTCTTGTTGTGTTCTGGTCCAGCCCATGCTAGAAGTCAGCCCCGTACCTGAGATTGTATCTAGACACCTGCACTGTTGTGAACACTCTTCCTAGATGTTCCACTATGAGTATTTGATACAAGGAAACAAACAAAAGTAGTGAAGGAAAAAATTTCTTAAATGAACTGTGTGGAAAATCATACTTACAGTGTAGGTCTACCTTGAGGTGGAGGATTTGTTTGGCTTAGAAGCAATCTTCCAGAAGCTTCCTTGACCCCTTGAGATCAGGTTAGGGTCCCTTCCACCTATTTTCCTGCAGTCTGTACAGCAAGACAGTAAGATTCTCAAGGGCAAAGAATGTGTCTTATTCGTTATTATAGTTTCAGGGCCTGGTGCATTATAGGCCCTCAGGAATTGTGTCTTAATGTTTTGGACTATATAAAATAACACTGTTCTCAGTGACTTGGATGGAGATTGAAATATCCATTCACAAAAAACAAGATATATGGGTGATATAAAGCAGGTATGACCTTGGAAATCAAAAGTTACATCCTAAGTGACACAAGAGGAATTGGGAAATGGTCTGAATTTCATAGTGAAAATTAATAACTGATGTGAAGTCTTTCCATTAAGACAAGTAACACTACAGAGACAAACTAGGGCCATTGTAGCATGCTAAATCCACCATCTTGTGTTTACGTGGTGATTTACACTTTTACACATTCTTATTTGGTCCTCAAAACAGTCTGGTAGGATGGGAAGAGAGGAGCATTGCCATTTTGCAGACCAGAAGACTGCAGTTTGGTGCAGTTAGTCACTTAGTCCAGGGGTCATGGCTGGGGCGGGTGTCAGCATCACACTTGATACGGCACTATTTTAACTGTACACATAACTTTCCAAGTTGTTAAATCTAATGTTCTAAAAACTTACATTTATGTCGGATTTCGCTGTTTGTCTTTACAGCAACGCTTTGAGTTGGTGGGTGGGTAATCAAATTAAATACTGTTGATTTGGAATGCTGGTATCTCAGGATCAGAAAGAAGCTTTAAAAGGGACAGCTTTTTGTCCAGCAGTTCGCTGGAGGCCTGTCTCCTCAGCACGTCAGCGTCTTCTGGTGGCCGCTGGGATCGATGTGTCCGTGATGGGGCGCTTGCTACCACTTGAGGCAGCCCCTTAAGTCTTAAATAGCTAAGGATGCTAAAGAAAGTAAGCTGAATCTGAGAGTGATCAGAAAAAAACCATGTCAGTTTCAGGGGAGCAGTGATGTTCAGCAGGGCTGTGGAAACGAGGAGAAACCCCGGGTCTGAGTTGGGATGTGAGGGTGCAGAGTGTCAGCCGAAGGGAGGGAAGCCCTCATGGATGGGATGGCGGCTGGGAACACTCGTTTGGGTTGTGGGGCCCG
The DNA here is from genome assembly GCF_009762305.2 of Zalophus californianus. Lineage (NCBI taxonomy): Eukaryota > Metazoa > Chordata > Mammalia > Carnivora > Otariidae > Zalophus > Zalophus californianus. Next base: position 112,489,892 of record NC_045603.1, on the reverse strand, counting down.
CGGGTCATCCCCTCTCATCTTGGCTCACCTGCACGGCTCCAGGAGTGCTGGAGCCGGTGTGCTTCGTGCTCCTGCTCCCCACGGGAAACTGGCCTCCGTGAGATAGAACAAGTTAGACGTTTCCAGTAATCAGTACACTTTTGACCTCAGACCTGTAAAGTCAAGTTATGGCTCTTAGACCTTGAATCTTTTTTGGAAGATGGCTTGGCCTGGGTCGTCATGCCCCTCGAGGGTTTGCGAGATAGAATTACCCTGCCCACATGGCCATGCTAGACCAACTGGACCAACTCCTCCCCCAGGAGGAAAATGCCCCACATGCATGCTTCTTCCACCCTGGCAGTGGACTGCAGCCCTGCTGGCTCTGTGGTGGACACGGCCCTCTCCTCTGAGTGCTGCATGGCCACTTGGAGGATAGCACACTCGGCTTTTAAAGAGCCTGACCTAGTACGAGAGAGAAACTGAGTGTAGTAAGACCTAACTTCCAGTGTTAACTGGGGTGCCCGCTGGATGTGGGACATTGAGCCAGTTAGTGTGGGGACCCTCCCTGGCCTAGGCTACCAGGATTTTGTTGCCATGTCATTTCTTTACTTCTGAGATAATTGTACCCCAAATCTATATTCCCTCTCTCATACACACACACATGCAGTTGAGCTAGTGAACTCCTAATCATTCTTCCAAACCTAGCTCAGATGTCCCTTTCTTGTATTTGTGCATTCATTCAACAGTTATCTATGAGAGCCTACTATGTGCTAGATGCTGGGGGTGAGGGTAACACTGAACAAAACGAGCACCCTGGCCTGGTGGCCAGGCCTCTTTGTTCCCATAGTCATGTGCTTGTAGTAGGATCACTTTCCCCTGCAGACTCTAGTCCAGTGACTTGCTCTGTTGAATCAAAGAACAAATTCTCACAGCTCTGGTCCTTCCATCTCTACGTGAACCACCCAAGTGGTAGAACCCCCCGTAAGACCCATAGCAGGGGCGTCAGGAGGGGCAGAATTGCTCTGGAGACTTTTCCACCAGTACAGTAACTGTCAGAGCTCATCAGCCTTCCATGAAATGTAGGGACCTAATGGGAAATTACCACTTCCAAAGTCTGATGCACTCTTTGGGGGGCCCCCCCTCCCCCGTCATCTAGCACGTGATGAAGAGCAGGGTCGCGCCCAGTCAGCAGAATGGCGCGGCGGGCCCCAGTCGGGATTGGCACGGGCAGGAAGCACATGTGTCTCCCTTTCACCTGCACGTGGCCCACAGGCATTTCCCGGCCATTGTTCGCGGGGGCTGCCAGCGCGCTTTCCGTCCCCCGGCCAAGCGGGGCTGCTGCTGGCCTCCTCCTGCAGCTCTTCCAGGCGCGGCCCGTCCCAGAACCACCGGAAGACACAGGAAAGAAGATTCCCTTGTGTAAAAATAAACATGGCAGCCCCACCTGTTTTTACACATGGGCTCTCAAGTCCCTTCCTTTTGTTCTCGGCAGGTGCTGGGGCCTTAGGATGGCGGCCCCCGGGGAAGGAGGCGCTGTTGAAGTCATATACCCTGCTGGGGTCTGGGATGTGGCCACCCCAGGCTCAGAGAGGGAAAAGCTGACCCAGGATTTCTTGGGGGAGAAATCTGATTCTTGCAGATTTCCCGGGGGAGGGGAGAAGTGTGGGGTCCCCGCTGTGGTGCCGCCGTCCAGAGGCTTCCCCCGCGGCCCCTCCTGGGTCAGGGCTCCGGCTGCTGACAGGGCCCGCTCGGCCCTCGGAGAGCCAAAGGTAGGGTTACAGGATGGAAGCGCAAAGGGTAATAAGGTAAAGCCGGGCGCTGGTCGTTGCTCTTTTTAGAGACTCCCAGGCGTAATTGTGGCTTCCGAATCTGTGTTTATTTTGTCCTCGCTGCTTAACGCCCCTTGTTTTCAGAGGACGGGGGCGAGGGAACGGTGGACACTGTTAATCATCTCGTTGCCTAAACACGGTTCCAGACTCTGCTACAGAGGCCACTGGCAGAGGGTGGGGCCCCCGGGTTTCCCGCCACGTCCCTCGGGGTCCGTGCCGCGGCCACGGCCACCCTCTCGGGTTGAATGTGATGGAGAATAACTTCAGGCGGAGTGATCCTCGCTTCTTCCCGGCCGATGCGGGCACCGCACCCTGGGTTCGGTCGGAGTAAAGGCAGCGGGAGGTGTCGGGCGCGGGTCGGGAGCATCCGTGACTCCTCACAAACCAACCCGCTCTCTGTTGTCCCTTCAGTGTGGGTCCTGCCAGCGCCACAGTCCCAGGGGCTGAGCTTTGATGAAGCCGGGGCATTATGTACAGCGTAGAAGACCTCCTGATTTCTCATGGATACAAGGTGTCGCGAAGTATCCCAGCGCCCGGCGAGGATGAGCGCGAGGGCCACCGGCAAGCGAGGAGCCGCGCCAGAGCTGGCCAGGGCCTGCTGAATGGGTGTGACCATGGCCCGGCAGCCCTCCCCCCCAGCAAGCCGTCCCAGGGGAAGGGACACGCGAGCACCTCCGAGAACAGCCACCGCGCTCCCAGAGCCCATGGAGAGCCCCAGGGCGCTTCTCCTCGAGCTTCTGACCTGGGGTAAGCGTCCGCGTGAACCCACCATTGTCTTTTGTCTTGGGGATTTGGAAGTGGGTACGGAAGTCAGATCTCTCAGTGCCTGTGTTTGGCTGGAGCCGGGGAGGGAGAGGGTGAGAGACAAGGACACTTCTTTCCACTGGGGTATCTGGGATGTTCAGGCAGCACGCAGCCCGGGGCCTGGCCGTAGGAGGCCTTCAGTAAATAGTGGTGAGTGAATGAATCCTATCACGTGAAACACAGGGCATTCTAATACCCGCCCTCTCTTTTCCCTTATAAGCTGCTCATATGGCCTCAGCTAGGAATCATTTCAAAACTCTGTAAAAGCTAGTTTCTGTCAGGCACACATTCCTAGTCCATTAGGCTTTCTTATTAATAGGTTTCAATCTTGTGTACATTACAGAGTTGAAAGAGTTATATATCGCCCTCCGTGTGTGACAAGGAAAACCTTTCTTCTTGTATATTCGTATAATTCCACTGGCTCCTGACCCATCTTTCCCTTGCACACACTGGCCCCCGTGTGGGTGTCCCGTCTGAATACAGCTGTATCTGTGGGTGTTTTCTTACAACCAACAAGAGGGCGGGTTGGCTGGGGGAGGGAGGGCTAAAAGAGAGGAAATTTCGGGCAGCTTGCCACAGAGCCAGCATGGGAGAGGAGCCCTGCGACCCCCATGCACACAGTTTGAGGCGAGAGGAAACCCGTGTCATCACTTCATAAAAGTGTGTTTGTCTTCAGCACTGCGTTGGGACCAGGCTCAGCCTGGGGGCGGAGGGCTCTGCGGTGGAGAGCGTGTTATGTAATTGTGCGTAACCGACAAGAAATGGACCCACACACAAATGGAAGCAGAAGCCTGTCTTCAAGGCAAACAAACAGAAAACCAAGCAAACAAAAAGAGTGAATGCAGTCTCAGGGGAATGAACCCGCCTCCCATGGTTCAAAGTCACCTTTTCACGGAGAGGATCTTCCTTGTTGCTTGGCAGCTTTCAGGTGAAAACGGGAGGGATTTTATTCTTAAAATGTACAGCATCCAGCACCTTGGTTATCGAGTGAAAGCGAAGGCGATCGATTGCCCTTCTGGTGCCCGAGGTGGTACGAGCCAGCTGATGCTGCCCCGGGAGCTCCATTTCTCCGACCACGGATGTGGCAGGGTCAGGAGGGAACCCGGAATGGAAAGAGACTTAAAGCTGCTTTTTAAACCTTGCCCTTCAGACTCACACTTGTGTCCACTACTTTCTTGGGCATCAGTCTCTTTTCAGCCATGTGCCCTGAAATACCTGGCCACCCTGGATTTTAGGAGAGGCCTCTTACGCATGAGTCGGCGGAGTTAGGGCAGGCCTAATCACACTATGAAAACTTGTGCTCGATTCTGTCCTGCCTTCTGTTGCTTCTAGCTTTTGTGCTGAGTGTCTGTACCTTCTGTCTCGGATTTCAGGGCACTGAGGCTCTCCACCTTGTCTGTTCCTTCCTGTGTATTTGCTTGTTACAGTGTTGGATACATAGTGTGTTTAACGTGTGCTCATGGATTCAGTTCTTTCTTCCACCGTTGTAACAACTGTTGAGGAGCAGGAGACTCGATTTGTGGCATGGAATCCCTGCAGATGGGCCTTGTAGGCTGTGTGGGGTCTCCCTCAGTCTCACAGATCTGAGTAGGGGGCAGTAAAATCCCCTCTAGAATTCTGGGTGGGCCGCGTGGCTCCCAGCCTCATCTACAACCTGCTCAGAATGTTCTAGTCCCTTAGTGCTAACAGGTTGTTGAGGACAACAAGCACTCACAGCCCAGCCTCTTAGTAGGTAGGCATAATCGAATCTGTAGGCAGTCTTTCTTTCTGTCATGAGTAAAGTGCTCAGGTAAGTAGCTTTGGGTAGCACTGGGATGTCTTCCATACAGATAACAGAGTTCTCGGCAGATCTAGCCATTCCCCCCACCCCCACCCCATTTCTGAGGTTGGCTGATTAACTTATGAGATGTAGGGTAGCTTCTGGATGGAAGGTTGCCTTCGGGAGTAAAAAGAATATGCGTACATGTTTGCAAAACTCCATGCCAGTGCCCAGAGCCTCAGAGACCAGCTGCAAGCCTTCCTGGGTTGAATTGAAAAGATGTTTTCTTTCTTTAGTAGCTTATAGAGAACTGGAAACAGGAGGCAAACAGAAAAGTGAACAAAAAGGTAGGGAGGAGAATTTCTTTTCAGGAAAAAAAAAGCGTCTCGAGAGGAAATAAATAGGTGCTAGGAGTTAAAGCCTGGAAATTGAAGAAAAAGAAAACCCAACAGTACTTTGGCTTACGTGAATTCTGAATCGGGATGAATCAGTGGTTCTCTGCCAAGTCCCAGCCTTCGGTCTGCTAGGTCTTGCTTCCTGCCTCTCCTACACAGTAACACCTCGGGGCTGGTCTCTGGGTCTGGAGGGGCAGGTGGGGCCCCCAACTCCAAGCCAGCAGACCAGGCAGGCTCAGGAGGGCCTCCTCTTCTGGCAGTGTCTTGGGTGGGGTGAGGTTTGCCCTAGAGTGTGTCCCCACACCGCAGGCCCGTCCTCAGTGCCCATGGCCTCCCCAGAGAAGATGGTGGTCAGAGTGGCTGGGAAGGCCACAGGGGCCCAAAGAAGGCGGGTTTGTCTTATTCTGATAGGATGGCAGGTTAGCAGTGTCCTTATAGCCAAAGGACATGAAGCCCAGAGCATGTCGTAAGGGCCACTCACTCGGGGCCACAGTGGAGGGATGCCCGGCTCCGGCCTCAGGCTGGGGCTGCCAGGCAGGCTGGTGGCCGGCTGTCCCCACGTGAGTCCTGTCCCCATTTGAAAGGGGCGTGGGATTCTCTGCTGCCGTGTGGGGGACTGTCGTCTCTCACTTCCTTGTCCTCTGCCCTCCTCCTGGCATGCGCGGATGTGCAGTGGCTCTCAGAGCACAGCTGCGTCCCTTTCCTGTCTGGGGCGCTGCATGAGGAATGCATCCTGCCGTACCTAGATGAGACGCGCGTGCGCAATGCTGCCGCTCCGTGTGTGTTGGAAGGGCCGTTATCGTCCCGCGTTGGGGGCATGCCTTGAACGTCAAGGTAGTCTGGTGAGAATGATGCACTTCGGTCTTTCCTTCAAGAATTAACCTCGGCTTCTGACAGCGTTTCTTATGTAAGGGCTGGTTAGATCCAGTTAAATTAAGAAAGAAAACAACCCTCAAATATGGAGCCTTGACTCGACTTTGCCTGCGATGTCAACCCCCAGCTCGGGATGGGCCCCACAGGCCTCTGCCTCCAAGCCCGAGTCCTGTGCCCTCTCCTGGGCACACTGCTATGTGCTCTCTGTGCACCAAGCCCTGCCTGGGACCACCCAGAGCCCTCCTCCCTAGCCCCTCCTCCCTAGCTCCCACCAGCAGCCCCTCCTATCAGTTTGTCTTCTGGGGGAATGATTCGCTCCCGGGTGTTCTACCAGCACTGTCTCCTGGTCCCCAGGATTGTCCGCTTCCTGAAAGCTGATACCATTGCGAATTTATCCCTGGTTTTGTTAACTCCTATTAAGGAATTTTGCATTTATTAAACACTCAACACATTTTTTTTTTAAATAAATTGGATGAAACCTAGTACTTCTATGCCAAGGCAGTTGTGGAAATGCTGAGTATTTCAGAACACTGGGAGAAGACGGGCATGGGAAGTAGAGAAGGTTTTTCCAGCGAGAGGACCTGGGCGAGGCTGGTTTGGGAAGGTCCTATTGTGGAAAAGAGGGGCACCAACTTCTCAGGCTGGGCAGCCGAAGAGGCTGTTTCGATGGCTTCGTCCACACCACTACCTCCTGGGGGACGAACAGGGTGGAAGGGAAAGGAAGGAACAGACGCAGGACTCAGCAAAAGTCCCAGGAGGCCGAATAGCCTCGGCAGGGAAAGTGTCCCTCCTTTGTAGATTCTGCGGGTGCAAGACTCCAAGCCGCTCGAATGACAAGGGGCTAGTTGTCGTGAGGCTGTAATGGGGAGTCTCGCGGAGCACCCACAGGTAGGAAATGAAGACGAGCGGGGCCTCGTTGATGTGGGGATGAGAAAGCTGGGACCCAAGGTCGGTAGTCAGTCACCCTCTCTCGGGGTCGTGAGTGGTTCCCCTGGGGGCCTCTCTGCTCTCTGTCCCCCCATTGTCGCCTGGCTCTGCATCTCCTGGTGCTTCTGCTCCCTCCTTTGCAGACCAGCCTCTTCCCTTCACTGACAGCCCTTACGGGCCAGTAACTTTGGCTCAGAGTGACTTTTGTTCTGCTCTTGCTTCTACGTGATGGTTTAGCTCAGGAAGCCCCTGATGACCACCACCCATGCCTCTTAAATTTTTGAGAGAAGGACTCAGTAGTTGGGCCCATCAGTGGGGACAGGGAGCAGGGGCTGGATAGGGGAAGAGAGGGTGGATGGGATGACCAGATGTGGATGTCTGATCTTCACCTGCGCTTGATAAAGGGGCTGCGGGTGAGGGAGGCGAGTGCTGACCGTGCACCCCCAGACATGTGCTCTTTTCACAGGCCATTCATTTAGTAACTCCAGAGACTTGGCATTTCCCCCTTCAGTCAGTTACTCCGGAGAGCTTATCCCCAGGCTAAACCACTCCTAAATGGTCTCAGTTAGTCTCCGTTAGCAGATTGCGCTGCTGGAGCTGGCTGCAGGCTTTGCATGAAAGTCACTCACATGGTACAGGAAAAACCTCACGGGCCACATCAGACGTCACTACAGGATCGACAGGTTCATAGCTGGAAAACCATGGGTGTCCTAAAACTGCAGACAGCATTCTATATATCAAATGATTTGGTGCTAGATTTTTAGTGTGTCCTCATTTTTGTCGTATAACCCAACCAACAACAGATACCTCTGGAGTGCATCGTACGTAACATCTGTGTCCTCCCTCTGGCAATATGGAAAGGATGGTTCTGAAAGCTTACATTTACATCTGTGTTCAAAGATTATAATGAGAGGTATTCTTTAGTTCATCAGTTTGCATGAAGTTGAGCCATCGATGCACATACTGTGTTGTTCCAAGGCTGGGTTGTCCACACATGCGCGTGCGTGCGCACGCACCAAGATTAAGGAGAGAACAGAGGAAGTGGGCATAGGGGAAGAGCGAGCTGTTATCTATACGTGGAGGAAACGGCGTGCTTAAGATGTAAGTAGCCATTACTAATACTTCGCTACCTTTAAAATATGTAGAAGGCCGTTATCAGGCATTCACGGTTTCCTTACTGTGTTTCCGCTGAAAGACTATAATCAGAGGAAGCTGTAAAATAACTTAACATAGCAGGAGTTTGGATCTGAAAGTCATACCATAATAGGTTCTTCTCTGCTTGGCCCCAGGAATTCTGGTAAAGCTGTTTGTTAGTTAACCATGAGAATAACTTGCAATTACGTCTTGTCATCAGCGGCAGGCGTCACTAAGGAGAGACGTAGCAACCTAGATGAGTCTCTGATGTGATCAGGGCCTCATCTTGGGAGGTTTCTATTTGATCAGCAGACGTCCGCTCTCAATGGTGCTACTGGATATGGGAAACAGTCACTTCTCAGAGGCTTTTTAAGCTTCTCTCAAGTCATAGCCTGCTTATAATGGTTTTCCAAAAAGGAAGCCTTCAAGTTTAACATCTGTTTCCATGTATCTCTTTTTCTTTACAAAATTATATTTCCGCAAACATTATTTGTCTTTTAGCTGCTTGCTTCATATCCTAATTATTAGGTGGTATTATTCTGACCTCTTCACAGACGAAAGTCCAAATTGTTTGAGCTGGTGAGCTCATGAACACACATGGCAGATTCCGCCCCCCTGTTTCCCATTGTCTTTTTGGTAAACCCTTCTTGTGAGGTGCCTTGTTCTGGTTGTAAGTGCTGCCACCATCCAGACGTGCCTGGAGCCGGTCCCCCCTCTGGCATACACTCTCAACATAGCTCTCCTGTTGCCAGTGCTTCCAGACAAGAAGCAGGTTAGACCCTCCGAACGTGAGACTTCTGGAAGAACAGCGATGATGATGAGGAGGTGCCTCTAGAATTAATGGGGAGACTCCAGCAGCACAGCCTAGAGCTTCATTGGTCTGGGTAGCTGGGCCCTTGTCAAGAGGAGAATTGTGAGTTGAGTGCCTTTTTTGGTCAGAGAACTGGGTCCATTAAGGAAGCCAGGAGAGACCCAAGTGAGAGGCGCACTGGGTGATAAGGAGACGGAACACGGGTCCAAAAAGAGCCCTGAGTGCGTCTTTAGTTCCAGTTTACTTTGTTTCAGAGATGATGATACCTCTGAGTTCTTGACAAGGTTCAAAGAGCCTGAGACCAGAGTCGAGCTGATGCACTATGTGTACTTGCTGTACCTGACGGTGGGCACAGTGTCCTTGTCTGTCTACACAGAGAGCAGGCTCGTCCCTTCTAGCCCCTTCTGGCTCTGGTTGACCTTCCTTGGCGGCTGCCTCCCCCACCCTTCACTGCTCGGAGCTTAGCCTGTGAGGCACAGAGAGGGCTTGCTTCATGTCCACCTGAGCATGGGGTGGGTGCTGATAGGATCATGAAAGAGAAGTGAGAAATTAGGGGTGGCTTTTCTTCACTGTTGATGACGACATATATGTAGACTGCACTGGCGAAGACATTTTCACGGTAGAACTATGTCCTTATTAAAGAAAAAAGGGGAAATTCAGTATTTGTTTCACCTATTGGGAGTTATGTGCAAAAAAATGGGTCAGAGCTTGCATTTCCTGCTTTGTTTTAATAAACTAAATATTGCTCTGTTCTCCATCATCACTGTGGAAGCGGGTGTAGCTTCTTCCTTAGAGACCAGCCATCACCGGAGGGGCGGAGTCTTGTTATGACAGTCAGCTATATCATTATTTCCTGTTATTGTGAAGGCCCATTGATTACGACTTCGAAAAGACAATACGGATCTAAAATAATCATCACATAAGACAAACACTCAGTTCTTCTCTCTTTCCTTTGTGCCCCTCACCTCCTTCCTCGGACGTCGTGAGGAAAAGAATCTCAAAATGATCGATGCTGCTGAGAATTTAATTGGGTTAATAATAGTAATACTTGTTAAAAAAAAAGACCAAACAGACCAAGGGCTTATTGTATGTTAGACACTTCGCTAAACAGGTTAAATGTATCTTCTCATTAAGCCCTCGCAACAAACTTAGAAAGGAAGGAACTATTCCCATCGCTGGAGTGTAAGTGAAGAACCGGAGACAAAGTGAAGGGAAGTGATGTTGCGCAAGGCACAGTCTGGGAAGCCGGTGTGTGGGCCGGGTGCTCAGGCTCCACTCGGGGCATTGCCATACCACCCCTCGGTTGGTGCACCGAGAAGCCCAAAGCCACCGATGCCCCCTGTAGCCCGGGGCAGGACCACAGCCCTGACCCTCCTGTAGACGGGAAGCAACCCTCCCTGGGGGTGGACACGGGTTCATTGGGCTCCTTCTGTCTTGACTGCAGGCATCAGCATCTCTTTCCCCTCTGCTCTGTCATCTTCCTGCCACTAAGAAATTTATCAGATGGTGACTACTAACTGGTAGTAAATACAGCTAACAATTCTAGTTCAGATTGAATTGTTACTCAACAGCGATACTGATCCATGTTTCCAAAGGAGCCTTATCTTCTCTGATCTTTATGCTCCCTTCCATATGTGAGTCTTACTCTTCTTTTGACCTCATAGTTCCCCTTTCCAAAATTACCTTTTTATTACCCTGGGTCAGTGGGTTATTTACACAGTATAGCGTATTGAATATACTAAGGCACACTGAAAAATAAAATTGCAGGCTTCTGGGCCCGGGGAGCATTAAGAGCAAATTCCATAGCAGTAGATGGCTGACCCCATCACAGAAACATGTCAGACATCTCACACGGAGACTGGTGAATATGAGTCACTCTAAAGAGATGGCCCAACGCCTCTGCCAATCTAGAAGAAGAGACCATCTCCTTCGAGGAGTGGGAGGCTCTTTAAGTGACTGTGCATCTGGATAAGATGGGCCCATCTGGAGTAGGGAGGTGACTGGCAGCACCAGCATCTGCTAGGCTGGCAGGCTTGCCAACCGGAAGAAATCACAGGACCTGGAGTCCACTTTAGTGGAACCTCCCACCCTCCACCCAGACCTCCACTGGGAAGCACCGCTGGCTAGACTTTGGGGGCTGTCCCTGGAGAACCAGGTTCAGGATTTTGTTCATGGAGGATGGAGGGCATCTCTCCCATGCCCACCAGTATCGATGCAGAGCTAGGCTATTGTGTGCCTGGATGAGAAGTTGGTACAGCTCCTGGGGACCTGGAGTCTACTGAGAAGGTGATCCCGGAGCTGTGTGAAACCGTGTTTACAAGTCATGTCAAATGTTGCCATTCTAAGTAGGCTTTTAGTTTTTTTTTTAAAAAAAAGAAAGTATTTTTTGTTGTGGTTGAAAATGAATCATGAGTGTACTCATAGAAATGTCTCCTATTTTTTTTCACCATCAGCTTTTATATATTCAGCGAAATGGGCTTGCCTCTTTTCCTCTGGACATGTTGTTTTTCACGTGTTCACCTTTCAGATACTTCCCAAACAGTTTTTATCAGTTGTTTCTTCTCTGTGATAAGGCGTGGGGCTGTCAGCAAGGGGTAACGTCTGCCTCACCTCTGTCCTGCTTTCCCAGGCACTCCGTAGAAAGACCCCGCTTGTCTCTTTGAACTTGTCCACACAATTTATTTGAGTTCTCACATTCCACTTTGTTTTTCTTATCTTTTTCCCACCCTGTATTAATGTGTTCAGCTTGTTTTTGTAAAACATCCCATTGTTAACTTGTTTAAGATGTAAATTATTAGCTCTCATTTTTTTAAAAAGAAAAATTTGATCTCATCTCATTTCCTCAAAGGTATGAGAAAATGTTCTTGGCCTTGAAGCCATGTGAGGGAACACACAATTTAGTGGAGAATGGACATCACATATTGAAGCCAGTAGATATCCATGCTTGATAACTTGTCTGAGGGAGAAGTTGACCAGAACTATCACCAGGTGGAGTCCACTTGAACCTGTCTGAGTCAGGCCCATCTTGGGTACAGGACAGATGTTCGTTAAATAGGTTCTTTAGCATTTTCTATTATATAGATTATTTATTATTTCCCAGATGACCTTGTCTTGTACAAATAGAAAAAAGTTGCATCTAGAATGCTTCACCATTTTGGTTAGTTAGATAGGGCAGTTTTGACAAAGTTAAGGTGATACAAGGTAACCTTTTTAGGTGGGGAAGAAAACTGACTACATTACTAGCGTAGGTAGTTATAGTCTGACTCTTCTTGCCCTATTTGTGTCATCCTTTATTAGTCTTCTGATCATGTTCACGGCACGTCCATAGACAAATAGCACCTTGGGATCCTGGCCACCTCTTGGCACTTAAGCACACCACACATTTACTGAGAAACCAGAATATCCATTGAGAAAATGAGCAAAAGGCACACAATGTGGTTTTTCTCATAAAGTCGGGTGCCCCAGGAGAATGTTTACAGGACTGTAAGGAGTAAGAAAGATGCTTATTAAAGCTGTGTGGTATATAAAGCCCACTTACTATCTGCTGAAGAACAGAGGCAAGAAAGGAGATTCTTGACTCTCTCTTAATTGGGTCCATGACAACTATCACTTCTTACTAAGTTGCAGTGGTTCAGTCTTGCCCTTGGACTGTGTGTAGAGTCTAAGACCCTGCAGTCTGTTCATCTTCTGCTGTTTCTCGGGGTATCTGTGATGGACGGGCAGTCAGAGAGGACTTCCTCAGGGAAGGACCTGTGGCCTCTGGAGCGTGTGGTGGCGACTTGCTGGCCCACTCAGGTGGGGGCAGGGCTGTGCCAGGAGGGTGCAGGTGAGGGCTTCCACCCTGCCCAGTCCCTATGGAACCTGCCCCAAGAAGGGTTCTGCTAAGCATTCAAATCCTAAATGCTCAGAACAAAGCTTCAGCAACAGCAAGAGCAAACAAAGAAGCTGACCTTCAGCCGTGCCCCATGTTAAGACCGCTGCCACTCTGTGTAAGTGGTAAATGCAGAAGCGTTTAGATTGCTCAGTGGCAAATGCTTTACCTCAAACTGATTTTAAGTATTTTCTGCTTTGTCAACCAGTAACTCAGTTTTGCTTTAAGTGGCTGCTTAAAAAGTTATCTGGAGCGGGGTTGGGAGCAGGACTTGAGGCAAAGAAGTAGTTCCAAAATACCACGACTACTGCACTGATGATGGCATGCCTCAGGGAGAGTGCAGGTCCGGTTATGAATTGTGTGGTTTCCCAGTACATATTAAACTTAGGTGCACACCACGCCATAGTCTTTTAAGTGCGCAATAGTGTTATGTCTAAATAAGCAGAGTACGTACCTTAATTTAAAATATTGCTAGGGGCACCTGGGTGGCTCATTCATTGAGCATCTGCCTTCAGCTCAGGTTGGGATCCCAGGGTCCTGGGATCGAGCCCCGCATCGGGCTCCCTGCTCAGCAGGAAGCCTCCTTCTCCCTCTCCCACTCCCCCTGCTTGTGTTCCCTCTCTTGCTGTCTCTTTCTTTCTGTCAAACAAATGAATAAAATCTTAATAAAAAAAATATTGCTAAATGGGGGCACCTGGCTGGCTCCGCTGGTAGAGCATGCGGCTTTTGATCTCAGGGTCATGAGTTTGAGCCCCACATGGGGCATAGAGATTACTTAAAAAATAAAAAATTAAAAAATTAAAATATTGCTAAAAATGCTAACCACCATCTGAGCTTTCAGCGAATCCTCCTTTTGCTGGAGGAGGATCTTGCTTCGAGGTTGGTGGCTGCTGAAGGTGGGGGTGGCTGTGGCAATTTCTTAAAATTAGACAACAAGTGAAGTTTGCCACATTGGTCGACTCTCCCTCCCATGAACAATTTCTCTGTGAGATGCGATGCTCTTTGATAGCGTGTGACCCACAGTAGAACTTCTTTCACTGTTGGACCGAATCCTCTCAAACCCTGCTGCTGCTTTATCAGTTCAGTATGTGGAATATTCTAAATCCTTTGTTGTCCTTTCAACAATCTTCACGGCATCTTCACCAGGAGTAGTTTCCATCTCAAGAAACCACTTTTTTTGCTTGTCCATAAAAAGCAACTCCTCATCCGTTCAAGTGTTCTCACGGGACGGCAGCAGTTCAGTCCCATCTTCAGGCTCCACTTCTAATTCTGGTTCTCTTGCTGTTTCCGCCCCATCTGCAGGGACTTCTTCCACAGAAGTCCTGAACGTTCCGTTTGTAAAAACGGTCGGATCTGAGAAGCGCAGTAAAGCGAGGTATGCCTGTAATGATGATGATGATGATGATCATGGATGTTTACTGTTTACTGACCATCCGGCCTCGCGGCATAGCAGCCTACCCCCGGGCGTTGGGAATGGTCCCCCTTCAGCCAGTTCCTGGCAGCTCTTCACCCCGCCGCCCCCGCCCCAGGCCTTCACCTGCTGTTGCCCAGAACCAGCGTCTCCACAGGCCCCGTTCCCACCAGCCTCACTCCACTGTCTGTCAGCTGAAAAGTGGGCTGTGCTGTAGAAATCCCTTGAAACCACAAAGAACACCTGAGCACACGGAAAAAACAAAAAAAAGCTACCCTCACTAGTAATCATTGAAATGCAAATTGAAACGAATCAGGAGTTATTTCCACTTATCTAATAAGGAAACAATTTAATTATAACAACCAGAGATGGGAAAGGATCAGTAAGATTGGCTCTCCGGGAGGTGGGGGGGGGGCGGGGGGCGGAGGGGGCGGGGGGGGGGGGGGAAGTAAATTGCAACTGTGGGCCTAAGGGCAGATTTGCCAATAGAATCAACATAATGCCCCCGATCTACTAATTCCTTTTCTAAGGATTTATTCTATGTAATCTGTGACCTGCTTAGTGTTTGTGAACAGTAGTGTTTCCCAGAGTGTTGGAATGTCCTCTACGGAGGCCTAACAGTGATTAAAGGAATCCTGTTCCTATGATACAATACTAACCATCCTTTAAAACTATGCACTTGAGAAATGTTGCATTACATCGGAAGACGCGACACGGAGTGGCTACCCAAATGGGCTTTATTTAGGGTCACACTTACTGTGTTTGGAGTGGTCCCTATTCCTTGCAAGCTGTGCAGCTTGGGAGAGATGTCAGACATCTCTGCGCCTCAGTTTCCTTATCTGCAAAAGGGAGAGAAAGCAGTGGAAATTGGGCATTCTTCCTACAGTGCCTGAGACTGCATACGTGCCCAAGTGCATGTTAGTTTTAAGTTCCTTACCTTCTGTGCCTCCGTTTCCCCCTCGGTCCAATGGGAATGACAGCACTTCCTGTCTCAGGAACTGAGATGCACCTGCAGGTGCGTTAACGGACAGAAGGCCCCTGGCGTGGGCCGAGCGCGTAGTAACGGCCATGTACGTAGCAGCTGCTGGCTGCATTATGCGTGCAGGGAAATGTCCACATAAACCAGATCCCTAGCGGAGACCACGGCTCTTCGAAAGTCCGCATCCTCACCTACACCAGGCCTAGAGCATATGTATCAAAGTGACCGTCACTGGGTGAGAAAGATGACAAGCAGGTTTTGTCTTTTGTACTTCCCTCTGTTTTTCCAGATTTTGGACAACAAATGCATATTGCTTTTATAATTTCAAAACCCAACAGCAGTTTTGGAGTTGGAACACTGTTAATGAGAGCAGTTGAGCATGCCGCGCTGTCTTCGGGTTGATGGCTTCTCCACGCTGTGGAGAAGCTAGCCCCCTAGCCTCCGGTCGCTTGTAGCAGCCTCTGACTTTCTGCGCAGGGCAACAGTGCTGTGCAGATTTCTTCTTCGGGCGCATTAGAACAGTGACTCCAAACCCCGGGTGCGGGCTAGGATCATTTGAGGGGATGATGAAATATACTGGTGTCGTGCTGCTGGCTAGATTGGGGGGTTCTCAAGGAAATTCTGACGTGCGGCCAGGTGATGGGCAGCAAGCTGGGACCAGGCTGGCACTTGGTGCTTCCATTTCCTGCCTGCCCAGGGGTCCTGGCACATGACAGAGCCCCTCTTCTCCTGGTGAGTTTACAGGTCGGCCCGAGCAGTGTTTCCCACATCACCTAAGATGAGACTCCCCTGGAGTGCTCGCTACAAATGTGGGCACCTGGACCCTGACCCAGACCTGCCGAATCTGAACTTTTACCAGAGAGACTTGGTAACGTGTGTATTTAACGAGCCCACTGGGGGCTTCTTGTCATCAGGGAAGTGCGGGAACTGTGTTGAAGCCCTGGTTCTGTCTCAGCCGCACACTGGGAATATCAGGGTACCTGGAGAAACCGCACTGCCGGCTCTGCCTCCCGCCTCTCTGACTCTGACGTGATGGAGCAGGGATAGGTCTGGGCCTCGGGACTTGGGAAGTCCCTCTGGATTCTAACATGCAGTCCTGGTTCACAGTGACTTGCCGTGATGGTTCTCAGACTGAGGTGCCTGGGACCCCATCGCTTGGCGACATGTTAGAAATACACTTTTGTGGAGTCCCACCTGAAACTGCTGAATCAGAAACTGGGGATGGGACCCGGCCGTCTGTGCCTGAGCAACCCTTTCTCATGTTTCCTGCCCACGCTGAAGTTAAGAACCATGGCCCTGGGGTGGAGTTCTGAGAAGCAGGTTCCCAGACGAACTCCTGGAGAGCTCAGTCGTCAGGACTCAGCAGGGAGTGGACTTCTAGTGGCCCATGACCACACTTTGAGAAATGCTGCTCTCGAGTTGACCCTTGTTCCCTTGGGCACTTCGAAGTTCTAAGAGCCTTGACATCTCTCGAGTACCACCAACATCCTCATGTTCTTGTGGGCAGCCTGTTGCTGCCACTCCTAGGCCCTTGGTGGCAAAACTCGTGGTTGCCTTCCAACCATAATTAGTGGGACATGTTCTCTTTAAAGTCCATAAGTACTCTGGTTAGGAAGATATTTTGCAGAAGTACTGACCTGAGTTTGACTCGGAACGCCAGTCACAGAAGCAGAGAAGGACGTGTTTCTTCTGTGTGGTTCTTCCCCCGGTATAACCTCTGTGCCTCTTTGTTTTGTAGGTTTTATCATCAGCCCGTGCTAAGGTGGTCCTCTCAGCCCCAGACTGCTCACGACCACGCCTACTGGAGAAGAAGAGGGCAGGAGGTCAGTGGCCTGCTGGGGCCAAGGGACCGAGACGATCTGGAGGTCAGAGGCATGGCCCAAGCACAAGGTCTGCCCATCCACACAAGGGAGGGTCCATGGGAAGTTGGAGGAAGGACAGAGAATGTGATGAAGAAGGCAGTTTGGGAAGAAGAGCTGAGAATGGCGGGACCTGCCAAGTGGCAGAATATAAGCCTCGAGAGCTGGAACCAGCCAAGGAAATTAGGGCGGCAGATGTCTGATGGTGATGGGGAGAAATTATTTCAAGATCTGTACCCATTCATGCAAGGAGAGCAGGCGTTGAATTCCCAAAGCAAAGGGAAATCCCAGTCCCTGCCCAGGGTTCTTTCCCCTGAGAGCCTGAGTTGCATGGACATCCCCATTCCATTAAATGATGGACATTTTCCAGGTGTTCCTAAAATGCCATTTTATCCCCCAAATTGTGCACCAAATTTGGAATCCACAAGGAACCCTGAGAAGAGCGGCTCCTCGGTCCCTTTACCCCGGCCCAAGTTTGGGCGACCCCTCAAGCCCCCGTCCTATGACTCTCACCAGCACTCCAGGGTGGGAGTGGAGAACAGCGACTCTCCGGACAGTCAGCAGGTAGACCTGTGTGTCTCCTACTTGAGCAGAACTCACGAGCCCAGGCTGGAGCTGTGTGTGTCCGACTCCGGTTTAGAGCCCCCGGTGTACGTGCCTCCACCATCGTACCGGTCACCACCCCAGCACATCTCCAACCCCTACGTGGAGGATGCAGCACCCAGGCCCGAGGGTGGCGGTTCCCGTCAGCAGCAGCATCCAATGGAGCTGCCGGGCCCAGGTTGTCAGCTTCCTCCTGGCCCCCCGGGACCCGGGAACGAGTATGGCGTGAGCCCACACTCCCCTTGCGGGGTCCCCCTGCAGCCCCGGCCTACCACCGCTTATGACAGCTCTGTTCTGTATATTCCCTTTGATGACCCACGGATCCGACATTTTAAACTAGCCCACCTGCAGGGCTTCTGTCAGGAAGCAACGGCTGATGGGCAGCCCTACAACCCCAGCCCCGGCGCCACCCCGGCACCTGCGCATGGACACAGTCAACATGATGGCGCCGCCTCGAGCCCGCAGAGTGCAGTGACCCCGCCAGGCAGTGTGGGTGGCTCCGCCACCACCGATCCCAGTCCCCAGTGGTCGTGGGGCCCGCGCCCCAGGGATGCAGAGAACGGCGGCTTCCCTGAGCAACGAGACCATGGGGCCATGAGAGGACAGTGGCCTGCCATGGGGGGCGGTCAGCAGGGACACACAGAAGGCTCAGCCTCCTCCCCCAGCCCGCAGGGCGAGAGTACCTGGGAAACTCGAACCAAGCTCAAGAAGTTTGAAACTGGGATTCCAACCAAGAAAAGTTCAAAGAAAAAAATGAACGAGACGATATTTTGTTTGGTTTCCATCCCAGTTAAATCCGAATCACATCTGCCAGATATAGATAGGAACAACAATGACTTAAAACAGAGCACTGGTAAAAAGAATGGGCTTGATAAGAGCCCAGCTTTGCAAGAACAAAGTCTGCTGAGCACGTCTTCCACCGACCTGGAGCTGCAAGCTCTCACAGGAAGCATGGTTGGGAGAACAGAGTTCCAGAAACAAGATCTGGGGGAACCAGAAGAAGGCAAACAAACAAATGACCTCAGATTCATTCACCCTACAAAACACAGAGAGCTCGAGTATTCTGGCTCGTGGCCAGGGCACCAGTACAGAGATCAGCAAACGCAAACCACTTTCACCGAGGACTCCAAAAGCCCACGGCCCCTCGCTGCTGAGAAGCCAGGAGGGTCCCCAAAAGCCGTACTGACTCCCAGACTTTCAGACCCCCTGGCCTCCGAAGCTCACGCGCCCATGGCGTTAGCTTCCAATGACCAGAACCAGAGGCCAAAGGCGCCTCCCCTCAAAGGTCAAATGTCCCTCAGCCCCTCCAGCAACAGTGCTTTCTCAAGGACTACGTCCTGCATACACCAGGCACGTGCCCCAAAAGCAGGGCCCGGTCAGGCCGGTGCAGATGGCCGTGGCCGCAGCGCCAGCCCCGTGCCCCGGGGCGAGGTGGTGAAGGGGGAGACCACCGGCCCCTGCAACAGTAAGCAGCTGTTCGGGCAGTTTCTCCTGAAGCCCGTTAGCCGGCGCCCCTGGGACTTGATCAGCCAGCTAGAAAGTTTTAACAAGGAGATTCAGGAGGAAGAAGAAAGCGGTCAGAGTGGCAGTGACAGTCGCAGTGAGGACAGTGACACAGAGTGGCTGTGCGAAGGCAAGAACTGGGGCTTCGGTGAAGCCAGCCGGGCCTGGAGAGCTGAGGAACCCCGAAGGAGGCCAGCGCCGGAGGAGCCTGGGGCCCGGCCGGGAAGAGTGAAGAGCAAGTCTGAGAGCTGGAGCGAGGAGCAGAAGCCTGGGCGGCCCTGCGCCCCGCCTCAGTCCCCGGGCCCCGCGACGGTGGGGCCGGGCGGCGGCAGGGGTGCAGCCTCGCTGTGGGCGCACGGAAGCCCGGTCGCGGAGGAGGGGCACCAGGAGGTGGAGCACAGAATGAACAAGCTAGCCGTCAGCCCAGGTCCGCCGCACAGAGTGACGTCTTCTAGGTCAAGTGACACAAAACCAGCGCCCTCGTCCGATCCAGCTGAACTGAGGCAGCCCCAGGGAAGTCAGGAGCTGCCCGGTGTTTCCATTTCTGGGGAGCTGAGCACAGCACCCCCTTGGCGGGCTGGGGCTGGAGGGGAGAGCAGCCCGCTGCTCCCACTCTCTCTTGCCAGCAAACCCCGAGGACTTTCCGCACCGGACTTGAGGTCTGTGGGGCTGCCGCCCGCACAGAAGCCGAGTACTGATAAGTTAGATGGGTCTTTAGGGGAAGCAAGTGCAATAGAGATCCCCCCGAATGAGTCCCTTCAAGCGAGGGCTGCGAGGATCCTGGGTATTGAGGTGGCCGTGGAGTCCCTGCTGCCGGGCGCCAGGAGAACGGGACAGAACCAGCACCCCGGGACTGATGGAAGTGCCCGCGGGCCAGAGGCCCCCAGGGAGGAGTCTGTGTCCAGCTCAGCCGAGCCAGATGACCCCCCCGTGTCCACAGACGCCTTTTATGGCAGGAGAAAGTGCGGCTGGACCGAAAGCCCTCTCTTTGTTGGGGAGAGGGACAGTGCCCGTCGGGCTCCCCTGGCTGCTGAGCACTCAAGTGTGGACAGCACTGTCCCCAGCAAGGCCCCGAGCCCCGAGCCTCAGCCCAGCCCCCAGGAGTCCCAGGCCTTCAATCACAAGGACCTGGGGACAAAACCACCCTTCAGGTCCACTCTGTTCCATTTTATAGAGAGGACCCCAAGTGTGTCAGGCTCAGAAAAGAGGCTCAGAAGCACTTCCAAAGTGATCGAAAGTTTACAAGAGAAACTGGCCTCCCCCCCGAGGAGAGCAGACCCTGACCGCTTGATGAGGATGAAAGAGGTGAGTTCTGTGTCTCGGATGAGGCTCCTGAGCTCCCGGAGCACTGACTCCATGGAGGAGGCTGACGAACTGAAGGCCGAGAGGGGCCCCGGGGTGCTGCCTGGAGGCCCGGTGTCTCTGAATGCTGGGGAGCTGTTGCGGAAGGCCGGGCACCCGCCCTCTGTCTCCAGGGGCGCCCCCTCGCTGGAAGAAGATGGCCATCCGTCGGCACAGAGGGACAAGAAGAACGTCCAGCAGGATTTCTGGTGCCCAGGTGAGGAGTCGGGCGAGCAGGCGGGCGTTCTCAGAGTAGAGAAAACACCAGGTTGGTGGATGATGAAAATCCTGCGTTGGTGAAGTTGAGATTGTGAATTATTGTTCCAAAAGATTCTTCCTTTTACAAAGAATTATCCAGAAGCTTTGCTTAAAAATCAAGATCCTGGGGTGTATTGTGAAGGATTGTATCTTTATGGAAATTACCTATGCAAACAAATTATATACAGTTATCTATATAAACAAGTTTTGGGTCCCTTACACCGTGAAGAGGTAAATCAGTAAAGTATTCCAGCTTTGGTGCAACACCTTGATGAACCTTGCAGGAGGCCATAACATGGGTAGTCTGCACTCTCTCCCAAAACAAGCATTCACGCAGACCACCCACATGCTCTTTATTAACTCTGATAAGAAAAACGTACCCAGATAATGATATAAACTGCCTAGCCCATGATGTTGTGTCTCACACTGCACCTTCCAAGATCCTTTGTCCCCCATTTTACCTATTTTTGTTATCACACCTTTTATGAAGCTTGAAAAAAGTTTAGATAAAAGGAACAGTTTGCACTTTCTCAACACCCTACCCCTTTATAAAAGGTTCACCCATCAGCTCTGTCCCAGAAGGCCCCCTGAGGTCTGAGTGCTAAAGCCCAGGACAGAGGGTTTTGGCAGCAGGACCGCACAGGCCTGCAGGCCTCTCCCTACTGTCACCTTAATGCCTTCAGAGCTGCTCCAGGTCAAACCATGAGGTGGGTTCCTGGTGGCAGCAACAGGGATTTCTCACCTCTCAGCTCTGTCACAAATAGGCAACTCTGTTTCCAGCATTTTCTTTAGGGGCTGGGGAATTAGCAATGATACATTCTAGAACTAATGAGAAAGAAGAGTGGAGGGACATGTCAAAAGGCCCGATCGTAAACCGCAGACAGGAAGGGACCTTGAATCGTTCGTTCGGACCTTTTAACAGTAAGGGGAAACTGTGCCCTTGTGTGTGTGACCTCCCTGACCCGGGGCCCCGGGCCCCCCTCCTGAGCCACGCCCTCTGGTCTTACTGTGGGGTGGTGCCCTTACCCCCACCTTCTCTCTTTCCTACTTGGAAATCCAAGAATTTAAAAGTCAATGGCCAAGATTCCTTATTTCAGCTAGAAAAGTCCAGAATTCTTGTTCCACAAAACATCCCCATGGCACTTTTTACATTTTCCCACAAATGCGCTATGATTCTTGGGAGTGTTAGCCAAGTGTTGCTCAGTTGCTTATACAAAATACATGATTGAAATAACCCATTAGTCAGGGCCCTCTTGGATCATCTGACTTGACAAATGTGGTCTTTGCCAAGAAAGAGAACACTAGGGTGTGCAACTCTTGCCATAATGGCGGAAAAAAGTGTTACATGGCCCATTTTTTGAGCTATTGGGACTTACTAGGCTTTAGCCTCGTTCCTCTCCTGGTCCCTCCCTCTCCCCACCCACAATATGCCCACTTGCTTTTAAGTGTGAGCTAAAATGAGTTTCTTCTTCTGTCCTGTCTCATCCCAAGAACTGTAAGGATTTTAAAATGAGACAAATCCTGTTATATTAAAACACCAGTTTGTCAAGATTTCTGTGTCTCAGTCCACGGCCCACATATTTCGGGAGGATTTTATAACACAAAACTTCTAGTTCAGTAAAGCACTCCCTCACTTGTTAGCTTGATCATTTGGCATGTGGATAGGGTTGGACAGGTATCTGAAAACATGTAGATAATGCCAATTTTAATGTCAGCCAGCCATTAGAAACAGCTCTTCATAACCTTTTTTTTAAAAAAAAAAAACAAAAAACAAAACTATAGTTACTGACAGTAGAATTTTTTTTCTCTCCATCTGATGCATTTATTAGTACATAATAAGATGACCCCAAATCTAAAGGCAGAGAGCTCCTCGTGATGCCACATGGCTCCCTCTGACACTCTTAATTGCATAGCAGGATGCCATTAGGGACGATTTCGTACACGCGCAAGGGCTCAGGTGAACCTCCATCAGCCCCTTATGTGACAGTCACCAGGCCTGTCCCAAATCATTCTGAGAGGAATGCAGATCATAGGATGGAGATGGTCAGACTTTGAGATATGTTACCTTTTCCCCTCATTGTTGCTTCACAAGTTAGAATAAAGCCTTGTTGCTTTTTTTGCTGATAAACTCTTGGATTTTGTTTTCCTCTTGATATATTTTATCACGTTACACACACGAATCATCATCTCCATCCCCACCCCTGTTCCCGTCATCCCGGTGGGCAGGAGCCACTTTGCCGCTCCCAAATTCACAGCCCACTTAGATTCAGACTTTGTTCTGGAATTTTAAAATAAGTTTATGTCACAGATATCTGTGACGTCCCCCTGCCCAGCATACACACGCACACACGCCCTTCTAGAGCTTCATGATCTGTGTGGTGTTGCAGTACCCGTTGTATCATAAATACCTTTATTGCAACTTAAAGGTGGTCCTTTCAGCTGACATCTTTTTAGTGGTCTTTTGGGCCTCTGGCTAAGAAGGCAGTACCTCAAAACTAACTCAGGTGACAAAATCCCATCCGTGCTGGATGGATCATGTTCCAGTTTGGAAGCATAATCCAGGCACTGGTAGTGTTCAGAGCCTGCTGGTTCCGTAGCCTCCGTGGCAGACCCTGTCCATGTGGGCGCAGGGAGAGAACCCGGAGAGACTGCTTCAGGCCAGGGGGTGCGTCCTGGGATGGTGTGAGGTGCCAAGCAATGGCACTCGGGGGAAGGCTGGATATCAGCACAGCTTCGAGGTCAGTAGCTCTCAAGCATGTTAATGCACAAAATACCCGCAAGGGTAGGACTTAGTGAGTGGTCTCCAGCTGAAATATTGCCCACTGGAACGAGGATTCTCATGACTCAGTATTCCGTCCCCTAGACCTGCGTCAGCCGGGATGATAGCTCCTGGTTTCATGTGGGTCCTTGAGCATTTGAAATGGGGTTCATCCAAACTGAGAGGTGCTGCGAGTGTAAAATACACACCAGGGTTCAAAGACTTAGTCTGAAGTTTCTTTTAAGTTTCTCAATTTTTATATTGATTCCCTGTCGAAATGATAATTGGATATATTTGACGAAATAAGATATATTATTAAAATTAACTTCACCTATTCCCTTTTATTTGCTTTAACACAGCTTCTAGAAAAATTTAAAATAACGTTATGTGGCATACATTATATTTTTATTGGACCTACACCCTCCACGATCCGTTGTCCTCCAGAGTTCTTTCCCCGGCTCCCTGGCTCTGGGCCGTTAGCTTCAGCAGCGGGGCTCTGGGGTGCAGGCCTGTTCTGTGGGGGTGTCTCCCTCTGCCCGGCCCGAGGTGAGCTGCTCAGTGCCCACGGTATGTACCTTGAGGCTCAATAGATGCTCAAGCTCTTCCTGGCCTCTCAGCAGCTGAAAATGTGCCCCTCCCACTGCATCATCCGTTAGTGACTGCCCACCCCATTTCCAGTGGAGAAAAAGGTGTTTTTGCTCAGAGGAGGGCCCCCTCGGATTCCGCACCCGGGAGGCTGACTGAGCACAGAAATGCCACGCTCGGCTGTCGGTAGCCTGTGTCATCACAGTGGGTGTGGCCAAGTGTAAAAGATCAGAAGGCAGCAGACCCGCCTGAGCCCCACTTGCTTTTAGCCACGTGGGCGCTTGGTGCAGCAAATCGTGTTGGAGGCGGAGCAGGCTGCTTTTCCTACACGCGGGCGCTGTGTCCTGTCTGGTTTCTAACGTCTGACTCCGCGCTCTAAGCACGGTCATCGTCACGGTTGTAGTAGGGATCATAACCCAATCGGGGCTGAGTTGAGACGGTGGCGGGAGGCGTGGGAGAACATTCGGCTGCTAGAGAAATTAGGATCTATATGGCCTTCGTCATGTACAGCGGTCCAGACAGATTTGAGCAGAGATTGTTTTGCAATAGTGTTTATAGCTGTCAAATTCTACCAATCCTTCCAGATTTCATAAGTGTTTTTTTCTTAAACAGTTAGGACACCTTTGAGCTGCTGTGGCAGGAAATTCTGACTAGAGGAGGCACACAAGTGAGTTTGGGGTTGACAGGGTCCCAGAGATCGGTGAGTCCCCAGGGGGTCAGATTCAGCATCACCCAGCTGTAGCCCTCATGGTAGCCCTGGACCATTGTCCTTGTGTATGGTGTCCCATTTTGGAAACCCCACTGCTCCACTTGGGCCCAGGTTGGGACTTTCCAGTGTGGGCTGTGGAATGGGTCAGTGCGGTGGCCCAGGCCCGTACACCCGGGTGCGTGGGAAGGCCTAGAAGAGGGTGCTACCAATCATGTGTCCATCCCGGGCCCTGTCTGCTGGCTGGTGACAGTCAAGGACAGGAGGCCTCTCATTGCCAGCCAAGTGGTCAGGATTTCAGGGTCCTCAAGCCTTTCAGGGACAGCATTTGATCACAGAGATGCATTTTTTTTTTTTAAGATTTTACTTACTTATTTGAGAGAGAGAGTGAGAGAGAAAGAACGTGAGTGGTCAGAGGAGAGGAGATCAGGGAGCCCGATGTGGGGCTTGATCCTGGATCTCCAGAATCACGACCTGAGCCAAAGGCAGACGCTTAACCAACTGAGCCACCTGGGTGCCCCACAAAGATGCATTTTTTTTTCCATTTATATGAAATTTTTTTAGAAGATTTTTATTTATTTATTGAGAGAGAGAATGATAGAGAAAGAGTATGACAGGGAGGAGGGTCAGTGGGAGAAGCAGACCCCCTGCTGAGCAGGGAGCCTGATGTGGGGCTCGATCCAAGGACTCCAGGATCATGACCTGAGCTGAAGGCAGTCGCTCAACCAACTGAGCCACCCAGGCGCCCCAAGATCTATTTTTTTTTAAAGCAAGATTTCATTAGAGTTGTAATTTACAAAAAAAGGAAGAAAGAGAGAAAGAAAAGAAAGAAAAGAAAGAGAGAGAGAAAGAAAAGAAAGAAAGAGAGAGAGAGAGAGAGAGAGGAAGGAAGGAAGGAAGGAAGGAAGGAAGGAAGGAAGGAAGGAAGGAAGGAAGGAAGGAAGGAAGGAAGGAAGGAAGGAAGGAAGGAAGGAAGGAAGGAAGGAAGGAAGGAAGGAAGGAAGGAAGGAAGGAAGGAAGGAAGGAAGGAAGGAAGGAAGGAAGGAAGGAAGAAAAGAAAAAGAAAGAAAGAAAAGAAAAAGAAAGAAAGAAAAAAAAAAAAGAAATCCTTAGTATCAGCCAGACATAGCACTGCCGGTTTACCAGTGTTGCATTTAGTGTTACCGATGCCCTCCTGTTCCACTGTGGACCACAGGAAAGAACTATCAGAAATTAAGCAACTCACGGGGTGCCTGGGTGGCTCAGATGGTTGAACATCTGCCTTCGGCTTGGGTCGTGATCTCCAGGTCCTGGGATCGAGCCTCACGTCGAGCCCAGCGTCGGGCTCCTGGCTCATTGGGGAGTCTGCTTCTCCCTCTCCCTCTGCCTCTCCCCCTGCTCATGCTCTTTCTCTGTCTGTATCTCTGTCTCAAATGAATAAATAAAATCTTTTTTTAAAAAATTAAGCAACTCACATGTTTCCATCTGTGATTAGGTAATGATCATACATGTCCTTTTAAAAACAGTCTTTTGATGATAGTTTCTTACTCAGTGAAATCAATATTGTTTAAATGTCTAAGCATTCACTACACTTGGGGAGTTTTTGTTCCCTCAACATACTTATTTATGGTCTGAGGATTAAACAGAAAACACATTAATTGAATATACCACTAATTTTTTTGTTTTGCTTTTTTTTTGCTTTTTCACAGATTCCTATGACCCTAGCAGAGTGGAGAG
Source organism: Zalophus californianus (assembly GCF_009762305.2). NCBI lineage: Eukaryota > Metazoa > Chordata > Mammalia > Carnivora > Otariidae > Zalophus > Zalophus californianus. The sequence continues at coordinate 112,463,791 of NC_045603.1, read as the reverse complement.
GGTGTGAGGAGATGCCAGTGAAGCCCGAGATCACTAGAGTTTACTCACCAGGGGTCGTCTTGTCTGGCCTGCCCTCCCGGCTCTCCCGCGTGTAGGCCGGAGCCTGCTGGCTTGTAGATCCCGTCACAGCCTCTCCCACTGCCACCAAGGAACTCCTCGTCCCTACAGAATCACTTTGTGGAAATAAAGCAGTAGTCCATTGAAACCATCTGTTTTCATAATATGAAGAGTTAATACCTCTATTTAGAAAGGAGTCACATAAACTCTCCGTAATGATGGATTTAGCCAAGCTGGTAAATAGTTTGGTGTTAATCTGGTTCTATGTGAAAATTCAAACGTGAATGATTTTGAGAGGACTGCGAATGTCATAAATTCCCCTCTGCATCTCCACAGCCTGTGGTCCATGCTCGTGTTAAGGAGTTTGGGACTTGGGCCAACTGCCCAGTGTTCCAGCACTTTGAGTTTAGGGGAAATGGGATGAATATATATGACCCGTTTCTAATCAATTTGGCCTTCTGCTGCTGCAAGTAACTCTATTTATAAGTAACTTGCCATCAGAGAATAAAAGCAATATCTTTTTAAGTTCCTAAAAGATTAAAACTTGTACCATAATGTACTCAGAGTATTATTTATCTGGCGATGAAATACTTTGATCATTCGCAAACACGCCATTGTCTGCTTTGCCCTCAGTATTATCTATTTTTGTGTTCTGTATGGATGTTTAGAAATTCTTTATATGAAAAATAATTGCTGGTTTAAAATAGACCATTTTAACAAAGTAACTATATTTCTTTTTACAAAAAATGCTATTTTTCTATGATGTAAACAATTGTGAGGTGGCAGATTTTTAAGGAAGTATTATTTTATTTAAGAGTCTGTATCCCTTTGTGTGAGAGGAACCCAGAAAGGGTTCACGTTTGTTTTAAAGCACACATCCCTTACCCCTTCACAACTCAGCTCCTTTTCTTTTATCTTAGAAAGAGATGTCCATATAGACATTTTACAGGGTTAATAAAATGAACTTTTCACAAAGATGCTTTTGCAAATGTAGCTGTAAGTGATATTTGAAAATAACCTACTCAAAACCAGCCAACATCCTTACAACTATTTTTGCTGCCATATCCATTAGAATTACTAAAAAACATAGCTTCATCTCGATCTGTCTGTGGAGATCTCCCCTGAGACCAGAATTTCCAACCCCCTGCCCCTTTACAAAATATTGTATTTTTATCTAGAATGATCCTTAATTATTAGTCTCTGCATATTTTTAAAAGTGCCGGAGACATTATATATATATGCCAATACAAAAGTACTACGAGGCCTATGTATTCAACTGTGTTTACTATTGCAGTAGCCTGCACAAATTTTATGCATTTTTATGCGTTTACCCCTTCTTTTGAAGTAAGGTATCTTGTTAGCTAACACTTCCTGAATGGTTTCTTGTCTCCTTCCTTCCTTCCCTCTGTTTCTCTCTCTTTTTCTTTGAGAAACCACCTTATCTATTTTTAGACGTTTCAAATTCCTAAAATGTGAACCATTGGGTGGTCTGCAATTTGGCCCGCAAACAACTCTGACTGGCCCGTTTTTATCTGTACCATATGACTTTATTTCCTAAGAACTTCATGTCTTTGGACTATAATAAACAACACAGAATCTAAGTAATTCTGAACAATCGTTTCAAATACACTTATCTGCACTCTTGGTTCTTACTCTTACTTCTTTCCAGATTTGGCTCTTGTGAAAAGCTGTAGTAGGCTCTTGCTTTCCCAGCAAACGAGATGGGCCAAATCTCAGCATTTGGAATGGTTAGAAACTTTTTCCCAGGAATCGTTTAATGGGGAGGAGGTCAGTTAGTCTGTTACAGTTGGTGAATCACTCAAGTCATCTACTAGAACCAAATGAGGGTGGCTACCTGGAGATCTTTGTGGGGTCTGCTTCTCTCCTTCAATTGTACGTATCTATCTTTGTTCTGACTTCCTCTTCAATTTGTTGATCCCATCTAAAAACTTCTTTTAATCAAAATAACTAAATTTTAGCTTATTCTTCAAGAGAAAGAAAAGGATCCTGAAGAGAAAAAAACAGGGTAACTTATGTATATCACAAAGCAAAATAGGATACTCTTTCAGTTTCTATTCTAAATTGTACCATCTTTCTGAAACCATTCTGAATTTAGTTGAAATTATCAGTATTTATACTTTGAACCTTAATTTCTGGATTCCAGCCTGTATATAAATCTTTTGGTGTGTGTTGGGGGGATAACTTTGACAATTCGACTTTTAAGCTTGCACATTCTGAGGTAAATAATACATTCTCTAATCCAAAATAGCTTCCCAGAAGTTTCAAACTTAATGCTAATTATTCTTTTATTATTACCACTTCTCATGCATATATAACTATCCATTATTATTTGTGGCCGGAAAAAAAAGTTCTCATATTTTGTGTTTGCCATTGTTTTTCTCGTATGTATGCTTAACTGTTGGTGTTTCATAATTTGGGGCTTATAAAATTAAAAGTTCTACATTTGGCCATTTGGACTCTACATGAGGAATTGCACATGAAATGTATTTGTACTTTTTGATTTACAAAAGAAGGGAAAACATGTTGGTAATAGAGCTGTAATTGCCTTGCTTTGAAGAAAATTTCAAAATTACCGAAAACCAAGTACCTTCATTATATCCTTTTCAACCTTGTGTTTCTGCAAGCTGCAGAAAACTGCCTGCCCAAGGCACACAGCTCCTGCGCGCATTTGCAGAATGCTTTTCCGTGTCGCTTGTCACATGGAATTCTTTAAAAGTCCCTGAAAACGTATCTGCTGAGATCCTGGTTTCCTTACTAGAATTGTAGGTGAAGGTTTCGCTCCATGTGCAATTTCTAAGTCGAACTTTTTCTCTTCTGTTTGACTGTTGGTTGAAGTGTTGTGGTTAATGCAAGTTCAAATGTGTGAACTCAGATGACTCTGGAACTAGCCCCTGACCGCGTTTTGCAGCAGCAGGATGACGGACTCTGGTAGTGGCTTGGCTTCGGGCTTCTGAGGAGGAAGGGCGCAGCCGCCCCACTGTTGACACGACTCCTTCCCAGCTCGGAGCAGAAAGGACTGATGGAAAATATGATGAAGCCACCATTTCATCTGTGACTGCCCCCCCCCCCACACCCCGCGCCAAAGACTGTGTTTGTGTGTCTTGGCTGTTTTGCTCTGTTTTATTTTGTTTAAAATGATGAAGTAGGACACAATTAAGTGTCAGGTTAGCAGCTCTTGGAAAGTGACCAGTACAGCCGGGTTCCCGCTCCCTAAAGAGCCAGGCTCAGAGAAACCCTCCCAGTTTCCTGAGCTCTCGTGAGCAGTTACTGCTGTGTCCGAGCCTTGTTCTGCCAGATCTGTCTGTGCTCTCGGGGTGGGATGAGTCTCCGGCTGCAGCGCTCCCAGGCCTGGGGGATTTTCGCATTTGCTTTTTCTTTTGTTTGTAACTGCAGATTCTGTACATCTGTTTGTGGGAGGAGAGTTGCTACTCAGGACAGGATTTGAGAGACAGATTCCAAGTGACCTTTAAGAGTCTGCATGGTGGGAGGTCCTTTTCCAGGAGAGTGGGTTGGTCCACCCTGGGACCCACCAAGCGAAGAAGGAGGGGGATGGTAAAATAAGGTTAAAGAGAGAATAGGTCCCCAGCCTTCACACTTTATTTTAAAAAGGGGGGGGCGGTTTAAGACTACAGTCCAGATTGAGGCCTCTTCAAAAGGTCAATATGGTCTAGCCAGCTGCCTATCGAAACAGTCCTTGGGTTCATCAGCAGTGCGGAGAGGCGGGCAGAGTGCCTGCAGATTCCTGGCTTTGACTTTTGAGAGCCCCTGTCACAGTTGTGTTTATTACAGAAGACAGGGAGGTCCTTGTTCTATGGCCTCTGTGCAGTGACTGAAACTTGAACCCAAAGGCAAGTCCAGACTATCCAGCCGTTGGTCCCATTGCCTTGATTGGGGGGCGGTGGGGTGAGGGGGAAGCGCTCCCCATAAGGTGATTCATTCCCTTCTCCGTACAGAAGCCAGGTCTGCTGGGGCTTGTAGCCAAGCCAGAGAGGCGAGACCTCTCTCCTTCATCCCCCACCCTCACCGCGTGGCAGGGCTGACATGTGTGACACTCACTGTCACGGAGCAAGAGAGAGACAAAAGCAAGTTCAAGTTGAGAAGCATATGGCAGAAATTAGAAATGAAAACCATATGTCCCAGCCAGGGAGAAAAGCAGTAACCTACAGATTATAAAAATCAATGAATTACTCTCCACTTGGGTCAGCTGAAATTTGAGCCCTCACACTCAGGCCTGTCAGGAAAGCTAAGCAGAAGCATCTCGAAGAACAACAACAGCAACAAAAAAAACAAACAAAAAAAAACTTACCAAATGTGGTGAATACAAGGCCCTGTAACCCCACAGAAACTCTGTATCTGCTCATCATTTCTTTGGGCACCATGAAGACGGAAGGAGGCAGGTAGAGAGGGTCCCAGGAAAAGACACAACGGGTAGCGGCGAGTCTCCAGCCGCAGCTCATCACCCCCGGATCAGGCAGCACCAGAGGTCTTAAGGTGATGAGAGGTGGAGGTGGGTGAAGAGGAGTAAAGCCCAGATGAATGTCTTCAGGGAGCTCTTGTATCTCTGCACAATGTAAAGACTTGCTAGTTCCGGATGGTTGGCCTGCTCAGTAGCACACGTATTCCAAATAAACATTTTGCATGAAAGTACCTCTGTCCGTTGTCCTTGGCTGTGGGTGCACGAGCTGCCCCGTGGGCCTTCAGGGCCGGTCCCTGCACCGGCTGCAGCTCAGATGGTGTCCTAACACAGGGACGGGCGGTCCAGGGACTTCCAGCACCGCTTGGTCTCCACTGAGTATTTCCTGGGTGACCGAGCTCCCTTTACATCTCCCGCAAAGACTCACTACAGGGTGGAAAGAGGCCTACGGTCAATTTGGGGATTAGGTTTGACTTTGGGCTCCATTCTTAGCCAAGTGACCTTGCCCATGTCCCTTCCCTGGCTTCTGTTTTCCCCATCCGCCTCTTCTACTCCTCGAATATAAGAACCAAACATCTAGAAAAGCCCACATTGTGGATGTTCAATGAATGGAAAATGGAGGTAGACCTGTACCTTACAAGGTACAGGGAAAATGCTTGTCGTCGAGCTTGTAGGTTTGCAAATCCAGGCCTTAGTCCTCTTACAGGGATTCACCTCCTTGTTTCTAGTATCCTAGTTCTGGAAGCAGATGCAAATTTAGCACTCTGTCATGCTCTCGATTTGTTTCTAGTAGCCCAGGAAACCTAGAAGCTGTTGTTTCTGAGTTTTCAAAAATGATTTGGTCCTTCTTTCCAGCTTAAGCTCGTTCTCTTCCTCACTTGCTTCTGTAGACTTGCCCTCATTCCTTCCTTGGCCCCACGTGTGTGGGTCTCCACGCTTGAGGGGTTCCAAGGCCCTCTCAGCAGTCTGAAATTTCAGATCATGTTCAAATGGTTTTAAAGTAACAGCTATTCCCAGTTGGTTGGTAATTGAATCCGCATAAGAAAATAAACCTGAAAAAGAAGTGCCTTGACCAAATTAATGCTATAAGATGAAACACACAACCTAGGGATTGGGGGATCCGTCCCGGGCCTGGCTCTGCATTAACTAGCTGTGACTCTGGCCACCTCCCCTGCTCTCTCTGGAACACTTTGCAAGTGGAGAAGTGGAACTGAACTAAATTAACTGATCTCTTCCAACTCTAAGATTATATATATATATATATATATATATATTTTTTTTTTTGGCAAAATTGGAAGTCCGTGGGGTCTTTGCCCCACCAGAAGGGTCCAAGAGTAGAATGATGTGAAAACCACAGCTGTACAGGCCTGAGGACCGGGTCATCATGGGGGTAGGGAGCCCTGCCATTATTTCTCTCACGAGGGTGGTCCATTTCCTCATTCCAGTAACTTCTCTTACTTCTCTCCCCCTTGCCATACTTCGGAACCAGCCAAGAGCCCGACAATATTGAATTCTCCCAAGCCTATTTTTCTTATGTTAGAGCAGGGCACTGGGTGTTTATGAGCCTGGCTGGCAGCCCAAAAGCATTCATCCACAGTGTCCATAGAGAGCGCGTTTCTCACAACTTGCCTGCTCGGGGTCCTTTTAAATGCACTTAGGTTTGGAGATGTTTGTGCCTTGCCAGCTAAGTCGGCCTTTCTGCTTCTACCCCACACACATCTTTCCCCAGGTGGTCAGCTTGTGTTCCACAGGCTGGAAATGCTGTCAGTCACCCTGGTGCTCAGACTTCGGGGGACAACAGCGCCATGGAAAACTGGGAGCATCAGCCCTCCCAGGTCCAACGGGCCTCTGGTTTGTTTTCAGCCAGAGAGTCTAGCTTCGCTCTGAGTGAGAGGAGATTTGTGCCAGATCACATGGAGACTCCACTGGCTTCTTTTGGCAACCTCCCTCTGTCCTGCACTCCCGCTGCCATCACTGTGGTGGTTTTTACCTAGCCTAACCCTACTGGTGTTTCTCCACTTACGATGGCAGAGTCGCCTTATGGAGAAATAAACTCAAACGTGCATTACCTGTTTCTTTTGAGTATTTAAAATAAAATGCTCAACACAGGGATGAGGGGAAGACAAGGAAACTAACATTGTTGGGTCCCTATGATGTGACAGGTATGTTGTATGCACTAATTTAATGCATATCACTTTTCGAAAGACAAATGGGTACAGAGAAGAGGAGATAAAAAGCAGCATGTGGCTAGCAGTAGAGCAGGGATTCAGACCTAAAATCCATGCTGTTCAGCTTAGCTTGCTGCCTCCCAGGAGGATGAGACAATGATCCTCCAACTAGGAAATCCAAAGGTCACAGCTTACAATCCTAAATGCATTTGTTAAGATCAGATTCAGCGGCTTACATCAGACAATTAGAAACAACAGTGGCCTAAATGAGATGGAAGCTGATTTCTCTCACGCTTCTAAGGAGTCCAAAGGCAGGCAGTCCAGGGCTAGCGGGTCAGTAATGAAGGATAGTTGGAAGAAAGGCAGGCAGGGACAGGCCCCACCCCTGCCTGACTCATGCCCTAAAAGGAAACCACCCTTGAAAGGATTTTACATCACCCTGGAAGGAGCCCTCCACCCTTTTCTTTCCCACATGATAGGTAGATTACAAAAACCTGATTGGGTGACAGGCTCATGGAGGGTTAATCAGATTAAAACAGCCCACCAACAAGCCCATCAAAACCGCTAGACTTAAGAACCCTGTGGTAACCCTCTTGGGCCCCCTCCCTCTCTGGGAGCTTTGTACTGTTGCTCAATAAACTTTCCTTTGCTGCCCACTACTCTTTGTCTGGTCTGCCTCTTCATTCTTCGAAGAGGTGTGACCAAGAACCATGGGCACCAGAGGAAAAGAAATCCTGCAACATCAACACCATGGCAACTGGGGAGCCAACTCCTTGTATCTTTCTGTTCCAGCCTCCTTCTCTCTTGTGGCGGCTTCCATCCTCAAGATAACTTTATGGTCCAAGATGGCTAGTAGGGTGACAGCCATCTTAACACTTTCCAGGTATCTGACAGGAGGAAAAATGCCCCTTCCAAATAAGTTAGCTTTCCTTTAGAGAGACTTCCAGGGCATCTTATGCCCTTCTGCTTATATTCCATTTGCTGGAACTCAGTCACGTGGTCAAGCCAGCTGCAAGGGAGGCTGGGAAATGTGGTTCTTTTTTGGCTGGGCACTATCATGGGTCTGAATGAAATCAAAGTTCTATTAGTAATAAAGAGAGGAACAATAGTTATTGACTGGCAACCAGCAGCCTCTGCCGCAGTTCAACCACCTACAGGCATTATTAGCTCCAGGGTGGATGGGTGCTCACCAACCACAATACAGAGCAGTCGTGCACCTTCCAGGTCTCCGTGGAAAGCTCTGCGACAGAACTCCACAGAAGCACTGAAGATTTATTCTCATGAAAGATTAAACATGTTGCCCCAGATGGAGGGTTTTTAATAGTGCCTTTAATCCAAGAAAGGAGTAACCATGAAGCCAAAGGACCAGCTGTAAACAGCTACCTCTGTAGTGCAGTCTTAGGGTCTGATAGATGCAAACCCTTGCTTTCTAGCAGATGCACGCTCAGGTGAAGGAAATGATTTTCTATGTCCGTGCTCTTGGTACTAACAACAAGGAAATGTGAAGAGAAGTGAATGGCCAACATAGAAGTGGAGATACCAGATTTCTGGGTTCTGAGAACAACAGACTGTGTTCTTCCTTGTCCACACTTCTGTGGACACTCATCATGCCTTTTGCCCAGAGCTATAGGCTGAACTCCGGACTGTCTTCATTGAGGTCCCAACAGTCCTTAGGAGAAAGCCTCCTCGGGGGAGAGGGGCAGCTGGTGGGTGAGCCTGGGGTGGAGGGAGGGCTGGGGGCCATGGCCACAGAGACAGATGGAACAGCATGGGCTCCTACATCCTTGCTGGAAAGGTCCCAAGAAGGGCTTATGCCAATACCTTCCTGCCCAAGACAGACCCTTTCAGCCTTAGAAGACCTACAGTTTACCACAAGGGAACCAGAACAGATCTCTGAGCAGTTCAGATAGGAGGTCTTACAGCAGAATATTCTGTCTTTCTGGTTAATGATCTCAGCCTGTAAACATTGCAAGGAAAGGTCCCTGGACCCCTTTCCTGGTTATGGAGATTTGTATTTATAGACGTATCTCTACCGAAGAAGATGTGCCCCAGAAACCCTTTTATTTTTTTGTCAGACTTCATGACTAAAGGCAAAAATGAAACAGGAACCACAAGAAAACATTTAAAAGATGTCAGGGGGAGAAAGTTGTGGCAGGTGGCACTGGTCATGTGGTCTAGCAGCATGGTGGAGAACATTCTGAAGGGTGTGGAGTACTCTCGCTGGTGGGTCTTCCCAAGAGGGCAGGAAATGTTGAGCTTGGATCGGGTGAGCATGCTAAGCTAAGCAAGGGAGGAGAGGCTAGGGGGCAGTGGGGAAAGATGACCACGGTATTTTGACAAACCTAGGAGACATGCCATTATTTGTTTGGAAGAAAATGCTGTCAGTTAAGATTCATCCCTGTTTCAGAGATGTTAAGTGAGAATGAGATGTGCCCATAGAGTTGATGAGATGCAGTAACTAACCTCCACTCCCTCTCCCAGGCTCCACGAACACCTCTCTGCCCGGCTGGGGCCTGTGGGGATGGTTCTGGAATGACCAGCCTGCACTCCAAGAGCACGCAGGCCATCTGCACCAGGAGTGACCCCCAGGCTGTGGCTTTCAAACTTAGGTGTGTATCCCAATGCCTGGAACTTGTTAAAAGAGAAAAAGAGGCTCATTTAGGGTGTCCGGCGTGAAAACTAGGACACCTCTTTTTTAATGAGTGGGCATATGATTTCTGTGTCCATCATCCCACAGACATTTGGGGAAACTCTTCTGCAGTCTCCAGACGCGATTCAATAGGGCAGATATCAGAGCTTCTTACTGTCCTTCCTAGCTTGGAGCCCCTTCTCTTTCCCGGACAATGTCTATTCGCCCTTCATTTCTCAGATGAAGCCTCAGGTCCTGCCACAGCTTCCCTGACGTGGCCACATGAGGGGATGGCATGGTCTGAAAGTGTCCCCCCAAAACCTGTATGTTGAAGCTTAATGGCCAAGATGATGGTATTGGAAGGTGGGGCCTTTGGGAGATGCCTTGGGTCAAGAGGGTGGAGCCCTCTTGAATGGGATTTTGTGGCCTTTATAAAAGAGACCTCAGAGGGCTCCCTTGTCCCTTCTGCCACCTGAGGACACAAGAAGTCTAACACCCAGCAGAGAGCCCTCATCCTGCCATGTTGGCCCCCTGACCTCAGACTTCCGGCCTCCAGAACTATGAGAAATCAATTCCTATTGTTTATAAGTCACCCGTCCATGGTCGTTCATGAGAGCAGCCCGAGAGGGCTAAGACAGTTTGGGTAGCTCTGGGATGCATTTCCCCTTAAGGCACTGACCGTAACGACCGTGATGGAACCAACTTAGAGTGTCAGATGTCACTGTCCCTTAGTCCTAGGTGACAAGCACCTGAGGGTTTGCGTTGTGTCAGTCTTGGGAATCCACAGGTCCTAACACGGTTCCTTGCACATCTTGACGACCTAGGTTATCAATAAACCTTCAGAAGTAAGTCGGAAGGGAGGAGGAGAGGCTACTAGGTCCTCCGTTGTATTTCTGGAGAGCAGGGAGTCAACACCATAGTGCAGCCAACATGTAAAACAAGCCTGGGTGTGTTTTCACTGAGACGTTAACCATTGTTGTCTCTGGAATTGGGATTATGGGTATGGATGTATGGATGCACACACTGTTTATCTGTGTTTTCTATAGCAAATTGCTGTTGCGTGGAAAAAGAAGAAAGCGTTTAAAAAGAGAGAGAAGAAATAATGGGCAGTGAATTGAGCTGGATCCTGAGGTGGTTGGTGGGGCCGGAGTTGCCCACTTTAACGCGGGGGTAGTTGGGATTCTGGGATTCGGAAGGGGCAAGGGGGCTTGCTGGGGAGGGACACTCAGGGCCGTGGAGACTTAGCAACACAGAGAAGGTCCCAGCTCTGTCCCGGGCACGCAGGGAAGGTGGGCAGAGGGCTTGAGCAGGCCGCGCCCTCCCGCATGGCTGGCTGTGGAGTCTGTCCTCCTCAGGCAGCCCGGGCTGGCCCTCGCCTGTCTTGACGGTGGGCCCTGAGGATGGGCCAAGGGAATGACCCCCGCTGGAGAAAGCTGGCAGATCCCACCCGGCCTCTATCCCAGTTCGCTCTCTCTAGGACCCCTCCGGTTCCCCTCACATCCGACCTTATGTAGGTCAGCAGGAAGTGACAGCCCCGGTCCCCACTCCTCTTGGTGCAGGCCTACATCCTTTCAATACCAGACAACACCTTTTATTACAACAAGGGATAAGATCCAATGCTGGTCGATGTGATTGTTGCCTGACGTCACTCTGAAATCTAACCACTCGATGAGCCTGTGTCAACAACTGATATAAGATTAATTTCCATTTTAACAGGAGAAAGGGATTTCTTCTTAAAAGGCACTTGACAGTGAGGTGGAAGCCCAGGAGCCAGCCTCCAAAATGGCCCCAGAAATCTTTGCTTTAAGTTATTCCTGTGCTTATGGAGTCTCCTCCCACATTAAGTAAGGCTGAACTTTGTAACCGAGGGCATGTCGCAAGACTTATGGTGTCTGAATTCTGAAGCTTGATCAGAAAAAACACACTGCAGTGTCCAGCTTGCTCTCTTGGATGCCTCACTTTGAGGGAAGCCTGCTGCCCCGTCGGGAGGGCGCCACGTGGTGGGGAGCTGAGACCTCTCACTGGTCGCCAGCCCCGGCTTGCCTGCCATGGGAGCAAGCCACCTCGGAGGGGACCTTCTAGCCCCAGGGGGGCCTTCCAGAGACCGCAGCTGACACCAGAGATCTCCGCGCCACCAAGCTCAGCTGCTCCTACACACCGACAGAAATGGTGGGAAAGAATAAGTGTGTAAGGTTCTTTTCAACTGCTGTGTTGGGAGGTGATCTGTTTGGCGGAAAGAGAGCACTGATCCTGGATGCCTGACCTTGAACTTGAGCAAGGAATTCAGAAAGCAAAGGGAAACTTATGGTCGCTATCAGGAGAAGACATGTCAGCCTGGGGCCTGGGAGGATTCATCCGGACAGCTTCATAATTTTGCCATGGGGTCTGCTGTTTTGGTCTTTGACTCAGGAAGAACTCGTGGAAGCTGTCAAGAGAGTCATTTCTGCCTTCGGGAAGCCCTGCGCGCACAAACTTGGACAGAGCACTGCGTTTGAATCACGCCGCTGAGCCACACACTCTATACCGCTATTTTTAAATGTCTTTCTTAAAAAGGTCTGTTACATGGACGAGTCCCTGTCGGAGTTATAATTGCACCCATATTATCTCTGGTTCAGATCCGCCCCACATAGGTAAGGTTGGACGATGAAGAAAAATTAAGCTGAAGTTTGCAGAATTTGTTATTTCATTTACAATAGACCATCTTTATTAAGTTTGGGTACCTCCAGTGGATGGTACCTGCGGAGGGTTTTGGTTTTTTCTTATTCCAGAGAAGTTTCAAGGTCACGGAACCATTGCATAGATCCTGGTATCATATACAGTAGAGAAAACATCTTCTTAATGCAAGTAAAATGTGGTTTCCCACAGCAGGTTTCTCCAATCTGCCTTGTTCATGGCATATGGGAGACACTGTGCCAGGCCGCCCAGTCTGAGCAGTGAGCTCTGGGATGAGAACCAGGAGCCTCACAGAGTAGCATCTCCACAGGCAACCCCACTTTGACGATCCTAAGCACCTGCCTGGATGGAAAACCCCCGGCCCAGGGAAATTGGACCATGCCAGAGCCTTTGCCAAGTTGGCCTGCATAGTTTTATCTATTCTTGAGTGGTCTTTATGAAGACCAGCAATCGGTCATAAATAAATCCTCCTGCTTGAAGCTGGTGCAGAGCAAGAGGTCACCCTTGCGAGTCAGCCCATCATGTGCCTCCACATGGCTCTGTGTATTCTACACACTGATTAAGTCAAAGGCACTTTAGGGTCCGAAGGGGTGTAACTGTTTGGATTACAGTTGAACAAATGTTTATTCTCTAATCTCCACTCCCCCCTCCCCAGTGCACACTCTGAGGGCAGAGAATAAATCCCTGCCATTGATTTGAGGCTTGGCCACATGGCATGCTTTGGCCAATGATGTATCCGCAGACGTTATCTGAGCAGAGGCTTGAAATGTGCTCACATGGTTGGGTATTCCCTCTTGCGGTTCTCCCACTGTCAGGAGAATATGCCCTAGGTAGCCCCATCATTCTGGAAACACGAGAGACACGGAGAGGCGGGCCACCCCAGTCGACCCGAAGACCCACAGCTTGAAGTAGGGTCAGCCCAGCTAACCCACAGACACATGAGAAAAGCAAACACTCCCTGGGGTACGTTCCTGAAGAGGCTGTGGTCGCTTGTTACCCAGCAGGACAATGGCAGTGCTGCTGACTGGGACTTGGGCTATTACATTTTTGATCTATGTACACATTGCATCTGAGGAGAGCATGTATCTGGGGTCAGGGCCTTCAGGAATATCAAGAATGTTCTGGAGACAGAGTGTACTCAAGCGACTGTGTCTCTGCCCTTTGACCCTGCACCTGCTCTGGAAACATGAGTCCTAGATTAACCTAGGCCTGCTGCTGTGAGAAGTCTCCCCACGCACCCTCACCCCCATTTATTCCTGGAGGTCAAGTTGAACTCAGACTTGTCCTCTTACACTTCTTCAAAGGCCAAAAGATCATTAGAGGGCTCCTCTGCTTTTTGTACTCTCAAACATTTTTCTAAAATCCTAACATGAGGAGTTGCTGTATTCCTTAGCATACAGATTATTGTCTTTGGAGCTAGGTTTCTAAAAGAGATGGTGACATGTGGAATCCGAGCTGAAAATAGTTCAATATCAACACTTGCCATTAGCCTTTGGGATAAAGAGCTTTCGAGGTGACTGTGGCCAAAGGCATAGGAGAGTCCCCGTCAGAGAAAAATCCCTTCTGGTAGAGCTGAGCTTGCAGAGGGTGGCTGGCGGGGGCCTCGCTGTCGGGTGACACAGCCCGCTGGGAAGGGGCCCATTCTTCTGAGTGGGAAAGTGGGGGCTGTTCCGCCCTTCCAGGGAACGCCAGGGGCCGCCACCCTGTGCAACTGGAGCCGAGGAGGTGTCCCGCTGCTCTTTGAACACTAGAGGGCAGCGTACATTCATGCCAAGGACAGAGTTGCTCGGCGCCCCCTTCCCTCCTGGATGTGACAAATGGGGCAGCTTTTCCTGCAAACAGAGCCCACAGAGCAGCTCATCTACAGATGTAGGCTGAGGAACTTTGCCCAGACAGGCTGGCGCGGGGGAAAGGCTTTTAAGGGACTCTGCTTCTGGCCCCCTACTTTAGTTGTGGAACTGTGCAGAGAGCCCACAAGCCTTGGCTGGAACGCTACGTGGATGGGCCTTTGATGAACTGGAGTTGTGTGACTTATTCGTGTGATCAGAGCCTGTCACCACAGACATGGGTCTCATGAGGATTACATAAGATGATGCATGAGAAGGGCTTGTCCCAGCGCCTGTTCAACCGGTGTTAATGGGCCGTCATATTGGTGGACTGGAAAGAGGCGCCCCCCCACCCTGGGCAAGCCCCCTGAAGAGACCGAGCCTGCAGTCTGCTCCCCCTGCACAAACCCCTTCCCCTCTGCGGCACAGCGAGAGCCCCTCCAGGGCACCACATTTGTGGAAGCAGAGACCTCAGCCCCAGGCCACACGACCTCTTGAGCCTGGCAACCTTCTCAGCACAGAAGGAACCCCTCGGGGCCAGGAGGTGTGCAGGTGTGAGGGTACCGGCTGACCCCCGCCCCACAGGCATGCTGCTCCCCGCCCTTCCAGGTGGCTCCTGCTCAGGAGGCTCACAGCTCAGACCCCGCCCCCCCCCCAGGGCCTGACTGCCCCTGGGTATCTGTGAGCTCCCTCCTAGCCCTCTGACGCCCAAGTTGGCAGGGCAGGGCAGCCCCGGGAATCATTTTGATTAACCCAGAACAGAGCCTAGTTATTTCGTGCCCATATCACCTGTTTTCAAATGAGCTCAGCCTTGGAAGCTTCAGAATATTCTAACGGCGGTGACTGAGTGCTCTGGGGTGTTACAATTTGTAGATTGTTGTGGGGACGAATGAATGGGAGATCGTCTTGCCAGTGGCCTGGAGTCTAGACTTCTCAGTGTTAGACATGGCAGTTCACCAAGGGGCTGGGTGGCCGTGGGCAAATACTTAACCTCTTCCTACCCAGCCTCTAGAGCCAGAGAAGCGGCCAAACGGGGATCTCTGCTTCGCCTTCCCTCCCCGCCGGGCAATTGTCCAAGTAAATGAAGCAGGACCCTCTGTGCGCACAGCGCTCGCCCTTCACACAGCACTTCCGTGGGGAGACAATTCTCCACGGGTCTCCTGCCCTTCTGCCGCTTGTGCCCCCCCAAGAGCTGACTGCTTTTGTTCTGGACGTTGCTCAGGACCAGCTTTCCAAGGGTGTCTGCAGAGTGAACAGCCTGGCAAGACAGGCCGTGGTCTTGGCCTAAGGCAGGTCTGTTCACTGCGCAGGAGAAACGCCGAGAGTGTGTCCCTCTGGGGCAGAGCTTGGCGGGCTCACGGCCCCTTCTCAACCCCGGGGGCCTTCCTGAGCTCAGCGGCGGGCCTCACATCGCCCTGGGGGAGCTGGAGCTTGGGGACGGCCGTGAGGGGCACAGTCCGTCATCTCTGACCCGAGAATCCTGTGTGTACCACCCCCCCCGCCCGCGGCACCGGCAGGCTCACAGGCTAGCTTCCAAGGAAGGCCGCAGCCGCAGGCCCTCCCCGTGCTGAACCGGCGTGAGCCAGTGTGTCCTTTCCAGCCTCCTCAACCTCCTGAGCGCCAGGCACCGCAGGGTTTTCATTCCCATTCTGCAGGTGAGGTACCAGACGCTCGGGAAGTGCAGGGACGTTTCCAGGGCCCGCTAACATCATGGCAGAGGACATCTAGAGCCTACGTGAAGACACTTGCTCCAAACCTCTCTTCTCTTCCCCAACCTGGACGGGGTGACTAGGGGTTACATGTGTGCTTGCTTTTACATTACTGTGCGCTTCCCTACAGAGAACAAGGGCTCTCAGGGGGATTTTGCTTTGTTATCCTCTTACCCCAGGGGCCAAAGTACACGGGGCTTCCCTCAGCCGTGCCCCCTCTGTATGGTGTTCTTGGGGCTGCCGCAGGCCCGCGCCTGGACACCTGTGCCCGGAGGCGGGCCTCTCTCCGCCCCGAAAACGCCCGGAAACACCCTGAAAATCGCCACTGCCCCCCACCCAAGCCTGTGGGCACAGGGGAGGGGCCAGCGCGGGGCGGGGGGGGGGCTGAGCCCAGGAAGGAGAAGGCAGTGGTTGGGCCCTCGCAGCTTCCTCGGCAGCAAAGGAGTTGGCCCCTGACGGGCCTGGGGTCAGCGATGAGAGGCCACCGGCGCAGGAGCAGAGGACGGGCGTCTGCCGAGCGCAGCGTGGGGCTCTCCGAGGGGGGGACACGGTGGCCAGAGCCACGGGGCCCCCAGAACAGGGCCTGAGAGGCCAGCTAGGCAGAAATGCGGGAGTCTGATTCTCTCATCCATCCCTTTGTTTTGTGTTTTTTAATAAAGGGAACTCTGATGAACCTCTAACTTTAGGTTCCAAACGTTGTGTGTGTACCTGTGTGTGTATATATTTGTGCGTATGTGTGTGTGCGCATGTGTGTGTGTAGGGAAGGATGAACGTATACTCTAGAAAGGGGGAAAGGGAGGGCCAGGCTGGCATTTGGCATCTGGTGATTGCCGCAGGCTTCTGACAAAATAGAGGCGATACAAGGCAGCCTGGGCTCCGAATTTGTTTGTTGTGTGCGGTTTGAGGCATGGGTGATTTCTTAGTAGCTCTCCAGCTGATTCTAACGCCCTGCAACGCGTCAGGCCACCCCATCCAGCGTGGTGACCACGGGCCTCTGTGCCAATGGAGCACCCAGGATGTGGCCTGTCCCAAGATGTGTTGTAAGTGGAAACCAAACCCCGGGTGGGAAGGCTTCAAGCAAAAAGCAAATGTAAAGTAGCTCAGCATTTTTGTATTACACATTGAAATGTTTTTTTAATATACTGGGTTAAATGAAATACATTGTTAAAATTAATTGTACCTGTTTCTTTTACTTCAAAGGTGCTACTAGAGAATTTACAGTCATCAGTGTGGCTTGCATTCATTGCTCGCATTGAATTTCTACTGGATGCCGCTGCACTATCAGCCACTTGATGTTCCAGAAAAGGGGCTTGCCTAATCTCACACACCTGTGGAGTGCAGGGCTGGATCCAAGGCACAACTCTACTACCCCATGCCTGCCCCAGAGTCAGGGGGCCACACGAGTGAAAGTTTCAGAAGGAAGCTCAGTCTCGAAGCAAGAGACGTTCCTGTTGTCTTCATTGCTTGCCTCCCCCAATACCCTCCCCGCCCCCGGCCCGCGGCATCCCGCACAATGCCTGGCCCACAGCAATCAATTGGTGCCTGTTGTAAAGTGAATCCTCTATGCTGGTTGCCTCTGGATGCAAAGTCCTGATCCTCCAAAGGCTTTGCAATGCTGTCCCCTGCTGGCTGGTTACTGCAAAAGCTCAGTGAGGTCCCTCAGGAGCAACTCGGGTGCGGGTGTGAGTGCACCGGAGTGTACTGTGAGTTGCATGAGCGTGTGTCGCAAGAACATGTGTTGCGTGTGTGTTGCATGTGTGTTGTGGTGAGCTGTGTTGCGTGGGGGGAGTGATGCATGGGCACAACATTTGGCCCTGCTTTAACACCCCAAAGGTGATAGCGTTCCTTAGCTTAACTCTCCCCCACCTGTGTAGCAGCAGTTGCCAGGGCTACAGACATCCTCAGGTGGTTGTGGGAAGTGTCCTCTGTCTACAAATCAGCGGCCCCAGACTTCATGAAGGTCTGCTGCAGTGCTGGGTCTTTCTACAACACAAAATTATTTCCATAAGTGTACACAAATGTCCTCTGATGGCCACAAGAAGTCTCAGGTAGGAAACATTCTGGTTCAGACCTGGTTTGGTGGTTCAGATATCCCGTGCTCTGCACCACACAGCTTGCTTTCGGGCCCTGAGGTGATATTTTCTTGGGGGAAGGGGGCGGTGAGTGATTGAGAGCAGAAGGGGAGAGCTGGATTCTCCACAGTGGAGAGAGCCTTGCCTTATGCCAGACAAGAAAAAAAACGAGACACAAATGTCTAACGGCTGAGCTTCCTGGAGAGACCAAAACCATGTGGCACAAATAGTCACGCATTGGCAACATGTAAAGCTGTGACTGAATGTCCTCACTCCCCTGCCTGCAGGCTTCCCCCCGTGTGGCACACGAAGAGCACAGGTGGGGCCCCGGGTACTCAGACGGCCTTCCCTCAGTCCCTTTTGCAAGAGTAAAATGAAACCATATTATCCCTACAAACCACACAGGCAGGGACAACCTGCGAATCCACTCCAAAAAACATTCTCTTTTTCCTCCACCGGGCAGTTAAATTGCAGTTTCTGGACAAGAATCGAATGACTAGTCTGCGGTGATCTTACGCAAATCATCTCACTTTCAAGATGGTTTCCTGATCCTTAAAATGTCCCACCTTTTCTCAATGGGCTAACAGATCACTTGAGGTCCTGCAAACTTTACACATTTAGAAAGACTGCTGCTAATGTCTCCATCCAGACGCATTACATCAGAACTTCTGCGTGTCTGGATCAGGCATGAATGTTTGTTCTGCTGGGCCAGACTTCTGTCCGTCACATGCTGGACACATCTCTCCTTCTCCCATCCTCTGGGTACTCCCAATGGCCGAGGATGGGGCGAGAGTTGGCTTTGGGAGAATGGTGAGCAGGCTTACTGACATTTTACTTTGCCTGGCCGAAGGGAGTCTTGGCTGTGGGTGGAACCGGGACCAATGTTCCCCATAGGAAATACAAGCCTTAGGGCTAGGCTGTGCCACCCTCAGCCACTCTGGGTTTAGAGGTCCTGATCTCTCGCTCTGCCTCACCTCTGCCCTCTGTTCCTCCACAGACCCCTTCCTTTGGTTACTCTTCCCGAGGCTGCCCGGGAGGTAAGGGGAGGGCTCATTTCTGTTCCTTTCCTCAGCCCAGCCAAGGTGTAGGTCTGTGGACTTTGCTCGGGTACTGAACAAAAAACCCATGGCAGGGGGAGCCCCTTTGTTCTTTTTTATTATTTTTCCTGGGGCTTTGCGTTATGCACACTTAGCTCTGACTAACTGTTAGAGATGGGAAGAGGAGGAAGTTGGGAAGGTAATGAATTCCCTCAGCACAGAAATTCCTCAGGGAGGTAGAAAAAGTGTCAGGCTGCCCATTGTTGGCATTCCCACAGTCCTAGTGCTTTGCTGCCTTTAGGAACATTCCCAGCGTTGCTAGGGAGGTCCCTAAACCTACCAAGTTGGCATTCCCTCATCTCTCAAACAACCTGAGCCCTCAGATGGTTTACTCTCTTCCCCCAGGACTGTGTTTTGGGAAAAGGTAGATGCCTGTCTTTAAACAATCTTTGGTCCCAAATCAAGGAATATGTGGAAAGTTTGAGGACATCAAGTACAATCTAGAGAGATTATAAAAAAAAAAAACCACATTAATTGGAGATTAATTAACACATTAAGTGGAGAGTCACCACTTCAGAATTCGAACTGGAATTCCTCATTGGGTAAACATGGGTCACTGTTCTCCCACCCGATCTGCTTTCCCCTTCTTTCTGGGTACATGACCCCACAACTGAAGTCATGAATACACATCCCTGCCTTCCTTGTGGCTGGGTGTGGCCACATAGCTAGTTGTCATCCATGGAATGTGAATAGAAGAGTTATGCGCCACTCCTGCCTCACTTGCTCGAGAAGGAATTTGCTGCCCTGGACCTTCTTTCCCCCTCAGTGACATTTCATGATCTGGCTTCAGTCTTGCAGCCAAGGACAGTACCCTAGGATGGCGGGATCACAAGACAGGCATCTGGGTCCTTGCCAGTAAGGATCAAAACTATAATTTGTTTCACAGAGCTGGTCTTGCAGTGTGGGGACTGTTAATGAGTGGGAAATAGGCATCTGTCTTCCTTAAGGCACCGATTTGGGGCCTCTTTGTTACTCACCATGTAAGTTTAATGGACCACATCCCTTACATCTAGGTTCACTCCTCGTGTGGTCATTCATGCCTGTCTTCCCAAGAATGGTAACATTCTATTTTCAAATGTCTTGAATTCCATCCATTTTTTGTAATCTTAGGGGCAGCAGAGGGTTCTTACAATGGAATGACATCTTACTTAGAGGTTTGGGTCTAAAGTTAGAGCATCAAGTGAGGATCATGTAGAGTCAAAGTACTCCTTGAAGAGTCTTGTAGTGCCTCTCCATGTCAAGAGCATCTCTCAATAAGCCCACCATGAACCAGCTTTTTATCTACTCCGGATAAAGTGTTTGGGTTGCATTCTCAAGTCATGTAGTACAAGAAACGACCCTCTCTCTCTCTCTTTCACTTCTATCTATCATCTATCTATCTACCTATCTATCTATCATCTATCATCTATCTATATATTTTTAAAGTAATCTCTACACCCAACGTGGGGCTCAGGGTCCAACTCGCGACCCTGAGATCAAGGATCACATGCTCTTCCAACCAACCCAGCCAGGCACTCTGAAAAAATGTCTTTGTTTGTTTTGTTTTGTTTTTTAAGATTTTATTTATTTGAGAGAGTGAGAAAGAGAGAGAGCACGAGTGGGGGGTGGAGGGACAGAGAGAGAGGGAGAAGCAGACTCCCCACTGAGCAGGGAGCCCGCCAATGTGGGACTTGATCCCAGGACCCCAGGAACTTCCTTTATATGCTAAAGGGTAACGCTAAAAATACCACCAGCAAACATTCCAATCAATAGTCAAATATTGACATCTTTCCCTCTGACATGAGGAAGGAAACAAAGAAGTCTGCTCTCACCACTTCTATTCATTCTGTTACTGGAGGTCCTAGCAGGTGTAATAAGGCAAGAAAAACAAATTGATAAATAAATAACTTTTATAAGAAATGATACTTTTCTTATTGCCAGGCATTATGATTTTGAACATAGCGATTAAACTATTAGAATAAATAAGGGCATTTCTTAAGGTTATTGGATTTTAATTTTTTAAAAACTCAATTGTATTTATAGCAACAAATGGTTACACAATTAGATTTAAAATGACATTTACAATAGAATTAAAAAGTCAAATATCTAGGAACTAGAGGTATTCAGTATCTCTACACCAGCAACTACAAAATACTGAGAGAAAGTCAAGAAAACCTAAATAAACGGAGGGATATCTCTCATGTCAATGTATTGAGACAAAGATTGGATATCATAAAGACTACAATTTTCTCCCCAGTTCTCCCCAAGCTGAATCAGTAGATCCAATGCAATTCCATTTAAAACGCCAGCCATTTTCTATAGAAATTAGCAGATTCTAAATTTTACATGGAAGTGCAAAGGGCCAAGAATAGCAAAGACAGTTTTGAGGGACAAAGCTGGGAAATGTGCACTATCAAATATCAAGTTTATTACAATGCTACATAATTAAGAAAATATGGTGTTGGCCCAAGAAGAAAAAACAGCAGAGAAAAAGTATGGGAGGTCCAGAAACAGATCATCGCCTACATGGTCACTTGATTTATGACAGTGCAGTAGCAAAGAATGTTCTATCCAATCAGTTGTGCCTGGGGGTATTGGATCACGTAAGGGAGAAATCAATTTTCTCCCTCCCTTATGTGATTAATAAAACCAATTCCAGTTGGATTTTAGATTTAATTATGATAGGTAAATCAAAGTTCTACAAGCTAATACAGCAGAATATCTTCATGATTTTGGGTAGGCAAAGTGTTCTTAAGCATGCATAAGAAAACTGACTTAAGAATAAAAAAAAATGGGCTATATTAAAATTAAAAATTTCTGTCCATTAAAAGCTATCACTAAGAACACAAAGAGGCAAGCCACAATGTGGGAGAATATATTTGCAATTCATGTCCCAACAAAAAACTCAGATTTAAAATACATAAAGAATTCTTACAAATCGGTAAGAGAAAGGCAGATAACCCAAAGAAATATTACAAACGTATTGAATGCATACTAGAGGAAAATATCCAAATGGCCATCAACATAGGAAAAGGTGTTCAATCTCATTAGTCACTAAAGAAATGCAAATTAAAACCACAGTGTAGTATCTATACACTCATACCAGAATGGTACAAATTTTTTTAAAAGATTTTTTAAAAGATTGACAATATAAAGTGTTGCTGAGACATGGAGCAACGCAGACTACCTGCTCTGCCTGTGGTCATGTAAATTGGTGCAACCAACTTAGAAAACTGGCTGGAAGTATCTATGAAAACAACATACAGGAGCCCTATGACCCAGTAATTCCATTCCTCGGTCTATGCCCAAAGTATTGACCAAAAGATGTGTAAGAATAGCCCCAAGCTAGAAACAATACAAAATGGATAACTAAATTATTGTATATCCATGCAACAAAATATACACAGCGATAAAGAACAAGCAACCTAGTCCTGT
The DNA here is from genome assembly GCF_009762305.2 of Zalophus californianus. Classification (NCBI taxonomy): domain Eukaryota; kingdom Metazoa; phylum Chordata; class Mammalia; order Carnivora; family Otariidae; genus Zalophus; species Zalophus californianus. The sequence goes on along the minus strand of NC_045603.1, from coordinate 112,441,711 downwards.
GACAATGTGAATGAATCTCACACACAATATTAAATGATAAAAACACAGAGGGATACGGAAGGGACACAGAGAGAACATATTTTACAATTCCATTTATATAAAGTTAAGAAACAGGTGGGGCACCTGGATGGCTCAGTGGGTTAAGCATCTGCCTTAGGCACAGGTCATGATCCAAGGGTCCTGGGATTGAGTCCTGTGCCGGGCTCCCTGCTCAGCGGAGAGTCTGTTTTTTCCTCTCCCTCTGCCCTTACCCCCCCCCAACCCCCAACCCCTGCTCATGCTCTCTCTCACTCTCTCTCAAACAAATAAATAAATAATCTTAAAAAAAAAAAAGAAATAGGCAAACCTAATCCATACTGACAGAAGTCAAGCTAATAATGGACACTTGTGGAGAGAGCCAGTGAGTATGGAGGGCTTCTGAGGTGCTGGAAATGTCCTGTGTGTAGCTTTGGTGGTGGTTACAGGTCAATTACCTATGTAAAACGCATCAAGCTGCACACTTAAGCAGAGGGCACTTTACATACTTTACTATAAGCATTTAGTCTCTCAATTTAAATAATTAACCCAATGAAATAAATTCATAGAGCTAAAAAAACCACTCTAATTTATTCTTGGTGCAAGTGGCGTGTGGGGATGCAGAGCAGGGCCTGGGGTGTGGGTCTAGAAGCTAAAGTGCCTGGTCTTCTGTAACCCCCCACACAACCCCTTCCTCTCCTAGCTCTTTGAGGAAAGCGAATAAAGCTTGATGAGGACTTAAAATCGCTCTGCTAACCAAAAATTCTACAATTGACCATATCCAGAGTTATTTTGGGGGGGCAATCGATACTCTCACATGCAGATGATGAGAGTGTAAACTGGAGGCGATTTGGCAGTAATCGATCACAGGGTTTAGGACACACAATGTCCCATTCAGCAATCAGTTCTAGGAGTGTGGATGTGCGCATACAGACCCATGTATACAGACCCACGTACACGTGGATGGAGGATGTTTATTGCAGCATCCTGAGAGAAAAATAAGCAACAATCTAAATGTCAATAGGAAATGATTAAGTAAAATCTAGAGCATACGCAGAATGGAATTTTATACATTATGCAGCCACTTAAAACGATGAGATGAACTGACATGGAAATATATTTACAAAATTTTTTTTAAAAGATTTATTTATTTTAGAGAGAGAGAGTGCACGCATGCGTGAATGGGGGAGGAGCAGAAGGAGAGGGAGAGAATCTCATGCAGACTCCCTGCTGAGTGTGGAGCCCTACTCCGGGCTCAATCCCAGGACCCTGAGATCATGACCTGAGCCAAAACCAAGAGTCAGACGCTTAACCCACTGAGCCACCCAGGCGCCCCAAAAGACATTTGTAAATAAAAAATAAGTAACAGAATCAATGGGAGAGATGGTCTGACTTGGTCATAAGCAAGAGTTCTACAAGCAGACAGCTGGGCTCAAGCCCTGGCTCTGCCACTTCCCAGCTATGTGACCTTGGACAAGTCACTTCTTCTCTGTATAATGGGGGTACAGATGGTACTTGTAGGGCTATTATGAGACTAAAACAAGTTATGCATGTTAACATGTTATCATTGTTATACGCCAAAAATGTTAGTTGTTACTATACATACAGTGTGATCCCATTTATGAAAATCTAGATAATGGTAAATGTATGTGTATCTCCACAAATACGTGCTGATACATTTAAAGAAGAACTATATAATACTTGCCTCTGTATATGTATTAGTGTATATGTATTTTTAATGGTGCCTTTTAAAAGGCCACATTCTCTCAACTAGTCAAGCTGTATAAAGCAGAAATTATTCCAAGTGCTGTCAACCTGGCCTTAGGATACAGTCTGCCGGATGGTCGGAGCTTCTCTCCCATTTCTGAAGGCACAGCCTTTTTCACTCCCCACTCCCACCTCTCAGCTCCACCTTCTGCGGCCCCACCCCTATCTGGTGCAGGATTCAGAGAAGACAGTGGACACTGCAGACCGTCATCCACACACAGTAAAGGGCTCACACAATTACGAAGTCAGAGTCTTGCCTCCTCTCTTCCTGCAGTCTTTCCCACTCTGTCTCCCTGCCCTGGGCGACTCTATTTCTTTCCCCTCTAGAAAACCTCCTGTAGTAAAGTTTTTAAATAGACTCATCCATAATGAATTCATTATAGGCAGACAAAGTTTCCTATTTGCTTTCTAGAAGTGTTTAACTTTTTCCATGAATAAAAGAGAAGACTTATACACCCAAAGAAGACTCAGTAATTGTGGAGCAGCAGAGAGCCATGGTGTGGGTCTCTTTCTTCTAATGGGTGGAGAGCATGCTTCCCCGTGTGATGGCCCCCTCCATCAGGAGAGCTGGGCCGTCAACAGCAACCGGAGCCTGCTCTGACTGTGCATGTTAATATATCAAACCTGGTGGTAAGCCCAAAAGTCGTGGAATTTGGAAGTGAGGCCTGGATTCTATCTCGGTTGTCTCTGGGATATCCAGAAATATGGTTTTAACTCCAGACCTTAGAAAATGGGGATGATAACAGTTCTTGAGTATTATAAAAATTTATGACATTTTACTCAGAAAGTACCTTAGACTTGTTAAGAAAGTCTCTCAATGTGTTAAAATAGTTTAATGTTTTCTCTTTCATGTATATTTATTTAATCACCTAGTATTTTTGCTTATAAATAAGAAATAATTCACTTTCTCTTTCTTTTTTCTTCTTTCTACCTCTAATCAGGAAAACATTCATTGAATATTGCAAAAGAGCACCATTAAGAAGCAGAAATGATTATAAACATAAAACTCTCACTTCTTAACCAGTACAATCAAACAAACATGTTGTCTTGAAAGGAACCAAGCATCTTCTCCAATAATGCTGGAGCTTACAGAAGTCCCAGGGGTTAAGGAGTGTAAGCTAGTACTACTGGAGCCTCAAAGAGGACTATCAAAGTAACTCCCTTAGCAATACATAATGCTCACTTAAATGTTTATCTTTCACACATACTTGTGGGAATATTTATTACTTGAGTTTGACTCACTGGTTCAAGCCTGAATTGTGAGAAAGTTCTTAAAAAACCTAACCATCCAGTTCCCATGAAGTTTTTAATAGGGTGCCACAAATATGGCAGGAGATGCTCGCAGTCAATGCTGTGTGGATGGAAGAGAGAGCAGTTAGGGACATCCGGGGGAGGCAATGATACTTCTGCTTTGTCTTGAAAGCTAGATAACATCAGATCAACAAAAAGCTGTTAAGCAAGGTGAGGAAAGATGGGAAGAAGAAATGCACAGAGCCTCCAGGGCAGTCTTTCTCCACCAGCTGGGTTTCTACCTCCACCTCTGCCTCCAGTGGAATAGTCCATTGGCTTAACGGGGGGGGGGGGGGGGGGGGCTTTTGGAGCCTGAGCAATGGAAGGAGGACATTACCAAAAATACACTGTGCTAGATGTTGTGCAGGGGATCTGCCCCCAGTACACTAGGGTTTTATACAGAGGTAGCAAGTAGCCATGGAGGATTTATTATTATTATTTTCATCATGATAAGTGCACTCCTTAATCCCCATCACCTATTTCACCCATCCCCCACCCACCTCCCTCTGGGAACCATCTGTTTGTTCTCTATAGTTAAGAGTCTGTTTCTTGGTTTGTCTCTCTTTTTTTCCCCTTTGCTCATTTGTTTTGTTTCTTAAATTCCACATATGAGTGAGATCATATGGTATTTGTCTTTCTCTGAATGATTTATTTTGCTTAGCATTAATACTCTCTAGCTCAATTCATGTTGTTGCAAATGGCAAGATTTCATTTATTTTTATGGCTGAATAATATTTCATCATATATATATTATATTGAAATATTATTTCATATATATATATATATATATGGGTCATGGGACCCATGTCTTTATGAAATTATTCCAGATGATTGGAATGACCAACCCATGTGGAAGTTTCTGGTCATGAGGTTCTTTTTTTTTTTTTTTAAGATTTTATTTATTTATTTGAGAGAGAGACAGTGACAGAGATAATGAGAGAGAGCACATAAATATATATATGCCACATCTTTTTTGTCCATTCATCTATCGATGGACACTTGGGATGCTTCTATATCTTGGCTATGGTAAATAATGCTGCAATAAATATAGGGGTGCACATATCCTTTTGAATTAGTGTTGTTGTATTTTTGGGTAAATACTCAGTAGTGTGATGACTGGATCATAGAGTAGCTCTATTTCTAATTTTTTGAGGAACCTCCTTACTGTTTTCCACAGTGGCTGCACCAGTTGGCATTTCCACCAAAAGTGCACGAGGGTTCTTGTTTCTCCACATCCTCGCCAACATTTGCTGTTTTGCCGTGGAAGATTTTTGAACGAGTGAATGTCTAGACCAAAATAACATTTGAAAAATACCAGTCAAGCAACAGGAACTCTCATTCATTGCTGGTGGAATACCAAATGGTACAGCCACTTTGAAGGACAGCTTGGCAGATTTTTACAAAACTAAACACACTGTTACTGTGCAATCCAACAACTGGACTCCATGGTATTTCAACTCATTTGGTATCCACCCACACAAAAATCTGCACACAAATTCATAATTGCCAAAACTTGGAAGCACTCCATGGATAGGTGAATGGATAAACAGTGCATTCATACAATGAAATATTATTCAGTGATAGAAAGAAATAAGCTATTAAGCCATGAAAAGACATGGAGGAATCTTAAATGCATATTATTAAGTGAAAGAAGCCAATCTGAAAAGTCTACGAACTGTATGATTCCAATAATATAACTGAGAAAGGCAAAACTGTATAAAATCAGTGGTTGCCAGGGTTGGGATGAAGGAGGGATTAATAGATGGAGCACAGAGGATTTTTCAGGCTGTGAAACTACTCTATAGGGTAATGTAATGGTGGATACATGTCATTATACATTTGTCAAAATCCGTACAACGTACAACACAGAGAGTGAACTCTAATATAAACTATGGACTTTAATAATATATCAATACTGGCTCAAAAAAAAGTTAACTGAAAAAATCAACTTGGGAATGCTTGGGAATGAGGTTGGCCAGGCTTGAAATACAATGTTGAAATGGGACTTGAAAAGCAGAAATGGATGTCATAACCTGGTGTGCTCAGCAGATTCAAATTCTCTTGGGATTGGGTCATGGGACCCATGTTTTTATGAAATGATTCCAGATGATTGGAATGACCAGCCCATGTGGGAGTTTCCGGTCTTGAGGGTCTTTTTTTTTTTTTTTTTAAGGTTTTATTTATTTATTTGAGAGAGAGACAGTGACAGAGATTGAGAGAGAGAGAGAGAGCACAAGCAGGGAAGAGAGGGAGAAGCAGGATCCCGCTGAACAGGGAAGCCGACCTGGGGCTCGATCCCAGGACCTTCATGACCTGAGCCAAAGGCAGACGCTTAACCCACTGAGCCACCCAGGTGCCCCTCTGGTCTTGAGGTTCTTAAGGTGTCTGTGACCTGTGATTCTTTGACTTTGCAATTCAGCCCCAAGAGTAGTCACCTGAAAGGTAATGTTTCCTCATTTGGACTTTTAAAAGCCACTTGCAAGCATTCTCCCATTTCAAGTAGATCTCTCCAATTTTTAGATAAAGCTATTGAGTAGATAAAAGATTTGCTTAAAGTCATTCTGTGAGTTAATGGCCAATGGAATCCACCTTCTTTTCTCATTCAAGATTCTGCAGGGTGGATTAACCTGTTGCACACACAGCCTTTTCTCCTGTAGGCTTGCCCTCCCCCCCCCCCCTCCCTGCTGTAGTGCTCTGTGTTGGGCCAGGAGTACAGGAAGTTTTTGGGATGAGGTTGGCAAATGTTTCCAATTCCTTTTTGTACAGGTGCCCTGGGTTTAAGGCCAAGACCTCTCACCCATGCCATCTAGACTCTTGCTACTCAAAATATGACCAGCAGCACCAATGTCACTGGGGAACTTGTTAGAAAATCTCTCTGCTCCCACCTCAGCCCTAATGAATCTGCACTGTCACAAGATCCCTGAATGATTCATTTGCATTCTAGAGGTCCCCTCCACCTGCCAGGCTCACCTGCTTTTCTTTCCCAGCTTTGCCTTGGCTCCTCATCCTGCCTGTGGGCTCCACTGCCATCTCCCAGGCTGGGCTTGAGTCTCTGGATGTCCATCTCTGTGCCATCAACCCCATCACCATCACTATTTTTCTGCTTGTCTGCCTACGGAGACCCACATGTTTATGGGGACAACCAAAAGGAAGCCAAGAGTCATCACAGAAGAAAACTGGTCTGCTAATTGATGCTCAAGGTTTGTTTCCTCCCTTCCTTCCTTCCTTCTTTCCTTCCTTCCTTCCTTCCTTCCTTTCCTTCTTTCCTTTCTTTCTTTCAGTTCTGTAAGTGTGTTCTCTGCACCAGTAGCATCAGCATCACCTGGGAATTTGTCAGAAATGCAAATTATGGGGCCCCAGCCTAGTACCAGGGAATCAGCAGCTGTGGGGCAGGGGCCCAGCAGCCTCTGCTTTAACAAGCCAATTCTCTTCCTTGCTCTTCAGGAGAAGCTTTGTGTGGTGCTGCCTCGCATGTAGGCAGCCCATCACAGGTGAAATCACCAGCCTTCTTAAAGTGTCAAAATCGCTCTCTCAATTCTCATCTGTCCCCATGTGTTTATTGATTCGGAAAACAAAATAAAAGATACACGAATGGCTATTAAACTAGCAGATCATAGTATCTTGAGTAGGCTGATCGTTCTGTGGTAATTAAAATACAGCAGAGGCTATTTCCGACATCTGATTATTGATCCGTGAGGCTGAGAAGCCATTTCAGCCCATTGTGTGAACCCAGCTCCTTCTGCCTCAATAAGATGCAATTCTGTCCTCCAGATAATTATAGACCCTCCTCCCCACACAGCCCTCACCCCATGTGTTGGAAAAATGATTATCTGGCTTAAATTTTTGAGAAAAAGAAATCAGATTCAGAAGCAATTTTTTTTGTGAGCAAAAGATTTCCGTTTCAAAAATCCACTTCCTTCCAGGAATGAAAGGCATCATTTTTTAAGTCAGAGATGAGTGGTGAATGAGTGTTTAAAAAGTGGCTCAGCACTTACATTTTATGTTCTAGCACTTAAGCTCAGCACATAAAACATAGCAGAGGTGCAAAATTCCATGTAAATGTATTTCAAAATTCAAAATGTATATTCAAAACCTGTTCACCTTGATATTCCAGCCCAAGTTCATGGTCCTAAGTAACAGGGAGAGATTGGTGGGCCCCTGAAATGAAACTGAGCCCTCGGGATCATTAAGGCCTGCTCTTACAGAAATCTGTGCCTGTGTCCTAGGTCTTGGGGGCAAGCTGTTCCCCGTGAGGCCGGGGAGCCCACATGGCTCCTCCTGTCTCCTGCTCTGTGGCAACTGAATTGCCATGTCCTACTTCTGGGCCCTTCTGCCCTCCTCACCCCAGTATACCCTCCTCTCTCCTGTGGCCAATTCCTACTCATCCTTCAAGTCTCTGTTGGTAAGTCACCTCACAGAGGAACTCCGTCACCACCAGGCTAGTTTCACTCCCTTAGCTCAGTTGCCCCATGGTTCCCCCACCTTCTTTCCTAACACAGTGTGTTTTCCTAAATTTACTTCAAAATCCATCAGCAGAAACAGTGTGGACTAATTTGTTCTCATTAGTTGAAAGGTTGGTTTCTAAGCAGGTACAATCATCTAATACATTAGAAACAAATAATCTGATTTAAAAATAAGCAAAGGACCCGAATGGATGTATTTCCAAAGAAGACACTTGGATGGCCAATAGGTGCAATGGAAAGGTGCTCAATATCACTCATCATCAGGGAAAGACAAATCAAAACCACAAGCAGATACACCTCACACCTGTTAGGAAGGCTAGTATCAAACTGGCAAGAGATAAATGTTGGCCAGCATATGGGGAAAAAGGGACCTGTGGGAATGTAAATTGGTATACTGTAGAAAACAGTATGGAGGTTCTTTTAAATATTAAAAACAGAACTATTATATTACTCAGTAATTTCACCTCTGGGTGTCTATCCAAAGGAAAAGAAACCAGTATCTCGAAGAGACAGTTGCACTCTTACATTCACTAAAGCATTATTAACAAGAGCTAAGATAGAGAAACAACCTAGGTGTCTGTCAATGAATGAAAAATGAAGATATAGTATATATACACCATGGAATATTATCCAGCCATAAAAAACGGGAACCCTGCCATTTGTGAAAATATGGATGAAATTGGAAGGCATTCTACTAAGTGAATAAACCAGAGAAGGAAAACACTGTATGATCTCCCTTACAAATGGAGTCTAAAGAGGTCAAACTCATGGAAACAGAGACTAGAATGATGGTTGCCAGGGGCTGGGAGTAGAGGCTAGGGAAAATGAGGTGATGTTGGCAAAGGGGACAGACTTTTAGTTATCAGATGAATAGGTCTGGGGATCTAATGTATGGCATGGTGACTGCAGTCAATAATACTGTATTGTAGATTTGAGATTTTCTGGGAGAGTAGATCTTACATGTCCTCACCGCACGCACACATACCCAACCATGTGAGGTAATGGATGTGTTACTTAACTTGATTTTGATAATCATTTCATAATGTATACATATAGAAAATCACATTGTACACCTTAAATATATACAATTTTATTTGTCAGTTATGCCTCAATAAAGTGAGGAAACATAAAGCCACGGTCTAACGTGGCCACTACAAGTTCTTGTTATCTCTTCTTGATCAACTGTTCATGCTTTCCTTTAGCATATGAACTCCAGAAATTGTGTTTTTAACGTTGAAAAGAATGGATTGTCGACTAGTGTGTTAAATGTTAGCAATAAGCCCTCATTCGTGAAATGAAAGGAGATCAAGATAAGTGAGCTATGTGGCTAGGAAAAATATTTTAGAAAAAACTCCTCACCTTGTAAAAGGGAGGTCCGTACCCTTAGGGATGGTTCTGTGGCTTGGCCCCAGTGATCTTGTTTCTGATGGACTTTTGGGGAGACATTTTTGTTGCCTGATGCCCACAGATTGTGTCCCTAGAATGGGCTCTTCTCTGGAGCAAGCTTTCATGCAAGGGGACACGTGACACCTAAACAGGCAACGAACAGCCTTCATCAACTTTTCAAATTAGTTATCTAAACCATTTGGGGCATACATGCTAATAAACCTGTGTTTAATAAATGTCTCCATGCGGGGTAAAAATCGGTCAAAGGCTTGCTTTTACGATAAGCTGGTTGAGAGGGGTACACGATGGCCAGGTCTCCAGCACCCTGAATTTCTTCAAGGCTGCAGTGGCCAAGCAGGAAGACGCCAGGCGCTGTGGAGGCTCTGATTGTGATCACCCCTGCCTTACGTCTGGTTCTTCCTGGCCAAGTGTCAGGAGGGCAGGGACCACTCACTAAACACATCACAGCAGCAAAGGAGCTTCTGGAACGGATGGCCAGAGTGTTCAGGCTCGCCAGGAGAGCTACATGAAGACAGGAGTTCGCAGAAAGAAACCATGAACGGACGCAGGAAGCCTACGTGTGAGAATACGTGTACCAAGAAAATACTGTTTTAGGTAATTTCGCAGAAAAGAAGGTTGGCAGGTAGAAAAACAATAGGGGTTTTCATATGCTGACTTTTTTTAAAAATCATTTTTCTTTTGCATGTTGGTTTTTATTTTCTGTAATTTAAAATTCTCTATTTCCATAATGATGGGAGATTCTGTGGGAATATGGGGAGGCGGGCAGATAGTTTCAGTATTTTTAAATTATCAAATTCATAGTAAAGTTACCCCATAGCTTAGTGCCTGTCATTTCCTTGTGCTTCCATGTCAGCAGTGTACAGAACACAGCGGGTGTAAGGAATACACAACAACAGCAACAAACAGGAAAAAAACCCTCTCCCAGTCCAGATGTGTTGTAAGTATCTGTTAGACTGAACTGAGGGAAGCCCAGAATTCCTTCCTTCTGGTGCTTATTATCTTCATCTATCATCAAGCACGAGCTGAACCTCTTGTCATAGCCGAAAGCTCTTCAGACGAACTACTGATTATTCCAGGATGGATGATTTCTTCGGTCCTGTGGCTCACTTCTTTTGACCAACCAGGACTTGAAGGCTAATCAGTGTTGCTATAGATTCTGCTCTGAAGCTCCTCTGTACAATTCGGTGGCACCAGGCCACATGTGGTTCTTGAAATGTGGCTGGTCCCCACTGAGATGTGCTCTTCATACAAATACATACTGGGTTTCAAAGACTTCAGATTAAAAAAAAAAGAATTTAACATGTCTCCGTTAATGACGTTTATTCGATCACATGTTAAAATACTATTTTGGAAACACAGGGTCAAATAAAATATGTTTAAATTTAAGTTTACCCGTTTATTGTTACTTTTTTATTGTTATGTTAATCCCCATACATTACATCATTAGTTTTTGACGTAGTGTTCCATGATTCATTGTTTGCGTATAACACCCAGTGCTCCACGCAGAACGTGCCCTCCTTAATACCCATCACCAGGCTAACCCATCCCCCCACCCCCCTCCCCTCTAGAACCCTCAGTTTGTTTTTCAGAGTCCATAGTCTCTCATGGTTCGTCTCCCCCTCTGATTTCCCTCCCTTCATTCTTCCCCTCCTGCTATCTTCTTCTTCTTTTTTTTTCTTAACATATAATGCATTATTTGTTTCAGAGGTACAGATCTGTGATTCATCAGTGTTACACAATTCACAGTGTTCACCATAGCACATACCCTCCCCAATGTCTATCACCCAGCCACCCCATCCCTCCCACCCCCCACCACTCCAGCAACCCCCAGTTTGTTTCCTGAGATTAAGAATTCCTCATATCAGTGAGGTCATATGATACATGTCTTTCTCTGATTGACTTATTTCACTCAGCATAACACCCTCCAGTTCCATCCATGTCGTTGAAAATGGCAAGATTTCATTCCTTTTGATGGCTGCATAATAATCCATTGTATATATACACCACATCTTCTTTATCCATTCATCTGTCGATGGACATCTTGGCTCTTTCCATAGTTTGGCTATTGTGGACATTACTGATATAAACATCGGGGTGCACGTACCCCTTTGGATCACTACATTTGTATCTTTGGGGTAAATACCCAGTAGTGCAATTGCTGGATCGTATGGTAGCTTTATTTTCAACTTCTTGAGGAACCTCCATACTGTTTTCCAGAGTGGTTGCACCAGCTTGCATTCCCACCAACAGAGTAGGAGGGTTCCCCTTTCTTTTTTAATGGAGATAGGAGGAGATTTAAAATTACATAGGAGGTTTGCTTTTGTGACTTGCATCATATTCCTGATGAAGGGCATTGCTCCAAAGAAAAGTTCTGTTGGAAAAGTGGCAGATAAAATGAAGCTGGGGTTATCTGGGCTGTAGGAGGGGTCATTGCTGGCACTTGGCCCTGGCCATCCAGGGTGCTAAGATGTGCTCTGGACCTGGGTAACTCAGGCCAGGTCTAAAGTCCTTCCCTTCTGCTTGGCCCCATTTCTTTTGGGCCTCTGTTTGGTGCCAGGTGACAGCCAGCTAGCCTCCTGAATTAATCCTTGTGAACAAGTGACAGATGCTGGTGGGTTCAGGACCTACCCCTTTCCATGGCCCCGTTCGGAAATCCAGCATGGTCTTTGTGAACATACATGACAATTTACTGTCCATTCATACAACCAATACTGACTGCAGACTGTGTACCATACACACTGCTAGTCCCCAGGCCAGAGACACTGTCTTCTGAAAGAGAGACAGAGAGACCGAGAGATGGAGAATTTCAATGCAGTGAGCAAGATTGTAGAGCAGTGGGGTAGAGGTCCATATAAGTAAATAGATTTGGAATAGGGAAGATAATACGATTCGATGTTCAGACAGGCCCAGGGAGCTTTCACAGAGGAGCTAGAGTTTGAGAAGCATTTTGAAGAGTGAGTAATGATTTCTAGGGGAAGAAGTGAGGAAAGAGCCTTCTACATGCTCTTTTGGGGAATCCTGTCGGGGATGAAGAGGGTTCTCTTCTCTCTCTCTCCATTCCCTTGGGTTACGGAGTTGATGTGAATATAATGTTCATCACCCTCTTGCTGTCTCCCTAGCTCGTGCTAATGAACTATTCCACCTAGCACACAGCTTGGCCGATGCGAACACTGGCCAGGACTTCCTCTCTCCCCTCGGGAGACATTTGCTTCTCTTGCACATGTGGAGTTGAACTTTTCTTCTCCCCTTTCATTCTGCTTAGTAAGCAGACCCTGACTAACAACACCTGCATCCTATTCACTCTGCAACGCGAGCCAAAGGGTAGAGAAGCTGGTCTTTGGGGGTGTGTGTGGGGGGGAGCTGGGCGCAGTGTGGGGACAGCCGGCTTCGTTTCCTATCAAGGGGGGCCACTGGGAGGTTTCATAGAGACTTGTGTCACACTTCCATAGATAGTGCTGCTGTCACTGGTCCACATGTACATCCTAGCTAGGGTGCACTTGCGGCCGGCCCCTCAGTGGCCCCTGCTTCCTCGCTACTTCCCTTTTAGTCCAACAAAAATTGCACTCCTCATTAGGGTCCTCATAAGGCAGATTTTGGAAAAAAGGAGAAAGCAAAAACAAATCGCTTCCTTCCCAAATGGAGCACTTTGAACATCGACATCCTCAAAGCATTGATTCAGCACGTATGAAGACAGGAGCTGTTGCTTCAATAAACCACTAGTTTGAGAAGAGGATCATCCACATTGACAGCGATAGCCTTGGAGTCACTGTTTAGTGGACCCAGGCTGGGCATATGCATGTAAACATTAGCCGGGTAAGTCGACACCATGATGTCATTATTTCTGGTATTTCAAAATGTTGTTGTCGGAGCTTCTTAACATAAAAGTTAACATCACCAGTCATATGACCCAGATCATATTTGTTTTTCTCTAGACAAACACAAGTCCCATTTTCCATCCCTTTCTCAAGCTGGGCATGCGTGACTTCCCATCAGCTCCCCTGCTGGCTAACAGCCTGGGATAGGGACCCCCCGGGGCTAGCTGCTGAGCAGTTATGCCAGGGGGCCGCACGTCCACATGTGAACATGAATTTCTTACTCGAGAGATACGAAATAATGCTAATGCTTATCTGCCTGGCACATAAGCGTTCTGAGCATGGTGTTAAGTGCTTTATAGATGCCTTGATTATTCTCTACCTTTTGAGGTAGTTCGTAAATAGCAGACTGAAAGTAAAAATACTCTCCCTCAATGGATGAATGGATAAACAACATGTGGTCTATACACACAATGGAATGTTATGCAGCCTTTAAGAGAAAGGGAATTCTGGTGTATGTTACAACATGGATGAACCTCGAAGACATTATGGGAAGTAAAATAAGTCAGTCACAAAAAGACAACTACTATATGATTGCTCTTATATCAGGCACCTAGAATGGTCAAACTCACAGAGACAGAAAGTAGAATGGTGGTGTCAGAGGCTGGGAAAGGAAAATGGGGAGTCAGTATCTAATGGGGATAGAATTTCAGCTGGGGAAGATGAGAAAGTTATGGAGATGGACAGTAGTCATGGTAGCAAATGTACTTAACGCCACTTAAAAATAGTTAATATGGTAAATTTTATGTTATGCGTATTTTGCCATAATAAAAGAAGTAAAAATACTGTCACGTGAGAAACTGATAACGCAAAGAGATGTTCTTATTTGGTCAGTTTGGGAATTCCTATCTGAAAATTTTATTTTTTGAAACTGTACTGTCTTCAGATTTTTTTTTTAAAGATTTTACTTATTTATCTGAGAGAGAGAGAGAGAGAATGAGAGAGAGAACACGAGATGGGGGAGGGTCAGAGGCAGAAGCAGACTCCCTGCCAAGCAGAGAGCCCGACTCGGGACTCGATCGCGGGACTCCAGGATCACGACCTGTGCTGAAGGCAGTCGCTTAACCAACTGAGCCACCCAGGCGCCCTGTACTGTCTTTAGATTTAACACTTAACAGAAGAGATGTTTTTCACGAACTACCTATGTAATATTTTTCCCCAATGTCCTAAAAAAAAAAGAAATTTCTTTCTTCTGTTCATCATTATACATTTAATTTGCCTCTCACATGATAGGGAAGCTTTCCTAACCACCCCCTGAATGCCTCCCTCTTGGGTTTACTACCACTCCTTTCTTAGGAACTCCGAAGAAAAAGATTCCAACTTGTCTGGCCTGAAGTAATGTGGCCCGGTGCCCACACCTGCAGGGCCTACGTGTCTGAAAATCTGGAGTCCTTTCCATTCCAGACGCTGAATGATGGAGCCAACCCTGTGAGGATGAGTGATGGGTTTTATCATGCTGTGGGTATTTAAAATATGGTCTTGTATGGGGGGCACTTCTTGACATTCTTCACGATGAAGACCATTCCTGAAATAGAAAGCCCTAATCATTGCTAAGAGTGGCTTATCTTCTTCAGAGATGTTTTATGCTTTGCATTGGTGATAATTAGTTGTTATTTATTAATAATTTGTTAATGTTCTTTGCCACCTATAAGTGCCTCGATCAGCTTATTTGATCCCCACAACTTAATGGGGTGGCTGGACCATAACATCCCAGTTTTACCATGTTGGGGGGTGAGGAAAATAAGACCAAAGAGATAAAGGCCATGACTCTTACACTTAAGTATGTTTCAGAATCACCTGGAAGGTTTGTTAAAACAGCGTGCGGGGGTGTGGGGAGTTACTCGTAAAGCTTCTGATTCACGAGGTCTGCAGTCGGCCCGAGAACGTGCATTTCTCACAAGTTACCAGGTGACAGTGATGCTGCTGCCCGTCAGGGGCCACATTTTGAGAAGCCCTGGCCTATGGTCACAGAGTTGGTGGGTGGCACAACCAGGCCCTGTGCCTCCCACGCCCAGTCCTGCGCACTAGCCGGATTGTGGTGTATGTAGGAGGTGTGGTGCCATTTACAAAGCAGGTTCCACAAACCGTCCCCCCAAGAAGTGCCATCATCCACAGGTAGGCAACCATTCCATCAGCCTGGAAGGCAGGACTCACATTGTTCACCCCTTTCCCTCCAAGCTTCGGGCGCAGTAAGCCGCAGGTGGCTGCTACTTAATATCACACATGTGTTTGCCAAGAGAAATAATTCACCCAGTCCGTCTACTGATTTCTAGGGTGTGCTTTACAAATGGGAAAACCAATGGGCCCCATGTTCCTTGCACTGCACCCTCACCTGCTTGAATGTTCTTCATTATCATGCAGCTCAACTTGATGAATTGAACACCCCCCTTTCTTTTGCCTGCAACACAGAAGGCTCTGCTCCTGGAAACAAAATCTATAGCAGAACACCCTAACACCCGTAAATCTCCTTCTAGTGAACTGGGCCTGCAGGCTGCGTTAACTATGAAGCTGAGCAGTGGCTGCAGCTGGTGGTGAGGCCAACAACAAGATGGAGGCTGCTCACTGTCATCAGGGCATCGGGGAGCGGCCGAGAGGCTCACTGGCTCTGAACCACCACATCTGCAGCACATTAACGTCGGGCCAGATGACTTCATAGGATCTGCCGGGTTCCTGGGATGGTTTTCTACATCTCTCTTCCTCTCTCATCTCTCTGATAAATACACACACACACACACACACACACACACACACACACACACAGGCACTCCTTTACTTGTTCAAACTTCCATATGAATATATATCCTCAATGACACTGATCATTTTAGCTCTTCTTGCTTTAACCACAAAGAAGTGTGCATTTCAGTTTTCTGGCACAAATATTTAAATATTCGTGTGTGTGTGTGTGTGTGTGTGTGTGTGTGTGTGTGTGTGTGTGAGGAAGAGGTCCACTGAGGCCTAGGGATCTGGCAGGAGGAGAATCTCCTGCTTCAGGTCTGAATTCTGGGCCCCGTTGGCCTGGCTGACGAGGTCCGACTCTACCCTTCTAGGCCTACAGGCCTCTGAGGCTGCATGTCTAAATTGACAGGGTGCCATTTTAATTATTTATGTGTTTTTACTTTCTCAGGCTCTGCCAATAACAATGGGAAGCTCTCTGGTTTATAGCAACAAAACAGAACAGCGAAAACTCCATTTCTGAAGCATGTGAAGGAGAGGAAAAAGGGAGTTTCTCAATGTATGCTTAGCAATTGGGAGTTTTCGCTAACAGTTACACTTCAGAGACAAGAGAGGAAACGTGTCTGCACCCTGGGACCGTGTGGGGCGCTCCCAAGAGCCAAGTGAGTGAACCTGGGTCTGTGGCTATGAGTTTGTGATGCTCTGTGTGAAGCTATCTTGGACCCTGAGGCAAAAGGGAAATTCGGTAACGATGATTCCATTTTTATTTGAAGTTATGACATTTTGTTCATCATGGATTCTCCTGCCTTGTTTTTTTATTTTTATGGATGTTGTATTAATTAGAGATTTTTGGTGCCCCTTGAAATTTTGTACTTGAGATGAGTGCCTCACTCTCCTGACCGTGGTCCAACTTTGAGTTTGTGTATAATTCTCAGATGGCCACAGCCTGAAAACCTGGGTTACTGAAGAAGGTCTAAGGTAATGATTTGGTGAAATGGGTAATTTTGGGGGGACAATAGCAGCTAAATTTATGGAGACCTTTGTATCGGCTGGACACATCTCATGCCTTCCCTTGCTCTATAAGCGCTGTAAGAGTGGACACCATTTGATTATTCCCATTCTATTCTTCAAAGCAAGGGCAGTCCCTACTACCTGGTAGATACTCAATAAATATTTGTTGCAACACCTCTGTGAGGTTGGTGTTATTTTCCTCATTTCACAAATGAGGAAATGAAATCTTGGTGGAATCTGATAATGGCCTAAATTCACACAGCTGGTGAGTGGTGAAGCCCAGACCGTTTACACCAAACCCTGTGCTCTCCACAGGTGACCTCTCTGCGGTCACATAAAGCTGAAGAGTCTATCCCTCAGAGTTTCCCATTGCCCATAGGAGTTGATGATTGTTACTTCCTGGGAAATCAACTAAAATAACTCTGTGATTGGATGGTAAAATTCCTGGTAGCTCCTAATCCCACTATTTTATTTTGAGAAATGCTTCAAGCCTGACCTATTCAGCCTGCTGTTAATAGGAGCAAAGATGTCCAGACACCTCAACAGACACAGACAAGGGTATGCCTCTGCTTCCCACCTGTCAGGCAGCTGGGAGCTTCTGAGAGCCATGGGCTGCACCCTCTATTAAGTGCCAGTGCCTGCCAGCCACCAAGACTTCGTAGGGTCTGGTCCATGTATCCTAAGTATATTCATCCAGAATATCAATCTATAATAAAATGCCAGGACCAGGGGGCTTCAGGTCCTGTTTCTATCGACCCTATGGCACAACAATACATAGAATATAACTGGTTGTACCCATCTATCTACAGCACTTGTCTTGCCTAGGAAGACCAGCAATTGCCTTTATCTTGGGGGCGGAAATGAGAGAGGAGCCCTGAAGCTGTCAGGATGCGCAAAGCTAGAGAGAAAACATCAGGAAATTCAGCTTTCATCAGCAGGAAGCGTAATGATCTAGCATGGGGATTAGCAAGGGTTTCTGTAAAATAATAAGTATTTTAAGCTTTGCAAGCCCTGTGGTCTTAGTTTCAACTACTCAACTCACCGGGTGAAAGCAACCACAGACAATATGGAAATAAGGGGGGGGGCATGGCTGTGTTCCAATAAAGCTTTATTCACAAAAGTAGGCAGCAGGCCAGCCTTGACCCACAGGCGAGCTGTGGTTTGCCAGTCCTTGCTCTAGAATGCTGTTTCCCTTTACTTAATGATGCTATGTAACTTATCTCTACACCTCCGAACAAAATACACGGACCAGAATAACAAGGATGAGGGCTGATATTTGTAGGACTCTTACTATTGACTGAGCATACATGCGACAACTCTCTCTTGGGCTCACAGAAACATACACCCCGCCAGCCCCCTCCAGCTTGTCTGACACCCTTTAATCCAAGCCCATCCTCTCACCTGGACTATTACAATGGAGTCCTAACTGGGCATCCCTTCCTCCAGTCCTGCCCTGTGCAATCGACTTCTACACAGAGGCCAGAGTGGTCCTTTAAAAATGTAAATCAGATCATATCCTCTTTGAGGACTTGTAGCTTCTCTTAGGATGAAAACCCAAGTCTGCCCCTGTGACCCACAGAACACAGCAGGGCCCGGCCCAGCTCGTTTGCCCTGTCTCCTGCTGCCTCCTCACTCTCCGGGTTCTGGCCAATTGGCCTTTTTAAAGCCCCTTGACTCACTGGCTCCTTCTGCCTCAGGCCTTCCCAGAGCAGTTTCTTCTTTCTGGACTCCTCCCCAAACCCCATCCCTCTTTCCTCTTGGTGAATCCCCCATATCCATCTCAAATATTACTTTCTCAAGGGAGCCTTTCCTGATTCCCAGATGAGCTCGGGACCCTGTCAGTCAGCTTACGCGGCAGAGTTTTCCTTCGCAGTGCTCATTTCCATTGATGAATGACTGCTCGTTCATCTGTCAGATGAACGGCTCCTGTTAGACCATCAGCTCTATGAGGGCAATGACGGTGACTGTCTCCTTCAAGCTATGTCCCCAGCACCTAGCAGAGAGCCTGGCACACAGTGGGTGCCCCATAGATACTCCACTAAGGCACTTGGAAACAAATCAAGGCATGATGTATCCGATGGAATCGGCCCCTCACCCAAGGCACCATCATTAGCTGGGTTAATGGAAAGGAAGGAGTCACAAGAACATGGGATGACCAAGAACCTGAGAGTGTCATTCAGCTCAGAGAGAGGTGGGAAACGGGTGACATTTTTAGAAACCCACTGGATGGCATAACAATTGAATACAAGCCTACAGTTGAGGTTCTAATGGAAGCTTGTTGTACACAGAATAATGAAGTTTAAAAAACTACTTTTCCTCCTTTCTCTGCCATGTGGAGGCAACACAGGGTTGAAGGCATGAGATCCACAGGCTGACTTCCTGAGTATGAATCTCAACTCTACTGCCTATATATAGCTGTTGATCTGGTGAAAGTTCCAGAAACACACTATGTCCCATCGTCTCCATCGATAACATGGGGGAAATCAGAGTGCCTATCTCAAAGAGCAGTTGTGTAGATTACATGGTACAATCCAGAGAAAGTGTGACACAGGCCTAGCACATTACACAAGCTCAGTAACTGCATCATTATTACGACACCAAATCAGACTATGGGGTCATCCTGGACTCAAAAGACTGAAATGATCTACAGGCCATGCTAGGATCTGAAACTTCTTTTCTCATTAGGGTGTGAGGTGGTCCTTGGGACCCTCGTGTGAGATATATCTCCTGGCTCACCCTGGTTGTAGGACCGTGACCAGACAGGGCCAGGGGAATGGGATTTGGTGAAAATGGATACAACCATTCTCCCTGCCACTGAATTGTCAGCTTCCAGGGTCTAGAAGAAACCGCTCCCCCTCCCAGGGCCAAATCTCAGGCTTTCTTTTAGGCTCCAAAAGGACACAATAACAAAGCATGGGGGGGGGGTGGAGGGACACTTCTTTGATCTCTGTCCCATCCATTCTTCTCCAAATCACAGAACCAGGACCTCCTGCCAATTTCTGATCTTTTGTCCCAAGTCAATTCATGAACGCTCACACATTACTTTGAAGATAAAAGCACCACATCAGTGCACCATGATACCACTATTATTTTAATAAGAGGAGCCTGCACATGTCTCTTTGACATATGAGCTGTTCAAAATATTTGTCTAGTTTTTCAATTCAGCTGCATGGGAAAAGTACTGCCTCGCCTCTCATGTATACTCCTATATCTACCACTATATGGAATGAGCATTATTTTCATAAAAATGTTGGACTTTTCTCCAACAAAAGAAACTGATGTTCCTCTTGGGGATACCCCTCTGATGGCCAAAACTCAAGTAATTATTTTCAGAGATATGTATATTTTAAATGCCTAATTTATCGCCATGCTTACAAAGGCCAATAAAATGTACTATAATATTCACAAGGCCAACAAAGTTGAGAAGAAATCGAGAAGAAATATGTGTGTGCATATAATAATGGATTTAAAAGCAAACAGATAAATGGATTCTACTTGAAGAAGAGGAAGAGCAGAAAGGATTTTATTCTCTAGATCTATCCCAGTGATTATTTTATACCTGAGCTCAGAAGAGCCTTTTCAAGGAATTTCTCTGGGGGGAGCATATTCCACCAAGTCCTGGCACATCACTTTGGCCACCTCCATCAGCCCTCTGCAGGTGTCACCAACATCTCACGTGCTCTCATTTGCTCAGGTTCACTGGCAGCAGAAGAACCAGATGCAGCACCAGAGCTGACCCGTATGTCGATGGCCGGGGCTGGGCAGAGAACGAAGAAGGCTGCTAGAGTTGGTGAGGGACCACCAGCTGGAACTTGGAAGCACAGAGTCTCTCATAAACCCTGGACCTATGACTGGCACCTGGGAGCGGCCCTCACACCTGCCATAGGCTGCAGGTTTGTCCCTTGGTTTCCACTCCAAGTCTGAGCATGACCCTCAGGTGAGCCCGGTTTCGCCTCTTAGCCATGATGGAGTCCACGGTGTGGTCTGATGGCCTTGCCTCAGGGAAGATACTACTCCATTCTGCAGGAGGAAGTCACATTTCCATAGCCTGGACTACTCCTCTGTCTTGGGCTGAAATCCTTGGGGTTTTGGCTTGAACCATTTTCCTGGTTCCTGTTTTGTTCAAATGTTTCCCTAGAAGTCCATCTGGCTTTCCACAGACCTGACTCTCTGGGGTTAGCCAGGGGCCGTGCCCTGGCTGGCTCTGGACCCCCAGAGCTCCATGGACCACTAACCCCACAGCACCTTCTTTACCCTTCAAGTCCCCAGCCACCCACTGCCCGGCCCCTCTCTGGGATCTGTCGTCCATTGCCTGGTGGCATCTCTGGTATTGTTGGGTCCGTACTGTAATTCAACTTTTCGCGTCTGCCTTGTTTTCTCAACTAATTAGTGCAGAGCGGGAAAGGAAGCAACAATCTGGTCAGATCCACCCCAAGGAATTCCGATCCCAGGATGCCTGCCAGGAACTGGCAGCCACTCCGAGTCAGTCAGCACCCCACTGGTCTCGGTGTCTCTGACATATGTTAGACTAGACACATCCTAGAATAGTTTAACACCCCCAAAGGCAAGAATATGTTCCAGAATAGTCCCTCAAAAACCTCCTGAGGGAGAGGGTCTCCACTCGTGGCAAAATCAATGAAGGCATTCAAAGGCCTTTGATCTCTCGCAAGAGCAGTCCCCGCCTGTGGCGGAGGTGCCCCTCCTATCCCTCCTGTCACTGGCAAGGCGGACTGATGTAGAAAACTGCAGCCCTGACTTCAGGACAGGAGCATTTGTGGATTCCGTCTGAGCCACGGCATTTCCGTGAGGAGGTCCAGGGAGTGACAGAAACATTCTTCCCTAGGACGAAGTGTCCTGTTTTACTGATGATTTCCAGAAAGTGCCAACGTCACTTTGGGCATGACTTACTCTTCAAGATGGCGCCAGTTACAGAGGCCATGAGGGGCTCTGCCCCCCTCCGGCACCCGCCCCCCCCAGGCCTGGCTGTCTGGGCGGCCTGCTGCTGCCTCTTGAACTTGCCTCCCCTGCCTTTTGTAGCCATCTTCCAGGGATCGGACTGTTTTCCCATAGCGCCCAAACTGACAGCGGTGGGGTCCCTGTCTCCCCGGGCAAATTCGGCCCCGTGCAGCTGGCTTTGCTGGCAGTTTTGAGCACAGGACAGGAAATCTGTAACATTCACAGGTCGGGCCAAGCGAGTGGCATGTGTCCCAGTCCCCAGATGCCGCAGCCTGAGAACGCCGTTTCTCCTCTGGCAGGTCGCTGGACGAGCCCATGAACACAGACGTTCATCCATGTATAATTGATGGCATAATAAAAGCGGCTCTGGCTGCAGGAGGAAATACGATATGGCATAAATCACCCTGCCAGGGCGAAAATGAAATTGAGATCCAAAATTTAAAAATAACGACTGCCCTTTTGCTCATTAAATCCTCATGCGATAAGGAATTCTTCCCACGTCTCAAAACCTCTGGTGGGAAGGGGTACAAGCACCCTGTTCCGCCCAGGGGATCTGGAGCATGGGGAAGAGGGAAGGAAATCTCCGTTTGTAGGGACACCCTGCGGGTGAGTCCTCCTTGTAATCCTCCCAACAAGCTAACCCGGACGGCCCTCATTTGACAAAATGGGAAACCGAGACAGAGAACTAAGAAATTTGTCTGCAGTCACGCTGCCAAGTGATGCACGTGGAATTCTGATCTGCATCTTAAATGTGGGGCCCCCTTCCAATGTCACAAGGTGGAAATGAGACAGGAGGACAGGGAGGCCCTCTGCCGAGAGGCACAGGCGGGCAGAGGCTGAGGGCAGCCCAGCGACGGCAGGGTGGGGGCGGGGAAAGCAGCCGACCTGGGAACTGGCGGCGCCTGCGCAGTCTGACAGGCAGGGGGTGGGGGTGGGGGGCATCTGGCATCAGAGCGGAACTGTGAACTTTATGCTTGCTGAGGAAAATGTGTAACTGCAACCTGAAATGAAAGCATCTTTTCTGACGGGGCAACATGCACATTGTCACGCACAGAGATGGTCTCCTTTATCTCCTTTTTCCTCCACATAGTAGGTGCTCAATAAATATTTGGGAATGTCTTTATTGAGTCCAGAATGACAACCATCATCCTTTCCGTGCCCTCATGTTGCTTCCCCTCCCTCATGCTGCTGTGCTTACCGAGCTCAAGCTGTGTCCAAATGAAGCTCACTTTACACCAGTAACGTCTAGGGTGACAGTGTTGTTGGAATGAGTCTCTCAATCCTTTTCTCTGAGTGTATTGCGTTTGAGGAGTGTCTCTTCCCGCAAGGACGCTAAAGCCATCCAGATTGTGTGCATTGCACAGAGACTGCTTATTCTTATGCTGACTTTTTCCCCTTTTAAGTCCCTTCCTTCCTTGGACGTGTTCATCTCCTCTAAGATACATTGCTGAGACAGAAGAACAAGGTGGGAAGGACACTGCCAGCTGGCTTGACAACTGTTTCACACAAAGAGAGAGAGGATGCCCCATTTGGCAAGGATGGAGGAGAGGCGTCCCCCTGGGACTAGGGTTTGGGCCCCCGATGGGTTGCCCGTGGGCCATTCCCCTGCAGCTCTGTGGGAGTCAGAGCCCTGCCTGGCCCAGGTTGCTGTCCCAGCAGCTGCTCATTTCCAGTCCTAGCAGCAGCTGACAAGGACAGCAGGAGAGGAGCCCAACGTGGCCGATCTACCAGGCTCTGTGCCTGGAGATATCTGTGAGTCCTTCCCAGGAGCCCAGAGAAAGGAGAGGCTGAGGGAGATGAGGAAGGAACTTTAATATCAAAGAGTGGCATCATCATATTACTTCTGCATGGTGGCTACCATTATACATCATACTTTCCACATGTCTTTGGGGTTCTGGGACCTAGTTCCAAGGTTGAGGTGGGGTTTCCCCCACACCACCGAGGAGCAGTTCTCTGACACCAGCTGGATGTCCTACAACTGAACTTGATTCTGATGCTCTCTACCCAGAGGTAGCATCAGCTATAACAGAATTAAGGGTTCTATCCTACAAGACTGCCCAGCCCACCTCAGACACCAGTGGCAAGTTCAGGTTATGACTTGGGCTTCTGACAGAGCAGCTATAGATCAGAGTTGCCAATGCCAATAACCTCTGCTTAGATTCACTGAATTTGCTAGAGCAGCACACAGAACTCAGAGAAACATTTTACTTACTAGATCACCAGTTTCTTAAAGAAGGACAGAACTCAAGAGTAGCCAGATGGAGGAGACACACAGAGCAAGGTATGGGGGAAGGGGTGCGGAGCTTCCATACCCTCTCTGAGCACCCCAATCTCTCTGCATCTCCAGTGTTCACCAACCCAGAAGCTCCCAAACCCTCTCCTTTTGTGTTTTTAAGGAAGCTCTATTACATAAGCCTAATTGGTTAAGTCACTGACCATTCTCCTGCCCCTTACTCCTCTAAGTTCCAACTGAAAGTTCCAACCCTCTAATCACATGGTTGGCTCCACTGGCAACCAGTGCCATCCTTAGGTGCTTTCCAAAATCATCTCGTTAGCATAACAAAATAGACACCTTTAAACTCTCATCGCTTAGGAAGTTCCAATTCCTGTGAATCAGGAACCATGGACAAAGACCAAAGCCCGAATATATATGAGAAATATATATCTTTGGTATCTAAATGATATATATTTTCCTATAGTCATGATACTGCAAAATGGCACAAGCTGTACAATCTACTTTAAACTAGGCCAACCACCAACCTCTGGGGATTCAGAGATTTTCCAAGGCATTTGTGGACACTATAGATTTAAGGGAATCAATTTCCAGATTCTCAACCTCCAAATGTACTCCTTCCTAAAATATTTGCAAGAGAACAATCTCTTGGTGGAAACATCAAGCCAGTTCTATTGTCTACCTCCCTGTCACAAACACCCTTCTCCCACTTGGTAAGAGAAAGCCATGCCCTTCCCTTAGCTCTGCTATTACTTCAGTGCAGTCTGGGGAGTATCTGTCACTTATTGCTGCATGAACAATTACTTCAAACTTAGTGGCTTAACACAGTACCTATTGATGATTTCCTGATGTCTGTGGGTCAGGAGTCCAGGTGTGGCTTGGCTGGTCCTTCCTTCAGGGTCTCTCATGAGAATGCACTCAAAGGGTCTTTTGGGGTTAGAGTCTCATCAGAGGCTCAGCTGGGGAAGGATCCACTTCCAAGCGGGTCAGGATTTGGTTCCTTGTAGGTTGTTGGAATGAGGGCCTTGGCTCCCAGCTGGCTGGCAGCTGCAGGATGCTCTGAGTTCCTAGCCACATGGGCTTCTTCACACAGTGGCTTACTTCATCAGAGCCAGCAAGGGAGAGAGTCAAGAGTGTCTGCTAAGAAGACGGAAGTTACAAGCCTATATAACAATCCCAAAAGTGACATCCTATTCACCCTTGCCATATTTTGTGGGTTAGAAGCAAGTCACCGATTCTTCCCACATTCGATGGGAGAGGATGACACAGGGTGTGGACACCAAGAGGTGGGTGTAAGTGGAGACCATCTTAGGGTCTATCTACTACAGCAGGGTACCAAAAATGGGATCACCAGAAGTACTGGTATCAGCAAGAGATCCCTTAGTCAAGGCATCATGGCACCCCTAACCATCTCATTAAAGATATATTTCCAACAAAAATTTTTTTATATTTAATAATTATTTTCATCACAGTTTATTGTAATGTATTTGTTTTGATCAAATGTGGACTGGTATTAAAATAACTAAATCTGAAAAAAATATGTTTAATTTCCATCTTTATACATTTTCTGTGGCAAAGAAGTACAATGGGCAAACAACGGGAAGATTTTCAATAAGAAAAATATCTATTCTTGGAATAAAATTCTGTGTGGAAGAGGGAATGGAAATGCAATTTAAAGATAATACATTTCCAATGGCTAAAGAAGAGAATGTTGATGTACTTTTAAATGGATGATATTGGACATGAAATCACTATAGTGTTTACCTTCCATTAGATATATTTGAAAGAGTGATGAAACCTTTTTATTTTGAAATACCAACATTTGCATTATGCTGGAAATTCTATCTTTTGCAGCTATTTAAACTTAATGAGGACAAAATGTACATGTCAGCTTAAAAATGTGCAAGGCGGAACACTTTTAGGGCGCAGGTTAGTAAAATGCCTGGAAGACAATGGTTGCTTTACAGAGATCAGGGTTACTGGATCTGAGGTACAAAAGAATGAGACCCATCGTTGCCATGGTACCTTATTAAGAAAAACTCCAAGGATTTTATATCATAATTAACACATATTTTTGCATAGTCTTCAACTTAACACATGGCAAGTGTTCTTTCAAAGCAAGATAAGCCTCTAAGTTCTGCTCGTTTCCAACTTCTTGATCTCATGCTGTTTGGGATTCAGGCGGTCTGAGGTGAGGGTGGGGACAGTAATTGGGCTCTGCTTAATTCAGCCACAATTGAATATATGATACATATATACCACTGGATATATAACACACACCTATTTTAGACAGACCAGACATGCGTTTGGCTGTCCTCTTTAAAAATACTTATGATAAAACCAGAAAGGAGTCATGGCAAATTTTCTAATACCTGTTCTTTTAGAAAATCAGTGGGCTGTTGGCACATAGCTATGTGTACTGTAATGTCAGACCAGGGCTGGATGCCCTGAGCATGTCCTGCTTGTGTTTTAAATAAAGTGGACAATGGTTCGTAAAAAAGAAATCTGGAGGCTGTGGTTTCCACTTGGCCGCCAAGCCTCATTCCTGGGCTCCTATCGAAGGGAGGAGAGACAAGAAGGCTCAAGTGACAGAGCCCAAGGCCAAGGCTGCCTGCTGGCCCTCCAACAGCACTCTGTTTGTTACTTTAGTTGCAACAGCTGTGGGACTTGTCCACACCCACCCAGGGCATGTGACTCAGCTTTGTCTAGACTCCACTCTGATCCGCTCCTGGCATTTACACGGTTGGTGAGTAGAACCACAGCCAGATTAATACATTCTAAACAAAGGGCCAAGGGAGGCAAATATTTCTTTCTTTTTTCCCCCCAGTTTAATTGAGAAATAATTGACCTACATCACTGTATAAATTTAAGCTGTACAGCATGATGGTTTGATTTACACATACTGTGATTACCGTAATAGGTTCAGCTAACATCCATCTTCTCGGATAGATACAATACAAAGGAAAGAAAGAAAAAAGGAAAAAAAATTTTCTCCTTGTGAGGAGAACTCTCAACAACTTCCCTGTATGTCGCACAGCAATGGTTAACTAGAGTCATAATGGTGCATGTGTTGTCCCCAGTGCTTACCTGTAAGTGGAAGTGCATAACTTTTGACCACTTCTTCCAATTCCCCCTGCCTCCACCTACTGCACCTGATAACCACAAGTCTGATCTCATTTTCTGAGTTTGTTTGTTTTAGATTCCCCATATAAGTGAGATCATATATCATTTGTCTTTTTCCGCCTATTTCACTTATAGCATAATGTCTTCAAGGAGTACCCTTGTCATCCCAAATGGTAGGATCTCCTCATTTTTTATGGCTGAATAATATTCCTGTGTGTGTGTGTGTGTGTGTGTGTGTGTGTGTGTGTGTATCACAGCTTGAAAGTTTAGGGGTAGAAAATTCCACACAGTACTACTAATCTCTTAGCATTTTGAATGTCATCTTTTTCATAAGCCAAGCTGCCTTATACTCATCACCTTTCAATATATGCGTCTGTTAGCAGTACTCAGTAAGGGATGGCTTTAGGTCCATGTTTCTGAGAAGGAAAGAAAAGAAAAGAAAATCACACTGTACACCTTCCAGGACAGATGCTGACAAAATTGCATAGTGTATAATGTCTCCCAGAATAGAGATCTGTGCTCCAGAAAACAAGCAAGCAAAATCCACAGAACCTTGGTTTACTTGTCTCTACAACAGGAATCAGGATACTCCATAACTCTTCAGGGATGAAACCTAGAACAATGTCATAGCTTAGAGGTGTATTGGAAAGAAACATGGAAAGTGCTAATAAGACTTTAAAGTATTAAGATGTAGTGAAATGTCACCATTAAAACCAATCTTGCACAGAGCTTTCAATAATCCCGAGCTATGATGACTCTGCTTTGCCTTAGAAGTGGGCAATGACTTCTGTCCAGTTCTCAAATTATTTCCCCTACCTCCAGCTGTTCAGTCCCCCTCATCATTGCTCTGCATCGGGAAGAATAATTCTGGGCACTTGTCCGTGGGAAATTCTCCCTTTCCCACTACCCAACCTCCCAAGAGTGTGTGTGTGTGTGTGTGTGTGTGTGTGTGTGTGTGTGTGTGTGTGTGTGTGTGTGTGTGTTGCCATGTCCTACCTCAATACATCTAATTTCTATTCTTTCCTAAAAGGAAAAGCCCTGGACTTGGGGAGAACATTCCTGCCCACACTGGCCAGGATATCTGCATGTTATATGGAGTGTCTATCCTCTGGCCTTTAACCCCACGAGGTTAAGATGACTTCCCAGGCACTATCACTTCCCTGGAGAAGACTCACAAAGCCCCACAGGCCACTGTTGGAGAAGACCATGGCCCATAGTTCGGACTGAGTAGTTTACGTCCAACAGGGCATTGGCATGGGTTATAGGGTTTATACCTATTTATCACAGACAGGCCCCAAGCCACCAGGAGTGTGGATTCTCAGACCCTAAGAGGGATTTTGGTTTGGCTCAGTTGCTCTGCGTAATGGCTTGGTGAGCTTTCCAGGTACTGTCACAGGAATTTCTTAAGAAACAGAAACCACAAATCATGTTGAATGTTTCATATCCAGCACATTTATCCTCCACTGGACATAAACCTGATGTCTCGGCCAAGTCTTTCTG
Source organism: Zalophus californianus (assembly GCF_009762305.2). Taxonomy (NCBI): domain Eukaryota; kingdom Metazoa; phylum Chordata; class Mammalia; order Carnivora; family Otariidae; genus Zalophus; species Zalophus californianus. The sequence goes on along the minus strand of NC_045603.1, from coordinate 112,413,401 downwards.
TACAACCACAATGTTTCATGGGGAAACAAAAACTCACTTTGTGAGTGGGGCAAAGGCTCAACGCTATGGTTTGTGATAAAGGTCAAAGGTCTGGGATAGATCTGGGTGAAATCAGCTAAGGTTCTTTGCTCTGCTTGGACCTGGAGCTAGCTGGGGTTTTGGAGTTCAAAATGAAACTTTTGCTCAGCAACAAAGCTTAGTATGTGTCATTTAGAAACTAGTCTTCATACCCAGAGGCCTCTTTAGTATGTATGTTGCTTAAAATGTTCTAAAAGCCACGGAACATTTTTCCGATGAATCACAATCTGTCTGGGATGTCAGAGAAATCGGTCAAATAAGCCTCAATTTTTCCTTGGACCATTTGGACAACTGAGTTAACAATGTACTATGGCTGCCATCCATGTTTTTTCAGACCTAAAGATGAATTTGTTATCTGAATGTGGTTGAGTCGGAAAGTGAAAGTCTGCAAAGGTAAATGAAAAAGGGAATGACTTTAGCAAACAGACCGGGGCTACATTTTCAAAGTGATTTTTCCAAGATTAACTGATCCCGTGTTCCAAATCCTACCATAGGAGAAATGTCGGAATTCCTTTGCCAAATAGTGTCTGGATTCCTGTACCAGGGCCAAAGGAAGAGGTTAATTAGCTCAGGAGTACCTTTCAGACTGAGAATCAAAACAGCCAAGGGCAAAGAATGATAAATAGCCACAGAAAATTGCAGGCTCCCATTCTAGAACCCATAGTGTGGCCTGTGGCATTCACATTTCTTCACACCTCATCGAAGCCAGACGAACAGTAGCTGCCATTCAGACCAAGACTTGTTTGCACAGAGCCTGCCCGTGGCTGGTTTCATTTGGCCCAATCCAAGAAACCTAAACAGCTGGTTCTCTACTTTGAATTCCCTGTGCGTGGAAAGCGATTGCCTTCCAAGTGGAGAGAAATCAGTGCACACAAGACCCAATAGTGATAGTTGGGGGTAGCAGCTGGACTGACACTCATCCTTACACTGTGACAGAATGAATTGTCATGCATATTCAGAATATGAGCACAATTTGAGGGCTAGGTGTTTTTTCTTAGGCTCTTACATGCTTTCCCAGTGTTTTTGAAAATACCCCTATAAGTAGCAACAAACACTAAAAGACTAGTGGTTCTTCTCCATGTGCCAAATTGGGTCTGTTTTATTAGGACTGTGCTTCCTGTATGTTTGTTAGGGAAAGGTCACAAATTAGGCTCAGAAATTTCTCTAAGCCAGTGTAAAGAGGAAAATACTTCCAGTTCCATTAAAGCTACTGTATCTACAAGGTAAAGGTTGGCTCAGTGGCTCAGGACAGGCAGAGATTTTAGGGAGACAGGAAGGCACATGCCCAGGGGGCTTGGGAGGTGGACAACCAACTGTCTCCATTTGCCTCAAGAATGAGGAGAGTGCCAGGATGTGTGTCTTTTGGTGCCAAAACCAAGACAGCTCAGGCAACCCAGGATAGGTTGGTTACCCTCTCATTCTGGTGTGAATACTGTCTTTTAGAAAGACCTCTTTCCAAAGACTGCTGTCTCCACTCAGCAGGCTGACTGCCTCGGGGCTCACGTTTATTCCAGACCCACAGCTGCAGGTGGTGACAGGTTCTGCAGGCGCTGACCTTGGAGTTCTGGCGAGTTCTTGATCTTCCAAGCTGTTGGCTCAATGTTTATTAAAAAAAAAAACAGTCAGAGCCACAGCGTGTGGGAGACTGAAAAGACAGCAAAGGGAAAGGGGGACACTTTCCCATGGAAATCTCAGCAGAAGCCGTGGCTTTGACTTTGCAGGCTGCGGCAACAAGGAGAGGGATCAGTGAGGGAAACTGCCCACAAAGGGCCTTGTGAAATGCGGGCTCAGGTCATTTACCTCAAATAGGCCCAGTGAATCATGCTGGATGCCTCCCGGGCACTGACGAGGTGGCAACAGCTGGTGTCCCCTCAGCAGGGCAGCCTGCATTGTGGGAGCAGGCTTCTGTTCCTGGCTAGCTTGCCTTGGACCTTCTTGGTTAGCTCACCAGAAAAATCCTCAGACTGATCACTAGCAATGAAAGTTTACGGTGTGGACCCTCAGACCTGATAAGACAGGTGTCATGGTGTCCTTTTCCCTGGTGTTGGAGGTGAGAACCAGGCACCCCTCCTCCCTTTCATGACCAGCGATCCAACATAGCTATCCTTGTGCTGGGACATTCTGTCCTATGTCAACAGAGCCCTTCATCTCAGCACAGTGACTTCTGCTCAACAGAGGGACTTTTGCTACCCTATTCTAGGAATACGACATAATTCTGCCCGCCCCCACAGAGTCATCCTTCTTGGAAAGTTGACAATCACTAAGACTTCCTAGGCAAAGGAAAGCTGCCTCCTGACAAGATGTGTCTTTCTCGGACCCTCTATGGGGTCACTGCCCTTCCTTCCACCACACTGATAGGGAGGCTGAGGCATCATACTCCATCTTTACTTGTAAATTTTTTCTTTCAGAATGTTCCAGACATCTTAGAGAAGGTGAAAGACTTCACAACACTGCAAGTGCTTCAGCTGGCATGCACCTGAGGCTGAGAAAGATCCAGGCAAATTTGTTTTTAAAACAGTCTTTTGGGCTTTTAAAAAATATATGTAAGTTTTTCTAAAAATAGAAATTTCAACTTGTATCTTCCATGAAATAAGCCATTTGCCAAATTGAAAAAAAAAATCTTTTGGGGAATGTCTTCCAAAGGTTGAACGTGTCCCAGTCAATAGTTCCCTGGGTATTTCTGAATAAGCCTCCTGACCTGAATATTTCCACAATGTGCCCTGGATACAGAAGGTAAAGGCATAGTCCCTGCCTTTGAGGAGTTTGCTATTTACTAGGAGAGGAAGATAAACAGCCACAGTAATTGTGATCAGTGCTACCAGAGACAGACACACACATGGGCCCGGGGAGAGACCCAGAGCAGAGGGCACTGCTGGGCTGAGGGCAGAGGAGCACAAACGGAAAGCTTTCAGGAAATGAAGTCTGGACACGATCTTGAAGGATGAGTTAAATCAGGCATCGAAAAGGGGGGAAAGCCCACGTGAGACAGGTGGTTTGTGCTTCAAAGGGCAGGATATAAGCCTGGAAAGGTAAAGCAAGGCCAGATCTTAGAGGGCCTCATGTGCCAGGTTAAGGACACCAGGCTTTATCCTGTGAGTGCTGGGGTTTACTGTAAAAAACTTTAGACAGAGGACAGAGAAGTAACCGATTGGATTTGCACCTGCCATCTCTGAAAAGGGGTAGACAATAGTCTAGAGGCAAAGAAACAAGCTAAGAGCTTTCAGCAACAGTCCAGATGAGAGGTGAGGGGGGTTGGAACCAGTGGTAGTAGAGGGGGTAGGGAGAAGGCAGCAAAATTACATGCTATTTAAGAGGAATAACTAAGAGGGTTTTGTAAGTATTGGATATTGGAGGGAAGGAGGTAGGAGCACCAAGAAAAACATCCCTTAGTAGAGAAAACATCTTTTCGAAGATGAGACAACACACCCTGATGCAGGCATCAGGTAGTGCATCTTGGGAAAAGATTTATCTTATCCTAAGAAATTAGATTTAATTTCTCATGTGGGAGGAAGCCCATGGTGTATCTGGAGAATGGGGAGTGTTCCAAGGGGGCTCAAGGCTGCAGAGGGGATGCGGAAGAGCTGACAGGTAGTGGGGGACTGGACTGTGGAGCAGAGGGCTGAAGCTTAAATCCTGCTTGTTCTTCTTACACACAGAAGGAAGAAGTGACCCAGTGAGGGTTCAGAACACACTGATGTTCAAACCAAAATCAGGATCATTCTAGGCTACCTCTACACCTCACTTATCCAGGAAAGAAGTGAAGGAAGCCTACTATACTAGAGTTACTTTAGATAATTCTGTCCAGTCCCAACGGGTTCTCTTCCAAAGGGTGAACTTAGGAGGTCGGAACTAACAAGTCCAGAGAGAGGAGATTCACAGGGAGGTGTACTGATCACTACTGTGGGTCATCAAGGCTATGCTGCCAGTTTAACCTCAATGCCAGGATAGTGGTTCTTCCAGGATCCTCAACATTCCTGCCTTCTTGGAAAACTTGTTTTATGGGAAATGTTTCATGACTAACCTAATGTGAGGCTTGGGTGGTTTGACAGAAAAGGAATCTCCAGCTGTATGTCGCTTGTCTGCATGGAGGCTGGTTCAACAATCCTACTTTTTTACTACTTTCTTTGTAGGTCATTTTGCCACCATAATAGAAGCACTCTTTATTTTTTAAAGATTTTATTTATTTATCTATTTGACAGAGAGGAAGAGTGAGCACAAGCAGGCAGAGGGAGAAGCAGGCTCCCTGCTGAGCAGAGAGCCCAACAGGGGGCTCGATCCCAGGACCCAGGATCATGACCTGAGCAGAAGGCAGATGCTTAACCCACAGAGCCACCAAAGGTGCCCCAATAGAAGCACTCTTAACCAAGTTCCCCCCAAGACTACCAGATAAACTATAACCTCTCTTTTTCTCAGGAAAACACCCTGACTAAAGCTCTATCTCACAGAGCATGTAGGCTGGTTAGCAGCACTCCAGGAGACCGGCCCCCTTCTGTTCTTACAGGTCAAGCTGTGTGGGTGCCAAGAGTATGATGTGTTCGCTACCAGATAAGTTTCAGTCCATTGCATTTGTTTATAACAACTGTGTAATTTAGTTAATAACACAGGCATATGGAATTTTATTACACTTCACAGATTTTTTAAAAAATATAAATTGAAAGGCACCCGGCTAGCTCAGTCGGTAGAGCATGAGACTCTTAAAATATAAACTGAAGGTTTAGAGCAACCCTGCATCCAGCAGGCCTATCAGCACCATTTTTCCAACGGCATTTACTCCCTTCATGTATCTGTGGCACATTGTGGTAACTCTTGCACTATTTCAAACTGTTTCATTATTATTATATTTGTTATGGTGATCTGTGATCAGTGATTACGACGCACTGAAAGCTCAGTAAAGAATTTTTTAAGTAAGGTATGTACATTGTTTTTTCAACATTGTGCTATTGCACATTTAATAGACTACAGGGTAGTGTACACATAACTTTTATATCTACTAGGAAACCCAAAAATCGATTTGACTTGCTTTATTGCAATATTTGCTTTATTGCAGTGGTCTGGAACCAAACCCTCAAAATTTTTGAGGTATGCTTATACATAAACTAATGAAATATGAATGCAGAAAAGAGCAGTTTCTACAAAAACAAAGTTGAATGCCTTGCTACTGCATTATATACTGGTGAGAAAACTATAAAAGAAGAGGGAAACAGTGAGGAGTCCAAAAGGATGCTGCATTCAGAGTGCTTCCCATATGGTTTTAACTTCTTCCTCTACTTTGAAGAAATCCAAATTATGGGTGAGCCCTATGGGTGTGGTTCATACCAGAAAGCCAAGGAGGAAGTTCATCCAGCAGACCCAGACTCCGGGAGAAGACTTTGGCCCTGCCCTCAAGACTGGCTGATGAAGGCATATTTGTATTGAGTTAAACTAAAACAGTTAATAAGTATATACATATATAATTTTTTATTATTAATGATTCCCCACTTTGTCTCTTGATTACATATCTTGCCCTCCATCTCAACACTCATCTCTGTTTTTCCTCTTCTGATCTTGGACTCAATTTTCAATTCTCTGTACAACTTGACTGACCCTTTCTCACCTTCCCACCGAACCTCATTCCCCATACAGTGGCCTGGTGGGCACCCTCCATCCCCAGATACTGGCTGTCCAAGACCCACCAGGATCCAGATTTTGGGTCTAAAGCTTAAATATAAACATTAGGGGACCTTCTTCAAAACATGTAACACATTAAATAAGAAATTCAGTGTGAAAGCAAAGATTAGAATTTTTTTAGATGATGACAAATTACAAATGCTGACAAATACATAAACATCAAAAATTCCAGAACTCATAAAACTCAATAGTAAAAATCCAAACAATCCAAATTAAAAATGGGCAGAGGATCTGAGTAGACATTCCCAAAAAAGACATCCAGATGGCCAGCAGACATATGAAAAGATGCTCAACATCACTCATCATCAGGGAAATGCAAACTAAAACTACAATAAGGTAGCACCGTAGACTTGTTAAAATGGTGATTATTCCAAATGACAAGAAATAAGTGTTGTTAAGGATGCGGGGAAAAGGAAACCTTGTGCACTACTGGTGGGAATGTAAATTGGTGCAGCCACTATGAAAAACAGTATTGAGTTTCCTCAAAAATTTAAAAATAGAACTACCACATGATGTAGCAATTCCACTTCTGAGTATCTATCCAAAGAAAACAAAAACACGAATTTGAAAAGTTCTATGTAGCCTCATGTTCACTGCAGTATTGTTTATAATAGCCAAGATATGGAAACAATCCAAGTGTCCATCCATAGATGAATGGATAAAGAAATTGGTATATAGACAACCCTTGAACAAACCTTTGAATTGTGCGGGTCCATTTATATGTGGATTTTTTATAGTACGGTATTGTAAATCTATTTTTCTCTTCCTTATGATTTTCCTAATAACATTTTCTTTTCTCTAGTATAAATGTATTGTAAGAATACAGTATATAATGCATATAACATAAAAGATGTGTGTTAATCAACTATTTATGTTATTGGAAAGGATTCAGGTCAACAGTAGGCTATTAGTAGTTAGGTTTTTGGAGAGTTGAAAGTTTTATGTGTATTTTTGACTATGTGGGGGTCTGATGTCCCTAAACTTCACTGTGTTCAAGTGTCAACTGTACACTTGGGGCCATTATGCTAAGTGCGATAAGTCAGAGAAAGACAAATACCATGTGATCACACATACATGTGGAATCCAAAAAACAAAACAAACAAAAAAACAAGCTCATAGATGCAGAGAACAGATTGATGATAGCCGGAGTGGGGACAACTGACTATGGTATATAATATATACTATTGACTATATAAAGTTATATAAATAACTGTATAACTATAACTTACCTATTATATAATATTTTTTATTTTTTAAAGATTTTATTTATCTATTTGAGAGAGGGAGACAGAGATAGTGACAGAGATAGTGAGAGAGAGAGCACAAATGGGGAGGAGAGGGAGAAGCAGGCTCCCCGCGGAGCAGGGAGCCCGATGCGGAACTCGATCCCAGGACCCTGCGATCATGACCTGAGCCGAAGGCAGATGCTTAACTGACTGAACCACCCAGGCGCCCCTATATTATATAATATTGGCTGTAATATATGTATACATGTGTATATGTGTATATATATATATATATATGTATAATATACAGAGAGAGAGTCAGTCAAATTCTAAAGAGAACTGAAAACAGAGTCCAAGATCAGAGGACAATATAAGTATTGACTATAGTTAACAATACCATATTACTGGAAAGTTGCTAAGACAGTAGATCTTAAATATGAGGAAAAAAATTGTGTAACTGTGCGTGATGACGAGTGTAAACTAGACGCTGTGGTGATCATTTTGCCATGTATACAAATATTGAATCATTATGTCATACACCTGAAACTATTAAAGTGTTGTAAGTTAATTATACCTCAATAAAAATAATCCAGAAAAATGAAGTAACGTTTTGCATTAATTAGCCACCTAACAGAACTCTATAATACTTATTCCCAAATTTTTTTGCAGCATCCTCTTTGCCTTTTTGTGACACACTTTTGTAATATTTTCTATAGAAAAAATGGAAAAATAATTTAGTCTATCCTTGGATACGTTGATTGTTGTTTTTATTTTAAAATTTTTATTATTGATAGTTTATAAAAGTTACTTTCAGCTTCACAGTTCTTTCCTGGTGATGACAAGAAAGTTGCTAAAATTACTGTCAAATTTCAGAAAATCTGTATGGAGTTTCTTTCATATGAGAGCTGTAGGGTTTCAGGGCATTCCAAGTTTTCTTCACAGTAACTAATTGTTAAAGTTAATAAAAAATTGACATCATTCAGTAGCCAGTTAGTCTTGGGTATCCTTCAGAGACAATTGGGACTTTTCTGTTACTGTCATCGATATCTATGTTCCAGGTCAAATCAACAAGGACCTCTGTAGAAGCAGTTGGGCAAGGTCATGTCAGTTGAGGGAACAGCATGAAGAGCATAGGCTGGCAAAGGCAGAGAGTCCAGAGTTCATGCACAAGCCGACAGCAGGTGTACAAGAAGCCCAGAGTCTCATAGGGAGGTGTGATACCGTGTCAAGTACTGGCAAGTGGTTGAGGACAGACATCTTGACCTTAAGTCAAGAAGTTGATGGGTCACTAAACTATGAGAAGCAATAAAGGGTAATTTTTAGATCACTACCATTGGAGTCAGATGAACCTCAATTTAAACCCCACCACTTCCTAGCCTGTGAAAGCCAGCTACCAAAAGATTGACTATATAGAGAAGTGTCTGCAAAGCACATAAATATATCCCATTGCTATGGACTGAATGTTTGTGCCCCCTCCCATTCCTATGTTGAAATCCTAACCTCCAGTGTAATAGTATTAGGAGTTGGGGCCTTAGGGAAGTAATTAGGTCATGAGGGTGAAGTCCTCATAAGTGGGACTAGTGCCCTTGTAATAGAGATCCCAGAGGGCTCCCCTGTCCCTTCCGCCATGTGAGGACACACTTAGGAGTCTGCGACTCAGAAGAGAGACCTCACCCCACCATGCTGGCACCCTGAGCTCCGACTTCCAGCCTCCACAACTGTGAGAAATAAACTTCGGTTTTCTTAAGCTACCTAGTCTGTGGTGTGTTGTCACAGCAGTCCGGACAGACTAAGACACTCCTGAAACCTCAATGTATGCCCAGTTCATTGTCCCTGAGCCAGACTCCAGATATGCCACAGCCAGTCCCAGTGGCACTAACCAGCAGGGAAGTGAGACAAAGAGAAGACTGAGTGGAAAAAGGCAGCATCTTAATCAATTCCTGCGAACACATCTGACTTTTGTACATTTTACAAAAGCAAATGGCCATGGGAACACATTGCTAATGTTCCTCCCAGCCCTCTGTGCATTTTGGTGGTGAGAACCATAACCACAGCCTTCTGGCAGTAGGAACCAGAGCCATTTCCCTGGCTCCCAGCCGCTTAGGAAGAAGGACCCCTGAGTGCTGCTCAGGCTAACTCTGGGCAGTGCCCAGCTAGGCAGCTCTGGGAAGGAGGAATTCCCACCCACCGGTGAGAGAGAGGAAAAGCTGGAAGCTTCCATGCAGATGATCAATTAAATACAGCAGACATTGTTGGGCAGCCTATCGCAGCACTGGCATGCCTGTGCTTGGCCAGACTCTGAAGATTAAAAGATGTTAAGATTGCCCTTGCCTTGTAAAGGGCGAACTCAGGGCTGGCAAACACAGACTCCTCTAGAAGCCTGGGCAGGGGAACAGACAAGGTGGGGCAGATGTGGCAGTGAGCACTGTGGCTTCCCCAGCTCTGGTCAAGTATTGCTGAGTGACAGGGCTGGCCTCATGGACAAGTCACCAGTGCGGGTGCACAGGGCTCTACGCTCAGAAGGGCCCCACATTTGGATTGTAATGCCCTTAATATAATTGCTTTATTATCCTAGTTTTGAATTTGTGTTTTGTAATGAAGTCTGATGGGACAAGGGAGGTGGCCTGGGAACCTGCAGCCTCAGCTCACAGATGGCTGTGTATCACCTCCCCACCCCTCTACTCCCCACCCCTCACTCCCTAACTTCCCAGGGCCAACCTGGCCTCTCCTGCCAGGACTACCGCTGCTACTCTTCCCCTGGGTGGCAACCAAGCCACATCAGCGGGAGAGGGGCATCCAATGTTCTTCCTCCTCCACATTCACCTTCACTATCCACCTTCGGTGGGTCCTGAGTTTACGTACCAGGAAGGTCGGGGTCTTGGACAGGGACACGCAGAGACCTTACCCACCCTGAGCTGGCAACACTGTGAGTCAAGGCAGGGGAGCCTCTCCCACACCCTCAATCCAGGAATTGAGTGTGACCCAGCGTGGAGGTTGCCATCTCACAGGGGGCCCTGTCCGCAGTGGTCGGGCATCAGAACACGGGAAGGGGAGACTGGCTTTCCTAGCCTGGCTGGGACACCATGCATACCCAGGCTGTAGCAGAGGGGACCCCGCAGTGGGGGGCCAGGCTCATCCAGTCTCCATGCAGAGCCCCTGTGCCTGTGATGATCTATTCTAGCCCCACAGGAGGCTCTGCAACCCAGGGGAACACAACGTAGCAAATGAAAAGCACCATCAAAGGTCCAGAGAGAGACAGCAGAAGAAAGGATGAAGTTTCACATACGAATACTTTCATGGTACTTTGCGCCTGTTTTTTGCACCAGGGGCCCTACATTCTCCTTGTGCACTGGACCATGCAAACCATACAGCGGGCCCTGCTCCGTGCGGATACACGTTGAGTGTTGTCAGATTTCTGACCTACTGAAAAGAGGTGAAAACTGGAATTCTTTTTGTTGGTCTCTGACAGTAAATGTTGGCAGTAATTTTTTTTTAAAAACATTGTATAGGCCACAAACCCCAAACACTAACTGAATTGATCATTTTTGGATACATGTTAGCCATTCGGGTTTACTCCTTTAAAAATGCATATTCAGACTTATTTTCCATTTTTATGGGTTGTTTTGGTGTTTCGACTTGTAAGACATTTTATTATTATATTATCAATGCTCTATCTTCCATATGTACTTAAAATCTCTATTCATAATTTTTCTTTTGGCTCTGTTTCAACATCTCTAAAAGATACAAAGAATAAAAAACTCTACTAATTCTTCTGTGGTCAAACAAGTATTCTTTTTTTCTTTTGAAGCTTCTGAGTTTTCTGTCTTTAATCTATTTGATCTCTACAACCTCTAGGTTATAAAGATGATCTACAAAATATTTTTCTAAAGTTTATATTGTTTTATTTTTTAATTTTTATTTATTTATTTTGTTTTATTTTTACATTAAAGTTTTTAATACAATGGAAATTTACTTTTGTCTATGGTGTGAGGCAGGATCAACTTCTTTTTCTTATTAAAGGAGAGCCAGTCTTACCTACACCATTTATTAAATAAAATTGTTCTTTCCCACGGAGTTGGAGATTCCTCTGTTATACATCAAATGCTCATATATGCCAGGCTTTATCCATTTCTTCTCCACTGATATACCTGTATATTCTTAGGCTAAATCCATACTGTTTTTATTACAGTGACTTTAGGGTATGCATTAATATCTGATGAAGTAATTCCTCTTCATAATTTTCTTGATTCTTGAACACTTATTGTTTCATATAATAAGCTTTAACATAATTTTTCCCAAGTTTAAGAAGAGGCCATTAGGATTCTAACTGGAATTGCATTGAATTTCTATATTAATTTAGGGATACTTAGCATTTTTGTGATTTTCAGTTTTTCCATTAAAGAGCATGGTCTAACTTTCATCTATTCAGATCTTGTGCTATATTTAGATGTGATATAAAAACATATTTTCTATATTTTTCCTGTTAAATCTATCTCAAGTATTTTATAATTTTATTGCTATTAGGATGAAGCCTTCCCCACCCACTTCTATTGCTATGTTACTGTTGCAAGAGTAGATTAGGTCATTGAATTCTGTGTGTTTATCTTGTGTCCAGCCAACTTACCAAGTTACAATAAGTTTTTTTTCCCTGGAGCATCAGAGGTTTATACAATTTATTCTATTTTTGTATTTTTTGCATTCGTTCTATATTTCTCAATTATATCACCAGTCAGGAATCATTTTTTTGTTTTTTGTTTTCATGTTTTTATTTCATTCTCTCTAGTTCCTCTGAAACAATAACAAATGAAAATAATCTTGTTCCAATGGAAATGGCTTTAGCTTCTCACCATTTTGAGCTTCACTACTCAATATGGTTAGGTAGCCACTTACTATAAGTGATTATTTAAATTATTAAGCTTAAATAAAATTAAGAATACAGTTCCTCAGTCCTACTAGGCGCACTTCAAGCTCTCAATAGCCACGTGAGCTGGTGACTACCATGCTGAACAGCAGTACAGATACAGAGAATTTCCATCGTCACAGAAAGATCTGTTTGGACAGAGCTTACTTAGAATGATGTTTGCAGTCGATTTTTGGTATGTGGTGTTTACCTTAAGTAGTTTCTTTCTATTCTTTTCGTTCAGTTGTTACTAAGAATGACAGCTGAACTCAGTCAGCATCTTTGATAAGATCATTTTTCCCTTTATTTGTATAGTTAAGATTCAACTTCACTATACAAATCTCTTGCTCTGTAGAGAGAGAAACCTGGTTTTCCCAGGGTACCAGGCTGCATTCTGTTTTCCAGGTTTGACTCTTTTTGAAGAAAATATTAAGGCATTCTCTGAATTCTTCTGTTTCCCATCTTCTTCTTCTTTTTCTTTTTCAGGCTTTCCACTTAGAATTCCCAGAATTCTGACTCCTACACTATGTCTCTGGGTTGATGCTTTTCAGTATAGTTGTATATCATATCTGCATAAGTTTTTAAAATAACAGCAATGGTAAACTCTTATGTAGTATTTACTGTACTCTAGGAAGTGCTCTAAATTATACACACACATGCAAAATACAAATGTTTATTTTATAATACATAATTATAATTTATATCATTTTCTGTAATATATATTAACTCATTTAATCCACACAAACCCCCTGTGAGTTATATAATATTACAATACTTATTTTATTATTGAGAATAACTGAAGCAAACAGAAGTTTAATAATGTGCTCAAGGTTACCCAGCCTAAGTGGCAGAGTGGGATTTTGAACCCAGGTGATGCAAAGCATTTTCCTATATGCTCTTTCATCCGATCCTGTTAATGCTCATGAGGGCTATTTTTAGTTTGCATGAGGAAACTGATCCTCAGAGACATTAAGTAATTTTCCCAAACTCACTCAGCCAGCGAACTCAGTGTTTCTTCATCTACTGTATCGCATGGACTTTTCCACATAAGACCTACCCTGTAAACTATAAAACACACCAAAGTAGAATAAGGGCTTGGAGTACAAGGATGGTTTATTGTAGGATCCACTCTAGTTGGGCACTTGGAACTCTGGGAGAAGGAAGATCGAAAGCACTAACGTTGTTAGCACACTGGATGCCCACAGGCTGCCCTTCAGCTTCAGCATCCTACAGGCCAAGAGGGAAGAGTGCTGTGCCTGCCGGAAGGCAACTGAGCACAGTGGGCAGCAACAGCCACCACAGAAACACTGTAGTGGGTGGGGCTGTGGAGGCTGCTGGGGATACTGAGGGCAGAGAGAGAGAGACATCCTATATGGACCTAAAAGTCCTGCACCAGCAAGTTGGGGAAGTGAGGGTCCCCAATGCGGGGATTAATGCAGTGTGAACTTGCTTCTACCCCAAATCTGATGAGCTTAAGGGGCAGTGGGCCACAGGTATAACAGCAGATACAATACAGGGAAAGCTGTCTTATCATTTCTACTGTAGTGTCCTGAAACATAAGGTGGAGAGATTCTGATGGTGGATGGAGAAGGGTATCACAGAAACTCACAGAGGGGAGATGAATGATATCACAGGAGCTGAATCCTAGGGGAGTAGCGTTCACAAGGTTTGGGGAAGTAAGGGGACATTATGTGCAGGGGGAGAATTGATGTCTCTGAAGAGAAAACAATATAGAGTTTGGGAAATGTTACATCATATGGAGTGTGGTGGGAAATGGGGCAAGAGGAGAGTGGAAATGCTGACTGAGGCAACTGCGAAGGTACCTTGAATAGTCTATGAAGAAGCTCAGCTTGAGAAGGCCAACGGGATATATCCCTGTTGCACATGGTAAGTAACAGGATCAGATTCTCTAGTCAACTGTTCTCAGAGTTGAGTGTGCATTGGAATCACCCAGAGGGTTTCTGATTCAGGAAGTCTGGCCTGGGCTCTGGAGATTTGCATTTCTAACATGTGCCAGGTGATACGGATAGGACTGGTCTAGGGACCACTCTTTGAGAACCACTGACATAATCCATGGGGTTTGGAAAAGAGACCACAGACAGGGAGGCCAATGCAAAGCTTGTCCTTTACTAGAGATTTCACTAACATCGAAGGTCTAGAAAAGGGAATGATTTGTCAGCCATTTCTAGAGTAGGATGAATGTGGTGACCAACTGAATGTGAGGAATAAGGGAGACGGGATGGACAGCTGGAAGATAACTCTGAGGTTTGAATGTAATTGAGGATATGGTGGTGAAGCCATGAACTGAAATGTAGAATACAGGAAGAGAAATCATTTTAAGGAAGAATCAAGGACAGTGCCAAGGTAGGAGAGATGAGGGCAACAAGGTGAGGCACCGACCAAGTTCATTCTGAACATGTTGAGCGTAAGGTAGGGGTGTCCAGGGAAATAGTCAATAGGAAATGGGAAAACCATGAGGCAAACCAGGACAGAGCTATAGATTAGGGAGTTAGCCCTATGCAGAGCATGAGTAATGCCATGGGAATGGTTGGAGTTTTGAGGGATGAACTTTATAGTGAGAAGAGAAGAGGGGTATGGATAGATCCTTGGGGGATGTTATGGAGTGAACTGTGTTCCTCCCCAAAAGACATTCCATGCCCTAACCTCAAGCCCCATGACCTTATCTGGGAATAGGATGTTGGCAGATGTAAATTAAATTAAGATGAGGTCATACTGGGTTAGGATGGACCCTGAATCCAATGCCTGATGTCTTTATAAGAGAAAGGAAAGGAATATTTGAATACAGACACAGAGAAGAAGGCCATGTAATGATGGAGGCAGAGATGGGAGTGACGTATTTACAAGCCATGGCTTGCCAGGAATGCCGGAGATTGCCAGGAGGCACAAGAAGCTGGAGAGAGGCATGGGACAGATTCTCCTTCAGAGAAGCACGGCCCTGCTGACCCCTTGATTTAGGACTTTCAGCTTCCAGAGCTGTGAGACAATAAATTCCTACTGTACTAAGCCACCCAGTTTGTGGCACTTTGTTCCGGCAGCCCCCGGAAGCTAATGTAAGCAGCAGCAATGTCTCAGGGGTGGAGGAAGAGGAGCTGCAGGAAGACGAGAGGGGGAGGGGCAGCTGAGTCAAAGGCAAAGTCTATCAAAGTTCGGCAAGTAGATTTTTGCGGTGGACAGGTAGGAGGGGAAACTAGATTTCTAGGAGTTGGAGAATACATAAAAGATAAGGCTGTTGTAAAAGTTAATGCAAACCACTCTATCAAAAAGTTTTGAGAGGAAAAAATAGAGCCCTCTCAATGTTAGGAGGGAAAGCACCCCCAGCCTGGGCACCAGCACCAGTTGAGTATTGTAGAGAGCCTGCCTGCCTAAAGGTCAAGCAGATGAGAGCAGTTTAGACAGGGGTGGCCCTACACTTAACTCTCCAAAGAGTTCATGACATTGTCCAGTCAATTAGTACTGAAATTGATAGAATGTTCTATGTATCTCCTTCCTATTTTTCCCATGCTCCCATTTAGAAGTCTCTTTGTACAAACTTCCGACGTTTTCAAATTGATGTTTCCGTGAGAACTTCCCAGAATCCTTGTCTCATGCAGAAAGACTGTCCTGTGTCACAGAAAGGGTCTTCTTCCATCAAGCAAGTCAGAAACAGTAGTACAATGTCAGCGTAACTTGTGTGGCCAACACGGGGACCCTTGCCAGAGTGCCGGCCGCAAGCAGACCTTACCGGTGGGGACCGTTCAGCACGAAGGGCTTTGCCGGCACGTGTCCTTGTCTACCACCAGTTTTGTGGTCTCCAACACGACCCATCACCCTACTTCGTGTTCCCAGTTCTGTTGTGTCTGCTACTGTGGCATGTTTTGGTGGCAGGAATAAAATCTTGAGAAGGAAGAGAGCCATTCATGGTGAAGATCTGGCAGGTAAAGAGGACAAGCCCAAGGGGGCTTCACCAAACACTAAACTACCTGCGTGAATCGTCCACAGAGGACAACATCTGAAAGGCGGAAACGGTGGCTCGTAACGGGCTGACTGTGCTCATCCTCCTGACCGCGGCCTACTCTGGCCATGGAGCTCATAGTAGCTGCTGTCTCGAATTCCCTGAGGACAAAAAAGCCGACATTTCCCCCTTTACTGGGCAGTGTCTTAGGCTCTGAGCTCCCCCTCTCCCCCCGCCCTGGAAAAGGCTCGTGCAAACTCCAGGGCCCTGTGGAAGCCAGGTGAGTTTGAACTCTGGCAATCCTTATTACCAAGCCTGGTGGGATTAACCTGGATCTTTGCAAATAAGCATGGCACCAAGTTGTGAAAATATTTGCTAAATTAAGCTTTAGTTAGCCTGTATAGACCTCCTTTGCTCTCTACGCTTTTTTAAAATATCAAAAACAGGGGCGCCTGGGTGGCTCAGTCATTAAGCATCTGCATTCGGCTCGGGTCATGATCCCGAGGTCCTGGGATGGAGCCCCGCATCAGGTTCCCTGCTCAGCGGGGGTGTCTGCATCTCCCTCTCCCTCTCCCTCTCTCCAGCTTGTGCTCTCTCTCGCTCTCTCTCTCAAATAAATAAAATCTGAAAAAATAAGCAAATAAATAAATAAAACATCAAAAACAAGACCAATCAGTCCAACTAAGAAAATCCTTCATCCTATCTAAAATAGTCTAAAGATGATTATGTGAATTCTGAGCAGTGATAATTATTACAATAATCAGAGAAGAGACTATTGATTCCTTAAGCAGTGCACCGAGTGCTTCACTGACTCACCTCCTTAGGTCCTCAAAGGAGTCCCAGTGAGGTAGCAATTGACAAGATCCCAATGAAGTGCTTCTGTTTCTCCCAATTCCCGCTAGTTCCTGAAAGGGTTTCCAAGTCACATTCCCATAAACAGTAACAGTTTCGAAGGGCAACCAGCATTTACATAGGTAAAATTGATACATTTGGTTTCTCTATTCGAATAGATATTTATTGAACAGTGGACTTTGGCAGTGGAACTTGGAAGCAAAAACCTTCCGCTGAAGAAAATGGTCAAAGGCGGTGGTGAAAGATGGTGTGAGCAGAGGAGGAAGAGAAGAGGCAGGTCTGCAGCAGGACAGAAGGGGACCTGAACCTACAGAGGAGTAGCAGATGCTGGGCAAGACCCCTTGGACCAGGAGCCCTTGGTCCTGACTTGCGAGGGCCCCCCATTCATCCCTGGAAGATGCAGCTGGATTGGAAGGCCTGCCATAAGAGGGCCCTGAGGTCGTTGTCTCTTTGGCCTTACCATAAATGCCCCCCACCTCTCTTTCTTGAATAATTTTTGTGGGTTTTCGGCCGCTCAAAATCAGTAGGCCTTGACAAAAATACGTAAGGTACCATAAAATCTGAAAAAATTATATATGTCTGAAAAATACCTTCAAGACTGTCCATTCCAACCTGTTTATTCTAGGACGAGACCTGAAGCCCAGAGATGATAAGTGATGTCCTCGGGCCACAAAGCTGGTATTTAGTCTAGATTCCTCTGGTGTGGCACTCTTTCTAAGATGTCACAATGCCTCTCACTTGGAACAGTGTTGGTAAACACACAGAAGGACCGAGAGTTATAAAACTACACTGGTATCACTTTTCTGGACTAGAGAACAGAGTAGCTCTATGTCTCTATATTCCATCTGGATCTCATGAATTAGGAATTGATAACCATTTCTCATTGTTCTAAACTGTATTTTTTAGAATGCCAGATGGCTTAGGAAAAAGAGATGGTTTTCTACCACTTTGTACTCATTTTTTTAAATTTTTATTATGTTATGTTAATCACCATACATTACATCATTAGTTTCTGATGTAGTGTTCCATGATTCATTGTTTGTGCATAACACCCAGTGTTCCATGCAGAACGTGCCCTCTTTAATACCCATCACCAGGCTAACCCATCCCCCCGCCCCCCTCCCCTCTAGAACCCTCAGTTTGTTTCTCAGAGTCCATAGTCTCTCAAGGTTCGTCTCCCGCTCCGATTCCCTCTCTTCATTTTTCCCTTCCTACTTATCTTCTTCTTCTTCTTCTTTTTTTTTAAACATATAATGTATTACTGGTTTCAGAGGTACAGGTCTGTGATTCAGCAGTCTTGCACAATTCACAGCGCTCACCATAGCACATACCCTCCCCAATGTCCATCACCCAGCCACCCCATCCCTCCCACCCCCTACCACTCCAGCAACCCTCAGGTTGTTTCCTGAGATTAAGAATTCCTCATATCAGGGCGCCTGGGTGGCTCAGTTGGTTAAGCGACTGCCTTCGGCTCAGGTCATGATCCTGGAGTCCCGGGATCGAGTCCCGCATCGGGCTCCCCGCTCAGCGGGGAGTCTGCTTCTCCCTCTGACTCTCCCCCCTCTCATGCTTTCTCTCTCTCTCTCTCATTCTCTCTCTCAAATAAACAAATAAATAAAATCTTTAAAAAAAAAAAGAATTCCTCATATCAGTGAGATCATATGATACATTTTTATCTAAAGAAAATAATGTTGCTAATTACGTATAATTCTAGTCTGTTTATCTAAATGGAATCTCTATTTTATAAATTGTGTTAACTAATATATAACTATTTGTAAGAGAAAATGATGAAATACCACCCTAACATTTGGATTTTGTGTGGGTGCGCAAACATGCATGTACACATGCTGGGTATTTTTAAGTTTTATTGTTGTTGGTTTAACTTTCGCTATTTCAATTTGGTCTTCCCCTCAACCCATGTAAATAGCCTCAAACTGGGAAAAATAAAAAGTGGATAAACAGGGGCGCCTGGGTGGCTCCGTCAGTTAAGCGGCTGCCTTCAGCTCAGGTCATAATACCAGGGTCCTGGGATCAAGCTCTGCGTCGGGCTCCTTCCTCAGCGGGGAGCCTGCTTCTCCCTCTCCCTCTGTCTGCTGCTCTGCCTACTTATGTTCTCTATCTGTGTCAAATAAATAAATAAAATCTTTTTAGAAAATGGATGAACAAGCTGAGGCATATTCATACAAGAGAATACAAGTTAGCAATAAAAAGAAAGGAACCACAGGGATGGATCTGCCAACCATTGTACTGAGAGAAAGAAGCTTTACATGAAAAAGCACCAATGATGTTGTTCGACTCACATGACTTTTTACAAGAGAGGAAAAACTAATCCGTAGTGGAAACAAATCAGAAAGGAGTTCTTCTGGGGGTTGAGTTGAGGCCAGAATTGCCTGGGAAGGGGCACAGAGCAAACTCGGGGGGTGAAGGTAAAAGTTGTCTATATTGCTGGGGATTTGGGTTACGAGTGAGTGTGCACAGCCCAAAACTCAGCCAGTGCACACAGAAGATTTGTGCATTTCATTGTACATAAACTCTACATCAAAAAAAAAAAAAAAAAAAAAAAACGCTGCAAACAAATATTGAACTCTCATTCATGATATGCATGCTGGAATACTTAGGAGATAGTGTCCTGATGACCGTAATTTACTTCACAAAGCATCATAAAAAATAAGATAGATTGGTGAGTGGGTAGGGAGATGAAACACAGTGAAATGTTGATGGCAGAATGTTGTGGAAGGGGTCCGTTATAAAATTCTTTCAAGTTTGGTGTACGTTTGAACATTTTCATAACAAAACATTGGGGAGGAAAAGCCATGTAAGAAGAGGGCAGAAGATTACAGGCACCCTCATGTCCCTTCCAGAAGGCCTTGGCATTGGTAAGCTACTGTGACCAGGTTTTTAGCGGAGTACGATCCTTAACTGATAAAGGCTTTTCACAGTGGCATTGTTCAAAGGAGAAAAAAAAAAAAACCACTTAAATCTCCAACAATAAAGGACTGACTAAATACTTTACAGTAATATATTGCTGACCAAGCGGCTCTTCATTAAACACTCATTCATTCCTTCCTAAATTATTTAAGTGCCTACAATGGTGCCAGGGGCCATTGTGGGTCATGTTTTGATACCCTAGAGTATTTCCATGGCAATGACAGACAGAAAGACTACTGGAGACAAAAGATCAGTTCCCTGTCCCAGCCTGGGGGAAAAAACAAACACCTGCAGAAAGGCAGCAGGAAAAACACAAACGAACCCCAAACCCCACACAAGATTAGTACCCGTTATCAGCGGAGACAAGCCGTGTGAAGGAAAGATAGCGCCTGAGCCAGCATGCGGGCTAATCTCTCCAGGAATTAAAGCTTCATTAACTTGTTTGCAGTATTTCTCAGCAAGAATCCACAGATTTTGAACTTTGACCATTTGAGTATTATTTCTTCGTATCTCCAAGGGAAAAAAAAAAAAAACCCAACACAATCTGCCCCATAGTGACTGACTGGTAAAGAAGACATGATGCTGCTATTTGGATCTTGTCACTTATTGGCAACGTCCTTCCTTTTTACCTCCGAGTCTGCCCCTATCCACACTTCGGGCAGAGACACTCACTGTCCCCCTTCCCCTCTTTCCTTT
Organism: Zalophus californianus; assembly: GCF_009762305.2. Lineage (NCBI taxonomy): Eukaryota > Metazoa > Chordata > Mammalia > Carnivora > Otariidae > Zalophus > Zalophus californianus. The sequence goes on along the minus strand of NC_045603.1, from coordinate 112,393,102 downwards.
ATTTGCTCCTTGGAGGGATCGCAGTGAAGGAAGGGTTGGCCAGGAAGCACCACTCTTTTTCTCCTCTCAGAGTCTCTTGCCTGGGCTCACTGCCTCCCAGGAATGGGGCCATCGTGGCCCTCATGGAGGCAGAGGAGCGCCTTGTCCCTCTGTCCGGGGGCACCGGCACCTCCTGAGACAGGCTGCTTTGGAACCACAGGAGGAAGACAGGATCTTGGGAGCCTCCAAGTCCCTCCCAAAGGGAAAGTGAGTTTCTTGGAGCGTATGTGTGTGCGTGTGTGCGTGTGTGCGTGTGTGCATGCGTGCGTGTGTGTGTGTGTGCGTGTGTTCGTGCGTGCGTGCGTGCGTGTGTGCGTGTGTGTTCCGGGAAGGAGTGAGGTCAGATACGGACCACAGAGAAGCAGAAACCATTCTTGGCACACCTGCCCCCTTCCAGAGACTTCCTGAGGCCAGGCCCCTTAGCTCTTACTGGGTTCTTACACTGCAGTCTAGTTTGTGGTTTGGGGGATGCCCCTCTATAACACTCAATCGAGATATCGAGCCTTCAAAAAATGCCTGCAATTGCACAGTGCACACAGCAGAAAGAGCCTGGAATTCTGAACCCAGTGTTAAGGCCTCAGGCAAGGGGGTCCCTCTAGGGGGTCAGTGTCAGTGACCTGTGGGCCCGCATACAGGCAGGATCCCTGTGAGGCTTCCATGGGACTCCCAGTGCAGGCACACCTGGCCATGAAGGTGGCCACAGAATGTTTGCGGTTTGCAAGAGGAGATGATGGTATAAACGGGAAAAGACTGAAGGCATGTTCCTGTTCAGGGAAAAGTATTGCTCAGTTGTCCACCCTGAGGCAAGGGCCACTGTCTGGCGGGCACTTTCCTCCTCCCAACAGGCTGGGAGCTGTGATGGAGGGGAGGGGCTTATACCCCTGTTCCGTTGTGAAACTAATTACCACCAACAGTGGCTGAAAACAACACATGGTTTCCATCTCACAGTGTCTGGGGCTCCGGCGTCCAGAGGTGGCTCAGAGTCTCCCCAGGCTGGAATCAAGGTGTCCACAGGAGCTGTGATCTCATCCAGGGTTCAGGGTCCCCTTCCAGGCTCTTTGGCTGGTGGCAGAATCCAGTTCCTTGCAGTGGTGGGACCGAGGTGCCATTTTCTTATTGACTGACTGTTGGCAGGGGTCACTCTCAGCTTCTAGAGGCCAGCCTTGAGTCCTGCCCTCATCTACTCACCTACATGGATGCTTAAAGCTGCAGGAGAATGGCTCTCCCTTCGAATCTCCCTCCAGGCAGGTACAAGACGCCTTATACAATGCAACACGTGTACCATGACCCAAGTACGCCATCTCTTTACCAATGTAATGTAATCTTATGCTGGAGTGGCTATCCCGTGATATACACATGTCCCACTCTCTTCAGCTGAAGGGTTATACAGGATGTGTACACCAGGGGTGGAATCTTGGGGTTCATCTTAGCATTCTTAGAATTTGGCCTCCCATTGGGAGAAACTGTTCTGAGCCTGGGTGGCAGGGAGGGGCAAGGGCGGGGCTGCCCACAGTTAGCAGGAGGCATTGGTGCCTTCCTGGCTTCTAGAAAATACCATTAAAATGACAGGACTTTGAAAGGGGTGGGGTAAAGCCAGAGCAGGCCCAGCCAGGTTTATTTCCTGAATTTCCTTTAGAATGATGGATGCTTTCATCATTTTTTTTATTTTTATTTATTTAGTTTTAAAGATTGTATTTATTTATTTATTTGACAGAGAGAGACACAGTGAGAGAGGGAACACAAGCAGGGGGAGTGTGAGAGGGAGAAGCAGGCTTCCCGCTGAGCAGGGAGCCCCATGTGGGGTTCGATCCCAGGACTCTGGGATCATGACCTGAGCCAAAGGCAGACGCTTAACGACTGAGCCACCCAGGCTCCCCTTAATTTTTTAAAAAGCTTTTTTTTTTTGAGAGAGAGAGAGAGAGACAGCATGAGCAGGGCAGAGGGAGAGGGAGAAGCAGATGCCCGCTGAACAGGGAGCCCGATGCGGGACTCGATCCCAGGACCCTGGCAGATGCTTAAATGACTGAATCACCCAGGAGCCCCGTTTTCGTCATTTTTAAAGAAAGAAAGGCTGTATATTGAGGAAGTATTGGTGGCAGTTGGCGGATGGGAGCAGAGCAGGTTGTTTTTAACGCTGCGTTTCTGAATAACATGGCCCAGATCTATTTCTGAGACACATGGCATTATCAGAGAGGCGTCTAGAAGTTGCATGCGTATAGAAATCGTGCCCCCAGCAGAGAAGTTATCTCCCCTTTAAAGACCCCTTTAGAAGAGATACCTCCTTTTAAAGAGAGTCCTCGAGCTGCTTCAGGACCCTATGGCCCTAGTTCGTATCTCTAACTGGCAGGACCGACTGTATTTGACTGAAATCCTTTAAGCTAAACTTTCTTCTTTTCGCAGCCTTGGTGAAGGCAGAGCAAATGATTCATAGATTCACAGATGAGAGAGAGAGAGAAAGAAACAGAAAGCTACAGAGAGGCAGAGAGAGGCAGAGACCTGTACATCATCCATCCCTCATCTTAAAGACTAAGAAACCTCAGTTTGGGGCTGGGTATCTCCAAAGACCAAGCTACAAAGCAGGCTAACTCTCCCAATGCCAGAGAACAACTGAGGCAGGGAAGCAGAAATTCAGGCTAGCAGTGAGGCCGTCAGGCTAACGCTCCTCCTCTCTGAACACCCGTGTGCTCCAGCCCTATCTTTGTGCTCTCCCTTGGGCTGTTCTAGGTCTTTCCCATCCACTTTTTGGTAGGGTTGCTTGGAGCAACAGCATTCCATAGGAGCTATTTATTGCATGCTTACAATGCGCTAGGCTCTGCAGGAGCTCAATAAAGAGGCAGACATAAATATGCGGAAAATTAAATGGCAGGGATGAACGCAGACAAGAGATGCCAGGGGCTGGTGAGTGATTAATTGCCTGAGGGTGGGGATAAAAACCTTCAAGGAGTTCAGAAGAAGTAGTGATCGCCTCATGCTGGCGTGCTGAGTCCGAGACTGACTTGAAAAATTTTAGCATGGGCTCGGTCCAAACTTTTTTCTCCCTTTCCTCACCCTCCATTCCCCTCTCCCCCAAGCTTCTGGATGTCTGGAAGTAGAGGTGTTTTCCAAGCAAAGTTTGAAGAACAGTTGTCAGTTGGGGGTTCAATCTAAACTGGCTTCCAAAGAACAGCAAGAAAACTCAAAGAAGGAGCAGTTTATTTTGAAGTAATAATTATTTTTTCCTTGCAGTGTCTTCGTTTCAGCAGGAGGTACAGAAAGGCACGGATTGCCACCTTTTCCTTTCATTAATGACTTCTATTCAAATAGAATCAAAACACTTAATCATTCTGTTTAATGTCAACTGGTCACAGGTGGTCGGCAATGCTGTTGAGTCTGACTGAACCTGAGGAACTTAAGTCATTCAAAAAGCTTTTACTGAGCCCCTACTTAGAGAACAAAGCAGACTCTGAACTTGTCTTTCTAGAACTTTAGTTTATTGGCAGAGAGAGAAATAACAGGTAATTACAAAGCAGTGTGTTCTGGTTATCTATTGCTGTGTAAAATCATCCTAAAACTCAGTGGCTGAAGAAAAACCAATGATTTTTCTTTCTCACAATTCCGTGGGTAGATGGGGCACAGCTGTAAGCAGCTGCTTTCAGCTGGGAGCTTGGTGGGGGCTGGAAGGTCCAAGATGGTCTCTCCAGGGTCATGCAGTAGCTTAGCTTGGGCTTCTTGACAGTGTGGTGGCTGGCTTCCAAGGGAGAGTGTTCCAAGAGAATGAGCCCCAGTGTGCAAGTCGTATCAATCATTTGCTTATATCATTTTGACTAAGGTTCCAATGGCCAAAGCAAGTCACATGACCAGGCCCACAGTCAATGTGGGAAAGAACCACATAGGTTATGAAAATCAGGAGATGTGGTTCTTTTGGGAGCCACCAACATAACAATCCTTCACAGTGTGTGATAAATGCTACTAGAGTAGAACTAAAGGCACACCTGGGAGGGGGACCTAAACCAGATTTACAGGTCAAGGGTGACTTCCTGGAAGAAGAGATGTTAATTTGACACATGAAGGATCGGTAGTTATGCCCGGGACATCCATAGTTTTTACCTGTTGAGCAACCCCACAATTTGTTCTTTCTTGGAACACTACTTATAAGCTTTGTATTAGGTATACCAAGCGTATAAAGTGATTATTTCTTCTAGTCACAAGAAAATCAACAGGCAGAAGACAGAGCCATGAACACGCTTTTCACATGGCTGATTAGATTGTCACTATTTTTCTCCTACTGGCTCCTATCCAGATTCCCAGCAATACTGACCCTAACTTTTGATTCTACATAGCATTTCCAGCTCTCTCCTTCAACTTGGTTGCTCGGGCTTTCAACTCCTTCAAACTAGCTATGTCCTTATGTTGACTGTTAAGCTTTAATTCTTGTAAAATTATGACTTCCTGATTTCTCAACTGATTTTTCTCGAGATTCTGAGAAACATGTAAATTCCACCAGGAATGGCTGAGAAGGGATCCTTGCATGGGTAAACACTACTATTGTGGCTGAAACTAAGAGGGGGAGTCAGTCAAATGAGGTAGGACAGGTAGATATCATAGGAAGAGGGAGGGTCTCATAAGCCATTTTAATTTAGAGCTTTATCCTCAGATAAATAGGAAATCACTGAAAAGTTTTAAAAGGGGAGTGACATGATCAGAATTGCATTTCAAAAAGACCTCCAAGGCTGAGGTGTGGACACTGAATTGAGACAGGGAGATCTGCTAGAAGGCTGATGAAATCATCCCAGAAGGAGGGAGCAGGGGTCTGAACTAGGTAGGGGCCAGGGAGATAAGGACAAGCAGACAGATTAAAGAAATACCTAGGAGGCAGGGGGCTCCTGGGTGGCTCAGCCTGTTAAGCATCCGACTCTTGATTTTGGCTCAGGTTCTGATCTCATGGTCATGGGACTGAGACCCATATCAGGCTCTGTGCTGGGCATGGAGCCTGCCCAGGATTCTCTCCCTTTCCCTCCACGCTCCCTGCCCTCCACTGCTTGCGTGCGCTCTCTCTCTCTCTATAAAAAAAACAAAAAACAAAAACAAAAGAAAGACTTAGGGGTAACACTTGACAAGGCTTCCTAATTGATTGGGCACAGGACATGGGCGACTGGGTTGAGTTTTTGCAGACTTTGGTCTCCTGCCTGATGACCTGCCCAAGATGATACCCTAGGTCTTAACTGTTCAGAGAGCAGAGATCAACATCATTTCCTTTTTTTAAATCATTCATTCATTCATTCATTCATTTAGGAATGAATATAACACCATTTCTTCTTATAACCACCCTTCTGCTCCTCCGGTTATTTCCTTTCGTGGACTCTCTCCCTCCCTCCTTATTCAGTATCTGCCTTAAACTTGGAGTTTCTTAAACCAAAGTTGTCTTTAAAATTATGATTTTTCTATCATAATATTCAAAGGATCTCCCAGAGACAAATCTGTCCCATCATGTCTATTTTAAGTTTAAATATTACTTTCTCCCCTTCTTCTGTCAAGACCGAGCCAAGACAAGTTAGAGTGGAATTCCAAGATAGAGGAAGGCAGTAGAGAAGATGTCTTTTCACGGAGCCACTGCTAATCTTTATGATGCCTCTGTGCTTCCGAAAAAGGCACCAATTCTGCTTGGCCCATGCAGTGTCCCGTGATTGAGTTTCTGGGGCTTACAGCTGAGAGTGCTGCCTGATTTGATGAGATAGGGCAGTGAAAAGCACATTCATGACCTCTGCCTTCTCTAGGGAGACAGTTCTCCACAGGGTCTCGTGTTTCTGCACCTCTGGCCAGCAGAGGCAACATCTTTTCAAGGATGTGTATACAGCAAATAGCCTGAAAGACAAAGATAGCATCTCTGTCCAGAGAAAAAGGCAAGTTTGTTTACCATACAGTATAGCAAAGATGACTCCCTCCAAAGCCACAGGCAGGCAAGTCTGCTTGCTTCTCATTAGAAAAGATGGGGGTTCCCTAAGCACAGGGTTCCTCAGCTGTGACACCAACATGCTGTGTGGGCGGCATCCACCTGGACGTCTCCATCGGGCATCCTCCATCCTTGAGGAGCCAAGGGAACTGAGACGTAAGCACAGAGCTTACCTCCTGTGCCTCCTGTGCTATAAACCCCTCTGTCTCTGACCAGGAGCCTCTTGCCTTCTGCCAGCAACCACTAATCGGTGGCAGGCTAACTTGTTAGCTTGTTAGCAGAGTAAAACCTTGGATCCTTCAGATTTCTCATGGAGCGTATGTTCTCATTGGGGAAGAACAAACCAGTAAACAAATTAAGTAATTGTAAATTGTCCAAGTGGCAATTAGGGGTTAGATAGAGAGTAGGGGTTAAGATAGAGAATGTGGGGCGCGGCAGGGCACAGAGATGGGATGGTGAGGGAAGACCTCTCAGAAGCGGTACCACTCCAACGTCTACAAGAGGAGTCAGGCAGAACCACCATGTGAACAGAGAGACCCAAGGAGGCCAGGCAGAGGGAACAGCATACACGTCCTAAGGCATATGGGAAGAATGGAAAAAAGACCAATTTGGCCCCGGGATGGCAAATGAGAGCGAGCTGTGGTCTGAGAGGAGGTGGGAGATGGAGGCATGGCACCATCTCACACAAATCCTTGTGTCTCGTGGATGGACATTTAGCCTTTTGCCAGAGTTTTCAAGTAGGGTGTGAACTGACCTGGTGGACCTCCTAGAAGGTCACTGTCTCGAGTGGCGCTCCGAGTGACAGGGGAGAGGAGTGGAGACAGGGATGGCCAAAGAAACACTTGGGAGAAAATGTAAACAGCACGTGGTAATGTGGGGAGGTGAACAGCAAGGCCAGAGATCTGGCAGTCAAACGCTGATGACGGGCTAGAGTGCTCTAGTTTTTAGAAATGAGCCCGAGCCTTTAGAAGAGGTTCAGGGTTGTAGTAAAACATCTATAGATACATTTTATAAAACTAACATTTCCCCGCCCCTCATCGGGCTCCCTGCTCTGTGGGGAGCCTGCTCCTCCCTCTGCCTGCCACTCCCCAGCTTGTGCTCGCTCTCTCTGTCAAATAAATAAAATAAAAATATTAAAAAAAAAACAAAACACCTAACTAACATTTCTCCAATGACTTATTTTCACAATGGTTTTACTTCCAGTTTGAGTTTCCCCTGGTCTCTGAACACTTTACTCTGACCACACTTACTAGTGGCCTAGAGAGAATAACTTAACTGTGCTAGCTAGGGACGTTGCTGGGCACTTACAAAATGAATTCTCTCTCCTTCATTTGTTTTGCAAGCTCTAAGAGCCGTGTTCTTCGGGGGGAGGGAGTGCACGTCACTTAGGTGAAGACTGGCAGCAGCAGTGCTAAGTCTACACTGTGAGTCGTGTAGGCTGACAGGGCACTCGGCTCCACGCAGCCATTCAGGGCCTGGTGGGTGGCTGCACGGGCTCTCACAGCTGCACCGTCTCAAACGTGTGCTCTCCAGCAAGGGGAACCAAGGAGATGAAGCCCTCTGGTTTTTAACTACCTCAGCTCAGAAATGGCACAGATCACTTCCACTTATGGTCCGTTGGCCCAAATGAGTGATCTGGCTTCCAGTACTGGCAAGAAAGCCTGAGAAATGTAGAAAGCACATGTAGTGTCTGGGGAACATTGTTTCTGCCACGGTGTATCTATAACACATATAGGAACCAAAAGGGAGAGAAAATGGCATGGAATTTACTAAGTAGTGCCTTCTCGATGTCAGGCACTTTGACTTTTGTCCCCATATTCATTTGCTGTTGCTGCACAACAAAGGTACTAGGTAGCCACAGTACCCTAGTACCCATTTATTTGCTCACAGTTCTATAGGTCAGAAGTCTGGGTGGGCTCAATTGGGTTCTCTGCTTGAGGTCTCCCACCAAGCTGCAATCAAGGTGCTGGCCAGGCTGGGCTGGAGAAAGATCCATCTCTGAGCTCATTCAGGTCATTGGCAGAATCCAGGGCCTTGCAGAGGGAGGGCAGAGGTTTCTCTCTCAAGCTCCCTGGCCCTTGTACATGAAATCCTCCTCATGCTTCAAACCTCTCTGACTTCTCCTTCTGCTACCAGTCTGAGGAAACTCTGCTTTTATAGAGTGAGAGAGGAGACCTTATGAGATTCTTAGGCCCTGGTAGGTCTCAAAGAGCTGGGTGGGGTCCTGCCCCCCACTTCTTAGGCAGAGCCCTTGGAAACAGAGCCGCTGGTGGTGTAGCAGTTCAGTGCCAGGGGCTCTGCCATGCTCTTAGAGCTGTCTGAGCCCCAGCATGGAGCAGAGGCGGCAACACTGTATCTGTGTCCCTGAGTGCTGGGGAAGGAACAGAACCACTAGAACTCAGGGGGCATGTGGATGGAAACGAAGGACCTCCCTGTGGCTACCTTCATGATCAAGGACAAAGGCCCAGATGAGATGCTGTAAATTTTAGGAGGTACCTATATGAGCTGATGACAGGTTGGGCCACCCACTGGCTCTTTGGGTGTAATGTAAGCTCCCTGGAACTTGATACAAGCCACAACCTCAGGGAAAAGAAAGGGTGAGTTTCTATCATCCAGGATATAATCTGGAAACAGAAACCTGCTTGAGATATAGACAAATGGGATATGCTATATATCTTACATGCCTTGATTTTTTTCAAGGAGGTCGGAACGGGTTTCATCACTGGCCGTCTCTAGGTTGTTGTCCACCTTGGAGACAGGGAGCTCCCAAGGTCATCCCAAATGCACAGTGCACTCAGTGTCAAGCCCAGACAGAAAAGGGGCTTTTACTTCAAGGGAGACAATTATTCAAGCACGATCTGTGCATCCACTTGGTACTATTCCAGGCAGTGGAGGTGTTGCAAGGAACCATTCAGGTATGGAAGTTATAGTCTAACGGGGGGGGGGGTGGTGCTGCCCAATAAATAACAGGCATAAATGGTAGATTGTGAGAAGTGCTACAGAGGGAAATAAAGCAGGGTGAGGAGTTGGTAGTTGAGAAGTAGGTGTGCAATTTCAGGCAGGTGGTTGGGGAGGCGTCACCTGGGAGGTGACACGTCCGTGTGACCTGAGGAAGTGAGGGAGGGAGCCTTGCAGATATCTGGAAGAAGGGCCTTCCTAGGAGGAGACACAAGAGCCAAGGCCATGAGACAGGTGCACACCTGACATTAGGGGACAGCGGGGAGCCTGAGGGCGTAGGGCAGGGAGGGCCACGAGGGTAACCGTAAAGATGTGGTCACAGAGGCAGCGGGGCCCAGTACCATGTGCCCACTATGAGGATTCTGGCATTCACTCTGAGCGATATGGGGAGCTCCATCGGAATTTGATCTTTGGAAATTAAAGAGGTAGGACCTGGGAGAAAACGAGGATTAGGGAACACAACGGTCAGCAGCATCCTGACGTTCTTAGAAAACTAGGGTGGTATTTACGACTCTGTTTCTAAGACAGTTATCTCCATGTTTTGCGATACTTCACCATTTTCCCCTTGAAGAGATCACGTGACGACCAGAAAAATCACTGCCCATCAGTGCTTACACAAACTGAAACAACCCCCTGCTGGTCTTTAGCAGTTGTAGAAGGGCAGCCATGTTGCTTAGGCCCAATGGTCGCCTGTGGGACCCCTCACTCAACAGGTGGCGGTGCGGGGGGCGGGGGGACAGGGTTCTATTTCTTTCCATTTGATTCCTTCCCCAAAAGGCAGCAACCCTGCAGGGTGAGTCCACGTGGATGAACCCACTCTGGACAGTGTGCCTCATGGTGCCTCTCACTGGCTTTTTTGGGAGTTTCCCATAAGAGACCCTGAGGCCTATTGCACTGGGAGGACATCAGGACCTCCCGTCCTCAAAGTCTTCCCAGGGCACTTTTCTGGCAGCCCATGGAGCTGAGCTGCATGCCCTCAGGGGCGGGGGCGCTCACCTTGACTTGTTGGTGGGTCCCAGACCTGAGGCTGGTAAAGTGGCATCTCCTCCCTCAGGGTTTTGGGCATCTGTTTAAGACAAACCAAGTCCTCAGGAGGAGGAGGGGAGAGGTCAAAGTTTGGAATGGCGTGGCTCTGATCCTTCTGCTCTCTCTAGCTCCGGGAATGTCCTTTCACTGGCGTTCCTCCCTTACCCCACTGCCATCCAGGAATCTGGGTGAAGACAAAAAGGTGCTGTTTCTGGGTCCTACCCAATGCTGGAGCCACCGGAACTCCTACTATATGCTCCACCCCCACCTCCGGTTATCAGCTGAGCCCTGTGTAACTGTGTGGACCGTGTCCGAGGTCTTGCATGGCTCTGGGCATGCTGTGGCCTCCGTGTGTACACATCCACAGTCACAGGGATGACTGTCATCCGTGGGCTGTGCAGTGTCACTGTCAGGAACACCTGTGCACCTACTCAAGTGTACCTTCTAGAGCTTGCTACTTTATACCTGTTACAGAATAGACTGTGTTCCCCCCAAATTAACCCCCCTTATGACACTACATAAGGATCAGGACCTTTAAGGAAGTGATTAAGGCTAAATGAGGTCATAAAGGTAGGACCTTAATCCAGTATGACTGGTGTCCCCGTAAGAAGAGGATGGGATAGGGGGGCGGAGCAAGATGGCGGAGGAGTAGGAGACCTGGATTTCGTCTGGTCTCAGGAATTCAGCTGGATAGGGATCAAACCATTCTGAACACCTACGAACTCAACAGGAGATCAAAGAGAAGAATAGCAACAACTCTGAACAGAAAAGCGACCACTTTCTGGAAGGTAGGACGTGCGGAGAAGTGAATCTGAGGCGATATTCGGGAGGATAGACGGTGGGGGAGGGGGCCTCCGTCGGCCGCTTCTGGCAAGTGATAGAGCCGCGGAGCACAAAATCAGAACTTTTAGAAGTCGGCTCCGCGGAGGGACGTCGCTCCAGTGGCTAAGCGGGGGGTGGAACCCTCGTGGGACAGTGTGGTCTCAGGACCCTCGGGGTCACAGAAAGACCAGGGGTGCCTGAGTGCGCCAGAGCTCCAGGACATCGGAGCGGGGAAGCCGGCTGCAGAGACGGAGCCGAGGCGCGGGGTCTCAGCTCGGGGTGCCATAAACTGTGATCCGCGGCCCAGTCGGGCCACTGCTCCTCCAGCAGGGACCCAACAAGCGGCAGATCCGGGGAGACTCCCCTTCCTCCCCCGGGAGGAGCGGCGCGGGAGCGCACCACAGGGATCTGCTGGGTTTGGAGACTCCACACGGGGTCAGGTGCCAGAGATAGAAACGTTCGGTCACAGGCCGGGTGAGCACGGAGTGTGGCTGGAGACCGGGGACACGGGAGTGACTGACTGCTTTTCTCTGGGGGCGCACTGAGGAGCGGGGCCCAAGTTCTCGGCTCCTCTGGGCAGAGATTGGGAGGCCGCCATTTTCACTGTCGTCCTCCAAAGCTGTACGGAAAACTTGCAGGGAACAAAAGCTCCTGAGAGCAAACCCGAGCAGCTTGCTTAGCTGGGACTGACAAGGGCGGGGCAATTCCGCCTCCAGCAAAGACATTTGGGAACCACGGCAACAGGCCCCTCCCCCAGAAGATCAGCACGAACAGCCAGCAAGCCAAGACCAAGTTTACCGCTCAAGGAGAACGGGAGAACTCCAGCGCTAGGGGAATACTGCACATAGAATTCATGGCTTTTTTTTACCATGATTCATTAGTTTTTCAAAGTTAATTTTTTAATTGTTTTTTTAATTTCTCTTTTTCCCTTTTTCAACCAACATCTTATCAATCCCTTTTTTAAAAAAACATTTTTTATTTTTCATTTTTAGAGTCATATTTTATCCCTTCATAGTAGTTACCCTTATTTTTGGCATATATATATAAGTTGTTCTCTCTTTAAAATTTTGAGATACAGTTTCTTCTAACAGATCAAAATATACCCTAAATCACTAGTGTATGGCTTTGTTCTAGTCTCCTGCCTGATCACATTCTCTCCCTTTCTTTTTTTAAATCTTCTTCTTTCTTTTTTCAAACAACTTCTTATCATATCAATTCCTTTTATAAAATCTTTTATAATTTTCATCTTTACAGTCATCTTCCATCCCTTCATTGTATCAACCCTTATTTGTACATATATAAGTCTTTCTTCCTTTAAAATTTTAGGGGGCACTTTTTTCTAACAGACCAAAATACGCCCAAAATCTAGTGTGTGGCATTGATCTATGCACTAGCCTGATCATATTTGATCATATTCGGTTTTCTTTGTATTGTTCTGTTTTTGTTTTTAATCTTTTTCTTTCTTTCTTTTCTCTTTCTTTCCCTTTCTTTTCCCCTGTTTTCAGGTCTTTTCTGATTTGTATAGAGTATATCTGCTGGGGACGTTGTTAACCTGTTAGTATTTTGTTCTCTCATTCATCTATTCTCCTCTGGACAAAATGACAAGACGAAAAAAATCACCTCAGCAAAAAGAACAAGAGGTAGTACCGTCAGCCAGGGACCTACTCAATATGGACATTAGTACGATGTCGGACCTAGAGTTCAGAATCATGACTTTAAAGATACTAGCTGGGCTTGAAAAAAGCGTGGAAGTTATTAGAGAAACCCTTTCTGGAGAAATAAAAGAACTAAAATCTAACCAAGTCGAAATCAAAAAGGCTATTAATGAGGTGCAATCAAAAATGGGGGCACTAACTGCTAGGATAAATGAGGCAGAAGAGAGAATCAGCGATATAGAAGACCAAATGAAGGAAAATAAAGAGGCTGAGAAAAAGAGAGAGAAACAACTACAGGATCACGAGGGCAGAATTCGAGCGAGAAGCGATACGATAAGATGAAACAAGATTAGAATAATTGGGATCCCAGAAGAAGAAGAAAGAGAGAGGGGCAGAAGGTATATTGGAGCAAATAATAGCAGAGAACTTCCCTAATGTGAGGAAGGAAACAGGCATCAAAATCCAGGAGGCACAGAGAACCCCTCTCAAAATCAATAAAAATAGGTCAACACCCCGACATCTAATAGTAAAACTTACGAGTCTCAGAGACAAAGAGAAAATCCTGAAAGCAGCTTGGGAGAAGAGATATGTAACCTACAAAGGTAGAAATATTAGATTGGCAACAGACCTATCCACAGAGACCTGGCAGGCCAGAAAGGACTGGCATGATATCTTCAGAGCACTAAACGAGAAAAATGTGCAGCCAAGAATACTATATCCAGCTAGGCTCTCACTGAAAATTGAAGGAGAGATAAAAAGCTTCCAGGACAAACAAAAACTAAATGAATTTGCAAACACGAAACCAGCCCTCCAAGAAATATTGAAAGGGGTCCTCTAAGCAAAGAGAGAGCCTAAAAGCAACACAGATCAGAAAGGAACAGAGACAATATACAGTAACAGTCACCTTACAGGCAATACAATGGCACTAAATTCATACCTTTCAAAAGTTACCCTGAATGTAAATGGGCTAAATGCCCCAATCAAAAGACACAGGCTATCAGATTGGATTCAAAAACAAGACCCATCAATATGCTGTCTGCAAGAGACTCATTTTAGACCCAAAGACACCCCCAGATTGAAAGTGAGGGGGTGGAAAACCATGTACCATGCTAATGGACACCAAAAGAAAGCTGGGGTGGCAATCCTTATATCAGACAAATTAGATTTTAAACCAAAGACTGTAATAAGAGATGAGGAAGGACACTATATCCTACTTAAAGGGTCTATCCAACAAGAAGATCTAACAATTGTAAATATCTATGCCCCGAACATGGGAGCAGCCAATTATATAAGGCAATTAATAACAAAAGCGAAGAAACACATTGACAGCAATACAATAATAGTGGGGGACTTTAACACCCCCCCTGACTGAAATGGACAGATCATCTAAGCAAAAGATCAACAAGGAAATAAAGACTTTAAATGACACACTGGACCAAATGGACTTCACAGACATATTCAGAACATTCCATCCCAAAGCAACGGAATACACATTCTTCTCTAGTGCCCGTGGAACATTCTCCAGAATTGATCACATCCTAGGTCAAAAATCAGGTCTCAACCGGTACCAAAAGATTGGGATCATTCCCTGCATATATTCAGACCACAATGCTTTGAAACTAGAACTCAATCACAAGAGGAAAGTCGGAAAGAACTCAAATACATGGAGGCTAAAGAGCATCCTACTAAGGAATGAATGGGTCAACCAGGAAATTAAAGAAGAATTAAAAAGATTCATGGAAACCAATGAAAATGAAAACACAACTGTTCAAAATCTTTGGGATACAGCAAAGGCAGTCCTGAGAGGAACGTATATAGCAATACAAGCCTTTCTCAAGAAACAAGCAAGGTCTCAAATACACAACCTAACCCTACACCTAAAGGAGCTGGAGAAAGAACAGCAAATAAAGCCTAAACCCAGCAGGAGAAGAGAAATCATAAAGATCAGAGCAGAAATCAATGAACTAGAAACCAAAAGAACAGTAGAACAGATCAACGAAACTAGGAGCTGGTTCTTTGAAAGAAATTAACAAGATTGATAAACCCCTGGCCAGACTGATCAAAAAGAAAAGAGAAAGGACCCAAATCCACAAAATCATGAATGAAAGAGGAGAGATCACAACCAACACCAAAGAAATACAAACAATTCTAAGAACATATTATCAGCAACTCTATGCCAGCAAATTAGATAACCTGGAAGAAATGGGTGCATTCCTAGAGATGTATCAACTACCAAAATTAAACCAGGAAGAAATAGAAAACCTGAACAGACCTATAACCACTAAGGAAATGGAAGCAGTCATCAAAAATCTCCCAACAAACAAAAGCCCAGGGCCAGATGGCTTCCCAGGGGAATTCTATCAGACATTTAAAGAAGAATTAATACCTACTCTCCTGAAACTGTTCCAAAAAATAGAAATGGAAGGAAAACTTCCAAACTCATTTTATGAGGCCACCATTACCTTGATCCCAAAACCAGACAAAGACCCCATCAAAAAGAGAACTACAGACCAATATCCTTGATGAATATGGATGCAAAAATTCTCACCAAAATACTAGCCAATAGGATCCAACAGTACATTAAAAGGATTATTCACCATGACCAAGTGGGATTTATCCCTGGGCTGCAAGGCTGGTTCAACATCTGCAAATCAATCAACGTGACACAATACATTAACAAAAGAAAGAGCAAGAATCATATGATCCTCTCAATAGATGCAGAAAAAGCATTTGACAAAGTACAGCATCCTTTCTTGATCAAAACTCCAGAGTATAGGGATAGAGGGTACATACCTCAATATCATAAAAGCCATCTATGAAAAACCTACAGCCAATATCATTCTCAATGGGGAAAAGCTGAGAGCTTTCCCCCTAAGGTCAGGAACACGGCAGGTATGTCCACTATCACCACTGCTATTCAACATAATATTAGAAGTCCTAGCCACAGCAATCAGACAACAAAAAGAAACCAAAGGCATCCAAATCGGCAAAGAGGAAGTCAAACTCTCACTCTTTGCAGATGATTTGATACTGTATGTGGAAAACCCAAAAGACTCCACCCAAAACTGCTAGAACTCATACAGGAATTCAGTAAATTAGCAGGATATAAAATCAATGCACAGAAATCAGTGGCATTCCTATACACCACCACCAAGACAGAAGAGAGACAAATCAAGGAGTCAATCCCATTTACAATTGCACCCAAAACCATAAGACGCCTAGGAATAAATCTAACCAAAGAGGCAAAGGATCTGTACTCAGAAAACTATAAAATACTCATGAAAGAAATTGAAGAAGACACAAAGAAATGGAAAAACGTTCCATGCTCATGGATTGGAAGAACCAACATTGTGAAGATGTCAATGCTACCTAGAGCAATCTACACATTCAATGCAATCCCCATCAAAATACCAACCACTTTTTTCAAAGAAATGGAACAAATAATCCTAAAATTTGTATGGAACCAGAAGAGACCCCGAATAGCCAGAGGAATATTGAAAAAGAAAAGCAAAGCTGGCGGCATCACAATTCTGGACTTCCAGCTCTATTACAAAGCTGTCATCATCAAGACTGGCACAAAAACAGACACACAGGTCAATGGAACAGAATCGAGAGCCCAGAAATGGACCCTCAACTCTATGGTCAACTCATCTTTGACAAAGCAGGAAAGAATGTCCAATGGAAAAAAGTCTCTTCAACAAATGGTGTTGGGAAAATTGGACAGCCATATGCAGAAGAATGAAACTGGACCATTTCCTTACACCACACACAAAAATAGACTTCAAATGGTTGAAAGACTAAACGTGAGACAGGAGTCCATCAAAATCCTAAAGGAGAACACAGGCAGCAACCTCTTCGACCTCAGCTGCAGCAACTTCTTCCTAGAAACATTGCCAAAAGCAAGGGAAGCAAGGGCAAAAATGAACTATTGGGATTTCATCAAGATAAAAAGCTTTTGCACAGCAAAAGAAACAGTCCACAAAACCAAAAGACAACCGACAGAATGGGAGAAAATATTTGCAAATGACATATCAGATAAAGGGCTAGTATCCAAAATCTATAAAGAACTTATCAAACTCAACACCCAAAGAACAAATAATCCAATGAAGAAATGGGCAGAAGACATGAACAGACATTTTTCCAAAGAAGACATCCAAATGGCCAACAGACACATGAAAAAGTGCTCCACATCGCTCGGCATCCGGGAAATCCAAATCAAAACCTCAATGAGATACCACCTCACACCAGTCAGAATGGCTAGAATTAACAAGTCAGCAAACGACAGATGTTGGCGGGGATGTGGAGAAAGGGGAACCCTCCCATACTGTTGGTGGGAATGCAGGCTGGTGCAGTCACTCTGGAAAACAGTATGGAGGTTCCTCAAACAGTTGAAAATAGAGCTACCATACGATCCAGCAATTGCACTACTGGGTATTTACCCCAAAGATACAAATGTAGGGATCTGAAGGGGTACGTGCACCCCAATGTTTATAGCAGCGATGTCCACAATAGCCAAACTGTGGAAAGAGCCAAGATGTCCATCGACAGCTGAATGGATAAAGAAGAGGTGGTATATATACACAATGGAATATTATGCAGCCATCAAAAGGAATGAGATCTTGCCATTTGCAACGATGTGGATGGAACTGGAGGGTGTTATGCTGAGTGAAATAAGTCAGTCAGAGAAAGACATGTATCATATGACCTCACTGATATGAGGAATTCTTAATCTCAGGAAACAAACTGAGGGTTGCTGGAGTGGTGGGGGGTGGGAGGGAGGGGGTGGCTGGGTGATAGGCATTGGGGAGGGTATGTGCTATGGTGAGCGTTGTGAATTGTTCAAGACTGTTGAATCACAGATCTGTACTTCTGAAAGAAATAATGCAACATATGTTAAGAAAAAAAAAAGAAGAAGAAGATGGCAGGAGGGGAAGAATGAAGGGGAGTAAATCGGAGGGGGAGACGAACCACGAGAGACGATGGACTCTGAAAAACAAACTGAGGGTTCTAGAGGGGAGGGGTGTGGGGGATGGGTTAGCCTGGTGATGGGTATTAAAGAGGGCACGTTCTGCGTGGAGCACTGGGTGTTATGCACAAACAATGAATCATGGAACACTACATCAAGAACTAATGATGTAATGTATGGTGATTAACATAACAATAAAAAATTTTAAAAAATAAAAACAAAAAGAAGAGGACGGGATAGCAGGGAGGCAACTACAGACAAGAGGCCATGTGAGGTCACAACGAGAAGGTGATCATCTGGGCGCCTGGGTGGCTCAGTTGGTTAAGCGACTGCCTTCGGCTCAGGTCATGATCCCGGAGTCCCGGGATCGAGTCCCGCATCGGGCTCCCTGCTCCGCGGGGAGCCTGTTTCTCCCTCTGACCCTACCCCCTCTTGTGCTCTCTCTCTCTCTCTCTAATAAATAAATAAAATAAAATCTTTAAAAAAAGAAGGTGACCATCTGTAAGCCAAGGAAAGAGGCCTCAGGAGAAGCCAAACCTGCCAATACTTTGGTCTTGAACTTCTAGTCTGAAGAAGCAGAGAAAATTAATTTCTGTTGTTCTGCATCTGGTTTGTGGTATTTCATTACTAATGCCCTAGAAACTCTTAGAATACTCCTAGGTTTTCATGATGGGGATACTGACACATGGTGAAAATGGTTGGGCGGGGGCGAGAGGGAGAGGGGGCAGGGGGAGGCATTCTAAAACATCCTCGCTTTTTAGTAAGACAGAGCTGGGCTGGGAATGAAAAGCAGGAAATGGGACTAAAGGCTGTTGAGTTTTATAATGACCCCACAGGATCTCCAACCTATGGGTTGCACCCTGATTCTTTTCCCTAATTGTCATCAGGAATCTGCTACAGGGCCAAATGTTCTCCTATAGCCTCCCATTTGCCAAGAGAAACACTTCTCTAGCTGGGAGCTTATGTACTTCTCACTGCGGCTGGGACTCCCCACCACCGCCCAGGCCTCGGACAAGTCTTTATGGTCGAGCCCGTACTTTTCGAATTGAAGTTGGAAACGCTGGCATCCCAGGCAGGCATGTGTTAAGCTGGGACTCGGCACAAATAGCTCTCCACATTGTTCAACTAGAGCACAGCTCCATGTGCCTTTTAAAAATAGCATCGCTGTGTTTGAAATTTTCAAGAGAAGACATGTAGGGTGTGTCTGTGTGTGTCTACCACGCCCTCCTCTGTGTTCATTCTAAGGAGGTGCAAAATTAGAACATTTCCGAGGGGAAAGGGGGAAGTAAAGACCATGAACACGTGGCCACACCCACACACACCCCGTTCACCCCGCTTCCTGGTAAGCTACTCACCAGGCACACGGCCTAGAGACAGGGCTCTACTAAGTGCTTGTCTTCTCCAGGCCACGAGCATGGGCCCATAGGGGAAGTTGCATGAAAATAAATACGAAGACTTAAAATTCAGTCTTACTGATTGAAATCAGTTGAAGAAAGCAACACCGAGAGAGACAAAGAGGAAAAGAGTAGAGTGATTTTATTCATGGGCCAGAAACTGCAAAGGCAAAATCCTGTCCAAGCTACCTCAAAGGCACGAAGCCACCTGGGCGGGTGCGGGCTGCGGGGGGGCTGGCTCCAGACCTCCACCCACCCCCGTCCCTGCCTCAGCTGCTTACAGCTCTCTACCCAGCACGGGGCGTGACTCCAAGTGAGAGGACCCCAGGCGTTCGGACCCTCGTGAGCGAAAATAGCGGTGCTTGCAAGTGACAGCTGGGACAGCGGGAATTGTTACGAGAAATTCCAAGAGAGCCAGACACTTCCAGGGGAGCCTGTGGGTGGAGGCCGAATGAGCCCTCCATCTAGGGAAAAGAAAAAATGTTTCAAGAACCCTGTCATTCCCAACCATCAGCTCCAAGTTCCAAAAAAAAAATTTGCCTTGGAGAAGGAAAAGAGAAGCTCGGCTACGAACCCCGTGTCCAGGAGGTGGTTGGCATCACTCCTGCAAGGGCTTCGAGACCTTTCTACAAACCAGGCCACCTGATTCCTACTGCCATCAGCATCACCGCAGCCGCTTCCAGAAGCAGCTCTGCTTATGCCCCAGATGCTCCAAGAGACAGCTATTTTCTGCTGTGGATCCCTCACGCACCAGACATTTTACCAGAGGCCAAGGCTCAGTTCCCGTCTCTCTTCTGCTGCCTTTTCGGCCAGTTTTCTTCCCCTTCCTGCTTCCTGGTGCTCCCTCCCTTCTGTTTTCTACACAAAGCTGCAATTATTGAGCACTTAACTGCAACAGCATACTAGCCACTGGGTCAGGAACTGTGCAGACTCTCAATCATCACAACCGCCCTCAAGAAAGAGATAGTATCCTCCATCTACAGAGGAAACAATGGGGGCGGGGGGGGCAAGGAGAGGTGCCTACTTTGACCAAGACCATACAGCTAGTTAGTATCAAGACAGGAGCCCTGCACTGAACCGCCTCACAGCCCTGTGCTTCTCCAAGCCTGCACCGCTCCCCACATCCTTTTCGGCCTGCCTGTGGCATCGGGACTGTGCGGGGATGGCTTTGGCAGAGTGTCCCAGGCAAGACTTCAAGATTGCCGCCAGATCTGAAGCCCTCACCAGTAGATTTCCAAGCCAGGGCCTGCTGCCCCCTCCTCTGAGCCTGGGACTCCCCCACAAGCCCAGGGCCCCGCCTTCCCCACCCAGGGCCCTTCACCATCAACACCATCACAGACTGAAAGCTTTTGGTGGAAGGCAAAGCAACCCCTCTTACAGGAAGGTTAGGGACCCAAGCCCAGTTAATCACAAAGGTGAAAGTGGCCCCAGAGAGAAGGGGACGGTGTCTTCTAACAAGATCAGACAGAAAGCTGACTCTTTAAAGTACACTGTTTAACAATCTCGGCAGAAACATGGAGCTCCCACGTGGGAAGAAAACCACCTGGAGCTAGCCCCTCTCAGACACACTGCTCATGTCCACACTGAGCCCCTTCATCAGCCCCCAGTCCCCGCCCCCCCCCCCCCAGCCGCTGGCGGGCCCTGGACACAGGGCACAGCTGGCCCTGGATGGGGAGGTCTCTGCACGCACAGCTGGTCCCGGCAGGGCTCTGGTGAGAAAGCATCAGAGCCCAGGGTCCAATATGAGGAGGAATCCAGGTCAAGGGTTGGGCCCTGAACAGAGTTGAAGTGTTAACCCTTGTAGTGCTGAGTTTCACGTGTACCCAAACTCCGTAACATTCAGCTCCCCCAGAGCACAGTGTCTCCCCCAAAACAAGTATCGATTTGTAGACTTCCTTTACCCCCCAGTTTATTCCCTAATCTTGCCCACCATCTTCTTAAAATAAGCAATAATTGATTTAGATGACTTCCCAAAGTAGAGAGGAGGGGAGTTAAGCCCAGTAGGGAACTCCAATTAACTATGGGATTAGTGTTACAATCAGACCCTATGGGAAACCCAGTGATTTTTTGCACCTGCTCCGGTTGCAAACGCCCTCTCGGGTTGCAGGTTAGCACTTGGTGCAGCCTTGCTTCTGAGCAAAGGAAATGCACAGAAGGGAACAGGCTACTCAGCTCCTGGGGGCAATTTTGCAAAAGATATTGATAGTTTAAAGCCCCGGAGGAGAAAACCGGAAAGAGAGCGGTGTGCAGGGAGTGAGAGGTAGAGAGAGAAAGAAGAGAGACACAGGGAGGAAGAAAAGGGGCAGGAAGGGCTTAGAGGAGAGAGGAGATGAAGAGGAGGGGAGGGGAGGAGAAGTGGGGGAGGGGAGAGGGAAGGAGAGGGGAGGGGAACAAGAGACTGCTCTGTGCTCCCAGACAGTGGTTTTCAGCACTCCGACCAGAGCAGCTTTCAGGAGCCAGCAGTCAGGGCTAAAGCTCCGTAGGGCAGGAGCAGAAGGCTTGCAGGACCAGCACCTGGCTGTATCTGGTCGGGTGGCCTGCTGCCTTCCTCAAGCTACGCGCAGGTCGCGCACCATTATCAGCTGGCTGGAGGATCTGCTCCGTGAAAAGTAGCAGCTGCTCCTGATTGGACTTTGCTCGGGTTCCCTGGCCTGGGAAATTTCATGAGCATCTCTCTGGCTCACCAGGTGATTCAGAAAATGGAGCACTTCTTATCTAGGAACTGCCACCATCCTTGTGGCTAAGGAAGAAGCAGATCAAAGCAAACGAACACTTTCTTTAGGAAAAGCACCAGCTGTTAAGGACGGTCTACCGTCTGGGTGAAGGGCAAGTCTGCTTATGGAATCCGTATGCCAAGCTCTGACCCAGGGGACTCGACAGCATGTCCATGGCTCTGGCTAACACAGAAATTTTGCAATGACACAGTCCACCTGATTTGCTGAAATGAAGTGATGTGGTTCCAGAAGTACTAAGACGTGCCTTTCTGGGGGCTCCCACCATGCTTCTGACATTTCATATACTATGTTGGGATATAGGCACAGAAATTTAGAATTTTTTGAGTAATGAAAGAAAGGCCCTGCTTAAGAAATATCACTATAACGCTGTGATGTGAAGACTGATATCACAATAGTATTAAGAAAAACAGGATTGCCTTATCTAAAGCTTTGCTGCTTCCTTTCCAAGCCATTACTAAGACCAGAAATGAAATGGACTCCCCGTGACTTTAATCCTCATAAAGTGTGAACTTGGCCAATCTGTTGAGCAAACAGCACGTAGTTATGGTCGGCTTCTGGCTGGGTATTACTGGGCAAACATCACGGGAGTAGGAAGAAGGATCACAAGGCCTTCTGTGCTACAGCCAGGCCAGTTCCAGGCAAAGCGGGACAGCTGGTCACCCTTGGTATACACCATGCAAATGGGCCCAACACAGGCATTCCTCTACTCTCTGCCTAATCAACTCCTGCCCCCGTGTCAAGGCTTAGTTAAATCTGTCCACTCTCAATGCCTGAATCTCAGGGATTTCCCCTTGGAGAATCTCCATGACTCTATGATCTACCTAAATGCTCTCCCACTTGGCACTAATGACGTGCGTGCTCTTGTGCCCTGCTCTTCTGGAGATTCCAGCCTCAGCACCACCTGGGAGCTTGTTAGAAATGAGGAATCCCAGTCCCCACCCCAAATCTGCTCATCTAACAAGATACCCCCAGAGGTTGGCATCCACGTTGGAGGCACAGTCCTCGCTCTTTCTCCAACTGATCTGAGAGATGGTCTCGTTTCTCCCAACTAGGGTATCAACGTCTGCACAAAATGAGGCTCCATCTCCTGCCATGCAAGGCACACAGTGGATGCTGGAGTACCTTCCATGCTTGGATTGGAAAGTAAATTGGCTGGGTGCCATGGGGAAATTATCATCCTCTCTTTTTTCTTTCTCAGCCTCCATCACAATGCTCTCTTCCTGCTTCCAGCCGCTTCCTAGCCTTCTCTCTCTGGGCACACCTTATTGCTTCCCATGGGAGTTAAAAGACCCAAGAAGAACATGGGCACAAAAAGACAGTGCTGTGGCATCTGGTTAAGGAGGGTGGACATTTGAGATTCTTCTTGGCAACTCTGCATCTGAGCCCCTCCTGTGTGAGAATCCCCAGCCTTGAGTCTTAGAGGGAGGCAGACAATGCCTGATTTATGTTTTTCTTTGCGGACCAGACTTTTGAGTAGTAGAAACCTGGACAACAGCATATCCTCATGTGTTCACAAAAAGTATGGGCTTATGACCTTGGTTTAGCTCTTCAGACACTCTCCACGCTGGTCCTGTAGACAGAACTGGTTCTGCCAAGACTAGGGGCCCAGGCAACGACTCCCACTGGAGGTGAGGGTAGCTGAGCAAGATTCCAGGGGCTGACAAGTAGTGATGGCAGCTGGGACGGGAGAGCAAGTTGGAGGCTCCAGACCAGCAGGAGGCATGGTGTTCCCTCCCCAGACTAGTCTGAACAAAGCGCTTTTGTCTGTAGCAATGAAGTCTTGGAGCCTGGTTCTCAGACTTTCCAATTCTTCCAGCAACTCAGTATACTTTCAATACATTCCACTTCTGCTTATATGGTTTTTAAAAGCCCTGACTTATAGGAGATAGATGTTCATTTGTGAGGGTAAGGACCTCCTTTCTGGATAAAGAGGGTTAAAGGTACCAAGGAAACAGGAGAACTCGTGGGATTCAGGGTGAGTAATTAGTGCCTGAGAATCTAATCCAAGAAATTACATTTTTTGCTTTCCTACTACATTCTCTAAGCACGGACCAATCAATGATTTGATTACACTGGAAGATATTCAGGCAAGTCCCAGGGACCTATGCAATATCGTACACATTGTACTTTTTAACACAGGAAAAGAAAGCCATAACTATTTTTTTCACTTTGGAAACCGCTTGATCTGGCACAACAGAACTTAGTCAATCCATCAAAAGCTATGTATTGAACACCAACCATATGGAGACTTGGCTAAAAGTTTGCCCAGTCTGCTTGGCGGAGAATATCCAAGCCTAGACTCACATCACCCCACAACTGGAATTAGTTAGGCTGATTTGTAGTCTGCTTTAGAAGCTTTTGGAAAAGTAAATGTCTTCCTAAACCTTCCATTTCCCCTGCAGTTCTTTTTCCTTCTTGTTGGGTGATGTGACAAAGAGAAGGACAGAAACAGCATCCCCCCGAAGGGTTTATGCACTGCGACCAGAGCTTCACTATTAAAGAAACAAAGACAAAACCAAGAACCACAGAGAAAAAAAATTATCCTCTATTGGCCAGGAATTAACTACAATTAGATTTTCCAGTGGAAGCCCGACTCTCATGGCTAGAGGCTTCACAACTCTACAGCACAGGGCAGGGAGAATTCCCTCCGGGAAGAGGGAATAATGTTCCTGAGTTTGGCTTGCTCTGACCTGGAGCACCCTTGGAACACCTCAGAAGAATGGAACTCACTAGTCCACTGAACAGACACCCTGTGGAAACCTGGAGGAGGTCAGTAAGACAAAACCCGTTTCACGTGGGGATCAAAGGGCGTCTGAGACACTGAAACAAAATGGATTCAGGACATAAACGAGATGTTCCTTCCCAGAGAACGATGTCAACTCCACACACACCATGAACACACCCACTGGAATGCTGCCGTAAGCAAGGCAAGTGGCCTGTCTCCTGTCTCTTTTCCACCTGCAGACTGGCTATGTGTGGAGTTTACATCTTAGTGGTCCTGAGATAGTAGTTACTACAGAGTGGTAAAATCTGGTCTGTCCAAAAGACTTGTTTTTTTGAACTTACTGGAAAGACAGAACTAACGAATAATTTGAAAAGTTTGGCTAACCCTTGTATTTGGCTATTGTTGAATAACACCCAATCTTTTTTAGTAGCCTTTGAAACACAATCAATTTGGAGCTTCTGCTTCCTGTGTGGAAATTTTGCTGTAAATGTTTGGCACTCCAGCAGCATTTATAAGCCTGTGGATGGAAGCTGCACACGGAGGGTGGAAGGAGACCGTTCCTAATGACTTCACAGAGCTGTCCATGTCTGGGCTCCTCTATACAAGAGAATAAAGCCTATATGTTTAAGCTACTGTGACCAGGCTTTTAGCTGAGTACGATCCTTAACTGATAAAGGCTTTTCACAGTGGCATTGTTCAAAGGAGAAAAAAAAAAAAAAAACCACTTAAATCTCCAACAATAAAGGATTGACTAAATACTTTACAGTAATATATTGCTGACCAAGTGGCTCTTCATTAAACACTCATTCATTCCTTCCTAAATTATTTGTTAAGTGCCTACTATGTGCCAGGAATAGTCCAGACATTGGGGATCCAGTGGTAAGTAAGCAGATATGGCCCTGCCCTCAAGGAATTGTAGGAGAATGAGAAATGGCACAGAAAGATGTTCCTGTATGGGCTATGATCATGTGACATTGTACTTCCAAGGTCTGTCCTTTGGGCAGGACACCCTGAGTGGTCATCCTGGATCCCTCCATTGTGAGGACGTTTTGGGATATTTCTCATTCTTCTTTTCTGAACCTCATTAAAATTCAAGTTTGAATATCCCATAGAACTCAAGAAATACCTTTCCAAAGCAGTGTCTTCTTTGGTACAGGCATGACTGTCTTGGGCAGGCCCCTCTTCTTACACAGGGTGTAAGATGGGCTGGGTTTGGAGGGAAATGGGGGCACAGCTGCTGTCTGGAAGGCCACTGCAATCACTGGGGTGAAAAGAATTCCCTGATACATTGAAAGTAGGCAGGAAGAGAAGGGGACACATGTCCAAACTGTTAGAGAAGGGGTTTGCAGACCACAGAGACCCTGGATGCAGGGCGTGAGGTGAAGGGGAGATTTGAAGGTGGCTCCAGATGTCCAGCCTGAAGACGCAGGATGGCAGGGTCCAGCGTTGGAGCAGGGAATGGGGGAGGAGGAAGAGTTCTTTGGGAT
Source organism: Zalophus californianus (assembly GCF_009762305.2). Classification (NCBI taxonomy): domain Eukaryota; kingdom Metazoa; phylum Chordata; class Mammalia; order Carnivora; family Otariidae; genus Zalophus; species Zalophus californianus. Next base: position 112,367,366 of record NC_045603.1, on the reverse strand, counting down.
GAAGATGAGTTACAGAGAAAGAGTGGTAGTTCTACCTATTTCGTTGTGCAAAAGAAAAGCAAAGCAAACCAATTCAATTGGCAGGCAACGTGTGTGCACCTGCTCTGCACTTAGCACAGCAGATTCTATAATCTTGTTATCAAACACTGCTGGGAAGTAAGCCGTCTACATCTCCCCTCCACCAGCGCTTTCCTTTTTCAGATGTCTAAAATTTTTTGCTCATCTTAACCATTTTGGATGGGAAATTTCCAAGCTGTTATTACAGACTTTCTAACTTGTGAGTTCCATTAAAACAAGCATCTTATTCATCTGTACCATCCCTACACTATTCATAATTCTCTGAATATGGAAGGTACTTGGACTGAATGAAGACATAGCTTTTCACACTGACTCAGAAACAGTGTTAGGTACATATGTTCATCAACTATGTCTTTGTGATGCTTTAAAACACAGCCAAGTGTGCCCAGGACATTCTGTAGATGCATGTGTGCATTGCTGGCTCTATCCTTCCTTGATGGGTCTCTCAGCAATCATTTATGTATCTGTGGACTCTTCCACTGACAATCTCTGTATCCCTAAGTTTGTATGCCAAAACCACACAAGAAAGGGGAAGAAAAACCTCTTTTTAGTAGAGCCAGTAGGCTCTGAATGCCAAAATAAGAACTTGTCTTTTGGGGCACCTGGGTGGCTCACTAGTTAAGCGTCTGCCTTAGGCTCAGGTCTTGTTCCCAGGGTCCAGGGATCGAGCCCTGTATCAGGCTCCCTGCTCTGTGGGAAGTCTGCTTTCCCCTCTCCCACTCCCCCTGCTTGTGTTCCCTCTCTGGCTGTCTCTCTCTGTGTGTCAAATCAATAAAATTAAAAAGACAAAACAACAACAACAACAAAAAAAAACACTTGTCTTTTGAGAAAAGCCATGAATTTCTGTGCTGAAGCTCCAGCACCCAGCAGCTTTAGCGAGCAGGGAACACAAACTGACCTGTCACTATGCAAGGCCACCACACAAAGCTCTTCGAGAATATTTCCATCCAGTTCCCCTCCAGGACAGGCGCTGCTGCGATGCCCACTTTGCCTAGGAGGAAATCAGACCTGAGGAGGTCCCATCATTAATAAGTCACGGATCAGGATTCAAACCTATGTTGTTGGACTCCTAAATCCATGCTTTGTAATAGGGTTGTACTGATTCCTGGAGGCCTTTCTGCTGTACCTCTTTTCTTTCTTCTTCCTCCTCCTTCTTCTTCTTCCTCTCTCTTCCCCTCTCTTTCATTTTCATGTGTTTCAATATTCAAGGCTTTATTCCCAAGATACAAGTATGCCAGAGCCCAACCTTCAGATGAGGTATTTCTATTATTTTATATTTGCCCTCAAGTAGTTTAAAACGTGGTTGAAGACTCTGGGCATGGAATACAGCATGAGAACTACAGAGATCGTGTCTGACTCTGTCATCAGCTGCGTGTAAGGAAGAGTTAGGAGGACTTTAATCCCCACCACGGTCTGTTTTCATTCTCATCGCCCACCACCTTAGCCTTTGGCATGCTATATCCAGTCTTGATCGCTTTCCAGGTTTGTACTGTTTCTTTCCTGGAGTGCCCGCCTTCCCTCACGTCCCTGTCCATCAGAAATTATATTTATTCTTCATGACACAGTCCAGGTCATATCTTCTGAGTGCCTTCTAAGCTCCAGCCGCCATTAGCAGCATGCTCTGTGTTCCTTTTCTACTTGATCAGATCTCTGCTTATTCATTGGAGCTTATAACGGTGTGTTTCTCTCCCACTGGATTATGCCCAAGAGGCAAGAGCAATGTCTCAAAACCTTTCCTGAGTCCAGAGGGGAGCTAGTGCTGCCTGTTAGCTGAACTCTTCAGAGGGGAACACACTGTGTCTTTCAGCATGATCATGTGTACGTAATCTCCAATACAAACAATGCGGCTTTGTCCCCAATATTTACTCTTGCCCTCCAATGTCCCTATCAGTAGGAAATGGCTTCTAGCATCATAAGCCTTGGGTTGTGCTAAATTAAGTTGTGTGTCTTTGTCCTGTTCATGCTACAACAGCACAAATGGTATGACACTGATTCGTCTCAGTAAAGGTCAAACGGTTTTACAATTTAAATTTAATAAACCTTCAAAATTTATTTTAGTGGGACTTGATGAAGCTTGCTTAATCTAATACCATATTCAATGTAAGTGACTTTTTAGCATATTTGCTTGAGACCATGACCTACACCCAAAAATTACAGAAAGGTCAGCAAAATAAATTGGTGGCTGTACTTAAAGGTTTGGGGGGCACTGCCCCAAGATATCTCAGCAGTAATGATCCAATATTTTTTATGGCTGCCCAATCAGTATAGGAAAGGTCAGCTGGTCAGTCTTCCCTAATCTGCGCTGAAAGTAATCTTTACTTATTCCTTCTTACAAATGACTGTGACCTATCCAAATATAGGGACTGAAAACACACCTCAATAAAATTCTCAGAGGACTGCTGTGTGTTATTTAGTTAATTTAAGTATTTATCAAATGTTTACTCTGCTCCAGACACAATTCTGGGCACCTGAGATCTAGTAGTCCATAAAACAGGTAAAAATCCCTGCCTCACAGAGCTCTTTTGAATGGATCATCTAAGCACTGTGCTGGGCAAGCTCACATTCCTGTGAGGTAGATTTCTGTGGGGCTCATTATATTGATGATGTACTAAAGCTCCTGCAGAATAGGTAGCTCGGTCAGATTTAACAGCCAGTCAGCCAACAAGTCGGAAGCCACAACACTTCTTCTGGTTGCGAGTCTTGCCTCTGCTATACTACATGTCCCAAATCTGTGTGTGAATACTTTTCTGAGAGATAGGTGTTTCATACAAGCGAATATTCCATATTCCAGTATGTTTGGGAAATTCTTTTTGTTACAGGCTGGGTTCTCCTAGAAGTAGCTGCTGAGATGCAGTTGTGCGTGGAAGAGGATTCTTTGGCATGCTCTTAAGATCAACCCCTGGGAAGGGAAGGGGCACAGGGAGAAGGTGAGCTGCCGTGCAGTCTTAGGGGCAGCCTCAGCCGACGATGCAAGGGTTCTGAAGATGAGATGGCTCTCCGAAGCTGGCCTGAGTTGGGGGCAAGACAACCAGACCTTTCTATCTCCATGCCAATCAGTTTCTGGATATGGTCCATTCCCGGAAGGGAGATCACCTTGAACAACGCAGATCTCTTCAGCTGAGAAAAATCCCCCAAAGGGGGCCAACAGCTGAGATGGGAGGGATGCTCCAGGGCACTGCCAGCAGTTGAGGCAATGAGTCCTTCATTTCCGAAAAGGTACATCATAGCGTCCACCACACTGTGGTATTTGTAAGCATGAGATTAAATGGAACAAAACAAGATTCTTTACTATTGTCTTCTGAGAGCCTTTCATGGGCAAATATGTGCTGTGAACTTCAAACGGGGAATTTACTGTACAGACTTCCCCAAATTTATTTAAGCTTAGAATACTCTTGGGGGTCCATATTAATTAACATGTTCTGATGTTAGGATACTTAGGACACATATGTACCAGAAATCTTAGTGCAAACCGGACAAGTTGCAAAATAAAGGAGATGCACAACGCACTAGGGTACAAAAATGGACTCAAAATGGATCACAGATTTAAAACTATGGGAATCTTAGAGGAAAGCATAAATGTAAATCTCTGTGATCTTGGATTAAACAATGGTTTCTCAGACATAACAACAAAAGCAAAAGTGACACAAGAAAAATAAAGAAAACTGGCCTTCGTCAAAATGTAAAACTTCTGTCCTTCATGGAATAAGGACAGTAAAAAGCGACCTACAGAACAGGAGAACATATTTGCACATCATATATCTGATAAGAGACTTGTATCCATCATGTATGAAGAGCTATACGACCCAACAGTAAAAGGCAAATAACCCAATTTAAAAATTGGCCAAAGAATTAAACATTTTTCCAAAACAGATTTACAAATGGCCAATAAGCATATGAAAAGATGCTCTACATCATTAACCATCAGGGAAAGGCAAAGCAAAACTACAATGTAATGCCACGTCCACATCCATTTGGACATGGTCAAAAAGGTAATAAGTGTTGGGGAGGATGTGAATAATTCAAACCCTCACACACTGCTGGTGGGAGTGTAAATGGTGCAGCTGCTTTGGAAAAACAGTTTGGCAGTTCCTCAAAAGATTAAGCATCAAGTTACCAAAAGAATCAAGAGTTCAACTCCTGGTTATATACCAAAGAGAACTGAAGACCAATGTCTACACAAAATTTGTACATGAATATTCACAGCAACATTATTAATAATAGCCAAAAAGTGGAAACAACCCAAATGTCCATCAACTGACAGATAACCCAAATGTGGAATATTATTTGGCTCTAAAAAGGAATGATGCAATGATGCATATTGCAACATGGGTGAACTCTGAAAACATCTTTATTTTTTTTAAAGATTTTATTTATTTGAGAGAGAGAGAATGAGAGAGAGAGAGCACGAGAGGGAAGAGAGTCAGAGGGAGAAGCAGACCCCCCGCTGAGCAGGGAGCCCGATGCGGCACTCGATCCCGGGACTCCAGGAACATGACCCCGAGCCGAAGGCAGTCTCTTAACAAATGAGCCACCCTGGCACCCCGAACTCTGAAAACATCTTAAATGAAAGAAGACAGACACAAAGGTCACATACTGTGTGATTCCTTTGTATGAAATGTCCAGAACAGGTGACTCCATAGAGACATAGAGTAGATTAGTTGCCAATGGAGGTAATGGGGAGTGACCATTAATACAGATGGTACTGCCTTTTGGGGTTAATGAAAATGTTCTAAAATTAGAGAGTGATGAATAATTGCACAACTCTATACATACTGAAAACCACTGAATTGTACTTAAATGATAACTGTATGTATGTGATGATATCTCAATAAAGCAGTAAGGGGGTAAATGAGAGGACCATGGATTTTGTCAAGGGGCACTAGGGAAGTCTGTCAGAGCTCTCTGGCTTGCAAGTGAAAAATCTCAAGCTGTATTAAGAAAATTTTAAAAGAGGGCACCTGGGTGGCTGAGTCGGTTAAGCATCTGCCTTCGGCTCAGGTCATGATCCCAGAAGTCCTGGGATCAAGCCCTCATTGGGGGGGGGGGGCGGTCCTTGCTCAGCAGGGAGCCTGCTTCTTCCTCTGACCCTCCTCCCTCTTGTGCTCTTTCCCTTTCACTCTCTCTCAAATAAATCTTCTTTTTTAAAGAAAATTTTAAAAGAAAGTGAAAAAGGACATTATTGGCTAGCGTAACTGGGAAACTAAGAGGTGCAGTTTGCTTCAAGGTCTCACCAGAGGAGACATAATGGCACCCAGTATCCACAGGACTCTCCCCCCTTAGTGCGAGCAAGTCCAGAAGAAAGACAGCTGTTCTCTTCCAATATCCTTAGAGCAATCAAAGGGAAGAATCTGATTGGCTCCACTTGGGACCAGAGTGATTCCTGAACCAATCACTGGGTATAAGAAGGCTGGGATATTCTAACTGACTGTAATAGGTGACTATGTATGTATGGGGAAGCCTTGGTGATTTACAGTCTCCGAGGGAACTAAAACGTAAGCTGGATGTAAAAGGAGAAATGAGTTTGCAAGTGAAATAGAATACACGAAAAAGGCAAAGGAAGAGGAATTCCAGTAGAAGGATTAGTATGATACCCTTTTCTTTGCCTGTGATTTTAATGTCATTTCCCCCAACGAGTCCTTCCTAGAGGATTAATAGTAATGATATTAATCTACCAGTCTTATCGTAGTTTTACGTTCTTAGTGAAGACTAGTTCAACCATATTCTAAAGGTGACGGCTTGGTATGAAGACGTAATACAGACTACAGGTTAGGACTTAAGCCTTACTCAGCCTTTCCTTCCTTCTGGATATTCCAGCTCAAATACCCTAGTCTGACCCACCCCAAGATCTTTTTTTCTGCCTTTCTTATCATAGCTCCCTCCTTGGCCATGAAAGTAAATAGGTACCACTTCCCCTCGGATCTACTCTTGTGCAGAATTAAAATTCTCCCAGTTGCCCAAGGCAGAAACTTGAAATTATCTTTAGCTCCTCCCTCAACATCTAATCTATTATCAATTAGTGGAAATAATGCCTTTTAACTCTCCCAAACATTGCCCTCTTACCTCTATTCCCAGTGCCAGTGCAGTGATTTACCTCTTCATGGTTTCTTGCTTGGACCACCATAATGGCCTCTCCTGGGGTCCCTCCTCCACCCCCTCAATCCATCCTTCACCCTCTGGCCACAGTGAACTTTTAAAAATGCAAATGGCCCTACCCAGGCTTAAAATTCTGTGCTCAAGATATAGTCCATTTTCAATTCCCTTGGATGTATATTCCCAAATCTTCTGAACTCATGAAGCCACACATTCTTTGGTGTGTAAATAAAAATACCTCAAGCCCCCATCTCACAGTGATGGAAACCCAGAGTTTCCCCAGAGTTTTCATTTCTCTTCTTCATCTTAGAAACCTGAACCAGACCTGGATCCGACCTTATTTGTTTCTTCCTCGGTCCAAATGCCTTCAATAAAATTGTGTATTATATATCCAATTAGAAGCACTGACTGAGTCACCAAGATATAATAAACACTCTGTAGGACTGGCAAAAAGAATTAGCCAAACATTCTTAAACTCTCAAGCCCCTCCCTCACTTTGAGGCTATAAAGTAAGTCAAAAGTAGATTTGAAGAGGAAGGATTTATGAGAACAAGTTCTTTGGAGGGCTGTGCTAGCAGGCCACCCCACCCTCGAAGCAGGCAAGGTGAGGGATGTGCCCCCATGACCTAGAGTTCAAAGCAGGTGGCTCCAGGCAACTACTCAGAGACTTTAATAGGTGTCCCTGATCTGGGGGAATAAGGGACACAGTAGACATGACTGGGGTCTGACTTTCTATTGAAAAGTTTAAAACGGAAGAGAGCCTGGCTAGCGTTGATGAGCAGATCAAAACAGAGGTGGAGGCCTGGGATCAGCCTGCATGTCTAGAATTTGCTTGGACAGATGAAATAAGAGGCTTCCACGGGCCTGAGGTGGGCCATGAGCACGAGTTAGGTGCTGACATCACTGGACGTCAGCTTAGGGCAAGTCATTAAAGCCTTCCGGCGGGGTGTGTAGCCCTCACTGTAAGTGTGGCAGAAAGAGTAAATGACCAGCTAAACCAGAGGAATATCCACTCAAGTAAGAGATCTCTGGAATGGAGAGGGGGATGGGGTTGAGAGAAATGAGGTCTCCAAATAACATAAAAAAGTGTCCCTCAAGATAAAATTTATAACAACTGCCAACATTCAGAAAGCACAAAGCCATACTATTGACCGTGTCAGTTAAAAGACTTTCTCATTCCTGAGACCTGTCCTCCACCCCTAAACCTGCACTAGCTCAAGTGATAAAAGCTGGGGGAGAAGACGAACAAAACCACTTCTCAAGCGTCAGGCAGCCTTCTGTGGAAGGCCAGATAATAAACCTGCGAGGCTTTGGGGGCCATTCAATCTCTGTTGTAACTACTTAACTCTGCTGTTGTAGTGTGAAAAGAGCCACAGATGCTCTTTCAATGAATGAGTGTGGCTGCGTTCTAAGGAAACTTCATTCATAGAAGCCGGTGCAGGGCTTGACTGAGCTCATGGCCCATGCTTTTTGGATCCCTGCCCCAGACTGTAGGTTTCTTGAGGGCAGGAGCTTTGTCTGCTTATTACTGTATCTGAAACGCCCGGCACATTGTAGATAACAATGACCAAAAAAATAGTAGCAGCTTCTCCATTATGGATAATGCAGATCCATTTAAAGACCATGAATCCTTTCATTATCTTTTCATTAAATCCTAAGAGAAAAGAGGCAGTATCCTTGGAGAGAAGAAACTGAACTAAAAGACATTTGACTACAGTCAAAGAGCTTCTCTCTCTGAGGGTGAGCCACACACTGCAGGAGCACCGCAGAGCAGGTAAGCTTATATAAGTTATAAAGAAGGCATATTCTAGCATATTACATGCTACGTGTAGGCTTGTAACTACAACACTAAAATGTAAGCTTCCCATTGGACACGGCTTATCTTCTTTATCTTTTCAAGATTGACCCCGCATGATATCCCATCCATAGGGGACAAAGATAAATGGAAGATAAACAAAGGAAGGTCAATTCTATTTCTAAACAGCCAAAAGGGATACTCAAGAATGCATATATGATTGAAGACAGACCTTTACTGAGAACATTCTGTTAATTAAATGTGCGGTAGTGGAAGAAGGAAAACAGAAGTTGAGATCAATCTAGCAACAAGAAGTACTATCTGATGCCCAAGAAGTAGTTTTATCACTTGCAAGTTTATTGTAACTTTATTTTAGGACTACATGACATTTTGTTAGTAACACATACTTTCATGAAGATCCTTTTCATTGACCATGTCAATAGCATAGGTATTACCGGCATTGAGCTGCTAAGATCTCTGGGCTATCTATACAGAAATGCTAGGTTTACACTTGAATTGTTCAGATCCAATTAAAATTAACTGAATACCTACTATGTGCCAAACATTGTGTTAGATACTTCCACCTGCATTATCTGGGCAGAGGATATAGCATACTGCCTGGGGGCACCAGTCCTGAAGCCAGATTGCCCAGATGTGACCACAGGTCCCATCACTTAGTAGCTGTGAGACCTTGAGAAACCTAACCTCTCTATACCTTAACCTCAGTCCCCATCTGTAAGAGGGTGAAGAAAAATAGTTGCTTCCTTGGAAGCAGTTGTAAGGATTAAATGAAAGAATATGTGTTCAGTCCTTAACACCGTGTCCAGCCCATACTAAGCTCTCAAAAATTATTAGCTATTATTATAGCTAATTTAATTAATTAGCTATTTAATTTATTTTCACAACATTACACTGAGTTTGGTATGATTACCACATCTGAACAAAGAGGGAGCTGAGGCTCAGGCGGTAACGTCCCCGAGGTCACCATAACTGGGTCAAGTTCATTATACCAGGAATCCTCCTGGAGGAGAACGGGGTCAAGTGCCATTGTATGTACATCTCTAGCTTTGGTTCCAAATTTGCTTTAAAAAGCAATCTAATCCCTGCACTGCACCATTTCCATCTCCTCTAAAGGTTAAAATTATTTATGAGAACCTCCAAGCAGAGTCTCCATTAAAAGTACTAGATTTTCCTCTGTAACAAATGAAAAATTTATTATTTGAAAATAACATTGCTTTGTTAGGAAGTGTAGTAATAGTCACCGTTTTGTGTGGTGTCCCTGGCTGCTATTCAAAGCCAAGCCCACTCTCCTTTCATTGTTTTTTCTTTAAATCAGGAAAGACCTGAAATTTGGCTCAGAAAATTTCCTTAATCTGTGAGGAGAAATATTCCCCTGGAAGTCCAGTTGTTATGACCCAAGAGGAAAAACAAAGCTCTAACAAGAAATGACCAACACTGAAACCACGGGGTTTTCAGAATTAAATTGTTGAATTCATGTCACATCCTTTCTTGGCCATTCTCTAGATATATCTGCCAAAACTAACAAAAATTATTGCTCCAAGCAAAAATCTTCATAGGTAGTGACACTGATAATACCTCCCCATGCAGCGCCTCAGGGAAGCATCTGGATAGACCTCAAAGGCAGGGATGTGCTGAATCATTCCCCTGGGGAGGGGATTTCTTTAAAGCAGTTTCAGACAGAAGAATAGCCACCCTCTGACCTCTGAACAGCTTTCTCTGGCAATTTCCAGAATGTCTGCTTCCAAAACATTTCTTCCTTTGTTTCACCCCCCATCAGGAAGCACTTACAAGACACTCATTCACCTCTGGGGAAGCATCAAAGATGCAGGGGAAAGAATCATACATATGGTCCCTGTGGCCTCAGAACTTATAATCTAAGATGGAGACACACATAAAAAAGGTACATAGACAGGAAGAGGTATTATGTCAGTACATGGCCAAACGGTAAATTATAGTATTTACATCGTATTTACCTAATCCACTTATTCGTCTCCAGCCTCAGTTTCCTTTTTATAACTGAGGGAGGTAGGGATCCCATTCAGCACTAACATTCTGTGAGTTGAGGACAAGTAAACTGTCTTCAGTTTACTTGCATCAGCAAGTAAATGTAAATTGTATGATGCAAGCCACCCACAAATTCAAGCAATCCTCTGTCCACGCAGATAAAGGAAATGCACAACCTGCATGGATTCCGGAAGACACAAGCCTGCCGGAACGGTCAGAATGACAGAGGAAGAGATTGCTCTAGGCCCGAAGTGAGAGACAGGGAAATAAAATTTTCCAAAAGTTTAGAATAAACTTGTGTCAAAGCTTGATTTAACTCATTAATGAGGGAACCAGGAGGACAGTCAAAGCTGGTTCAAGGAATATTTGAGAAACTGAGCTTTTATAGAACTGAAGAAAGAGTTTTGGAATAAGACTGCTAGGTTAGGTTCAAAGTGATTCATGTCCTACAGGGCAAAAAATCAACATGAGGAGTTTTTGTTTTTATTGCAGTGAAATAATTTGTATTTTTATCAGGCAAAACTTTAAAAGTTAACACATTACTTCAGACAGTTTGGGACCCAATCAATGAGCCAAACAGCAGGGAAACCCCATCAATAAATAATCCTTGGGTAGGCCTGGTAGCTGTGCTAACAGCTCTTTCTTCATTCCCAAATTTTGGATGGAGCCAGTGATCATAAATAATCTCCAAGAATAATTTTTGATTACACATAAAAAAAAAAAAAGGGCTGCTCTCCCTGTGTTTTTGTCTTAATTTACATAAGTATAGAAAGAGGGATCAATTAAATATATAAGCGTCATTGAGTATGGTCAGCAAATATAGTCATAGAATGACACTCACAAAATGGTTGCAACTTCATAAGCAATCTGGGCTCGTAGTGTTTTCTTTGTTTTGTTTTGGGAGTTTTTTTTAATTGGCTCTTCTATTCCAAGCTAGGAAAACATACCTAAGAAATTCATCTCCACTGGTTTCACATGCAGTAGCTACACGTTTGAGTGACTTCTCTCTCTCTCTCTCTCTCTGTCCCCACAATCAGTGAAAGTTCCCGGCGGCCAGGAAGTGATCTTCTTTACAGGTGAGGACGCTGCAAGCTATAGAACAGATACCAGATGAGTTTCCCAGAAAGGTTTTATAAGTGTTAGTCCCACACGGGAAGCACAGCCATTCTCCTTTAATGGCGAGTTTGGCATATCTGATTATAAAATTTATTTGTAAGGATGACATTCCAGGTATAACCTTGGTTATATAATTTTTTTTCTAATTATATTCGGGTTAAAAAAAAAGTCAGATTCTTAGTGAACCTATGCAAATAAATATTATCATGAGAAGGAAAGAAACTCAGTAAAAGAATTTTTCCTGAATTCTGAGAGGTCACAGAAAACAATTCAAATATTTCATTTCAATTGTAAAAGCACAGTCTACTGTAGTAAGTGCTAACAACAGATCTAAAGGAAGAGAAAGAAACAACAAGGGGGCAAAGAATTTAAATAGATTTTTCTCCAGAGAACATAAACAAATGGCCAATACACCCCTGAAAAGAAGCTCAAGATCACTAGTCATTCGGGAAGTGCAAATTAAAACCACCATCAGTGGGGCGCCTGGGTGGCTCAGTCAGTTAGGTGTCTGCCTTCAGCTCAGGTCATGATCCCAGGGTCCTGGGATCGAGCCCCGCATCAGGCTCCCTGCTCAGCGGCGTGGTGTGGCTGCTATGGACACAGCATGGCATTCCTCAAAACATTAAACAGAATTACCATGTCATCCAGCAATTCTCCTTCTGGGTCTATACACAAAAGAAGTGAAAGTAGGGACTCAAAGAGATATTTATACACCCATGTTCATAGCAGCATTATTCACAATAACAGCCAAAAGGTGGGAACAACCCAAGAGTCCACCGACAGCTGAATGGGCACACAAAATATGGTATTACACACAACGAATTATTATTCGGCCTTAAAAACTGTGAGTAAATTGTGACACACACTACAACATGGCTAAACCTAGAGGACATCACGCTGAGTGAAATAGGCCAGTCACAAAGGACAAATACTGTCCTGATACCACTGAAGTGAGACAGCTAGAGTAATGAAACTCACAGAGAACAGAAAGCAGGCCAGTGGTTGCCAGGGACTGGGGGTCGTGAGCAAGGAGAGGTAGAGTACAATGGAGACAGCTTTTGTCTGGGATGAGGAAAAGGCTCTGAAGATGAATAGTGGTAATGGTGGCAAACGAAGGTGAATGGACTTAACGCCCCTGAGTTGTACACTTAAAAGTGGTTAAAATGGTAGCGCCTGGGTGACTTCATTGGTTAAGCATCTGACTCCTGATTTTGGCTTGGGTCATGATTTTGGGGTTGTGGGATCGAGCCTCGTGTCGGGCTCCGGGCTGAGTGTGAAGCCTGCTTAAGATTCTTTCTCTGTCTCCCTCTGCCCCTTTCCCTGCTTGTGTGCTCTCTCTCTCTAAAAAAAAAAAAAAAATTGTTAAAATGGTATTATATTTTACCACAGTAAAAGGAAATGTACACTAAAGGTAAAGCACAAACTGACACAAAATGTGCTGGGCATCCAGGACACTTAACATACTTAATGTGAATGCACTTAATGCCACTAAATTGTTTGATAATAAAACCCAAAGGAACAGCTTCTCTGTAATGTATAAAAATAAGAAGCAAAAATATGTATATACATACATAGAGAACTGAAACTAAGGTCCGGATCATTGACTAATCCTTGGAAGGGCCTTTTGGATCAAACTCCAGCATGACATTGAAAGGACATGCATTTCTCCTTTGCCTGATTTTCACATTATGGATAACTTTTCTTAGCAAGGCAGGCAGATGGTGCAGTTAGGAGAAGAGCTACTTGGGCAGGTGAGCCTGGTATGAGAAGCGAGCTGGCTGAGAAGGCACGGGCATAAAGCAAATGTCCTCGTAAGATCGCCCTTGGACCTGCAAGGCCCAGGGCAGCATGGTTCTCTGGAAGAGGAGCTGGGCTGTCAGGACTGACATGGGGAAGGTTGGAGCTTGACCTGGGAGCTGACTGGCACAGAGCCCCTCGGGCAGGACCCCCGGAACCACTTACAGAGTTTTCTTAGTCTGACCACTCTCTGACCTGAGCAGCTGATGCAGGTCTATGTCAAATGCACCTGTAGTGCATGGTCTAGAAAATGCATTCACATCGCCGTGCTCCATTGTACATGTTGAAAGGACACCAAACCACTGCCCCCAGGTGACCGTGTGAGCCTTCCCTTGCCTGAAGAGGGCTCTCCCTGAGGCTCTCTCATTGCACATTGAGCTTGCTTCCTGATCCCGTCCACACCTCTACCCTCAGTTACCCTCACCACAATACCAGCCAAGACTCTGCAGTTCAAATTCACCAGCACTGTGCCAAAGACAGCCCCCGGTGCTCCCCACCCCATCACAGCGCACCCACCGCCCCCCCGCAAGCTCTCTGTCTGCTTGTCTAATGCTTTCTGTCCCGTCTGTCAGCCCACGGGTCCTTGCTCTGTGGGTCCCCCTAATATTGCTGTCTGTCTTCCTCTTCTGAGCATGCTCAGCTGCTTTTCCCCACCACCAGCCATTTCTTGACTCTAGGTACCTCCCCCCAGCTAACTCCCACTCAGCATAATCCCACACCTCGAGAGGCTGCATACCACTGTCCCGAAGTACTCTGCTTTCAGCTTCTCTGTGTTCTAAATCTTCCTTGGCTAAGGCTTCAGGCTTGCCCCTCCACTCTGCTTTGCGAGCACATCCACTTTCTCCAAGGTTTCAAACGCACACCAGGTGGTCTGTGCATTAGACCTATTGGTCCCTGGTGTTATCCAGGACTTTGGACCATATCCATTATCTTTGCAGCTGTCGCTTTCCCCGGTTGGCTTCAATATCCGCACATGACCCAGGCTGGGGTGGGATTAAATGTGGAACCCCTCCCTTGGCCCATGTCCACCTGCATTTCAGGGCCCTAAGGCTGGATCCCTGGAATCAGCTCATCACCTTAGGTTCTCAGAATCCCAGAACAACCCTATGTGAGTCTCAAGACAGCTTTAAAATGGATCCAGGCTTCTTTCTTTTCAAACAGGCTTTCCAATTTCTGGAAAAGCTTGAGATATATATTAGGGGAAGTATTTGTGCCTATCATCCAAAGCCTTTAGAAAAACCCACACAGGCAAGAGCTTTGCTCACCCCTTCTACTGGCCTAGGGACCAAAGAGGTAAACAGAGGGAAGAGGAGATGCCTTTCTGGCTTCCCTCCCTCTCCCCCAGCCACCCAGCCATCCTCAACTCTTCAGGCTGCCAGGGGAGCCCTCACCAGGCACGAGCTCCCATGGTCCCTTTAGCTCCGGCTATGGGCAGTACACAGGCCAAGAGACAGGCATCGGGGGAGCCTTTCCTCTGATGCTTCCAAAGGAATCCAGAGGCCCTGGTCTCTTCTGCTGATCTTCCCCCCAGAAAGGGTAGTCATAGAACCACAGAACTGCTGGTTCCTCCCAAAGGGCCAAAGACTTACAGCCCAGGTTCTGAGTCCCTGCTCTGGAATCTACTGGTATTTGAATTTGAACGACTGACTCATAACTTAGCATATCCACAGAGTGAAAACTATAAAGACCCATTATATAATTCACAGAGGTTTTTCGAGGACCAAAGGACATATAAATAATTTTGTAGATGATAAGCATTAGCTAAATGTCAGTATTACCATTCATGGTAATAACATGATAAATAATAATAGTAAAGTTTACATGTATCATTAATACACTGATCATAACAACATCTATTCTAGCAACACCTATCACAGATGTTATCTTCTCAGTCTCCCCATAGATGACCTTTTCTTAACCTCACAGAGTGAGCCTTTATTTCCCCCATTTCTCTTGCCCATGCAAGGCATGTATTATTTCCTGGGGAATTTTTTTATACCCACTTTCCCACTTCCTCCCAAAATTTCCTCCAAAGATCTACACCTTGGACAGTGGGGCAGAGTTATATAGCATGGAGGCATGCCTCCCCCCGCCCTGTCCCTCATCCAGCAAGCAGTTCCTTCCTTAGCCACCAGGCATGGACTCAGCTCCAGGGCCACCCACGACACCTCCCAAGTGATGCCCAGGCGTCACACAAGCAAGGGTTTTGTGACCAAGCACATCTGGGAAATAATGGACAAAATTAAACTTCTTTTGGTTTGCTTGTTCAACTGCAAGACTTTTCAGACTTTAATGCACTAACATACGCTAACATATTTCTAGCTGAAGGATGCAGCATGCTGCTTCCCAAACCTACTTGGCCACGGAATCCTTTTTTCCAGCACAGTATCTCATTGGGTCAGTGTCCTGTGGACACTTGTCTTCCCCCATCAATGGGGATCACTCTTCTGATCTACCAGACGAAATCTCACCCTGTAGAGAGGTTTCCTTCCACACTGAGCACCCGGTGCTGCCCAGTGCACAGTTCTGTCAGCTCACAAGCTTAAGGCAGAGTCCTTCATCTTCCTGCCTCCTGCACATTTGGTCCACAATCATGAGGAACTCAGCAGAGGGAGGACTCCCCTGCCAACCTTAGCAAAAAAGCCAAGGATGAAGCCGCTGAGGCCAAGAAATGCAAGCAGGATTAAGTCTACAGGTCCCTCTGGCACCAGCTTCCCTAGAGAAAAAAATCCCAATCCACCCAGGGGTCCAGGCCTATGGGCTCCTTGGTGGCCCTGGAGACCACCCCCAGAGAAACTGCCATCCCTGACAGACAAGGGGAGATTTATTATCCCATCTCAGGCAAGCAAGTATGCACTTGTCTCCGGGGCATATGGGGGACATTCCACCTCCCCTTTGAAATCAGTTTGGGAATTTCAGTCCTACTTGGGGATCTGGGTTTCTCCTTCAATTTAATTTTTTTACTTCAGCTTGTATTCAGCCATCTGCTGGCTGGGTGCCAGGTACTGTGCTAGGCCCTGAGGGAGGCAAAGCTGAAAGAAGACTGTCATCAGGGGAGCATGATTTGCACTTGAGGGACTTGGGACACATGCCTTCTTTGTCTTGCCCTCTGTAACAGAGATTCCAGGAGCAGCCCTTGTGGTTGGGGGAACCAAAGTCTGGTCAGGCCACCAGGGGCCACTGTCACTGTGTGCTATGACTCTATGCCTGAAGGGTAAGTTTGGAACAATAGTCTAATTGCCCTCTGCTGATAATCCACCGCAGGGGACAGAGATAATTTACTGTGAAATTATAAGAGCTTAAGCTTTGGAGCCTCTCCCCTAAACAAGCCCCTTCCAAGATCCTGTCCCTGACTTTGGATTTATAATTTAGCTTCTTTTCCTTATTCCCCAATAGAATAGGTATGGGCTCCACAAATCCCTTATCAACCTTTGATGGGTGAGAGGCACATGCCTCTCCGATTTGGTCCCATTTCGTGGAACGTTACTGGACCAGAAGATGGTTCTGAACTTGATGTAACATGACAGAGGTTCCTATGACCAGCTCTGAGGCTGGGTACATTTGAGAGAAGACCATTTCCTGGGCAGGCACTGGAGTTTCTAGGTCTGAATCACTGAGAAGGCCCCAGCAGAGCCATGGGCGCCATGAGACAACTGAAAACCCTATCACTGAAAACTCAGTCTTGAGCAAGGCAATGTGCTCAGAATCCACCTGGCCAGTAGGCCAAGCCATAGAATGAACAACTCTTTTCCTACCCAAACTCATTTTCAGGAAAACTCTAGTGAACATCAGGAATCTTCCAGACTTCTCAGCTTGTTACTGTATGTATATGTTTTCCCCAAAACCTTATTTTTTTTCTTGACACAAGTGCAACTCATCATAGAGCTTCCACAGCAAGCAATAGGCAGAGACATAAATAATGACCAGAGTTCCCAATGACAGGACTTCCCAGCCAGGTCACAGTTGTGTCTGACCAGCTTGGGGCTCATGCCCTTTGCTTCAAACATTCCCACCAGGGTCGGCTTCCTGGGGCACAGCCCCCCTTTGTGTCCTGAAACTTCAAAGCAAAATGCTTCCTTGTCTCCGGCATGTCGGGACTCGCTGGATCCCTTTTAAGTTCTCTAGAAGCCCATTCCCCTACTTACTGCTTCTAAGATAAAACAGAGATCTCCATCCTCTTGCTGTAAATGTTGGACAAGAAAATTCCAACTGACGGTTTCAGAGCTGTAATTTATTTGTGCTTTTCCCCCATCCCTTTGGGGATTAAAATAAAAACCCAAACCCATGCTGTTGCCCAAGTGAGCAGCCTCACTGGGAGCATGAGATGGCTCCACAGATGGAGAGCCAGTGCCAGGGAGACAGGCGACTCACAGATAAGCAGAGCTGCTGCCCTAGAAAATAGGAAGGAGCCCCAATAAAAAAGGCAGGCTTTGAAAAAGAACCCCTGGGGCCGGGCCCACTTGGTGGGGAACAGATGTGCCCGGGACCGAAAGGGATTGGTGGGCCCCATTTCTCATCCGCCCTCCCCAGGACAGCTGCACCGAGCGCCTCCTCGTCGAGCCCAGCATGGAGCCAGAGCATCCGGCTTGCTGAAGAGTAGAACTGCCCCCTTCAGCCTTCAGTTATTGCTGGGTGCTTGGAAATTCCCTGCACTTGTGACCCTAATAAAAGTGTTCCCAATTAAAAAAAAAAAATGTCTAAACAGGGATCAGGGAAGGGACCTCAGATCCAGCACCTGGAGAAAAACTTAAGAAAAAGTGTCTTAACAATGTGTCCTCCTTTGCTTTGGGGAAAAAGGAATTGATAGCTTTCTCTTTTTACTATTAAAGTCCTCTCCCTACAGAAAAGTAAGAAGGTTTCATGGCTGACTTCTTCCCATACCGACCTGCCTCCTATCTGCTCCTTAACTAAAGAGAGGGTCACATTCTGCCCCCCTCCCACCCTCAGGCTTCTGAGCCATAGGGGCTTCTTCCCACGTCAGTCCTCAGGTCCGGGGCCTGAGCACCGTCCTTGTCCTGCACAACATGAGATGCAGGTCCCCGCACGTGCCGGCAGCCGTATCCATATTTAGAAGGCTTACCTCCGGTTCCTGTTGACTTTATAATACATTATATTATATATTATATATTATTTTTTTTTTTTTAAGATTTTATTTATTTATTTGAGAGGGGGAGAGAGAGAATGCGCAAGTGAGAGCACAAGAGCAGGAGGAGGGAGAAGCAGACTCCTTGCTGAGCAGGGAGCCTGGTGGATGTGGGGCTCGATCCCAGGATGCCAGGATCATGACCTGAGCCGAAGGCACACACTTAACCAACTGAGCCACCCAGGTGCCCCTATAATACACTGTATGTTTATAAGACTGTTGACAGTCTCCTGATTTTCTCCTAGTGTTATATTGTTGAGCCAGAACCTGGGTCCCCCATCCTGTCCCAAGTCCTTGAAACAATGTTTACCCTGATTCGGTTCAAGCCTGACTTGGAATGGAGGTTTGGTTGACAGACATACCTTCTCCTTCTTCCTTCCTTCCACCTTTGACCTTTTGTTTTCTCCGTACTAACCTAGAGTGAGCCCATGCCCCGAGGCAGGCACCATGCTAAATAAGCACTGCACATTCCCTCAGCCTAAGGCTCTCAACCGACCTCCATCAGAGAGGGCGGCGCTCGAAGCCCAGAGGGAGTGCACGGCTAGGCCAGGTGTGCGCAGCTCCAGAGGCAGGGCCCTGGCCACTGCCCCCGTACTGTCTTACTCCCCTGCCGCCCCACTTAGAAGCACAGCGGAGGGAACAGAGTTATTTGGAGAGGATCACAAACCGTTCACACTAGAAGAGACCCCTGTGCCCCCAGACTAGTGCCTCAGGATCAGCCAACTTATGAATTGAAGATGGAAGGATAATATGGAAATCTAACAATTTTGCCACTTTGTGATGCCGCTGGGAGAGATTTTATGAGGAAGAGGTGGAAACCATGACTGAAATTAGGGACTGAGGTTTGTGTACGAATTGGTTTTTCCAATGCTTCTCCTTTTCCCACATGGTGGAAATACTGAGCTATGTATAGCACCCCATAAAAATATGGGACTTCTGCATGGAAGGTGAATAAGGGGGGCGGGAAGCTACTCTCTAACAGCCTTGTGGCTTTTCACATAATGTCTCCTGTAACCCTCCTTTACCTGCCCCACCTGTGACAGCTGAGGTGACAGTAATGTCATCTTCACTTGAGGTCCAGACACTTGTTCACAACATCTGGCCTCACTGCTGACGGCTGGGTTACCCCTGGTCACCCAGGGTGAGTGTGCTGGAAATCAAAGCTCTGTGGTGTGACCAGAATAAGCCAGGACCTTTCTGTGTCTCCTCTCTGCTATCCTCTGAGGGGGACACTCGGGTCCCCTCTTCCATAAGGCTGGCATCCCACAGCAGAAGCTGCTTGCAGTGAAAGAAGCTCTCTCCATGCTCAGAGGGGAAATGGATCACGTTCAAAAGTAAGTTGAGCCCCCTTCCGAATCTTGGACATAGTATCTGGGGGAATCCAGCCTCTTTGCCTCCCTTGGCTGATCGTAGGCTTATTTCTTTTTTTTTTTTTTACATTTTTTTAACTATGTTATGTTAATCACCATACATCATTAGTTTTTGATGTAGTGTTCCATGATTCATTGTTTGCGTATAACACCCAGGGCTCCATGCTGTACGTGCCCTCCTTAATACCCATCACCAGGCTAACCCATCCCCCCCCCCAAAACCCTCAGTTTGTTTCTCAGAGTCCATAGTCTTTCATGGTTCGTCTCCCCCTCCAATTTGCCCCCTTCATTTTTCCCTTCCTACTATCTTTTTTTTTTTTAACATATAATGTATTATTTGTTTCAGAGGTACAGGTCTGTGATTCAACAGTCTTGCGCAATTCACAGTGCTCACCATAGCACGTACCCCACCCAATGTCTATCCAGCCACCCCATCCCTCCCACCCCCCACCACTCCAGCAACCCTCAGTTTGTTTCCTGAGATTAAGAATTCCTCATATCAGTGAAGTCGTATGATACGTGTCTTTCTCTGATTGACTCATTTCGTCAGCATAATACTCTCCAGTTCCATCCACGTCGTTGCAAATGGCAAGATTTCATTCTTTTTGATGCCTGCATAATATTCCATTGTGTATATATACCACATTCTTTATCCATTCATCTGTTGATGGATATCTTGGCTCTTTCCATAGTTTGGCTACTGTGGACATTGCTGCTATAAACATTGGGGTGCACGTACCCCTTCAGATCCCTACATTTGTATCTCTGGGGTAAATACCCAGTAGTGCAATTGCTGGGTCGTAGGGTAGCTCTATTTTCAACTTTTTGAGGAATCTCCATACTGTTCTCCAGAGTGGCTGCACCAGCTTGCATTCCCACCAACAGTGTAGGAGGGTTCCCCTTTCTCTGCATCCCTGCCAACATCTGTCGTTTCCTGACTTGTTAATTTTAGCCATTCTGACGGATGTGAGGTGGTATCTCACTGAGGTTTTGATTTGGATTTCCTGGATGCCGAGTGATGTGGAGCACTTTTTCATGTGTCTGTTGGCCATTGGGATGTCTTCTTTGGAAAAATGTCTGTTCATGTCTTCTGCCCATTTCTTCATTGGATTATTTGTTCTTTGGGTGTTGAGTTTGATAAGTTCTTTATAGATTTTGGATACTAGCCCTTTATCTGATACGTCATTTGCAAATATTTTCTCCCATTCTGTCGGTTGTCTTTTGGTTTTGTGGACTGTTTCTTTTGCTGTGCAAAAGCCTTTATCTTGATGAAGTCCCAATACTTCATTTTTGCCCTTGCTTCCCTTGCCTTTGGCGATGTTTCTAGGAAGAAGTTGCTGTGGCTGAGGTCGAAGAGGTTGCTGCCTGTGTTCTCCTCTAGGATTTTGATGGACTCCTGTCTCACATTTAGGTCTTTCAACCATTTGGAGTCTATTTTTGTGTGTGGTGTAAGGAAATGGTCCAGTTTCATTTTCTGCATGTGGCTGTCCAATTTTCCCAACACCAGTTGTTGAAGAGACTGTCTTTATTCCATTGGACATTCTTTCCTGCTTTGTCAAAGATTAGTTGACCATAGAGTTGAGGGTCCATTTCTGGGCTCTCTGTTCTGTTCCATTGATCTATGTGTCTGTTTTTGTGCCAGTACCATACTGTCTTGATGATGACAGCTTTGTAATAGAGCTTGAAATCTGGAATTGTGATGCCAACAGCTTTGCTTTTCTTTTTCAACATTCGTCTGGCTATTCGGGGTCCTTTCTGGTTCCATACAAATTTTAGGATTATTTGTTCCATTTCTTTGAAAAAAGCTGATGGTATTTTGATGGGAATTGCACTGAATGTGTATATTGCTCTAGGTAGCATTGACATTTTCACAATATTTTTTCTTCCAATCCATGAGCACGGAATGTTTTTCCATTTCTTGTGTCTTCCTCAATTTCTTTCATGAGTATTTTATAGTTTTCTGAGCACAGATTCTTTGCCTCTTTGGTTAGATTTATTCCTAGGCATCTTATGGTTTGGGCAGCAATTGTAAATGGGATCGACTCCTTAATTTCTCTTTCTTCTGTCTTGTTGTTGGTGTATAGGAATGCCACTGATTTCTGTGTGTTGATTTTATATCCTGCCACTTTACTGAATTCCTGTATGAGTTCTAGCAGTTTTGGGGTGGAGTCTTTTGGGTTTTCCACATAAAGTATCATATCATCTGCAAAGAGTGAGAGTTTGACTTCTTTGCCGATTCGGATGCCTTTGATTTCTTTTGTTGTCTGATTGCTGTGGCTAGGACTTCTAATACTATGTTGCATAGCAGTGGTGATAGTGGACATACCTGCCATGTTCCTGACCTTAGGGGGAAAGCTCTCAGTTTTTCCCCATTGAGAATGATATTTGCTGTGGGTTTTTCATAGATGACTTTTATGATATTGAGGTATGTACCCTCTATCCCTATCCTCTGAAGAGTTTTGATCAAGAAAGGATGCTGTACTTTGTCAAATGCTTTTTCTGCATCTATTGAGAGGATAATATGGTTGTTCTTTTTTTATTAATGTATTGTATCACGTTGACTGATTTCCAGATGTTGAACGAACCTTGTAGCCCAGGAATAAATCCCACTTGGTCGTGGTGAATAATCCTTTTAATGTCCTGTTGGACCCTATCAGTTAGTATTTTGGTGAGAATTTTTGCATCCATGTTCATCAGGGATATTGGTCTGTAATTCTCGTTTTTGGTGGGGTCTTTGTCTGGTTTGGGGATCAAGGTAATGGTGGCCGCATAAAATGAGTTTGGAAGTTTTCCTTCCATTTCTATTTTTTGGAACAGTTTCAGAAGAATAGGTATTAATTCTTTAAATCTTTGGTAGAATTCCCCTGGGAAGCCATCTGGCCCTGGGCTCTTGTTCGTTGGGAGAGTCACAAGCTAATTTCTTAAGGTCAAGGTCAAGTCCTTCCTATCCTTCTCCTGGACTCTTGGCTGATAAGCTAGTCCACAACGTTGTGCCCCTCACACCCCACCAGCTCTCTCTGAACTGTTCTGGCATTGAGCCTGAGCTAGCTGGAAACTTCATTTTGTTTGTTTTGTTTATTTCTTTTTTTTTTCTTTTTTCCTTTTTGGTAGCTCCCATCACACCACCTGAATTTAGAGCCACTTGAGGACCAAAACCTGGCATGTCTTAATGCCTGGTATGCTTATACCTAGCACAGCTAAGAAAGGTCCTTGGGGATGATCCACCCATGACAACACAGCCACCTGTGCCGTAGTTCCTGTGTCTTGAAAGAGGAAGCCAGTGACACATGTTTATAAAGTCTGTCTCTCACTAGAACATTGGCACTTGTGGGCCAAAGAAAGCTTTTTATACATCAAGTGGTATGGCTTGGGGCTTGCAAATGGGGGGCTGGGCCAAGTGAGGAGAAGGAAATGCTTTTTCTCTGCCTCACCTGTGTGTTGTGAAATTGTTCTTGTCACTCTTGTCCGTGGGGAGGGGAAGAACATTCACTGCCTGGCCAGAAGCTTCTCCAAAGGCTTCTGACTGGAAATGCAGGCCAAGGAGGCCCAAGCAGCAAGGATTCAGCCTTCCTCAGCTGACTCCCCCACCCCGGGGCGAGTCAAGCCTGTTGCTCAGGCCTGTCAAGCAGGACTTTCATTCCCTTAATAAACAGTGCGGTGAATCTCACCCCTGCTGACGTTTGTCAAGACGACATTTCATGAAAAGTCCCAGTTGAGAAAGAATGCTGCCTGGGCTCAAGCCACTTCTGAGAACAGGCAGCTACACAAAACCCCTGTGACCCAAAAGGATGTCACATTTAGGCTTGGGAAACAAGGTGCTGAGGGAGTCTTGGCGGTGGGGGGGCGGGGGTGGGTGGCAGTTCCCAAGGAGGACCTGGCACTGAAGGGTGGTTAAGATGGAGATCCTGTTTGGGAATAAAGGAATCTAGGATGTTCCCATTTCCGCTAGATTAAATTATTTTGGTTTGTTGGTGTGCAATGAGCCCAGCATGATGTTAGGTGACACTTGAAACTAAAAAAAATACTGATCACTGCCAGAATAAGTACTTAAGAGGCAGGCTTCCTCTGGGCATTCATAGGGGAGAGACAGCTATGACCGAACATGGTCAAAAAAGGCTGGTGGAATTTGTGTGAAGTCTACAAGGATAGTACATGAAGTATAGGTGTGTGTGTGTGTAGGCGGGCAGGGTGTATCTGGGGGTGCATCCCAGGACCAGGCCATGTCATGAAAGGCACTATGTTTAGGGGTATCGGGTACGGTAAGGTGCAGCCAGCTGAGGCAGAGGGGTGACTAGTAGCAGACAGGAGTAGAAAGGCAGCGTTTGCCATGTTGTGGGTCCTATATGACAAGCAAGGAAGAACCACTGGGGGGGCTGCAGCACAGGGAAGGGAATGACGGGACATGTGTTTTGGAGAGCTGGCCTGGATAGAGGGCCCAGAGTCTGAAGGCAGTAGGCAGAGGGCTGCCGCCGTGATTCAGGCAGGGTATCAGCCTGCACCGCTGTCCCAGAGACTGCTCAGCAGAGGACAGAGAGAGCAGGCATTTTGGAGGAAGATTCAGTGTCCTTCCTGCCTGGACAATGTGTTTGTTTCCCTTTCCAGACAACTCCATACGCCACTGAAGAATTTGAGAAGAGCTTTGAAAAAGCGTTGCTTTATCTTACTGCTCTTCCATCCACATCCCCGTAGCTTCCCTCCTATTCACCACCTGAAGCTTAAACTCCTCAGCTTGCCTTCAAGGCATATAGCAGTGATTTGCACACTTTTTTTTTTTTAAAGCAGCAGGACCTTTTCTTCACAGGTGACCTTAAAGACCAAGAGGTAAAATGTCAAAAGCAGAGGATCTCTGCTTAAATCTGCACACAGGCCTAGACATTCTCTCTCCAGGCAGCTTACCCCCATATGCTTTAGTCCAGTCCTTTAGCCATCCCACCCTGTCCCTATTGCTGTGACCATGGAGTCTCTGAGACCCTGCCAAGAAAACCCCAGGGCCTTGAGCACAGTTGGAGTCCATTTTCCTGCCACATCAATTTCAATCTGCCTTTTCTCTCACTCCTCTTTATGCCCATTAGAATGCTCAATCTTCTGCCCTAAACACATACTGGACCTTGGCATTCCACTGCTGTCGCTTGTTCTCACCCTGAAATGATGGCCCTCATAGCACCTTACATGCTTCCAAACCTGACCACGCCCCGCTCATGCCTATCCTCTGCCATCATTTCATCATCACCATCACAACCATCATCATCACCATAATCATCATCCCTACCATCAATGTCATCATCACTGTCATCACCACCATCATCACCATCAACATCACCACCATCAACATCACTACCATCATCACCATCACCATCATCATCACTACCATCATCACCATCACCATCATTACCACCATCAGCATCATCACCACCATCATCAATCAAAAGGTTTACTGAACATTTACCATACCCATTTAATAGAGATTTTCTCATTTCATCTTCACATCAATACACCCAGGTAGGAATTATTATTTCCCTTTCTTTATAGACAGACCAAAACCAAAGTATAGAGTGATTAAGTGACATTCTCAAGGTCACCCAGCTAGGGAGCAGCTCAGCCAAGATTCAAACCCAGGCCATCTAACACAAGAGCTCCCAATCCCAATAAGCACTCTACACAGCCTCCACAAACACATATATGTAGGCTGGGTGTTGGATTAATTAGGTTGATGAGGGAGAGAATACAAGTAATAAAAGAGAAATACATTTAATCATTCAACAAATATGTATTAAGTTCCCCCTATGTGCCAAGCACTGTGCAGGGTCCAGCAAGATGGTGGAAAGGTGGACATACTTCTGCCTTGGAGCTCAAAGTCTGGGGAAAGAAGTTAGGATGACCATGAGTTTTCCAGTGTGCATGATTCAGAGATGAAATGATAGTGCCACTGGGAGAGAATCCAGGAAGAGGAGTGAACTCAGGTAGAAGAGATTTTAGCAGGTGGTCTGCTGAGCTTCAGGTGCCAGGGTAAGTAAATTAACAAAAGAATTGGTCAGCAGGCGATGGAGGTACCCGCTGGGCCTGAGAGAGAGACAGTCGTGGGAGATGTGGACCTGGGAATTGCATAAATAATATTGACAGATAAAGATAGGAGCCTATGCCAAGATTAATACAGAGAAAATTATCAAGTCAGAGACAGAAGCCAAGCCTTGGAGAATGCTCAGAGAGGATGGACACCTCTTGAGAGAAGAAATCATCATAAGGTATCAAAGAGGCCAAGAACTGAGGTGTGAAGGAGAGGACAAGTGCCGATCTCAGGCGAGCAACAAAAAAGAAACATGAGTTCTTTCCATTTCACCTTAAAGAAATTTTTGCTGATTTCTAAGAGGTTTCAATAGAGGTGTAAGGGTAAATGACAGATTACGGAGTCCGAGGTGGGGGGGGGGGGACATGCATGATGAGGAAAAGGCAATAGCCATTTGCTAAAGCCACTTCACATCAAGCAGTTGGCATGAAAAAATAGTATGGTCAGTTAAAGGAATAAAATAGTGAACAGAATCAGTTTACTAATGATGTGACCTGACCCCAATATGAATTGTTAAAATATGACAGTCACTGGTTTAAAATAGAACTCTTTAAGCCATGCCAACTAAAATGGAACCCCCAGAGTTGACCTACCAATCCGGGAGGTCCTACTCAAATGAATGGTGGTCTTTGCTCTCTGTTTTCTGTTTGGGATCATAACTTAGTTTAGTTCAGCAGATTCTTTCTTCCTTTTATAACTAAAATTTTAAATAATAAAGAAACAGTCTGGTTTATCCCCAAATGTATTTCTCCTTAGGGAAAATATTTACATTCTTATGACCCCAAATGCTAAGCCAATGAACCAGCAGCAGAAACCATTATTCATTGTTAACGGCAAAAAAGCAGAAGGGAATGAAAGGCTCAAAGTATTTTGGTGTTTTGGGGGGAGAAAATGACTTTTTTGTCTTTGTATTTTTATCTCCTCTGTCACCATTTTAGATAGACAGAAAACAGGTCTGGCAACTGGCCATGTACATAAGGCCAATAGCTCACTTCCAGAAGATGCAGAGAAAGATTGTTGGGGCTTCTTTATAAAAGCATGGCAGACTCAGACCTGGGACCATGGGAGATCATGAGAGTACTATTCCTTATTGAAAGAAATTGCTAAATTCACTACCAGAGTGCTTTTGGGAAATCATGAAGATACAGTCGTCTAGAGTACTCATCACATACTGAGCTCTGTTCCAGTTCAGGCCCAGACACTCTAGCAGTGGGCGAATCAGAAATCACAAAATAGCAACAGCCTTGAGGAGAGGCTAAGGCAACTGAGGTCATTTTTGGTGGAAAGGAGGAAATGGAGAAGATGTGGATCACATGAGTGGCTATTAGCTTTCTGTTAAGAACCAAACAAGGGGGGGGCACCTGGGTGGCTCAGTCGGTTAAGCGTCCACCTTCAGCTCAGGTCATGATCCCGGGATCCTGGGATGGAGCCCCGCGTCTGGTCCCTACTCAGCGAAAGCCTGCTTCTCCTCTCCCTCTGCCTGCCACTCTGCCTACTTGTGCTCTCTGTCAAATAAATAAACAAAATCTTGAAAAAAAATAAATAAATAACCCAAGAAGGAATGGCCTTAAACTCCCACAAGAAGTCTTTAGCTTGAAATTAGGAAAGACTTTTGACCAACTGGTTTGTAAACATGAAGTGTATGGCTAAGGGTCATTAGGTTACTCAGGTTCAAATCCTGTCTCTTCCTACATGACCTCGAGCAAGTTACTTAACATCTCCGTGCCTTGATTTCCTCCAGAGTGGGACTTCAGTGGTACCATGAGTTGTAGGGATTTCATGGGTTAATCCACGTAAAGCACATGCAGAGGAACAACACATACACTATGTGAGCCCCATTATCTCAGCCCACAGTGTCAGATGGGAGGAAAATTATTACTATTTTTTCTAAAACTGAATTTAAGTCTTTTTAAGCCCCATTTGGAGGAAAATGCATCTTTGGCAATTCAGGGTCACCTCCTTTCCTTGAGCGGGGAGGGCTGTCTTCTGTATGGTCAAGGTGCTGGGGGAGTACGTCTTGCGGTCATCGTCAGCCTACACTGGCATCCTCAGAGATCTGCTGTGGTCTCAGGCGTATAGGCAGCTACCATCCTTGAGGCCCCTTGGGCCCCACTCTCTTTCAGCTACTTCCATGGATGCTTGGGAACAGATGGCCATGGGATCCTGGGAGGCTCCTCATGATTCTAGACCTGAGCGCCGTTTCTATTTGGGGATCTAGTCACCTCCCCAGAGTGGACACAAGAGAAGTGACCAGGATCCCTCTACCACCTAACTTCTCCAAGACCTTTTATTCCTTCCTTAGGTCTCAGCTAGAGAATGCAGGGTGTGGGACTACCTTGTTTGAGACCCAAACCTCTACATACACACCTCACTTCCCTCTGAATCACTCTCTCCTATGGATATAAGAATAAGTGATGGACTAGGGGCGCCTGGGTGGCTCAGTCGTTGGGCATCTGCCTTTGGCTCAGGTCATGATCCCAGAGTCCTGGGATTGAGCCCCCACATTGGGCTCCCTGCTCAGCGGGAAGGCTGCTTCTCTCTCCCACTTCCCCTGTTTGTTCTCTCTCTCACTGTGTCTCTCTCTGTCAATAAATAAATAAAATCTTAAAAAAAAAAAAAGACTATGTGATGGACTAAAGCTTTGGTTAGTTCACCCACTGTACCCTGGACATTAATCTTTCACTTCAACCCAGTAGAAGGCTCCTGGTGTGGTCTTCTTGCTGCTTCTCTTAAATAACTTCCAGCCATCTACATGGAAGGGCTGCAAGAGACTCC
Organism: Zalophus californianus; assembly: GCF_009762305.2. Lineage (NCBI taxonomy): Eukaryota > Metazoa > Chordata > Mammalia > Carnivora > Otariidae > Zalophus > Zalophus californianus. The sequence goes on along the minus strand of NC_045603.1, from coordinate 112,339,113 downwards.
CCCAAAGAACGCCACAGGGACAGCTTCCCTTTGTGCCCTTTTCCAAGAGCCCATGCAGAAGGTCGTGAAGTCAGCCACCTACTGTTACAGGGAACCGGGGCACTTACACAGGCAAACAAGATAATACATTATACCTCCCATCAGGCCAAACGGTTCAAGTAACCTGTGGCCAGAAACATCACTTAATTCCATTCTATGTATATATCTAAATAATTTACACAAAACACTATGGTGTAAGACAAAAATAAAGGGTGAAAATGGGGCAAAATGAAAATAATGAATTGGGAATTCATGCCACATGCCTGGGAGTCTCAACTTACCACACAAAAGCCACAAGAGGACCCACCTTCCCAGCAGCCAAGGCGTGAGTGTCCCAGTCCTGAAATCCCCAGGGCTCTCAGCGGGGACACTATACAATGGACAGATTAAGCCTCAGTGATACCTTTACAAGAAATAATATAGTGAGCTTCCCATGCTACTTCTTATAGCCACCTGGCAATGCACCCAGAGTGTCCTGACAAAGGGAATTTCAGGTGCCCGGGTGGCTCAGTTGGCCGAGCGTCCGTTATTGGTTTTGGCTCAGGTCATGATCTCAGAGTCATGAGATTAGCGCCATGTTGGGCTCTGTGCCCAGCAGAGAGTCGCTTCAGTTTCTCTCTCCCTCTCCTCTGTCCTCTGCTCATGTCTGCTTGCTCTCTTCTAAAATAAATAAATAAACCTTAAAAAAATTATATATATTATTAAAAAAGAAACAAAAAACAAAGGGAATCTCAGGAAAAATAATTCCACAGGGACCAGTACTGTGCAATTCACCCACACATCTCTCTGCTGTTTAAATAACAAACAAGCTTAAAAAATAAAAAATAATAACAAGCTATAAAACCTAAGTCAAGTTCAATAGGCTTAAGAAAAGTGAACAAACATGTATTATTCAGGCAGCTTTCCCACACCGTTCCTGCCGAGTATTTACAAGTAGGAAATAGTGTGACCAACTGTCCCATTGGCCTGGGACAAAGGACTTTTGGTGTTAAAGCCAAGACAGTTCCAGGCAACTGGCCACCCTGGGTCAACATGATGGTTCCTGTCTTTTATACCTGGATCTCAGCTTTCTTGTGTTGGCGATTAAGTAAAACTTTAAAAGTCAGACAGTTTGAGGTGGGGTTGATGCCTTCTGCGAAGGGCTGAGGAGCTGACAGGAAGTAGCAAGCTGCCAGACCTCCAGGGAGGGGCTGGGGAGCTGTGCAAGTAGGGCTAGATCCTCTTCCAGAAGCATCCTCTCTCCCAATGCACACACAGGTCAAAACCCCACATATTCCCAGCTTAATGTTTTATCCATTCTAGGTGCTCAATAAATACTAGGACTTAAATTGGGTTGACTAAGGGAGAATTTCTCAACCTCTTCCAGATCCTTTTGCTTCATCTTCCCTTGCACACTTCTCTGGGGCACACATCTCCTTTGCTAATCTATCCTCAATTCTACCCTCCAGTCAGGGTTGAGCTGTGTGTCCTGGCTGCAGGGCCCCTGGAGACAGAGGCAGGTCCTCTTCTATGGGTGCTAATGCTCTCCTGGGCTACCTGGGGACTGACCTAACCCTTCCCTGGCTTCTACTCCAAGACATTTTCTCAGTGTGTGTCCCTTTCCTCCAGTCTCTGGCTTTTCTTTGCAAACATTCTCACCTACCCCTGCGCCCAGGCACCCCAAAGATCTAGGATGCTGGGGTTATAGCACTGGGGTGTCAGACGGAAAAGAACACACTCTTGTTTTACAGTCTAGTTGACCAGAGCAATAAGTAAATAAGTTAAATGAGTCTTCTCAACTTTCTCTTGGAGATTTGGAAATAATAAGCAATTAAACAAAACAAAACCAACCACAACAATAAAAAAAACAAAAACCCTCCCAGAACTCAGCTCTCATGCCAAAATTAAACCAAATAATTTAGTCCCTGAAAATGATCTTAAACTACCTTCCTCTAATGACACTCTTCCCTGGCTCTTCCCCTCCACTTTCTGGAAAAGAAAAAAAAAAAATCGAAGCAGTGGATTCTCTAACTCCTGATGTATACATTCTGTACCTACAGATTGGTTACTCATCTTTTCAGGGCCTGAGCTGTTTATATTTATTACATAGCAATAACACAATAACAACTATTTGAACAGTGCTAGTGATGTGCCAGGTACTGTTTTAAGTATTTTGCTTATATTAACTTACTTTAACTTAATTAACCTTCACAGTAATATGAGGTACATGCTCTCATGCTTCATTTACAGATGAGAAAACTGGGCAAAGAGAATTTAAATAACTTGCCCAAGGTCACATGGCTGATAAGTGAGAGGGTTGGGATTCAATGCAGACTGACCTCAGATGCATGCACTAACCATTACACAACAGTGAATGAATAAACAGGTGGATGGATGGAGGACAGATGATGGATGGCAGATGGATGGACGGTGGATGGTAGACGGATGGATGGTGGATGGTAGATGGATGGATGGTGGATGGTAGATGGACGGATGGTGGATGGCAGATGGATGGATGGTGGGTGGATGGTGGATGGATGGATGGTGGATGGCAGATGGGTGGATGGTGGATGGCGGATGGATGGATGGATGGGGGGGTGGATGGATGGATGGTGGGTGGATGGTGGATGGCAGATGGATGGATGGTGGATGGTGGATGGATGGATGGTGGGTGGATGGTGGATGGTAGATGGATGGATGGTGGATGGTGGATGGCAGATGGATGGATGGTGGGTGGATGGTGGATGGTAGATGGATGGATGGTGGATGGCAGATGGTGGATGGTGGATGGCGGAGGATGGATGGGGGGGTGGATGGATGGATGGTGGTGATGTGGTGTGGTGGATGGTGGTGGATGGGATGGATGGATGTGGATGGTGGATGGATGGATGGTGGTGGATGGGGTGGCAGATGGATGGATGGTGGATGTGGATGGATGGATGGTGGGTGGATGGTGGATGGTAGTGGATGGATGGTGGATGGTAGATGGATGGATGAAGGAGGAAGGGGGGAGGGGGGGATAGATGGTAGATGGATAAATGGGTGGTAGATGGTCAGATGAAGGCAAATGGCCAGCCATTGCTCAGATACCTCTCTTAGGTATATATGATGTCATATTTAAAATTCGTGCTCTGAGCATAAAGTGTGGTTTTTAACATTCTTTGTTTCAAAATGGTGGAGGAGTGTCCATTAGGAGGATTCCCGACTCTGAGCTGTGTAAGACCTCAGCCTCTCATGTATTATACCTTCCTTGGAAAAAAAACATCTCCGTCAATGCTCATTTAAATCTTGTGGAATGGAAGCAAAGAAGTTATGTTTTTCCAAAATGAATTAATCTCAGAAGAGTTCGTTGAGAATCTTGGATATGAAATATTCCTTTAGAGCCAAGACAAACACATATTTACATAAAAGTGAAAAGAATATTCCAGTTACCCCCCCACAAACATAGATTATTGTCTCCAGTCAACAAGAGCTTATCTCAAAACCTCCAAAGAATTAGATGAGCCCCTTAACTTTTACTCTCGAATTAAGAGACCAGCTTGAGGTTAGCCAGATCTGTGGCTTTGGCTTAGCAGTCACCAAACCTCAGTGATAGGCCTATTTTCCATCCCCTTGATATTAATCTTTTGACCACCAAAATTTTTCTTTAATAAAAGCAGTTTGTGTGCCTTACTCTTAGCAGACTCCTAGAGATTGATTAGATAAGGAAGGAAGGAAAACACTGCAGATCTAGAGAATTGAGTATGACTGAGTACTTACTCTGCCCCAGAATAGCTCACATGCATGGAAACCATTATCTTTGAAAAACTTAACCTTGGTAGATTTTCAAAGAGGTATACATTTGCCTTTTTCTGATTTTAAGAGACAATAATTAAGTTTTATTTTCTTTTTAATTGTTCAATGGGTAGATTCCTGTCATCAGTATTTTTCATTGGTCTGGAATTCAACTGTGCCTATGTGAATTTAATACTTACACCTCCCTTTCAGTTACCTCATGTTCTGAAGAATTCTCCAAGGTGAACAGCACTGGGTAGAAGACTGGTACATTACTTGGGCTCTGTTATTTAGAGCCACAAAACCCTCCATTTCTCAGTATCAGCTGTCTGACCAGCAATACAGAGATAATGCTATTCACTGAACTATCTAGGTATGATAAAGAATGCATCATCAAAGCTGGTGGCAAATGTAGTGATTAATATAGTTAAGTAACAAATAAGGGGAGACATTGTTAAAACAGAAGAAATCATGATAAAGTAACATTTACATCATTATATTAACATGACTTTGAATCTACAGGGTAGGTTGTAACCAAGCCTCATGTACCAAACAAAGACAAATTCCTCTGAAAATATCAGTGAGGCAAACAACAAAATAATTTACCGTCATATATAGATAATACTAAACATGAGTTTCTGTAACTGGTAATGGTATAGCCTACATGGCCTACATTTAGGTCTTTTGGTTTTATCATTAAAACACTATCTTAAAAAACTTACCCTTACTCTTAGAGTGGGTAAAGAAGGGAGCATTTTGGGCATCATGGTATTATCAGGAGGAGGGGGCACTGTTCGGGGGCCATCGGTGGTCTTTTCTCAATTTCAATTCTTTACAAAAGATTGGGGGAATTTATGAGGGTGAATGAGCTGGGATTTATGGTAGTTATTGTTTCTAAGAGAGTTTAGAGCATCAAAGAATCCATAAGCTTTAATTCCACCCATCCCCTTCCTCCCTGTAAATAAAATTCTCCCCAGAGATGGCTGTATAAACTGCCAGGAGCAAGTACGTTCTGGAGCCACTAGATTTGCTTCCCTAGTACTATATCAGACTCTGCAGCCTGGCCCTCTAAAGACTCTTCCCAGGGTCTTAAGCACTCTTTAGGGGCTCAAATACCAGCCAGATGAGCCCTGACCTCAGAAACCTCTGGGACTCTAAAGATGCTTTGTCCATGTCCTAATAGCTGAAGGAGACACCCCGTTCCTCCTTCACAACCTCTTGTCACTTAAGTAGTGTCTATTAGTAGCTCTTCCCAGTGAGCCTTGAATGGGCCCGGCCCTCTCATTTCCAGTGTCTGCTGCTCCAGCTAAGAGAGGGAAGGACTTAGGAATCATAACACATGAGGGGAGGCTCAAGGAGCAAGAAAAAAAGTCTTAGAGGAGACAAGATAGCTGATTTCAGACACTTAAGGACACTTTTATCAAAAAGGAACTATGTTTATTTGGCATGACATTAGAGAACAGAGCTGAGACCAGGGAGTAGGAGTTATATGGAGGCAGACTGCCGGCTCAGTATTATGAGGAACAACCTCTCGAGTCAGAATGGACTGCTTTGTGAGGTGGAGAGTTCCTTAGCACTGAAAGTATGGAAGCAGTGGTACTCGGACCACGTATTAAGAGGGAGATCTAGCACTGAATAGAAATTTGGTCTAAGGGCTGGACTCGAAGACTGTGAGGCCCTTTCCAATGGAGATACCAGGATTCCAGTTCATCAGTGAGTTTTCTCAGACCTGGAAACTCCCCCATCATTTTTCTCAGGGCAGACCTCCCCTTTCAATCTTTGCAGAAAGCCCAGAGTAAGAACAGTTCACATTCTCCGGATGTCATTCTCCCCACCCAGTTGAAAAGGTGACTATGACAGACAACCACCTGCAAGATGGGGCTCTTACTACTGTCCCTGGGGGCAGAAGCAGGAGGCCAGTAAATGAAGTTAGCATTCCCTCATTTGCTCAGAAGCAACCTTCTTTCTTCTTGTAAAACAAAGGAATTTGTTGAGTTCATCACATCTTTCTCGGGACTATATAGAGGCTAAAACAGGGCCTGGGACACAGTAGGTATTCACTACAACTTTGCTAAAAGAATGCATAAATACATTTTAAAAGCAAGAGAAAACAGCGTACAATGGTTGACCCAGAACTTAAATACCTTAGCCATATCCAGGTTCGTCTGTAAGATAGGGGTAAATATATTAATGGCATCTTGCTTGTGGGTTGCCCTAAGGATTAGAGGGTGCAGTGAAGGGGTAATGTGCTTAGCAGAGTCTCTGACACATAATCAAGGTTTAAGAAATGCTAGCTCTCTTCACTGTTGTTGTTTTGTTATTATTACTGTTATTTTATTTTATTTTATTTTTTTTTAAAGATTTTATTTATTTATTTGAGAGAGAGAGAGATGAGAGATAGAAAGCACGAGAGGGAAGAGGGTCAGAGGGAGAAGCAGACTCCCTGCTGAGCAGGAAGCCCGATGTGGGACTCGATCCTGGGACTCCAGGATCATGACCTGAGCCGAAGGCAGTCGCTTAACCAACTGAGCCACCCAGGCTCCCTATTACTGTTATTTTAAATAACACCATCTGGGAGGGGGTGGAGAAGACAAAAAGATATTTAATATTTGAACAGAACTTCTTTCCCATTACCTCTTATATCACATCACAGTGCTCCATCTGCAGCTGGCAAACTATTTCATGCTGATTTTGAGGAGGGAAATCTAGGACTTCAGCTAGCAAAAGGGATGCATTTCCTTGCTTTAGAGAGTTGGATTCCTCCGAGCACCTGGAACTGATGCTCATTGGTAATTAGAGATTGTCGATGGGGAATTACCCGTGGAAATGAGCCTTGGGCTTCAAAGGGGACTAGGGGTAGTTTAAGAAGACTTTATATAGTGAATACTTGCTGAAAAGTGTCATAAAAAATGAGTCCATGATTTAAATTTTCAAAGTACTTATCAACAGATGAGACAATCTGTGAAAAACAAAACACGTTATTTTTAAAATCTTGTCAATTCTAGCTGTGAGCCCTGCCAGTCACCCTGGGTGGGGCTGGACCCACTCAGACCGTGTCTCCCCTCTATGGATGCTATGTCTGTTGGACCCCGAATGAGGAGGAGAATGGAAACATGAGGAAAGCACGATGTCTTCCCCGGTGAGCAGTCCACACTGCATCACAAGATGCAGTGACATCTTTCTTTCGCGCTAGCATTCCAGCAAATGATCCTTCCTTTATAAGCAGCAAAACTCCTCAAGCATTCTGCTGATTGAACACTCAGTACGGAGGCAAATGATTTATTTATCATTTAAAAAAATTACAAAGACCTAAAGAGATTCTATTATTTGTCAGTAGCCACAAATTATTCATTTGCTAAGTGGCGTGAGGGCCTATAATCCAGGCTCCTAATTAACTATGAAACCATACGCCCTGGCAAGTAAACCTCAAAAATTATCTTAGTTACACCAGTGAATATAAGCACTATAAAAGTACTGGATAAAGGCTCTAGGACAACCTGGATGTGACTTATTAGCAAGTTATAAATCAAGACCTTTCTAAACAGGCAAGTAACAACAGGCTTTCAAACACCTTTCCAATGTAACTAATTCCACCAGGTCCTGCTATAGCATAACCAAAATCACCAAATGCAGCCTGCGCTCCCTGCCTTATGAATTCAAGATGGTACTAGATAGTGATTCTCAGAAAAGATTTCTAGAAAAGTAAACTATGTTCCTTTCATTCATCAGAGGAAACTGACGCATGAATATAAGTAATGTGCTTAGTTTTAGAAAAACTATTTACATAATTAAAACCATATCCTAGGAGAGATCTTATAGAATTACCTTTTATTAAGTGTAGGTGGTCATGACATTATTGTCCTAAAAACAGAAGTTGTCTTTTTTTTTTCTCTGAACTTCCCGAGCGCTTCTCAAAAGTAACCACTTCTGTTCCTCAACTGATGTGAGTTTAATCTAAATTCTATGATGAAGAAGTTCATTGTAATTTGCAGTAAACCTTTGCCTCTTTATTTGTCCAATGTGATGGCCATCTGACATCCCTGTTTCCTCCTTCTAGACCTTGGCCAGGATGCCAGCCATTGTTGAAACAGAACAGCACATTCATACCTAATTTCAGTGACTGGCTATCATCAGATAATCATGTAGTCCATTATTGCACAAACAAAATTCTAGTCTAACTATTAAGTAATTATTAATGAAGTGGAGTGTGATGGGATGTTTAAAGTGACCCCAAGATTAAACTCTGATCTGGAGTTTGTTTGATGACTAATGACCACTATCACCAATTTGGAGATACTACAAGAAAACTCTGCTGCTGACAAAAATATTAACCATAAATGATGAAACATTTTCAGCTGGGACAAGAACATCTGGAGCCCATTAAAACTGGAAATTTTTCCCTCTAAATCCTGATTGCCAAAGTTAGAACCAACCACCCAGAAACTGTGGCCGTCATGCTAACTCAATGTTTATGTTTCATTACAAATGATTTCAAGGATTTACATCTTGCTCTATGTGGCCCAGTTCCCACGATTACAGCCTCAAATCTCACCAGGCATGTCCTTTTGCACAGCAATGTTCCTCATCTCTCGGGTTTGGAGAGAGGAGCTTCCTGGGGAGTAATTCCAGGTTCCTTTTTCACAGCTAGAGGCCTATCAGGAGTCTGAAGAGCACACCATCCTGAGATAAGTAAGGAGAAGAAAACTAGGATCCAAGATCCAACATATTAATATTAGATTTTAAAAAACACTATGCTAGGATTTGCTTCTAAATATATAATAAATCTGTACTACGAAATAAAAATCACTAATGGAGTTAGGTAACTTCAGCTATCTTATTAGTTTTCTATTGTTACCATAACAAATCTCCACAAAGTTAGTGGCTTAAAACAACACGAATTTATTATCTTGCATTCTCTAAGTTAGATGCCCAACACAGGTCTCACCAGCCTAAAATCAAGGTGTTTGCAGGGCTGCATTCCTTTCTGGATATTCTAGGAGATAATCCATGTCTTTGCCTCTCCCACTTTCTACAGGCTGCTCACATTCCTTGGCTCATGGCCCCTTCGTCCATCTTAGAGCTCAGCAAGGTTGCACCTCTCTGACCCTGCTCCACAAGCACAGTCTCCCTTGATTAATTTAGGCCTATCCAAACAATCTAGAAAAATCTCCCTACCTCAAGATCCTCAACTTAACCACATATGCAAAACCCCTTTGGCCACAGAAGGTAACATATTCCAGGTTCCATGGATCAGGATATGGACATCTTTGGGGTGGGGCATTATTCCATCTATCATAATCTATTTCCAGATTCCAGAGAGTAAAGAAGTTTGAAATCAAAATTTCATCGATCTCTTCCCTCCTTATCATTCCTTTTAGAATTGAATCTTACCCTAGGAAATAAGGAGAGAAGTTTTCAATGCAAAATGCCTTAAACACAGAAAAATCCAAGTTTCACTAGTCCACAATGAATTCCTTGGCTGAAAGTTTTCCAAAATTTTCAAAGAGAAAATTTCAATTTTAGTGGTAAGCATGAAATCCATCTAGTTTTACTGTTGTATATCTATATGAGACACACCCAATAATGGCTCTTTTGAAATGTTAAAATATTCACTGAAAGCCTAAACTGGTCATGTCCCAGAATGTATGAAGGGTGCCTGTGGTTGGTAAAGTGGTTTCTTAACACACCTTTCACCCTGAATTTACTCCTGGCATGCATTTCTGTGCATTGCAGGGCATAGAGCAGCCTCGGCTGGCACTGTGTGCTCCTAAGGAGGTCAGCCCTCCTCTCAGGCCTATGTTTCCTACCTGTGCCTGGCAAATGTCTAAGTTGAAGCCAGTGTCCAGGAGGTTAGCTCTTTCTGCTGCTTTCCAACACACACCACAATTATGACTTGATGCTTGGCAGAGGGTATTTCTTCTACCGTGAGAACTGAGGGTTTGCTCCTGTTTTTTAACAATGGGATCCTGAATCATTGTTAGAAACAGTCTGAGCAGTAATAGTAAGTGTCCAGAAATGGCCTGATGAGCCATTTTGTGTCTTCGAGGATGTGGTTCTTATTGGCAAGAACATGCATTTCGGGGCACTGACCCATGTTCTTGCAAAGGTAAAGGCACCGGCTGCATTCTAGGCCCTGTGCTAAGAGCCTTAAGTGCATTAACTCATTTCACTTTACAAAACCCTGTAAGATGGATTCTCACAATCACCCCATTTTACAGACAACAGAAGCAAGACTTGAAGTGACTTGCCCAACCTCACAGAGCTGGTGAGTGATCTGGCTGGGCAAAGTCAGGACTGGGTGAGGCAAGTGATGTGCTCACCTTGGGTGCAAAATGTAAAGGGGAGCTCCAAAATTCAGTAATCAGGGCAAAGAATAGGTTAATGGAATATTTTAGAAAATCAAAATTAATGAAAAAAATCCTTGATGAAAAAAATTGAAATTCTAAATAAAGACAGCATTTGAACCTCTACTTGTAGGACTCAGCCTTACTTGCCTGATCCTGATCCCAGCCCTGTCAGATCCTGTCCCTGCCCTGGCTGGAATTTGAACCCAAGACTGGCTGAGATCACATCCTGTGCTCTGACCCACTTTTCTGGGGCACTCATCTGCCTCCTTTGCTAGCAGGGAGCTAAGACACACTTACATTGCTTGTCAGTGATGCTGACTACCTGAGCTGAGTCTCACCCCACCCAACCTTGGGAAAGTCATTCCCGGACTGGACTGAGAAGGGCATCTGTGATGGCAAGAAATCATGTGATATAGCCCCCGATCCTTGCCATCAGCCAAGGTGACTCTTGGTAGAAGTCCTAGTTTAGGAAGAGAGCATTTCCCTGAGCAAATCAGTATTAATCAAGCTATGAGCAAATTTTCTTTAGTGAAAGTGCTGTGACTCAGTTCAGATGGATGGAGGGCCCCCTGGCAACTGACTGTTCCCAAGTGACCTTCATCTTCCCCTCCCTCCCAGCCTACTCCCTGCAGGTGCCACTGTGGACTAGGGCCATCTGCTCCTCCTAGAATAGAAATCCCTTTGCCCAAGTCAATTGGAAAGCCATCCTTCTTGTTAACTTCTCAGACTTCTCCAATGTAAACAGCTGCCGAATGCTACCCACTGCCCCCTGAGCCCAGGCCCATTGGTCCGGGACATCGGTCCAGGACAGGAAAGCAGCTTCTGTGGACCAGACGCCAAATTCCGCCAGGGAGGGTGCAGTGAACACACTCCATGAAACTCATTTCCCCTGCCTCATTCTCCTCTCCAGCCATGTCTGAATTTAATAGCATATTAATTCTTATAGCATCTCCTTGTGTACCTCTGCTAAAACTTTAGGCTTTAATACTAGTATCCAAGCTTTAAAAAAAATAGCATTACTTTCTTTAAATGCCATCACAAAATAGGGCAGGGTGCTTTGCTCTGACATGAATCCACAGGAATGTGTGTTCACCCTCTGAGCGCCCTCTGAGCTTCTGCTGCACGTGCTCTACTTCCCTGCTGAGTGCTCTGTTGGACACCTTAGTTCTTAAAGGGATAGTGCAGCTATTAAAAAAAAAAAAAAAATCCTTGCTTTTTCTTCTGAAGGCCACAAACATGATTTTCTCTACTTTTTTTTTTTTTCTGCTAGGAGTGTTAACAAATACATTCTTCATTTATTCATTCAACAAATACTTGTTTACCGAGGGCCAGGTTCAATGCTATCTTGTAGATTTTCCTTACAGCAGCTCCCCGTCTCTGAGAGTCTAGCGGATACTCTTCGAAACACTCATTTGACCTTAGCTACTGACTTTAGTGAAGGGGTATCTGGATAGTTAAAAAAAGAGAAAGAATGTTCTAGTCTGTCCTAAAGACAGCTGAGCTGAACAACAACAAAATAGGAGAATGTTCTCTTCTGAAGACAGCTGAAGAGTTGTTCCAGCAAATACCAGCTAGCTAAGTTTGCCATGAAAAATAATGCACAAAAGGTAAGTAAGCCATGGAAGCACACCCATTTCTAGATTGCATTTTAACCTACCACTTTCTACAGACTACTTTATTATCGTTTCCAATTAAACAGTAACAATACTCAAAACAAAAAATTTGGAAAACCCAAAACAGCATTAAAAAAGTCAGTCATGTTATAGGTCAGTTATATCTCAATAAAGCTGGGGGCAAAAAACAGTCAGAAGCCAAACATCCAAGGTAACAACTCATGACATAATATGTTTGAAACTAAACTCAATATTTTTCCCCATGCATATGAGAAACACGTGTATTATAACTAGAAACTGACATATTGTTTCTACTACAGTATTTCCTGCACTGGTTAATATGAACCTAAATAGAAACAGAACAGTTGCATCCTGTCCTGTGAATGTACTGTAGCGTTCTCAAACAATCACCTTCAGTATTGGATACCTAGGCTGTCTCCAAAATTTGCTGTCATAAATAACGCTTTAATGAACTTCCATACACAATTCTTTGCAGACATCTCTTAATTCCTCTTGGAGTAAAGTCCTAGAAATTGAAATGCTGGATGAAGGAATACACAGTTTTTAAAGCTTTTGATAATATAGTAACAAATTGCCCTTTAAAAAAACCATGCTAATCAACACCCCCACACCGTGTAAAATTGCCAGGGAAACTCAGCTATCACAGAAGAGATCTTGGTTAAGAATGAGGCAATTTTGGGGGCACAAGACATGAACAGACATTTCTCCAAAGACACACAAATGGCTAACAGACACATGAAAAGATGCTCAACATCACTCGGCATCTGGGAAATACAAATCAAAACCACAATGAGATACCACCTCACACCGGTCAGAATGGCTAAAATTAACAAGTCAGGAAACAAAAGATGTTGGTGAGGATGTGGAAAAAGGGGAACCCTCTTACACTGTTGGTGGGAATGCAAACTGGTGCAGCCACTCTGGAAACCACTACGGAGGTTCCTCAAAAAGTTAAAAATATAACTACCCTCTGACCCAGCAATTACACTACTAGGTATTTATCCAAAGGACACAAACATACTGATTCCAAGGGGCACATGCACCCCAATGTTTATAGCAGCAATGTCCACAACAGCAAAAAATATGGAAAGAGGCAGATGTCCTTCATCAGATGAATGGATAAAGAAGATGTGGTGTACACACACACACACACACAAACAAACAATGGAATATTACTCAGCCATCAAAAAGAATGAAATCTTGCCATTTCCAACCATGTGGATGGAACTAGAGAGCATTATGCTAAGCGAAATAAGTCAGTCAGAGAAAGAGAAATGCCATATGATTTCACTCATATGTGGAATTTAAGAAACAAAACAGATGAATACACAGGAAGGGAAGGAAAACTAAAATAAGATGAAAAAGGGAGGCAAACCATAAGAGACTCTTACTATAAGAAACAAACTGGGGGTTGCTGTGGGGAGGTGGGTGGGGCGATGGGGTAACTGGGTGATGGGCATTAAGGAGGGCACTTCATGTAATGAGCACTGGGTCTTTTTTGCAATTGATGAATCACTAAATTCTACCCCTGAAACTAATAATAGACTATATGTTAACTAAATTGAATTTAATAAAATTTTTTTAAAAAAAGAATGAGGCACTTTTTTTTGGAGAGTGTCAGAAATTTAGCATTGGAAAGGATTATTGATGAAGGTCAGCCAATCTTTAACCTTAGCAGTAATACACTAGCGTCATCTGGTGAGCTGCTAAAAACTGCCGATATTGGGCCCCACTCTTAGAGATTCTGATTTTATTAGTCTTGGGTGGATCCCGGGCATGGTATCATCTTAAAGTTTCCCAAGTGGTTCTAATGTCGGCCAAGGTTGAGAACCCCTGAACTCAAGGTGTTTTTAAATGAATGAAATTTGCAAAAGTTTGGGTTCAGATGTGTGTCAAACACATTCCTGAGGTTTTTCCTTTAATTCTTTGACTTTATAAAAATATTTCTGAGAAAACTGTGAGTTTATAAACCTCTGAAAGGAAATCACAAACATGTCTATGACCGGTTCTTTTAGTGGTGTCGAGGTGAACAAAAAATGGTGGCCCCCATGCCATCAGCAGGATTGCAATCAGAGGGGAGAGAGTAGGTCGCCATGGGTGGCTTTGCTGTCACAATTTGGTCAGAGATGGAGAGAGCCCTGCGTGGACACAGACTGAGTCCTAAAGGACAGTATGAAATAGGAGGAAGGGCGTGGCTTTGGGGACATACACACCTCCGACTGAATTCCAGGTCTGTCCTTTGTTCCTGTTTGACCCTGAGCAAATTCTTTACTCTTCTGGGTCACAGTTTTCCCATCTGTAAAATGAGGCCATACTGCAACTACCTCGTAGGGCAGTGGCCAGGTTTACACTATGAAAACAATGTATAGTTCCTGGCACTGACCAAAGATAACCACCTTTCCTTCCTAGCACCTGAAATGCTTCATGCACAGCCTTCTGTGCAGTGCACTTACTCCTTGGTTTATTTTCAATATAAGGGAATGCACTCGTTCTGACTACACTTCCAGTTAGGATGTGTGGGTTCTAAGGCCGGCTCTGCCGCTCCCTAGAGTGCAAGGCATAGTTTTGCAGAGCCCCAGTTTCCTCCTGGAAACGTCTCAAGGCCCCTCCCAACGTCAACAATCTCTAAAGGAGATCTTTTCCCTTGCTTGGAACTTTTGATATTCAAATTAACTGTACGTAAGAGAACATTCCATGGCATGAAAAAAAAAAACTATAATTTAAAGAGTGCCTATTACGTCTATCCTGCACATACGTGTTGTAGCATTTAAAGTCACAACGACCATAGGAGGTACATATTTGTACCCCCATTAATGTGTGAGGGAACGGATCCAATGAAAAATATTTCATCCGTAATTACACAGTCAGCATTTGGCACAACTGAGATCTGAATGCAAGTTTATCCCAAAACCCTTGACCCCAGCATGCTGAATTCCTAAGTGCTGCTGGTTATCGAAACTGGACTGATTATTCAGAGATAAACTCTTCCTTCAAGCTTTTTCATTTTCCTCTTCTTTCCCATTCTCTTCTTACCAATTGTTTTATTAGCCCCTCCACGAGAGGTTTTGTGGACATGGGAAAAACTCTGAACTCTGATTTTCTAGATTCCTTGGAGTGACCCACATCAACACATCCTACTAAATTCAAAGCAAGTGCACCCCCAACTCATCCTTTTTTAGCTGGATCCCCCAAATGTCCCAGACCACCTCAACCCTACCCAAGAGCTGAGGAAGCAGGAATGGAAGCAAATGGCAGTATTTACAGATTCCAGCTAAAATAATTGCACTTTTCCAGGTTTATAAAATATATGAACAGGTAATCAGATTGCGAAGACCCCTTCTAGGGCCTTGGAAGGGGTCCCTTGAAATGAGGAGCCCCTAGGTTTTCGCTTCCTCAGCAGCAGGAAATCCACCTCCAGGGCTACCTTGCTCAACGGCATTTTGCAATGAGACTTGCTCTCATTCACACACGGCTACAGATGCATTCACAGTTAAACGGAAATAATTATTGCTATGAAATATGGCCTAATTTCTCTATTATTACCATCGTACATGATGGATTTTCCTTCTTGCCTTAAAATTCGGAATTATCTGATTTTAATTATTTTCAGGGCATTGTTGAATGCTTATTCTGCCCAGGAGAGGTGAAGGACAGGCATGTTCACCACTCCCCGGGATTTTGCTCTTGTTGGGGAATTTATGTATGTTTAATGTAAGACAGTAGCCAACAAAAGTAAAATTATTGTCCGAGGCAAGAGGTGTGAGCTCTACCCATTCAATACTTTTAACATTTAAATTATAAGAAGCTTAGTAGCTTCACCTATCAAACACGAGGCTCCTACCACTTATTCATCCAGCTTCTCCTGAACCAATGGGGCTATTAGTCCTGCTAACACATCCCTTAGGGGTTGAAAATTATATGGCTTGAAGAAACTTCCAAAGGTACTTCCAAAGGTTTTGGCTAGAAGTGCTATAAAACTGTACTGCAACAGACAGGTACAGCGTGTTCTATAAAGTACAGGTGTGTGTGTGTGTGTGTGTGTGTGTGTGTGAGTTCAAATAAGACAGACTATGATGTTTCTGAGAATAGAAACACAAAATAGTTGAGTTAATTCTAGGAGAAAAATGATCAACCCAATAAACTGCTTTCCAAATTAACTGCATCCTCTAAAATAATTTTTTGGATCAATTTTTAAAGAAATCTTCATAAATACAGAAACTCCATATAATGAATCCATGTCAATTTTCAAGTGCAAATGACTTACTGCTTCTGGTCATGATCTTCAGTGAGAAGCTTTCTTGTCCAAATGATTTCCAGGAGATTATGGGAGGAGACAAAGGAGAGTGGGATGAGTACCCTCCCTCCAACCCTAAGGTTTTAACAGTTTTCTTCTTTTTAAAACCATGGAATCTTTCTTCAAATGGAATGGCATGAGCTCAGTAGATAACACAAATGGAGGAAGTAGTTCTAGTTAAGGCAGGGGTGAAGGTCCTGTTCCCCCATCTTCCCCTTGCACACATGGACACACAGACGCACTTCCCCCAGTTCCGGTCCCTAGGGTACCTGTGAATCCCCAGGAGCCCTTGGGGCACAGGTTTTTAAAGCCTAGTTAATGAGCACTACAAATAAATACAAGTTAAGGAGCTAAAGGAGTCCATGGACTCATAGACAAGGTGTGGAACAAGATTTTTGAAAAAGCTTATTTAAAATTGAAAAAGATCAGGATGCCTGGGTGGCTCAGCTGCTTAAGCATCTGCCTTTGACTCAGGTCATGATCCCAGGGTCCTGGGATCAAGTCCCACATGGGGCTCCTTGCTCAGCAGGGAGTCTGCTCCTCTCTTTGCCTGCCGCTCCCCCTGCTTCTGCTCTCTCTCTGACAAATAAATAAATAAAATCTTTAAAAAATTTGAAAAAGATCGAAGACCCCAGAGTAGTGCTGTCTAATAAATTTTTGCAGTGATGGAAATGTTCTGTGTCTGTGCCACCAAATACATTCACCACTAGCCATGTTTGGCTACTGAGCCCTTAAAATGTGGCTAGTGGGACTGGGAACTGAATTTTTTATTTTATGGAATTTTAATTACTTTATTTTTTATTTTTATTTATTTTTTTTTTTTAAAGATTTTATTTATTTATTTGAGAGAGAGAGAGAGAGAATGAGAGATAGAAAGCACGAGAGGGAAGAGGGTCAGAGGGAGAAGCAGACTCCCTGCTGAGCAGGGAGCCGGATGCAGGACTCGATCCCGGTACTCCAGGATCATGACCTGAGCCAAAGGCAGTCGCTTAACCAACTGAGCCACCCAGGCGCCCCCCTTTTTTTTTTTAATTTTTTTAAAGATTTTATTTATTTATTTGAGAGAGAGAGAGAAGTTTATGTAATTTTAATTACTTTAAATATTAATGTAGATGGCCTCATATGGTTAGTGGCTAGTACACAGAGCAGAGCAGTTCTAGAGCATTTCTCTTCTGTAGGTAAAACTACAAGGACAGACTTTGCAATGAAATGCATGTCTACTCTCCTTGTGGAAACATCTGAGGAAGCCCAGCACCCCCTCTTCTTAGTCTCCTCTCTGTTCCACCAAAACGGAGGCTCAGACAAGAGCCCCTCTGTATTAGCTTACTACGGCTGCTGTAACAAATTACTACAACACAACTTAATTCTCTTCTAGTTCCTCAGGTCAGAAGTCCACAATGAGTCTCAGTAAGCTAACTTCAAGGTGTTGGCAAAGCTGCCTTCCTCCTGGAGGCTCTAGGAGAGAAATGGTCTTGACTTTTCTAGATTCTCGAGGTTGCAAGTATTTCCTAGTGCATGTCCCTTTCTCTATCTTCAAAGCCAGCAGCATAGCTACAGCATCTTCCAGTCGCTCTCTGTTTCCATCATCACATCTTCTCCTCTGCTTCTGACTCTGACCTCCTGCCCCCCTCTTAAAGGACCCTTGTGATTACCTGGGGCCCATTTGGATAATCCAAGATAATCTCCTTAAACTCAAGAACCTTAGTTTAATCATAGCCACAAATTAGGACGTAACATATGCACAGCTTTCTAGGTTGTGGGCATCTTTGGGGTGGGGGCATTATTCTGCCTAGCCCACCTTTGTTTTAGACTAACTAGAAATAAGGCTAGTGCGTTTCATTAAATTCATTAATACCAAGCTTCTAAAAGGTAGCCTTGGTTGGTAAGGCTTCACCACAATTACCCACAAGTGAGGTGAGGTTTTCTCAGTGTTTAGTTTAATCTGGTGGTTCCCCAAATTTAGCCAGCATCAGATCACCCATGGGCCTGTGAAACAGATTGCTGGACTCAAACCCCAGAGTTTCTGATTCAGTAGGTCTGGAGTGGGGCCCAAGGATTTGCATTTCTCAGCCAGGTGCAGTAATTTTAACATATGTCCACAAATTCTTTGACATTCCTCCCTTCCAAAGATGGGGTCTTATTTTCACCCTTTTAAGCACGGACTAGATTTAGTGACTCGATTCTAACTATCTCTGATGGATGTGATAGCATGTGATTTTAAGACAAGGCTCGCTCTTGCACTCACTCTCTTTCTCTCCCTGAGCATTAGCTTCCAGCTCCAGATGAGCCTTCAGATTTACTACAGGTCTGGGTGACACCTTGACTGCAACCTCATGAGAAACACTGTGCCAGGTTCACCCAGCTAAGTCACTTCTAAATTCCTGACTCACAGAAACTGTGTGAAATAATACAAGTTTATTGGCATTTAAAGCTATTAAGTTTGGGAGTAACTTACTACACAGCAAAAGATAACTAAATATGTCAGATGGTGCTGATACCATTGGTCTGGGGACCACATTTTGAGAACCAGTAGTCCAACCCACACACTGTGTAAGGCACACGCCTTTCTCCTGCCTGTGTTGAGATGCTCCAGAGAAGCAGAGGAAGGTAATGTTCTCTGGTTTGTATGTACTGCATATTCATTTTCCGTTTTCTGCAGACACATTCCATTACCCTCAGCCATTCTCTTGTGGAAGTGCTTTTACTGGGAAGAATAACAACGTATGTCAACTGAAAGCTGTATTCTAGAAGCCCATTTCTGTCTACTCAGGCATAAAAAATGTTCTGCACATGGGTGAAGAACCAGACAGATTTAGGGAGAAGAGGAAATGATTGAAAGACTAGACCATCTCTCTCTCTCTCACACTCTTTTCAGCCTGGAGGTGAACAAGATGAAGAAAGAAAACAAAACTTTTTTTTTTTTTTTTTAAAGAAAACAAAACTCTTGACAAGAGAGGGAAAGACAGTACTAGGAGCCAGGAGAGCAAAGGGGTGTCCAACTGTTAAATAATGAGAAACTGAAGCTTCCCTCATTGTGTCAGAGAGGCCAATTCCTGAGCCAGCTGTAGAGGAAGTGGGGAGTTTACATTATCTTGGATGTCAGTAAGAATCGAGTAGACGCACTTCCTGTCTGCGTCTCCCCAAAGATTAGCAACCTCTCCAGCAAAGATGCTTTTCCAGAGGTTTCATTTGTTGTTTACTTTCCCAGTTGGCAAATGTGGTCCAAGAGGAGAAATACAGCTCCAAGAGCGAGGGAAGGGAATGGTAGTGAATATAGAGCGAATACCCACATAGAAGGGAGTGGAGGGAGAGGGTGGGGTGAGGAAGGACGTGATGGCAGCTCTGCAAGATGGCTGTCTCCAATTTGGGCAGTGCCGGGCAAGCTGGCCAAGCAGGTTCATTTCAGTGATACCCATTCTCTTTGATGGGGTTTCTCTGGCTTTTCCATTTATTTCATAGAAACTTAAAATATGACATATGATTCCATTTATATGAAATTCTTGGAGAGGCAAAACTAATCTAGAGTGATAGAAAGCAGAAAAGTAGTTGCCTCAGGCCAATAACGAGGGAGGAGATGACTGCAAAGGGCCATGCTGGGAATGTGGGCTGTGGTGGCAATGTGCTACATTTTCCTTGCGCTAGTGGTTACATGGGTGTGCACATGTGTCAAACTTCATTGAACTGTATGCTTAAAATGGGTACGTTTTATTGTACATAAGTTATATCTTAATAATACTGACCTTAAAAAAGTATGATACACGCGGGGGCCTCTGATGGGGCATCAAAGACTGGTTTGGCAAAAACAAGAGTTCTCTGGTAGAAAAAGGATTCAACGACTTCTGTGTGGCCTGAGGAATGGAACCAGAATAAATGCATACATGTTATAGGAAGCAGATTTCTACTCAATGTATTTATGTCAATCATTTGTTTAACAAAATTTCACTGAAAGCCCTACCTATAGAGATCTTGAACTCTTGGATATACAAAAAAGATAGCCTTTCCGACGGAATTTCTATTTCAAAAGCCAATTTTGCGGAGAATGGAATCTTAATTAACTGGAGGCCTTCCCATTTTCCCTGAGGTCGGGTCGGCATTCTAGTAGGTTCTCTCAGTGCCAAGGCATTGAGTGGATGTCTAGTCCTCAGTGCTGGCTCCGTGCATCCATGCAGCGATCGTCCCATCCCCAGCCTTGGCCATGAGCCTTTGGCTTCAGCGCCGGCTCTTGTTGCAGTCCATGTGACCTCCTTGGCCTTTTGCACCACCCCCAAGCCATGTTAAGGGAAGGTGTCACAGTCACTCTGCTGCTTAGAACAGAACAATATCTGTTCTGAGCAATACTGTGATGAAGGAAACAAGCCCCGGACCCATGCAGCTCCCCTTTAACGGGGCAGACACTGCACATACAGACCAGTGACTGGACTGAGCAGAGGCACAGATTTCAGGGGATGTGAGGAACGCGAACAGGATCCTGTGGGAGATTCAGGCCCAACTAACTGAGGCGGTGCATGTGCTCAGGTGCTGTCTCCTGGGGGCCAGTATTTAAGCTGCAACCCGAAAGTATGACCTGGCAAAGAGCAGATGTAACACCAAATGCAAAGGCTTTGCGGCTTTCAGAGGAAACGATGGACCTTTTCAAGGACTGACAGAAAGTCAGTGTGAGCAAATGATGCTGTATGTAGAAGGTATCAACACGCCCAAGCCATCTGAAGATTGGCAGGGGCGGGGGCGGGGGGGTCCTGCTGGAGAGAAGTGACTTTCCAACCACCAGATATATTCAAAGAGAGTAGACAGTCACTGAGGGGATTTTATACAAGGAATCCAAGCATAAAGTGTAGGGCAGAGTATATACTATTTTTCCAGGATTGTCCTAACAAATTGCCACAACCTGGAGGGCTTAAAACAACAGATTGATGCCCTTACAGACGAGGTGTGAGCAGGGCCGATTCCTCCTGGAGGTTCTGAGGGAGAATGCGCCCCGTGCCTCTCTCCTAGGCCCTGGTGGCTGCCAGCAGTCCTTAGTGGGCTGAGGCTTGCAGCTTCGGCGCTCCGATCTCTGCCCACATCACCACATGGCCTCCCTTCTTTTTTCCCTCCTCTTGTCTGTCTTCTCCTCCTATGAGGACACCTGTCTGTGGATTTAGGGACCACCCAGATCATGCAGGATGATCTCATTTCAAGATCCTTAATTACATCTGCAAAAATCCTTTTCCCGAATAAGGTCACAGTCAAAATTCCAGGTGGACATATATCTTGTGGAGCCACCATGTGGGCCGCTACAGAGTAGTTAAAATGTAAGGGCTTTCTAAGCGAGATTCTAGGATCCTACATTATTTACACTAAAGGGTATGTGGCTGATGTTCAGGACTTTCCAAAAGGAAGTTTTTGAAAGGAAGTAAAGATTGACTACCTGGTTGAAAGCTAGGGAACGAAATAAAAGAAGAAAAGAAGGGCCAGATAACTCAGAAGAAAAACATAACTTTAGAGGTTTCCTAAATCTCCCGCCCCCCAATATGTATAATTTCTAAATATTTAACCGCATGTCATAATTACTGTGTCCTGAGTCTTTCCACATACACAGAAACGGATAGAAACTTGACCATGGCTGGACAGCCATTCCTCCTATGAGGCTCAGGAAGCAGAGCTGATATTACAGTCTTACAGATTCCCAGATACTTGTTTAAATAGTCTTGCCCTGCCCGGCCCTGCCCTGCCCTGCCCCAAATCTGTCTTGTAACTGTGATCTGTTTTTCCTGCTTCCTAGGAAATTTCTCAAAGGTGTGGCCCTCAGCCTAATAGCAACAAAAGCTCTGGCTCCATGAGAGCCCTTGGGTGAATGATAAAATCTCGAAATATTTAGAGAGGAAAGCGACGTTATGGTAAGAGCCCCTTTACCAATGAGGAGACTAAGGCAGAATGTTGACAGTTTAACTCTTCTTGAAGGATAGATGAGGCATATTATGTACAAAACGGGATGCTTTAGGTTGGAAATAACAGAAATTCTAACTTACAATGGCCAAGAAATTAAAAAGAATTCAGTAGGTCTCACAAACAGAAGTCCAGATGTATAATGCATTTTAAACTTGTACTGATCAGGGCTCTGGTTCCATTTTTCTGCAATTCCTCGCTTCTTTTCTTTTGTGCACGTTGGCTTACACCTTAGGCTGGCTTTCTTCTTGGTAGCCAATGGCGACAGTTATTCTAGGCTTTGTATCAATATTCCTACCACAACACACAGAAGAGAAACCTTTTCTTCCCCTAAGCACTAGTGAAGACTTCCAGTTTCAGTCTGATTAGAATAATTCAAGCCACATGTCTTCCCCTGAACCAATAGGTAGGATTATTCTGACTGGCATTAGATTAACCAAGGCCGACCCTGAGCAGGAATGGGGCCAAGCCCCCAAACCAAATGTGGCTCCACTAGCAAGGAGAGACGGACTGGTTGTCAAAGAGGCAGCACCCCAATGTTCCATTACTGCCCCTGCAACCAAAGCAGCTGACGTTCTTTCTAGGGATGTTTCTTCCTCTAGGTGTTCAGAAATGCTTTTTACAATTTTGAACGGATGTTTACTTGAAAATCACATAGTTACATAGTAAATCACACAAGTATTCACTGTTGAGATAAAAATAATTAATTTAATGACCTGTGATCCTTTCAGAATTAATTTTCTCTGATCTGAGGCATAGTATGATGAAGCCCCAAGTCCTCTGTGTTTAAGAACATGTTTGTGATAAACGTGAGGTTTGCCCATAAGAACAAACATCTTGTTAAACTTGCCTCTAAAAGGTAATAAGATGAAAGAACAAAAACAGATAACAAAATCAATCCAGGAAAGAAAGAAACTAGTTTTTTCCAAAATAGGTAATTTGATGGCTATTCTCAGGTGTCTATAGATGATAGATAGATATCTCCCAAACGTTATTCTGGATGTTTCATTGAGGGTGTTTTTTGGATGAGATTTACATTTTAATTGGTGAACTTTGAGTAAACCAGTTGCCCTCCATGTGTGGGTGGGCCTCATCCAATCAGTTGAAGGCCTGAATAGAGGAAAAGGCTGACATCCTGGGAGCAAGAGAGAACTCTCCAAAACAGCTTTCACTCTTTCTGGTTTTCAGCAGATGCCTTTGGACTCAACTACAACTTGCTGAGTCTTCAGCTTGCGGGCCTCACCTTCTCCTAAGGCTAAAGCCTAGAACTAGTATAATGTAAATTCCATCAGGCTATTTTCTATATTAGGTATTAATGTCTTCATTTTATCATTCAGATAAGCAGGTGAAAAAGCTGGAGCTTTGGAAACATTATCCTTAGACAGCCTTTTTCGCCATTGGCTTCTGTAACCCCGGCTCACCTGGAGCATCTTGTCAGAGGAACCCCATGCAGTGTTCAGTTCCCAGATAAACAAAGCCCAGATTTGGACCCGTCAAGTCTCCACAATCGTGTGAGCCAACGCCTTAAACTGAATCTCTTCCTATACATAGACACATCCTATGGGTTCTGCTTCTCTGGAGAACCCTGACTCATACAGATGGTCATATACTCAAATATCCTCAGTAGAGGTGAAGTTACAATATTTGTCCTGAGAGCTGGGTTGTTCTGGTAATTATTCCTGCGTAACAAACTACATCAAAATTTAGTGACTTAAAACATCTAGCTTATTTTTTCTCAGAATTCTTGACAGCCGAGTGGTGGTTCTTCCGTTGGTGTTACTGGGGGTCACTTGGATGGGCACACTCAGCTTGGTCTGCTAGTAGCTGGACTTCTCTTCTACATGTCTAGTGTCAGGGCCTCTCTCACCATATGACCTTTCTTCCAGTGGTCCCTGTCAAGGTTGGCTTGACCTCTTACACAGAGGCACAGGACATCTAAAGGGGTAAAGCAGAAGCTGCAAGTTCTCCTTAAGGCTAAAGTCTAGAACTAGTATAATGTAAATTCCATCAGCTTATTGGTTAAAGCAAATTATAGGATCATCCCTGATTTAAGAGGAGGGCACCTCCCAAGGGCTTTAAGGCAAGGTTTATGGAGGGCCATGGTCTTATTTGATCAACGCCACTGCCTGAGTGTGCCATTCCGCAAATGTATCTATCCTTCAGCTCTATCACCACAGAAGAGAGGTTTTGGCTTCAAACAACAACATATGGCAGTCTGTGAAAAACCAGAGACTCAGTCTCACTAAATCTTAGTGGGTACTTGTGAATGCTCTCTTTTCTCATTAGCCCTCATCAGTGTCTATTGTCCCTAGAGGTATCACTTTACTCTCCCTGCCCAGATTAATCTGGTGACTCTTATTACATGATTGATTATAACCAGATTCTCACTAAAAACAGGAAATGGAGGATTAAAGTAATTAACCTGATCCTTCAGGCAGGCTATTTTCTATATTAGGTATTAATGTCTTCATTTTATCATTCAGATAAGCAGGTGAAAGTTGGACCTTTGGAAACATTATCCTTAGACAGCCTTTTTCGCCATTGGCTTCTGTAACCCGGCTCACCTGGAGCATCTTGTCAGAGGAACCCCATGCTGTGTTCAGTTCCCAGATAAACAAAGCCCGTTTGAGCCACCGTGAATGTCATCAGCTGTCCTTGTGAAGAGCATCTAGGAGCCCCAGATAGCCAGGAGAAGGCAGGACAGAGGGTCTGGGGAGCACACACTGGTGATGGTGGGGTGGATTCCAGGCCAGCCTGCGGGATCATTGGGCTGCTAGACCTCCCCGACAGCCTGAGTGGTGGCATAAGACATCCGTGCTCAACCAGAACCCCCTCCAAGATGCTGACTGAAAGCTGCCCAGGACTTGGCTGCTTGGCTGTGCCTCTGACAGCCCAAGAAAGAAAGTCAAGCCTTGAGGAATACATTTCAAACCCACTCCATGGCTCCTGGCAGAAGGAAAGTCTCAATTTAGATTTCTGACCAAACAGTTTCAAATACAATGGTCTTACGTGACACCAAATAAACAGGTTTTCAGGCGAGAGGGGCCAGCTCCTCACACATGGATGTATTCGCCACATGGGAGTGGACATGTGCTGAGCTTACATGCTAGGCTCTGTGGAAGAGGAAGGGGAGATCACACAGAGGAATACAGGTGACCCCGCTCTGAGAAGCCTTCAGTCCAGAAGATGGGGATGCTACCTCCACCACCTAGGCCCTGCCTGGCTTTGCGGCCACACCGGTGGCCAAATGTGCTGGGAGATCACACTGAAGACAAGAAAATAATATGGAAAGAAGTGAGAGTGGGCAAAGCTGTGGGCAGAATATGGCCTCTTGATGTGGCTGGGTGAGGGCAACTAGCACCCTGCTTCTATTCTAGAGTCCCTCACCGTCTTGTCTCACCTGAGCCTCACAGTGTCCCTCTGCAGGGAGCATTACTGTCTCTTCTGCTAATGAGGACACCGAGACCAGAGAGGTGAAGCGACTGGCTTCAGGTCACACAGTAGGTTCAAGGCAGGACTGTACCCCAGGCACAGCACTCAGGCCACAGAGATCCTGATGCAGGGGAGACTGGGAGGAGGAATGTCAGTCTTCTCACCCAGGACAGGCATCCCGCCAGGTCTGAAAAACAAAGTGCCTTGAGTGGAAGATAGCCTGAAGGTGAAGGTAGCCCCCTGGCCATCTGCCCAGGGGAGGCCGGCACAGTTGCCTCTGACCTGGGCATAGCGGCCTCTCCTTTCCCAGACAACAGCACCTGCTCATCTGATCAATCACCAGGCAGAGAAAAACCAAACATCTGACAGCACCATATCTTTCTGCAGCTCTCCCCAGACATAGGGCCCATGGCAACCAAACAGAGGACCAACAGCACCATCCCTAATGCCCTAATGCCCTGAAGAACCCCACAGAACACAGGCAGAGAAAGGACAGCAGTAGGACCACCCACCTAACTGAGGACTTCTAGGCACCAGGCACCCCACAAGCATTTGCAGTGGGTTATGTAATCTTTCCACAGTCCTAGGAAGAAGTACCATTTCTACCCCACACCCCCACTATAACCTCCACACTAAAACTTCCCCTTCAGACACTCAAGTAACACATCCCCTCGGGAGAGCCCAGCAAGTGACAAGTGAATGACGCAACAGAATATAAGCTCCAGGGGCGCCTGGGTGGCTCAGTCGTTAAGTGTCTGCCTTCGGCTCAGGTCGTGATCCCAGGGTCCTGGGATCGTGTCCCGCATCGGGCTCCCTGCTCAGCGGGGAGCCTGCTTCTCCTTCTGCCTCTCTGCGTACTTGTGCTCTCTCTCTCTCTCCCTCTCTCTCTTTCTGTCAAATAAATAAATCTTAAAAAAAAAAAAGAATATAAGCTCCAGGAACCCCAAATTTATAGTCTGTTTTGCTCAAGCTTCCCAAGCTTCTAGGACATTGCTGAGCACATGGGAGACTTTTAATAAATATTTGTTGAGTGAAGTAAAGAACCATAAAACCATCCTAAGATGCAAATGCTGAATTGGCGAAGCAATTTGCTCCCACACGTTGGCCTTACAGATTGAAATTCAGATTGTTCCTTACTGAGGCCTAATAGTAAAGTCCCTTAATGATGAAATTCTACATACGATGTGATTGGTGAACGAGCCCTGTCCTCCACCTCAGCCCTCAGTCACAGGGAGAAGGCTAGGGGAGGAAGGTGACATACTTATTTGCTCGGTCTGGCTGGACTCCTGCTGCTCCACCCACGGCCCCAGGGCCGGCTCTGGTCTCATCTTAGATTTGTCCCAGTGACAGTGAGTGTAGAATTGGCTTGAACTAATATCTGCCCCCGAGCAGTAAGAGGGTTTCTCCCACACTGGCATTTTGCTAGAACCACACAATCTGTCAAGTGAGTTTGTTTTGCTCTCCAGATAAATGAGGAGCCAAAGGGTGTTTTTCTGACTGCGAATTCTTGGCATTTTTTTTTTCGGGCTTCTAAATAATCAAAGTTAACACTGCCAGTCTTCTCTGGTCCTGCTCAGGACTGTTTAATGAATAATAGAATCACAGATCGTGGTGGTAAAAGGGCTCAGAAGCCATCTGGCGCAGGGGTTTTCAAACATATTAGGCAATAGAATCCTTCTTTCAAATATAAGCTTAACCTTAAGTTTATCACAGCATATTACCAATATCATATCCTACATATCACATATCATTTCATAGTATATGAGAAGGCTGGCAGTGCTGTTGGATAAGTCAAGGGTCAGCCGGGTCCCCTTCCCTAAGCCCTTCTTACCTTGCTTCTGGCGACCATGACGGTCCCAGGAACACCAGTCTAACTTCACCCCTCCCTGCAGTGCCGGGAAACAAAAGGGCTGGGTAATGAAGGGACTGTCCCAAGGTCACACAACAAGGTAATGAGGACACGGGGCCAGCCCCACTCTGGCTCAGGGATTAGCACGCGCCTGCGCAAACCCAACTTACCACAGCCCGGCGCCTGCGCAAATCCACTTTCTAACCCTTGCCCTGAAAAAACGCCTGTGCGACACAAGTGCGTAGAGGGGACGCTTCGCCTGGTCCCAAAGGCCTTTCTTTGGTCAAGGGTGTTACTTATGAAAGATGATAAAGCCTGCTTGAATATAAAATCTTAACTTAAGACAGAGTGCGCTCAATTCCGTTCTACTTTAGACATCGAACTGGTCTTAACTTCCCGTGTCTCAAGGAAACTTCAGTTCTCAAAGTGTACTCTTTAATGGCAAAGAATACACAAACACAAAGAAGACCTCTGTTCCACTCTCTTATTTATCAGAAATGAGACCCTGGGAGTCACCTTAGGGACAGGGCCTTGTAGGGAACCCAGCCTGCGCTAACCAGGTGCAGCCCCCCAGGCACAGCGTGGTCCTCCCTGTAAACGCAGCATGTGACTCCGTGGTCTCGAAGCTTCCTCCAGCTCAGAGATACTGAGAGTCTAACGGATAAAAGAAACAAATTATTTCTCCCTGAGGTGCAGGAGTCCCTTCCCATACTATCTCCTACAAGGCAGGGAAAGAAGTGTAACCGGATGAGCCCTAGCCCGCAGTCAGGGCCAAGCTCTCCCTTTGAGAAGAAATGCTGTGACTAACACAAAAACACTACAGAAATGCCTCCAACCCCCAAATATCCCTGCTTCAATAGGTCTTTCTTTTGCTCACCTTCTCATTTACCTTTCTCCTTAGCTTAAACTCCTTTAGAAAAGCTGTCCATATACAACTGGAACGCTGCATTTTTCCTTAGGCCTCTCTCCTGTCTGCCTTGTCTCAGCTGATATCCTGGTGCCAGAGACTGAAATGCGATGCTCCCCTCCTGCACCCTCCCCTGTCTTCCTGTGCCCTCCCCTGTCTTCCCTATACCCCCCTCCCTCCCTGCACCCTGGCCCTCCCCCCTTTGCACCCCTGAGGAAAGTCACATGGAGGGTCTTTGGCTGGAACACTCAGTGGTGCTCAGAAATCCTAAACACTGGCCTTTGCAGTGCCTGCCAGGGAGAACAGGGAGTCCTCTCTCAGGCCAGCCTCAAGCCCGCAAGATGGAAGAAGCCTTATTAGGTCATCCAGCCCAAGAACTGGGTGAGCCTCTTTCCTCTACTAGCCAGCCCAAAAGAATGAAACTCTTGACCCGGACATCTGCATCCCTCTGCCACTAACTCTCTTGTCACCCACGTTTGAGGAATTTGCCCTCCTCCAAAGACCAACCAGTCCCTTCTCTGGCTGTGCCCCACTCCCCTCCAAACCTGGAAGAAGGTGCAGGGAGCCAGCTTCTCCCCAGAGACTCCACGGTTCTGCTCTCCCCTTCGTCCCATGCTTGCTCTACACATTAGCACCTTCTAACATCCTGTATCGTGTCCCTATTTGTTATGTTTGGTGTTTTGCCCCCCCCCCCCCCCCCACCGCACTAAACCATAACTCCTTGAGGAAGGGATTGGCTGTTTGGTTCATGTGTACATCTCAAGTGCAATTTCAATAAATATTTATTTAATGGATTTGTTGTGCACAGATGACCCTCAGCACACAGTCACCTGTCATGTGTTCCAGGCCTCTTTTTCTACAGAAAAAGTCACTTTATGTTCACAAGCAGAGAGAGCACGAGAAGGTTTTCCTTGTCATTTCCCTGACTTGTACCATCTGGAAGTCAGCAGTCTCCCTCCATCTTCTTGGGGAAAGTGAGCCTCTCTGAGTCAATCCTCACTCGCTGGTCACGAGCAGGTGCATTTCCACAGCCTGTAGAGCATTCTCGCAGCTCACAGTACCATCTGGAAGTCAGCAGTCTCCCTCCATCTTCTTGGGGAAAGTGAGCCTCTCTGAGTCAATCCTCACTTGCTGGTCACGAGCAGGTGCATTTCCACAGCCTGTAGAGCATTCTCGCAGCTCACAGAGGATGAGAAAACATCAGCTACCCAGCAGCCCTGAGAGCCCCCATTCAGTCCTGGCCCCGGACTCCTGTCCCAGCACCCAGGTTCTTCATACTGTCACCTCCCAGCTACCAAGACTGCTCCCAAGGCAGAATCTTACAAACTGCCACACTGAGGTGTGAATGCTGAGTGAGGCTTGACATCTTTCTTCTCCAAGAACAGCTGTACTTCCCAACAGGCAAGTTCATGTCAAAGGAGTGCAGACCTGCTGGTAACATGTCATCATCTACAAGAGAGCCGGGGACTGGCCAACCCAACAGCCAGGATCTCTGATCGCTGAACCCCATAAGCCTCCAGTACTGTGTCTACTCTTTTAAAATACTGATTTATGTTTTCTAATTATAATAATAATGCATGCTTGTAGAAAATTTCAAGTTTTGAACTTGCAATTAGAAACATTTCTTTTTAGTGCACTCGTTAATATGAAGCAATCATACCTCTGTCCTTGGTCAGTGGGGGACGAGAATCTTGCCGAGCCTCGTTGCAATTTGCAACCATTTTCTACTGGTGCAAACTCTGTCCATTCATTTCAAAATTAATTGAATTTAAATAAAATAAATTTTAAAAAAGAAATAAAAATAGAAATAAACATGTAGTATTTTGTATAAGCTACGGTGAAGCACGAAGGGGACCCAGTGGCTTTGCACACCACCTTCTGCTGAGTATGGCTGCCTCCTGTGTCAGCTACTCCTGAGGCTCCTCGCCTATGGGACAGGGGGGTTGTAGGGCACAGACTGTGATCTGGGGATTTTTTTTTTTCTGTACAAATTTGTTTAAGAAAAGCAATTCATTGAATTAAAAAAAAAAAAAACCACTGAAAGCATCTGCCAGGCTCACCTTTCATAGATAACCTTACACATATTTAAAATTTTTTTCTTTCTCTTCCTTTAATCCAACCATTACCATTTTTTAAAGTTTTTCTCCTTCAGGAAAAAAAAATTATAGCCCATCTTTTTCATTTGGGTGGCTCACAGCGAACTCCCAGATTTCCTGAAGAAGCATGCAAGGGCTGCTTTTGGTGAAAGAGCATGAGGGATGGTATGGGTCCCTGCGGACCGGGCTTGAACGTAGCTTCCTGTGTGGTACAGAACAGGCACTGAATCCACGCTGTGGACCGACACTCGGCACGGCCAGTCCGTGGGAAAGTGTGCAACGTGGGCCATGTGTGACTTCAAGGATTATGAAAGGTCTTCTCCTCAAATTAGATTTCTTTTCTATCCGTTTGCTAATACCTAAAATTCCATTGTGAGAACCGTATTCTTCAAATCCCAAACTCTATTTACAGGTGATCAAACTGAAATCCCAGAAGGGTGAAGTGACTCTAAAGGCTTTGTAATGTGTTCAAATGCATATATACAGGGAAGAGAAATACTGGGGAGTAATTGATAGTAAACACACACCAATCACAATGACTGTAAATGGGTCTTTCCTAAGCACTAGAAGGTGCCAGGAAGGTGAGACATTTGAGGGCACTGAAGCCCAGGGGAATTGGGTGGAGCTGAGGCCATAACCAAAGAAGTAAATCTGGAAGAACGGAAAGGCTGAAGACGCCAAAATCTAACTTTATGTTTCCCCCTACCCCCCCCCTTCTAGCTTATTTACATTTAAAAAGAACACACTTGAGGAGTCTTCCTGCAGCTGTGGCCCTAGCTAACTATGTGACCACAATATGTAAGATAAAAGGATTGGGACCAGGACTGGAGGTTCTTCGGGTAGCTCAGAAATACAGATGCCTGGGCCCTCCCTCCAGAAATTCTTACGCAAGTGGTCGGACTTACAGCCCAGGCATTTGGCTTTGTTTGTGTCCGTTTCCCACCCCCCCCAAAAAGCTTCCCAAGCAGATTCTAAGACGCAGGAAGGTCATTTCTAAAGTCCGTTTTTAGATCTAATTTCAGAGTCTGTATAACGTAGGAGCCAAAAAGCCTTATATTTGCTCCCTTACGACTGCCAGGAGAGAGGCCCAGTCCACCTACACACACACACTCTGGCCTGCACGGGGGCACACCGTGGCTCTGCACTCAGAGAGCTGAATGTTTCCAAAATGCCACATCACAGGACAACTTCCAAAGGCAATGTGTGCTGTAAATCGCGCCCTCTTCCTTCCTCGAAGGGTTAAAAAAGGTGGGGCAGGAGAGTCCCTCAAGCCACGGGCTAAATTCTTGATTGACCTTTTGAAAAGATTGAGGGTATTTCCCAATTAGTACTTACCCAAAGCTCATCAATTAGGTAAAACATTCTGTGCAGCATTTCTATGGTTTCTTTTCTATCAGAAGTTCTAAAACATGGAGAACCCGGGGCGCCTGGGTGGCTCAGTTGGTTAAGTGTCCGACTCTTGATTTCAGCTCAGGTCATGATCTCGGGGTCCTGGGATCAAGCCCCGTGAGGGGATCCCTGCTCGGCAGGGCCTCTGCTTGAGGATTCTCTCCCCCTCTGACCCTCCCCCACTCGCTCACGCACTCTCTGTTGCTCTCTAAACATAAATAAATAAATTAATTAATTGATCTTTTTTTAAAAGGGAGAATCCATTTTACATGAAAAAAAGTTTGGAGGCGAAAGTGAATCAAGCATAATTTGTCATGTTTCCAAGAATTATAAACCTCACTTTGATGTCGTGATGTCAGGTAATGAAGACCGCGGGCTTCTGTCTTCACCTCAGGTTGGGAACAGAGGCAAAAGCATGAGCATAATCTACTGACTCTCCTGATAACCCCTGCGAATTTGCCGTAGCACGTGTTACCAAGACCCACAATGACACATATGTACACATAATTAGGGAACGTGAGCTACGTTCTCAGGGAAGTCAGCCTCATTTTGTATTGGGGAATTTTTTAGGCAACTCGGCAGGCCCAGAAACGCCGGAGAGCTTTCACAAGTTCATGCAAATGTATATAGTCTCCTGCTGCCTCCGAAGTGTCTGTTTCACAGAAATTAGGGTCTTAGCCTGAGGACATGTGCATCTATGAGTGTTATTCTCCCATCCCTTAAGTACAACTCCTTTGGCAAACCACCACTTATGACCTCAAGCTCCATCTGATTTTCATTAAATGTGCTCTTTGCGGTGAAAAGGAAAGCCAAGTCACACGTTTACAAGGTCAGCACAGACACATCTTTGCAGGTGCCACATTGTGTATATGAAAAATAATAGAGGTTCAATTTCTAGAAAACAGCCAGTTTTTATAGCCACTGTGAGTTTTATGGAGGAATGAGTAGAGGAAGTCAGCCCCTGGGCCATTGCAGCATCTTGTCAGCTATAAATAGGAGACCTTGAGTGGTGCAGATGTTTGAAACATACAAAGGATCACAATCCAGGAAAAATGAATAAGGATGTGGACTTTGTGCACACCTGACCATATGGAAAGTGAGTTAATTTTATTCCAATTGCATTACAGTCAAATGAGAGATTGCCGCTGCCAATGTGAAAAGCCAGAACCTCAGTCTGTGTGCAACAAAGCTATTGATTTATTACAAACCTTCAAAATGAAGGGGGGAAAAGTAATCCAATTCTGGGACCAGAGCCATTCTTTCATTACTGGAGGGGTAGGAGACGGCGGCCCTCGTGGTCTAATTTGATGAGCATCACAGCCTGCCACGGTGCTTGAAATTTCCACCATCAGGGAATCCTCCATTTTGTTCAGATAGCGTAGCTCCCTGGATTCCAAAATCCTCGCATGCAATATCCCTACGGGGATACTTCCAGGGACAGAAAGCTCGCTACTATACATTAATTTTGGAAGATCCTTTCCTGTAGAGGTGAAACCTTTCCTGTCACTCCCATTCATTCATTCTAATCTTGCCTCTCCTTGAGTACCATGGAATAAATCTATGACCCTTTCCCCATGATGGCCCTTCTAATGTTAGAGAACAGCGAGCAAGCCTCCACTAAGCCTTCTTGTTTCAGACTCAGAACTTGGAGCTTCCTCAACCAACTCGAAACGATGCCATTTCCAGAGTCATCCTCACTTTGAGTCGCCTCTCCCTGCACCTGATCATTGAAATATGAAGCAAAATACTAGGTGCAGTCCTCCAGCTGACTGTGGCAAATAGCCACCACTTCCATTGATTTATTTGCTTTATTTCTCTCAATGCGTTCTAAGGTCATGTTAATATTTGGGGGTAATTATATTATGGGTTCAGACAGAGCTCACAGTAACTAAAAACCCCTCAGGATTCTTCTCATGAATTCCCATTACTCCAGGTCTGCTTCAATCTTAACATGCAGATATGTAACATATATAAGTAGTACATAATAGTCATCTCAATTAAACTTCCTTTGTTGTTATGGTCAAGATCCTTTTGAATCCTGACTCTTCTATTCAGGCTATCTGTCAGTGATCTGCTCCCCCAACCCTCAGCTGTCATCTGTAAAGTGATGAAAAAAAAAAAAAAACACTTTGGTTTTTCTGGTCCAAGTTGTCAGTAAAAATGAGAAATCCAAACAGCGATGGACAGTGATCCACCTTTGGGCACAGAGATCTATAGCCAGATATAGGCCAGATATAAACCTACTTGTGGACACAGTCACGTAGTTTATGTTTCCCTAACTCACTCACAAAAGACATCATGAGGAGTTTTTCAGATTCTGTGCTGAATCCAAGCATGGGATACAAAGGTTTTGCATTCCCTTAGTCTTTTGCTCTCTTTGGCTTTCAATTTCTCTTAGCTTTCTTAGCAAAAGAATAGACACTATAATTAAAAACCTCAGTCCTCAGTAGGAATTAGGTTCCATTAGCCAAGTGAACTTGTAGGTAGACTTTGTGTGTGCTAATGGGGTTGGGAAGAGCCTTAAGTACATTAGGCGGTAAAACTAGAGTAGGGTAGGGTTGGGAGAGCATCCTAACAAGATTATTGCGTCTTGTAGTTGGAACATGGGAGCAATGGATGGGCCCCTTCCAGAACCTTAATGGTCAGTAACAGTGGAGGTAATGATAAGAAACAGGGAGCAAAAATATGACTCTGAGGCCAAGCTAGCTGATGATGAAGCTGTAGGAGATGGCAGTGTCTGGCCAGAGCAAGATGGGAGGGAAGAGGCAATAGCAGACTCTGGAGGCTGAGCTGTTCCTATGGAGGGAAACTGGGCCCTGGCTTCATGGATGAGGGAGGGGTAGGTTTTAAGATTGGACTCCCCTTGTTTGGAGCCCATACCTGCCAAGTAACTTGACAACTTGGTTTTCTATGTGACTGTACCGTCCATGCTGACATAGGTACAACTGTCTGTGTGGTAGAAGTCATACATCTTACTACAAAATAATAAGCTGGTTGGTTTATAATGTTGGAAAAAAAATAAATTTCTCTTAGCTTTCTTGCCTTTCTCATTGGACGAGTGAACAGATTTCCCTACTCCATAGAGCTTTCTGGAACAGGAGAGCCAGTCGACAGTGCCACACACCATCACCCAGAACATGTCATTCTTGGCATTTCTCACTGGACTGTGATTAAGAAGTTCATTCTGGCTGGTGATTTTCATAAGCCTCAGCTCATTCTAGGCTCTCCTGACATGCTTCCTGCAGTGCTGTGTCATTTTGAGTCTCTCTTCTTGGACTGGGAACCTCCTTCCATCCCATGCCCTTTGAAAATGTGGGCTTCTCGGACAATATGCCATGTAACCATACCATGTTGCTGTGTCACTCCCGCTGGGGTTATGTCACTCATGCAGAGGATTTCTGATCAATACCACGTCAGACCTAGGCAGGAAAGAACCATCTCTGGGCCCCCACGTAGCAAAGAATTAGCCTTACCTAAAGAGAGGTCCGGCCTTTGTCCTTGGCTACTGGGAGGTGATCTCTAGGCCTCTGGAGTGTCCTGCTTAATAAGAGGGTCTTTGTTTGCATGGAGGCTTTGGCTACTGGACATCACATGATTTATGATGGGACATACCATATCAGTTCCAACCTGCAAAGATATGAGCCCAAGCCTCCAAGAGGGACTGCAGACTACAGGTCAGCCACATGGGCAGTACGTGACCGAATGCCATCAAAACAATGTACACCAGAGACTCCTGTGGGTTTCCCTGGTTGGCAATGTTCTCTCTGCACCTACTGTCATGGCCAAGAGGGGGTGATGCCATCCATGACTCTCCAGGAAGACTCAGGCTGTAGAACAAAGGCCAGGAACCAGAGCCAGCTCTCCTCACACCACAAGATCCCGATGTGGAATTCCAAAGAGCAGAGAATTGTAAATTTGAACTTGGCCTTCAAGATTCTTGTGAAGGTATTTTTTTCAAAACGGCAAGATAGAACATATTTTATTTCATTGAATCAGTTGTTAGCCTGATTTATTGCCTTTAACTATCTAGACATATGGTATGTGGGTCTCTATTTGTACTCTTTCCCCAGGCTCTGAAACGTGAGGAGCCAGCCGATTGCTCATTGTCAGAATTTGCTTTTTAGAGACTCCTTCCTGATGATAGTATCTTTTAAGAAAGGCTGCTAAAGGTTAACAAAGCATCACATCTAAATCTTCTCAGAAATACCTTGAAATATATGTAACAGCCTGTTAAAATAGGATTTCACTTGTCTCATTTTCTGCTGAAGTTCCAAAAGAATGAGAATAAAACAGTAAATGCTAAGTGTTCCCACAGTCCAAAGTGAAGTCCTAGACCACCGCTTCAGGTGTTTATTGCTGCCTCCCTAAAACTGAGTGCACTAAACTTAGCGCACTAAGAACAACAATTTTATTTTCTCCAAATTCTTTGGGTCAGACATTTATACAGGGCATGAAAGGAATGGCTTGCCTTGGCCACTAACATCTGGGCTTCAGCAGGAATGCCCAAAATGGCGGGTGTGGGGGCTGGCTGAGAGGGCTCGACAGGGGTCACATGACTGGGGTCTTGCTTTGTCTATCAGGTTGGTTCCTCGCTGCTTCTTTGAGTGCCCTGTCCCCATGGCTGGCTTGGGCTTCCTCATGGTGGACCTGGTAGCGAGCCTTCTTACATGGTTTCTGATTTCTTCCTGGAGAGAAAGAAGGAGATGCCAGGTCTTTTAAAGGAGGTGCTCTGCTCAGAACTAGCACAGCATCACTTCCACCACACTGAAGGCACATCACAGGGCCAGGCCAGGTTGGAAGACATGGGAAGGAAGAGTTTCCTCTTTCTTGAGGAGTGGAGCAGGACACACGTCCAGGGAGAGAAGGAAGTGATGGCGGCCACCTTTGGAGACAACAACTCAACAGTTGCCTGTGTGCAGGGGACTACAGACTCTGTGCAGTCTCTAGCTCTGTACCCACCGAGGGTTTACCATGTTTGAGGGTAGAAATCAGAAACAGAGTTCCTTCTGAAAAAGTTGCTGGAATGCTGAGGCACGTTTCTTTCTCTGCTTCTCATTCACCTCAAGCTTCCAAGCCTCTTAAGAGAGGCTTCAGGGGAACGTCATGGTTTGATTCATTTTCCCAACCTTGACTTCAGCACTCCCCCAAAACACAACTTCTGGTATTTACTCTCTAGCCGCATCACCAGGGGTAAAAGGCACCAGGCTTTGGTACACCATGTTCGTAGCAGCATTATTCACAATAGCCAAAATGTAGAAGCAACCCAAATATGCCTTGACAGATTAAATGGATAAGCAAAATGTAGTGTATACACACAAAGAACTGTTACTCAGCCTTAAAAAGGAAAGACATTCTGACACATGCTACAATATGGATGAACCTGGAAGACATTACAGTGAGTGAAATGAACCAGACACAAAAGGACACATATTATATAATTCCACCCATAGGAGGTACCTAGAATAGTCACATTCATAGGGATAGAAAAAGAATGGTGGTTGCCTGGGCCAGAGGGTGGGGGAAATAGGGAGTTAATGCTTGATGGGTACAGAGTTTCAACTGGGGAAGATGAAAAGTTCTGGAAATGGATGATGGTGATGGCTGCACAGCAATGTGAATGTACTCAATGCTACCCACAGAACGGTATACCCCAAAATGGCTACAACGGTAAATTTTATGTTATATATATTTTACAGTAATTTTTAAAAAGCAGCACTCTCTGTGGAGAAGAGAGATCAGGCCCCCAGCAGGAGGGACTGGACAACTGTGCCTCCACCTGTCCCCATCACCACAACTTCCCTGGGGAGAAGGATAGGCCAAGAGTGTTTAGCTCTGGACCTGTTTTGTGATCTGCATTATAAAACCAGCAGCCTCCTCTACCAAAAGCTGTGTACGTTGGTATCAAGGTCGGCTGGCATCCTCAGCCACCCCCGGGGATGGGAGGGAGTTGAGGAAGGAAGGAAGGCTGGGAAAGGTGCTGAGCTGGCTGGTATAAGTGACCTTTCATGGGAGGCCATCAGTTACAGTCATAAATTCAGAAAGATCATGCAATGGGCTATAATGCAGGCTGTTTCTCTCCATGAGGTCTGTATTAACCAGCTTTTCCTTCCAACATGCTGTATAACAAATGGTCCCCAAATTCCACAGCTTACAAACTTTAACTTTTCTGGTTTATGGGTCTGCAGGTTGGTTGGGGCACCTCTGCTTCAGGCTAAAAGTTGGGCTAAGGTCTGTTCCTTCTGTATTTCATTCTGGAACCAGAGTACAAAAGAGCAAATCAAATCACCCATGCACATTTATTATTTTTTTCTAAAGATCTTATTTATTTATTTGTCTCAGAGAGAGAGAGAGAGAGAGAGAGAGCACAAGCAGGGGGAACTGAAGGCAGAGGGAGAGGGAGAAGCAGGTTCCCCACGGAGCAGGGAGCCCGATGCAGGGCTCAATCCCAAGACCCTGGGATCATGACCTGAGCCGAAGGCAGACGCTTAACCATCTGAGCCCCCCAGGCACCCACACCTGCACATTTAAAGAGCCTGCTCATGTTATGCTCCCTCCCATTCCATCAGCCAAAGCAAGTCAATTGCCCAAACCCAGCACTAATGGGGAAGGGATGTATACTCTGCCGACACTGTAAGTTCCCATGGTAAGGATATAGAGACAGAATTAGACTCAAGGAAATGAAGAATTGGGATGACAACCCAATGCACCACAGGGGACCAACTGTAGGATGGGCAAGACCCAAAGAACAGGAACAGTTAAGCTAAATCCCACTAAAGACAGCAGAGAGCGAGTTTGCTTGGCCGGGCTGGGGCTGGGTGGTGACGGGCTGACAGAGGCTCACAGCTCACAGGATTTTGTGTTGAGTTCTGCCAGACCACAAAACTAAGTCAGATTCAAAGATGGCTGAGACGGAAAACTGAGAGAATGCACTTTGTCTCACCACCAAAGTTAGAAATGGGCTTGGAAGCACATGGTGGGTGCTGGGGTTGTCAGCAGCCTCAGTGAAGAGCTACCCAAGGTGCCCAGAGCCGTGGGGTTGAGCCCTTGCTGTTATTGCGGCTGGGAGCTGGGGAGCAGCCCCAGCACGCAAGGTCTCATTTATGTAACATAAATTTCCTGTTGGGCCTGGTTCTACACTTATGTTTTTATTTCTTGGTGCATAATTGGACCTGTGGGAGACAGTGCAAAGGGCCAGGCCATGGCCTTTCACTAGAATGCAGCTCACAAGGAGCCACAAGTCACGCCCATGGCCCGTAGGACTAACTGCACACCTGCTTTCTGGAGGGAGAGGGCCCTGAGAGGTGGCCAGGCCTGCCTGGCCTCAAGGGGCTCAGAGCCCACTGACATCTGCTCTTCAGGGTTCTGTGGAGGTTCCATGTGACACGTATATCCCCTCCCCTTTTATCTTCACTAACCCTCTAGAATTTCATTCCTCGCTTGGTACAAGGATTTCATTATTTTTCAAAGCTCTGACTGTAACTCTTGTTCCACGCTTTCCATTCCCATTATCCCTTCCTTCCTTTGCAATTAAGGGGGTATGTGAATGTGCCGGCCCCGTCGGATGGGCCAGGCCAGGGGCAGCACGGTTCTCATACCCACTGGGCGCTCAGCACTGGTGCCCCTGCACACAGACCAGCAGCAGCTGTCCAGGCCTGCACGAGGCCTTCCAGAGAGCATCACCTGTGCACCCCCAGTCCATCCTTGCACAAGCTCACTGATTCTGGGGCTGGCCAGAGGGAATAAGTTCAGGTGGTGCAGATTTGGTGAAGGGATGGCAGGTTTTTGGGGGCTGAAGATTCAGCAAGCAGAGGCCACAGGAGTCCCAAGTTTGGAGCTGCTTCTGGGAGTCCATGCATGTTCAGGCCAGACATGGGGGGAATTTGGGGGAGGGGAAAGTCAAGGGCACCATGGGGGTGGTCAGGGACAAAGGAGAGAAAGGACTGGTCTTTCCCATGTCATTCTTGACCTGGGCTCAACCCTCACTGCTTTCCCCCACACCCTGCTTCCCCAACATTGGAAAGTATGGGTGCTGTGAGGCTTGGTATGCAGGCCAGCGGTAGCTGACCTTGCACCTGGTCCTCAGACCACCACACTTGGCCCTGGCAGGCTACAGGAAAGCAGAGGGGGCTTTTGAGAGTTATATTTCAGAGAAATGAGGGAGCTGTGTGTGAATGCTAACTGGCTGAACCCTAACTGGCTGGACCCAGGCTTCTCCGGGCTCCCTCTTGCTTTCACTAGCAACTCTCCTGGAGTCTTCCTCCAGGCCCCGGTGGCTTTGAACATGGTTGCCCATTTCTTGATACCCCTCTCCTTGAACCTAGGCCAGGCGGTGTCATGGTCAGAGGGAGGCCAGGCAGGGGCTGGGCTTGGGTGTAAAAGTCACACACATCCCCAGGTCTCCTGCTGGGCTTGGCAGCTGAAACCCCACTGAGTTTGGCTTTCCAGCTGTCCCCACCCCAGTGCCAGACTTACATGACCGTGACCAAGACATCTTGGTCTACATCCATCTGCCGCCTCTGGCTCAGCCCCCAGCCCCTTGAGTGACTGCGTCTTCTGAGTCAGCCCAGCCCAGGCCCCCGGCACCAAGGAGCAGGGACGAGCCAGCCCTGCTGGGGCCTGTCCCAATTCCTCTCCCCCAATCCACAAACGGCATCCAATGGCTGTTTCACACCGATTAGTAACTGGAACACTGCCTTGGCATCTGTGCTTAAAGGATTAGTAGGAGTGCTTCGCTGATGAAGTGAGGGCTAAGAAACAAAAACAAGGATTTGCCCTAGTGAAGAGCCAGGTACACGGGTCCCGGAGGGCTTGGCTCCAGGCTGGACAAAGCCCGGTTCACAGCCAGCTTCACTTGCTGCACTTCAGGTTTTGTTTTCACAAGAGCATTCATTTCTCCGGCCCTTGAGTCCAACACCTCCTCAGCCCTGGTCCAAACCTGGGCCCGGGCTGGTGGTGGCCAATTGCCCTTTGCTGTGGTTGTTTCCTAGAGCTGCCAGGAGTTGCAACTGGGGGCCAAGCCTCCTGCTATTAGTGAACCGCTGCCCCTCATTTTTTCAAAGGTGGGGGGAAAGAGGGGAGATAAATCACAATATAAGGAATTTTACAGGGTAACCCCTGGATTCACCTCAGAATCCCTGTACAGGAAGGAGAGACCCGTCTTACTACCAATTGTTTTTTTCCAAGGGGAGGGAGACAATACACAACTTGAGGAGCTCATGGTGCCATAAGCAGTCATTTTGCACTTGGAATCGATTGAATACACGATATAGAGCTTTGAGGTGGTTCAGAAGTGCGTGTGAAGGAATGTGGACATGATCCTGTCTCTCTCCAGATCGGGAATTTCACATGGCCAGTTTCCGTGATCGCCTCCTTAGGACAGGTTGTGTAATATTTGACTTAGAGTTGAGTGGTCAGAGACCACACACCTAGGTATGCAGCTCCAGGGTTGAGACTCTGAGACCCTGAGGTCTTTGCAAGCACTAGACCGAAACTCTAGCTTGGTTCACAATAAAGGGAATTCACTGGAGGGACTTAGACCTAGAACTTGGTGACAGCCTAACCTATTAAAAAATGAGAAAACAAGACAATTCAGGTGATAGGAATACACCTTATTTAACCCTTCATGAAGCGGGTGGTCTCCATTCCCAAGAGTCCAGAGAACTGCAAAATAGGGCAAAAGGCAGGAAACGTTTACAGGATAAAGAAT
Organism: Zalophus californianus; assembly: GCF_009762305.2. Taxonomy (NCBI): domain Eukaryota; kingdom Metazoa; phylum Chordata; class Mammalia; order Carnivora; family Otariidae; genus Zalophus; species Zalophus californianus. The sequence continues at coordinate 112,297,742 of NC_045603.1, read as the reverse complement.
AAGGAACGAGGAAGAGAAAGAATGTGAATAAGAGAAAGGAAAATAAGTATAGAGCCCAGAGTTGGCATGGCATTTGGGGATTAGATGACTGGATATACAGAGTGTCTGGTCAAGTGAACTTTTACAGAGATGTGAGAGTTCTGTGGTTTCCTGTTTGCTGACGTGGCACCCCCCCCCGCCCCCCAGCAGGAGCAGCTCCATCTTGAAAATTTATTTCAACCAACCCAAGTATGCCACTTACATAAACTCACTTTAGTGGCTTCCTGTCTTTTCATCTCTGTCCCTTTGTTCCACCTCCACCAAAGGAGGTATTGCGATTCAAATTTCAGAGATGCTCCTGGATTGTGAAGAACTCCCTTGGTCTAGCTTGTGTCAATGACTGGCCCTTAACTACAGGAAGGTATAGTGCCGTGAGTAACAATCTTCTCCAGGGGCGCCTGGGTGGCTCAGTCGGTTAATCGTCTGCCTTCGGCTCAGGTCATGATCCCAGGGTCCTGGGATCGAGTCCTGCATCGGGCTCCCTGCTCAGCGGGGAGCCTGCTTCTCCCTCTGCCTCTGCAACTCCTCCTGCTTATGCTCACGCGCACTCTCTCTCTGTCAAATAAATAAATAAAATCTTAAAAAAACAAAAACAAAAACACAATCTCCCCAAACCCGTCTTTATGGGAAGGGGTATTTCCATCTCCTATAAGGCTGTGTACCTAAGGAAGAAACCTTTGTGTGAAATGCTCCTCCCAAGAGGGAGGAAAGCCTAAGGGAAGAGCTAGAAGGCCTTCTCCTCAGGCCAAGAGTGGCCCAGCTGGAATAAACCTTCAAGCCCAGAAAAGGATGGAACTGCATGTTCTTTATTACTCTGTGGGCTTCTCTTTTTAAGGCGATTTGCCTGTACCATGGGCTTGATAACAAATGCAATAAAAGCTGGGTAAATGTTGATGTATTGTAACAATATGGAATGATGACGTAATCTATGTAGTAAACAAGAGTAGCTGTTGAGTTATAAATAATCTTTTTATAGCAATCTTGAATAGGTCTGATACCAGATGTATGGTAAACACACTCACTTTACGGAAATGCCTTTGCTTTGAAAAGCAGGGCACGTGATCTATAATGTAAAGCTACATGTATGCAGTTCACGTGCGCTTTGCTTTGGGCTTGTCGTGTGACGGGACTCTTCTTCGGTCACCTAAGATAGGACAGGCACAAGCTGGTATTCCCTGGTTGTGTGCACCAAAACTACACTACGGAAAATTTGGGTATTGCCACTATATCTAGTCCTACCTGTGGCCTATTGCCTTGTGAGTCTGAATTTGTCGTTGCTGAACGAATGATTGTCATCTCAACAAGCATACTGTCCTTTCCTAGACCTGCAATTTTGAAGAAATCTAGAATTTCTTCTCACCAGTCATGTTGGGCTTTAAGTCTTTTAGGGAAAACTTCAGAGATTTCCAAAGGCAGAGTTTTTCCATGGACTTTGGTTCATGACATGGACAGTACCCTCTCGCGAGGTGGTCCTCCTCACCATCTTCCCTCACCTCCCCCACACAGTACCCACCGTCCTGAAGTCTGTGTTCATTGTACCCTTGCTTTCTTTTGTACAGACTGTTATCTCATCAATACTTATTCTAGAAAAATATTTCCTATTTGTTATTTCCAACTCTAAAACTAAACCAGTTGATGCATACATGGCTATATTCATAATAATATTTTTTATTCTTTTTTGAATGTCTTAAATATTTAACAAATTTTTAAGATGGAAAGCGACTGGGCAGCTCAGTCGGTTAAGCATCCGACTCTGGATTTCGGCTCAGGTCATGATCTCAGGGTCCTGGGATCGAGCCCTGTGCTGGGCTCTGCACCGAGGGCAGACTCTGCTTGAGATTCTCCCTCTCCTTTTGCCCCTCCCCCTGCTCCTGTTTGCTCTCTCTCTCTCTTTCTCTCTCAAATAAAGAAGTCTTAAAAAAAATGGAAAGCAAAGATTTACAGATTTCTTTAAAAACACTTTTAAAATTTTTCTAAATATCTCTGTTCTATATGACAGAAATGGTGGCTTTGAAAGCTGATGTCCAGGAATACCCATGGACAGATGTTTTTCAAGATAGTATCTGGTGGCGAAAATCTGGCTCATTGTAAAATGGGGGATTTCAGCGGAGATCATTTAGAAAATCATTACAAACTCTAATGGTCAGTGTAGGAAGAGTTTCCACTGTAAAAGTATCAGGTATATCACCCACAAAATAAATGATTTGACATCAGAGAGAGAGAGAGAGAGAGAGAGAGAGCACACCAATGTTCTGATGCTTATGCCTCCTTTTTGTGGTCTCTTTCCCTTGCCCCCAAGCCCCTTCACCCATCACTATCCCCCACCCCCACTCGGTCCTCTCCTGAAGCCAAAGCACTTCCAGGGATTGGGGGACACATCCAGGACATGTATTCGTACCGGGTGTGGTGCTGGGAATCAATATGTTTCTCCTCCAAGGAGAACTTGCACTTCTGACCAAGACCTGCTCCCATGAGGGGCCCTGGTGCCCACGGCCATGATTTTCCAGGATCTGAGGGGGAGCTGGGAGGGGAGCTTATCTGAGTACCTCACTTGAGGCAGGTGAGGAGCCAGCGGGATAGAGATAAAAAAGAGTCATTGCGCTATCCCACTTCTTTCTCTCACATCTGCATGGAGAATCTCTGATGCTAATACAGAGAACTAATTTTATGGCAGCAGCATGACAGATACAGAATTAGGTGTTTTAGGGATGTTCCTTCATTCAATCAACAAACTTGTAAAGGATAGAGCTCTTCTCATTTTGTCACTGAAGAAGAAGCTGGGACTCAAAAAAGAGAACTTTGTCAGCCAGTCTCACAGCTTGTCAGCAAGGGGCTGAGTTCTAACGCCCTCTCGGCTGTACCTGCCCTGAGCGCATGCGCCTCTGAGCACCCCTGCCTCCATGCCCGCAGCCACCCTCCCCTGCCCAGAGGTCACCCGCGGGAAAACACCCTGCTTCCTCATTTCGAGTGCTCACAGAGGGATGCTTCTTGCTTCTGATCAGAATTGTCTCTCACCAGCTGAGGTATCCTGAGCGGCAGAATCATCTTTGTTTTCAGAAAACTATTGAATTCTTGCCAATATCAAGATTCTCCCAGCCGATGAGGGAGTGCCGAACAACAAACTGAATTTCTAGTGGCTCAAGTCAATAGTTGCCAGCCCCTGAATCTCTCTCGGTCTAGACCGGAAACAATGCAAGGATGCTTGGTGGAATGCTTTGTTCGCGGAAGCAGCGAGAACTTGTGAATGGTAGAGCTACAGTATGCTCCGGAGCCTCCCAAAACTTTTCCTTGTTGCAATAGTATTTTACCTCTTTATCAAATTCCAGCCTTATCCAACGACCTTGGATACAATTAAAATGGGATTATACTTATCTCTGCTATTCCAGACAGACTGGCAGAAGTTCATTCAATAAATTCTAGATGGCAGAGAGGCCGTCTCTTGAGAGTCTTTATCCTGACAGCACTATCACAGTAACAAAGTCAAGTTTCTGCAGCTGGAGACAGAATAATCCCAGCCCAGCTCAGCTTGCTTCGGTCTGCCCTGCAATAAATGGGATGAGAAAGGCAGGAGGCGGTGCGGGTGGGGGTGGGGGAGTAGCTGGACAAAGGAGAGCCCAGCTACCTCCTGAGCTCTTCAACAGATAAAGTCATGCGTCCCTGAGAGTCACCATGGGCCTCCCCTACAACCGCAGCAACCTTCCTCCCTGAAGCGTGCCACCCCCAGTGGAGACTGGCTTGGGCCCCGCTCAGGAGGGATGGGAGGCCGGGGCTCAGAACCCTGGCTGCGGGCCGCGTGCATAAATACTCTGCTGGAAAGCGGTAAGGGACTCGCAACCACAACTTGGGCTTCGAATCAGGACCTCATTTTCCACTTCTCCCTGCCAGGGCCCCTCAATCATAATCCTGGACACCCCTGCAGACCCCGCCCCACCCGTCTGTGAAGAACTGTCTGGCTGTGGCCGATTTCATGGGTCTTTAGGAGTGTGGCCAGCAGCACGGAGGGCGAGTCTGTCCCTGGCAGCTGGGCTCCGAAGGTAAACACCCCACCACTGGTGGCTTCCTGGGGCCACCAGGCCTTGCCTCAGGTGCAGACTGTGGCGGGCGAACAGCCAGCTTGCTCATCTCACCTAAAGAGAGGGGCCTTCTGGCCTTAATCCTGACCATCCTGGGGGTGGCTGGAATCAGGCAAAGCTAAAGCAGGATTGGCCACAGAGTGGGAACACATTTACTTTATCCTTGATGAGAAAGAAAATCCCTCTGAAAAATCTCTCCTTGCTGGCAAAGGTTTGCAGTTATCTGGCTTTTTCTTCTGGGCCATTCTAAGCAAAACGTCTAAAGTCCTATAATGGTACCAAAGAGGTAGGGGAGAACATGAAGCCCAGAAATTTAAAAAAACATCAGCCGGATACTTTTTCTCTAAAGCAGAGCTTCACACACTTTAATAGGCGTATGAATTAGTGAGACTCATGGCAAAATACAGATCTGATTCTGCAGGTGGTGCCCAAGATCCTGTCTGTCTGTCTTTTTTTCTTTCTTTCTTTCTTTCTTTCTTTCTTTCTTTCTTTCTTTCTTTCTTTCTTTCTTTCTCTCTCTCTCTCTCTCTTCTCTTTCTTTCTGTAAAGATTTTACTTATTGAGAGAGAGCATGCACAGGGGGAGGGGCAGAGGTAGAGCGAGAAAGCCCAATGTGGGGCTTGATCCCAGGACCCCAAGATCACGACCAGAGCAGAAACCAAGAGTCAGATGCCCAAGTGCCTGAGCCACTCAGATGTCCCCAAGATCCTGCGTTTCTAGCAAGCTCCCATGCAATAACAATGATGCTTGTCCTCAGACCACACTTGGAGTAGCAAGGGTCTCCCATAGGATGGTTTTGAATGTAGAACATGTCAGCAACTGCAAACGCTCTATGAAACACATTAATATCCATTCATTTATTCATCCATTCATTCTTCCCTTTACGGACCATGTACGTTGTGACTTCTGTGCTAAGCACCAGGCAAACGGCTGATGCAAATGTAGATCTCCGTCGACCCAGAGTTCTCTGTGAATCCTTCAGCAAACTTACCTTGAGCGTTCAGCGTGGTAAGTTCTCTGCTCACAGTGGGTCGAGCAGGCAAGCGTTGTTAGCCACACAGCTCCCACGGAGTGATCGAAAGCAGATGTGTTAGCAAACAACATTGAATCTGCTGCTCAACAGGAAGTACTAAGTGAGGCTGATGCTGTACTTGGGGCTGTGCTGGGCTCGGTGCTGGGGACGGAACACCTGTCAGATAGGGCCCCTCCACAGATGATGCAGCTGGAGGCTTCACAGGGTGGCGCCCAGCTACTCAACTGTGGCAGCAGAGAAAATACTAAAAAGAGAGCAGAAAGGGAAGGAAGAGAGGGAGGAAGGAAGGAAGGGCAGGCAGAAGGAAGGGAGGGAGGGAGGAAGGAAGGAAGGGAGGGAGGGAGGGAGGAGACTGGTAAAAACTGACAGAGACAAAAAGGAACTCCCATCCTGAGGGAGCTGTCTTAAATATATGACCCTTTATTCCCTTTTTAATGACTAGGAAAATGCCATCTATTCATTGTAACATAACTCCAGTACTGAAATATAGAAAACAAAAGTGAAAGCCTCCCAAATTCCACACCCCCAAAGAACCGGAACAGTTTTGTATATATTAGTCTATACTTTTTTCCATATGCAAGCAAGTACCTCGGAGGCTCAAGGGAATCCGTCTCCGTACCAAATTTCCTTTATTCACTAAGCAGTAGATCGTAGGCTTTTTCACAGGTCAGTTCTTTTCTTTCTACTTCAGTATGTTTAAGCTTTCCATTGTATTTTATAGCTTCCCGCAATTTATGCCACCAATTCCTTATTAGTGGCCATTTGTACCATTTCCTTTTTTTTCTCTAGCAAATAATGAAATAGCAGAATCCTTGAGCATATATCTTTGCACGCTTGATTTCCATAAAATAAATTCTCAAGAAGTATTATTGAGAGAAAAGAGACAATCTCCAACATTTCCCAGTCGCTGGTTACAAAGGCACACCAATTTAAACTCTGACCAAATATATGACAGTACGGGCTGCCCCTGACGGGTTTCATCTTTGTTAAACTAATAGGGTCTTATTATCATCGTAATTTGCATTCTTCTCTTTTCCTGAGGGCGATGGCCCAGGAGCATGTTATTACTCATTTGGATTTCATTCTTTTGTGAACGTCTTTGCCAGCTCCTTGCTTCGCTTTCTGTAGGATTGTTTTTTTTCTGATGGATTTATAGAAGCTTTTAATATTTAGTGGATAGTCAATCTTTTTAAATTGCCATCTATGTTTTGTAAGTACTCTTTCCAAGTTTGAGGAAGCATGAAAACGAAGTTAAATGCGTGGGCTTTCAAGTTCAAGTCCTGAGCCTGTACTGAGGATTAAAGAGGAAAAATGCCTATAAAATTCTCACTCAAGGGCCTGGACTTAGGAAGTGCTTCAGAGAGTCGCCTTCTAGAAGAGTTGCTTGGGATTTCCTTTACAGTATCTTCCATATGTCTACTGTTTGGGTAAAAAGTCGTCTTTTAATACTTTTGCTTTTGTGACTGAGTGAAGAAAGGTCTTGCGTCTACGCAAAGATTATAATTATATTGTCCTCTGTTTACTTCAGGCCTTTCCTTTTTCCTCCCTTAAGAGGCTGCGTCCTCTGCCCTAACCCTGCTCCTGCACACACCCTCCAGGTCTTGCTGCCCTCCCTCCTCGGCCCTGTGGCCCTGCTCACACACCCAGCAGCCCCATGCTGAGCCCACACCCAACCCACCTTCCTGCCCACTGCCAAGGCTGTCACTTCCCACGCCTGAGACCCCTACTTCATCCTCCCTCCTCTCGCTCTGCCCTCACTGAGAATATAGAAGGAGTGGGGAGCCAAGCCGTGTCCCACCGCCTGAGACCCACTCAGCTGCCATCTGGTGTCATCCCTCTCTGCACCCCAAAGCTCTGCACCTCTCCAGAATCTTCAGTTTTGCCCTCACTACTAGACCACCACCATGCCTAAAACGCCATCGTTTAAAAGATCACCCATCTTTAAAAAGCCCACCAGACCCCACCTCCTCTTTCTCTCTCCCTTTTCTAAATCAGAGCTTCTCCAAAATTCTCTCTCCGCAGCCTACTGGGATGGAGCTTCCCTCTCCATACCCACCCTGCACCCCAGAGACTCTACCTGGCTGCATACTCTGCTCATCTCTCATGTGCTCAAACCCCAGCACCATCCCGCGGAGCTTCTTTACTTCCTGAAACACTCTCTTCATTTGCCACGTGGCCATTACACTCCAGGTGGTTCTCATTCTTTTTTTTTTTAAAAGATTTTATTTATTTATTTGAAAGAGAGAGAGCACATGAGAAGGGGGAGGGTCAGAGGGAGAAGCAGACTCCCTGCTGAGCAGGGAGCCCGATGCGGGACTTGATCCCGGGACTCCAGGATCATGACCTGAGCCAGAGGCAGTCGCTTAACCAACTGAGCCACCCAGGCGCCCCAGGTGGTTCTCATTCTCACCAAAACTCCTTCTGGGTCTCTGCAGAAGCCTCCTCTTCCTAAAGGCTTGCTATACGTGCAGCGGCCCCGGCTTACTTTCTAGCCGGCTTTGCCTCTTCAAGCACACGCACAGCCCAGGGCACCGCTTCTAATGCCCTGATTTTATACCTTATATGCGACTGTGCCCCCTAAATTCATATCCCTGGCCCCAAATGCCCCTCGAAATTCAGACCCACACATTCAGCGCTCACCATCTCCACCCCAGTGCCTGATAGCTATCTTGGAGGTAGTATGACCCCAACCAGGATCACCAGGTACCATTGTCCAGCTTGTGTATTGCCTAAGGCAGGCAGCTGAAATCCAGCCCACGTCAGGTCTGCTAAGCCCTGGGCTCTGGTGGGGGCTCCGTCCGTCTGCACTGTGCAAGAGGTACCTTCTCTACAAGCATGCCCTTTCTGGTATGCCCCAAGTTTCCGTACGACTTGGCTGTGGCTGTGGCCAAGATACATCCTTTCATTTCTTCCCAGCTCAGACCCGCTAAGCTCAGTATATGGCACCAGCCAGTGAGGAAGGAGGAGGAGAGGGGAGGAACAAAAAGGAACTCTCACCTCTTCATCTCTGCCTTATCCAATCCAATTCCCAAGTGTATCCTGAACCTGACCTCTCGTCAGCCCCTCTTCTGCTATGGTCATGGTCTCGGCCCCCATTAGCTCAGGGCTACCCCTGGCCACTAGTCCGGCCTCTCTGCCCAGACAGAAGCTTTCTAAGACACGAACATTTCTTCACCACTCACCTGTTTAAAAACTGCCAGTATCGTCCAAACGCAACCAGAATCAACCCCAGACCCTTGCCTACAGATTACAACTTTTTGCTTATTTTATTTATTTATTTATTTATTTATTTATTTATTTATTTATTTAGAGAGAAAGAGCACACACATGCAAGTGTGCGAGTGGGGCGGAGTGGCAGAGGAAGAGGGAGAGAGAGAATCCTAAGCAGTTTCCACGCTCACCCAGAACTCCATCTCAGGACCCTGAGATCGTGACCTGAGCCGAAATCAAGAGACGGGCACGTAACCAACCGGGCCACCCAGGCTCCCCAGATTACAACTTGTTAAAATTGATTTTCTACCTCTGTAACCCTAGGCTCACAGCTCCAGCCACCCTAGTTCAGATACACCGTGCTCCCTGCGGCCTCAGGACCTTTGTACTTGCATACCTTCTCCCAAATCTTCACACAATATTCTCCTTTTTAATATTCAAGTCTGAGGTATATGTCACCTTCTCAAAAACATCCTTCCGTGACCAAACTGGTTGAAACAGTGTTCCTCTCCCCACTGTCACTTTCTGCCACATTTCTCTCATTTATCTTCTTTACAGCATCTCTCAGTTCCCGAAATCACCATATCCACCTTTCTGCTTCCTTGCGGACAGCCTGTCCCACCATCTCCTCACCATGTCTGTTTTGGCGGTCTGGGATCTTTCTGTCTTTACTTCCAAGGCAGTGTTGGGAACAGTCCTGGTATACAGTAGGCACTCAGTGAGCTGATTAAAGTGGCCTGGGAGGTAAAGGTGGCTCGGGCTGAAAAGATCACAGGTAGAGAGAGGAAAAGGAAAAGAGCAGGAACTGAGAGAGGGGAAGGCAGCAAAATGGAAGAGGGGGAGCAGGTTGGAGAAGAAAGAGTCCACGTGGATCAGGCCAGGAAAGAGAAGAGATGAGTGCAGGAGATGAGGTTGAACCCAGGCACCAGAGGCCGGGATCCTGCTGAGCATGCACCCGGGGGGCTCCCTGCGGGCCCTGCCCTGTGTGTGCCCCGGGGCTGGGGCTCCCGAGCACATTACTAGGGGGTGCAGTCTTGGGCCCTGAAAAGCAAGTGGTTGGACAGGCCTACGGCCACCAGCACTTAACTCTGCCTCCAGCCCAGGTGGGGGCCCCAAAACGAGCTCAGTGACAAAAAGGCAAGGCCGTGAAGAGCTGGGTTTGTGCTGGGCCTCACATTCCTACCTCACTGACCTCCCAGAGGATTTTGAAGCAAGCCTTGACATTCCTTCCACATTCCTCGGGGCCCCTGAATCCTTCTGGAAGCTTCGAGAATAGAATGCAGGGCAATTGGGGCATTTACGTGGCAGGCGAGTGTGCCAGCAGCCGCAGCTGCGACTTGCCTCTTGCATGGGGACAAAGCAAGGTCAAGGAGTCTAGCTCGGAAGTCATCCCTACAGCTGTTTTCTCCACATGCTTGTAATTTCTTAGCGATGGAGGAGTGGAGGCCTTCTACCGGCTGAAAGTGTGTCTTAGACTTGTACAATGAAAACCTTTTCCCGCTTGTCTTCAGAAGTATATTCCTGACAGGACAACGTGGGGGTGGGGTGCCCTCCCTAAGGAGACCCCCGCGTGAGATCTCTTTGCCACCGCCACAGTCTCTGCACTCCCCCCCACTCCGGCATTCAACCAGTGTTAACCTACTGGACACTGCCCCTGCTCACACTCGGGGGTCATTTTCCTGGGAGGAGGGACTGAACAAGGAAGGAAGAGGGAGATGGGGACAGGTGGTGGAAACATAAAAGCTCAGCCAAGTACTCAACATCCACCCCCATCCCCGAGAGGTTTCTGGGCACTGCTTTCTCCTTGGATTTCAGCACCCAGGAGCAGCACCACGATCACAAACACCGCTTGGAAGTCAGCACACCCGGAGCATGCTTATCTCAAAACCATCTCGGGCTTGTTTCTGTGCCCTCAGAAAACAGATCGTCATAAGCAAGTGTAACATGACATCAACGGGCCTGTCATTTTGGGAGGCGCGGGGGCAGGGCTCTCTGCCAACTCTGTTTGTTGAAAATAGTTGGGCTTTGCCTGAACAGGGAATTTCGGAGCAAAGTATGTTGCGAAGCCCACCTGGACAAACTCCCCGAGAGAGTTCAGGGCGTCTCCTGGTCCGTTTCTCCCCTATGTCAACCACAGGTTTTATTTGCTCACATTTCTTCTGCCGGGAACGGCGGAACTCTGGGTTCCTTTGAATTGTATGTGAAATCCTGCAGGACCTAGCTAGCTGAACCTTGGAAACGAAGCAGACACAAACCCTAACCTTGTATGGTCTTAAGCGAGGGCAATGACTTGCAGAACACTGAGCAGTGACCGCCCGGACAAAAATGATGTGGGTGGCAGAGGCTCAAATCCTCTGTGCAGCGGGCCGCCTGGTTGACAAAGGAGAGCTCTGCTAAATTGAACAACACGGCTCGGCAGATGGACCACAGCCCAGGGCATAAATTTAGCTAGCTTCTCAATCCTCCGTCTTGACTAAGATGCAGCCTCAGAATGGAGGATTCTCCCCCTCCCAGTGCAAAGTCGGAGAGGAGAGGAGAGGAAATCAATGTTGCATTTCTCTGAAAGATAATCTGCTGTGCCGAGCGAGGGCCTGAAGAGTTAAACCCGACTGGGTCTTGCCTTGCCCGTCTAGAAGGTCAATGCCACGTTTCAGAAGGGCTCTCCTCTGGATCCAAGTTGCCAGTGATTTAAGAGCTTAATTGACAGTTAGTTGATTGATATTTATCATTTGTACACATTTTCCCTTACTTGGGTTCAAGGGAATTCGGCGTGAACACCCCCCTTGTTCATTCATTGGATCAGATCATCTGTCTCTCTGAAGTGCAGTGGGTCTCCCAAGTCACTGGTTCCTGGTAGCTGTGGACCCAACAGAGTCTATCTCCGGTGTCCGTCCCCCCCGTGATGGTTTGGGAGTATTCAGCTAATCTCAGTCAGGGGTTCCCTTTCTCCTTCCCCGCTCCCTGAGAATCCTTCTAGAAGCTGTGTTGTCTCTTTCCAAGAGGGTGATGTTTCCAGAGAAAGGGGACAGTCCCTTGGGGCCGGCACACGTGCTCAGGGCAAGAACTGCGGCCACCTTACGTTTTGGTCTCCTCACCTGCGTCTCGTGCTCCCTTGAACTCCAATGTCCCATGAGCATGTACCCCCACATCTCTCTTTGATTGGTTTATGCCTTACTTTACACCTCACAGTATCTGTTAGCTCTCAGACTCACAGCTGCATCAAGAAAATACCGAGAATAAAATTATTTACACATTTGGAATGCAATGGGGCTTTATGAGGGGACCACAACACATCGTCTATTCTGGTCCTTTGGAATAAAGTACAGCCACTGTGTGGAAAGCTTTGGGGAGGGGTGGTGTAGGAATAGATGCTATTTTTCATGTCCAGGCTGATGAACAGAAAGAGACACGTATTTTGTGTTTTAAAATGTAATCAATAGACACACTAGAAGGAAGCAGGGCTCTTTGGAGGAACGACTACTTCCAAGTCTAGGCAGGAAATCTACAAGAGGAGCCGAGACACTATGTGCTGTAAGATCAGAAAGCAGAAACTTTGGGTCCTGTGAAAAGGGTATAGGAGCCAACATGAAAGAACTCCCATGGGCCAAAGATGGAGCAATATAAGAATAAAAAAGATTAGTGAATACAGTTGATTGAAACACATTGAATGCATAAAAAAATCCAAGAATTCATCATCATCATTATCATTAATTAGAGACAGTCTCTCATCCCCCACTGAAGAAGCAAAAAAAAAAAAAAAAGAAAGAAAAGAAAAAAGAAAAACAACCCAAAAAACTCTTTAGACACCACTGGAGTTAGGTAGGGCACCAAATCCTTGCTTTGAAAATGAACACTTAAAGGGAAGGAATGAAACACCTATCCAGCCTTTTTGTATGAACTGTATTGGAGGATAATGAAATAGCCCTCACTGATGAGAGAAAATCACTTTATGGAAGGAATCTAACAAATGTGAAAAGGTAATGAATTTTTAAAAACAGCCTGTTGCAACCTCTAATGAAATGATTGCTCCAACTACAGTCGCCCAAGATGAAGGACTGGTGGGGAACTTGACAGTGGAAGACTCGGGTCATCACCACCTGCCCCTGCTGCTTGACAAAACAACACTAAGTGGGCAAATGGCATCGGGCACGGGCTGATGGGATGCCACGTGAACCGCCAGCACCACCTATGAAGGTTTCAAGACAGGTGCATCAAGACCAAATCAAGCTTCTTGAGCCAACTTCCCTAGGCAGGAAAGACAAGCCTAGAAGGAGAAAGTGAATGACACCCAAGAAAGGAAACAGACAAATCGAGAATGTGGGACCTTCCACAAGACAAATGACCCAGTTTCGGCAATCAGTCCATGCATGAGGGAGAAATAGGTCCTTCTCTACTTTAAAGGAGAATTAAGAGACACAACCAAAAGCAATTTGGATCCTACTAAGGATAAACTTAGAATAAAGGTTTCCTCAAAAAGAAACTTTAGACAGTTGAGCAAATTTAATCACAGACTGGCTATAACATGACCCCAAGAATTGCCATGTGTGATAATGGCATTGTGGTTATTAATAGCAATAGGAAAGATCATATAGTAATCAAAATTACAGTAAAAAACTCTAGAATATCACTAAACATGTTACCTATTGAACAGGTTTATAAAGCCATTTTATGACTTCATAGGCATAAATACCTGTTAAAAAAATTCTTGCGAGACCACACAGATGCTTGCTGGGACAGAAGAGTGAACTGGGAGAGCCTATGAGAATCACTTACAGAGACTGGTGTCCTCTGTCCAAGGGGGACTCACGTGTCACTCCTGCCGAGCTGTAGAAACCGCCTGCAATGCTGTAGGGGGAGCTTGGTGAGCGTTCCTGGGTGCATGGTGCTTACTGCACACTATAACTCCCCTGAGGTTTCACAGGGAGAGAGGGCTTGCTCTGGCTGGTGGAATATGAGCAGAAATGGCATGTGTGCCTTTGGGGTGGAGGCATTTGGGAGCCAAAGGCCTGCTTCTCCGCCTCCCCGGCCCTCTGCTGCACCTGCAGCTCCCAGTGATAAATCTGCCCACCGCCAGTGTGTGCTAGACGTGATGTACGACAGAGAAACCTCTCTCTCTGTCTCCTTCCTCTCTTTCTGCCCCCTTACTCCCCAATCTCTTTCAGTCTCTGTCTCATATGCCACTGAAATGTGGGAGCATTTTGTTACTGCAGCATTGCCTGTGTGACACCTCCTAATACAGAGTGCAAATGGAGTTTTTAAAGAGTTCGTACGTTTGTTTTGCTTTTTGTCTTATGTATTACATATTACAGAATAACTTTACTAATTAACGAAGGTTTACTATGATAAGCACTTTACACACACGGCCCTCTTCAAGTCTTACCACAAGCTAAGTGTGAGATTCTATTCTCAGCATCTCATTTCATATCTGAGACAAACAGAGGCTCGGAGAAGTTGGGTAGCTTGCCCAAGATCACACAGCTGGTATCAGGCAGAGCTGGGAACAGACCGAGGCAGCTGAATTCCAGAGAACAGCCCTTAACTATTAAGCTATGCTCTCTTTTTACTGTATGAAAATCCCATCTCTTAGGAGTTCTGTTCCTGCTCAAATTAGTTTGTTAAATATTGCTTAAAAACGAGCTTTGTTTAAGAAAGGAATTCAATAAAAAAGCAATTTTGAGGCTGAGTCTTTCAGGTTTACCATTTAGTGTCCTTGACTCAGGGTATGTATCATTGTTTGTTTCTCTGTAGCATCTATAACACTTTTTTCCAAGAATAAAACCCAAACTCCTTGCAAGTTGCTCTGTTTATTAGAGCAAAACTTGCCTGACGGATCACTTCTAACTAGATAAACAATCACATTGAAGCATCTGAAAACTTCCCAGAAGTTTCTGTTTGAGGTTGAATCCATGCGCAGCTTTTTTCCAATAAAGACTGCTCTGTGTAGGAGGAACTGGCCTTGACTTGACCCCCAAACCAGCAGGATTCTTGCTGCTTTCCATCTTCTTGGAGCTATATCTTCTGAGCGTACTGTGTGTTGGGCACTTTGCTAAGTGATTCACAAGTGTTAATCCTGACAGGTACCCTGTGAGGTAGGAACTGTTTTATTACTCCTTATTTCATAGATGGGGAAACTGAGGCATGGGGTGGTTAAGTAACTTTTGCAAGGGCAAAGGTTGACAAGGGAGTCTGGCCCTGGATCCAGAGCTCTTCACCGTGAGAACACCCTGCCTCATTCCTCACCTATACTTCCAGGGACCCTCCCCCTGGCCACCTGGAATAAAGCAGTGAGTATGACACCTCCCTTCAGAGCCCCCTCGCCAACTTCCTTCTTGTGTCTCTCACCGGATTTTCTCCCCCGAGGCTGAATATGAGATTCCTGTGAGAATTTCCCAGCATGACTATCTCAGAGCAGATGTGGGCAACTAAGACAGTGGTTGATACACTGGATGTGCCCACAGAGACCCCACAGGGAGGGCATTCCCATGCAAGAGCCACCCCCAGTGTACCTAGTGAACTCCTGCCCTTTCTGACCCTTTCTGAGAGTCCTAAAACATTTCTTTTAGCATTATGCTTAATTTGGGGTCAGAATTGAAAGGTCCAAAAGGACTGGAATAAAAACAGCTTTCTCTGAATATCCTAGTAAGGCAAGGTTTTACCAAGGGAGTCCAAGGCCTAAGACAATTTGCAGGAAAGTGTTTTTTTTTTTGTTTTTTGTTTTTTTTTCCCTGCCCCTCATACATTGGGATAGTGCTGAACCCTGATTAAACTTAGCATCAGAGACAGTCTTGAAGAAAAAATTAGGATATTAAAGAATAGTCTTGGGGTGAGATGATGGGTACTGTGATGGGCCTTCTAGATCTTTCTTCTATGAAGGACTTGTTACCCTGCTGCTGGGAGTGCTGGTGGCTGAGCATCAGTTGTCAGCCACTTCAGAGATCACCTCAGCTGCAGAGAGTGGCCTCATCCAAAATCACACCCTTTCCAGGACAGCCCACATTCCATGGCTATCCCATACAGGAGGTACACAGGCCTGACCATGTTGGTCCAATTCAAGACAACCATTGTAGCTCCCTGTGGGGTTGGCCAAAGCTGACAATGGAACTTCACTGCAGCTTGACTTCTTCTGCCCACATCTGCCCCCTCCCATCCATGGGGGTTGATCTCAAGTGCACTTTCCATAAACATGCCACATGCTGAACTCTGTCTTAGAGTCTGCCACTCTGAAGGCCTGATGCATTGGGACAGCCCCAACCTGTGGCAGGTAGGCTATGTGACGTAGGTAGGAACCAAGGTTGCCCCCATGACAAGGACATGGACGCGAGCCTGGGCACGGGAGTCACAACTGCCAGAGGAAAGGATGCCATTTGACAATTGCATAACAGGACCATAGGGACCTACATGGTCCTGGTAGTGGCCTTTCCATCATTGCCTTGGAGAAAGCAATGATAGGCTTAAAAAGGGCTAATTTCCTCAATTCCCAGTATGTTTTCTGGTTCCAGCGCCAGTTACAACCTGTTAGTCATTCTGGCTTCCATGGGTTCCCCAGGCCCCAGAGCAATTGGAATGACTTGCTCTGCCCCCAAAGTCACGGAATCAAAACAGGATCCTTCATTTGCAGAATTTACTAATGGTGGCCATGAGGCAAGATTTGACGAAGGCACTATATACATCAAATAAAGCTTTGTGCTTCCTACATCTTTCTTTGACATCGAAGTGTGTCCTATCTTCTTATACAGCTATGGAGTTATTCTGGGCACCAACCTGGACCCTGGACCCTCAGTTTTAGCCACCATCAGTGAGAATGGAGTAGGAGGAGGTCTGGAGCACAAATCATTGCCAAGGCTGGAACCACAAGGTTCTTTGTGTAATTACATATGTGGAACTCTCCTCTGTTTCCATTATTAAGAGGTTCTTCTGTGAGACGCAAACCACTAGTCATGGCTAATTAAGAAAAAATGCCCATCCTTGGCCAGCAACAGCTGCGCGCATAACCATTACTCCTAGTCAAGTGCTATCCCCTGATCTTCTCTCTGGACAGACCCCAGGAAGCAGTTGGCTGAAGAGAAGCTCAGAGTCTGAATCCAGGTTCCAGTCTGACCAGGTGACACATCTAAGTAGACACGTTGCAAGGGATCCTTCCCCTCCACCCAGGGAAAGTCTCAGCCACTTACTTTCCCCACTTGGTCCCTTTCCCTTCCATCCCTCTACCTCTCTTTCTCTATTTCTTTTGCTTTCTTTCCCTGTTCTACTGGAGGAAGATGAGTCCAAGATTTGTTTATTGGCACGCCGTCGTGTTCTAGAAAGGCTTCTTAAAAGAGTGTACAAAACACAACAAAATTGCGTAAGTGTAAAGTGGGTCAACAGGAGAAGGGGAGATAACGGGTATTAACAACACAAGGTCTAGGAATAAGATACAGAAAGATTTATTCAAGCCAAGCCAAGCTCCTGGTTTGCATGTTTCCATGTTCCAGAGGCATTTTGCAGTTGCTTGTGCTACCTCCCATAACTGGCCCTCCCCTCTCTGACCATGTCATTATCCAACACCATGGCCATAAATACCATTTATACACTGATGATTCTATAGCAGAGACTGTACCCATTATCTAGAAGCCTAGGGACAGATGTTATTAAGGGAGGCAATGCACCTATGAAAAGGTTACATTTCCCACATTCTCTTGCAACCGTGTAATTAAGTTCTGGATAATAAGATGCAAAGGGGGGATGTGAAGAAGCCTCCTCAAAGGAGACTGAGTCAACTGAAGGTACAGCCTTGTGCCTTCCCCCACTCTTCTTGCTACCTAGAGTGTGGAATTAATGGGGAGAGGTCCATGGTCCATCCTAGACCATGGATGGCCTTGAGGAGAGCAGCCACACGCTGAGGGTGATGCAGTAGGAAGACAGGTGTTTGGGTCCTTGATGGCACTGTGGGGCCCCATAACCGCCCTGACATGCCCCCTCCAGATGACAGCTAGGTGGGAGAGAAGTTAGCCTTGTCATTGTTTGAGCCACTGATGTTTGGGCCCGTCGGTTATACGTAATTCTAGTCTCTCTCTCTCACATCTCATCTCTAATCTTCTCAGCTACACATTTGACATCTCTTCTTGAATGTCAGATAGGCATCTTAAACTGAGCAAAACCCAAACAGAACAGATTTTTCCTTCTCTTCCTTCCCTAAAGTTGGCCCCTCCAGATCTTCCTGGTCTTGAGTGAGTGGCACCTCCATAATCCCGGTTGTCTTCCTTGCTTTCTTTTTACTTCATTCTCCCATATCAGCAAATCCTAATGGCTCTACTCCAAGATCTACCCCACGCCCATCTGCTTCTCACCATCCAAACGCCAGCTCTTGTCCTCGTAGCCACCAGTGTCTTTCACCCAATATCACAGAGCCTCCCAACTGCTCTGATTCCACTCTTTCCCCAACTGTCCCTCCTCCACAGCTACCAGACTGACCTTTCAAGAAACATAAATCAGGTCCTATCCCTGATCTGCTAAGACCCTCCTGCAGCTCTCACCGTGATGAGAAGGAAGTCTTAACTCTGTGCTACGACCCACGAAGCTCCAAGGGAGCTGAGCCCAGCCTACCTGTCACCCCGCTTTCCATCAGCTCGACTCTTTGCTCTTCCTGCCTTTCCCACCCTATCATCCTTAATCCCACCAGCAAACGCACTGGGAACATTTCTCAAGAATTTCCACCAGCCTGCCCCTACCTGAAAGCCAGTGAAGTTATCTCCAATGTTCAGAGACATCCACAGAAGTCACAGTGCAAATTTAAACTTTCTGGTATTTGATCATCAAATTTCAAGGAGATTTTGCATGCAGCTTTAGAATATATTGAACCAGAGAGAAGAACGATGGCTGGGAAGATGCCATGTTCCTTGCCTGGCTCCGTGCACCTGGAGCACGGCAGTGTGTGTGGTCGTGTCGCTCATCACCAGGGCAGCCTTTCCTGCTTTTCCTCTGACGTCGGGCTGGTTTACCAAGTTCACTACTTTCCCTGCACCTGAAGTGTAACAGCAGTCTCTCTCTCGGAGTCAACTCCCTCAGAGTCATTGCTTGGCATGGGAAGGTCAAATGCCCCCACCCCTCTGCAGGAAAGAAAATGTTTATGACTATTGAAAACATGACGGACGAGCCAAAAGTCAATGGCATTAGCTATGTAAGGCAAACTTTTGCATGTTCTGCAGCAGGATTAAAAACATTAAACCTTCCCTCAATATGGAGAGTTGTAATCAAAGAAATGAACTGCAGCCTGTAGACAGGAGCGGTCCTCCCCGCAGAGGTGCATGCCCTCCATGCCTCCCGCAGCTGGGCCCCTCTCAGCACTGTTGCCCCCCTCTTAAGGCCTTCCACCTAAAGACCTTTCTGGGGTTCTAAAGACAGGAAGGGATGAGGGGCCAACCAGTCTCTTTTTTTAATTGGAAAGAAAAAAAACCAACAACCCATAAGTATGGTAACTAAAACAATTCAAACAGTTAAGCAAGATATACAATGAAAAATAAATTTCATAGTGTAAGATTCAGAGTCCACACTGCAGGCAAATGGCCTGGGTTCAAGTCCAGCCCCTCCACTGCAGCCTGGGTGACCGCAGGCAAGTTACTGAAACTCTCTGTACCTCAGTTTCCTTGTCCGAAATATGGAGAGCACAATCCCTACCTCGGAGAAGTGCAGCGAGGATTTAATC
Organism: Zalophus californianus; assembly: GCF_009762305.2. Taxonomy (NCBI): domain Eukaryota; kingdom Metazoa; phylum Chordata; class Mammalia; order Carnivora; family Otariidae; genus Zalophus; species Zalophus californianus. The sequence continues at coordinate 112,278,706 of NC_045603.1, read as the reverse complement.
TGTTAATTCAGGTAAAGGCCATACATAAGCTCTACAGAAAGGTGATATTATTGTCACTATCGTTTTTATCTCAGACTTTGAGGTAACCAGAGATAACAGATCTTTATGAATCCTTCTGGAAATTGTTTACGTATACATAAGCATGTACCCTGTTTTTTACATGAGAGGTAACAGGTTATGCACTGCATTCTCCTTCACTTCATACAGACGCTCCTTACTTGACCAGTCCCCGCTGATGGACATTTACATCATTTCCCTGTTTGTAATTATAAAAAGTACCAGAATACATGCTTATGGGGGTACCTGGTGTGTTTTTGTGAGGATACCTATAGATTAAATCCCCTGAGGTTGCACTGCTGGATCGAGGCTCTACACATTTTACATTGAATTGTCCTCTAGTCCATTTTCCATAAGGACATCTCCAGGACAACTGAGATGGGTCATCTAGTGACACAGGGAAGTACTTCCCATGCAAAAAGTTGTTTGCCCCCATCTGGCCCGTGCCTTCCAGAGGGTCCCTAACACCACACTTCCCACACCTGGTGTGTGGCGCTTCCCATTTCTGCCTTATCTTACCGGGAACACGTACCTCAGCTTTTCTGCCCATTTGCACATTATCCATTCCTAACTCAACCCTGTCATTGTAATGAAATATCTAAAGTCACACTATTCAAGCTTAATATGAAAATTCTTTAGCCTCCTTGCATCTACTTCCAAATTTCTCTCATTCCCTTCTGATTTTATGACTTATTTATTTGGTTCATTTTCTATGATTTCTAAGACTTCGGGAGTCTATCATGTTTTTTACTGATGGGTGATTTGTCCTTTTGGGGGAGAAAGGGGCATCATTTGAGTTTGGATTCCAAAAGTCTCCACTAAAAGTCTTTTTTTTTTTTTTTTTTAACTCAGGTGCTCTCTCATGACTGGCCTCACTGATGTGCTACTTACTCTCCATTTCCTGCCATTGAACAGCACATATGCTTGTAAAATAGATTTATTACCTGGCATTTTCTTTAACAGAGAATGCTCCCTGGTGTTGGAATTTTCCTAAGCCAACAATCTCCTTCAGAGTAATAGTCAATAGCAGACTTTCACATACCGTGGGGTTGTGAACAGTTACACTGGACTACGCATTGGAAACCTGGACTGTGGGCCCCATTCAGCCGGCACCTGGGAGCTCCCCAGGACCCTTAAAAGGCTTCAGTTTCCTCATCTGCAAAAGTAGGGCCAGATCATCAACCCCTGCCAGGACTAAAACTATGTGATTTTTATATAGTTTTCCAGATGGACTCTATCTACCAGTAATGTTCGTGACTATTCCTTCTCTGAAAAAGTCCTTCTTTCCAGAAGGACATACAGAAACAATTAAGAACATGTTTTAAACACACTTTCGATTTGCTCATTTATTCCCCTCAAGTCTGTGTCTTTTGAAGTAAAGAAGAAATAAATAAAGGGGACCTAGAGGTAGTTGTTACCTAAAAACAAAGGCAACAACAAACTCCCACCCAAATTTTGAAGACACCATCGAGGCTGAGGTATTTCTAGGGAGTGATGAGATTAAGTTGGGGTCTACAACAAAATTTTACCATGGGAAATAAGAATTACTAAAAGGAAATTTAAATCCTAAAAAAAAAGGGGGGGGGGAATTTGTCATTGTTTAAACATTTCCTCCATGGTTTAGCATAACTTTCCAAGATTTATATTATAGATTGTGAAACTCCTTTCTCATGGTCAGAAATCTCATCACCTTGCATCACCTTGCCTTGCAGTAGACCCATAAAACTGTTTGCAAGTAACTGGACAAAGAGAAAACAAAGAAGTAACAAAGAAGGTGGGTTTGTCTTTATAGATTGCCAGAAGGTGGACAGTGGAACAAGGGAACACCAGGTATGGGGGCCAGGGACAGATCATGTAGGGCCGATGCTCCTTACCAAGGGGTTTGATTTTCTAGTGGTGTCGGTGATGTGGAGCCATTGATGAGTTAAGCAAAAACATATTGATAAGACAATAAAAAGAGATGTCACCAAGTAGTAAGAGGTGGGGGTGAGAGCAGCTTGGATAGCAGTTGCCTGTTAGGTTTCAGATCATAGCCCCCAGCTTACCAGCTGCATGACCTAGTACAAGGTGCCCAAGCCTTTTAGGCCTTTGTCTCTTCATCTGTAAAACTGAAGATCAAAGGTATAGAGAGGATATATGGGTTAATGTAGAAAGTGCTTAGTAAGGGTTCAGTAGGTGGTACCTGTTATTAGGAGTAGCATCTTCACTGTAGCTTTAGTAGTTAGGGGACTTCAGAGTTTTGCTACAAAGCAAGTGGGAGTCGAGCTGAAGTTCCCACCAGCAAAGAAGAGCCTGTCCTTTCTACCTGAGCTTCTGAAGCAACAGTTGAAGCCAGGGCTAGTGTTGGGTCTTGGCCTCCTATAGCATCAACTGGGTTCTGTGAACCCTGTTTCTCCCCATTTCAGAGCCATGGGAGGTGGTTCTTGAGCAGAGCTCTGTGAGGAATGGCCTCTTCCTTTTCCTGTGCTGGGTCTTCACAATGACCAGAATCAGGAAATAATGGGTCCAAGCAAGACCCTAGACAAATCAGTCATTTTACAGGTGCGGAAACTGAGTCATAGTCTTCAAAGTCTTCTGTAGTCACAGCCCCAGCTAATCTCAAGGGGATTTGGTCAGGGGCCCGATGCCCAGGTCACTTTTCTTCGCAGCGTTCCATGCCGGCTGGACCATGGAGACTTCTTTGTCTAGGTTAGTGTTTTACTGTTTTCTTCTGGGACATCTCCCACCTGCCCTAGTGAATGAATGCTCTTTGTATGACTCAGAATTAGAAAAAGGCTTTTTCCCCAAGCCAAAGTCATCCCAAGACACCTGTCTCTTCTAAGGAAAGGAAAAACAAACTTGTTCTTTGCCCAGAATCTTTGGATCCAAAGAATCTCTCGCAGTGACCCCTTCAGAAGACTTTCTCTTCTGCCTTCCCTAGCACTGATTGTTTTGATTTTTATCTCTTCCTATCCCAAACACTTCTTGCCTCCACTGCTCTCTGTCTCCACCCCCCTACCCCTGAGGTTTGCCCTTTGAGAGTGTACTGAGCACCATCACGAAAGCAAGGGCCTCCACCAGGAGGGGTAGATATGGGGTGTCTTCTCACACATGTTCCCCACGTATGGCAAGAGGGAAGGACGCTGGGAGGAGAAGGGGCGGATTGGTGGGCTTGAGCAACCCCTAGTTTTCACACACATCAACAATGACACTGACTTTTTCCTTCTTCTCCAGAAAGATTGTTGACGATAGCACTTCAGTATATTACCAGCAGGCCTAGTCCTGGTTTTATTGTCAAGCTGGATTCTGTTTATACTGGAGCGCATTCCATTCTCAATTTAGTTTGGGATAAACCAGAAAGGGAATGCACCTCAAACATAATAAAATGTGACTCTCGGGAGAAAAGAGACTTAGTTCTAGGCCTCTGGCCAAATTAAACTCATTCTTTGCTACTACCACCTTTAGATTATGCCTGACTCATTAATTGTTTGTTATATTCGGCTTTAAAATGGTAAAAATAGGCAAAGTTGGAAACCAAGCTGTATCTTCAGGTAGCATCTTGGTAACTTTCACATTCCCCTTGTTTGGCTGGGAATGAGGCAAGCCAAGATCATTACCAAGAACATAGCCTTTTTTTGTAAAATGTAAGAGAAATTATTAAATAATAGATAAGCATCATTATCACTAAACATATAAATAGATGTTTGTCTTGCTGTCTGACATTCCATGCACAGAGAACTTGAATTGCATTATGTGGCTAATTCTGTCTGGGAGTGTGGACAGCCTTATTAGGAAGAGGTAGTGCTTTGTTGTGAGGGGTGATGTCAAAGAAACACAGTTCTCTCTCTCCCTCTCTCCAAACCCCTCAGCAGAGAGAACTATGGTAAAGTGAAAAGGACATTAATTAGTGAGCATCTCCAAACAGTCCAGCATGACAGTGGGGATGCCACATATTTTGTGGTTCCTGAACCAGGCCCAGGTTTGAAATAACAAATAAAAGCTACGTGAGGTTATTTATTTATTTATTTTTTAGCCAGGGCCAGTATTTCCAACAGTTGTGAATTCTTTTTTCACAGTTGTCTGCTTAATTTCAATGCTGAGCCCATCTTTGAAGACAGTGCTTCAAGCTTAGAGCAGTATCATGCCACCACCGAGAAAGGTATGTTAGCAAAGAAGACCCTTTTCCAAGCTAGGTGGGCCAAAAACAAAAAACAAAAAAACCCTACAAACATTTTTTCTAGCTCTCTAATATGTGAGACATACTTTCAAAAATATTTTTTAGATTTCAAAACAACCACAAACTTACAGAAAATTTGCAAGTACAGTACAAATAACTTCTTCCCCCTAGATTATTTGAGAGTGAGTTCTTAATCTGATGCCCTATTCTCCTCCATAACCACTATATAACCATTCAAAGCAGGAAATCAAGTGATATATTACTATCACCTAATCCTCAGGCCCCATTAAATATTTACCAATTTTTTCTGGTGTTTCTGATAGCAAAGGGAGTAGGTTCAGAAGCACCCATTGCTTTTTATCATCATATCTCCTTAGTCTTCTTTGGTCTGGAACATTCCTCAGTCTGTTTTTGACTTTCATGGCCTTGACACCTTTGAAGATGACAGACCGGGTATTTTATAAAAGATCCCTCAGTCTGGGTTTGTCTGATGTTCTCTCATAATTAAATTCAGGTTATGTATATTTGGCAAGAATATCACAGAAGTGATACTGTGTTCCTGTCACAGCATCCCGTTGGTGGTCCATGATTTCAGTTTGTCCCATTACCGGGGATGTGCACTTTGATCACGAGATGAAGGCAATGTCTGCCGGGCTTTCCCCCCCTTGTAATCAGTAAGTATTTTAAGGGGGGGTGACTTTAAAACTAAAGACATATTGTTTTTATGTTTAACAAAGAATCAGCATTTTAACTCAGCCAAGACTTTGGAAACAGAAGTTCCGGATCTGGTAGAAAAAGAGGCAAAGTAGCTCTCCCCAAAGCAGAGTCCCATTGGAAAGGATGTTAGAATAGATTTACTCAGAAACTCCTGAGAGTGGTGACAGGTAAAATCCTTTGAGGTAAATAATGCAGAGATTTTTGTAGGGGATGGAATCATTGGAAAACCTCTTTGTCGCATTGTCATTTTTAGTTTCTACCTGGACTTGTGGTACTGGAACGATGAGAAACTTTCTTTGATAGTGGAGTGTAACTAGTTTAAATGTGCCCTGTTCTTAACTTACAACAGTCTTCCAGGAGTCAGAAACTGGACCTGAAGAATTTCAAGAGTATGTCTGAAATCAGAGGGCCAAGAAATTGGCTAGTTTCCTGGCTAAGAATGACATAATGAGCTCTATGTGGGATATCTTTCTACTAGGAAGCAACTAGATGCTGGATACAGTGGCATATCCTAGACCTGGGAGCTAGTGGTATATAGTCTTTAATGTCCTATCCTACAAAGTATCCTAGATAAAGGTGATGCTAATATTATTTTCATTTCAGAAATGATGATGTTGAGTGACTAGCCCTTCATCCCTAGAGCCAAAGCCTGAAGCCAGCTCTTGGGAAAGGTCATGACTGTGGGAGTCAGAGAGCTAGCAGACCCACACTCACACCACCACCACTTCCGCTTGAGGGAAGATTCCCTTGCTCTCTCTGAAATTGTCCCCACGTCCATAGTCGCTATAGTTCCCTGAGAGCAGAATTTCCCACCTTGTTACTTAGTGTGTCATATATAATGGAGCCAAGACCCAGCTTAGTCATCTCTGTGAATAAGACTAATGCTCAGAAAAATATACTGCATATGACTGATAAAATTTATTAAATACAAGCCATCTTATTTAATAAAATGCCTTTAAAACCCAGAACCATATTCCCCAGAATTTATCTTATTTCATTAGCTATTTTTCCATATAAAGATATTTTGATAGGCCTATAATTGCTAAAATTTTCAGGTGTTTCTTTACCTATTATCTTATAATAAAATGTACAACGTTGAACCTTTCCTTGTCTTACCAGCCTCATTACTCTTTAGGAATACTCATTATCTAACCTTAGGGGTTCTGACTTGGTTCAGATCATTTCCTAAAGATCTTGAATAAATTGGAAGAGCTTTGCATATTTTCTGACTTACAATTATTTCTCCAATCTCCAAACCACTCAGGATTCTACTCTATAATGTATCTAAATATATATACCTATACATATACATTGATATGAGTATAAATATATGTTCACAATATTCCAGGGAACCTAGAAAGGCACCAACAACGTTTGTAGAAGTAGGTGCCAGAAAATCAGAGTTGGCAAAGCTGGAGTTGCAAAGAGAATGAGCAGGGGCATCCTCTGGGCAGAATCTAGCTGGACTCCCGGCTGATCTTCTTGCTGACTTTTATTTATTCTCCCCTAAGTTTTGTCCTCTTACACACACACACACACACACACACACACACACACACTCACACTCACTCACTCACTACCTTAAAGTTACACCTTAAAAAGTAAAATATTCTGAGCTTAGGGTAAAAAGAGAAAAATTAAGTTCTTTTTGACTAAACAATAAGACCGACTGAACAATGACCTCAAGTGAAACACAAACCAGGAGCCCCTCCAGAGTTGTGCATAATTACCTTGCGTAAGTGATTTCCCTCTGACAGGTACTGAATCACCAGAGTCACACAACTAACACAAGTGGAAGAAACAGGTCATGCTCAATGACTTGCAGCCAAGGGGTGAACCTGGGTTTTATAAGCTTGGGTGCAGTTATTATTAAAGGTGATCAATGTCAGACACTTGAGGAGCTTGTAAAATGTTGCTGCTGAGGAACAAGTTAAATACTCACAGGGAAGCAATAAGCAATGATAAATAATAAGGCAGAAGATGGAAAATTCTACAAATGACCTGATTTCTTCCACAAATGAATGGGAAAAATAATAGGAGGAATTGTTACAAATTAAAAGAGTCCTAAGAGAGCTCTCACCCAAATATAATATGTGAATTTTGTTTGGATCCTGATTCTAATCAATCAATCCAATTATAGAAACACATTTTTGAGCCAGTCAAGGACATTTGAACATGTTAGTTACTAGATAATATTAAGAAGGAATTATTGTCAATTTTGTTAGGTGTGTTAACAGCATTATGCCTGAGCATACACACACACAAGCGTTGTCCTTATCTGTTAGAGATACATACTGAAATATTAGAGTCAAAATGAAATTATGCCTGGGGTTTGCTTTAAAATACTCGAACAGCAACCAAAGATGGAGAGGACAATAGATATGACAGGATTGGGGGAAATATTAATAATTATTGAACCTGAATGATAGGTATAAAAAGTTCATTATATGTTTCTCTCTACCTCTGTGTATTTTTGAAATTTGACTTCAAAATTATTTAACAGATACTGATACTTGGGATCCAAGGCAGACTAAATAAATTAGTACTCTGGTTGAGGAAGGAGGAGGAAGCTCTTGGAGTCAGTATTTTTTACCCACCCTCCCCACGCCAGGTGATTCTAATAGTGCAGCCAAGATTGAAAAACCCTCAATCATTAGGAATTATTTTTAATTCTACCAGAATGTTTAATCAGTGACACATATGGTGTCCATACATCTTATTTTGGGCTTTTAAAAAAAAACTGTCTGAATAAAGCATCCCATAGAATTTTTACCCCTCTTGATTACATATATTTTTTAAATAAAATTGTTATTTTGAGAAAATTTTAGATTCACACACAATTGTAAGAAGTAATACAGAGATATCCCCTATACTCTTTACCCAGTTTCCTCCAATGGTAACATCTTGCAAAACTATTGTACAATATCATAATTGGGATATCGACATTGATACAATCAAGATACAAAATATTTCCATCACCACATGAAACCTTCGTCTTGTTCTTTTCATAGCCACACCCACTTCTCTCACATTCCCACCCCTTCATTAACCTCAGGCAACCACTAATCTGTTCCTCATCTCTACAATTTGCTCATTTCAGGAATCATAAAGCATGTGCCCCCCCCCTTTTTTTTAGAGAGAGAGCATGCGTGCATGAGTGGTGGTGGGGGGAGGGCAGAGGAAGAGGGAGAATCTTAGCAGGCTCCATGCCCAGAGCGGAGCAGGACTTGGGGGCTCAGTCTCACAACCCCGAAATCATGACCAGAGCTGAAATCAAGAGTTGGATGCTCAACAGACTGAGACACCTAGGCGCCCAAGCATGTAAGCCTTTCTGATTGGCTTTTTTCCCCAACACAATGTAATTCCCTGGAAATTCATCCAGGTTATTGCATGTATCAATAATTCCTTTCTTTTTAGTGCTGAATAGTATTCCACAGTGTGACTGTACCAGTTTGTTTAACCTTTCATCTGTTGGATTGTTTCTGGGTTTTGGCTATGAGAAGTAAAGCTGTAATAACCATTTGTGTACAGGTTTTTGTGTGTGAACGTAAGCTTGATGTCTCCAGATTAAACGTCCAGGAGTATAATTTCTACATAAATGGTAGTTGCATGTTTAATTTTTAAAAAACGAACAAATTGCGAACTGTTTTCCAGAGTAGCTATACCATTTTACATTCCCATCAGGAATATATTTGTGATCCAGTTTTTCACATCCTCACCAACATTTGGTGTTGTCACTGTTTTTTATTTCTATACCATTTTGATAGATGTATAGTGAGATCTCACTGTGGTTTCAGGTTGCTTTCCACTGATGGTTAATAATGTTGAATCTTTTTATGTTCTTCTTTTCCATCTGCATGTATTCTTCAGTAAAATGTCTTTTCATATATTTTGCCTATTTTTTAAATGGATGGTTTGTTATATGCTGTTAATTTTACTAGACCTTTGTTGGATATTTGGTTTGCAAATATTTTCTCTAAGTCTATAGCTTGTATTTTCATCCTCATCATAAGCTGTCTCAAAGAGCAAACGGTTTTAATTTTGAGGAAGTCCAATATATTGATTTTTCCTTCTGTGGATCATGCTTTGGGTTGTTAGGTCTAAGAAAACTTTGCCAAGTCCTAAGTCCTAAAGATTTCTCCCATGTTTTTAAAAAGGTTTAGAAACTTATTTTAAACTCCCATGGTTTGAAAAAATTATAATTGTATGTTTTACATTTAAGTCCATTATCCTTTTGAAGTTTACTTTTGTAAGACTTAGGTAGAGGTTCATTCTTTTGCTTTTGGATGCCCAATTGCTCCAGTACCATTTGTTGAGAAGGCCAGTTTTCCTCCCCCCCATTGAATTGCTTTTGAACCTTCATAAAAAAAAAAAAAAATTGCATTTGTGTTAGCTTATTTCTGGGTACTCTAACATTGATCCATGTGTTTCACACAGCCTTTATCTTTCTGCCAATATCACAGTCTTCATCCTTCTGTTCCTATACGTTAAGTCTTGAAACCAGGTAGATTGATTCCTCCTGCTATGTTTTTTTTTCTTTTTTCAAAATTATTTTAGCTCATCTGTTTTCTTTGCCTTTCCATATAAATTTTAGAATAATCTTTTCTATATCTACAAAAAAAACTCATTAGAAATCTGATAGGAATTTCATTAAACCTGTATATCTGTTTGGGCAGAATTAACATTTTTACTGTGTTGAGTCCCCTAACTCAATACAGGATGCATCTCCATTTAATTAAATCTTTGATTCATTTTATCAGCATGTTATAGTTTTCAGCATGCATATCCCATATGTATTTTAAATGTATGTTAAATATATACCTAAGTATTTCGCTTTTTTGAGCAATGTAAGTGATATTGTATTTTTAATATCAGTGTTCATAAATTCATTGGTAGTATATTGAAACATAATTGCTTTTTTTAATGTTTAGCTTGTATCCTTCAGTCTTGCTGAACTCATTAGTTCTAGGCATTTTCATGTAGATTCTTCGGTCTTTTCTGTGTAGACAATCATGTCATCTGAAATGAAGCCAGGGTTTTGTTTTTGCTTTGCTTTGATCTGTATAACTTACACTTGCTTTTCCTGCCTCATTGCACTGGCTAGAACGTCCAGCAATATACTGAATAGAAGTGATGAGAGTGAACATCCTTGCCTGGCTCTCAAACTTAGAGGGAAAAAATTCAATCTTTCTTCGTTAATATAATGGTATCTGTAGGTTTTTTACAGATGTTCTATCGGGTTCAGAAAGTCCTCTATTTCTATTTTTCTGAGCATTTTATCATGAATGGGTGTTGAATTTTGCCAAATATGTTTTCTGTATCAATTAATATGATCATGTGATTTTTATTCTTTATCCTGTTAATATGGTACATAACGTTAATTGATTTTTGAATATCAAACCAGCTTTACATCACTGGAATAATCCCCACTTGGTCATGTTGAATAATTCTTTGTATATATTGCAGAATTCTATTTGCTAATATATGTTAAGGATTTTGCATTTATATTCTTGTGGAATATTTGTCTGTGGGTTTCTTGTAATGTCTTTTGTTTTGTATCAGGATAATATTAGCTTCATAAAATGCATGAGGAAGTGTTATTTTCTATTTTCTGAAAGCGATTTCATAGAATTGGCATTAATTCTTTTTTTTAAGATTTTATTTATTTATTTGACAGAGCGATAGAGAGAGCACAAGTAGGCAGAGTGGCAGGCAGAGGGAGGGGGAGAAGCAGGCTCTCTGCTGAGCAGGGAGGCAGATGTGGGGCTCGATCCCAGGACCCCAGGATCATGACCTGAGCCGAAGGCAGCTCCTTAACTGACTGAGCTACCCAGGCACCCCGGCATTAATTCTTCTTTAAACATTTGGTCTAATTCTTAAGGGAAATTATCAAAGCCTAGAGGTATTTTTAAAAGACGTTTTTAATTAAAAATTCAATTTCCTTAATAGTTTAGGTCTTTTCAAATCATCAATTTTATATTGGGTAAATTGTGATAGTTTGTGTTTTTCAAGAAATTGATCCATTTAATCTAAGTTGTCAATTTTATGTATGTAGACTTGTTCATAGTTTTCCCTTATTATTATTCTTTTGATACCTGTAGGGTGTGGAGTGATAACCTCTGTTTTAGTCCTAATATTATTAATTTGTGTCTTCTTTTTTTTTTGTCAGTCTTACAAGAAATTTGTCAATTTTATCGATCTTCTCAAAGTACCAGTTCTTTTTTCATTGATTTCCTCTATTGTTTTTCTTCTATTAATTTCATTGCTATTTTGCTTTTTATTACTTTCTTCTGCTTGCTTTGGATTTTGCTCTTTTTTTTTCAAGGTTCTTAACATTGAAGCTTAGATTATTATTTGAGATATTTCCTATTTTTAAGGTAAACATTTAGTGCACTGTTTTAGCTATGTACAAATTTCAATATATTTTATTTTAATCTCTATTCAGTTCAATGTATTTTTTTATTTCTCTTGAGACTTCCCTTTTAACCCATGCATTATTTAAAAATGTATTGTTTAGATCCTAAGCGTTTGGAGATATTTCTGTTGTCTTTCTGTTATTGTTTTCTTGCTTGTTTCCATTGTGTTTGGAGGACACTCTGTATGACTTCAAATCTCTTAAATTTGTTAAGACTTGTTTTATGACTCAGGATATGGTCTATCTTTGTATATGTTCCTTGGGCACTTGAGAGAATATGTATTATACTGTTGTTGACCGGCGTATTATTATCATCTCCTAGGTCCCTCAAGATCTATACATTTTTGGGGCACCTAAGTGGCTCAGTCGGTTAAGTGGCTGCCTTAGGCTCAGGTCATGATCTCAGGGTCCTGGGATCAACTCCCTGCTCAACGGGGAGTCTGCCTCTCTTCCCGCTGGTGCTCTCCCTCTCCCACTGCCCTTCCTGCTTGTGTTCTCTCTCTCAAGTAAATAAATAAAATCTTAAAAAAATATTTATATATTGTTTCTTTTTTCTCTCTGTTGTTCAGATTGCATAGTTTCCTTTTTTTCAGATTTATTTATTTATTTATTTTAGAGAGAGAGAGAGAGAGAGCACAAGAGGGAAGGGCAATGGGAGAGGGACAGAGAATCTCAAGCAGACTCCATGCTGAGTGCAGAGCCTGATGCAGGGCTCGATCTCATGACCCTGAGATCATGACCGGAGCTGAAACCAAGAATCAGATGCTTAACCAACTGCACCACCCAGGTGCCCCAGACTGCATAGTTTCTATTCTCTCTTCAAATTCACTGAAACTCTTCTCTTTCCCTTCCATTCTGCTCTTGAGCCCATCCATTGACTTTCTGAATTTTGATTCTTTTATTTTCTACTAAATTTTCTATTTGGTTTTTATTTATATCTTTGATTCCTTTGCTGAGATGTTCTATTTCTTTGCTAGACTTTCTATTTTTTTAATTTGCTTCAAGTGCATTTGCAATTGCTTATTGAAGCACTTTTATGATGACTTCTTTAAAAATCTTTGTTAGGCAATTCGAACATCTCTCTTATCTTGGTGCTGATATCTGTTGATTGCCTTTTTTTTTAAGATTTTATTTATTTATTTGACAGAGAGAGAGAAGGCAGAGCGACAGGCAGAGAGAGAGAGGGAGAAGCAGGCTCCCCGCTGAGCAGGGAGCCCAATGCGGGGCTCGATCCCAGGACCCTGGGATCATGACCCGAGCTGAAGGCAGACGCTCAACCAACTGAGCCACCCAGGCACCCCTGTTGATTGCCTTTTCTCATTCAGTTTGCAATCTTCCTATTTTTGATATGAGAAGTAATGTTCTATTGAAACCTGGGTTTGGGGCCTATTTCGGGACGAACCTTATTTGACCCTTCTATGTTCGCTGACTTTTTCTGACATGCTCCTGGCAAGAGAAGGTGTGAATGCTGCCTTGTTATGGCCAGTTGGGAGCTGAAGCTCAGGTTCCCCACTTGGCCTCTGTTGACAGTGGAGGGCAGGTACTTCTCACTACTACTGGGTGGGTGTAGGGGTTCTGGCTCCCCCCAGGCCGCCACTGATACCTCCCTGACTGGAAGGTGTAGGAATCTTTCATTTCTTCTCCCCATGTGGCCTCCACAGACGCCATGGCTTTACTACTCCTGAGTAGTAGTAACAGTGTTGATTCTCTGTTAAGTCTCCTCTGACACCTCCTCAGTGGGCTTTGGGGTGGGGGGACACCACATTATTATCGGGTAGGACGTGAGGAGGAAAAATCCGGGCTCCTCACTCAGACTTTGCTGGCATGGGTATACGTGGGACCGCAATCTTTTCTGTGGGTTTGGCTATGTTCAAGTGATTATTGTTTAAAAGTTTTCTGTCTTACAAGGCTGTCCATTTCTCAGTCTTTTGGCTAGAAAGAGCAGGCTCTGTTGTGGGTTTATTTTTGTTTGTGCCTGTTGTCATTTTCAGATTGCTGGATTCTTCAGCTCCAAGTCTTGGAAATATGAAGCAGCAGGCAACTCAGAGAACTTACTGCTGTATTGTGCTTCAGGTCCCGAGGTCTCCAGCCTGTCTGCCTTCTTTCCACCTTTCAGGTTCTTCTTTTATATGTTTTATATGTTACATCCAGAGTTTTTAGTTGTACTTAATGGGAGGAATAGGAAACATATGGCTTCTCTAACATCCCAGCAGCTTATAATATTTTAATATAATATTTGATACATACAAAAGAATGTGTGTAACTATGTGTGTGTATTACAAAGCATAATAGCATGAACACTAAATCTTTTAAGTGTTAAATATATAATAGTGAATTGGACTTTTTCCTAGAGAAAAATGAAAACCACACTACTCATTCCCAAACTAACTCCCTTTGGCTGACAATCTGCTAGACATTTTTGTGCTCTGAAATGTCCTTTGGTTCTCAGAACCTGCTGAGGATGGAATCTCGGCCCTGTGACCTAGTTAGCATATCTCTGTTGTTGTTGTTGTTGTTATTTAAGAACCACCTTTCCTCTATTCTGAAGTTTCCTGCCTCCCAGCCACATGTCAACATGGAGAGTGACACAGCCTTGCCCTGGGAAGCCTGGGGAAGCTGATGACTCAGGATGACTAAAATAAACACACTTCGTAGCTGAGGACTCCCCAGTCACAGGCTACTGTGACCCACTCTCCACCATGCCCCGTGTCTTCTTCATTTTTGTCCTTCACCTGGATCCTTTTTATTCTCCGGGGTAGCAGGATGTATCTATCGGTCCATTTGCTATCTGTATTAACGAACATCAGTTATCGAGGAGAAGCATGCCAACAGCTGTCCTGTTCAAAAAGAAACAGAGCAGGCACACAAGGAAGGGATTATACAAACAGGGCTGGGGACCTTGACCAGGAGACAGGATCTCATAATTAATTGAAGATTACTTGGGAGGGTTCCAGGTTGGCCACCACACTCTCCTCTTCTCCAGGGAGAGGTTTGATAGCACATGGATTTTCCCTTCACTTCCCTCCTAGACTCTTCCTTTCTCCTGGCAGCACTCACCAAGCTTCAGGAAGTGATGGGGTATAGGAAGTGGACCTCATACTATTATTGAACAGATGAGAGTCCCTGAGATCCAGAGAACACCACATGGAGCCATTCCCTCCCTGACAAGCAGCCTCCAAGCACCCCAGCATACCGGAAGGCTAAGCAGCAGGGGTTGTGTGTTCTGTCTACAATACACTATTTGGGTTGATTCTGGGAAAAGATCTAAACAAGTCTCACAAAGAACAAAGGGTTGCAGCTGTAATATCTTACCTCCTGAGAAACATACCAGCTGGATCTTGCCTCTGAGGCTCTGTTTCTGCTCCCCACTTCTGTTTCTCTGGCTTGGGAGCTAGGGTGGAAAACACATTGGTCTTGTGGTCAGAGGCACCCAGTTTTGGTGCAGTGCCCTTCTTTAAAGCCATGTGACCTTGAACTAATCCCTTGTGTCTCTGAGCCTCAGTTTTCTTGTGGGTAAAAAAGAACAAGGGGTAAGGATACTTCTTCTGCAATCAACTATTTATTACTTGATATAAAGGAATCATCTATAATTTTGTTGCGTGTGATCATGGCATTGTGAAAATAATATCGTTATCTTGGATTGCTCTAGAATACTCTCCTGAAAAAGAAAAGGAAGGGAGATAGAGGACAAATACAACGGGACTGGCAGAATGTGGATGATTGTTGAAGGAGAGTGCAGGGCTTGGGGACTGTTACAGTTGGCTCTCTACTTTTGTGTTTGAAATTGCCCATAATTAAAATGAAAAGAGTAATACCCAGCTTACATTCCAATAAGATCAACAAGGTAATGGATAGAAGCATTCTTTGGAAACAGTGTCTTACTATAGAGGAAGTTGTCTCTACCTGGCACTCTCACCGTGTGAACACCTGTATGAGGGTGCACGTCTCTCACTGATAGAGTCTGGCTGTAAGAGCTGTAACATGTCAGGGCAGCAAAACCATGGAGGATTTGTCCTCACTACCCTTGTCACCAGTTGTCCAAGTGAAGGGAAGATCAAGAGCCTCTTGTGGGGCAGAAGGCAGAAGAGTGTATCCACTCCAAACTGGTGTTAACTGCCTCTCACTCTTTTCCCTGTTTGGTGTGTTTCCTGCTACAAGTTCATTGTTGCCTGGCATTTCCTCTTAGATCTTTGCCTCCTCTGCTTAGAGGAGGTTTTTCCCATTTCCCCCTCTTCTGGATTCTCCTTGCTTTTGTCTTCAGATTCAAGAAGAGGCAGTGCAGGTGGACAAGGAAGATATTCAGACATGGATAGCTGAGTCCCCCCAAGGGTGGGGGTCAAGGCCAGATAGCCCATATGAGGCAGAGGTTCTTGGGCTGCTGTCAGGCAGTGGGCAGGTTGGTTGGCATCCCTGTTTCTGAGCTCTGGGATGGCACCATGTTGGGTGCACAGATGACAAAGTCTGATTCATGTCCCAAGGACTTATGTCTAGTGGTGCAATAAGGCAGATAAGCAGATGGTTATTAAACGAATTCAATTTCAAACATACATAGGGAGGATTGATAGGGTCTTAGAGAAGATGTGATAACCTTACGTCTGGGCATTTAGATGGTGGGCAGGGTGGAGAGCTGTGTAGTGATCAGGGCAGCTTCCCAGAAAGGGTGACTCCTGAGCTCAGTGTTGAAGGATGAGGAGGTGGCAGGAAGAAGAAATCACAGCAAACCTATGGACAGATGCTCTTCTTCCTCCTCCTGTTCTATAGCCCTCCTCTTGGGAGAATTCTCAATCGGATCACAAACCTCTGTGTCAGATGCAAAAGGACAAACCCACTTGCTTCATCTAGGTAATACTTTTATTGATTTAATGTTTTAATTTTTAAAATTCTTTATTTAAATTCAATTTAGTTAACATATACTGTATTATTAGTTTCAGGGGTAGAATTTAGTGATTCATGAGTTGCATATAACAGCCAGTGCTCATTTAAGGAGAGCTTATTAACAAGCGACAAATGATTATAAAACCACAAAGAGGCCCAGGTAGGTTTACAGAAAGAATGAATTTTTTCCACACTGATCAGGAAGGAACTGGATAGCCCTCAGACCATACCCTGGCTGGATTACTGAACCATACCATCCCTACAGGACAGAAGTTATTTTCAAACATGTTTGGTTCTTTTTGTTACTCTCTTCCACTAACAGGAAACTGTTGTGTTTTCTGTGTCCAATTTAGTGCCCATTACTCCTATTTCCTGTGTTTATTTTGGGTGATTGAGTCTGATGTTTTTCCTTGTTACAATTATCTTTTACTGTGGAGTCTAGTATCTTGGCCACACGAGCAATGCTTATGGCTTAGGAGTTTTATAAATGACAAGCAGAACAGAGTCATTAAAAATATTAACAATACCAAAATATGGCCCCTGCTTATTGTTCTGCACTGGGGTAAGGTACACTCACCCAGATGACGTCTTTCCTGCCTGTTCCTGAGAAGCCTGTCCCTGGGCTTTCTCTCTATCTGCGCCCAACCAGGGTGGTCTCCTCTACTCTCCTGACCTCATCTTGGTCCATGTATCCCAGTGATAGGTCCTCAGCCCCCACCTCTCTCCTGAACTCCGGACCTATCTGTCCAACTGACATTGGACGTCTCCATCTGAACGTTCCAGGGGCTCCCCAAACTTACGTTTGCCACCTCAAACTTGCTCCATTTCTTTTATTTTGAATACCGTACCAGGTTTTCAGCCCCCATGCAAGACATGTGGGAGCCATGTTGAGCTGCTCCCCTGCTGTTTGTCTCCCTTCCCTCCTTGCAGTCCCCCACCAAGGCTGTCCATACCCTTCAGAATGGAGTGACTTTCCCTTAGGCAAAGACATCGCTTACTTCTGCTTTCTGCCACTCATCTCTCAACTCTTGAAGTAATTGCTGCCGCTGCCTCCAAAATAATTCCTTAAAACTTTTGTATTACTCTTCTGCTTTAAATAAACCCACTGGCTTTCTACAGCTTCAAGATGAATCCAAATTCTTTACCGCTCTGCAAGGCCTTTCACACGCAGGCACCAATCCATCTCTCCAGGCTCACATCCCACCTTCCCACCTGGGAAGTCAGTCAATACCGTCCTCACCTTCAACTCTCAAGCGTTGTCCAAGCTGTTCTGTTCTTTCTGACCCTCAGCCATTACACACGTTTCTCGCTTCTTCTTCCTGGAATGCCCTATTTCTCTCAGTTTTGTCCCTTTGTGGAAAGAAAAAGTTACATTAGATAATCCCAGGACTCCTGCCTATTTCATTCTTTCATTTATTCATAAATTCAACAAATATTAACTGAGCATCTACTATGCCAGGCATAGCTCTGGAGCAGCAGTTACCAGGACAGAAAATCCCTGCCCTCGTGGAGAGACAAAAAAACAAGCAAAAAGAAGAAGAAGTAACACGTTGGGCTGTGATGAGTGCTATGTAGCAGGGGAAGCAGAGGGGGGCAGTTTTATTATTTTTCCCCTTTTCACAAAGTGGGGCTATGTTGTGTTTTTCTGTTTGTACTAGTTTCCCAGGGCCACCAGAACAAAGTGCCACAAACTTTGGTGGCTTAAAGCAACAAAAATTTATTCTCTCACAGTTCTGGATGCAAGAAGTCCAAATTCAAGGTGCTAGGAGAGCCACACTCTCTCTGAAGGCTCTATGGAGGATCCTTCCTTCCCTCTTCCAGTTTTTGGTGGCCCCAGACATCCCTTGGTTTGCGGCAGGTGACACCACTCTGATCCCTGCCTTCATCTTCATATGGCCTTTTCCCCACTTTGTCCCTCTGTGTCCTCTCCTTTTCTTATAAGGACACCAATCAATCATTGGATTTAGGGATCAATTTCATCTTGGGATCCTTAACTAATTACATCCGCAGACACCTACTCCAAATAAGGTCCCAATCTGTGGCTCCAGGTGGACATAAATTCTGGAGACACTGTTCAACCCACTGTACTGTCTGAGCAATGAGGGAGGAGTGGCTTCTTCTTACCGCCACAAAGGCTGTATCAAATTTAAAATGAACTTAAGCATAAACATGACCCGAGGGGATCCTGGTGTCAATCCAAACCCTCCCTCATCAGGCAGGAGCTGTTTTCTCTTTTCTCAACTACACTTTTGACCACGAAGGTAAAAGGGAGGGTAGAAACAGCTCAATAGTTAAGAGTGGCTGGTGGGACATCAGCGTGTGGCTCTGGAAAGTCTCCGAATTCTTCTGCTTCCTTGAGCATTGCTGGGATGTCTGCTACAACATCAGCCCTTTTCAGAAGCAGTCAGAGAACAGGGTTTGCAGTGATCACAAGCTGATTCTTTTAAAAAAAAATTTATCCCTTTCATTTTTATTCCAAACATGAGTAAAAAAAGCATCTTAGGTAATAATAGGTAACCAAACACAATAGTTGACTGAGCACAGCACTGTGTTTTATATGCCTTACCTTCTTTAATCCTAACAACAAATTTATGAAGTAGGTATTATTAATATTCCCATTTAATAGGTGGGAAAAAATACTGAGACTCAGATAAGAGTTCGTGTGATCATTCCCATGAATGAACGCACGAGCCTGAGGGAGATCACCGTGGTTGTTAATTTACAAACCCATGACAAGGGCGTAGTGGTTCTTTTAGAGGAAGTCCTTATATTTCGAAGCATTTGTTTACTTCATATTCTTTAATTTTAGAATTTCTACAACACCCATTTTCAACTTAATACAGTTCATAAAAGTGTTTATGATAGTTGCACTTGTTTCTGAGCATTTATTTAATTGGCAACTTTTACACATTTTTTGAGTATGTGTTAGCTTATAGGTTTAGAAGTTGTTTGCTTTTTTTTTTTCAACATAAACTTGCTTAAACAGTGCGCAAGACTCTGAAGAACCGTAGAGGAAATGCCTATGAAATAGTAGGGGATGATAAGATAGAGACCCAAACCAGCAGAGAACGTGGAAGAATGAGAAGAAAAATCAGAAATGAGGCCAGGAGAGCAAAATGATTTGAAATGATCAAAGGCAAGTTTCAAGGGAGAACAGCAAATAAACAATCACCAGCAAGGAAAAGCCCTTGCTTAGGGACTATGGACTCTAAATGTGAGATCACAGTGAGAAACACGAAGAACAGAGAGATGAACAAGTTGCAGACGCTCAGTAGAGGCCATTGCGTTGGCAAGGTTTTACCCACCCCTGGTTTGAGAACATCTGAGAGCTGTTTATGCATCAAGCAACGAGAACGACAGCGATCATGTTCAGAAATCCCCTTAGGACTGGCTTTCTTTTTTTTTTTTTTTAAAGATTTTATTATTTATTTATTTGAGAGAGAGAATGAGATAGAGAGACAGCATGAGAGGGGAGAGGGTCAGAGGGAGAAGCAGACTCCCCGCCGAGCAGGGAGCCCGATGCGGGACCCGATCCCGGGACTCCGGGATCATGACCTGAGCCGAAGGCAGTCGCTCAACCAACTGAGCCACCCAGGCGCCCAGGACTGGCTTTCACATCGAAGGCACCACTGTGGTCCTTAGATTCTTTCCGTGTTTTATCTGAGAAAAATGTGAGTGTTTCTTGTGCTTGTGACAAAGTAAATGAACATCAATTAGGTGCATTAATACTTTGTTAATACCCGCTTGACCATCCTATGCTAATGTAGTGTGGTCAGGAGTTTTCCACTTGCCCTTGACCAGGATGCCTTGAACTTGGGAGTGATGTTTGCTGGCACTGAGGCTGAGAGTCCTCTGCTAGTGTGTCTATTTTTGATGTGTCTGCTAAGTCTGCTTCCCTCCCTAGTTAAATTTAGTTAGCCTGATTGAATAATCTCCCACCTCCACAATTCAGATAACTGGCAAGATTAGTTAACTTCTTAAAGTATATTTTTTTGTAGGAATATTCCTGGTATGGAAAAAAATGTCACAAATTTTCCAAAACCAAAGCTTTCTGATTTTAGCTACCTACATAGTAATCTATTTCTTTTTTTTTTAAGTTCAGTTTTGCAAAGAAGAAAGCATTCTACTTGATAGGATGCATGACAATGTTTCTAAAAGTGGTTTAAAAATAAAGCATCTCCTTCGCAAAGAAAGAGACGCTTTGTTAACAATATTAAGCATTTTTAAAAATTTAAAACTACCATAATATCTGAAGGCATGTGCTGAGTCATCTCATCCTGAGAGGTGACAAGGTAGCACAGATCACCCATAGCTCCTTTGTGGGTGCCCTGCCCATACCTCCTCATATTGCAAAGGCTTGACCTGCAGCTGTCAGCATCTGCATCTCTTTGCCTGAGGGATTTCTGCTGTTCTTCCACAAAACAGTCTGTAATGTCTGGAGATTTAACACCCCTGGGAACAGCCCTCAACCAACCACTAATAGGAGTTGGTATATAAATACCCCAGCTCCCTCGCCCCTTGGATGCTATTACTCTAAGGAGTGTGTCTTGCATTGGCTCCCAGAGTCCCCAGTAGCTTTATGTCAAGCTACTAACAGTGATGACCTGCCTGATAACACATGCTTTCCCTCTTCTCTCACTTTCTTCTATTCTACTGGTCTCTCCTTCACCTCCTAAATAAACTACCTGTCCTCAAATCCGTGTATTTCACGTCAGCTTCTGGAGGAAACTGAGACAACACAATATCTCTGGCAATATTCCAGCTGAAATCTAAAACTTCTAATTCTTATAAACCTGTAGATCTAAGTGATTTTCAATATTCTCAATTTTAGCAGAGTTTTCAACTTAAATGGTCACTCGTAACTCTTAACAAAAATTTAACTGTGTGTGTTTAGACATTTCCATGTTTTCTTTCTGACTGATTCCTTCATTAAGTATCTCTGAGCACTGAAAACCCTCATCATGCTACTTCATGTCTTCACTGGTACTGTACCAACCAATAGAACAACAAAAAAAAAATCTGTGTGTAAGTAAGTGGCTTCATAGTTAGCAGGAAATATAATGATTGCACAGGACACAGATATCTCTTGAGACTGGCTCACCTCTTTCTCTCTCTCTCTCTGCCTCCTCTCTGCTCTTCCCCTTCCCCTCCCCATCCTCCCTCTCTGTCTCTGTTAGAACCAAGTCCCTTCTCCTTCAGACCTGTACAAAACACCACATCACAGGGCCTGGTATCTGGCTTCTAGAGTAGCCACTGACACATGGGAAAGTGTAGAGTATAAGCTTCTGTTGGATGAGATGGTGCCCATGGGGGATAGGAGGGAGCTGGGCAGACAGTCTTCTTCCCTGCCTCTCTTCCGTGCCCCATGCTGGGGTGTGATTTCTTTGCAGAGTCTTCCAGAAAAGTCCAGAATGCTGGTGAGTGGGCTCCCCTGCTACCTGCTGTCCCCGGCTTGCTGTGCAATGCCCCACATGACTGCCCTGCATCCTTAACTGTGCTCCTTCCCTTCTATCTCACCTCCCAAAGCTTTGGGTTTGCACCTCTCACCTGAGTGTCAAGAGCTTAATAATCCTGCCTCAGACCCTGCTTTCTAGAAGATCCAAAGGCTGCAGTGATGATCCAACCCCTTTGCATGGGTTTTTTTTCATGTCTGTTTTAGGCATGTTTTGTGTCCTGAATTAACTTATGTCATGCCCACTACTTGCTTCTGCACTATTTCTTTTGGATTCTATGTTTATTGGGGTTGAAGCATGGTTGGAAGGTACTTTAAACACTTCTAGAAGGTTTACAGTGATTCTGATTTTTAGAAGTCTGGATTCCTTTGGCCGAGTGTTGTCTAGGAAGTTCAGATTCCGACCCATTGACCAGGTGACCCTTGACACATGTTTAGATGTTTGCTGATTCAACAGGAATCCATGTGGGAGCTTCAGATTCTCATGTAAAGTGAGAAACGGGATCATGAAATTAACTGTGAGAACCTCATATTGCTGCTGTGAGGCTTAAATGAATTAAATAGCATTTAAAAATATACAAACGGACCTTCATACACACATGGGGTTGTTACCAGCATCGTGAAAACTGTGGCATACCTGTTTGCAAATGCAGAGAAAATCTTTAACATTTCATTATTATGTCTCAGCAGTGTGAGATGTCAGAAACATTTGAAAATAATCATCTCCTGCTTTGAGCCTATAGATGATTTTTACTCTGCTTTTTTGACAACATTCTAATTGAGGGTGTTAACACCTTGATCCCCCTCACCCATCTCGTCATCCTGCTGATCTAGGTCCTCTGCCCTCTTGCCCTTTCCCTTTATTCTACAGTTGTGCCCTTACTACTTGTTTGGAATTAAAGTATACTTCATTTCTTGAAACAATGGTAAAGACCAGATGATAGGTTTTATTCATTTCTTTAATAAAAAATTCAACGTTACCAATCCTGTGCAGTCTTTCCTTTCTTTAGTAACTATTTTATCGGACGTTAATGTCCGGGCATCACAGTTCTGGCTTTCTTCTTCAAACGGTGCCTTGGCTACTGGTTTCTACTGCTGTCAACCTGTTTGGCTGCCCATACCAGTTAAGGTTTGTTAGCTTCGTGATACGCAAGCTTCCCACAGCTGGTTAAAGATTTATCTTTCAGTGAGAGGCACCATGTGAATTTCTGCCATTCAGAATGGCTTGTTGTCTCTCATCAAGGAATATGTTCACCTTCAAGGTCCAGTGATTTGAACCGTCCTGTTACAAGGCCTTCTTACCCCAAAGCTCTCTCTAGGTCCTGTGTCTGTGCCTAAAAGACCTGCTGTTGGAGTGCTTTCCTTGGATTAAATTATTCTGGCTCATGGAGTCCAAGCAGAAGATACAGGAATAACACAATGTTCAATTTACTTCTTAAAATTTTGAGATGACCTTGCATTCTGAGCAATGAGCATAAAGGTCAGCATTTAGGATGGCTGAGCAATGAGAAGAGGTTCCATGCTGAAAGTAAATAAAATTTGACAGTTAACTCTCACATAAACCTATTTTTTACATGGCGATATAGAAAAGAGGAGAGAAGCTAGTCTTGTATTCTCTGCCAAGTGAGGACAGAAGGAAGAGAAAGGTCTGGATGGGAACCTTCAGAGTTTCAGGGGCCTCAAGATGCTGTTGACTCAAGAAGATGTCCTCTTGTTCTGGCCTCAGGGATGGGCTGCCCACAGCAAGACTATTCTCAGTTCAAGAATGGACATGAGAGGCCTCCTTCCTTTACAAGGAAAGAGGCTTGCCCGAGCTTATGGTATGCTATCACACGAAAGCCACCAAAGGTGTGTGCAAGTGCCTGCATCCATAAGCTCTCCTTCCTTCCCCAACTTTCTATTTTGTAAACTTTCAAATTTACAGAAAGGTTGTAAAAAAAAAAAAAAAGTAGTACAATCAACATCCAGGTAGCCTCCCCATAGATTCAACCTAGAACAACCCTCCACCTAGATTCAACAGTTAACACATTTGCCACATTACTCTCTCTCTCTCACTCATACTCTCTCTCATCATTGGAAAATTGCCTGCATACAGCATAATGCTTTACTCCTAATTACTTTGGCAGATATTCCCTGGAAACCAGAACATTCTCTTGGTAACCTCAATGGCTTTATTGTGCCCAGAAAAATTAACAGGAATTCCATAGTATCAGCACCTTCCCTCATTGGTCCTGCTGCTAAAAAATTGAGTATTATACATGAAAAGGGAGAGATGAACCATGAGAGACTATGGACTCTGAGAAACAAACTGAGGGTTCTAGAGGGGAGGGGGGTGGGGGGATGGGTCAGCCTGGTGATGGGTGTTAAGGAGGGCACGTTCTGCATGGAGCACTGGGTATTATATGCAAACAATGAATCATGGAACACCACAACAAAAACTAATGATGTACTGTATGGGGACTAACATAACATAATAAAATAAAATTAAGAAAAAAAAGAAAGAAAAATGGTGAGGGAATAAACCGGATAAAGTAGGTCAAGAAAGACAAAGAGGTGGGGAGAAATGATTTCTGATGAATCTTGGAGTTACTAATTCAGTGTCACTCAGATCTGAAAATGGAATATAGATTTTCTGTATCAGGAGAGTTGGAGTCTCACCAGCCAGGTGTAATAACAGCAGTCAAAGTTTATTGAATGGGTGCTCAAGGCCAAGCACTCATCTTGTATGTGATTATCCCATTTGAAGCCTTGTAGCCGCTGAGTTGGCCCAAGAAAAGCCTCTGGGAAGGAAGAGGCCGCTGGTGAGCCACTATGTATCCAAGACCTACAAAGGATCTCCAACATGCCTGTTGTTTGGTGCCCTGACCTGATGGACCAACTTTAAACTGTCCTGATATAGCCAGAGGCACATGGGTGAGCAAGCCCTTTGTGTGCCAATCCCTGTCACATCAAAGGAAGCAAATGTGGCCTCCAAAGATGACCAAGCAATGTGTCAAGCAGTTGGAAATCTGTACGCAGATTGACAGATTCATGTTCCTCCCCACTTATCCCTTCCCCTAGATCTGCTCATTCTATACCCGCAATGGCACCCAATAGGCTCACTTTGGGGGCAGGTGCAGTGAGATACAGAAAATGAGCTCAATGTGAATCCATGCCTTATTTATGAAACTCCAAACAGCTGGTACCCCTTCCAGGCCCCCAAAAAGTGAAAACAAAGGGCTGCTTTCAGAGTGCATGCATCCAATGAAACTGACTTTGCTCAGGTGCCAAGGCCAGGTCAGTGCTGGAAGCAGAGTGTTCCAGCTGTCTACATCCATGCAGGCAGGACCATCGCGGACCCGGTGAGAGGGCAGCAGGGTTGGAGGTGTGTCTGGACACTGGCATCAGCGTTTCTTTGCCAACACACTCATTTGTAAATAACCCATCTCTTTGTGGATCTTCTCAAAAGCCACCTATTCTGTGAAAAATCTCTGGACACCGGAAATAATTAGGTCAAAGGACATAAAATTCTGCTGAAAACAAACAAATCACTCCTTTTGCAGTTGCAATGATCTCTGCATGACATCCTTTGCATTCTTTTGGCTAAAGGATTGAAATGGAGACACGGAAGAAATGCTAATTGAAACAAAAAGACACTTTTTTTTTTTACATATCGGATTGCCAAAGACTTAAAAGTTTAATAAAACCTGGGATAGGTGGGAAGGGAAAGGGAAATAATCCCTTTCACACATCGTTAGTCAAAAATAAAGACTTCTGTGGAGGGCATGGTAATATCTGTAAAACAATTTTTATGCACATGACCCTTGACTTCGCAACTCCACTTCTAGGAATTTATCCTACAGATATGGTTGCACAAGTGTGCAAAAATGTACAAATAAAAAATGTTCACTGCAACATTGTAATTTTAAAAAAATCTGGATATAACTTAAATGTCCATCAATAAGTGGGTGACATAGAAAATATATCTATAAAAATAATACTATGTAGCTATTAAAAAGAATAAAGCAAGCCTGTATGCATTGAAATGAAATATGCCAAGATAGATTATTGAATATGTAAAAAATAATCACTTAAAAAACACGTTTCATAACAATGTATGCAAATGTGAAATATGTATTTTCAGTGTTTGTGCATGCATGGAAAACTCTGGAAGGATATATAGGAAATTGGTTTTCGTTTTTTTTTTTTAAACAAGTCTAGTTTTTATTAAGCAGTTTTACACAACCAGCTGTTCACAATCTGCAGTTAAAACATTGTGCATTCGCTGCTATTCAGTTATAACATCTTCAAATGGGATATATAGGAAATTGTTAGCCATGGTTACCCTAGGTAGAGGGGGTGTGCAAGGGAAACTTTTTTTTTTCATCTTTTATATCCTTCTCTACTATTGAAGTTTTTAAA
Organism: Zalophus californianus; assembly: GCF_009762305.2. Taxonomy (NCBI): domain Eukaryota; kingdom Metazoa; phylum Chordata; class Mammalia; order Carnivora; family Otariidae; genus Zalophus; species Zalophus californianus. Next base: position 112,252,633 of record NC_045603.1, on the reverse strand, counting down.
TGGGCATGTACTACATTTATAATTTTTTTAAATTGGCTTCCATTTTTTAGAAATAGTGACATTGCAAATTCCTGGGTCATGCTCAGAATTTCCACATTCCTCTTCTCTATAGAACATACAGACCACAAACACCACCCAAGGCTGAAGGAAAACTGTTGCAAGAAAGGGAAAGGAACATAAGCCATGTTATCCAAGAGGGTCTGTTTTCCTACTGTCCTCAAAAATCCTTCTGTCCTTCTGGTTTTTCTATTTATTGCAGAAAGTTCTGCCATCCATTTATGATCACCACCCCACTCCACCACCCCACCACCCCACCACCACCCTACCACCCCACCACCACCCCACCACCCCACTCCACCACCCTACCACTACCACCCCAAACCCTGTCTTCCCTACCATAGTAAACAGCATCACGTGACATCCATTTAACTGCTCAAGCCAAAAATCCAGATTCATTTCTGTAGTAGAGATAATATTCTATGTTTCAGTGTATCCCATTTCATTTTTTTAGACTTTTAAAAAAAGATTATTTATTTGGAAAAGAGAGAGAACATGCACACGCATGAGCGAGAGCAGGAGAGGGGTAGAGGGAGAGGAAGAGAATCTCAAGCAGAGCCCTCACTAGGTGTGGAGCCCATCATGGGGCTTATCATGGGGCTTGATCCTACGACCCTGAGACCATGACCTGAGCCAAAACCAAGAGTTGGACAGTCAACCAACTGCGCCACCCACGCACCCCTCCCATTTCATTTTTCAAATCCTTGGCACACAGAAAGATTATTTTTTCTAGCTTCCCTTGCAGTCAAGTAGGGACCATGGAATTATGGGTGGAAACTGCACTTCATATTTCTGGCTTCTTTTGTGCTGCCTCAGAGGTCATACAGACATTGTGTTCTGAATGGTAAAGCCACAAGATGAAGGAGGTTCTGTCTACCTGGGTCCCTGCATGTGGAGTGCGTGGAACAGAGTGCCCCTCCTACCACTTACCAACCAATGTTGGGAGACATAATGTTAGCTAGAAATGAACTTTGGTTGTATTAAGCCACTGAGATTTGGGGTGTGGTTACTACATGCTAGCCCAGCATTAAGTATTTAATATATTGTCTTTTCCTCACCCCAGACATTTAACTAATTCACAATCCTAGAGACTCTAAAACATATTCTGAATGTTCCCAGCCTCTAGCAGGCCCACTACCACCACCACAGCATACCAGGGACTCTCTATGACCCATCTACCAACAGCGCTGGTGTCTTCATTGTCATATAGTCCCAGCTTATGTGATATCAGTGTCTAAAATCCCATTTTAAAGTGTGCTTTCTTGGACCATTTTTGGTGCCAATCCTCAGAGGCTGGGTTCCCTGGGAAACTGATTCAGAGATAGAAGTCGGCATGTGGAAAGTATATTAGGGAGTGATCACAGACTCACACCTGTGAGTGAAGGGAATAGAGCGGGATTGTGTGTCTAAGGGATCAGTAGCGTTCTACTTCTTAAACTGAGTGACTGATAGGTGGATATTCATTTTATTAATATTCCTTAATCTGTGCATTTATTTTACATACACTATTGTAAATAAATGATGTATTTCACAATTTTAAAAGTTTGTGTTTTGTTTTTAAAAAGTTTTAAGAGAGGTGGATCACAGTGTGTACTCTGATTAAATAACATCAGAATTCGCATTCCTGGTATGTTACCTTGGGCAACCATTTAAGTTCTCTATACTTCAATTTCCTCATGTATAAAATGGATATTGTAATAACATTTACTTCATATAGTTGTGGTGAAGGATAAATGAGATTATTCATGAACAGTGGGTTAAATAGCATCCCTCTAAAATTCACATCCATCTGGAACCTCAGAATGTTTCCTTATTTGGGGGTGCCTGGGTGGCTCAGTCAGTTAAGCATCTGCCTTTGGCTCAGGTCATGATCCCAGGGTCCTGGGATCAAGCTCTGCCACGTCGGACTCCCTGCTCAGTGGGGAGCTGCTTCTCCCTCTCCCTCTAACTCTCCCCCTGCTTGTGCTCATGCTCTCGCTTCTCTCTCTCAAATAAATAAATCTTTTTAATAAAAAAAAAAGAATATTACTTTATTTGGAAATACATCCTTGGCAGATGTAATTAACTAAGATGAGGTCCTACTAGATTGGGGCAGACCCTAAAGCCAACAACTGCTGCCATTGTAAGAAAAGGAGAGGACACACAGAGATCTGTACGTGCACACAGGGGAGAGGGTCATGTGATAGTGGCAGAGATGGGAATAAAGCAGCTGCAAGTCAAGAAACGGGAAAAACTGCCAGAAACCTCTGGAGGCTGGAAGGGGCAAGAGAGGAGTCTTCCCCAAAGCCTTCAGAGGGAACATCGCCCTGCTGAAACCTTGATTTTGGACTTCTAGCCTCCAGAACTGTGAGAGAGTACATTTCTCTTGTTTCCAGCCACCCAGTTTGTGTCTATGTCACAGTAGCCTCAGGAAACTAATGCAACATGTACCAAGTTGGTCTTTAGCCCAGGGAAAGTTCTCACTAAAAATTAGCAATTAGTAGATAAATTCAAACACCTGTGCCAATTGTTGGACCTGAAACCTTCTCCCTTGCTGTTCTAATCCTGTTCAACATTTAAGTTAACATCTCTCACTTTCTCTTGCATGGTAGTTATGTGAGTGTTCAGCTGGCCTGCAAGCCCCATGAGATAGAAGCCAAGCTTTAGGCAGTGTCGGTGTCTCTTACAGCACCAAGCACTGTGGTAATAATGATTTGAATGCTTACTATGGGTTAGGAGCAGTGCTTGGCACAGGACTTAAAAAAAAAAATAACCATGTTGCTGCCTCCGCCCTTGATAAGCTGGACATTTCTGTAGAGAGAGGGTCAGACAGTCGAGTCACTGTGGGACTGTAGTAAGTCCTATAACAGAGACAGGTAAAGAACTGAGCAAGAGGAGGGCTGACTCATGCTCACTCGGGAGTGCAGGTCAGACTTCACACACAAGGGCATGTTGCAGCTGAGGCCTGAAGTGTTACCAAGCAGATGAGGACAAGTGAGGGCAGGGACCTCAAATGCAAAGACGAGACTATGATGGCCTGGTGGACAGCGCTAAGGAGTTTGAGCTCTACATTGTAGAAATAAGAAATAACCAAAAGTGTAATCACATTTAAATAGATTATTTCGGGGCACATGACTGACTGCTGTTCCTTGAAAGAAGGTTTTACTGTGAAGTCTCAACATAATAGGCGTTGCCCTGGTTGCTGCTCTCTCATGTGGGGCTATCCCATCCTTTTCTGAGTCCCCAGGTCACTCTGAAATCAAAGGGAAAGTCCTGAGTCTTCTCCTGTGCTATGTCCCAGTGACACTGAGACATGGAATCGAGGGGTAGGAGCTAAGACCTGAAAAGACAGAGAGGTTCTAGCCGAATCCTACAGAAGTAGGATATGACTTGGGGACCTAGGCAGACAAAGTAGTGAAGGGAAGAGAAAAAAAAAGGGCCACTGAAGGCAAAAGTAGTTACATTGCCTCTCTCTGTGAACTTTGAAAAAAAGACTTCAGCCTCAGGTGAGAGTTGGCTTGGCAAGCATGAGCTTCTCCACACCCTGGGAGCTCTGGGAACAGAGGGAAAAAGAGATGGCAGCCTACAAAATCAGGCAGCTGACCAGAGCTAGGAAGAGGGGGCAGGATCCTTCGACCAAGGGCCAAAACACAATTCCCAGGTCATTCCATGACTCAGGGCAAACAATGGTGTCTCACGGTGGCCAAGATGCTGAACACCAGGCCAGGTCCCACGGCAAGCCCATAAGGCAGCTCCCACAAACACTTGGGGTCATCATCAAGGTGAGAGCACCTTTTACAGGCTGGGGTTTCCCAGGAATTCCTCTCTCTCTGTCTGTATGTAGTTTCTTCACAGTTTGACATTTGTATAGCATAGTGTCTTCTAACTGAGTGTTTTTTTCTGTTACTTCAACTTTATTGAGGTCTAATTTTAATTCCATAAGGGTACCTATTTAAAATGTACATTTTGATGAGTTCTGACAAGTTTATACACCCAAGTAACCAGCACTACAATCAAGATGCAGAACATTTGCTTCATCTCAGAAAAGTCCCTTGTGTTGCTTCCCAGTCAAGTCTTCTACCCCCAGCTCCAAGCAACCACTGATCTGCTTTCTGTCAATGGAGATTAGATTTGTCTTTTCTAGAATCTCATATAAATGGAATCATCAAGTATGTGCTCTTTGGTGTGTCAGGCTTCTTTCACTCTGCATAAGGTTTTTGAGATCCAGCCATGCCATTGTATATGGTGGTGGTTCATTCTGTTTTTATGGCTGACTAGCATTTCAGTGTATGAATATACCTCAGAGTGTTTATCTATCCACCTATGGATGAAATTACGGTTGTTTCCACTTCTTAACTGTTATGAATTAAGCTTCTGTGAACATTTGTCTACACGTCTTTCTGTGGACATATGTTTTCATTTCTCTTGGGTAAATATTAGGAATAGGATTTCTGGGTGTTATCCTTTAAAGTGTGTTTTTATAAGAAACTGCCAAACTCTTTTCCATAGTGGTTGCACAATTTTGCTTTCCCACCAGCAATGTATTGAGAGTTCCATTGTCCACATCCTTGCCAACACTGGCTTCTGATTGGGATGTCTTTTTAATGTTAGATATTCTAATGGGTGTGTAGTAGTTTCTCTTGTGCCTTTAATTTGCATTTCCCTGCTAATTAATGATAATGAGCATCTTTTCATGTGCTAATTGGCCATTCTTGTATGAAATGTCTCTTCACATTTAGTATCTTTTTTTTTAATCATTTTTTATTGGATTGTTTTCTATTAGTAAGTCTGAAGAGTTCTTAAGCATTCTGGTATAAGTACACTGTCATTTGTACTGCAAATACATATATATGACTGGAAGTCCCATTAAATTACATTGCCATTTTTGTCAAAAATCAATTGTCTGGGGGCGCCTGGGTGGCTCAGGCATTAGGTGTCTGCCTTTGGCTCAGGTCATGGTCCCACGGTCCTGGGATCGAGCCCTGCATCGGGCTCCCTGCTCGGCGGGAAGCCTGCTTCTCCCTCTCCCACTCCCCCTGCTCGTGTTCCCTCTCTCACTGTGTCTCTCTGTCAAATGGATAAATAAAATCTTAAAAAAAAAGTCAATTGTCTGTATATGTGTGGATCTATTTCTGGATTCTCTTCTGATTCTTCAATCTAGATGTCTATTCATACACCAATACCAACTTGTCTTGATTCCTTTTGTTTTAAGATGAGTCTTGAAATTAGGTAGTATAAGTCCTCCAACTTTGCTCTTCTATTTCAAAGTTGTTTTAGGTATTACAGATCTTTTACATTTCTATCTAAAGGTTAAAATCAGTTTGTCAATTTATATATTTTTAAGATCTGCTGGAATTTTTATTGGAATTGCATTGATTCTATAGATCAATTTTGGAAGAACTAATATGAAAACAATATCTTCCAACCCAGGGACATAATATTTCTCTCCATGTATTTAGGCCTCCTTTATTCAGCAACATCATGTAGTTTTCAATGCTCTGGTGGTGTATATATTTCACTAAATTTGTACCTAAGGGTCTCCACGTTTTTTGTTGCCACTGTAAATGGTACTGTTGATGGCAATTTCAATTACCAACTGCTCATGGCTAGTTTAGTAAATGTTCTAATATTACTTTCTGCTAAAATTGTTCCATTTTGCAGTCATGAACAAAAGCACTGGATGAAGGGTATATGCTATTCTGGAAGTATTCTTGAAACTATCTGAAGAAATTCATGAAGAGTGTGTCTGGATTGAAGTGCTGTCTAAGCCATGGCTTCCCCTAAGAGTTGGTCCTCAAGCAGAAGGAGGCCAAGATCGCAGGGGACCCTGTATGGTAGTGCAGTCATCCTGGAGAGCCAAATTCAGTTACTCTGACTCTGTGGGAAGAAGAATTAAGGGTTCTTAAGCAGTGGCTCACAAACCTGGGGGGAGAAGGAAGAAAAAAGTTCTTTCCCTAAACTTCTCAGAATCCTCTTGGCAATTTTTCAGAATCACTGGAAGCTTTGGATACTCAGTCTATCAGGCATGTAGCCTCCCTTCTATTCCCACTTTGATAAGCACTGTGATCTTAAGCCAAGTTATTGATTGTGAGACAGTGTATCTCTCAGTGTGTGGGGCTGCAAAATAGCTCTAAAGGACATGGGGTCATTTGCAATATGGGTACTTAGTGTGGGGCCCTGAAGAAAGTCCTTCAGAACCTGTAATTCCTGCTACAAAGCTAATGTCCCACAGTTTGCAAACTGGTTCTGGTGGGAATGCTTCAATCCCTCATTACATTACAACGGAAATGCCCCAGAGGTGATAACCTAAGTAAGTCCATTGTCAAACAGTTAACACCTGAACCAAGGAGCAATCAGCTTGGAAACTGTCTATAGTGCCCTTTTGATGGGAGGAGCATTGCAGGAGAGAAAGAAGAAAAACTCTGAAACATTTATGCATTATAGATAAAGTTCAAAATATACCCAATAAGGGCAAAGGGCAAAGAAAGACCATTTGGAGAACTGAAAATGCACTGCCTTCTTTCTGCTTGAGAAGCCCACATAGTTGACTAACCGCCACTGCCTGTTAGCAGGACCTGTGGGGCTGACCTACTTGTAACTTAAAGAAATATAGGAATATTCATGAAGACTGTGCAAAAATTCCTCTGCACTAACCTAACAAACTCTTGCCCATCCTTCTAAACTCATCTCTATAGCACTTTTTCTATGAAACCCATTCTCAGTTCCCCACATTAGTAGCTGCCCCTCGTTTCTGCTCACACAGAACTTTATTCATAACACAAGTTTTGTACTTTCTAGATAAATCAAAACTATTTTGTTTGCCTGTCTCTCCCCCACTATTCTGGAGAAAAGTTGCTTCAATGATCGTGGTTTATCTCCACCTCAGAATTTGCCTCTGAGCTTCATTCCCCTAAAATCCAACTGCCTTTTCTGATGTCAGCATTTGGGTCCATCAAAGGGAACTCAAACTCAAAGTACCCAAGGCTGAACTCACAATATCTCTACCTTTTTCAGTGTTTGCTTTCCCTTGGTGAATAGCTTCTCTATTCCTCTGGTTGGGCAAGCCAGAAATGTATGGTCATCCTCGACACCCACATCCTGGTTGTTCTCCACACCCACATCACTTCATGACTTTACTTCCTAAATACCTCTAGACTCTCCTCATATTCATCCATTCTTGCTGTCATCACCACTGTAGACCAAGCATGCTTGCAATATCCTGTTAACTGATCTCCCCATATAGTCTAGGCTGCCGCTCATCTGTGTATCTCACTGCAGCCAATGTGATCCCTGCCCTGCCTAAAACACTTCAATGTCTTCCTTTATGCTTGGGGTAAAGACTCAGTCTCTAACATCACCTACAAATAAACCGCTGTGTAGTCTCAAGCTGCCCACCTCACCAGCCACTTCTCACTTTCTATGGTCCTGTTGCCCTACCCTTTTTCCTTTAGCTCCTTCTTTTTCAATTTTATTTATTCATTTTAAATATTTTATTTAAATTTTAATATCTTATTTAAATGTATATTTAATATATTTGAATATTTTATTTAAATTTAATATTTTACTTTTAAAGATTATTTTATTTTTAAATAATTTCAGACATACAAAAAAAAGGTGCAAAAATAGTACAAAGATTTCCCAGGTACTTTTCACCCAGCTTCCCTAAATGTGAACATCTTACATAACCAGAGTGTAATTATCAAAAACAGGAAATTAATGTTCATATGCAATACTAGGAACTAATTTACAGATCTTACTTGGATTTCCACAGTTGGTTCAGGATCCAATCGATGACTCCTCATTGCATGTGAGTGTCATGTCTCCTTTGTCTCCGATCAGGAGCAGTTCCCTGTTCTTTCTTTATTGTTTATGACCTTGACTCATCTTGAAGAACACAGGACAGTTACCTAGTACCATAATTCTCAGTTTGGGTTCGTCTGATGTTTTCTCATGTTAAATTCAGGTTATACATAATTTGGCAAGAATATCACAGAGGTGATGTTGTATTCTCAGTGTATTATATCAGGAGGCATGTGATGTTCATGTCTCATTATTGGTGATGTTAACTTTGAGCTCTTGTTAAGGTGGTATCAGCCAAGTTTCTTCATTGTAAAGGTACTCTTCATTGAGGGGAGGGAGGGTGGAGAGAAGAGAAATTTTGAATCTATGTAATTATTCTGTTTCTCATTATACTTTTACTCACCGATTTTATCATCAGTTGATGATTCTTGCGTGCAATCAATATTACTGTGGTGTTTTTTGAATGGTGATTTTCTATTTTCATCATCCCTTTTACATTTGTAAGTTGGGATTCTACTGCAAGAAAGAGCTATCGTCCCCTGTTTATTTATTTATTCAATTGTTTATTATCACTGTGGACTGATGGATATTTATTTTTTTATAAGTTATGATCTATTGCTATCATTATTTATTTTGTAGCTCAAATTGCCCCAAATTTTGGACTTGACCCTTTTCATTGTCCTAAAAGTAGCAAGTATGCATGTGCTATGAGGGCTTTGAACACACTCTTCTGTTAGCCTGAAATAATGTTCTAGCCTTCCCCTGTCATCACTGTTCCATCCCCAAATTCTTTGTGCACCAAATCCCTTTAAAGCCTTGAGATTTCAGCTCCAATGCCCATCTTCTGGAAAGCCTTCCTTGAAACTTCCAGAAGTGGTTAGGCTTCCCCTTGTAAGTTTTCAAAGCACTATTTACTTTTTCTTCATAGCACTTAACATATTTCAAAGTTAAACCCTTTTTGTGTGAACATTTCTAAGAGCAGGGATGGTATCTGTTTTAGTCTAGCACATTAATAAGTCTTCAGTAAATGATTAAGATTGAATTAATGAATAAATGAACTAATACCTGAAAGTAAATGGGTTGAGATCTTTGCAGAAATGCCATATTGATGATTCATTTTTACTCCAAGAGAAGTTTTTCCCCTGAATCTTATAGATCCAGATAAGATATAGTTGACAGTTTGACACAATGGAGATTCATTTTTAAAAAAAGCCATTGAAGTCTGACTTAATGACTTGGATCTTGGGTCTAAAGATTATTGCCTGGATGGTCTCAATTCCATGTACATTGTTTTATTTGTCTTTGTTTCTTGCAATGGTAAAAATATACTTGCCTCCATACCCCATGTATGACCGGTGATATGAATTGTGGAGGAAAATGTGTGACTGGGGGCAAAGAGCTCTTTACAACCCATTGGTATCTGACTCCTGATTGTCTGTCATAAGTTTGTTTCATTTGGGACATGGCAAGTGACATATTTTAAGTTAGATACTGAAGCTTATACCAAACACTTAGAATCAATTCCACTCTCTGTTCAAATAGGATTCTCACTGACAGATTTCATTTCTAATTTGGAAACTTGGAATGCCAAGTTCTCTTGATATTTGAAAACAGAAAGCAGGGGCTACCAGAATGGACTTTCATTCGGGCAATCTGAGAGTGATGCTCCGGGATAGCATTCTGATTTATCTTCACAAGCTGGTTGCTTAGGTTCTCAGTGGATGTCAAGATTCCAGAGAAAATTCTTCTAACAGGTGACAGTAGGTGAGAGCAACTGAGCACATCTGCAACCCAGCCCAAAGGCCATACCTGACCTTGGGAGTTTCAGTCATCTGAGTCTGCCAGGTTTAAGAAAGGAATATAAAGAATATTACTTGGAAAATGATGAATTTCTCTGGGCAAAGTCTTCATAAGCAAGGTTTCTCTCTGATGTCTCTCTATATACTTAATTTGGAATGTTACCTGTCCATAAACAACCACATATGAGATTTATCCCACTTGTAAGCTAACAAGTTAGCCTACCACAGTTTTGTGAGTGCTTCCAGGGGACACAACACTCCTGGGTCAGAGACAAAGGACACTTTGTTACCCATAGCTATAGCAGTAACTAGCATATCAGAATTTTTACACCACAAGCATGAATTCCCACAAGACGATGACAGCCACACACATAGTGGGTTGCATTCCAGGAGAGGAACCCTGTGCTCAAGGACCCTGACTTTTTTATAATGGGCAGTAAGCACACCTACTTTGCTGCGGAGGGAGATGTTATCTTTATTATCCTGGATCATAAGTAACCTGTCTTTGCTTCAGGGAAAGATACTATCTCTACTTTCCAGGGTGGTGATCTTTGCTCTAGGGAAGACATTATCTCTAGACTACAAACTGTTTGCTATAAAAACATCCTTAAAGATAGTTGGAATAAAATGCAGTCAGTGCATTGATCGTAAAATGTGCAGAAAAAAAAGATAATTTTATTCCAACAGCATATTTTCCCCTCTGTCCTCTTATTGAAGTCCCATCCTGTGTGTATACCTGAATGTTCCTGATCTCCTCTTTCTGATGACCCCTAGACACACACACACACACACACACACACACACACACACACACACCACAAAACCCATTTGTTCTTGGCACCCAAGTCCCTAGGACAATTATGTCCACTGTGTGGTGGGGCAATCTGTACTTAGGTACCTCCTAGGTAAGGGCCAGTTTGTACAAGTGCTTAGGAATAAAGTCATTTTGGGGTTGTGGGTAAATGGATGGAGACTCCACCACTCCTGATGTGTCATATCCACAGGAACTAATGATAATGCATTATCACATGCCTGGAACACAGTAAACACTGAATAGATGTGAGCTATTATATCAGTCAAAGTACACAAGACTTGCTGTAGGAACAAATTAGCTCAAATATCAAAGTGTGTTTTTTATCTTTATCATGCCACTTGTCTATTGCCAGTGGCCTGGAGGCTCTGCTCCTCACTGTCCTGACTCCAGGACGTAGGCTGGCAGGGCAGCCATCATCTGAAATGTTGCTGGTCCCTGGGCCGGGGGACGAGGACTATTGGGAGAAACTAGGACAGACAGTTAAATGCTCTGGTGCAGAAATCAAACACACCACTGCAAAAATAAATAAATAAATAAAACACACCACTTCAGTTCACAGGTCATTGGCCAGATCAGGTGACACGGCCCCACAAGGGGGCCAGGTAGTACAATACTACCATGTGCTCGGAAGGCAGAAGGGCAGAATATTTGGGGACAGCATGATGATTACCATAGCTTTTATTACTGTTATTAAAAATTATAATAACAACGTATCTTATGGCAGAGGACATCATAACTGCCTATTCAGCATTCTTTTGATTTTTTTTTTTTTTTGGTAATAGAACCCCAATTTTGTTTAGGTCTCTCTCCTTTCCCCCCAGAGTCATGGAGCCCCAAGGGGAGCATGATCGACACCCTTGACAGGAGGGGTAGGCCTGACTGGTCAAGGGGCACTGCCACCCTTCTTGCTGGTGACCACCTTAGGAATGGGCACAAATAATTCAGGCCACTGGCAGGCCAACAGAGGTTTTAAGTTCCTGGGGGCTTAGAGGAAACTTATGTCTCAGTCTTCTTAAAAAGCTTCTAGAAAAAACTTCTCTTTCTTCTTTGGATATTGTCAAGCCCAGCTATGAGGCCTGGAATCAGCTGCAGCATCTTCTTGCCACCAACCTGAAGATGAAGCTCCCCAAAAGAACCCACAGGGAAGCAGACCGAGAGCCACTGGACAGAGTGAATCCTAAAGCCCTCTGGACTTTCTGTAATGAAGCCTCACTCTCGAAGCTAACAGGGAAAGAATTTTCTGTTACTTTTAGCTGAAAGCAACCTAACAATACTGCTATCTTCCTGTTAACTTTGGAAAGAAAGGCAGTGTGGAGTGGGGAAGGAGCAGAGTTGGGTCAGCTAGTACCACGGGTGGCAAGAAAGCAGCAGTGCAACAGTCAGATCTACACAATGTCTAGGGTCTGCCAACATGCCCGTCTGCCATGCCCCAAAACCCTAGCTGTGATCCCTGGCAACATGGGCATTTTGCTGGCCTGCTCTGCAACTGTAGCCTTCATCTCTTAGGAAAGATCTATTACCCTGTTTGGAAGAAGGCACTAGTCTTAAGTCCTGTGATTAACTCCAGATTTTGATCTTCAGTGCAGATTTCCTGCTAGTTCTCTCTGAGCTCTCTTGAAGGATGTGCCTCTGGGTTTAACTACAATTTCTAAGACCAGGTCATAAGACGGTCCTGTAGCTTGACTTCGAACCTCCCGGTTGTGTCAGCTGAGCCTCTACACACAGATGGTGTCAAGTGTCATAGGAAAGGTCTTTTGATTGCCATAGGATCATGTCGGGTGTTTCCAGTACACATCCGTGTCAGGGCTAGGCAAGCCCGTTGGCTGTAATGTACTGAAGTTTTGTTTCTTTACGTCTTTTCTCAGGTCATCTTCTTCAAGGCATATCAGGTTAGAGTCAGAAGGCATGTCTTAGATCAATATTCCCAGCAGGAAAATGCTCTGGGAACCTCGGACTGCGTGGCTAGTCATTTATTTCCTGTGTTGTAGTTCATCCTGAGGGGGAGAATTATTTGTTTTTTATCCTGCCATATTAAATAAAATCCTGGTTTAGAGCTGGGCAAAGTTTTATAAGGCAGATAAAAGGGCTGTTTTTAATAAACAGGGTAGAATGATAAGAAATGCGTTCTCTCTGCAGCGGTTCAGTAACACAAGAGAATCATGAGGACCTCCAGCTCCGTGAAGGATCCTTGTCCACAGCACTGATCAACAACCAGCAGCTTGCAGTCTCACCCAGAAATAGAACTGGCGGGAACAGGCATATAGGCTTTGGGTGAGATTGGTTTTCGAAGAAGTTCAGGTAAATTTCAAAACAGCACGTGCTGTTGTTGGGTTGGGGTCTGTCCGTCCACTAAGCTTGCAGTGAGTGGACCATCCCAGGGCTGTCATCTGTCTTGGGAAAGCAGAAACAATCATCTGACCAATGCTGCAGCAGGTAGAGATGGTATTTTCAAGGTCACTCAGGTAGTTTTATGCTGGCATAAAAATGAAAGTTGACTCTCTGGAGCAAACAGTTCGTGTAACAAGACCCTTGAAATGCTAGCAGAACAGCTTCCCGAGGTTTTCTTTCTGTCTTTCTTCACTGGCTAATTTCTATGCAACTGTCACAACTTCACCTCTTTTTTTCTTTATTTAAATTCAATTAGCCAACTTATAGTACATCATTAGTTTCAGATGTAAAGTTCAGTAATTCATCAGTTGCATATAACACCCAGTGCTCATCACATCACGTGCCCTCCCTAATGCCCATCACCCAGTTACACCATCTTCCCACCCACCTCCCCTCCAGCAGCCCTCAGTTTGTTTCCTATAGTTAAGAGTCTCTCATGGTTTATCTCCCTCTCTGATGACTTCCCATTCAGTTTTTCCTCCCTTACCCTATGATTCTCTGTGCCGTTTCTTATATTCCATATAGGAGTGAAACCATATGATGATTTTCATTCTCTGATTGACTTATTTTGCTCAGCATAATACCCTCCAGGTCCATCCACATTGATGTAAATGGTAAGTATTCATCCTTTCTGATGGCTGAGTAATATTCCATTGTACATGTGTATATATCACATCTTCTTTATCCATTCATCTCTCGGTGGACAGATGATGGCTGAAGTTTTCACTTACAATAACTAAGAACAATCTCTGATATTTATTCACCACTTACCATGTTTGAGGTATCATCCAAAGTTCTTTACAACAGTCCTCAGAGGGGGGATTCTCTTATCACCCCAGTTTGTAGGTGAGGAAGCTGAGGAACAGAGAGGTTAAATAACTGGCTCAATGTAACACAGCTTTGAACCCCACTGGGCTGGCTCTGCAATCTCCAGAGGCTGGAGAAGCAAGGAAACGTCAATGCTAGACTGGGAAACAGTCTGCAGCCAACAGGAGGTCAAAAGGAGGAAGTGACCGGCAAGGCGGAGAGGAGGCAAAATCAAGTAGACAAAGGATGAAGGTTCACTATCAATTTGAATCTTTAAAAAAGAGCTGCCAGTGTCCAAAGAGACAGCAGCATAAAGAACTAAGCACATGGCCTCCTAGAGCAGCTACTTTGAAGGAAGCGAGCAAGTTCTGCTAAGCTAGTTCTGCCCCACTCTATTTTCAATTTTTATTGGAAACTTTGGTCACCTACTCCTCTACTAGTAACTACCCAAACTACTGCTAATTTTCAAGGTATTAAATATGGCTTTGTTAACGGTAAAATTACAAAGGATAAGGAAGGAGGGATTCAATATAGTTGAAGAATCTTCTCTGTATTTCGGGGAGAAAATTCAACCGATATCCATCTAGTTGTTTGGAAAGTTGAGACATGACCAGTGTTATAAATAATATCAAAGAATATTTCAGCCCCCAGGAATTTTTCAAAGCCAATTTTGGGGAATTTTCTCTTCCCCAACCCATCCTGTTGTGTTTTGTTTTGTTTTGTTTTGTTTTTTGTTTTTTTCCCCAAAGCCAAAGAAGTAGAATTTGGAACCCATCTTAAGGTTTTGTTAAAACTCATGTTTGCCACAGTCTGATTTCTTTCAGATTTTGTCCATCTTCCGAATTCAAAATATAATTCTATAATAACATTCACGGCCAAGTGTATTTCTACTTAGCAAGCAAGAGAGTAGAGAGTTGTCCTCTAGAATTTCTTTTTTATTATAATGTTAGCTATCTCCGGTCTACCCTTTTTGTCTCTCTTTTCAAAAATCGTGTCTGTCTTCCCCTGGCCCAAATTTTTATTCTTCTATTCTGCCCAGGCCAGAATGACTTCAGCAATGGAAAAAAAAAAAAAAAGAGTAGGAATATGTATTCTTTATTTACATGGCAACCTTCTTTTACAGATTCTAAACTTTAGACCAGGGAGTGAGAACATTGCCTTCTAAATATTTGTGGGCTGGATCTAGGTTCCTTGGTTAAAGTCATTCAAAATGGATGGAAATACTTGGCATAACTCTCAAGGTTATAGTTTTATAAGGGACACTTGTTATTTTTCTTTGTTACATAATCCTATCTCATTTCTGTCCCTCTCTCAATAGGCTTTCCAGACTAGTGGATTATCAAGATGAGAAAATCTGACTCTTGAACTGAACACATTGCTTTGAGCCCTGCAGATCACTCTGGGCTTCTTATAGTTCCAACTCGCGCACAGAGAAAGTGGTACTTTTATTTCAGCAAAGGCTCAGTTAATAACATACTTCTGATTTTGGAACATTCGGGATGGAAACTGGGTTAGGAAATCCCATGTCATAGTACCTCTTGCTCATGTTTGGAAACCTCAGGGAACACCAGCAATGTCTGGCAACAAACCAGGCCTCTCCCATCTTATGTGTGACACTGATCTCATTTCTTCTTACTCCCTGTCAGACTCCAGCCAAGAGAACTTCCCACACACATCTTACACAGTTTTGCCCATCTCCACACATGCACCAGTCAATAAAAGCATTTACAAGGCACCTACTATGTGCAGAGGGAGGATTGTGTTTCACTCTCCACTCTGCCAATTCCTGGATTAAGACGGTGGCTCAGAATATCTTTCCAGAAAATGTTCTCTGCTTAACTCCATCCTCTCTAACGTCTCCATAAATGTGTCCTATGGTGAGCACAGCTCCAGCGCTGCTTAAGACAGTGTTGTGCCAGTTTTTTGACCATGACCCACAGAATGGAATAAATTTGATGATACAACAACCCTGTACACGTACACACACACACGCACGCGCGCACGCGCGCGCGCACACACACAGCTTGCAAATACAGTTAACCAAAACAAAAGTTTCATGAAAATAATATTTACTATGTAGGGTGCACTTGACTGTTTTAATTCTAATTTGATTTCGTAAAACAAAGATACTTATCTTTACCCACAAAATTGATCTCCTGACCGGCAGTTTGATAAACTCTAGGAAACTCTGGGTATTTAGGAAGCATAGAAGTTAATTCAAGATTCTAAAGGATGAATCTATAATTCAAACAGGGGGTGACTTGAGAGTGTTCACCAAATATTGTCAGAAAAGTGAAGATTGCTCCAGATAAGGTATTTGCAAGCAAATGTTAAGTTTGACCAGATCCTCTGAATTCCCAAGAATTAATTCATTCCTTAAAGCAAACTTTTTTTCCCAAGACTTCAAACATACAAAAAATGGATGAGGTTTTTTGTCCTCCAGGAGTTCAAGGTTTAATGGAGGACACAGGGAAGTGACCCAGGAATCTTGCCTCAGTGTTCTAAGAGCTACACCGGAGACCCACATGGGGGGCTGTGAGAGAAACAAGAGTCCCCTAATTCAGAAAGGGGTGAATGACACCTTCTCTCTAGACCAAGGATGTCCTAAGTATTTGTGTTCAGAAAGCATGGGACCTCTTGAATCTGCAAGGCATTATGAGTGGTCCCAGGGTTCAGGGAAGGGCATCGATGGGAAAATGATCAAAGATGAACCTCTGGAGAGAGGCGAGCAAAGAGGCTTGAGTTTTCTCCTGAAATATAAAGGGAATCCATTGAGAGGTTTTAAGAAGGGCAGAGGATAACAAGGTTTCTGTTTTTGAAAGATGCTTGAAGAAGTAGTGTAGAGGATGCTGGCCAAGAAGCCTTGTGGAGAAAAGAGTCTAGTTAGGAGTCTGGTGTCAAACACCAGATGAGAAATCGTACAAAAGGCCTTGGCTGAAGCAATGGCGGTGGGAATGAAGAGGGGAAGCCTCTGAGGAACCTTAAGGACACAGTAGCAAGTTGGTTCAAGCCGGTCACATCTTGGATGACTCCCAGGTTTCTGGCTGGCATGACTGGAGCGGCCTTTGAGCTGTCCACTCAGATGGGGATTTAATGCAGGTGGAGGGCATGGTTGGGGGCGGGGGTAAGAGTTCAATGATGGACATACTGAGTTTGGAGCTCTCTGGTGATCCCATAGCCATTTGGATCTGGGGCTTGGGGAGAAGCCGGGCCTGGTGTTAGACAAAGCCACAAGGCAAAGATATGAAGTAGGACAGAATCAGAAGAAGACTGGGGATGAGGTTCCAAATTCAGGGCAATTACTGATTTGCTGGAGATCAGTCATTCCCATGACTCTGGTTAGCATGGGGTCAGTGCAGACAGCCCTTGTTCTTCCTTCCTGTCTTCTTTAGCTAGCAGGAGGAATGAAGGGTCTTTAACATATTTATTGAATACAGTCCTTCCTTCTGGAGCCTTCTGGAGATGACACAGATGCCAGGTGGAGATCATAGCTCCAACAAAGCAAGACAAAGGTAAGGGTGACTTGTACCTAGTCATTAACAAAAAGTAAAGGGCTAGTTCTGAAATGTTTGCTGGGTAGGGGTCCCTGATTCCTGATAGATTCCCAATATTCATTTCACACATTGGGTGTTGTCTTCCAGAGGACCATATGTTCAGTTGAGAGTGTGGTTTCTTTACTAGGTTTTAAGCCCTTCCAGCTATGAAGGGCTTAAACAGCGCAGCACTCTGTTACGGGTATGTGAGTCCTCAGGCCAGCCTACAAGGATGGGAAAGCAGAAGCTCAGTTTCTGTTCTAGGCTCTTAGGGGCAGTGAAGCTCCCTGTTATGGGCTGAGTTGTATCCCCTCAAAATTCATCTGTTGAAGTCCTAACTCCCAGCATCTCAGAAAGTGGCTGTGTTTAGACATAGGGTCTTTAAGGAGGAAATTAAATTAAAATGGGGTCATAGAGGTGGGCCCTAAAATCCAGCACGACTGGTGTCTTTATAAGAGATGATGGCCATCTACAAGCTAAGGAGAGAGTCCTCAGAAGAAATAATTATACTGACACCTTGATTTTGGGCTTCTAGCCTCCAGAACTGTGAGAAAATAAATTCCTGTTGCTTAGGCCAGACTGTGGTGCTTTGTTATGGTGGCCCTAGCAAACTAATATACTCATCTTTTGTTTTTCTGATGCGGGCTGGTATATACAAAAGCTGGATGCATACCCAAGAGGAAAAATAAGAGTCTAGCGTTTGGAGGAAAAGAAGCCGGGGTTGGAACGAAATGCAATGTGAACACTAGCTACTGAAACAGATAAATCACACAAGTGGATTTAACAAGTATAAATGTATCTACTGCCTTGCAGATTACCAACTACTTTACAAGCTTTAACTGATCTGATGTTCTCAACCGCCTCAGCATCCCCTAGAAACGCACATTCTCGGGCCCTCGTTAGACTAAAAGAGTCAGAAAGGGGAGAAGGGGAGGGAGAGGGGGGAGGCAAAAACAAGCCGTGTTTTAACAAATCTCGGGTGACTGTGATTGGCTGAAGTGTCAAGTGTGAGAACCACTGAGATAGGGCACGGTCCCCTGTCCAGATGCGCCTTTGGGCGGGGGGAGGGGGCCGGGAGACTTCACAGTTGTGACGGGGCTGGCAAGGGCGGTCTCCTTGACAACTGGCCCAGAGCTCGACCGACTGCAACGTTCGCACGCGTTGGTGGGTTTTATCCCGCGAACTGCTCAAACTCAGAGCGGTCGCTCCGGGTCTCTAAAGGAAAGCGGCGCCCCACCGGCCCCCGGGCGGCACGGCCGGAGGCGAGCTATAGCGCGGTGAGCCCCGGCGCCGAGAGGCGTGTGCGCTTGCGCGCGTCCCCGGGCCGGGCCAGGGCGGGAGCGCGCCGAGGGGGTGGGTCGCGCCGCCCCGCCGGCCTGGCGCGCCGTCCGAGCCACTCAGAGCGCCCGGCGGCCGACACCCGGGGGCCCTACAAGTAATACCCGGCGCCCGCCTGCCGCGCCGGGACTCGCGCACCCGCACTCGGGAACCGAGGCTCCCGGTCGGCCCTGACCTGCCTCTCAACTTGCTCTGCTCCGGCTGCGGCGGCGAGTCTGCCGGGCCCTTCGCCGAGAGCCAGCTAGTGTGGGGACGGTGCCGCCGTCACCGAGGTCCCGCGCCAGTGTGCGCCTCCCCGCCCCGCGCCGCTGAGGAGCGACCGCCACCTTCGCTGCGGGGAACTTTGTGCGGGGGGGGGGGGCGCCCGGCAGGTGGGCGACCGCGGCAGGCGAGCAGAACGGGTGAGTGGGGCTGGGAAGTTGGGGTGTGAGTGTGCAGGCGCCCCGTGGTAGGACGCGGGCCCTCGCGTGTAGGTTTCCCCTGCCCCTCCTCTTAGTCGCCCTGCAAAGTTTCACTCAGGACCGGTTGGGGGGTGGCGAAGGGGATAGGCTCACCTGCTGCTAGTGTGTTTACTCTGGCGAAAGCGCGAGTCATTCGGACAGCCACTCCTCCAGGCCGGGTGAGTGACACGGCGGCCCCGGCCTCCAGCCCCAAGCCAGACCCAGGGCTCCACCGGCACCCAAGAGCCCCGGTGACCCGGGGCTGCGGATACGCCTGGAGCTCACCCCAAGCCGCTTCCTAGTCCTAGGACCCGGGGGAGGGTGTGTGTGTGACGGGCCACCGCCCTCCCCTCCGCCTCTTTAATTCGAGCAGGAGAAGGCTACTGAGATACAAGACACAAACTTTCTTTTTCCCTCAGTAAAACTGCTTTTCCAGTGTTTTAAAACTAGACGTGCAGACGCGATTCATGGTGGTTTCTTTGGGACATCCCTGGGGGCGGGGCTGCACCGGCTGGCCCGCAAGTGGGGGACTCCGGGCGCGCCCAGTGGCCCGGGGGCGCGAGGACAGCTCTGGTCCTCTTCCCCTGGGGTCTGGCCTCAGCACTGGCACGGCGGCCAGGATGGCCCCAGCGCGCTGGCCACTGCTCGGGAAGGGATGACCGTCGGTGGTAGGTGCGGGGGTCCTGCGCTCGGGTGGGCTCCAGGTTCCGACCCTGTGTCCTGCTCCTCGCTCAGTCCCGCGGGTGCTCCCGCTGGTGGCCCGGCAGAGGGCGCCAGCTCCCGATCGCTGCGCGGGCCGGCGGAGGGGAGGGGACTTGTTCGAGGCTCCAGGTAAGGAGCATAGTGAATCATCCCGAGGGGGGGACCCGATCTTCGCTCTGTGAAAGGAGGCAGGGAGTGGCCGTGGCGCTGTTGAGAAGCAGGGGCTGCCAAGCCGCTGTCCGCCGGGAAGCGGCGATTCTGCCACCCAGAGGTCTGGGGAAAGCTCAGGAAGGTAAGGAACGTCCCTCCGCGCGGTGGCCCCAGGGCAGGGAACGGCAGCGTAGACTAAGGCCGGCAGACACTAGGACACGCCGCTGCGCGCCGTTCTCGGGGGTCGGAGGTGGGGCCACTTTTACTCTGGCTCTGGGCGGTCCTGCCCGGGGCGGCGACGGGAACCTGGGAGCAGGCGGCCGATTGGCGGGCTGCTGCGATGGGGTGCTCCCGGCGGCCCGCGAGGTCCCGGAGCAGTAACAAAGGCGCGGCGCGGCCACTGCTCCCACCCACTTCCGTCCCCCGCGCGCCGTGGCGCGCGCCCGCCGCGAGGTGCGGGCCGGGGCAGGATTTCCCTCTGCGGAGTTTGGGGAAGTTAGCTCCGTGGCCCGTTACCCTGGGAGGAGGGGCGGGGAAGGGGGGCGACCCGGGGGGTGGGGTGCACGCGAGTGTTCAGAACTGCGACACTGCCCGTTTCCTCTCCCGACTGCACGGGTGAGTGGCGAGGGCTGCCGTGGCTCCCGCGCCCCTCCTCCGGTGCCAGGGTCGCGCCTCCGCAGGGCCCGCGCGGGTTTGAAGTCCCCGCGCGGCGCGCCCGGCCAGCCTGCCAGTCCACGCCCCTCCCTGCAGATTCGGGTGGCGTGCGGGCTCCCGGAAGGGAGTGGTTTAGGCCCCCGGGGACCGCCGGCAGCCGCCTGCACCCTGAGCCGAGCTCCAGAAGGGGGTAATTGCATTACTGTGAGCGAGCGGCAGGGAGGCTCCAGTCCAGGCCGCAGTCTGGGTCAGGTGCGGGGTTAAGCGCTTCTGGCGAAGGCATTACAGCTCTAGTGAAGTCTGACAGTTTATTGCACCAGGAAGTTCCTCGTGCAATAGGGGTTAAGAGGGCTCCTTGTTTTCCCGGAGGTTGTGGGAACTTAGGCAAACCCAGCCTGTGCACAAGTCTTGTCCCTGAAGTGGCCTGGGCAACATCTCCACCGCGCACCAGACGTTCGGGGCTCTGGACACGAGACGAGTAGGTGCTGCTGAAGAAAAACCCAGGGCACTCTGCTCCGATGTGAAACCATATCGCCCAGTAATCAATGGATAGAATTCACATGCTTTCTTGTCTGCCTCCACTCCCTTCTGTAGTTAGGAAAGGGCAGGAACTGGTTTTTATAAAGTGCCTAGTGGATGAGAGACTCTTCACACACACTTTGGAAGGATCTTCACCATTTTCCTCCTCCGAGGCGGTTATTTTTAATTTACAGATGAGTAAACTGAAGCTTAAAGAATCTGGCTTGCTCTAGAGTACTGTTTGCTCCTCCCAGTGTCTTTGGCAAAGGCTGATATTGAAGAGTTGTTTATTGATTGCTGATTAAAGAGTCAGGGTATGTGCTGTAAGCCCAGGTTGGGGTTTGGTGGTGGTAGGCATTAGGGTTAGGCGGACTTTCTACAACTTGCTGACTCTTGTTAGGGCCAGCACCAAAACTAAACCAACTCTTTAAGTTTAAGGTTTCTAACGCTTCTTCCAGAAATCCTTAGAATTTTCTGACAACTCCGAAGAGAGTGAGAAATAGCTCTCCTCTGCATTTTGTGGTGTCTCATGAGGCAGGTGGGCCTGAGGTGGAAGCTCCACATGGCATGAATCTGTTTGCCTTCCCTGTTGCAAGGAGCTGCAGTGCCTCCCCTGTTTAAGTGGTGTGACTTGGCCACTGTGCTGGATATGTGTGTAACATTAAGTCTGCCTTGGAAATATGGCCAACCTTAATTAACTGCCTCATGAGTTAAAACTCAAATGCCTTCTCAGCATCCAACAACATGATTTTATCTGTATACATTTATGCATCTCTGAGCTCAAGTTTGTAATAGGGGCTGCTGGTATTGTCTTGAATGTTCTTAAAATGCATTGCCTTTAAGAAAGATGTTGTTTTAAACTCTGGAATGACAGTCTGTGACTCAGAACGTCCCAGGGCAATGCCAGTTGGGGAGACAGCGAGGCATGATGATTAAGGGCAAGCATCTGAAATCACAATGGCAGGCTTGAAATGCCACCTCCACCATTTATAGCTCTGCAGTATTGGGCAAGTTGCTCAGCCCCTCTGAACTTTGTTTTCCTCTTCTAAGACAGGGATAATAATAGCACCTCCTGCTTTGAAGCTATGAGGGTTAAATTTGATAATCCATATAAAGTACTTAGTAGCACAGAGTCTAGCACATGGTAGCTATTCAACAAATGTTAAGTAATAACCATGATGTTTAAGAACAGATTCTTTCTCTCTTTCCTTGTCTCCTCCAAAGAGGTAAAATAGTTCATTGATATTTGCCTTGAACTTGCTATTCTTCTTAGTTAATACTGCCATGCAATGCAGTGAGTGATTCCTCTTTTGGAATCAGCGGTTGGGGGGTGGGGTTGGTAGTGATGGAAAACTCTGTCTAGTTGCCCAAGGAATTTACAAGGGGCTCCGGAACTGTAGGGCTTTCTTCCTAATTTTACCACTGTATAATTTTGTGGTCAGTCCTCTAGCCATTTATCTTTCCTTTAAATTTGAAGCCAGTATCCTAATGGCTAGGATGACAGGACTTAAAGAAAAAAACAAATGCAAAACCAGACACACTGGAGCAAAGGAAGCTATTCTCTTTGCTCATTCAGTCGCCCTTTATAACACTGAAGAAAAATATCCGCTTCTTTGAAACTTGTGCTGGCCCAGTCTTGGCAAGAGGGAACATTTCTCTGGAAAATAGGATATTTTTCTGGAGTCTGTTTAAAGGTGAGCCACCAGATTGGTGGGGAAGGGAGGAGGGTTTGAGATGCCATTTCAAAAATATTTGCGTAAATATGGTAAACGATGCATGATCTGAAAATGGCTGGACTATAACTTGGAAGCTGATACAAAGAAGTAAGGCCATGCTCAGGCTGAACAACTAGTGAACAACCAGTAGAGCTAGTTCCTATGTTATAAAGCCCAAAAGCTCTAAACTTAGCAAATACAAGTGGAGAAATCCTTTTTTATGACAGGTTGTTTTGGAAAGACCTCTTTAACATTGCTAGTGTGTAGCTGTGGATTTTTCTTGTGCGTTTATCTTTTAAACAATCGGTCATGAACAAAAGCACCAGAAACCCTATTATGTCATCAAACACCACCCTAACTGGGAAAGTTGTCATCAAGAAGTGCATGGGTCTGGAATACAGGGAGGGGTTGCCATTTAAAGCATCAGAGAGGTTTTACATTTGGGTATAAAATGCAGCTTTCTCCCACCCTGGAAAATGAGCTGCACGCGAAACCGTGTGACAGCATGCAAAGGGTTGGGAGCAAGGTTTCCGCTTTTGTGCATCTTACTCCATTTGTAGCCACTTGTTGGGTCCCTGCTGCAAAGAAAGAAGCAGCTGCAGGGCATGCGCCAGACCTGCCCTGGGCTGTCCTTTCTATTGTACAGAAGATGAACAGGCAGCGTGTTATTTTGGATCACATAGCAGCTTGTTCAAAAGCATCTTGCATTCCCCAGCTGTTTCACAACTTCTTTGCATATGGGAGAGAACTTACCAGCTGCTGGGGCAACTGTACTTACATTTGCTGCTTTTGTGCAGTAACCAAGGAAGGTAAAAATCCGGATGCCTTTGTTAAACTGTAGCCATTGTCAATAGTCTTGTTTCTGTTAGGTCAGTGTTATTCTAGATACAGGCTTTCAGGGGAGAACGTTTAAAAGGAAATGTCAGAATTAACATTTTTTTTGAAGAAATTTTTTCAGGGATAACCAGTATGTATAGTTTTTTTTATACTTAAAACCCACACAGCTTTTGTGTTTCATTGACTAACAAAGGGATGGGTCTAATATTAAAAATGTATTTGGAATTAGACATATGAATCAGGTTTAATTACATACATACTTCTTTTGCATGAAGTATATAAAAAAGACAATGTGTATTCAGACAGTGCTTTTTTTGTTTTCAGAATATTGGGTTATTTTGCGTTTGCCAGAGCCGGATGGTGTTTTGCCCACATCCCTTATCTTATCCATGACAAAACTTGAGTTTCCCACAAGTTGTTACTTATCCAAGATGATCTGGCTCTTTGGTTTAATTCAGCAAATCTTTTGTTGAGTGTTTACAATGTGGCAGGCCTGGAGAACCTATAAAGATGAAGAAGGGCTTGAGCCCAGCCCTGGCTGGATTCACAGTTCAGAAACAACAGACTAAACCCGTGCCCTATGTGGGCTGTGGTAGGAGACAGCACCTTTTGTGTAATCATGTTGGTGTTGTAATCATGGCAGCTCAGATAAGCCAGAGTACCAAGGTGATGCACCATTTAAAACCCAAGAAGGGGAATCTGTGTGCAGGAAGATGGACTGGGCATTCTGTGGTTTATCACATGTGGGGTGCATGTACTAGAGAGACAAGACCTTGTGTGTGTGGAGAGAGCCTCCCTGTGCCCTGACTCCTGCCTGGGACTCAGAAGCCTTCTGCCCTCCTCATCACTGTGCATGGAAGTGAATAAATACTCTTTAGGAGTAGCAGCATAAATCACAGCCCTTTATTAGGATCAGTCAGCTGCAATCCCTTTGTTCTATAAAAGGTTATAAAATAAGCCATATTCACTTGGACATGTATAAAACCCAGCCTGAAGCTCTTCTACCTCTTAGGGGCTCTTGCACTGGAAACCACTGCTGCTTCAGGTCCCTGGGCAACTCATAGTTGCTGAGTTAGACCTGTGGTTCTAAGCCCTTAATCCCCTCTGTGCTCCATCTACACGTCCACGTATCTCTTACTTGATCCCTTTTTCACAGCAGTACTCGAACTGTGCAGTGTTTCAGCTTTCAGTTGGTTTTACTGCCATTTACGCTGAGATTTTTCAAGAGCTCTGTTTGGTTCTCAGGGCTGATGGCCAGGCGGCTCTGTATTGTACAAGAGGAAACTGAGGCTCAGCCGTCGAGGGCCTTGCCTGGGCTGGGATTGGAATGGAAAAATCTCCCAACTCACAGCTCCGAGCTCTCACTGGCTGAGTCTTGGAAGGATGAACTTGTACCAAGCTAGAGGCAGAGCCGCCCCCTTCCTGAGGCTTCATTGTGTGTGTCCCCACTGACATGGTCCTCATTGGGCTATTCACTGGGTTCTTTCCCTGGGGCGACTCTCTTCCTCATTACATTTTGCTGCATGTTATAATTGTTCTTATATTGCAGTTTTCAGTCTTGGCTCTCAAGTGCAGTTGCCAGCTTTCTGACACACGCATCCCTCTTCCCTGTCACACGGGCACGCACGTACCCACATGCACGCGTACACAACCACACAGAGAGGCCCGACGTGGCTGTTGGACCCATTATCTGTCTTCAACCAGCCCCGCTCCTTTCAGAAGATGACTCTGTCCAAGTGGTTACTCCTGTTTGATGGTGTGGAGTGCTAAACCCTGCCCAGTGGATTCCAGATACATCCACTGGGATGGGTGGATGCCGTTTTAACCTGTCTGGTCTTTTCCACCAGGGGACTGTTGGACGATGAGCCAGCAGCCCTTGGTCACGGGGACCATGTTGCCCCTTCGGCACTGGGCTCCGGAGAGGTTAGAAACAACTCTCTCCCCGGAGGAGGAAGAAGCTGCTGAGCTGTGGAGGGTGTCTCCTTTGGTCAGGACTTTTCTAGCATTTCTTGTGCAGCCACAGGGCTGCTCCCCACGCAGATCCTAGTAGCTCTTCCTCCGGCCCCCAGACTTTGGCAGCTTTCTTCTCATTCTGGGACCCTGTGTCTCCTCTTTGACATGCTACCCCTCCTGCTCCCTTCGTTGCGGCTGCCCAGCCACCTCCCGGCAGCCCTCGGTTTCAAGTGTCTTAGGGACAGTTTGCCTTGGATACCCTTATCTCCATCTGTCATTGGTATTTAATTGCTTTCTCCCACCATCCAGCCTGCTCAACACGGGGTAGGCTATCCTTTCTGATGACTGCTGTCAGCTTCTCCTGCTGATCAGACCGCCCTGTTTTGGCCCCTCCTCTGCACGCTGCCTCTTTGTGTCTGCCCTGCCCCCGGCTTCCAGTGCGGGTTTTTGTGTCTTTGTCTCTCTCAGGGCTGCCCTGCCTTTTCTTGCTGTCTTCTGTTCTTTTTCTTTTTCCCTCCCCCTCTCAATTTTTTATTTAGATAAAATTGACATACAACACTACCTTAGTTTCAGGCATATGGCATAATGATTCAGTATTTGGATAGATTAAAGGATGACCACAGTAAGTCTAGTCAACATCCATCACCGCATGTAGCTGCAGAATTGTTTTTCCTCGTGATGAGAACTTTTAGGATTTACTCTCTAAGCAATGTTCGAAGTTACAGTTCTTCCTTCCCTTTTTTGACAGTGCTTCTTGAGAGGTAGATTCTTTCTTCCTCGTTTGCTCTTTACCATTTGCAGACTCTTCTTTCTGCCTCTGTCGTGAGCCAGTCCCGTTTGGCTGTCACCTGTGTCAGGTATAATAATCACATTAAATATACTCGACTGCAGATTTTATTCAGAGGAAACTTTGCCTTAAAAAAAAAAATGGTTTGGGGCCCCTGGGTGGCTCAGTCGTTAAGCATCTGCCTTTGGCTCAGATCATGATCCCAGGGGTCCTGGGATCGAGCCCCACATCGGGCTCCCTGCTCGGCAGGAAGCCTTCTCCCTCTCTCACACCCCCTGCTTGTGTTCCCTCTCTCTCTCTGTCTCTCTCTGTCAGATAAACAAATAAAATCTTAAAAAAAAAATGGTTCTTTGGAACTGAAACTTGGAAACACCAGTTTTGAAACTGGTCAAGTCAGGGTATTTCAAAGGCTAGAATTTTGGGGAAAACGGTTTGAAATTTATTTTGGCTTTTCTTTCACATGGCAGGACCTTGAAAGTAACTGAAACATGGGCTTGTTTTTGGGTAACCTTTCCCTTGCAAATGGAAATTGTTCCTATACAGAGCAGAATTAATGTTTACTTTTTTTTTTTCCAAATTATATTTCTGAAAGATCTTGGAAGGTATTTTGTGCTTTGTGGCCAGTGTGGCTTGTGCGTAAGTCATGGGTGTATTAAGACTGTGCTGGGCCTCTTGTTCTAGAGGTTCCTCAGGGGTATTGCCAAGCAGTGATTCTATGTCCATGAAAAGATACTGGAGAGTAAGTCTGAGGAGATCCTGGATTTAGGAACCTTTAGTTTTCTCTATAAAGCTATGAATGAGGAGGGGTATCCTCAGAGTGAGGAAAGGAGCGGGTTGGCTGTTGGGAGGTGGTGGGAAAGGATGTTCTTGCCCTGCCTTGAGCCAGAGCTTCAGGGATAACATCCGTGGCTGGTGCAGCCTTTGCTTGGCAGTGTTTGCCATGAGCTCTGGAGTCCTCCCACCGGGTACTTGCTCACTGCGTTTTCTCTGAAATTGTGTGTGTGTGTGTGTGTGTGTGTGTGTGTGTGTGTGTGTGTATGCTAACGACTTCATTAACATTTCTTCTTGCTCTCCTTTTTTAAAATTCTGAAAAAAGTGAAAGGATGCTTACCTGTGCCAAAATGGAGTTTGGTTCTAGAACTCCCCAATTAGAAAGGAGCACAGTGATGGAAATCTAATCTAGGGGAGTTAGATATGGGAATCTGTTTATGGCACTGGGATAGGAGTTTGTGTTAGTACAGACTGTAGTTCACTCAGACCGAGGGATGCTGATTTAGTTGGAATCCACATGTGGTCAGCAGGTTCAGTTAACCTAGACAGGTTAGCCATCTATAACAACATCTATAACAACATTCCATCAAAACTGGAATTACATAGTAATAAACAATGAAAGTAACCCAGCAACCTGTTCATTCATTCACTTGTTTGTCCTGCAAACATTTGTTAACCTCATAGTGGTGTGTGTGTGTGTGTGTGTGTGTGTGTGTGTGCGTGCACATGCCCATGTGTGTGTGCATGCAAGCTTATGCGTGTATGTGCACATGCTCAGTACTGAGAATATAGTGTGAACACTGCCCTCACAGGGCTTACAATCTGGAAATGCATTGTCAGCGCAAAAGCATAGGAAAGTGTCAGAGGTGTTGTGATGGATGCATGTTCCAGGCTTAACGGAGACACAGAAGATGCAGTGGTGGGGGTGGGGCTCCTGCTGATAGGAGGGTTGTGGATTGGGTACACCATGTGCCAGGCCCTGCGCTGAGGGCTTGACATGCCGTACCTCTCGTCATCGGCACAGTCTTATATGTTGAAACCCTGGGGGTTAAGTACCTCAAATGAGGTAAGATAGTAAGTAGTAATATCTGGGTTTGAACTCAGATCCAAAGTCATAAACCTTAGGCAATAAATGAGAGGACGTATCTTCCTGGGTTTACTTTTCCCCCTCCATCCATCTCCATCACTGCTGTGAAGGAAGAAGGAAGGCTAGAGAGCTGTTTTGTTAAAGGAGGATGTGCAGGGGGGTCTAGACTACTCCACTGACATACAAAGGATATACTATAGGGATCCAGTTTAGACAGTTACTCTGAGTCTGTAATTATGCAGTTGCTTAGAGTATCCTTTATATTCAGTGTTTTGCCAACTGTATTTCTAAAGAGGCTTTCTTTTCCTTCTGCCAAGCTTTGCAGAAACTGGTTGCCAGGCTTGTCACCCAGGAGGGACTGTACCCCATGGCTCTCCACTTCTTCTTGGTGCTGGGCATTGCAGCCAACAGCCTCTGGTTTCTGCCTTGCTGTTCTCAGCTGTGTTTGGGTGAGGAAAGTGGTTCTATTTCAGGCCTGTTGAAGGAAAGAGTAATTTCCTCATGAAGCAGAAGCATATCAGTGCACACCGACAGGCTCTCAGGAGTCTCGTCTTCACATCCGGCAGGATGTAGGCTACCTGGCTTTATCTCCCCTTTTCTGCCTTTTAAGGATGACAAGTCTGTGTTTCTGACAAAACTCAGGTGTGATTGTAAGAATACCGGCTGGGCAGGTGGAGGTAATCTACCACTCTTTAAGAAAAGGAAGCTCAAAGGGGAAGTTGGATACTGCCTTCTTCTAGAGAGAGTCTCTGAGGACAATGGGCAGCCTTCTTTAGAGTGATTCACTCTGGGGCTCAAGAAGAAATGTTAACAAGCACACTCTGCTTTAGGGCTATGTCTATATGTCCTGTTTCAGGTGTAGCTCTTGATAGCAGTGCAAGTAGAAAGATAGAACTCTGTCCTTAAACTGTGTACCAGAATGAGGAAATTTCATGCCTGAATATTTGGAAGTAAACATGCTTTAAAAAAAAAAAAGACTGCAATTTTTAGTCCATTGGATTTTAAGTCCAAAAGCTCTAAGAATAAGGTTAAGAACTTACATTCCTGGAAAAATTGATAGACCACGAGCTCAAGTACAGAGACAACTTACTTCAAACAATGTTAGACTATTTCCACCCTGTTCCTAAAAATGAATTTGATATAAGATAGGATTTATATATTTTTTTCATTCTGACCCCAGAATTATCCAATTATCTATTGAAAAACAGTCATCATCATCATATACTTCTGACATTGAGTTTCCAGGAAAAAGAAAAACATATGCTTGACAAGAAAGTTATATGGTAGAAAAATGTTTTGGTTGATTATTTATGTAAACCCAACATATGTGTGTGTTTGTGTTTTTTAAAAAAAACTTCCTCATCACTTTATTTAAAAAACTAAAAGTTTTCATTGCGTGGCATTTTTTGCTGCACTTGGTTCTCAGAGTGTTGGAAGAAAACACAAGCTCGTTATAGCAGGCAGTGAAAGTGCTGTGTTGTTGTTTTTTCCCTGAACAAATTAGTTCCATCTCTAGCGTCTAGGCTTCTTAACACACACACACACACACACACACACACACACACACACACACACACACACACACACACACACACACACACACACCTTAGAGGAAATTGCAAACTTATTATGGAAAACCCACTTTCATTCTGAACACAGATACTGATTGGTTCTAGGTTCAAATAGTAGCATCTTATCTCATTTTAGAACTAGTAACATTGATAAACCCACTCCTATTTCCTACCTGCATAACTGTGGTCTCCAATACACCTGTTCTTCTCAATCACTTCCCATTTCAGCTAGAAGTTGGCTTTCAAAAGTTCAGTGCTATGTTTACATTATCATCACCCACACCTTTTTCTCCTCCAAGCTTTTTATCCTCTTTGATTGCCAAGTTCACAGGGATTCCTGATTGTTACCTAAGAATGGCTTTTCTGTTTCATCTTGTATTTTCCAAATGGTTTCCCCATTGTTATCAATTCTTGGGACAACTGGGGAGAGTTAATGAGCTGTGGGAGAGTTGCCTCCACTGTGGTTGGGCTTACCAAGTTAGTGATCATTGCCAAGTGTGGTAAACCTGAGGACACCTGCCTGTGATTTAATGTTTTAGTTTCAGTATGGACAGGAAAGTGGAGACAGTTAAAAGATGAAAAGATTACATAGTATGACAGAATTTTTCCCTCTCAAGATGTTTTTCTCTAGGATTTTTATGATTCTGATTATTATTCCCTGAAGTATCATTCATAGTCTGGTAGGACATACAGCTCTTACTAAGAGAAAAGCCTTCTTAACAGTGAGTACTTGGACATTTCAGTTAAAATACTACGAAAAAGACTCATTGTGAATAATCGTCATTTAATGGAAGAGGTGCTTATTCAAGTTTATAAATATTTCTGAGCACTGTTATGGGCAGGACACTGTGCTAGACACTTTCACATAACTAATGTCATGTAATCACAACCAGCACGTGAGGTAAGTAGTGTTATTTGCATTTTGTGGAAGAGTTTTGAGATTCATGGAGGTACAATGACTGGGCAAAATCATTTATGTAGTGGGTGACAGGATTGAGATTTAAATATGGATCTTCCAACTCTAAGGTCACACTTACTTTCCAGTGCACTGAGCCGATAACTCCATGGTAGTTAATCACAATGAAGGTCACCTGTATAACAGAGGATTCCAGAAGAGCAGCTTGATGCTAATGTAGTAAAATTTTAAGAATTAAGAATTAATTTAAGAATTAACTACAATTTAGGGCTGGAGTTTTTAGTGCCCTCAGTCCATGTGGGGCTTGGAGGATCTATTCAAACATTTGCCTGCTTTTTGCCTAAGACATTGATTATTCCAGATTTGTGGCCAGCTCATTGGAAAACACTGATTGTGGTTGTTGTTTTAATGTGTGCATCTTCCAAAGGCCACAGCCACTGTTTGTTTCTTTCTAGCTTTATTAAGTATAACGTTGCCACTCTTTTCTTAACTTTCTAGTAAGGTTTTTTTTTTTTTTTTTTTTTGCAGGGGGAAGTTTGGGTCAGTGTTAAGCCAAAATTTCTTAACTCCTAGGGCTTCATGATATAGTCTTGGATAAGTTACTCAGACTTTTTCTTGTTGCTACATTTCTTTATTACTTGCAGAGAAAACTTTTAAGTAGTAATTTGGGAAATTTTTGAGTTTTAAAAACTCATGGTTGCTCACACCATATTGAGTGCATACGTCTAAAAAGGAGAAAAAACTAGTTGCTCAATGTTTAACAGCTATACCCCCTCCAATTACCTCGATCATTGAAAATAATACTTTGCACTTATGTACGTTTTATGGTTTCACACGCATCTCCTTTTAATTCTTTTTACACTCGTAAGATGAACAGAGCTTGCCTTCTTATCTTTCTGGTATATATGAGAAAATTAAGGCTCACAAAGAAAAATGTTCTACTCAAGATGATAAAGGAAACAGATAGCAGGGTCTGGCTTGAAAGCCAGGTCTTCTGACTTCTGTCCCTGTTTTTACCACTCTTGATTTCAGTCAGTAACAAGTGATAGAGATTTTCCAATGGGATTTAAAAAATTAGATTAGTCATATTTGCTTTCTGATATATTTGCCATAATTTGAAGCTTTGTTATAAAGGTGTCCAACTCAACCTTTCTCTGTTAATCTATTCTGAGATGTAAGGCAATAGCCGTTGGAAGAATGTAAATTACCAATATAAATAAAACTCTTCACTGAGGGTTAGAAGGAAAAGTATTAGCTAGTTGAATGGTGTCTCAGAATTTTCAGTGATCAGAATAGAGATACTGGCATGCTTTGCTGTTGAAGATATTCCCTTCCCTATCCTTTCTGGGATAGGCCTAACACAGAACACCTGCTCAATAACACATGCTTTTCCTACCTTTTCCACCACACTGACTAATCAGTATGAACACTCCTGATGCAAACCTAAGCTTTCCAGCACATCTGCTTGAGTAATCCCAGAAAGGATAGGGAAGGGAAATTTTTGAGTTTTAAAAACTCGTGGTTGCTCACACCATATTGAGTACATATGTCTAAAAAGGAGAAAAAACTAGTTGCTCAATGTCTAACAGCTATACCCCCTCCAATTACCTCGATCATTGAAAATAATACTTTGCACTTATGTACGTTTTCTGGTTTCACACGCATCTCCTTTTAATTCTTTTTACACTCTGTAAGATGAACAGAGCTTGCCTTCTTATCTTGTATATATGAGAAAATTAAGGCTCACAAAGAAAAATGTTCTACTCAAGATGATAAAGGAAACAGATAGCAGGGTCTATTTATCCCATTCTTTATTCTCTTTGCATGTTTGCTGCCTTCTCTTGGATTATTTGAATATTTTTCATGTTTCCATTTCCTCTCCTTAAATGGGTTACCAAACTATATCTCTCCATTTTGTTATTCTAATGGTTGCTTTAGGGTTTACAGTCTACATCTTTAACTTACCACAGTCTACCCTTAATGATGTTAAACCCCTTCACATGTAGGAACCTTACAATAGTATGCTTCCATCTTGGCTGTATATTACCGTTGTCATGCATTTTACTTCTACATATTGTAATTAACTCCACATAAATTGCTATTATTTTTGTTTTAGAAGTCACTTCTGTTTTAAAGATATTTAAATAATGAAAAAAATGTTAAGTAATTGCTATTTCCAGTGCTCTTCACACCTTTGTTATCCATATTTCTATGGGATGTCTTTTTTTTTCTGCTCAAAATGGCTTCCTTTAACATTTCTTTTTATGCAGGAATGCTGCTGCTGAGCTCTTTTCGCTTTTATATATCTGATAAAAATCCTTATTTGCCTTTATTTTTTGAGAGATAGTTTTGCTGGGTATAGAATTCTAGATTGGCAGTGTTCTTTTTTTCAATTCTTTAAAGATGTTGCTTCACTGTCCTGACATTTGCACTGTTTTTGACATAAAATCTGCTGTTATCCTTATCTTCATTCCTCTTTGATGCGTTCTTTTTCTCCAGTTGCTTTTAAGATTTCTTTTTCATTGCTGGTTTTGAGCAATTTGATTATGCTGTGTCTTGGTGTATTTTTCTTCATGTTTCTTGTGCCTGGGGTTAGTCAAGCTCCTTGTTTTTTTGAGTTTATGTTTTTATTAGGTTTGGAATATTTTTAGTAATTTTTCTTCAAATATTATTTTCTGTCCCCTCTCTACCCCGTAAGGCTCCAACTACATATACATTAAGTTGCTTGAGCTGTCTCCACAGCTAATTTCATGTTCTGGGTGGTTTTTTTTAAAATTCTTTTCTTATATTTTATTTTTTATTTTGGATGTTTCTGTTGCTATGTCTTCAAGTTCACTAATTTTTTTGTATGTGATATCCGTCTGTCATTAATTCCATCTAGTGTTGTTCCTCTCACACGTTGTAGATTTCATTTCTACAAGGATTTGTGTTTTTATATATCCATGTCTCTACTTAAAATTGTGAATACCAATCCTTGTCTGCTAATTCTAATATCTGTCTTAATCCTGGGTCAGTTTCAATTGATGGACATTTCTCCTCATTAGGGGTTGAATTTTCCTGCATCTTTGCATGCCTGGAAATTTTTGATTGAATGCTAGATATTGTTATCTTCTTGGGTGCTGGATATTTTTGTATTAATACAAATGTTCTTGAGTTTTGTTTTGGGACATAGCTAAATTAGACAGAGACAGTTGATTCTTTTATGTCTTGCTTTATAATTCTTGTTACGTGGGACTGAAACAATGCTCAGTCTAGGGCTAATTATTCCCCATTACAGAGGCAAGATCTTCCTGAGTACCAAATGCCTCTGAATTATGAGGTTTTCTAGTCTGTTTGGTGGAAACAGGTACTGTTCTTGGCCCTTTGTGAGCACCAGTCATTGTTACCTCTAATCCTTTCTGGTATTTTTTCCCCTAGCCACAGGTAGTTTGCTCACACGTGCACTGAATCAATACTCAGCTGAGTACTCAGGGGTGACTCTGAGGATTCTGAAGTTCTCTCTGTGTACAGCTCCCTTCTGTCCTCCAAACTCTTTGTCTTCCAAGACTCTCAGCTCTGTATACTCAACTCAGAAAGTCATTGGGCCCTTCCTCTGTCCTCCTCTCCTATGTCTTGCAAAAGGAAATCTCTTAAGACAATAAGGTGAGACAATCATAGGTTTGCCTCATTTACTTTCTGATGTCCTATCTCCTGAAAACCATTGTTTCACATGTTTTTTCTTCTTTCTTTCTTTTATTGTTTCAGGCAAAACACAAATCTGTTTCCTATTACTGCATCTTGGCCAAACCTGGAATTTTTAATAAAATTCCGATTCTATTCAGTAGGTTTCAGCTGGGGCCTGAGAGTCTGTGTTTTTAAGAAATTTTCTAATGATATTGATGCTTCTGGGAAAAGACTACTTGAGTAGTCAGAGTCTCTAACTATTCAACAGAAATATAATGTGAGCCACATATCTAATTTTAAATTTTCTGGTAGTCACATTGAAAAAATTAAAAGAAACTAGGGGAAGTTAATTTCAGTAATATATTTTCTTTAACCCTTTCAACCCCAAATGCTATCATTTCAACATGTAATCAATATAAAAATATTTATGAGACTTTTTTATTGCACTAAGTCTTAAAATTTGGTGGGTATATTAGAGTTATAGCAGATTTAAATTCAGACACTACATTTTCATCTGAAATACTTGGTCTGTATTTAGATTTCATAAAATTCATAGTTGAAAAAGTAGATTTGTGTAACAAAGTCCCAAACATACTTAAGTCTTCCAATAACTGCATCAAGTGCCAAAAACCATTTTCCTTTAATATTTGCCATTTTAATTGACAAAACTAGTTAATGTTTTTTAGAAAAATTGATATCATTTTTTGAAACAAAGGCTTATCAGTTCTAAAGCTGTGTCTGTTTAAGTTATATAAATATATTAACTCTTATGCCAGCTCAAAATTGTTAACATTAAATTCAAAGGGATATAATAAAAATTAAAAATGAACTCTAAATTTAAAAAACTCCATAAAGTGTTCTTTAAGTTTTTCTTGTGGATTTTGAAGACAATTTATATAATGCTTTTGATTTCAATTAGATCTTCTGCATGTTGATGCAAGTTAGAAAATGCATAAAACATTATTTTTGATTTATGAAAAGTATCAGTTTTGATTTACATTTTCATACTTGTTTGGCAAGGTCATAAATAAGATTTTTCTTTTATTGGAGCTTCCAATTTAGCTTGTAGATATGCAGTGTCATATCTCTGAGAAAACAAAAATCACACTGCTTTTTTTTTGTCTTTATTGAGTATTTGGCAAGATTTTTTTGTTAAAAGAAAATCTCGAACTGGAGTTAACTACAGGGTAAATCTTAGTAAAACTTTTCCAGTCCAATCAAAGATCTGCTTGCAGAGAACACATGATTATTGCATTAATTATTTTCCATTTCTTTCAGCAATTCTATAAACTGATGGTAATTCATAACATTTATATGTATATACTAAACAATTTTACCAGTGATACCCATGACAGTTTTCATAGGCTGTGCTTTAGAAAACCAGCTACAAATTTATATCAAACAGTAAAATGAAGCACTAAGAGAAAAATACCAGTCTCCTATTTTAAAAGGTTAGTAAGTCTGGATTTTTGACCCAACTTAGCTGGAGCACTATTATGATAGAAGCTTTATGTTTTCATATCTAGTGAAAATTCTTCTTTGAGAGATGGAAAAGATTCAAAAGTATCTATGCCATGAGTTCAGTTTTTTTCAGCTATGAATTGGCAACATTGTTTATAAGTTGGAAGTCTTTTAAGACAAAAATGCACCCAAAGTACTAATTTGGCAATGTCTCTTACATTGCACGACTCATCTACAGCTACAGAAATCTTCTTGTGATTTAAAAAATTTTTTAATTTATTTATCTTTGATGTTATTAGAAAGATCTTGTATTCTATGGGCAATTATTTAGTTGCTTAATTTAAAATCTTTCATTTTTTGTGCAGCATTTTTTTTATCTTTTCCTCATAATTTTCTAACAGAATTTCCATAACTGAATACATTTTTTTAACTATCTCTCCATATATGTGTGTGTGTGTGTGTTTTGTTGTTATTGTTCAAGAATCTGAGGTGTTTTATAGCTGGCCAAAGTTATAAGCTCAGATTTTGTTAAAAATCATTAAAAATTTTTTTATTGGTCATTTAATTCTGATTTCAGGAGACTAATTTCACTGATCCCTTTTTGACTGTTGAAAGGAAATTTTATATCACATTCCCTGTGTCTTTGCTGAAATTGTCCTTTAATAATCTGCTTAATTATCTGCTAAATTGACTGCTTTATCATCTTTGTTTGATGCAATAAACAGCTTTTTCATTTTTCTCTGTCACAGCAAATTGCAATTGGTATTGATCATGACATTTTTTATTTCTTCCAGTCCCTTTTTTCCCTTACTGTTCTAATTATAGTGCTAGCTTTTGTATCTCCACTTGATTTTATATCAACGGTAAGACTTTGTTTTAAATTTGAAAATTTGATCATATTTACTTTATAAGCTAGAAAGATAAATTATATATTTAATTAAAACACATATTTTGATTTACTTACCAATTAGGAGTTACATAATTATCACTGTAACTTGTGCTGTCTGTATAAAATATTCACATAGACACATTACAGTGTATATGAGTGTGTAGAAAAAAAATCATTTAAATTGATTCATCAATCATCTTCTTAACACCACATAGATCAGCGATATGCTTATGTGTAGACTCACACATGGCAATAGACCAATACCATCTTAGGCAATAGAGCACTTAAAGTGAAATGTAATCCTATTAAAGCAGTACATTTGTGCTTAATGCAGAAACGTTTTATACCACTTCAACTTTTTAAAATGAAATTAATTAAAATGTTCAGTTCCTCAGTTGCTCTTGCCCCATTTTAAACAGACTGTACTGGGCAGGGCAGGCCAGAGGCTGATTTGCATTTAAATCTAGGGACCTTGTATCAACACCTACGTGGGCTCTCACCTTTCTTGCCCTGCGGCTGCTTCCTCCTTGTCTGGCCCCAAGCACCAGGAATTTTAGGAGTGTAGCCAAGGAAGTCTTGGATAATTAGTGGTCTCTAAAGGATTTGATGACCATGCCTCAAGGGTTGGACAACCTCCCACCATGTGAGGCCATTAGCACAAGTCTCAGAGTAGGAATTGTGATCTCAGGGACGGTCTGTGGGTTGTATTATTGGGACAGGGCCAAGGTGAGGTGTGTAGGTCAGCTGCAATTGCTCTTCCTCTTCCCATGGGCTACTAACCTATGACCTCTAGAGCAATCTGACCTGGAAGTAGTTGGATGGAAATGCTGTCAGCAGGGGTAGCATTCCCATGGTTCTGGAAGAAACAGGTTGCATTTTCTCACCATTAGTTGAGAGTTTGGGGGAAGCTTCCCCTTAGCTAGGTCGGCTAAGAATGTTTTTACAACTCCATCCCTGTTAGTAATCACAGGCTATGAAAGTACACCTGAAAAACGTGAAGAAAATGAGATGCTTGATTTGTGAATTAAAAGAAAATGACATATGACATTTTAAGAGTCAGAAACCACCTCATGAACCAGGATGTTGTTTTCAGAGCAGGTATACCCAATTCTGTTGGAGCCACCTTGCCAGGACCACTTGGCTAAATGCTGCATTTCTCCTTTTTTTTTTTTTCAGTTTATATCCTGAACATCTCAGTTTGGAAGTAGGTTGCTCTGTTTCCTATTTCAGTACTATCTTCACATAAATTAGGTTTCCCCAGGCATTTTCTTTTATCCCTGACCCTCCTCAGCTTGCTTTTATCTCCCACGCACATGCTGTGTGCTTTGTACGGTGCTGTACGCTCAGATAGAGCTTAATCAACAGGAACTTGTTACTTATAAGTGATAACACATAAAGTATGCTTAGTACCACCAAATCATGTGCTGGAATCACAAAAAAGTTGAGAAAAAAGTTTATTTTTTTTCCTTTCTATTTTCTATTGTTTCTACTCCCCTACCCCCATGTTAGAGATGAGGAGACAGATTCATAGTGAATGAGACTCATCATATACTTCAGCTCACATCATGATGTTTGTAGAGAAAATAATAAAATCTAGCTCCAAAGTCTTCAGCTTTTTGAGGTTTAAGTATTGTTGCATTGATGTAATTACATTGTTTTGAAGTGTGTCCCCTGAGGTCACTCAGGATAGAGATGTTATTAGCTTTGCGCTGATTTCTTCCTTAGGCACCTCACTGGTCAGCCTTGTGGAGAGGCAGCAAGCACCCTGTGCTGGCTGGCCCTAGTCCCATTCTGACACCATCTAGTCAAGTAGCCCTGGGCAAGTCACATGCCACTTACCCAGTCTTATTTATTCATCTTTACAAGGTAGGAATTTGATTATGATACTGTTTCCTAGACTGTTCCACTGAACACCAGTGGCCTTTGATCCTCCTCCAGTGGTATTCAGACAAGTTGGAGTAATGTGTTCTCTAGATTACTTCCATGTTGGGTATTCAAAGCTCATCAGCACATTCGGGGCTGTGGTCCTGGAGTAAAGAAGACAATTTAGGCTTATTTAACCTCACATTTTCTAAAGCCTTTGATCCTGGAATCTCTCTCCCTTTTTTTGGAGGAATACTCTTAAATATATTGGAGTATCCTGTAGTATGTAGGTTGGGAAACACTGGACTAAATCAGGGTTCAGCAAACTACAGCCTGAAGGCTGAGGTGGCTTGCCACCTGTTTGGGTAAATAAAGTTTTACTGGGACAGTCACACCCATCCATTTACAGATTGTTTACATTACAATGGCAGAGTTATGTAGCTGCCAGAGACCGCTATGGCCCACAATGCCTAAAATATTTGCCATCGGTTATTTGCAGAAAAAAGTCTGCCAACTCTGGCACTTCTAAATATCACAGTGATGGATGAACATGGCTGAAAAAAATCGGGTGGTAGAGAAGCACTGATAATGAAAAAAAAAAGTCTTATTTTCCAGAGGCAAGACATTTTTAATGGTTCCTGTTAATTCTATTAGTGGTTATTACTTCTGCAACTCTAATAACATATTTTCTCAGCTGTTTTGATGTATCTGCTTTGGGTTTTATCTGTTGACTCTCTGCTATGATAGATGAAGCACACACACACACACACACAGACACACAGAAGCATGTGTAACTTAGTTTTATCACTGTATGAACTCTATTCGTTACTATTGCAATTGTAATATTCATAAGTCTCTATATTTTGTTCCACCTGCTTACCACCTTTTATCTTAAATTTTGTGAGATTTGGGTATAAGTACTCCTACTCTTCTGTCTGCCTCTTTTTTTTCCACTTGTCCTTCTTTCAACTTTCTCAGCTATGTCTTTACTTTTAAGAGTTGAAGTTGATAACATTTGCCTTTTCTAACTGGCACAATTTGCTTTGCTTTGTCCATAGGTTGAGTCTCAAGGTTACAAGCCAATGAGTGTGTTCATGTAAATACTGTCTGTGGCAGAGCCAAGTAGTGTGCTGTAATTGTAACTTCCCTCCCCGTAATTCCAATATCACAACTGTAGCATCACTCAAAGGAGGACATTTCTAATGTTGATTTCAAACGGGTTCCTCTGTTAAGTTTCACCAAGTGCTCAGAATCATGGCACATTTGGATCATGTCTTATATTTTGTTGTTGGCAGTTGTTCTTGAGTTTTTATTGATCTGACTTTTTTTCCTCCCCTCTGAGGGAAGACCCATGTCTCCTTTACTGTATCTCTAATAATCTCTAGGTTTCAACTCATTTGTCTGTTCCTTGAAATAAATGCAGTCGTCTTGAAGATATCCTTTCTGGAGCCCACTCATTGATTTTCTCATTGCTTCCTAGATCTTCTCCTGCTCATTTTCCTGGAATTCTAGGCTTTGTCCTATCATTCTTGTATGCTACATTTCCCCTTTCTTATTTTTTTACTCTCATTTTGGTGGAATATAATCTCACATGACTTCCTTGGATTGAAGTAAATTTTCTGAGTCTTGTATGGTTGAAAATGTTCTTCACTATGATTGGTATGGATTTATAGGTTTGAAATATTTTTTTTCTCTAAATATCAAAAATTTTGCCCTATAGTTGCTGATGTGATAAGTCACATGCTGGTCTCATTTTTTTTTAAAACATCTTTTTGACTGATTCTTTTTTCCTTTTTGGAAGCTCCTAGCATTTCTCTCTTTTTCTTCATTCCTTAATATTCTGCAATTTCATAGTCAAGTGTCTGGGTATGAGTCTTTTCTCATTTATTGTATTTCATAGTCAGTGGGTGTATCAGGTTCTATGCAGGAGACAAAAATCAAACAGGAATTTGGGCAGGGGAAGTGTAAAGAACTATCAGCTAGCAGTTAGGGATTAACTACTAAGGGGCTAGCGGGGGATTAGCTACTAAGGGGAAAAGAGGGCCAGTAAAGAATACAGGAATGGCAGACATAGGGAGCAGCTGCTTCCTCTAGGTCTGATGTAGGATCAGATTTGGAAGTGACTGCCCCTCGCCTATCCCCAAAGCTGAGAGTCATCTCTTGGAGAGGGCATGCCTTATGGTCGGTCCACGGGTACCAGAGCAGGTGGGTGAGGTGCTGCATGCAGGCCTGAGTGGGATACTGCCTGCTGATGTGGCAGTGCAACTCTCTAGGAAGCCTTCCCCCCACCCCACCCCACCCCCGCCACCAGGGTGCCCACCAGCCTTGCTGGGTGCCTGCCTACAAGTTCTCACTTGGGAACACTCACAGGCATGCTGCTGTCACACCTTGTGGGAAGCTGCCTGCAGGGAGCCTGCCAGACTCTCTGGGATCCACGTTCAAGGTGCTCAGGCCGAGACTCATTGGTGTGTATCTCCTGGCAAGAGCACACCTCACAGAGAAGCCCCTTCCTCCTGCCAGATGTCAGCTGGCAAAGGAGAAACCTTTCCCACGTCCAGCTCCGGGATCATCAAGGAGGGAAATGGGGTGGATGGGTGGCTGAGAGGCAATGCAGTGACAACCAGCACAATCTTGAAGTCTAAACACATGTCTCTCTTCTGCTCTGGCAAGTGTTCTTATATTATTTCTTTGATAATTGCTTCTTTTCCTTCCTTTCCTCACTTTTCTATGGTCTTTAGAACTTCTATTAGTCAGATGTTAGGCTTCCTAGATTAATCCTCTGTCTTTTTATCTTCTCTTTCATTTTTCATCTCTTTGTCCTTTTGCTCTGTGTTCCGAGAGATTTCCATAATTTTAACTTCTAACTCTCTTATTGATGTTTTTACTTAGCAACCATATTTTTAAATACTGGTAGCTCTTTTTTGTTTGTTTGTTTGTTTTCAGATTGTGTATTTTTCTAGGCATTCTGCATTCTGTTCTTTTCTGGTTGCATGTTCTTATGGTTACATTCATCCTCTCAAAATGTGTGCAAATCTTTTGTTTCCTGATGACTGATTTCCTCTTTTCATGAATGCAAGTTTATACATTTGAAAAAGTTGGGTCAGATTACCTGGGTTCAAATCACAGCCCTGATAATATAGTAGCTATGTGACCATTTTAAGCCTGAACTTCTGCAGCTATAAGGTGGGAATGATGATAGTACCTATCTCAAGCATTATGAGAGTAAGTGAGATAATACATGGAAAGTATTTAGCATGGTGGCTTTGGCTATTATTATTTATAAATATGCCACGTTATTCTAAACTGGCTATAACCTATTTAATTATTATTTTAAAATCACTTATAATCTGTAAACTACTCTTCCTTTGATTCTTTTTTAATAAAAGATTTTATTTATTTACTTTAGAGTGAGAGAGAGAGCATGCAAGTGTGAGTTGGAGGAGGGGCAGAGGGAGAGGGAGAGAGAGAATAAAGCAGACTCCCCGCTGAGTGTGGAGCCTGATGAAGGGGCTCAACTAGAGACCCTGAGATTGTGACCTGAGCTGAAATCAAGAGTTGGCCACTTATTGGACTGGGCCACCCAGGCGCCCCACTTTCTTTGATTCTTTAATACAACTGCTATTACTGCTACTACTACCATAGATATCTTCAAGCAGACAGACATAGTAATTAGCAGAAATCAATTTAGGGCAAAATAATGACATGATGGTTTTGAAGACATTTAAAATTCCCTTTCCTTGGAATTTTTTCCAACTTTTTATATTTTGAAAATGTTTAAGCCTACAGAAAAATGGGAAGAACAATTCAGTGAATCTTATTCCTCCTTTTCATTCACCCAGACTGATCATCATTACATACAGTTTTTCCCATGTAGAGCCATTTGAACATAAGTTGCAGATACCATGAAATTTATCCCCAAATAAATACTTAAGGCATTTCCTAAGAATAAAGACAGTCTCCTCTTAACCATAATGCCAGCATCACCCTGCAGAAAATTGACATTTATTCAACAATATTATCTAGTGTACAGTTCCTTTACACATTTTTTTCAGTTGTCCAAAAATGTCTTTTTATGCCCTCCCTGCCCAGTTAGTGTTCATGCATTTCTTTTGATTATGCTTCTTCAGTCTCTGCTGGTCAAGAATAGAGCTTTTGCCACGTTCTGTTTTTCAGGAAACTGTCCTTTCTTTCCGGACTCTGGACTAGTAGTCATGACCTGTGTCCCACGTTCTGCGTTTGTCTCCTTGTTTCCTAATTATTAGATTCAGGTTGAACACCTTTGTCCAGAAGTGATGTTGTGCACTTATTTAATTGCTTCAAGAAGCAGGTATAATTCGGTTATCCCTCCTTGGGTAACCCCAAGTTTGGTCAATTAGGTGAAAATCTTAAGATCTCTCTATTTTTAAAGGGACAGTATAATTTCCAGATTCACGTTGTGCTTTCATTGCCACAAATTTGGGACCCAGAATTTCTTCTGGAACCTGGTTCCTTTTTGTGGGAATGGTACTTAGAAATCAAGATCTGGGTACC
Source organism: Zalophus californianus (assembly GCF_009762305.2). NCBI lineage: Eukaryota > Metazoa > Chordata > Mammalia > Carnivora > Otariidae > Zalophus > Zalophus californianus. Next base: position 112,209,610 of record NC_045603.1, on the reverse strand, counting down.
ACGTGTGCTCTTTGCTGATGTGGTGTCCTCGTTTCTAGACCTTTTCTGTAGATAGGTCTAGGACATAAATGTAAGAAAAAAGGTATTAATTCATACTGATACTCGCCCATTCAAATCCACCATCACTGGGCCATTCCTCACATTTCCCTAATTCTGCATTTATATCTCCCTTTTCCCATGTTGAAAACCTGGGTTGCCAAGAGGAAGTGTATGTTTAGGCATTTGCTTTATGCTACCTGCAGACACATAAAAGAGCATCTGAATTTCAACATCAGTGCTGCCACCACCAGCCAGGACTAGCAAGTAAGAGTAACCATTTCTTGTAGTTTTTTATAATCACTAGAAGACACGCCACTCAAAGTATATAATGAAAGCATTCTGCTACAAAGTTACTTGAATTTATTTTCTCTGTCCTTTCTTAGAATTTCAAGCTGTTACATATTATTCTTATTAAGCAAATATGGGACTATTCTCTTTTGCTTCTATATTATTCTGTTTATAAATGCTTCAGATGTTTCCAGAATAAATCATTGTTTAAGGTCCTGAGTAAGTTGGGATAACTAACATGTTTACCCATTCTCTCAAGTGAGGCATCTCTTTATTGATTGTTATCACTGAAACAGTTTCTAGAAGTGGAGAGAAAGCAATGGGTATACAATTAATAAAGTTAATTAATTTTGAGTTCTTCAAATTTCTGTGTATATTAATCAGCCAACAAATACAGCCTGAGACACAGAGTAGATCATAGGCAAATTGTATTCTTTAAAGTTTGGTGTGATGAATTGCTGTGTTTTTTATTCCTATTTTAAAATTGGAGTGGAGTCGATTCCAAAAGATATATTCTTAAAAGATTTATTTATTTTAGAGAGAGAGAGAGAGCACACATGAGTGGTGGGGAGGGGCAGAGGGAGAGAAGCTCAAGCTGACTCCTGGCTGATCAGGGAGCCCAATGAGGACTCAATCCCAGGACCTGAGATCATGACCTGGGCCAAAATCAAGAGTTGGATGCTTAACTGACTGAGCCACCCAGACAAGCCCCAAAAGATATTTTGAATCCTAATATGTAATAAGAATTATATCTAAGAACTAACCACACAGTAAGAGTCAAGAAAACATGCTTTTATAATAGAATAAAAGTAGCATGCGGATCCCTACTTAACCTCTTGAATATGATAATGATGGGAGGGTCTTGGTCTGAAATGGAACCAAAGCTGTCACTTCTGCAAAGAGAAAAGCCACACAGCACCTACTAGGTCAGATTTAGAAGGCTACATGTTTGAGTATAAGAATTTGTTCTTTCTCAGGGCACCTGGGTGGCTCAGTTGGTTAAGCATCTGCCTTTGGCTCAGGTCATAATCCCGGGGTCCTGGGATCGAGCCCCGCATAGGGCTCCCTGCTTGGCGGGAAGCCTTCTTCTCCCTCTCCCACTCCCCCTGCTTGTGTTCCCTCTCTCGCTGTGTCTCTCTCTGTCAAATAAAAAAAAAAAAAAAAGAATTCTTTCTCAACTAGCTTTGTGATCAAGCAATTTGGACTCAAACAATCATACTACAGTTTACTGTTGCCACTGTAGCAAATTGCCACAGACTTAAACAAACAAATTTCTTCTCTTAACAGTCCTGGAGGTCAGAAGTCCAAAATGAGTCTTAGGGGGCTGAAATCAAGGTGCCAGCCAGGCCCATTCCTCCTGGAGTCTCCTAGGAAGAATCTGTTTCTTTGTCTTTTTCAGCTTCTAGTGTCTGCGTGCATTCCTTGGCTTGTGGTCCATTTTCAAAACACATCACTCCCGCGTCTGTTCCCACCCTCATCCCACCTTTTCCTCTGGAGTCAGTCTCCCTTGGCCTCCCTCCTTTAAGGACACTGGGGATTATGTTGGTTTCATCCAGATAATGTAGGATAATTTCTCCATCTCAAGATCCTTAAGTTTATCACATTGGCAGAGTCCTTGCCATATTTGATAACATTCACAGGTTCCAGGCATTAAGACATGAATGTCTTTGTGGGGGGCATTATGCAGCCTGCCATACATCCCTTTTTCCTTTTGACCATGAATATTTATGCAGCCTACATTATCTTTGGCTGTACTGCAAAATCTTTTGTGCAGAGCTGCGAATTGAAGGAGAAAATTCCCCCCTGCCCCCCAATTTTCCTTCAATTACCAATATCCAGGGATAAAGAAATTCCAGCATTTTGTGCTTTATATTACATGTATTCAAAAAGATAATTGTGGAGTTCTCATTTCTACTCCCTTTGCATTTCAAAAGATAATAATACGTTAAAAATTGGCACCATATTTGTATAGTTTAAACAGATCCACTGCAGGCATCTCAGTTCAAACGTAAACTCTGTGCATAAGTGAGTGGTACTGTTTTTAAAAAAGGTATTACAAGTTAGAGCAGTACACCCTACTCCTGCCCCAGGACACCTGAGAGGTACCTATGCATGTCTTTTGTTTTTAGAGGTTAGGTCTTAAATCTCTCTGGGTTATCCTCCCTGATGGGAGAAATGATGATGAACTGATGAACGGAACATTGAAATGTAATAATTACTTGAATGGCCGGTGGGGGGCTTAAGTGTAGAACACACCACAGCTCCCAGTTTTGCCCAAATTCAGTGTAAGCTAGAGCTTACATTGTTCATGGAATCCCCCTCCCTCCTTTCCACCTGCCTACACTGCCCCCCTTCTGTTCCCACCCTCCTTGGTGACCTGGGCCCATTAGATTGTGCTGAGGAGGGTTTTATGCTTCACATGTGTGTGTTCTCCAGCTCACATGGCTCAAGAGGAGAGGGGAGGAAGTGGCAGTAATTGGGCACTGAATAACGAGGCACTGTCCTGGGGGCATTGACAATGACCCTGTTAGGTGGCAGCTGTCCGCATTTTATGCAAGTAAAGGGAGGGAGCAAGATGAACCCCTTGGGTCGGTCTGATTCTTCTGTTCCTCTGGGAGACTGTTTGCTCCCACGACCTTCCTCTGATGTAGGACAGCTTTTCTGACTTTGTCCACCTCCGACCACGTGGCGGGACTGGCCCTCCTGGCTTTCATTTGTCCACACACACCTGTGCAGGGCACTGTGCTAGGTAGAAAGGGGCACAAAGAATAGGCCTGCTTCATGGAGCTTCCATTCTAGAAAGACAGACATGAGCAGGGAGCCAAGAAACCCAGGATTACAAATGGGGCAGATGCTCAGAAGTGTGCTGTGAGGAGGAAGGGGGTGGGGGAGAAGCCTACCTTACACTAGTTGGTCAGGGAGGGCTTCTCACAGGAAGCTGAAATCTTACGTTCACCAAGCAGCCAGGGCCCATGGAGAGAGCCCACGTGTATTTACATTCACAGCATGCCTGGGACTTCAGTTCTACCTTTCTGTTCCTATGTTCTCTCTCCTCTGTTTATTGCGAGTCCTTGGGGACAGAGGTGATGCCTTTGTCCTTGTCCCTCCAAAGCTGAGCATGTTTTGTGAATGAATGATTAAATCCCCAGAGTAACTTTTTTTAATTATTATTTTTTATATTTATTTATTTATTATTTATTTATTTTTATCATGTTATGTTAGTCACCATACAGTACATCATTAGTTTGTGATGTAGTTGTCTCCAGAGTAACGTTAAGTTCTTGCATCTTTTATCCAGGCTTTCTTATTTGAAGAGTTTGTGTCCAAGGCTCATCCTTCCCACATTCCCTCAAGTAAAAGTAAACAATAGTTAACTTTTCAATTTGGCCAGTAAATGAATGTCTTGGTAGTGGATGAAAGGAACAATGAGGGGGAAATGAGCAATAACCTGAGCAATTAAACTGTAAAAGGGATTTGGTGGACAAATAATGGAGAACCTGCTCTGCATGAGGACCTATGTTAGATGCTTTGGGAGATTTAAAACATTAAAAAAAAATGAATATGAGAAAATAGAATCCCTGCCAGTGAGAGAGAAAGACATGGGGTGAGCATGTCAAACGTGTCGTAAAACAGTGTATTTTACGTCACACTTGCGGCACATGCTCCGTTGCGAGGTGAACACGTGAAATGCTGTGGATGGAGGGACAGGTGTGAGCCCCGTGGACTTAGAAACCTTGCGGGACATCTCAGGTGTGGCTGAGGAAGAGTGGTTGTGGTTTTGAGGTGGTAGGCTGGGAAGGATACACTGGTGCGCTGCAATGTTAACAAATGTCTTCGTCTGTTCGGGCAGCTCTAACACAATACCAGAGACCATGTAGTTTTTTTTTTTTTTTTTTTTTTAGTTCTTGATGTAGTGTTCCATGATTCATTGTTTGTGCATAACACCCAGTGCTCCACACAGAATGTGCCCTCGTTAATACCCATCACCAGGCTAACCCATGCCCCCAACCCCCTCCCCTCTAGAACCCTCAGTTTGTTTTTCAGAGTCCATCATCTCTCATGGTTCGTCTCCCCCTCTGACTTACTCCCCTTCATTCTTCCCCTCCTGCTATCTTCTTCCTTTTTTTTTCTTAACATATATTGCATTATTTGTTTCAGAAGTACAGATCCGTGATTCATCAGTCTTGTACAATTCACAGTGCTCACCATAGCACATACCCTCCCCAGTGTCTATCACCCAGCCACCCCATCCCTCCCACCCCCACAAAGAGACCATGTAGTTTTAAATAACAAACATTGATTTCTCACAGTTGTGGAGGCTGTGAAGTCTGAGATCCAGGTGCCGGCCTACTTCTGTTGGTAGACGGTTGTCTTTATGCTGTGCCCTCACCTGGCAGAAGTGGGGAAGGAGCTCTCTGGAGTCTCTTTTTTAAGGGACCGAATCCCATTCATGAGGGTTCTACCCTTATGAATTAATTCCCTCTAAAGGGCCCACCTCCAATGCCATCACACTGGGGATGAGGCTGTGACACATGGATGTGGGGCGACAGAAGCCTTCAGTGGACAGCAGTAAATACACAGTTCCCGGCACCCCCCTATAGTTGCCTCACAGCGGGGGGGCTCTGCCTTTACCACCAACTTGATCATTTCTTGGGGTACTGAGGAATTCCAGGTGGGGTGAGAAGCAGCCCATGTTGCAGGGATTCCCCAGTGGTGCTTCTCTACCCTTTTGAGGCCACTGGCTTAGCAGAAGTCGCCTGTCTGCCTGGGTCCACATGTCTGCCCCGGCAGGCTCCCCGCTGGGGTCTTTGTTCTGCACCCAGAGCCCCAGGGGCTGCTGGAGTGCCTGTGGGGGACCCGCTGACAGAGGGGCCTGTGTTCTGCGCTCCTGCTCCTTCCCCGCTTCACTTGTCATGAATGAACAGCACATGAGTGGAGAAAAGGAATGCATTTGGGGTGGAAGATGTGATTTTCAAGAGGGAAGTTCCTGACAACAGGTGACAGAGATGGCTGGAGGGCCCACAGCTCCCCTCAGTGTGGCCAGCCTGTGGAGCGGAAGAGCAGACATGCTCCATTTCTGGTATTGGACCCCGAATTGACCCGAGTTACCTGAGTTACCTTCAAATCCAGTGTTAGGAGGGAACCTCCAATAACTGAACCTAGAGAAATTTAAGAATGTCGATGAAAAACCATGAAGATGGGGGGAGAATCAGGATCTGTTAAAGTCAGATTTTTTTTTTCTTTTATCAGAAACTAAGCTCTCTCTTTCTCTTGTATTAAGAACAAATGCCTAGATTATTTCACATTACCCTCAGCCTACATTGGGCTCCCTCACATTTTTAGAATTGTCTTTATTGGGATCCTAATAGGCAAGGTTTTTTTTTTTTTTTATCATTTTCTTCCTTTTGTTTTCACAATAAAGCAAAAGGAAATATGATTTATCCATTTAACGAATATTTATTTGTTAGGCAGCCTGTCAAGTTCCATTAGAATCCGGGCCAGGAATCAAGGTCAGTAAGACTCCATCCCTGATTCTCCTAGAGTTTGAGGCCCCTCCTAAGAGGCAGATGTGCAGAAAAGAAGGATGTTAGTAGTGAGGTAGAAGTCGGGGGTTTGTACCAGGAAGATTAGCAGCCCAGAGGCAGCTCCTTGAGGAGGTGACACGTCTGGGGAGCAGATTGGTCTCAGACAGCAGGTTTGAAAGTCATGAAAGATCAAAGGTCCCTGAGCTTTGTCGGTTTAGGGATATATTTTCTGTGTCACTGTAATAAATTTTGAACTGATCCCTGTCATGGTTGCCTTATTTATGAAATGGAATAACCTCATTGATCATTCCTACCACATCTGATAAACCTCATCAATGTGTGGCCTGTGCTAACTTGCCAGTTCTGGCTACAGCTGCACGAATTGCCCGGGGAGCGGGTGCAGAAGCCCCCAGCCTGCAGTGGCCGGTGGCTGCTTGGAGTACCCCACCAGAGCTCAGCTTGTGCAGAAGCCCGCGGGGAAGTCAGCATCCGTGCGGCTGGTCTCCAAGGAGGGTTTTGGCTTTGATTCCCCCGCCCCCCCCCCCGCCCCCTCCGCCAGACTTGTAAATGCTACATTTAGACCTCTGATTGTGATTTTGTGTGTGGAGTTTTTCCTTTAAGTAGCTTTTCTTATTCTGATGGAACATTTATTCAGAGTTAAGACCTACTCTGTCCTTTCTACAAGTCTTTATGAGACTTAAGCCTAGGAACAGTTCGCTGTGAAACATCTTTGGTGGTTATTTTTTTTTTTTTTAATGCTACCGTGTCCTGTCTGACATGATATAATTCTTTAATAAGTATTCGATGTGATCCTTCAGATGTATCGGAGCATTACAATATATTAAAGGATAACTTGGAACCTTATAATTAAACCATTTACATATAAGATTTTAAGTATCAAGTTAGAACAGTTTTCTGCAAAACATAAGTGGCTGTTTTATGAATGTATTTGTAACAAATTATTTCCTGTCCAAATGAGGAATCTTTTTTACTGGAAATGGTAACTGAGTATATTATTAGATATAAAGTTTTTCTTTTTCCTATTAAAAAAAAAAGGCAATTTTCTTGAGGAAAATTGGGGCTTGCACATCTCCCCCCGCCCCCCAACTCAAAGTAGCTTAAGCCAAACATGGAATTTGTTGACTTATATACTAGGGAAATCCAAGGGGGAAGGTGGCTTCCATGGGGACTCAAATGTGCTCTGTATGTTGGCCTCATTTTCTCTTGGGTCTGAAAGACAGCTACAGCAACCCTTACAGCATTGACCCTGCAAAAAAGGAGACCCTCTTTTTTCTACTGTTGCTAAATCAGGTCTTAGGAAAGGCATTCCTTAGGAGGAGGTGCCCTGGGTCAAGTGCCCATTGCTGTGGACAGGGGAGTGGGGGTCCTTGTTGGACCTATCCTTGCAGTGAGGGGAGGGTGGGTCAGGCTGATGGGGAGAAAGGAAGGATTCCCAAGTAAAAGGGCAGACAAAACCCTCATCTGTGCTGGTAGGGCCTTCCATCATTTGGTGGTGGGGGGGGGTGGGAGGCTTGTGTTCAGGCTGGTGCCGGCCTGGAGTATGCACAACAGGAAGGAGCGGTACCAACAGTGCCTCCTGCTTGTCTCCTTCCGCCGCCTGGCGGTAGTCAGGTGCCCCTTGAGTTTAAGGGCTAAACTCAGCGCTTCTCAAGCTTGGTTTATTCAAGTACCTGAGTTGGCAGAGAAGAATGAACTCATGCTGTGGTTGTGGGGGCAGGGGTGAGCAGCCAGACAGTGTCCCACACAAGTAATGGAGATGATATGACTTTCTTCACTGCTTTATAAGCTGTGGGAGGGGATTCCCCAAGGGGAGGGGGTGCCCAGAATTCTTCCTGTGACATTTTCAGGTTCTTGTTGGTGGAAAGATCTTGTAAGTTTGTCTTCTTGGTGAGAGCGTGTCCCTGGGATTGCGTGGTAGCTTAAGAGTGTTTTCGGGGAAATACTCATCAAAGGACTTTCTCAGTAAACAAATGGCTGGTGATGATCTTTGTTTTATCACGAATTTCCATCACACATGAACAAAGCTAGAGTCTCAGCATTCTCACAAGCACCCTCTTCATCTAACTCTCAAGCTCCCTTTTTATTGCAACAGTTTTGTCTTATGCACTGAACAAATCTGTCTTGGCGAAGTAGCTGCTGAAGAAGCCTGCCTTTGAGGCCCCTCTTTATTTTAGGTCAATTCATTTACTTCATCTATATTTTTACTCTTTGTTGCATCATCTTTTTCCTTTTTTGAAGAAAAATAGCAAGTTCCACCCTGAGTTTGGAAACCTACCTTCCTTCATCTTTCCTTGGTAAGCCAGAGCCCAGTAGTGTTGAGTGAGCCTTGAAAATCACTTTCCAGTTTCTTACAAATTTGTCTAAAGGGAGGGTTTAGAATCCAAACCACGGTTCAGTTCCTTGGGTTTGTTTTTTCCATTTCACCAGTCTCTAGTGCCCTGATGACATGGCATGTGGGGACCCTGAAGTGAGCTGGGGCCTGAACCTGATCCGCCTCCCACCCTCTTGCCTGGAGATGTGGCCTCATGTCACTTCACATCCGGTACCCCCCTCCCCGCCCCCCCAGTACCACTCGCTAAAAAATTTAGCAAATCTTGCTGAAAAAAATCTCTGTCAGTTTGGCCTCAGCATGTCCTGAGTTATCATGAAAAATATAGTGACTGAACAGCAATGGTTCAATTATTAAAATCCATTCTTTTATTCAGCTATCAGACAAAGAAAAGGGCCCAGTTAAATCCAGCCTGTCGACCAGTTGTTCAGATTTGTCTTTCCAGCCCATTAAAATACATAGTTTTACGGTGTCATTCAATGAGGGTGCTTTTTCAGCTGGGCTGTCTCTTCTGTGCTTAAACAGGTGCAGCCACATCAGGCATAGAGCCTCACCACCTTGTCACCCGTTAGGCCGTTTCTTGATTCTGAAACAGAGCTTGAAGAAAACTTTAAGCAATTTTTAATTTGTTTGTATGAATGAGCTTCCCATTGTCTACACCTAGCCACCTAGACTTTTTTTTTAAATACAAAATATGGGATTTATTTTCCTTCAAAACCCCTTTTTTTAGAGTAAGGTGATTGAGGCATGAGCGTTTTTCTCATGGGAGATGTCAAGGTTATTCACCCTCCCAAATTACAAATTGGTTAGCATGCCAATTTCTTGTAAAAAATTTCCCACAAATTCCAAATTATTCTTTAATTTTCCTTTTTTCTTTGGATATTATTAAGAAAGCATTGAAGTGTATTTTGGGGGGGGCGCCTGTGTGGCTCAGTTGGTTAAGCGTCCACTCTCAGCTCAGGTCATGATCTCAGGGTCCTGGGATCGAGCCCTGCATCATTGTCATCTGGCGCCCTGCTCTGGGGAGCCTGCTTCTCCCTCTCCCTCTGCCCCTCCCTCTGCTTGTGTTCTCTTGCACATGTGCTCCCTCTCATGAATAAATAAAATCTTTAAAAAAAACTAAAAAAATAAAATGTTTTTTGGGAACCACTCGCAATGCAGCTGCAATGTAACCACAACAGTAAATACATTAATTTTTGCTATTCCCATCCTTGTATACACAGGTACACATCTTCTTGCTGGGTGCAGTGGTCTCCACCCATTACAGTTCTCAAGGGTCTCTCTAATGCAACAGGGGAGATGGTTGTCTTTCAGGGACCTCATTGGACTCCTATCATAGCATCTAGAAGCTGGAATTTCAATTATATAATAAATACAATATATAATTCTGTGGCTTGGGGCAAAATACTCTATGTCTTAGCCTTGCCTCTAAAATGGGAATAATATGTAATGATGAATGAAGATTTGATGAATGTTGGTAATGAACTTGCGCAGGCCAAGCACATGTATTTCCGTGTGTACTTCTGTAGCAGCCACTGCTTTTCTGGCTTTCCTCACATGTGAAAACATCATATTGAAGAATACTTTGGGGAGAGGGAGAAAAGTCTGGAATTCACAGGGTCTAGATTGCAGTGAGGCCTAGGCCACCCTTCTCTCCAACGACAGCTCCGTCCGGTCTCCTCTTTCTTCACTTCTTGTGCATGACACCATTCTTGTTTGGTGCCCAGGCTCCTCTTTTCCCCTACTTCTCCAAGTAGCTCTAGAAAAATACTGCCCTTTTAATAAGAAATTGAGCATTTTTATTTGAAGAACCAGCCAGTGAGAATGGACTTGTTGATGTATTCACAACTGAAATTTTCTTTGCAGTATATATGTATGGGGGCCAGTAGAGAAGAGAGTCTCCTAGAAGGTTTTTTTTCTTCTTCTTCTCCCCTCTCTGCATTTCCTCTCCCCATCTCCCAAATAAATACACAAAACAGAGGTCCCATATGGACTCTGGAGCCTCCCTGCCTCACGTGAATCCTGGCTTGGCTCTGATGCCTGGACAAGTTGCTAAACAGCTCTGTGTCTCAACTTCCTGATCTGTAAAATGGGGATGAGGACAGTTCTACCTCAGAAGATTATTACGGGTTGTAAATGAGTTAACATATGGAAAACACTTTGAGTGCTTGGCACTATGTGAGTGTTAGTAATCATTAAGCCTGAACCATATGGGTCATATCTATTCTGGAGTAACGGTTAGGAAAAAGGACTTTGGAATGCTACATTCTGAAGTATTATGTTTTCTATATTTTCACAGAAAAAAAAAGAATTCCTTATCACAGTTCCCAGGTGGAAAGAATCAGCTCTAATTAGGGAAAACATCTAATGCACCCTCCCTCAAATTTCAGCGAAACTAGAAAGTTGTTATACTCTGTATGTAGCAGAAAAAATGATAACTAACCACCTGTACATTTTGTTTATGATGAGCACTGTGCTGCATGCTTGACACTTAATGCTCTAAGAATCTTACAAGTTTCCTATACCCATTTTACAGAAGAATGAGGAGGTTTGGAGAGGTGAGTGACTTGCCCTGGTTGGGAAGTGGCTGAGCATGTCTGTCAGATTCCTGACCGACCTGCTTCAATGGCTGGGAAGACTGCCCAGCAGAGCAGGGGAGAGTGAGTCTGGTTTCTTATCATCTTAATCACATCATCTCTTAGGGCTGATAGTAAGTCTAATAATATCCTTCCTTTTAAAGGCAGCCTTAATGTTGATGAACGTCTGCCTCCAAATGAGTTGGCAAAATTAAGGAGCCAAATTCATGATTTCTTGTTTCCTGTGATTTGATCAAGCTTCCCTGCAAAAGCCGCCATCTCCCCGCCCCCTGCCTTTAGACCCATAGAACAACTGAAGTTCTTCCCAAAGGTTGATAGTAACTTGCCTGAGTGAACTAGAGCAAGGACTCCTCTGGCCCTTGAATTTATCGGCCAACACACTTCCCACTGCTCACTCACTTCATTCCTGGCAGGGGACCACTGCAGAAGGCTCATCTGATGGATGAAGCAGGAGTCTCAAATATCTGAGGGGTGGTTTTGAGCTTATTCTTCACATTCTTAGATCATAGTCGTGACATAATTCATGTGTCTCCAGTAGAGCATGGCAGACATTCCACATCTTCCCTCTTCAGCCTCTGGTGGCTGTGGGAGCTGGGACTTTGTTGTCCTTCCTGGAAAGAACTTTAGTCACATCTTAATCTGAGCCATTCATTTATGCTCATTTGAGAGATAAGCAAATTTGACAGCAAGACCGAGTTGATAATCTTGGTCTTGACCTTTGAGACAGGATTATAAACAAACTGAATCATGAATTGTTTATTATTTTGGTCACAGAAGCTGGAAAGTCCCTAATAAGTGAATTTTTAATTTATTATCCCACATATTTTAAGTTGTTCCTCATTGATTAACTAGATTTGTACTATTGTTACAGATTTGAAAAGCAAAAAAAAAAAAAATCTTTCTGTTAAAGAATATTGCAATTTTATTTAATGGAAGAAATATTCTCTTACTTTTCTTATTCTTCTAGAAGAAAATGTTCCACTGAATAATTGATGCTTCTAAAATAAAGCCTTGTGTTTTTATGATACTAGAATAGCTTTCATTATCTAAGTGAATGTTAGCCCTGAATATTAACTATTTTCATGTAATAAATATTTTGAATATAGGAAAACTCAGCAAACTTGATTGTTCTCAGGTGAAGTTCAGACCACAAATTATACAGAGCCACAGATAATTGCAGGTGAAGAACTAATCATAATATGCAAATCAGCTACTATTAAGAAACTTAAGATTTTTCCATGGTTTTGTTCATGTAAAATAGGATGTAAAACTAGAAACTTAATTAATTCAGGATGGCAAATACATTGTTGTATTTTCACACGTTTTAGGAGAATTGAGACGAATATAGTCATTGCTCATTGGTGATTTTGTAACCTTTGTTTTTATTTTGTATAAAATAAAATATGAAATGTGTTTTTTTTGATGAGAGGGGGGCAAAATAAAAACACAGTGCCCCCTAGTATTTCATAGTCTGGATCTGAACTTCCTGCTTCTAAAATGTATGCTTGGCTTGAAATGATATAAATATCCTTCACATTACTGATTTATATTTAAGAAATTCTTTCTGAAGATTCTACAGCAGGTTCTTGTTATCCAAGGATAATTGGAACCAGAAAAAGGCCATTTAAAGTGAATCCACTTAAGTGGGGACCAAAATTTCATAATTTAATGAAAAGAAGCTTTGGGACTTTATTTTACAAAAAAAAACCCTGAAAAATATGAAAATGGATTTATTTTAGTTTACATTTAACAAAATTTATATTATCATTTTGACCATGGCTATCTCTTAGAATGAGCAATGCAGAAGTCAGATGTTGAGTGTTTTGACAGGAGTAAATTTTTGGACAGAATATGACCGTATACTGTGGTACTTTAAATCACATTTGACACTTACATCACATCTTCAAGATGGGCTAGTTTTACAAAAATACTCGAGGTCTTAGTCATTTTCCTTTGGGCCTTTTAGGTTCTTTAATATTAAACTCCCTCTGTATTAAAATCCCTATCTTCCCATCAACTTGAAATTTTTCTCTGAAATGATTGTTTCCACATCAAACTGCTCAGTCCCCATTTGCCATTGTTTTACCTGTTACTGCGGAAGTTCTCTGATGTCGTTTTGATTAACCTCATGAAATTCTGTATTTGCGGGGCAAGATTTGCAACCTTTGCAGTGGACACATGTCGTTCCATGGGAGGTACAAGACCACCCACTCACAGACAGGATCAGGTTTAGGTGCTGGCTGTGGACAAGGCTGGAACTTTGAGTGGGGACTCAAGTCATAAAATCGTTGGTTATTAGGAAATATTTTAGTGTTTGGAAAGCATGCTTCCCTAAAAAAGCTCATAACTGTAGGGATTTGGATGGTGATGACTCGGATAAGGAGGATCCCTGATTTATTTGCATGAATCCCTTGCAGTGTGCTGGAGAGAAAAGAGGACAGATTCATGAGCGGGGAGGTTCCAGGGCTCATCTCCACCCTTCCAGTGAATAGCTGTATGCTCATGTTATTGGCCCGATGTGGGACTCCATCCCAGAACCCTGAGATCATGACCTGAGCCGAAATCAAGAGTCAGTTGCTTAACTGACTGAGCCACCCGGGTGCCCCTAAAGTGTCAGGTGTTTTAAGCTTGGCAAGAGCTCCATCACTGTTTCCATAGACTCCTAGAATGTAATAGTCAGTGATCATCTTCTTCTTTTAGTTTATTTGTGCCATATATGTACGTATGTTATACTGTCATAATTTCCACGGCCACATCCATATGCAGCCATACTTTTGGTGAAGTTGTGATCAGCAACTTTGTAATCAGCAGCAATGTGAAATTCTCCTTTCAGTAGTTTCCTCTCTTCTAAGTGTTCACCTATATATTGTAATCTAAGTGTTCACCTATATATTGTAATCTAAGTGTTCACCTGTATATTGTAATCTCAATTCTCTTTTTCACATTTACCTCTTCTATTGGCTGCCTGATAGTCCGTGGAGTAAATGTGTTAATACACTTAAATATATCCTGACCATTGGGCAACTGAGCATCTCTAGAGGCTAGAATTTGTAGGGGGTTTGGGGCCCTGTGACCATAGACATCTCTGTAGGTAGACAGTTTTGTAAAAAGGGCTTCTCACATGTGTAGCACACTTCTGTGTGCATTTCAGTACCTAAGGGCCTTTTGCTCCTGCTGTACACAGGACAAAAACAAACCAAGGCAAAGCATCTGGCTTAAGTGAAGCCAGAGCTTGTGTGAAACAAGGAACACTGGAAAAACATTGTCTTCTGCTGCTGCCAAACAGATCCTGGGGAGTCTGGCATGAAATAACAAAGGAAGCAGGTGGAGGAGACACAGAAACCCAGGTCTGAATGGCATCTTCAGATTCCAGGCTTTGGCAGGGGCAGCCATCCTACCCTACACCTTGTACTGGATCACCTGAGAAGGTTGGTGACTTCTGGCTTCTTGAAGTTGCACTCAGTCTGGTCCAGAGAACAGGGCTGTCAGTCAATACTGGAGGGGAGACAGTCCCCAGAGGCAGATGTCCTCACAGCAGTAAAGCATCCAGAAACAGAATTAGAAAATCCTACAGTTATTAAAAATCACAGCACTTTTCATTTTAGTGCAAGATCTTTTTGAAATTTTCAATGCATCCTTGGGGGGTAATAGTTTGTTCATCCGTTATAATTCGATTTACTGCCTTCTTATCAAGATAAAGGAAGCATAATTGGTACTGGTAAGATCTACTTTGGTCTGTGGATGTTGTGCTTCCTCTAAAGATGTGGGTGAACTGTTTGCAATGCTTGTTTGACATAATTTGCAACAGTACTGAGCTGGTTATTGGGCAAGAAAGGGAACTGTGTGCTGTAATTGGGGTTACCTTGATTGCTTGCAGTAGCTAATGGCAAATATTTCAAGTTAAGTCAGGTTAAAGTAGATTCAATCAAGACAATTTTAGTCATGATTTAAATTACCAAGTAGAAAAAACAAACTAGAGAGTTATAGAAACTGTGTGTCGATTTCAAATTCTTCTGTGCAAGGTCATATGGGAATGAGGGATATTGATAAAGTAGGATGTGGTCCAATATTTTCAGAGGTTAATATATGCAAACTGGTTTATTCCATCTCTCATGTGTGTATATTTCTCAGTTTTGGAAATGACATCTTATAATTTTTAGAACTAACCCCCCCACCTTAGTTTAGGTACATTGGAGACCAGAAGGAATGGTGAATTCTTTTTGAATTTCGAGTACCACAATAAAAGGTAATTATTGATGATTTCAGGATGTGTTTGCAGTATTGGTGTGTAGGTCAACTGCAAAAGCAGCAAACAAAAAACTGAGAATTGTAGATATTCTCTCTCACACACAAAAAATAACTGGTACTGTTCTGAGTTAGATAAGTGATTCAAAAACAAGCACACAAACAAAAACTTCGCGCATCTTCTTAAGTCAGCTTTTCCAGATAGGCATACCTGAGGATGAAGGTGTGACCCAGCTGAGCATTTACTCCTTTCCTTAGACTGCACGTGTCCCGTGGCCATTCTGTGCCATAGCTCCACACGCAGAGAGAGAATGTTGGAATTTCCAAGATGTGTTATAAATGATTGCTAAAGTACAGGGACTAATTTTAATCACACATAAATTTGATAAAACATAATAACCAGCTGCCTTAGCCCCTATCCCGGTCCCAGCTCCTTGAAGCCCCATGACAAGTGATTGCTTCACCCTGATGAGACTCGTTCTCTCTCAGGCTTTTGTGTTCTTAGGGACAATCACAATTCCTGCTTGCCAATTCTCATTTTATTCATCCTATCTTCTCAAAATTATTCTACTTAATGATTGGATTTACAACATGTTTAAATTCATACTGATCTACTTTTTTAGTCATATCGGTCCTAGGGCCAATGGGTTGAGGATATAAAGAGACATCTGGAGGGGTGCCTGGGTGGCTCAGTCGATTAAGTTGTCTGACTCTTGTTTTCAACTCAGGTCATGATCTCAGCATTGTGAGATCGAGCACCACAACAGGCTCTGCTCTGGGTGTGAGCCTGCTTAAGATTCTCTCTCTCCCTCTGCCCCACCCCTTTGTTCTCTAAAAAAAAAAAAAAAGAGGGGAAACATCTGGAGAATTTTTGAAACCCCTGACTGTCTAATGAACAGGTTGCTTGCCTTCAGGTCTTCACTGATGGAGATATTTCAGTAGAAACTGCACACCCATCTGATGAGACGTTTTGGAAGGGGAGCCTGGCTGAATTGGGAAGAAGGTTTTCTAGGCTTATTCAAACCAAAGGGGATTGATCCTACAATTTTTCAACTGATGGCCCAGAGGAAGTGAAGTGTTTGTTTTGTTTATTTTCTTTTCACACATTTAAAAAATTAAGCAAAAGTATTCAACTTCATTATTGCACCTGGAATTTCTGGTGCATTTATCATCCTGCTTTGGAGGTACCTTTCTTTAAATCCTCATTCTCAAGCATATTTCCTGAATGGCTCACTCTTAGCCCTCATGCTCTTGGAGGGCGGTCTGGAGAGAGGATGGTTTTGTGCATGTACTTTTCACGGTGGTGAGGTGCTCAGGGTGCTTTCAGAGCAGAGTGCCTCTGAGGGAGAGGGCCTGGCAAGGCAAAGAGCACGCTGCATTTGGCTCCCAGGAGAGGTCTTAGTGCAGGTGAATCGGATTTCACCTGATAATTGGGAGCTACGCAGGGGGAAAATGTGATAAAAAGCTGTCTGAAGTGGGCGGTATGTGTTTTACTGGGTTGGGAGGGATAAGATAACCATGAGTTGATTATAAACCTGAGTGTTAGGAGGAACTTAACATGACTTTTGAACCCCACCTGCTCTGGCCCTCTTGAAACCCTAGTGTCTCCCTCCCATAGCCAAGCCTCCTTGCCATTCCAAGGGGACAGCAGCAGAATAGTCATCAAGCACGAGATAAAGCACGATGTGGTAACCTTTTTTGAAAATATCTGTATGTTCCATCACCATGCCTGGAGATAATATATACTTGAGCCTGTAGAGGCATATTTGAGTTTTAATGAAGTTTCTAGGCTCCTGTTTCCTCATGGAGCCTCCCTTATTCCAACAAGATGCATTTCCTCCTCCTTCCTTCTAAATGCAGCATCACTTTGTCCTTACCTTATGCCACTGGTTTAGTTCCTTTTGTTAATTATGTGTTGAAAAGTTGTGTCCTCATTTAGCACGGGAATGTTAGCTCCATGAGGCAAAGGATTTCTTTTTGTTTCATTGGCTACTTACTGCCAAGAGCCTAGAACAGTGCCTGGTACACTGTAGGTGTTCAATAAACGTTGACTTAATGATGTAATAAATGCGTCTCCCTGACCAAATCAAAAGTTCCTTGGAGGTAGGACTAGTCCCTTCATCCATGAATTTCTTGGTGGACTGACACAGCAGTTGTGTTCCCTGACCAGCGGTTTGTAGGCTGTGATAACCCACCCTTGGTCCTCTCTCATGGAAGGTGAGAGGGAGTGTGTTGTATGGTCACTATATCGAGGACCATAGGTTAAGCTATCTACTTAAAGCATCAGAGATTCTTCCCAAATAGACATGGAAGAAATGCAAAAGCCAAGACCAGCATTGGTGTCCATGGCAAGAGTTTTTTACTTGTTGGGTTCACCCGTCCCTCCCAGGAAATCTCTCTGATGGTCTGCAGGGCGGGGGTGGGGGGACAGCAGGAAGGGCGTGTGCTGGTTGTCACAACCGAGTCTTCCCCTCTGGTCAAGTCTGAGAGGAAGTGTGTGGTAAGTCACTTGGAGGCAGAACGTCTGGCCTATCTAAGAAGCCCTGCCTCTGTTTAAGTAAATGGATGAGCTCAAAGGAGCACAGAGAGGAGAAGCTTTATTGCAATGCATACAATTTGATTTATAGCAGCTATGAAGTCTGGCTGATGGAAGAATCAAATCCAATTCTGATGATCTAATAATATCTTTGAGTAGGTGCCCTGAGGGTAAGTTTTGGTTTTTGGCTTCCACTCCCAGGTGATCACAGGGAAGAAGGAGGTAGGCAGACTTTTCCAGAGCCTTGAAACTGAGTGAAATTATCCGGAAAGGAAATTTTAGGTGCAAGGATTTTAACTTTAAAGCACAATAGTAGTTACCTTTCGGTCAGCTGATGAGTGATTTTGAGACAATCATGAGATGTTCATTTAATGAAACCATAGCTCCTTGTCTTCTTCTTTTCCCTTTCTCTCTGTTTCTGTCTGTCTGTCATGCACAGATGCCATTCTGACTTTCGAAATTGTCCTGCCTTTGCATGTTTGTGCTGAGGTAGCTAGAGTCCATCTCCTCATCACTAAGTGCTTATGGAGCTGTCATTCTGTGTCACACACTTGCTGCCAGCCTGTCTTCCCTGCCCTCCTGCATGTGCCCGAAGTCTCACCCTGCAGCCTGTCCTCTTACAGCCATGCTGCTGGACTCCACCAGTTCCATTCTCCCCGTGCCATCCCCTTTCTGGTGTTACCGGTCAAAATCCTATTCCCTGCCTGCTCCACCTCCACAGAGCTCACCTCCTTCCAGCCCTGTGGTGCTCTGCGCATCTCTCAGCCCTCACCTCCTGCCCTGTGACAGCTCCGGTGGGGGAGCCCAGCAGGTAATGTCTTGGCATGCTGGCCCAGCCGGGAGCCTCATCTGCAACCACCTTCTAATCCCTCCCCCTTGTTTTGCTGTTCTTGATCTTGCATGGAACTCCGTCACCCTTCTGAAATGCCTGGGGTACTTGTTACAGCTGGAATCTTTGGCTGTAACCCCAGGGCTAACATCTAGAGTCTCAGCCTGGCATAGGGGGCCTTCGGATGCAGGCTTCCATCCCCCGCCTCGTGCCATGTTTTAGTAATTAGTAATGCATAATTACTATCCACCTTCTGGAAGTACCAGGCTCAGTTTCAACCTTGTAGCCTTGTACATGCTGTTCCTACTACCTGAGATGCATTTCCCCTTCCTTCCCAATGGGATGAACCTAACCGATCCCTAAAGGGGTCATTCAGGACCCTCCTCCAAGAAGCCAGCTGGGTCAGGTGCACTTGTTGGAGGTAGAAGAGGTCTTCTGGGTCCCACTGGACAAAACCCATGTTACAGCATGGGCCAGACTGTGTGTTTTAGAAGCTGATCTCCTCAGGTAACAGACTTCTATAAAGGTGGGTCTGGACCCCTGGCCTGTAGCAGTGCACCTAACACACAGTTGTTTAGAAAATGTCTGGATTTCTCCTCACGCGTCCTTAAACCTTCCAACCTATACCCAATGCTTCTTATTTTAGGTTATTGTTTTTCTAATAAAATATTTAATAAAAAAGTCCCAACTTTTTTTAGGAATGCAGAGAGGAATAGAGCATGTAGATTGAGGTTGCCACTCTTTCTTAAAGCATGGCTTCGGTAGCTGCTTCTATTTTCACAAGGATATGTAGTTGCCACTACATTTGAGAATCCAGGAAAAGTCAGCAGAGCAAGAGAATCCCTCTGTTGCCTACAAACAGCTGCAAACCCAGGATTTTTGATTTTGCACGTGGGCTGCTACAAGCACACCACAGCCAGGAGGTGGCCATGCATTCAGCTTCATGGTCCCTTCATCCTAAAATGTGGGAGAACCACAGGAGGAGTAAAGGAGGGCACAGAGGGTGCTGGTGTCTCAACATTCACCAAGCTCTTGAGGCTTCTTCTACTACATTTAATTATTTCTGCTCGGACAAAATCTTGTTCTCTGTACTCCAGGTTAGCATTGCTACATTGTGCTGGACATAACTCCTCTAGCTTCCCTCCGCCATACATCTGTCATACGCAAATGCAGAGCTCCAGCAAGATCCTACACCTGTGGTCTTCCATACAGGGCAGACTTCGGCTTCACAATGGGGATCTGTCCCAGTATGAAGACTAAAGCCTTTCCAGTGGCGTTAACCTGTTTCTTATAAGCATGTCTTCACCCATAGACTGAGTGGTGGAGGCAGGATGATCTCCGGGGTGTCTTCTTGCTTGCGCATTTTGGGGTTCTCTGGATTGAAGGTAGAGTGTTAAGAAATGAAGGTGGGTGGGGGCAGCAAGCATGGGTGAGCTTCTGGCAGATTTTACCCGAGAGCACAGGTAACAATGGGAATGTTGTTCGAATGGGAAAGGCAGTTCTTTTCCATCTGTCTTCATGGAATCTGGGCCGCTGACCAGAAATAGCCAGTGAAACTATGTCCCAGGTGTCGCTTATAGCGACACTAAGCATATGGGGCTGGGCAAGCCTGGTTCCCCTGATAGAATTTCTTTGGTTTGGGGATTTTGCGGTGCCTGGCAGAGAAAAGGAGCAAAGGAAATGGAAATCTTCCAGCAGTTTTCACTTCTCATGCCTAGAAACGTGCCTAGGAGGTGGGAAGTGAACGCACTTTTTGACATCTGTGTCCTCAGGGCGGCAGCTGAGCTGAGGGGGAGAAAGGAAGAGGGAGAATTTGTGGAATAGGTTGCTGGATGGCTGAGACACATAAAGAGAGGGTCAGTACAATTCAGTCTCTCAAGGTTGCATTTGTTAACTTTGAAATTGTAAAAATGATCACAGTTAAATAGCAGTTGTTAAACACCCAGTTGATCAAGTATTTTATAAACCTTTGTTCTGAAGTACTCTTAAGGTGAGTGATCTCTAGCCTAGTGGACAAACAGGTTCTGATGACCTGGGATGAACTCCTGTACAAGTGACTAGATCTGATTCCCAGTAGATGCTTCCAATACCCAAGGGTCACAACTGTGTGCCGATAGGAAAACAGAGTTGGAAAATCTGCTCCATACAGCCAAATGGGCACTCCATCCTAGGTGGATGCCAGCTGGAATGGAGCCCTCTGTGTGGCCAAATGCTGTTGTCAAAAACAGAAGAGCTGGCTCTGACTTCCCCCAGCCAGTGTCCGAAGAGCCAGCGGCTGTGGCCCCTTAAGGTGACATCTCAGGGCCCAGAATGGCCTCCCTTGCCCCATTTGAGCCAGCCACACCACCTGGTTCTTTCCACTTACCTTCTATGACAGGAAATCTCTACAGGAAATCTCTATAAGATGCCAGAAACATGCCTTTTTTTTCACTGTCATGGGCAGAGACTGCTTAGTCTTTGCTTAGCTGACTAAGTGTCTACTAAGTATTTGTGTTTAGCAAGTTAGGCAGTCTTTGCTCTCAAGGGGTTTATGGCATGCACATGCACACGTACATCCACACACACACACCCTGCTGTTCTTTGAACTTTAAACTTTACTTTTTTTTGATATTTTATTTATTTATTTGACACACACACAGAGCACAGGCAGGGGGAGCAGCGGGGGCAGAGGGAGAGGGAGAAGCAGGCTCCCCGCTGAGCAGGGAGCCCGATGCAGGGCTCGATCCCAGGACCCTGAGATCATGACCTGAGCCGAAGGCAGACGCTTAACCGACTGAGCCACCCAGGCGCCCCACTGTTCTCTGAACTTCAAAAACAATGAATGAATGAATGTATATTGTGGTAACGGAGAAGTAACACAGCAACAGGACAGAGATGAATACGTTTTTACTATATTAACAAATCTTAGTGTCACACGTGGGCAAAGGGGGGTTTTATCCCTCACTAGAATAGAGGGACGGAAGACGGGGGAATGGCTGTCCCTCCATTTTGGGGTCGGGGCAGACCAGAGAAAAATCATTAGATTTATTATTAAAATAGTTGAGAGGGTGGATAGAACCTCGTTTGATGAATGGGAATGGCAACTTTGTACGGTGGCTCACGTGGAAGGCCAGAGGCTGTGTGCTTCTCGGAGGTGCTGGGGAGGAGCGACATTCCAGCAGGTGGGAGGACTGGCGTCTAGGAGCGATGGTGTTCCAGGTTTCACGCTGGGTCATACATGTGACCTGGCCTCATTGACCTGACTGCTCCAAAGCTACGTGTGGTAAGAAGACTCTCACAGCTCCCTAAAGAATCATGGCTCATGTCCTAATCCCTGAAAGCTATGACTGTGTTGGGTGACATGGCAAAGAGGAATTAGGTTGCTGGGCAACTGGTGTTGAGAGATGGGAAGGTTCCCATAGGTGATCTAGTGGGTCCCATGTAATCACAGGGTCCTCTGAAGTGAAGGAGGAAGGCAGGAGAATCAGTGTCAGAGTGATGTCATGTGATAAAGTCTGCACTGTGTTTGCTGCTTTAAAGATGGAGGAAGGGGCCACAAGCTAAGGAATGCAGGTGAGCAAAGAAATGGATTCTTTCCATAGAGCCCCCAGAGGAATGCAGCCCTGCCAACACCTTGATTTTTAGCTGAGTGAGACCCACTTTAGGCTTCTAACCTCTAGAACTATAAGATAATGAATTTGTGTTGTCTCAAGTCACCAAATATGCAGTAATTTGTTGTAGTAGCAACAGGAAACCATCCAATATGGAAACCTGTCTCTATTTTGGAAACATGAGACCCTTTTAGTTACTTATGGAATATCATACAATGGAAAACTAATGGAATATAAGTAACTCAAAGAAGAAGCTTGTCAAAATTAATTCTAAGATCTCTTTAAGCTCATTTGTTTTATTAGAGTGAGGGCAAAAACTTTCTTTCTTTCTTGTTATATCTTCACTGCCTCGTTCAGTGCCTGACTCATGAATCTTCAAATGAATGGATGTTTTTTAACTAAATCCATGAAAAACCAAAATGACTATATTTTCAAAGACATTATTTTATGCTAAAGTATATCACTAATATTAGAAATCTAAATTCAAGCTCTTGTTATAGACAAGGAAAATCATACTTTATATTGCCATTTAAAGATGAGAGGCTTGACGGGTGCCTGGGTTAAGTGTCTGCCTTCAGCTCAGGTCATGATCTCCAGGTCCTGGAATTGAGCCCTAAGTCAGGTTCCTGCTCAGTGGGGAGCCTGCTTCTCCTCCCTGTGCCCCTCCCCCGACTCATGCTCGCTCTCTCTCTCTCTCTCTCTCAAATAAAATCTTTAAAAATATATGAGATGCTTGAGTAGCAATATGTATTTTTAAGTCATTGGATTTAAGAGAGAGTCGTCATTATTTCTTTCTTGGGTTCTAGGAACTTTGTACCTACACATGATTGGAGTGTTAACTCGTTTCTCGCCTATTTGGTAAAACTGCTGTAATATGTAGCATGTTGTGACCTTAAGTTGGTGACCAAAAAAAAGTGTGCTCATTATTTATGAAACTCAGTTTGGAAAGTTTGGTATTTTTTACTAATGATATTATTAATGATCTTTGCGTGGCATCTTTTAGAATGCGGAATATTTCTAGTGTTGATTTTTATTTCTTTACTCATTCTTTGAAAAAAATCTTTGCTAGGATTTTGCTGTGTTCCAGGCCCTGGAGAAACAAAGGTAAATAAGATACGACACTTACTCCAAAGGAATTCACATTCTAGATGGGAAGAGAGGCAAGTGAGTAATGAGAATATGGGATACTCAGTGTTAAGATAACTTATGGTGCTAAGAGGAGAGAGCTTTCAACTCTGCAGGGAGAATACTGCAGGAGGAGACATTTGAACCAGAAATTGAAGGACAAGGAGGTGGCTGGCCAGTAGAAGGGGACCTACTGAATCTCAGGCACTGTACTAGGCACTTTTGCATGTAACTCTATCATTTAATTTTAACTGAGGAAAATGATAATCTAGACAAGTAACTTTGCAACATCACACAGAGTAGGGTTTACACTCATTGTCTTAAGAGTCATTGGTTTTAAAGCTTAGGTAGACAAACTTTCTGTAAAGGATCAGAAGTAAACATTTCAGGCTCTATGGGCTCTATGGGTTCCCGTCAAAACTATTCAACTTTGCATGGTAGCAGGGAAACAGCTATCAATAATAGGGAAATGAATGAGTGGGGCTTCGTTCCAAGAAAACTTTACTAAGAAAAATAGGCAGTGGCCCTGAGCTAGTCCATGGGCTGCAGTTTGATGACTCGTGTTCTAGAATGGCAATTATAGCCACCATTTTGTTTTGGAATATTTCTGGAGAGGGAGCTTTTAAGTTTCATTAGTTTCTCAAGTGGGTCAGTGACAGTTTCAGAATGTGTTAATAGAATCTCACCAAGAGGTGATAGCAGACTGGATTAATAATGGAGGTACAGACTGACCCAATTTTCTAACATTTCACATCGTTGTGGTTAATACTTAGCAGACCTCTGAGAATCCAGATATAATACATCTTTAGGTCATTATGGATGAGTCCAAAGAGAAAACCACACTAATTCATTCTTGGCAGAGGATTTGACATTGCGTGGGTATGTGTGTGTTTTAACTCTGAGATCTTAAAAAACAGAGATAGAGAAGATTTGTCTGGAACTATTGGGAAGAAATAAGGTAAATATCTAAACGGATGACCTTGGGGGAGACTAGGGCCTAAAGGCTCGCTGCTGCTGTCTTCTGGAGAGAGGCAGAAACATCTGGTTATTGTAACAGTGAGGGGCTATGTGAAGGAAGTCCTAAGTCGAGATTAGAAAAGCAGAATGCATCTTGACATCTTAAAGCAACAAGCCAGAAAAAAAATCTCTTTTAAGAGCTGATACTGTGGGAAAAGTAACTAAATTCAGAGATTTGAGTAAAAAAAAAGAAAATCTTTTAGAGCAAAACAGTGAATTGTTTTAGAACAGATCTTTCCAAGGATATATCCGAAGAGATATAATGATGTAGGAAGACATCTGGAAAACCGTGAAAGGACTTCCAGAATGTTACCAAGAGGAGACACTAAGGAGTTACGAAGTCCCCTTCCTGGCCCTATAATTTCTGGGCCCTCCTAAAAGGACATTTTTCTCTTGGCTACTGATGAAGCTGAAGAAGTTATGGTTACTTTTGGGAGCTCATTTCTTTTGAGTAAAACCTTTAAAAAACCAAAAGCAGACTAAGTTTATAAGATGGTTTCAAATTTGGATGGTTCCAACTGGATTGAAACATTTTCTCACCAACAGCAACAGATTGAAAGTCATGTCTATGCCTGTTGTCTTCAGAGATCCCCATGCTCAGCATCCCCAAGTGTGTTTTGATCTGATTTCTCATCAGGCTCTGTGCTGTTGAGTTAGGAGAAAGAGGGAGGAAAAGATGGAAAATATGGGAGTGATATCTTCCTGGAAGACGTTGTACATATTAGCAGGCTACAGTTAGGCCAATCAAAAAACTTAAACTTTTCCTTGTGTTTTGGATCGCAAGCACGAATCTTGTCTTAGATGAAACAGATGTGATCTGAGACGTGCACAGAGTCCCATAATGTGGGAGCTTCGCTTCACTGGCCTTCCTGCTACTGCACCTCATTCTAATTTGTGGGCATCAGCCTTAATCCCGTTGTGCATTTCTGTTCCTGGCCTCTTCTTAGGTTAGATCCAGCTTCGGCAAACTCAGAAAGAGCTTCCTCATCATAGAAATCTTAGGTCGGGGGCACTTGGGTGACTCAGTCGATTAAGTGTCTGCCTTGGGCTCGGGTCATGATTCCAGGGTCCTGGGATTGAGCCTTCCGTCGGGCTCCCTGCTCAATGGGGAGTCTGCTCCTCTCCCCTGCTCATGTTTTCTCTTTTTTCCTCTCTCTCTCTCTCTCAAATAAATAAATAATCTTTAAAAAACAAAAAGAAATCTTAGGGCAGCTGAAGAACATAATCTGTGAAGCAGATAAATGCTTTGATGTGGATTATGTCAAGCAAACAGTGTTTATATAAAAGGCCTTAACATGTAAACTAATTAGGGTCTTATAATTTGACTTATGTTTCCCATCAGACGAAGCTCTTTTATAATGTGAATGTAGTAAAGAATAACCGTATTTAATCTCGCTGACATTCTTGTAGAAGATAAGAATAGCCCCATTCCATGAGATAATTTTGTTGGCATAATTGCTAAGTGCTGTTTTTTTTTTTAAAGTCAGATTTATTGATATATAATTTACACACCCTAAAATTCACTCTTTTAAAAAGCATACAGCGACGTGTCTTGGTAAGTGTGTACAGTTGTGCAACCACCACGATGAAAATATAAATCTCCATCACCCTAAAATGTTTCTTATGCTCCCCTGTAATCAATATCTCCACTCAGTTCTCACCCCTGGCAACCCCTGGTCTGTTTTCTGTCCTTACAGTTCTGCCTTTTCCAAACGTCATAGAAATGGAATCATTCGGTCTATAGCTTTTTGAGTCTGGCTCCTCTCACAGTTTAAGGCAGTTGAAATACGACCATGTTGTTCAGTGATTTGCCCCTTCATTGCCGAGTAGTATTCCATTGTGTAGATAGAGAGTTTGTGTATCCATTTACCAATGAAAGGACTCTTGTGTCCAGTTTCGGGTAATTATGAATAGAACTCCCATAAGATTCATGTAGGGGTTTTTATGGGATCGTAAGTTTTCATTTTCTCTTGGGTCAATACGTAGGACCGGGATTGCTGGGTAAGATGATAAATGTATGTTTAAACTTTATAAGAAAAACATCCAAACTGATCTGCAGAGTGGCTGTGCCATTTTCTATTCCCACCACTAAGGGGGGAGGGTTTCGTGAGCTGCTTTTTCATGCTCAAGTGCCAATGTCTGAGAGGCTTTCTTCCTTGAAGAGGGACCTCAGGATTTATCCCTTTTCTTTATATCCTTTCAATTTTGTGTTCCAGTCTCTTCCACTTGGACCTTTAAATTACTTTTATTTAACAGTGTTTCAGTTCTTCACTGTTGCCTGAGTTTCTTTTCTTTCTTCTCTGCACCTAACACGGGGCCTGATGCTGCACTCAGATGCTGAGTGCACTCAGATGCTGAGTTCGCATCTGTCCGATCTGGTTGTCATAAACAAAATTAAACTGATCTCAAGGGTAATGAGCACCCTTCGTGGGACCTTGGCGCAAGTGTAGCAGGGTCGTGGGGCATCTGCATGACAAATGCCTGTAGGACAGGTTGAGCCTTACCCCAGGACCTGGGGAGGGGGTCCTTTTGTTTCTCTTCTGGCAGTAAAGGTGTCACCCCCCAGGTGTGGGATACAGACGGGTGTTTGAACATTCACAGTGGTGAAGATCCACTCTGCCCTAGGAGGAGAAGTCTGAAACTAATCTATGTTATTAAAATTTTATAATAATTTATATTATGTTTATGGCAATATTTATAATAATTTCTACTAACCTGTGTTAGATTTAACACAGTGGAGATACTGACTGTGAAGTGGGTAGAATCTTGTGAAAGGTTTTTATCTTTCTTAAAGCTTTTAAATTGTTTTCTAATGAGGGATGCTGCATAGCATAGTGAATAAGAGTGAGCACTCTGGAGCCAGAAATGCTACTAGCCACCTGTGTGACCTTGGACAACCTTTCTACACCTTAGTTCTTGATCTGTAGAATGGGGATACTAATAGAAGCTAGTGGTGGTGATGAAGTGGTTAATATATGGATAGTGCTCAGAACAGTGCCTAGCAAATACTGAGTGCTTTATGAGTATTAGCTGCTGTTATTGTTAACTAAACTTTCTCCCCAATACTCTGAAAACGGGTGTTTTTGACACACTTATCACACTTTCACGGTTGTCAGATATGAGATGCTGTTCAAAGAATGATTAAAATTCTGTTAACAGTGAGGATCAGAGTTTTATGATATTATACAGAGTAATATTCAGTTGCTGATTATCCTCATGTGTGTGATTTATACTTGCACATGTTGACTCAGGTCACATTTTTAAGCGGTATCAGTTCTCTGGTCTAGCTTGCTTTTTTACTTTTGGAGGCTCAGGAGGAAGTTGTGATTTCCCAGGTGCGCTGGGAAATCAGAGAAGACATCCCTGCTTCCTCTGTTGGAAGGGTTGAGCTCACCATAGTTTGGTTAGTTAGAAGTTCCAGCACAAGAGCTTTAGTGCTCTCCCTCTTCCTAATTCTTTTGGTTGCTATCTCCATTCAAAAATGGTTTCTTTTAGAGGTGCCTGGGTGGTGCAGTCGTTAAGCAATTGACTCTTGGTTTCTGCTCAGGTCATGATCTCAGGGTTGTGAGATCGAGCCCCGCGTTGGGCCCTGCCTGCTCAGCGCAGTCTGCTTGAGATTCTCTCTCCCTCTCTCTCTCTGCCTCTCCCACTCATGCTCTCTCTCTAACGTAAAGAAATAAACCTTTAAAAAAAATGGTTTCTTTTAGCACTGTCTGAGCAACTTCTCCCCTGATGCTTCTTAAGAGTGGACATCTCCCCAAGGAGCAGACTTGACCTGGCTTTCCCGTTTAGGACCTGCGCTTTGTGGGAGTCCACTACGTTGCCTCTGTGTTTGGGGGCCACACCACAGGGCTAGAGTGTGTGGTCCCAGGGACCAGTGAGCATGCACACAGCCAGTAAGCAGGTCCATCTGTGCCCACTCAGGGACAGGTTAGGCCTGCCCATGTGTGTGCCCGGCTCTGAGAGAGCCCTGCTTTGCTCATGAGCTTCAGGTTTATCACAGGGGGTGAAGGAATTTATGTCATTGTAAGCATTGTCTGTGGACTACATCATGCCTCACATGTGCATTATTAATTTGTGTGTGTATGTTTCTGTTTATATTTTAAATCCAGTATAGTTAACATACATTGCTATATTGGTTTCAGGTATACAGTATAGTAATTCAACAATTCTATATGTTAATCGGTGCTTGTCAGTCAAGATAATTGTGATCATAATCCCCATCACGTATTTCACCCATCCTCCCACCCACCTCCCCTCTGGAAACCATCAGTTTGTTCTCCATAGTTAAGAGTCTGTTTTTGGTTTCTCTATTTTTTTTTTTTTGTCTTTCTTTCTTTGTTTTGTTTCCTAAAATCCACATATGAGTGAAATCATATGGTATGTCTTTCTCTGACTTATTTCATTCAGCATTAAACTGTCTAGACCATCCATGTTTTTGTAAATGGCAAATTTTCATTCTTTTTTATGGCTGAGTAATATTTCTGTGTGTGCGTGTGCATGTGCGTGCGTGTGTGTGTATACCACATCGTCTTTATCCATTCATCTAACAGTGGACACTTGGGCTGCTTCCTTATCTTGGCTATTGTCAGTATAGCTGCAATAAACATAGGGGAGCATATATCTTTTTGAATTAGTGTTTTTGTATTCTTTGGGTAAATACCCAGTAGTGGAATTACTGGATCATATGGTAGTTCTAATTTTAATTTTTTGAGGACCTCCATACTGTTTTCCATGTGGTGGCACCCATTTGCATTCCCATCAACAGAAGCACTATTACTTTAAATAGCTCCTATTACTTTAAATAGCTCCTAAGTGACTATGACTTCTAAAATATAAATCTGTGAGACACATCACTAGGTTCATAGTAGCCTTTTGACATTATCTTATTAACCATGCAACTGATGGCAGAGGGTGGATACAATAAAAATTTGACATTAGAAAGGGGCTTCTCATACTGGAAGCTCTTGAGACCCACCACTGTGCTATGCACCCAGAAGACATTACTTCAGGATGAGACTGTGACCCAGAGTCAGTCGGGACCCATCACTTCCCTCCCCATCACGAGGGGTTATGGGCAGAGAGTATACAGAGAGTGAACTCCAGCCCATAGTGCATAGTTTTCTTATCAGATGGAGCTTGCATATCAATAGGCTTTTTATTTGGTGTTTGTTGTTCATTTAGAAAAAAAAGAGCAAGATCTAGCACAATCATTTTATTTTTGTGAAAACATGCACATATGAGGTCAGTGGAGAGCGATAGAAAATATTTGTCTTCACCAAGTTCTGATCACACGGGTCGACCGTGAGTGTCTAGGAGTCCAAAGGAGAATCATGACATTGTGGTTGCTTTGAGCCCACTGCAATCCCCTGGGAAGCCGCCATTTACCTCTGACAGGAGAAACAGTGAGCACTTTGTTCTGTGAAGGGTCTTAATTCTCTTTTTGTTGTGGCAGCTATACCTCTAGAGTGCTTCCTTTAGAGTGCATCACCCAGGTGATGGTTTTCAGACTGTTCAAGTTTAAGGACTTGGAACCTTGGAGAAAGTCATGGTGCTTTTTTTTTAAGGTTTGTATTTATTTATTTGACAGAGAGAGATAGCGAGAGCAGGAACACAAGCATTTGTCATTATATACATAATTATGTATATGTATGTGTATATGTATGTACATGTGTATAGGCACATACACACATATGTATTTAATTACTAAATATAAGTCTGGCTCTTACTATATATCTTAATTTGGGCTGTTGCAACAAGAATACTGTAGACTGGGTAGCTTAAATGCTAGACACTTATTTCTCACAGTCTGGAGGCTAGCAAGTGCAAGATCAAGGTGGTGGCCAGTGTGGTGCCTTGTGCGGGCCCTCTTCCTGGTTTGCAGACAGCCACCTTCTTGCTGTGTCCTCACATGGTGGAGATCAGAGAAGAAGCAAGCTTTCACTGTTTGTTCTTATAAAAACACTCATCCCATTATGAAGGCTCCACCTTCATGACCTAGTCACCTCCCAAAGGCCCCAACAGCAAATACCCATCACCTTAGGGACTAGAACTTCAACATATTAACTTCAGGGGATGCAAATATTTGGCCCACAGTATATATTTGGGTGCTATAAACAATATAAGGTCAAATTCACAAGTACATGTGAGTATCAAATAGCAAGCTGACTTTTTCTTCAATGTTCATTTGCTGCTTGTTTATGCATTTTGTGGTTGCTACAAGGCAAGTCCTAGAAGGCACCAAAGATTTTGAAAAAAATATATGACAGAAGGTAAAATTGAGAATTCTGCCTCTTAATTTTTACACTTGTGATTTTAGATAATACCCACATCCTTTGGATTTTGAAGCGTAACACCTCCCAAGGTTTTGTAGGAGCATGTTCGAAAACATAAGAGGATCTCATGCTCCCTTTTAAGACCTGTTGCTGTAATGGGATGTATACTGTAATAGGAAACCTACCGAACTAGCAGCAGAAAGCCCATCAAGTGGGAAACGTGTCCCCCTAGGAAGATAGCCCCAAGGACAGCAGGGTGGTGGAGTTTCTGGATCTCACTGGGGAGGATTGAGGTGCTTATTTTAGCTCCCTCTCCTTCATGTGTCCCCGCGTCAGTTGCTATTTTGATGGTGAGCATCTTCCTGCAGCTGGTGGCGTGCTGACTGCCAGAGCCCTCGCAGGGGGAATGAACTGCCCTGTGCCCACTGGTACCCCTATCAGTCTTTCAGAATCTATTGTTTGAGCACTGGCTTCATGCCTATGAAATACTAAAAACATACAAGATAAAAACCCACAGTCCCATTTTAGAGGAAAAAAAATGCATGAACATATGAAAGACATATCTCTTGATCAAGAGGAGTATAAAAGGGTATGTACAGTTGAATTATACTTTGGGATGCATTTAGTATACCATTACTCAGTGAAGGCTACCAACATGTAGTTCATGAAGAATTCAGTATTTAGGAAAATATTCACCATCCTATGGATATTATCCTAATGTGCAAAAATAGTACAAGCATAATAGTTCAGGATGACAAACTCTCCTATAAATTACTTGACAAATAAAATGGGCCAATGGTTAGTACTATTAAAATGGTCTGTTATTTGTTCTTTAGCCAAGATTTTTGTACGCCTTCCCCCATATTAAAATGGAACCTAGATGGTCCTAGTGTGTCCTCAGTAACTGTCCTTTCTTCTTTCTAAAGTCATCTCAGTGGGCCCAGTGATCTTTGAAGGGAGTCCCCCTCCCCCCGCAGTGTCCCTGCTGCCCTCTCTCCTGTGTCACCTTCCTCCTATTGTCATTGCTCAATTGCCTCTAACCTTGGCTCCTGCACATGACCAGTCCAGTCACTTACTAATGGTTTTTCCATCAACTTGTGTGGTCCTGGAATTAATGCTAGCAGAATGACACCTCAGGCACCAATATAGTAAGTACATATCTGAGGGGTGATGGAATGGGACTGTCCCCACACAGCTACAGACCCGTGGTGATGTCTACAGGTTATTCTGTAGTTCCAGTCAGTGGGTGCCTTCTAATAGGTACACAGTTTTGTTGATTTGGAGGAATTTTGTTTATTGTTTATAAATGTTCAAATAATAACAATGATTATTTTTATTATTATATTATTGCTGTTCTGGCTAATCAAATCCTACATGGTTGAGAATTAAGTATAGTGGTCATCTATAATTAGATAATTGGCATGATTTGAAGAGACAGAAACCTTGCTGAGGAAGAAGTAAGACAGTTGGAGAAAGGTCTCATGGAAATGGAGGCATCTAAGCTGAATCCTGAAAGGTATCTTGAGATTTGTATGGGATAAGGAGGAAATGCCCATGGCTCCTGAAAATATTTTTTTTTAAAAAAGATTTTATTTATTTATTTGACAGAGAGAGACACAGCAAGAGAGGGAGTACAAGCAGGGGGCAGTGGGGGAAGGAGTAGCAGGCTTCCCGCAGAGCAGGGAGCCCGATGCAGGGCTCGATCCCAGGACGCTGGGATCATGACCTGAGCCGAAGGCAGACGCTTAACGACTGAGCCACCCAGGCACCCCTGAAAATATCTTTTTTAAAAATATTTTGTTTGTTTATTTGAGAGAGGGAGAGAGAGAGAAAGAGAGAGTGATCAGGAGGGAGAGGGAGAGATAATCTGAAGCAGACTCCATGCTGAGTGCAGAGCCAGATTCAGGGCTCCATCCCATGACCACAGATGATGACTCGAGCCAAAACTAAGAGTCAGTTGCTTAACTGACTGAGCCACCCAGGCACCCCGCTCCTGATAATATCTTAAAGAACCTCCTTTCCTTGCTAGGCATCCAGGAAAAGAAAGATGGGAGAAAGTAACCAGAGCAAAAGTGGGTCTCGTGGAAGGCTCATCCCTAGGATCTGTAATAGGAATCCATTATTGGATGCCTGGTGGAGGGGGTAAGACCCTGCTAAATGCTCTGGACCTTGAGGCACCTGACACTGTAGTAAGGTAGTACATGAATAAAACTCACCAGAAACGTCCTTTCACTGTGGACACCTCCATCGGCATGTTCTGTCAAATCTGTCTTTTGAAATGTAAGATAAAGTATGTTTTTCTCTGGTGTATCTTCCCTCCAGATACAGTTGGTCTACAGTTAGTCACAAACTCATGTGAGAGGTTTTGCACAGGGGTCGATAATCATCTGAAAGCCAGGTGAAAGTTTGTTTTTGACCAGGAAGAAATACTTCAGAAGGATGGAGAGAGCCCTGGCAAGACGAGCTAAGACTTTGACTTGGGGTCCGCTTCCTGCACACTGATTCTCCTTTCCCCATTGCCCTGTTTTCCTCTGGAATTTTTGCTGCTCTTAGGCAGGTTTGACTAGTTTACTAAACTTCAGCCTGTCACTTAATTTGGACCCTTTCCTGATTGTGGTTTTGCCCTTTTCTTTCCCCAAGTTATCTTGAGTGCATTAAAGCTGATTTATTGTTTTGTTTTCCTGTCCGTTGCTGTATTATGAAGTTTTATTACCTAGTGACTATCCCTTTGTCTTTGGGCAAACGAGATTCCTAGAACTGGTGATGCAGGTACAGGCCTTTCAAACTCCTTCTTGGTCCTTGGGCTCATGATCTCCACAGTAGATTCTCTTTCTTCTCGAACTGCAGTTGTAGAGTTCCAAGGGAACCCTTTTGCACACTCAAGCTTGAGAACCCCTCCTCTACAGGGCACTTGAGGGACATGGGCCAAGGACAGAATAGACATGGGAGTCTGGTCAGAATAGAGCTCTCTAAGAGGGAGAGATGAGGATTTCTTCTCCTGCCCTTACCTCTTGGCTTCTTTTGGTTCTCTTGGCCCTTTTCCTTTTGAATAATTTCATTTTTCATTCCTCTGTGGCCAGTACAGAAAGTGGGTCTCCTTTTCTAAAGCAGGCAAATTCCTCCTCAGTTTAGTATACTAAGGAGGGGCCCCAGGGGAAAGCCAGGCTTAAATTGGTCTAGCTCCATTCACAAGGCTCCAAAGCTTTTTAGTAATAAACAGATTTGTGGGGGAGGAGGAAAAAAGATTTTTTTTTTTTTTTTTGGCACAAAAGAACAGTCTACTTAAACCCAATAGTTTGTCTGTGTTTACCACAACCATCTTTGTGGCTTTAAGTAATGAGTTCATAGCTGTCTGAATTTTACTGGGCAGGGGTGACAATAATGTTTTTTTGCTTTGGGGGAACTTCACGTGGGTTGACTCCCTTGTGCTCCTCATCACCACAGGGTGATTGCCTTGTAAGTTGCCCCAGCATGGGCTTCTGGAGAGGAACCCCATTCTCCCTACCCGAGTTAAGTAAGATAGGATCAGACACCATGCCTCCCATATGTTTCTAAAAACTGAGGGCTGATGCCAGCTCTGGTCCTTTACAATGCTGGTGTGTCATGGGCTCCTGTCCCTTCCAGGGCCTTCTGTGCTTGAGTGAACTCTTTGCTAAGATGACATTTTCAAAAGGTAGTACAAAGAAGTGCTGAACAGACATTGGGAGGAAATAGGAGGAAGTGCCTCAGTAGCCTGAAACAATAGGTTTTCCCAAGCCAACGCTGTTTTACCACTAACCAACTAATAAATCTAGGGGCTTTCCTCTTTAGTCTGGGATCTCAGGGCTGAAGCCCTGCTTGTATTTGGTATCCCTCTCCCAGGCTGAGTCACTGGGATGCCACACAGGCAGGCAGCCATTTTGAGTGTAAGAAATGAACTATTACTAAGCGAGTTATCTTGTATACAGATTACCTGCAGGTAGGAAAATCACACAGGGAAATGTACATATGCTGTAGTGCTCCTCTATCGTACTTTCAGTATGAGTGGGGTTTTCCCTCATTCCCCAGCCTGTGAGGAAAATAGATGTGGAAGCTTTTCTCTGCCTGGAATTAATGGCATAGACCAAGTTCTAGCCCAGTCACTCACTCTGGGTGCCCTAGATGGGTTCCACTAGTCTCCAACTTCTTTATTCTGTATCTCTTTTTCTAAGGAATTGGGCCTTTGTCAGTTCCTTCTGGCTATACATATCCAACTCCTTGATGAATTCCAACCCATTCTTCTCTGTTTTCTCAAGTCTCCCTTGTTACAAGGCTTCTTTCCCAAATCCCCTTATTTGGATCTGTTGTAAATTTGTATTTTAGAAAGTACTCATATTTACTCAACATAATTCTTGCTGTTAGACCAAATGTATAAAATTTCAGTCACTATGGAAAAATTAGAGCTTTGGAGAACCATTGCATAGAAATGACTTTATTCATTGGCTTTAAGATGAAGGAAAACAAATTTTTATTGGGTATTTTTTATAAGAGGTTTAAAAAGGTACTCTAACCACTGCCTGTAATTTGTTGTAGCTGATGTAGATGACTAATTGAAAGAGTAAAAGCTCTTTAGAAGCAGAAAATTAATCACAGCAGTGTATCCTGTTTTGCTCATACATGTGGTTGTCTGTCTTATATTGTTTGCTCTTTTCTTTCTTAGATTTCAAAGTTGAAATTTTTCTTTCCCCCTTTTCAGAGAGACTTCGAATAGATGACTTTGAAGACTTACAGAGCTGAGATATGAAGATTTTGAAGTCATTCTATATCTGAAGCTGATTAATATCAGCATTACAGTAAGTATTTAGGAAAGAAATACAATTTTGTGGTTAACACATCATTGGCTTTGCCTGCATCCTGAGAATGCAGATTAAAGTACATCATGAAGGGTGAATTTGTTTGAATCACATTCAAGAAACCAGAGCTCTGAGAAAATTTAAGCTCCCTCTATGATAAGTTACAGGACCACAAACATACAGGGGTGATGAGCCCTTTTGATAGTTGGAAAAATCTTTATATCTCCTTAGTGTCCTATGGGCCCTTTAGGAGCTCCAGGAAAGAAAAGGAAAACTTAATACTGGGGTTTTCTTTTTGTACTGAGCTGAGGCTATGGGAGAGACTTTTTAGATGAGAACGGAGCTGGGCACAGAAAGGGGAACAGAAGCACCTTCTGGGAACTGTGCTTTCTGGACTGCCTCTCTGGGGCAGTGTTTCTCAAATTGTGTTCCCTGGAACACAGTTCCCTATACTATTAATGCAGTGGGGATAGAGGTGGGAAGATGGGTCTGTGCTCAAATGAGTTTAGAAAACATTGAATTAAAATTAAGCGACCTTTCTTACTGAAGGATCTCAAAAACACATGAACCTTGTGAATCTCATGGGTGTGTATAGTCAGCAGTACTTACCAGAGTCCTCTTGTGGGGCGTCTTGAGACCAGTGTTCCATTTGTTCATTAAGTAGTTAATGGACTCCGGCCGTGCATGGTGTTAGATACTAAAAATGTATCAGTAAATGAGATTGGCAAATAAAGTTAGAAATAAGTAAGAGCAATTACTGATAGATATGATAGCAAATGTTGAAGAGAAGGGTCTTGGGAGCTAGGGGACCTGGGTTTTCTTTTTTCTTTTTTTTAAAGATTTATTTATTTATTTGACAGAGAGAGACATGGCAAGAGAGGGAACACAAACAGGGGGAGAGGGAGAGGGAGAAGCAGGCTCCTTGCTGAGCCAGGAGCCCGATGTGGGGCTCGATCCCAGGACCCTGGGATCATGACCTGAGCTGAAGGCAGACGCTTAACGACTGAGCCACCCAGGTGCCTTGGGACCTGCCATTTATAAACTGTATAACCTTGAAGAAGATACTTAAACTCTCTTTCAGCTTCCACGTGTATAAAATGGTGATAATAGCATCTACCTAGTAAGGTTGTTGTGAGGACTAAGATGATAAATACATGCTGGCAAATACTAAACCTTATACAGGGATTATCAGAATTTGTACTTATAATAATAATGGCTGAGTGCTCTGAAGTTTATATGATAGACGGGAGAAGAGATAGTGATGGATAGAGACTTTTGAACTGGATGGTCCAGGACTTCCTGAAGTAGAGACCTGTAAAGATGAGAAAGACTGAACTATGGGGGTAGTATAGAGAGTGTGTACAGAAGGAAATGTAAGTGTGAAAAGGTATGTCTTATGGAGAGAAAGCATTTGACAATTCCAACACCCTTTAAGATTAAAACAACAACAACAAACCAAACAACAACAACAAAGGAGGAATTGAAGGGAAGTTCTTCAACTTGAAAAGGGCATCTATGAGAAACCCACAGCTAACGTCACACTTAATGTGAAGGACTGAAAGCTTTCCCCCTAAGACCAGGAACAAGACATGGATGTCCACTCTCATCATTTCTATTCAGTATTGTACTGGAAGTTCTAGCCAGGGCAGTTAAGAAAGGATATGGAATAAAAGCCTCCTAGATTGGAGAGGAAGAAGTAAAACTATCCCTGTTTGCAAATACATGATCATGGATATGGAAAATCCTAAGGGATCCATGACAGTATCAGAACTAATAAGTTCAGAAATGTTGTAGGGTATAAGATCAATATACAAAAATAAGTTCTATTGCTATACACTTATAGTGAACAATCTGAAATGAACTTGAGAAAATATTTCCTCCTCTAACAGCATGAAAAAAATACTTAGGAATAAATGTAATCAGAGAAGTATAAAATTTACGCTATTAAAACTACAAAACATTGTTGAAAGAATTAAGGAAAATTTAAATAAGTGATAAAACATCTCATGTCTATGAATCGGAAGACTTACTATTGTTAAAATGACAGTACTCCCTAAATTGATCTGTAGATTCAGTGCAATCTCTATCAAGATCTCAGATGGAGGGCCGCCTGGGTGGCCCAGATGGTTAAGCGTCTGCCTTCGGCTCAGGTCATGATCCGAGGGTCCTGGGATCGAGCCCCACATTGGGCTCCTGGCTCAGCAGGGAGCCTGCTTCTCCCTCTCCCTCTGCCTTTCCCCCTCTTCATGCTCTCTCTCTCTCTCTCTCTCTGTATCTCTGTGTCTCAAATGAATAAATAAAATCTTAAAAAAAAAAGATCTCAGATGGATTCTTTGCAGAAATTGACAGACTGACCCTAAAA
The DNA here is from genome assembly GCF_009762305.2 of Zalophus californianus. Classification (NCBI taxonomy): domain Eukaryota; kingdom Metazoa; phylum Chordata; class Mammalia; order Carnivora; family Otariidae; genus Zalophus; species Zalophus californianus. Next base: position 112,172,021 of record NC_045603.1, on the reverse strand, counting down.
TTCACATAGACATTTAAGGAATCTGGAATAGCCATAACATCTTGAAAAAGAGCAGAATTGGAAGACTTAACCTTCCTGATTTCAAAACTTTATATAAAGCCACAACCATCAGGCCAGTGTGGTATTGGCATAAGGATAGACATATAGATTTTTGTAATAGAATTTATAGATCAGAAATAAACCCATAAATTTATGGTAATTGATATTTGTCACTTGTGCCAAGACAATTCTTTGGGAATTAGTCTCTTCAACAAATGGTCTGGGACAACTGGATATCAACATGAAAAGGAATAAAGTTGGGCCACTACCTCATACGAGATACAAAAATTAATTCAAAATGGATCAAAGGCCTAAATGTAAGACCTAAAACTATAACACTCTTAGAAGACAACATGGGTATTAATCTTCATGACCTTGGGATAGGCAATGATTTTTTTTTTTTGAGATACAACACCAAAAGCACAAGTGAAACAGAAAAATAGATAACTTGGACATCAACAAAATTAATCAAAAAATGCTATCAAGAGAATGAAAAGACAACCCACAGAATGGGAAAAAAATGTTTGCAAATCATATAATCTGATATGGAACTTATATGTAGCATATATAAAGAACTCTTACACCTCAGTAATAAAAGGTAACTGAATTCAAAAATAGGCAAAGATCTGAATAGACATTTCTCCAAAGAAGATAGGCAAATGGCTAGTAACCACATGGGAAGATTCTCAACATCACTAGCCATTAGTGAAATGCAAATCAAAACCACAATGTGATATTACTTCATAGCCACTATGAAAGACAGTAATAAGTGTTGGTAAAGATGTGGAGAAATTGGAACTCTCATACACTACTGGTGAGAATGCAAAATCTATCCAAAGCAGCTGCTTTGGAAAACAGTCCGGCAATTCTTCATACAGTTAGAGAGTAGCCTTATGATCCAGCATATTCAGTCCTAGGTATATATCAAGATAAATGAAAACATATGTTTATATAAAAATGCAAATATTCATGGCAGTATCATTCATAATTGTTGAAGAATGGAAAAAACCCAATGTCTGTCAACTGATGAACAAATAAAATATTGTATATCCATGTGATAAGATATTATTCAGCTGTAAAAGAGAATGAAGTACTGATAACATGCTACAATATGGATGAATCTTGGAAATATGCTAAGTGAAAAAAGCCAGACACAAAGACCATGATGCATAATTCCATTTTTATGGAATTTCTAGAACAGACAAATCTAGAGAGACAGAAAGAGTAATGTAGCACTGGAGTATCTAGGGGGAAATTGAGAGTGATTGCTAATGGGTACATAGTTTCTTCTGGGGGTGATGAAAATATCTAAAATTGATTTGATAGTGGTCATACAGGTATATAAATATTCTAAAACCACTAAATTATACACTTTAAATTGGTGGATTTATTGTATATGAATTATATATCAATAAAACTGGTGTATATATAAAAAGGGATATGTCTTAGAGGTGTAACCATCAGCACTTGGTGGTAGCTGAGATACAGGGAGTGAGAACAAGGGAGGAATTAAGAATGACTCCCAGATTTTGGCCCTGGAAACGTCTGAGGGGAGTAAAAACTGGGGGAGGAGATTTTGTTTTGTTTTTTTGTTTTTGTTTGAATTGGGCGGGCCAGCTTTGAGAATCAAGAGCTCTGTTACGGACATACTAAGTTTGAGGTACCTGGTAAATATACACCTAGAGATCTTAGGTAGACAGTTGAATGCAAGTCTGGAACTCAGAGGAGCAATCCTGAATGTAGGTAACATTTAGATGATAGGCAAATCCATAAGAATGGATGAAAAGTGTGTGTGTGTGTGTGTGTGTGTGCGCGCGCGCACGCACGTGTATATGCACAAATGAGGCTCAGAATGAGATGGAAGAGAGCCACAAAGAAACCCAAGAAGGGGTCAGCCAGGGAGGTAGGAAAATAGAGGGCTATGAGGTCATGAAGCTCAGGTGAAAGGAGGGTGGTGTCCACAGAGCTGATGCTACTGAAAAATCAGGAAGAAGAAGATAGAATTATCCATTGGAATTGCCAAGTGGATGCTGTTGATGACCTTGGCAAGAGTAGCTCAGTAGTGGAGACTCCGGAAGAGTAGGCTGAAGAGGGAATGTGAAATGCTAGAGTCGGGAGAGGTAGGGCAACTGATTTTGGAAGTTTTGCTGGAACCTCACTCTGGTGAAAATTGCTCTGGGATCCTTTCCTGCTCTGCTGAATCCCTGGAGTGCTGGTAGGGTTTGAAGGCCATCTCTTCCCTTGGGGCCAGCTACTTCGGGTATAAATTCTGCATCTAGGAAGCTGCCAACTTGTATTTTGGGGTGGGGCAGGAGAGTAGCACTAGGCTGGGGTCCAGAGAAGAGTGTCATTCTTTGCTTTGTTCTCTGATGGTTTTGATTTTCTTTTATTTTGATTGGGAGAAAGCTGAGAGGAGGATTTTATTAATAATGTGCTTTTTTGAGGTTTAGATTGAATTGTTTAAAAATTATCATTTGAAGTCCGAATAGGGAGAAAAGGCAGTCCCTGCTTTTAGATGCAACGAAGGTCCTGGCTATATATACAGTGCTGCTTTGTGTGTCTTTGGACATGGGTAGAACTCGGTGCTAGGATTACAAGACTATGTGAGGTGGAGAGAAACGTGGTAACTTTCTCAAAAGGCCCCCGTACAAATGCCTGAGGAAGTTGTGTTTCATAAACCTCAAAAGCGCATTGACTATGCATCTTACCATCTGCATTAGCATGTTCTTCCTCCATGCTTTTTTACTAGTTAAGATTGTGGAAAAGCACTTTTTAAGATACATGCTCCTTCAGGCAACAACATTCTCTTCAGAAAACCGGCTGCTACTTAGGCTATAAAGCCCATTTAATGTTTTGAACAAACATCATGTTTTAAGCACATGACTATAGGCTGTTCATTTTGGATGAATCCAAGTGGTGCTGTTTTTTCTTTTACAAGATGTGTGTGCATGTGTGTGTTTGTGCATGCATGCATTCATACTTTATTAAGTCAGGGTTTTGAAGTTATATCTGAGTGTTCTTAGTTCAAATTTCTGCCTTTTCTTATGTGGAATATAAATGACCTAATAGAAAACTGTATGTTTGAAATCCAGTGTGTTCTAACTGGCTTGGCATGTTATTAGAAAACATTAGAAATTAGAGAACTTTTCAAGCCCTGATTGAAGGCTCCTAGTAAGGATTACCTTTGTGTGTAGTTATTTATTTATTTATTTTTATTTTTAAAATATTTTATTTATTTGAGAGAGAGAGTGAACATGAGGGAGAGGGACAGGGAGAGAAACCCAAGCAGACTCTGTACCGAGTGTGGAGCCCGATGCGGGGTTTGATCTTATGACCCTGAGATCATGACCCAAGAGGAAACCAAGAGTTGGTCGCTCAACTGACTGAGCCTCTCAGACACCCCATGTGTGTTTTTTTAAAGAAACTTTTATGTGGTCATTATTGTTTGGTTGTGTTTCATTGTATATGTAGGGGACATACATTGGGAAATTTGAAGGAAGAACATTTCAGTATTACTTTCATTCAAACGTTCTTATTCTGAAAGAAACATCTTAATTTGTTCTAGAGCACAGGGTTTTTCACTTATGATTATAAAAAAACAATATAGTGGTGTGTCCTACTTGGTTAGAAGTCGATTGTCATCCATGAGGAAATCACCAGCTTAAGAGAAATGCTGACTTCACAAGCCTGTCTTTTCCCTGCTCCCCACCCAGGTGTAGAGATTTTACTAACTTGCGGCAACTTCCAATCATGGGAGAATTACAGTGGTTATCTGGGGGGAGTCATTTGAACTTCAACCTATACTTTGGCCTATAGGGCCATGCTAACAGAAGCTTTTCTTTTTTTCCTTTAAGATGTATTTGTTCATTTTAGAGAGAGACAGTGCACGTGCCTGCAGCAGGGAAGGGCAGAGGGAGAGGGAGAGAGAGTCTTAGGCAGACTCCGTGCTCAGCCACAGAGCCTGACTCGGGGCTTAATCTCAGGACCCTGAGATCAGGACCTGTGCTGAAACCGAGAATTGGACGCCTAACTGACTGCGCCACCCAGGTGCCCCTAATAGGCCCTTTGATAATCTTGATTGTAAAGAGAGCAAGAGAAAGTGACTGCAAAGAGAGGGTTTGGTCTGTTCTACTCATGACTGCTTCTTGAGAGAAGCTGGCTTCAGGTGATCACCATGACTGGGGGCAGACAAGGTCAGTTCACAGTGTTTTTAATTCTTTTCAGAGAATTGGACTGTATTAAGCAGGTGCTATTGACCACATTTCAGATCATTTTATGGAGGAGCACTAATTCAGTTTCTTTCTGCTCGGGGTGGATCTGTGCACATTACTTTGTTTCTCAAAAACGTCTTGTTTGTCTTGGGATGCAGCCAGGCCTCTAATGTGGGTGGTGTGTGCTATGTCACAAACCTCAGGCCCCAAAGCCTGAATTTTGCTTTGTCAGATCAGATGAGTGTATGAAACAGGCGACTAGCCTTTGGGAGACGCCAGGAGGCAAACATAAAAGCGATGTTCGTGAATTGATGTAGACAGAGACTTTGGGCAGATTTCTTTGAGATGTGGGAATGGAGGTGACAGGAAGAGAGAACAGAAGAAGACAGGTAAGGGACTTCTGGATTTTCTGAAATAACCTTATGTGGCTGCATTCAGAAAGCTGGTTAGCATTTCATGAGCTGGTGAGGGCCTTATGCTCTCTTTTGGGGCTGTGTTGGGGAGCAATGATTTTTGGATGTTGATAATGTACTTAGCTTAGAGTATTGCAATGAAAAATGCCACTGGTTTGACTTTTTAAGTAGAAATATAAGTTCTTAAAAAACTGCTGTATGCCTACCCAAAACTAGGTCTGCCGCTCTCTAAATGGGAAAAACAAACAAGCACATAAAAACCCTAAAGGGATCTTTTTTGTGATCTTTTCTTAAACCCAATGTAAGATGTAGGCCTTATTTAAAATTTGCCATAGAATGGGAAACAGAAACCATGGAAGAATGTAAATACACCTTTGGTCTTCTGTTTCTTACACACACACACACACACACACACACACACACACACACACACACACACACACACACACACACACACACACACACACACACACACACACACACACACACACACACACACACACACACACACACACACACACACACACACACACACACACCCCCCCCCCCCCCCCCCTATATTTGCATGGAAAATAGGTAGCAAATGTCTTGAAGGACAAACAGAAGGTACAATATGATTAAGTAAGAGGTTGAATACAAATTGGAAAGAGTCCTAACTTTTTATTTCACTTTCATTTGGATCCTTTTACTAATTCTCTTTGCTGGGTTTAGGCTTTTCAAACATTCTTTGGCCCTGGGAGGGAGTTGTATAACCATAAAACTTGAGAATCCTGGCCCTAGAATAAATGTTCCTTTAAAACCCCAAGGACAGAAAATTGAACACAGCTGTGCAAAAGAAAAAAGCAGCAACGCCAGTGATGGTTCAGGGCTGCAGGAGCCCTGACCAGCTTCCCCAGTGCACTGGAGCTGTGGTTTCTTGCTGGTAGATGGGGAGCTTCAGCGCTTTTTGGAAGTTTCAGGAAAAGGCCAAGGTCATCCTTCAAAACTGTAGTTTCTTCTGTTGGCGGTCAGGAGTTGTTATCGATCGCCCTGCTTGTCCTATGTGTAGCCTGCCATGGTCCCCTGGGGACAATGGAGTTTGTAATCATTTTTGAGGTGCTGTGATTCTGCAAACCTTACAGTTCCTACTTATAAGGAAACCCCAGAGCTTGAGCAGTTTACACCAGGGTCGGAAGATAGAACACACAAAGATTTTGGGCCCTTGAGTCTCTCTCTGCCCTCTCAGAATAAAAAGCTTTAAGTGTGGTCCTGGGAACATAGCATTGTCGTTCCTTGCTTCTCGCCTCTGGGATGAAAACCACAATGTTGGCTCTCTGATGTTGGCCTGGTGGGTCCCGCTGTTTGGTTTGTAGCCCATGAGGAGCCATGGCCATGGACCCTAACCTCTGCACAGCCTGGGATTAATCATTTTGGTCTTTGTCAGACCGTGTAATGATGATTCATACTTCTTCCTCTACAAGATTAGATTACTGTAATTTTCATATCCTGGACTGTTCACTCGGGATTTGAATTAATTCTTGTTGGTATAGAAAGCAGTATCGTGTTTCTGGGGAGAAAGGACTGAACTTACCTACTTGGCCACCATCAGAAAACATTTAGGGAGGGCCTGTTGTGGGCCTGACTCTGGAAGGTAATCCCGGCTTCAGGACTTATTACCATGTCAGTTCACCATAAAGGCCTGCGGACGGGGCTTTGGTGTGCACTTGGCCCAGGTGCAGTGGATTTGCATACATGACACCATGCCCCAAAGATGAGAACACACGGAGAGTTTTGCAAGGAGTCCTGTACTAAAATCAGGCACTGCTTCATGAGGCAAATCTTGCCCAGAGAAACATTTGGGAAGGAGGTAAACTCATTCAGGTTTGTGGAATAGTCTACCCAGAGCCAGCAGGGATCATGATCACAGACTGGAGAGGGTCAAGGGGGCGGCTGTGGGAGCAATGAGCGGGAAAGTAACCTTTAGGAAAAACTCTGTTTTGGCATGCTCCCTGTCAAATGTGTATTATTCTGTCCCTTCAACAAATATTTATTGAGCACTTACTATGTCCTGGGCACAACTGTGGACACCAGGGATTTAACAACAGTCTACAAAAGACAAAAATCTCAGACTTGATGGAGATCACGTCCTCAAGGCCATGGCCTTGAGGGTAGGAATGTGGGCTGGAGAGCACCATAGCCAGGCATTAGGAGGGCCTGGTACAACTCCTAAACAAGCACAATCGTTTGGAGATGTGCTTGCATGTATGTTCTCTCGCTTCTCTCTAGGGAGCCTGTGACCTCTGTCCTGCTAATAAGGTTGCAGACACCTTTAGAGAAGCCCCCGATGGGAGTTCTTCATGCATGCTAACACGGGGTCCGCTCTGGTCTAAGGAGGCCAGCCCATGACTGCAGGGGCTGCCAGGGGGCCGTCTGCTACAGACTGAGCCTCTGCTGGAGGGGAGCTGCATTATGATCAAGTACCCTTATCTTCGTTTCCAGTCCTACTGTGGCATGACTCTGACTTTAGATTGCCTCGGCTTGACCTACGTTCTCTCTCCTGGCTCCCCTTCCTTTCTTTAGTCCCTCTTTTTTTTTTTTTAAGATTTTATTTATTTATTTGACAGAGAGAGAGAGAGCAGGAACACAAGCAGGGGGAGTGGGAGAGGGAGAAGCAGGCTTCCCGCTGAACAGGGAGCCCGATGCGGGGCTCGATCCCAGGACCCTGGGATCATGATCTGAGCCGAAGGCAGATGCTTAACCAACTGAGCCACCCAGGCGCCCCTAGTCCCTCTTTTCTTTTCTCTCTTAATCCTCTCCATTCTTCTTTGGTGACTCTGAGATGGCGCTTTGCCTCAGAATTACAGAATCTGTTTTTCTGGAACTGGACGGGACCCTAGGAGTCTTAGTCTAAACCAGCGATTTTTGGTCTCTGGACTGAAAGCAAGCATTCACCTGATGCGGGGAAATGAGAAATCTAAGAAAATGAAAGGTAAATGTTTCATGCAGCTAAACTTCATTATTTGATTCGTGTATCTTTCCATCATATTCCCTTGAACTTTTCAGTTTTTAGTATCTTCCATTTACCCTAGAAATTATTCATCACCCTGAACTCAGCCCCGTACCCCTCACCGTGCTGCCCCCACACTTGACTCCTACTCCCTACCCCCTTCTCCCACACTCCACTTTTCAGCTGGTGCCCCCCTCGATTTTGTAGATCCTGCCCCCAAAATAAGAGTCTGTGCCTAAACCTTACTTAGGGTAGGAAGTCACCATTTGTATTGCCAGGGAGTTGTGTTTTAGGAGCCCCAGTTGGAGCCACAGATACATTTTAAGCTACAGCATGCAGTGGTTCAGTTTTATGGAATTATTGGTCCTGTGGTTCCACTTTATTACAGGCTTATCAGGCATTTGTGGGTTGGCCAAGTGTGCACACATCCCTTATAACTGTTTCTGGAGGAAAATGAGAATGTACTTTTACAATGTGAACCTTATTGATCTGGAGATGCAGATGCACTTGTGCTTCTGACCGAGGGTGCATGGGGTTTCGTGGTTTGTGGAGGCTGGAGATCATGGCTGCAGAGAAAGGTGCCCAGGTGCTCCCCGTCCCCAGTGTGTCTCTGGGACCTGGGTGTTCTCCTTTATAACATGGTGTGGATGTTTGAATTGTCACAGTGCTCCTTAAGGAGAACCATAGGTACTTTGTATTTTTCATTCAGGAGTAAGACTTGTTCATTCTCTCTTGGTGTTTGGGATCAGCAGAGGAAACCATTTATGGTGCTAGGCTTTGTGATGCTCACAACAACGCAAAAAGGAGAAAGCCTCTCGGGTCTTCTCTAGTTCTGGTATGGGAGGTCCTCACTGTATCACCTGTACAACTTTAGGCTCATATTTCCACTTGAGAAGCAACCCCTGTGGTTCTGCCATGGGGGGGTACCATTGACAGAGATCCCATAGTTTTAGATGTATGTTGGCCTAAAAGGAACATGTCACAATTTGTATACATCTCTGAATACTCTCAGGACTCTGAGCCTGGTGTCCAGGAATGTGATGTTGGTCCCGCCATGTGAGAGGCTGTGTCCCTGGAGCCAGGACTCATAAGACGCGGTCCAGGCTGCCCCCCGGCAAACTGCCATTTCATTCTGACCATGAGGCCAGCAGCTCTGAGCATGCTGAGCATTGCTGCACGCCCTTTGCTCTTGAAGCAGCAGCCTGGGACAGAAGAGTTGGCTTGCTCATCGGCTGTTCAAGCCAGTGACCCACACACGACCTTGGAGCTTGAAAGATTGTCATCCAAAGCCAGTGAAGCTCTCCATAAGCTTTGAGAGAGTGAGACAGAGGCAGATACTCAGTCATTGATTGATTTAGATCATCTGGGAGAGGGAGATAGGGTAGTTGAAAGATAAATGTTAACCAAGAATAGTTTCCCTCTTTTTTAAAAATCTACACCAAAACAAAATTATTTGTCTGTGGTGCAGAAGGCCACAATCTGAGACTCCTAGTGGTGTATCTGTCAGGAAACTAAGGCATGACCCTGTCTTTACTCATTAATGTCAAAATTCTAAGCTTACTGCAAAAATGGGCAAAAAAAAAAAAATGAAATAGTTCCAAGTCTGGTTCTGTTAGAGCAGAAATTAGGGCAGAATCTGAAACTGGTTGCCTCATCTTTTCATGCCCTGGAAATGAGCAGCTTGAAAAAGTACTTCTCATGATTGTTCAAGTTCATTGCCATTTATAAAACAGACCCTTTCAGAAGGCAGATGCAGTTAGTCAGAGAGCTTTGCTACTTTGCTCTCCCCACACAGACGATTCTGCCAATGCGCTGACATCATCCTTACTTCAGAAATAGGTGCTTCATAGAAGGAAGAGTGGCAAGCGAGGTGCTTGTGCTGGCTCTTGCTCTTTTCTTTGCTGCCCATAAACTGAGGAGCCAACTTGTTCCTCTTGTCATTCTCCAACTTTGGAGGGGTATTAGGCATTGATGAGTCAAACCTGAATAAAGAAGGAGAACATTGTCCCTGCATTGAAATGAACAAAAAGTATATATATAACTATAAGCTATTTTGATTGTGGTTTTCAGTCTTCATATCACAAACATTTATTCCATTTATGGAGTTCTAGCAATATAGAGATGAGACGGAGTCCCTACCTTCTGGATGCTAGCAGTCTAGAGGTTGGAACTCCTAGACTATGTCAGGAAGGGGTTCACAGGAGAAATGAAGTTATCTGAGTCTTGAAGGATGTCTTGGGGGTCTTCTAAAGGAGAAGGAAGGAAAGGCATTCTGAGCAGAGGGAACAGCCTGGACACAGCAATGATGGTCAGTGTGGCTTCTCATGGTCACTACTCGGGGGCAAGTTGGTGGGACATATGGCTCATGAGGTAGGAAGGGGCCAGGCCACAAAAGCTAGGGTCTTGGGAATTTATCCAACAGGCCAGCCAGTCTTGACCTTCTGTTTTCCTCTAACACATGTATGCTGGGACATATCCACATGTGTCACATACCTCCTGGGTATATCCAGATATGATGCTTGTAATGAAGCAAGACATTAAAGTCTCCTATAATTGTCACACAACTATTAGCAGTATAGTCATTAAAGTATATCACATCTGTATGAGATCATCTCTGGGTTAAGTGCAGTTTCCAGAGTATTTATGTGTGCCTCAATTGCTTTTTCCTCCTACTGATGAATCCCTAAATGCAAGACAGTGGAAGTGACGCTTGTGCAAGAATAGTTTTACATTTATTCCTCAAAAACATTTAATTTAAGAAGTTGTTGCCTGAGCTTCCATCAGTGAGAAGTCACTGGCTGCCCAGGAGAAGGGCTGCTGGAGCCAGTGAGGAGGTTTCGGCTGGGTGAGAAGTGGCCAGGCTGGGGCTGGTTAAAAGGTTCTGTAAGCAGGGGAGAGGCTGGGTTTGGGGAGGGCTGGTAGGGGGTGGGGATGAAGAGTTTGGAGGCTCTTGAAACAGCAGTTCTGCCAAGAGGCAGTGAGAGCACCTGCAGGGAAGTGGCTGCAGAGAGGGAGGCTGAGGGGTTGAGGAGGGGCCGGTGTGAGCCTGCCCGCCAGGGAACCAGGAGCAAATGTCTTATGGGAAAGGACGAGTGCAGAATTATTTGTCTTGGGCTTCCTGTTCCTGTGAGCCAGCCTGGTATTCTGATCTCAGGGACCCCCCCCCCCCAAACCATGTCCTGAATTCTGCTGCAGGTGCAGTGGGAGCGGGGAGGGAGAAGACTCTAGGGTCAGCCTCTTGGGCCACACCAGATGGTTGTGGGGCAGGGAGTCGAAGAGGGGCAGTGAAGCGACGGAGGAGACTCATTGTCAAGGCACGGCAAGGACCAGACCGTGATGTCAAAGGCATTCCTAAAAAGAGGACATTCCATGAAGGTGGAAGTAGGCAGAAAGTGTCCGACAACAGAGAGGCCAAGTCCAGACAGGGCACCGGGAGGGTCCCTTGCTGGGGAAGCCGTTCCTGGAGTGTGGAAGGAGCTAGAATCCAGCTGCAAAACAATGGGGGAGCGATGCGACTGTGGGAGAGGAGATCTTGGTTGTGGAAGGAAGGAAGGAATGAGATGAGCAAGGGGAAGGTGGGAAGGGGGCGCTGAGGGAACTCTGGGGGTGGGAGCCAGAGAAGCCACAGAATGCTCATGGGCTACTTGAACTCACGCCCCACTCCTTCGATGAACCGAAAGAAGTTTCACCTCTCGTCATCTGTGCATTGCATGGCATGCCCCAGAGCCACCCTTTCCTAGAGTAGAAGTCCAGTAGAAGGTACTCTGGCCCTCGGGAGGGACTGTTCCTGAAGTTTGCGTCTAGGCGTGGTGTTCCCGAGTCTGAGAGGGGGAGGGGCACGGAGCATTCTCCATCTGCCCACTGTCCCTTGTGTCTTGTCTTTTTATTTTCAAGAATGAAAACTTCAGGACTGTAGAACCCTGGAGTTTGAAAACTTGTTTCCTATGATATTTATAGTAGCATTAGGTTTTGAGATGACTCAGCCTCCTCTTTTTCTAAAGAGTTGTTTTCTTGCTGTTTTTCGAGTGTATATAGGTTTCGAAAATAAATCATCTTGGGCAGTGGCTTGAACTTCCGAATGTTACGTGGAGGTATCCTGTTTTGTTGGGGGGGGCAATAGCAATGGAAGAGTGCTTAACAAGGGTCCCTTTGTAGCCACTCCCCTACCACTCCATCCCTAATATCGGATAACCACTCACCTGTTCTCCACTTCCACAATGTTATCATTTGGGGGAATTTATATAAATGGAATCATACGACCTATAAACTTTTGGGATTGGCTTTCTTTTACTCAGCATAATTTCCTAGATATTCATCCAGGTTGTTGCATATGTCAGTAGTTGGTGCCTGTGTTTTTATAATTTTTCTATTTTACATTTAACTTTGTGATCCATTTTAGTTAATTTTTGTATGAGATATGAACATTAGGTCAAGGGTCACTTTTCTTTTTTTTTTTTCTTATCTCCTCCCCTCTCCTCCCCTCCCCTCCCCTCTCCTCTCCTCCCCTTCCGTCCCCTTCCCCTCCCTTTCTTTTTGCCACTGAGCGTCCAGTTGCTCCAATATTATTGTGGAAAAGGCAACTTCTGTCAAAAATCTGTTGGCTGTATGTGTGTGGGTCTATTTCTGGGTTGTCTATTCCATTACTATAGCTATATAATAGAACTTAATATGGGATAGATTGATTACTCTCACTTTATTCTTTTTGAAGATTGTTTTAATGGTTCTAAGCTCTATGCTTCTGTATATAAATTTTAGAATAAGCTTGTCTATATCTATCAAATCTTTGCTGGGATGCTGATAGGAATTGCATTAAATATATACATTGTTTTGGGGGAGAATTGACATATTTACTGTGTTGACCCATGAACACAGTATATGTCTATTTATTTACGTTGGTCTTTTGTGTGTTTTTTTTTAATCAGCATTTTGTAATTTTTAGCATACAGCTCCTGTATATGTTTAGTTTAGTTTATATCTAAACAGTTTATTTTCTTTGGAATAATTGTAAATATTGTGTTTCTCATTTTGGTTTCCACATGTTGATTGTTATAAAATAGGTGTTATATGATATCATCTCTCTTAGAAGCAAGTGTCATAAATAGATATGGTTCCTTGATTAGCACACAAAAGCCAGATTAAAATGCATAAGAAAGCTGGATTTAATGAACAATTACTAGGAAGAATGGTAGTCTACCACATTGCTTATAATACTAACATTAAATAGTAGCTAATATGAAATAGCTTATCTTGAAAATGTCTAGTATAAGTGTAGTTCTTATTTTGGCTCATAACATGATTTTCCTTTTTCTTCATGGATATATTATGAAATCTACTCTCACGCACATCAGATCTATTACTGTCACTTTTGGGGAAAAGTGCGTGTCACGGGGGTCTCCTGAGTTCAGGCAGCAAAAATATTTAGGAGCATATTTAAACAGATTGCACAGGTAGAATTAACTGGGGTTTGAACAAAGACAGAAAGGGTGAAGAAAAGAGGCTGGGAGGAATTATTCTGTTAGACTCCAGTGCATTCATCTAGGCCGGTTTGATGACTACAAGGGAGCAGGGAGCCACGATTTAAGAAGCATCTGAAAGTTAGATGTTTGTTTTGTGGGAGTGCATCTTTTTTAGGAGAAGGAAATAAAAGCAAAACTGCATGATTGTGGTAACAGTGATTCACTGTCTCCTATCTTTTCTTAAAAGACCCAGATAGTTGACTATTTTACGTAAGTTTTTATTTATTTTTACCCTGCTTTGCTCCAGGAGGAGTTTAAAGCAGCAAATATGAAGATATAAAACAAGATAAAATGTTAAGTGGTGGAAAAGCACAGTTGGTCAAAGGGAAAAATGAGATGACGCCATGACCATGACCAAGATTGGGAAGCAGAAGTCAAGCTGTGAGGTTTTGTTTGTCATCTTGAAGTGGGTAAACAATTTGGCTTGGATGAATTATTTTTAACCCTTGTGCAAAAAGCCCCAAAGCTGGTGTTGAATTATTAGTCTGTCCAGCATTATCTGCCATGTTTTCATCGGTCACAGGACTGCTCTCAGGGGGAGGCATTGTCCTGCAGGATTAATTAATAACAGGAATTCACATCCTGCTCCAGGAGGCCTCTGCTGTCTGATGCAGCTGGTGGTCGGAGAGCCCACACCCAGAGAGGCACACCACCCGGGGCCTGGCAGCCCACAACTTTTGCTCCAGCCCAAAAGTATGGTTTCCTGATTTATATGGGAGTTAGGATGAACAATTAAGACGTTGCTATTTTGGGGAACAGCGAGGACACCTACAGTTGTAAGTATTTTTGTAAGCAGGTGGTCATATTTAGTTTTAATATCTAAAAAATGGAAACAGCCTTGTAAGAAGTGATTGTGCGTGATAGTTCATTATTATTATTATTTTTTTTTTTTCAGTAGTTAAGTTTCCTCTGGTTTGGAAGTGAGGTGAGTGACCTGAGATCCCTTGGAAGGTAGATCTTGCTAGCTGGGAGCATTGTCTTTGAGTTGAAGACAAAATCTTGCTGGGTTTTAGAGAAAGTACTTCCAGCACCATCCTTTCTTCTGATGGCCCCTTTTCTACAATTGGTGGAAGCGGGAAGAAATCCACAGATGTCCACACAATTTGTCAACCTGTAAATAGACCTGTGCCATCATAACGTGCCGTTTAATGTATATACGTGTGTATGCTTGTCACTTATTTTCTGGCGTTTGGTATCGGAGCTTTATCAATGCTTGTGTGTTCTTTCGAAACGCAAACACCAGAATCCGAGAAACATTTGCCCACTCAATTCTCTATTGTTGCAGCCTGTTGAGTAGACTGCTGTTGCATTTTTAATTTCTCTATAAAACAAGCTGAGAGACAATGCGAATGATCTAATTGCATTTCAAGGAGCTGCAGGCCAGGCTTGTTGCAACAGCTGATGGGCTCCTCTGAGTTTCAAGAGCTATTTATGGTAGATTAGCTGGGATCAGGGCTCTCCAGTTCAGGCCATAAAAGGCCCGTCCCATGTGGAGTTGCCCCACTGCTCCTGACGGCGCCCTCCGAGGCTGAAGCGTCCTCAGGTTTCACGTGGATTTACCCAGTAATGGATGGCCACACCAAGGCCAGATTGGGAAAGTTCAGCGTCAAGGACACCAGGGCACTGAAAACTTCGAAAAGAAGACTCTTTTTAATATTTTGGCGATCTTTTTTCCGAGAAACTTTTGAGATGTAGCCTTTACCTATTTACTGCATTTGGCATCCAAACGCCTTTTGGAAAGCACCGTTCTAAATTTATCCTGTTCTGAATCATCACTTCTGATAGATGCCGTTGCCTGGTTTGTGCTGTGATATTTGATTTTGTACAGTGTTCCTTGGGCTAACTTTTGATATTTTGCTTTTTGTTTAGAATTTGAAAGTAGTGTTCATTGAAAGGAGACACAAAGAAATTACGTGAGGACATCCAAAGCCGTGTTTCGTTTATTTTTTAATTAGAAAAATAAGGAATCACAGTGTGATTTTTTTTCCCCCCTTTAACTTAGAGGAACAACGATTAAACAGAAATTTGAAGTAAGTGAAAAATCTTCCTATAAATCTAAATGCAGTTGTATGTTAAGTGCCATCTGTCTGAGCATGCTTCCTGAGGTTTGCTGACTTCAAGCACTGGAATGTTCCTGCCAGGCTGTGTTAGTTATTGCTGTTACTCCTCTATGTACCCTTGGGCATGTTTTTTAGTTTTAGAGTGATGGGATTTCTTTTCCTTAAAAACAAAAGAACTTTATGGTACAGAGAAGTTTGTACTAACAATTTAATTAATATTATTTAGTAAATACATTCTAAGTATGAGCACTTGAAGCCTTGGAATTAAAAGCATATCTACAATACAGAGTACTTCAAGAATTGTATCACAAGTCTGGGGTTAGAATTCAGAAGGGCACATTTTTTTTTCCACTCTTGTTATTAATGGAAATGTAAATCGCCGGTGATCCTTTCATATAATTTTTGTTTTGAAGGATCTTTACCTTGGTACTCTGATTCTTCAAGCTTCATTTATAGAACCTCTGATGTTCCAGAATTAAAAACCCAAAAACTGCCCCCCCCCAAAAAAACCTCAAGCCTTAGTTCCTAGGTTTTTGAACTGTGTTTCATTTTTAAATTATCCAAGAAAAAAATGCCATATTAACCTTTTTAAGTCCTAGAGATAGCTGTGGTCTCTGTAGTTTTGCTTAGTGATTTGCTCCTATTAAAAAATAGCAAAGAGCTAGAGCACATTGATGGTTTATTTGACATATTGCTCCTTTAAAAAAGAAAAGACTTTTTTTTTTTTTATAGAATATCAGATCGACCAGTAGGAGCAGTAATTATTTTTATCAGGTAGAAAAACAGAATATTTATAGAGATGAGTTTCATCGGTGAATACTGCTGTGGCTTTCAAACCAGAGGGAGAACCACAACTTTAGCGGGCATTTGGAAATGCTTGGGGGCATTTCTAGTTCTCACGATAACCATGGCTAGCATCTGGGGCAGTGTGGTTAAGAATTAGAAATGCCTCGTAATGTGGGACCATCCCATAGGGTGGAGCATGGCTCTGGCCAAAATGTGGGTGGTATTCCCTACTGAGAAAAGCTGCAAGGTATCATTCCAGAGAGAAGCAACAACAGGCTGGGCATACAGGCTGCCTCTTCTCACCAAACCAGGGGAACTCTTGAGGCACCAAGCAGTTGGGTGTCCTGTCAGGGGTGGATCATCCATGCCACTGCTTGGTGGCAGGGAGTGCGGGTGCAGGGAGGTAACACAGATGAGCAGAGACACTGCTCATCATGCTTCCTTCTGTTGAGAGTGGGACAATGCTTGTTAGCCGTCGAGGAAATGCTTTTTTGACATCAACCAGCTCTGGTGCCAGGAGCATAACTTTCAAAGTAAAATTTGGTTAAAGCACCCAGCTTACATCACTTTCATTCAACAAACCCAACTATTTTTGTTTGTACTTTAGACACCTGCTGGTGTCCATGCCTCTGGAAGATTGTGAATTTCAGTTCAGAATGAACAACATTGTTAACACCTGGAGTCATTTAAAATTCTCCAGTTGAGGATTTGAATCCAAAGAAAAGGGCCATTGGCCTTTACAGGGATGTCCTGAGAGCGGCTGTTCAAGGCTCACAGGCTGTGAGGAGAGTTGTGGGGCGGGAACCACCAGAGGCTTATTTTTATTTTTGGGCACAAAGGAAGTCCTCTCCTCACTGTAGGGCTGCCTGAGGGGGTGCCTTAGGACACTCATTACAGTGACACTCACCGTGGCATCCCCGTGACTAGAATTCCTAGTCTAGAGCCTTCCTGTAGTTCTGGGCTTCATTATTTTGTAACTCTGAGCCAGAAGTCACGTGGTCACCCTTGACTCCTCTCCCTATAGGTGGCTTGTGCACTCCTCTGTAGGGGGCTACCCAACAAGGCACCTGGGTCCCAGCTCTCTTGCCACCCAGGATCTAGCCCAGTGTGCATTGTCCAGTGAGTGAGTTAATTGAATTGAATGCATTGGAATGACTGTGGATTCTTCACATCAAAATTTAGCTATGAAATGCTTTTGCCGTTGTTATGTTATTCTCTGCAGAAGTAGGTGTTCTGTGTAATAAGTTCTGTTTTTTTCTTCCATATCTAATAATGCAAGCAGATTTGTCTTACTAGTACAAGTGTGTTGGGGTTTATGTGTGTATGTTTTTGCCAACACAGGAAATTATGGTGCATTCGATGAAGTCAGCCACTTCATTATTGGAGCCTTGCCTAAAATGAAGAAACTCCTCTAGTGGTGTGATTTGACTTATGTACTTTTACCAAGCATTAAACTTTATCCCTTAGATATAGCATCTTGGGGTGGTTTGCCCTGCTGACCTTGGACCAGAATGCAGCACCTTGATGTCTGGTTCAGAGATTCACTGTCTTATGGATACTCCTAGTTGCAGGAAGTTTTGAAAGAGGAATTTATTTTGCTCGTACCTTGCTTATTCTCTTCTGAAAGTTGCTCCTTTAATCCCACACAAGTTCATAACCTATTTCAAACTGGCTTTTGTATAAATACAGTCAAAGAAAGAGCTTTAGTATTTGCCTTGGGATAGTTGGTTCACCCATGTCACTGTGCTTGATTCATTTCAGCATGTATGTATTGAATGTTTCACTTCAGTATTACACGTCTGTGTGCAGGTCTCTGAGTTGGATGCCGTGGGAGGAAGATGATGAAGCTCATTCCTGTCCTTAGTGAAGTCATTTCCTAGAGGGGTCCAGACAGGGGCTTAATGAAGCTGTTATACAAGTAGGCTAGAAGGGGGGATGCCTGGGTGGCTCAGTTGGTTAAGCGTCTGCCTTCCACTCAGGTCATGATCCGAGGGTCCTAGGATTGAGTCCTGCATTGGGCTCCTTGCTCAGCGGGGAGCCTGCTTCTACCTCTGCCTGCTCTGCTTGCCGCTCCCCCTGCTTGTGCGCTCTCTGACAAATAAATAATAATTAAAAAATCTTAAAACAAGTAGGCTGGAAGGGACAAACGCTAATAACATGCCATCCATGCTCACTGCCAACCTCTTTACCTACATTGTCTCATTTAATTTGTACAGTGGTCCCTGAGAAATATTACTATCATTATCTTTATTCTACAGGGGGCTAAAAACTGAGGTTTCAAGAGGCTTGCCCAAGGGCACATACCATGGGGTCAGGGTAGAACTGGATTTGAACAGGTCTTTTGGATTTTGATGCCCATTTTCATAACCCCTGTTTGAAACCAGTACTTCTCCAAAGACTAAGAAGCATCACCTGAGGTCTTGTTAATGTCCTGATTCTGATTCAGTAGGTCTGGGGTAGGGCCGCAAAGAAGACCCAAGGTAATCCTGATGCCTCTGGCCAGCACTGACTTTGAGTAGCACTGTCTTCAAGTACACAGCTTCCTTGTGAAGCCAGAGGCGGAAGCAATCAGGTTGGAGGGAGATCTGAGGGCTTCCTGCAGGAGAGGTGGTCTTCCAGTCTAGTCTCCTCTGCGTTTTTCATGCCAGCCCTTCCCACTGTTTGCTGACCAGTTGTCCCCCATTTCTCTTCTAATGTCTGCCTTTCTCCTGGCTCCCCCTCCTCACGTTGAAAACAAACTCAAGTTTCCTCCATCCTAAATAAAGCTCCCCTGGACCTCAAGCGCTGAGCTATTTCTTTCACTGTGCGTTCACTTCTCAGCACCCAGGGCTCTGTGCAACCCTCGCCCTCCCAGCTCCACGTGATCTCCAGATTGCATTACCTCCAAGCACCTCTTTATGAGGATCCTGCCTCAGGTCTACACTGATGGCTGTATTCTTGAGCTCTCGTAACACCTGTATTTTCTAAATCGTGCTCTGTCTCCTCCCTGCTCTAGCTTACCTTCGTAGGGTTAGGGTAAGGGTAAAAATTCTTGTGCTACTCTTTCTACAGTGAATTATATGATCCATCCATTCCAGATGAAATGTACTCATTTGGGTTTTAAGGGTGTATTTTCTCTTTTTAATTAGGAGTTGTTCACTTCCAATAAGCTATGTTAGCATCTGTATCCTAGCTGACCAGCATTGATAGAATTATGCATTAAGAAAGAACAGTTCAGGGGCGCCTGGGTGGCTCACTTGTTAAGCAGCTGCCTTCGGCTCAGGTCATGATCCCAGGGGGTCCTGGGATCGAGCCCTGCATTGGGCTCGCTGCTCTGGGGGAAGCCTTCTTCTCCCTCTCCCACTCCCCTGCTTGTGTTCCCTCTCTTGCTGTGTCTCTGTCAAATAAATAAATAAAAACCTTTATTAAAAAGAAAGAAAACAGTTCAGGGGCGCCTAGGTGACTCAGTTAGGCGGCTGCCTTCGGCTCGGGTAATGATCCTGGGGTCCTGGGATCGAGCCCCGCATCGGGCTCCTTGCTCGGTGGGTAGTCCGCTTCTCCCTCTCCCTCTGCCTGCCGCTCCCCCTGCTTGTGCTCTGTCTCACTCTCTCTCTCTCTGTCAAATAAATAAAAACTTTTTTTTTTTTAAAGAACAGTTCATTTCTGAGTGAAGACTCAAAGGGCTTTTTGTAAGTAATGCACCTATAATTTGTGAACTGTTTTGGTTAATCAGAGGGCTCATGTTTCTGGATTTTTGATTATGTTCTGAGTATGGAAAGTTAAATAACTTAGGACATAGAGTTGTCATTGGATAGAAAAATCATATTGGTATTTTCAGATTTTGAGATATCAAATATTTTAAATATTTTAAGCCCTAGGCTTTTCATATGTTCTAAAAACACTACCTAATTTTACCCCATTTAACCAAAAATTTAAGGTATACACATGAACTTGCACACATATTACATGTTCAACAAAACAAGCCACTGCAGCCAAAATAGATAGGAATGCAGTTGAATTTCAGTACGTTAAAATACGTTCAATTAAAAAGTAGGCAATGGAAGGTAAAATAACCTTTGAAAATTTTAGTATTGTTTCATGTAGATTTTCTTAGAAAAATATTTTTAATTTAAGCTGCGATTTCAGATTCCCATGGACAGGATGGTCACAAGATTAGCAACGTTTGTTTATTTTGCAATTAGTTCATGCCTGTAACAGTTGCTCTTGTGAAAGCCAAGGACAAATGACATTTTAACATCTATGATTTGTTTGCAAGTATCACTTCTGGTACCTTAAACACAGCTAATGGCTCTATAGGTTTGAGCCAGGTTAGAAAAATAAACTCAGCTGTTCAGAGGTAGATGGCTCTCCAAATCATGCTCATGGTCTTAATTTCCACCAGATGTTCATTTTAGCCAGACACACATAATCATTTGGCTTTATTATCATGCGTTTTTGATTGAAAATGTTGAATATTTTAAAATCCTGTGATTTGATAAATATTGTCGTGATGTGGTCGTAGAGGATGAGTAAGCTTCATGCGATGCCTTCTACCCCAACGTGGGATCCTCCCATCTGAGATGGAATTTATTTAGTTGGATTTGTATCAGTTCTCTCTGGAGGCTTCAAGGAGCTTGCAGACATCTAACAGTCCTTAAATAATTCAAAAGAAAATTTTCAGTAAGAAGGTGGAGCAGGGAGCAAAAGGGAGGAAAATAATGTGAAAGCAATGATAGCAAATAAACTTTGTGTCCCACTCGCCTCAGCTCACCTCCCAAAGCTCCCAAGAAGGATTTCCCTTGCTCTTGGGGGAGGAAAAACATTTCATTTGGAAATCAAGGGTGTTTGATCCTGAAGAATGCTTGGGGCAATGGCAGAGTAAGTGGGAGCAGCCCAGGTCTGAATAACCAGCTCTGTGACCTTGGATAAGTTCTTACCCTCTCTGAGCCTCATTCATTAAAATGAACATTGGAATGGAGGATTTCTCAGGTCCCTTCTCCCTATAAGGATAATGGGTATAATTCAAAGACTTCAGAGCTTGAAAATATTCCAGTCTCTCCTGAAAAGGAGACCCTGCATCTAAAAGGTGTGGTTCAAGGCAGCAGAGCAGGACCAAGTTAGAAATGTCTTAAGCAGGAATACATATATATTTAAAAAAGTTTTCTCACTGTACTGACAAGCTTCTGTTGAAATGTGCAACCTGTTCTTCCTTCTCGGTTGGTTTGGTCACTGTTGTCTTCAATCCTTTATTTTTGGAAGTTCCTGCCATCTCTTCAGACTGAACTCCCATTGTTTCTTTTGTGTTCATTCAAATACTTAAATTTTCTTTTCTGTGGCCTAATTTATTCTTCTCTTGCGCTTTTGCTTTTTCTCCTAACGTGAAACCCGAGAGTGGTCATGGCAAACTCCAGGAAGGATGCCTGAGACAGAATTTTCCTGTTCAGAACAGGAGGAGGGTGTGCTTGACTTTTTTTTGGGGGGGGGGGTCCCGTCACATTTATTAGCTTACTGCCAGACAGTCATTCTTTATCATTTATTTTCTGAGCACTGACTGTGTGCCCAGGACTGGTATTGCTTCTGGGGGAAAGAACAGTGATCAAATCCCTGCCCTCATGGTGCTTGACCTTTAATGGACTCAAGTATGATTCTCTTCTTTTTTAACTTTATATCTCTTTAAAGTGCTTAAATGACAGAATTTAAAATAGCTGCCGTGGTTCCTAACCCAAAGGAGGTGCTTGTTAGGTTTAGTATCTGTCTACAGTTTGCATTATTGTCTGAAACGCTCTCGTCCCCTATAATTTATGCTGATAAAGATCATAAGCTTTTCTTGAAAAAAAAATTCTGTTTGATTTAGGCAAGTACAGGTTTTAAAGATTTTATTTTTAAATATTCTCTAAACCCAACGTGGGGCTCGAACCCGCAACCCTGAGATCAAGAGCCACATGCTGCACCGACTGAGCCAGCCAGGTGCCTCTCCCTCAGTTTTTTAATTCATGTTCCCTTCGCTGTCACAAACTTCTATCTATAAAATGTTGATTAATTGCCGAGGTGAAGGTTGACATTGATATCATTCAACTGAGATACTCCAGAAATAAATCACTGAATCAATTTGACTTCTTTCTTACTTTCAGACTTTATCTGTTTTGAAAATATTTTTAAACTTAGCAAAAATTTAAAAGTAAAGGTACTTTTAAAGTACCTTTTTAAGTTTTACCTGAAGACTTAGAAGTGAGGGAGAAGACCTGAGTCACATTAAACTATTGTATATCACTAGAAGTACAAGAAAAGCTGTCTTATGGCAGAAACTGTGGAATCCGTAATCCATCATTCTGTGTACTTTTTTATTCTTAAGATTGTTTGGTCATCTTTATTACCAGGGGAAGCTGGTTTTATACTAAGTAGTTCATTAGCTGCCTTCCTGCCTACAGCATATGTTAGTTTTTTACATTTAATTTTGTTAAATTTTTACGTTTAATTTTGCACAAGTTGTAAAGGGCATTCTTGGTTCATGGGGCTATAAACATTTCAATCTTTGTCCTTCACAAAGTAATTGTTTCATTAAAAGTAAATTACAATTTCTTCAGTAGCTCCAGATAAAAATGCTAATCACATGGTAAATGGATGCGCTAAGATTTGAGAGAACAAATTACCTTGGTATTTTAATAGAGTTTTCTGAGCTAATTTTTATTCATAGCATCTCTCTGGCTAATGTGAGGGCTGATGGTGATTTCTATAATTAATGAGCTCAAGTTAGGGAAAAAAAAGACTAACAGGTAGATAACTTAGGGCAGCATGAAGCCAAAATTGTTATTTCAGGGCAGTTGTGTTTAGGTGACTACTTTGAAAGGTTTCTTGTTGAGCACTTTTTTTTTGAAGATTTTATTTATTTATTTTAGAGAAAAAAAAATACATGAGCAGGAGCAGGGGGACAAGCCGACTTCCTGCTGAGCAGGAAGCCAGATGCGGGGCTCGATCCCAGGACCCTGGGATCATGACCTGAGCCGAAGGCAGATGCTTAACCCACTGAGCCACCCAGACGCCCCGGGTATGTTTTAAACAAGTCCATGAACAGGCTTTAGGAGGCTACAATATCTCCCCAAAACTCCTTTTTTTGAAAGCTCATTTAATGGAGGTGAAGAGCCATCATTTTCCATTTTTTGCTAAAGGGGTTGTGGCTCCCATGAGAAACGAAAGTCACATTCTAATTGTTCGTATAGAAGTGAGGATCTACGGAGTGCCTGAAGGTCTAGGTGACCCTGTGTGGGGACACACCCCTGGAGAATGTGATGTTTCAGCATCCACCTGCTGAGACAGGGTCCAGGGCAGCCCACGGGTTTGGGTCATCACCGCCCAGTAGAACCTCCCGCGTTGATGGGACGTGCTCCCAGGTTGGTGCTGTTCTGTAGGGGAGCCACCAGCGACGAGTGGCTGTTAGCACTTGAAAACATGGCAGGTGCAACTGAGGAATTGAACTTTTAAATTACTTTTTTTTTTTTTAAAGATTTTATTTATTTATTTGACAGAGAGACACAGCAAGAGAGGGAACACAAGCTGGGGGAGTGGGAGAGGGAGAAGCAGGCTTCCTGCCGAGCAGGGAGCCTGATGCGGGACTCGATCCCAGGACCCCGGGATCATGACCTGAGCTGAAGGCAGACGCCCAATGACTGAGCCACCCCAGCGCCCCGAACTTTTAAATTACTTCTAATGAGTTTAAACTGCATTAGTCCTCTGTGTTGGAAGTTGCAGGTCCTGAGGAAGTGGATCTGTGCTTTGTGCATCTGCTGATATGAGCTGGGGAGCTGCGGTGTCTCACCTGTTGACATAGCGATGTGGGGAGGTGATGCTCAGATTGCAGAGGGAAAATGTCAACTACTGTGCTTTTCAAAAGAAACTGAAGACTTATCGAATCTGAGGAAACTTTCCTGTGGGTTCCCCATTCCTCTCACCAGTCTACAAATACACACCCCTAGTGCAAGCATGCGCACACACAGGACACGATTCTGTAGGTTCTTTGTGGCTCTGAACACAGTAAATGTTCGTTTCTACATTTTAATTGTGTATCCAAAGATCTGGGCTTTATAGTCTCACCACTGCTAGTCACATGAGGTGGAGCCTTCAGTCTGATATCATGGGCAGCACCTGCTTGATGGTCAGCATGGATGCAAGTGCTGTGAATCCAGCAGCAAAGTGGTTTGGGCTGGCGGGGGGCTGGGGCTGACCTTTAGCTGCTTTATTCTTTCCTAAATTTGTGTCTTGATGTAAAGTGATGCGGTTTTATGAGAAATTAGTTTACATGATTTTTTGCTTGTTTTTGTGTTTAGTTTTTTGTATGCTAGGGTAAAAACTAAAGCTGTCCTTTGGGGACTGGGGCTGTGGTATGTTTGATGAGGAGATTTTTCTGTGACAGTGGCTCATGTGACAACCTATACTTCACAAGCATACAGAACACCCATTCATCCATCCTGGTTTTAAGTACTTCCTGGGGTGACTAACGATTCTGCGCATTTCCCCCAAGCGTCCGTGGCTGGTGAACCTGGACAAGTGGAGGACGTGGTGTCAGGCAGTGTGGGGGGTGGGCACAGAGGGAGCCCTGCCAACCTGCCCCAGTCACCTCACATCTAAACAATGAGGTGTTGACCCACACTGTCTCCAGCTGCTTGTGAGTGTGTGCGTGTGAGTGTGTGTATGTAGCTTTTCCTCCGAATCTTTATTATTAAAATGAGCCCATAAACAGAAGAGAACAGGAAGTCTTGGGCACTGAAGGAAACATAGGGCTATAGGATGTGTTAGGGTTGAGAAGGGGCCAGCTGACATGCAGGGTCATGGCCCTCACCCCTGCCTGTGAGCCCACAGTTCAGGTGGTTGGTGGGGGGGTCCTTTGGAGGCCCCGTGAATTGCTCCTGAGACAGTGACCCTTCCTTCTGCACCCGGGCTCAGACTGCAGTGGCATCCCTCTGTTCCTGGGTGCCATGGCCTTCACCTTCTGCTTTTGCACCCCCATTCCCCTGAGGGTGGAATCCCACTTCTCGCCAACCTCTGAGCCTTCCAGCCTCCGGGGAAGCTCTCCTCTGGGCACCTTTCAGCTCCCACAGCAATTGGCTGAGCTATGCAAGCTCAGAGAAAAACTTGGTGTCCTCATGCATGGAATGACACAAGCTGGTCAGATTATTGTCCACTCCACTGCTCTTCATCTAAAATCGAAACAGACTGGAGTGTTCCTTCACCCTACAAGTGCAGCAAGACTCACCGAAAACTTACTTTCTACCTGAAAAGAATGTGGCGATCCATTAACTACCCAGAATGGAGAGGCAGGTCCAGTTCCCCACTGCCTCGAGTAACTGTTGCTTCCAGTGTGCATGAATAAATGTGGTTAATTAGATTAGGTGACCATATATCAAAAACAATTCAGCTCAGCTGTTGAGCTGAATAGATGTTTTTAAAATAACCAACAGAGTTGACGCTCCTCGTTACCACGTGACCTTTTTGGTTTGTCAGAGGGGTGGGGGCGTAGTGAGGTAATATAAGGCGAGTCAGCCGCCACCTCCTCCTGTGTCCTGCTGCCCCTCTTCTCCCCTCTCCCCTTCCTTTCTTTTCTTCCCCCCTTCTGTCTTTCCCCCTTTCTTCCTTTCCTCTTTCCCTCTTTCTGCTTCCTCTTCCTCTTCTATTTTCTTTTCCCTTGCTGCTTCTCTTCAGCTAAGTCAAGACATAAGCAACATGGCCATGGATATCTGTAAGTTTTGCTGACTTTAACGTGTGCAATTTTTAAAATATACTTGTGTGTGTATATGACATATTGATAGAGACATAAAATCTCCCTTTACACAGTTCTGATACCTTTTGTCATGCGATTGATACTATCCATGATCTTTTAAAAATTATTGTATTCTGCACCATGGAATCTGATTTCAGGCATCCTTCTATGTTGTGGAAAGAGGCTTGTGTCTTAGAACAAATTGATTATCTTTCCTTCACATTATCTATTCTTGTGTCTTATACGCCTACCTGTGGATGTGTACGAATAACAACCGAAAAATATTTACTTACATTTTTTTTTTCCTACTTAACATTTTTCAGTATGTAGTTTGCTACTAGTAATAGGGAGAAAGTGATCACTGGACATTGTAGTTTAGTTTTAGTAGAGCAAAAATGAAAATCAAGTCTCTGCTTCTGCTTTGGTGTTTCATTAACACAAATGTAAAATTAGAAATGTGGTCATTATTTGGCAGTTCTGCCTTTCTAAGAGAAACCATATCATAGCGTATGTGTGTATGTGCTGGCCTTTAAAAATAGATCCTGTACCACGAGGAGATGAGCCCACTCAGCTGCACTCATGGCGAGGCCTGTGGATTAATTGGTGGGCTTTGTCAGCAGTGGCTGGGAGTTCTCGACTCTTCCCAGGAGCATTAAATACCCCGGCTTCAGCGGCATTCAGTTCATCTTTGGTCAGAGCTCTGGTGTTTTAAAAGCTAACTGCTGACGAGTAAACACTCTTGACCCTGATTGTAAACATTTGTCATATGTCTGGTTAGTTTTCATTTTCACCGACCAAAATCATTTTGGCAGCAGAGTCCTTAAAGTCTGACAGCCTGAAAAATTATACAGAATCCCTTGTTTTTTCTCACACAGGCTTTGACTGTGACTCACCGTCCATTTGAAAACATTTCTCCTCTGGTATTGCACATCTCCTTAAATATATATCCTTGAGCAAATGAAGTGTAGGAAAGAACTTAAACATTGGGTCACTGAAACAAGCATGTTTTGGGGCTTCGTGTCTTCTCTCCATCCTTTGAGGAGTTCAAAGAGGATCATTAATCTTAGAGGTTCTGTTTAGATTCTGGAGGCCATGGCCATTGTCCCTCCTCTGTTTATCTTTCCTTTGGGGGATCTGATGTTGTTACTGTGGGCTACTTAGGTGATGGTGAAGCCACCTGGATCTTGAGTGGCCATGTTGAGCACCAATCCGCTGCCGTGTGCTCATGGAGTCTTCAGGTGCTCGGTGGCCATGCTGAATGGCCACTGCTATACTGGGAAAACAAGGGGCAGCAGAGGGTTTGAGGCAGAGGCCCGGCAATTCTCCTACGCCTGCCCTGACCACTGGAGGACAGTTACACATGAGTAGAATGAAGGCCTTTGGGTTTTGTCAGTGGTTGAGAGGCTCCAGACTGCTCCAGGCATGGTGGATCTGTGTGAGAGGCAGAGCCAAGGAAGGCTTGGGGCGGACTGTGCTTTGACTTTTGCTTTGTGCAGTTACTAATCCAGAAACATTCTGCCTGAGGCCCCAGAGGCCAGGCCTCTTCTCTACAGCAGGGTCTTGTTTTATTAAGGAGCTGCAAACAGCCTGTTGTAGTCAGAAAAACAAAACCAAACCAAACAAAACAGTATTTTCTTTTCCACAGGATTATGGACATGAAGGAAAACTTGAATTTGACAAACTCTACCATAAATCTTCCACTCCCTAAGAATCATGTGTTGAGGTCTTGATTCTTAAAATGAACTGTGTGTAGCTGTTGGGGTTTTGGCTGATTCTAGAGCTTTGTGTAAAATCAAATTTATTTAACATTGTCCCACCCTGAAGAGGACTGGATTCACCAGCCTCCCATGAGACTTTAGACCTCTCCCTTCTCCTTGTGTAAGATGCTCAGAAGCGGTCTTACCCCACTGTCCTGTGTCCACAGTCACTGGGTCACACGATTGGCGGTTCCTAGGACCCATGACATTCACTGTGTTTTAGGACTTGAAAACCTCAACATCTCAGCCCGACTGTGGAATATTCAAGGAGGCATCTGTCTTCTAAATCTTGTCCAAAGAGAGCCACACAGAAACAAGCTTGAGAAAGGTCTAATCCTTCTTTGAAATATGGAGCCACTGACAATACGTAGGAGGGCGCACAGAAGCCTGTTATGATCACCTGGGAGGATCCTTCCAAGGACCCTCTCCACATGTGATTTCTTTTCACCTATTTTATGGAGTTTTTTAGTTAAGTGGACAGAATTTCTTAATGTGAAATTTATGGTTTTCTAGTTGACTTAGATTTAGATAGCCAGATAACAACATGAAGAACACACACACACACACACACACACACACACACACACACACACACACACAGCCCTACCTGTAGAAAAGTTGGGCACACAAGAGAATATTCTAGAGCCACCTGATGCTGGCCTCTGTGTGGACCTGGGCCCAGGCAGAACAGCTTTGCTTGAGTGGACTCTAGCTGCACTCTCTACTCTGTCGTGTCAGGATTGGGCAAAAGAATTAATGTATTATTTGAAATTGAAAATGAAACCTGTTGTTGTTAAGACAAATACGTGACACGCCATACACTTTACCTAGAAAATATGGTTGCAGTATAGTGAATCCTAGTGTCAAATTAACAAGTTTTCTATGTGAGGTTTTATTTATCTGGGTTGTGTCTTCCATATCATTTTATTGTCGAGTTTATTTGATTGTGGAAAAACTTGCACATCTATATCCTAATTGCCCGAGCTCCAGAGTTACAGAACAGGTTTTCATGTTTTTATCCTAAAACTAGAAATAGAATTTCCTCCAATAGCAGTGGTTTCATAAGCCACCCAGTTATATGTTGAAAAAACCTTGAGTTTGTAAGTATTTAAAAGCTAAACTTGGTCTTCTTTAGAAGCATATTATTTAGGTGGAGTATTATGTGAGTTCTTGCAAATTGTGGAGGAAAAGCATCAACTTCAGTTCAGAGTTGTAGAAATGGAGGTGAGGAAGTTGGGGCAGAAGTTTGAAGTGTGGTGAACTCTTAATTATTCTGAAAATTGGATATTTCAAAGTGGCAGATATTTTTAAGCATATCTAAACAGGATTTATTTCTTTTAAATATTCACTATTTTTATGCATTTTTTCTTATCTCCCTTACTCATTTCTTCTTTTTTTTTTAAAGATTTTATTTATTTATTTGTCAGAGAGCACAAGCAGGGGAAGCGGTAGGCAGAGGGAGAAGCAGGCTCCCCGCTGAGCAAGGAGCCTGATGCAGGACTGGATCCCAGGACTCTGGGATCATGACCTGAGCCGAAGGCAGATGCTTAACTGACTGAGCCACCCAGGTATCCCTAAACAGGATTTAGAAAGTATTTTTGTACAGATATTTATATTGGTATGTTTGATATGTAAGACTTCTAACCATCACTGCCCCAATAATTGGTACATTAATTGGTACACTGCCCCAATAATTGGTACCACTTATTGGGTACAGAGCAAGTGTTCAATAAATAGTTGTGCAGTGCAGAAATTAATGAATTGAACGAACATACACATGCACCCATGTACACACACACACACACACACACACACACACACACACACACACAGGAATCAGCCAAAAGCATTAAGAGCTGAAAGCCTGTTTGATGTTCTCATCTGCCAAGCTCCTTAGTGAAAATTTGCTTTGTAACACTTCTGATTCATTTAAGCCTTCTCCCGAAGGAAAGTAATTAAATGTTTTGTTTTAAGCAGTTCCATTTTTATACTGCAGGTGACAAGTGAGGAGCAACCAATTTTTAGCTTTTAACGAAATGAGTAATTAAACACAGAAGGTACTGCCAATAAAATTGAAATAAAATCTGTCATTAATCCAGTTCCATGTTGAATTTGCTTTGTGTATTGATGGGGAAACTATGCTGAGGAATACACTGGTGAATTTTTTTTTTTTAATAACTGAGAGAATTAGGATGTTTCTAAAAGGTTTAGAAACAAGGTAGCAAATGTCTAGAAAATTGTTTAAAGCAAATGAAAAAAGATCATCGTGATATGATCATTTTAATAGTAGCAATTAAAAATTTCTATGTTTCTTAAAGAGATGTTGTCTTTTGCCTTAAAAGATTTGCTAATGTGATTCACTTATTTGAAAGTTCACACATGGTGTCTGACTGCAGGCTTTCTCTGGGACTCCTACAGCTGGACTCAATGGGTTCAAATTTCAACACTGTTAGTTACTACTTGTATTAGCACAGGCAGGGAACTCAACTTCTGTCTCAATTTCCTTATCTGTAAAATAGGCATGATAATAGTACTCGGCTGGTGCATAGAGTTGTTTGGAGGATTAAATGGGTCGATTAACGTAAAACCTCAAACCTCGAAAGCAGCATTTGCTGGGGGCAGTGTTGATTCAGAGATTATTATTATTAACCTTCATTGGGGCTAAGATGATTTATAGGTTTCAATTTTAGCCTTAAACTGTAAGGATTTTTTTCTTTTTGACTAAAATTTTATTACAATGCTTTTTGTAACTTTGGTGTTAAAAGTAGATGATTTGAGCCAGTGATTTCTTTGAAATCTAGGGAAATGATATCATATCATTTAATTAAAAAAATTTTTTTTAAATATGATCTTAGTAATGATAATGGCTACTCCTGATGCCTGAGCAATCATTCCAAAGCCAGTTTCCTGAGGATGTGGAGCTCAGGACATCAGATTTAATGGGCATTCTATAGCTGGTTCACACCAAGAAAGCCTTGGTCATAAACATATAAATACACATCCCACAAGGGAAAAGGAAATCTTTCCTCCTTTTGTGGAGTCGGGTAGGTTTTTGAAACTCCTATGTAAGAAGATTTTCTGGACTTCGAGTACCCTTAGGTGCGCTTTAAAAAACATAAAGGAAGAGAATATTCTTTTGGTTCAGTGTCAAATTGTAGGGGAATATCTGCATATTTATTCATCTAGAGGAAATTCTGGATTAAATAAGATACTCAACTAGAATCCTAGCGTCATCAGTTTGAAATAGATCATAATTCATCAAGGTGATTGTTTTCTAAGATTGAATGGTCATTACAACTGCTTGAAAAAGCTCTTGAAAAAGTTTTGGTGCCCTGTCCCAGACCTGTGTACTCATACTTAGAAGGTAGGGACTGTAATCCTCCCCCAAGTGACTCTGATGCACAGCAGGGTGGGTGTCCCTGCCATGGGCTTCCTGTCCCTCCCTCTACATCATCTTGGTCCATGCCTACCCACCCACCTGGCATGTGAACGGACCCACCTGCAGTGGGGCTTTGTGGACATTGTTCTCATCAGCTGTACAGTCAGGACATATGTGACTAGGAAAAGCATACTTACGAGGACCTAAGGATATTTTGAAAATTGAATTTTCCTTTGCTAAGCTTTTGTGCTTTTTAAACTCTGTAACATATCTTAGAAGAATCTTACTAAAAACAAGAGAACTCATGATATCCTCTTATTTTTACCAGAGCCAAAGCTGTTTTTTTTTTTAAAGATTTTATTTATTTATTTGAGAGAGAGAGAGCACAAACAGAGGGGAGGGACAGAGGCAGAAGCAGGCTTTCCACTGAGTGGGCAGCCTGATGAGGGGCTCGACCCCGGGACCCTGGGATCATGACCTGAGCTGAAGGCAGACGCTTAACCTAGTGAGCCACCCAGGCACTCCCAGAGCTGTTTCTTTGAAATATACATTATTTGTTCAACTGCAGTGTACATGGGCAGAGCACTTAGGGAAGACAGCCCTGCTCCCAACCCCTGAGTTCTCACACTAAAGAAATCAAGTATCAGTTTGTAAGTGATTCAACTATAATTCAGCCCAGCCCGGAGTGGAGATCACATCCAATCTCATCACTGCCATCATGCATGGATGTAAAGCCTGCTATTACCTGATGACATTTCCAACACATGAAAAGCTAAAGAGGGGTAGAAGGACAGCAGAGCACTCTAAAAAGTTTTCCCTGAGAATAACTAGAATGAGGGGATTAAGTTTCTGTTGGCCATTAAGAGCCTGTGGTCAGTTGTAACTGCCCAGGTTTCTCCAGATTCCCAGGACCTTTGCTCGATGACCTCAGCACCCTGCTGGCACACACATGCTGCCCAAGTCCAAACACATTCTCTTCTTACTTGTAATGGGAATAGGGCTGAGAATTGATATTTTCTGAGATAGCTGGGGAGGTGAGTCCCACCAACATCTGGGTCATCCCCTCAGGCAGATAGAATATTCCTATAAAAAATGAGGCAACACTTTGCTAACAGGTTTCACACCATTCCACAGCTCACCCCTCCCACTCTGGCATTCGGTATCTCCTGCAGCTTAATGTCTGGAATGATAGATTCTCCCCCTTGTTGCTGGCATGGCCCCCTTTTCTTATAATATCTATATATAACCTGGAACATCGAGGCTACCCCAAGTGTTGGGGTCCCAAGGAACCAGCTGTCTGTAGTCACCTTGAAGGAATCACTCTGAGTTCTGATTGGTTGAGACCAGACATTCTCCAAGGCATTGCTTTCCTTTGAGATCCTTCTCTCCCTCACCTGAAGGATTACTGCAGAGCTGGGGTCCTGTCCACCTTGTAGCCACATCTAATAGTGGTCAACCCAATCTTCTGGGTGCCTCTTGAATTCAAGAACTTCTCTACCTTTGGCATTGGTTTGGTCCCCATTCCCCTCCAGGATATCCCAGAATGTTGTAAAATGTCAAGTAATTTTTATCTTAAACAAGGCGTGGCATTTGACCCATCATATGTCATAGGGACATGCCTGCCAGAGCTAAAAAGAGACACTTATCACATCCTGTCCTGGCTCGGGAGCAGTTGGGGATGAGTAACCACTTGCCACTTACTGGCGGTTCTCCCTGCTGCCGTCCCTATCTGCAGTGAGCCAGAGCTGTGCCTGCACCACGGTCGGCCCTTTACATTTGAAACAGTCAAAGCTTTTAAAAAGAGGGGCTTTTGAGTGCTTTGACACATTAAAAATTTGAAGGAACAATGTGCTCAAGATAGTGAACAAGCTCTCTTCCCACCAAACAAAAGTAAACCAAGAATTACATTAAGAGGGATTTAGGTGAGGCATGAGGAGACTGTTGAACTGTAGAGATTGCCACCAGTGTAGATGCAGAACTGAGGAAGGAAAAGGCAACACTCCTCTCCGGCACATTGTGAGTGTTGTAGAAATATTACTATTATCCATAAAGGCAAAAAGAAAGGAAGATGTTACATATTGAAAGAGCAAAGTAGATCCGATGCGCATGGCAAATATAAAATAGTTGATCGCTCTGCAACTTGGAAATTGGTAAAAGCAAGCAGTGCTTTGGGTACTGCAGAGCCTTACACGGCCCAGAGGCTCAGAGAGGAGTGCACACACAGACATTCACAATCTGGTGGAGTGTGTGGTAAAGTATCGGAGTTGAGGAGCAAGAGGGAGTCCAGGGAAACTTCACAGATGTAAAAGATGGATGGGATACTGGTAAGTGGAAGGATGGAGATTGGTGGGCAGGAGGGAAGGGCAGACAAGGGTAGAACGAATGGATGTTGTTCAGGCAAGGAGAGCCTTGAGTGACAAGCTGAGTGGTATGTGTTTCTTGGTCATAGGAAACCGTGGGAGTTTGGGCCGCGTGCAGGATGGCATGGAGAAGGAGGCACCGAGGTAGTTAGGAGGTGGGATTGTAAAGGTCTCAAAGCCCACTGACAGCGGCGGGAAGAGAAGGGAAGGACCCAGAGTGGCATGGGCAGAATTGCCCAAGGGGTGGATTGGATGTAGACATGTGTCAGACGGAGGAGACACGGTGGGAGCACTCACTCGCATCCACAGGGAGCCCCAGGAAGGAAATGAGAAGAGGGGGAGGCTTGCTCCAACTTCACAGCGCTGAGGTTGCTTTGTCCTCACTGGTTCATCCTGCTGAAGGCCAGGCAGGGTCAGCAGGAAAGCGGGCACAGCATCGTGTCCCCAGCGAGAGAGGGTTTTGCCGCAGAGGTAATGCCAGTCCTCACCTCGGCGATCTCCAGGTCTCTCTCCCAGTAGAGAACCAGTCCTGCTTGGCTGCAAGGTGTGATCACCGGGGGCCTTTTATGACCTTCCTTAGAAATCCAAACCTGCCTTGCAGTACAGTTAATCACAAATTATTTGTTGCATAAAAGCTTGACAAAAGGCCAGGAGTCCCACAGCTCCCCCAGATCTCCAGCTCCCTGAGCCTGGTACATGAATGGGACAGGAAGGCTGTGGCCTCATTTGGCTTGCTCCCAGCTCTGCTTCAGGGATGTGGCCTGGGGCACGGCGCAGGTGAACCCAGGCCTCTGAGCATCTTTTGAGGTGGAGAGCAACAACTTGACACTGTTAAAAGCTGTACCTCCAAAGAGCCTGCTCAAAGACTTAGGGAAAGAAAAGACCACATTTACTAAAGCAATAAAATGGATAAAAATATCAAGGAATAACCTAACATGAAATATGTGAAATCTATGTGTATAAACCCATTAAAGGTTCCTGAAGAATTCAAAAAGAATTTGAAAAAAATAAAAAGGAGTATAGTATGTTCTAGAATAGGAAAATTCAAGATCATGAATATATCAAGTCTTCCTCAGTTTAACACATTACCAATAAAATACCCACTGTTACTATTAAAAAAAAGTAGATAAGTGGATTCTAAAGTTCATATGAATAAATAAACAAGGTCTACCACTTAGTACATACATTGTAAAGCCTTAGTAATGAAAAGGTGGTCCTAGTGGGTGAATAAACAGAACAGTGGAACAGATTAGAAATCTAGAAATAGTCCCAAATATATATGGAAATAAATAAAACAAATGGGGAAAAGTGTGATTTAAAATTAATGGGGAAAACTAGACTGCTGAATGTTCAGGCAACCGTATAACCAAGTGGAAAAATAAGTAAGTTGTATCGTATGCCAGGATAAATTTTTAATCAAATACTTAGTTACATGTTTAAAAAAAAATGAAACCACAAATCCATCCTGATTTGAACAAGCCGACTCTATAAAGACATTATTGAGGCAACTGGGGAAAATTGAATGTCAATCAAGTGTTAGATGGTATCAGATAGCTTGTTAATTTTGTTATATATGATAATAGCACAATAGCCATGAAAGAAAAGGTCTACAATGTTTTTAAATGCATATTGAAGTATACAGGGGTAAAATGACTTGATATCTTGGGTTTGCTTTAAAATAATGTAGAGAGGGAAGGAATAGAGGCAGCAAGTATGGCAAAACTTGATAATTGAATCTAGTGGTGGCCATGGGGGGGAAGTTCATTGTAGCATTGTCTCTACTTTGTGTAGGTTTAAATTTTTAAAAAAAGTAAGTACCAGAAGGAAACAGGAAAAATTTCTTCAGACTTTGGGTTTGGCAGACATTTTCTACTGACTGACCATGCAGAAGCCAGGAAATTAAAGATTGATGAAAATTAACTGTATTTAAAAAACACCATCACTTTCCCACTGGGGGAAAAAACACCACCAAAGAGAAAGGAAAAACTAGGAAAACTACCTGTAACTCATATCACAGGATACATGGTTAATATATTAATGTGTAAACGTCTAGAAATCCTAAGAAAACAAAAAACAAAACACTGTGGGGAAATTGGCAAAGCATCTAAACTGATAGCACACACAGAAAGAGAAAGGACATTTAAATAGGTCTAAAACATGTGAAAAAATGTTCCACTGAATTCAGAGTAAGGGAAATAAAAATGTGCTGTGAGCAGGAAGCCTCAGAATAGTGAAAATCTAGAAGTCCATTGTGAGCTGGGGAACCAAGAACCATTGCTGACGAGAATGAAAATGGCACCATGTCTATGAGGAGCAATTTGGCAGTTGCAGCCAGAACGCCTTCAGATAGACTTACACTTCCATCACAAGCTATACACTGTAGCTTTGTGTCAAACAGCAGACTAGAAACTTTGATGCCCATCAACAGGGAACTGGGGGGTAAATTATGGAATACTGTGCAGCTGTGACAGATGAGGGCAATGTGGGAAAATGCTGTCTGCACACCTGTAGGGGCAAAGCAAAAGGAACAGTGCTCAAGGTACTCTGTATTGGGGTATAAATGGGGAGGGGGGCATTCATTTGGGTTTTCTTGCATAAAGAAACTCTGTAAGGACAGACAAGAAATTAATCACTGGCCATTAGGAAACAAGGGAGAGGGCTAGAATGTTTCCCTGTGAACCTTCTCCTACTTTGTAGGATTCACATGAATCAAGAAATTACAAAAGTAAGCTGGGTCTTAAAAGACTGTACTGTGGGCTCAGTACATAAGAGTCACTTCTGCAGTTCAAGTTCTGGCTTTATGTATTACATCTATTAGCAGTATAATTTTATATGAATTGAGTAAAAATCCAAAAATAACAGTTAGGTCATTTGAAAGCATATGTCCCAGGTGTCCATTAAATGTGCTTTTCAATATACGTTTTGTTCAGAGTGTGGTCTGACCAGCCCTAGGTGGGTACTTGGATTAAGTAAGGTCTTGCGAGTGTTGTGAGGGGGAAGGCTCCCTTCGGCCATTCCTCTGTCATTCCACCACCTTCCTCCTGATCCAGCCAGCTGCTCTATTAAATGTGAATACCAGGTATGTTTCAGAACTACAGGTGAGGAAATTAGATCAACTCTCTAGCCATAAATTATATCCTGGTTCTCGGAAGATTTTTTAGCCTAAGCCAGAGCTGCTTTCCTTGTGTTTGGGACTTCAAGCATTTGCTTGCTGGATGATTTTTCTTTTTTCTTTTTTTAATTTTTACTTTATTATTATTATTTTTTAGAGCATGTGAGTGGCAGGGGGCATGTGGGGAAGAGAGAGGGAGAGAATCTTAAGCAAGCTCCATGCTCAGCGTGGAGCCTTGTGTGGGGTTCATCCCATGACCTTGAGATCATGACCTGAGCCAGAATCAAGAGTTGGACGCCCAACGACTGAGCCACCCGGGCACCCCTCATTTTTTGTTTTAAAAGCTGCACATTTGCACCTGTTGACTTCACACCACGTGCCACAGAACTCTTTCTGTGAAAGACAAAGATTGCTATGTTTCATCTTTCAGGAAACAAAAGTGCTAACTTCTCTCCTCCCCACTTATGTTCTTTATAAGAAAGAAAGAAGGATTCTTTGCATTTCCACTGTGTGTATTGGGTAAGAGGATGAGCAAGGAAGACAGAGTTTTGGGGGCTCCTTCACAGGGTACTCCCTCACCTGGGACTGAGCGCTTTTCATGGCAAGAACTACATCCCGTTCCACACTTGCTTTCATTTAACTCTGGAAAAAAAAGGGGGCACATCCATGGAGGGGAAAGAAGGAACTCTGAGCATCCAGTGGTCAGGCCTTTAGAATGTCCTTCTTTATCATCTTAATGGGAATGTAATGATTTTAAAGAGTTTTTTTTGTATTTCTCCCCTCTTTCTTTTTAACATTAGATTTAGTCGTCTTTTGGACTTGACAGATTTCATCTTTAAACATTATATTGCAAAGCCACGAAAACTGTGGTTCACAAGTTCACACGATATACAGGTGTTTGCTTAGAAAGTAGGACCTGACGCACATTTATATTGTATTCTGAATGGAGACGTTTGTGTGTTCTTTCTTCGCAAAAATCATTCTGATGGTGAGCACTTAACCTGCGCCAGCCCCTTTGTGGGAGAGTATAGTCTTTCTGGCTTGTGGAGCCAGGAACCTGCCCGCCCTGGGCAGCGAGAGAAAAGAGGTGGGGGCAGGCAAGCCAGCGGCTCTGGAAGATGGACCACGGCAGGGGGCACTTCATGAAACATCCCAGCATGTTCTCCTTGCCTGTGAATTATTGCAAAATAATCAAAACTGCGTTGGCATGGATACGCGTTTAGGAGGGCTAATAGCTCCATACGTTGTTCAAAGCAAAAAGATTGAAATATAACCTAATAATCCAGGGCCCCATGTTTTGGAAGAACACTACCAAATCTCTCATGAAGATACCGACCACTCACTGATTTGGACGAAGTAGAATTTACAGCGCTCTTAGCAGACAGCGGACTGGTAAAAAGAGAAACAATCAGGAGAATAAAACTGGATAATGATCCAAGAGCACAGAACAGGTGATGCATTGGGAAGGGGTCTGTGTATATGTGTGCTGGGAGAGGTGCTGGACAGAAAAACGGGTGGAGAGGGAAAGGAAGAGGCAATTGGGTGTGGTGGGGAGCAGCAGGTGCTGTGCCAAGGAGTGGTGTCTGCAGAAGCCTGCTTGATGGGGCGCCTGGGTGGCTCAGTCGGTTAAGCGTCTGCCTTCGGCTCAGGTCATGATCCCAGGGTCCGGGTCCTGGGATCAAGCTCCCTGCTCAGAAGGGAGTGAACTTCTCCCTCTCCCTCTGCTGCTCCCCCTGCTCATGCTCTCTCACTCTCTCAAATAAATAAATAAAATCTTAAAAAAAGAAAAGAAAGCCTGCTGGAGCAGGGAGCTTTATTATAGACGGGAGTGTCCTCAACCTTAGAAGAACCTCCTAACCTCCATCTTAAGTGGGGCATAATTGGCCTCAGAGCCCCAGAGCTAGAAAACACCAGTGCTGGGATTTGAACTCCTGTCTCTCTGAAGAGCCCCAGCCACTGACCTCCAGGCAGCTGTTTGTGTTAAGTATAGTCTATGGC
Organism: Zalophus californianus; assembly: GCF_009762305.2. Classification (NCBI taxonomy): domain Eukaryota; kingdom Metazoa; phylum Chordata; class Mammalia; order Carnivora; family Otariidae; genus Zalophus; species Zalophus californianus. The sequence goes on along the minus strand of NC_045603.1, from coordinate 112,133,674 downwards.
CTGTCATAAGTTGCCTACCATGGTATCAGAGCTGAAAGCCATGGGTTCAATCCTGAAACAGGCCTGGGGCAAGACCTGCATTATTTAGTTGTAGATTGTACCTCAGGCTTATCCCTCCTGAAATTTGGGCCCGAAGTGGCTTGGTGCTAGGGTAAAGGTGTATAGCTCACTAGCCTAAACACATTTCCTCTTTCGGAGAAATACGTTAGAATGCAGCGCTCCCCAATACTGATTAAGAAGCGTCTTTTTTCCAGGTGAAAAAGAGCATGTTTCTATCTTCATCATCCTTTTTAGCTCCAACTCTGGGCTTTGGTAAATCTGATGTGTGCATTGGTTTTAGATTAAAACATGGCATGTGGTATTTTGGAAAACAAAGTAAACCAATAAAACTCTAGGGATTTTTTTTTTTTTTAATGTCTTTTCTCTGGGAACTTATTTATGCTGGTATTGTTAGCTGTTTTCCTTGGATGACAAACTTGTATAATTGTAGTAATATGTTTCTGAGATACAGAGGATGAAAACCACAACAAAATATAAAGCTTTCAAGTTAGCACATGAATAATGTAGATTAATGACAGAGAGCCATGGAGCCAGGAAGGAGGGTTTTAAAGAAAGAACGCTCCAGGGGAGTGCCTGGGTCCTGTGGTTATATCTGATTTCTAGAAGTGCACTGCTTGCCATCTGAGTGTTAGAAGTGAACTGGCACTTAATCATAACATGTATCAATGTAACTTGGGTCTGGTGGTCCTTCTGACTACCATCTCCTACAAAAGGGAGCCCCTAGCATGGAGCCGTGGGAGGGAGCTCTGTGGGGCCACAGAAGGATTTTAGTGACAATGATCTTTCATTGCCTCATCTCCTTCTTTCCCTGGTTCACTGGGAACTTGTTTGGCTGAATTTTTATCATAATTCCACTCCGTGAGTGTGAATGGAGTCCTTTTTGCCCCAAGTTCTGGAACTGGTAACATTTGAATCACATATTCTCTAATAATGTTTGTTTAAATACACCACCTTGGGACAAACTTTACTATGTAAGTGGTGCTGGTGTTTAGAAAATAAACAGTTGAGTTCTTACAGTCTTGCCTTTGCTACTGCTACCACCTTAGCCCACCTGCATGCGTTCCTTCTCCAGATGGGGAGGTGCAGGGAGCTGAGGTTCTCACCCCGGGCTGCCCCCTGAATCCTCTGTCTGGGGAAGCTCTCACAAGATCCCTAGCTAGGTCCCGCCTCAAGATGGATCCTGGTCCCTTAGGTCTGGGGAGCGGGGGGTGGGGGGAGGTGGGGGTGGAGGGTTGGGGCACGGGGAGGGTTTTAGGCTGTTGCTCTGCTAAATGGAAAACTGCTACACCAGAGGATTTCCAAAGCCCTTTCCAACCCTAAAGGTAACTAATTCTACCGTGAGGTCCCAGATGAATTTGGCCTCCTCTTTCCGATTCCTAGTCTTTGTCATACATAACTAAAGACCAGGATTCAGTTAGATTTTTGTAACAATCTCATCTCCCGCAAAGTGCTAAATACTAGAGCATCTTTTTTTGCTACTTGTAGCTATTTTCTCCATTCATTAGTGGGCTACATGTAAATGATACTTTATCTCTACCTCCACTTTGTCCATTCAGAATGACCGGCATTCAGAATAGCAGAGGACACAGAAGAGGTTTCCAGTAATGAGACCCTAGTTAATATATACGTCACGGGCATCTTTCATGTTTGCTATAAATTGCATTTGCCCTGGGGGCTTTGGTTCTTGAATCTCATGAGGAACCCAAATCTGGTCTATGTGACCATCTGGGAATTGATTTTGGGTTTTTGTGCTTCCCACTGGAAGACTACAAAAAACTTTAAAACATACAAGAAAGACTGGGCAAAAACTGGAGAAAAAAATAAAAGAAAGAAAAAGTGTCTTGTGATTCAGAACTTGTACTAAATTTTCTAGGCAGCAGGAAGAAGCAGCTGTTAGCCTGTGAGTTTTCCTCAAGGCCAAAGTCGGGCTCCAGAATCAAGCGTTGGCCCCAGTGTCAGGCACCAGCCCCTTGCAGTGGGCCTGAGACTCACCTTCTGTCTGTGTCTCAAACTAGTTACTGACTTGCTCAAACTAGTTACGGCAGAGATGAACTATTCCTGCTAGAGAGTGCTTTTTTTTCTTTGCTAAATCAGCATGATCAAATATTTCTAAAGCTAAATCAAATTATATATTGGCTTACAAAGATTATCCACACCCTTGCATCAATTAAAAAAAAAATGGAGCTGCCACTGGGAGGGAGTGGGGAGAGGCTATTTTGTGCTTAGAAAGATGCCCCGAGGCAGCTGTAGACAGCATTGTTTTTGTTCAGCTTTGGCTGGGCTGGTGTGTGCATTAGCTCATGTTCCAAATCTGTCACCAGAAGAATGTAACAAGAGTCTTGGTTGAATCTTTTCTTCCTCACCCTTTGCTTAGCCAGAGTCGTGTCTACATAGCCAGGATCACCAAGACTTAAAAAACAGCAGTTTTGAATAAAACCTAACAGGCTTTTTACATGATTCATAAGAAGAAATGGACACACTTCTCCCAATAGCCCAAGACACACATCTCCTGTTCCCTGCTCACCCCGGAGCTAGTTGCTGCTGAGTTTTGGAACATATGGGACAATCCTTTTCATAATATCTGCAGGTCTCCACTGAAACGAGAGATAGCAGAGAGGGAGGGAGCGGGGGGGGGGGGGGGGGGGCTGGTGGAGAGAGAGGGAAGGAGAGGGAACCAGAACTGGGAGCAGCCATGGCTGCATACTTGAATTTGCGATTTAGGTTGATCACCTCTGCCTTTAAAACCTCAAGCAGGAATCCAGGGCTTTGTGTAGCTTTCAGGACAGGAGAGCCCTTCCTAGGTCTCCTACCCTTGTAAGGGACCCACAGGTTGACTGTGTGCTTTCCTCGTCTCCCGCTAACTGCTTTAGCCTCTCTGGAGGTCAGTTTCCTCATCTGTGAGATGGGGACGGGGATATTCCCCTTCATGCCAGCAGGATCACGTGATGCCACGTTGCCTAAATTGCTTTGTAGATTATAAAACACTTCTACAACGTCTACGTTTGTGAAGTGAAGATTAAGTGAGATATTGAAAACATGCTGTATGCCGTTAAAGACTATAGATATGGAAAGAGCTAGTGTTGATTCATGCTTGCCGTGGAAAACTTCTGCCTGTGCTTGGCACTGGGCGAGAACTTGGTTTCCACAGGCTAGAAGGGAAGAAAGGGAGGATGGGGTGACCCCTGTGGCTGGATGCCCCACGGGCTATGCCCCATGCCTCACTAATTATGGCACCATTTCCCAAACCCCTTAACCACTCTATTGCTGATGGCTTGCTGAAATGCTCTTACCATGAGCTCTGTGTCCAGAGGGAAAGGAAGTTTTAAAAGACAAATGACAGCAGGGTCCTGGCGCAGCTGAGCTCTCCCTGAAGGGGGAGTCCCCCGAGGAAGGGGCATGCGGCACAGCGTTCTCAGACGTGAGCCGCTAGTTCTCACGACACAGGGCTGAGAGATGGGGCCCCACCGCAGCGGAGAGCTTCTGGGGTGGTCTCAGAGCCAGGCCTGGGGAGTGGGGAGCCCAGAGGCTAGAAGGACAGCTGCTCTTCCCCCAGGGGCCACAAACCCCAGGGGGGGGGTGAGGACAGCTTCCTGAAGTGGGTCACTTCCTCTGTGCGCCGTGGCCACTGGCCTGGTGCCCTGGGTCTGTGGCGAGGGCCATGGAAGGTGAGGCATGATCACAGGCCACAGCGAGGCATTTGAAGAAGGCCTATGGGACGGGAGGTGTGGATCCAGCCCGCGGAGTAGAAAAGGGTAGAAATCAAGAACAAGGATGAGCTGTGGACTTTTTCCCCATAATACGTATTTATGTCTTGCAAATCGAGTTTAAAAAGATTTGCCTGGCCAAAGGGTGTTTTGTTCAGTGTTTACCTTATTAGTTGTTCTTTCCCCATCAAGAAACTGATTAGTAGGATGAATGAAATGACTTTTCTTTGCTACTCAACTGAATAGCTGTGACCCTTCTGTTCCTGTCCCCATCCTCTGTAAAAAGTGACATTGCTGTCAGGGCACTTTACCCTCAGTGTGCATGGGGCTGGAATCCAGGCGCCCTGTCCACTCTCTGCCCTGCAAGGCCCTGCATGTCAGCTTTAGCAGGCTTGCTGGGAACACGGCTCTCCAGGTAAACCTTTCAGTGCTCCCCAAGGTGGCTGTGCATGCCTGTCTGCAATCCTGGAAACATGGAGGTGGCCGCCTCTGGGGCCCCATCTGCAAGAGCCCCAAATTCCATGAAGGAAGCCAATCTAGTTTGGACTTTTCGCTTCCTGGCTTAACAGATGTCAGGTAGCAAAGACAGACCTAAGGGGATGTGAAGCAGTCCTCCACCCCTGGACTGGCTCCTCCCCCTCCTCTCTTTTCTCAGCATTCTTAACCTTCCGGAAGCTTCTCGGCATCTTGTCAGGGGCTGAGGACTCAGACAATCAACCTCTTTAGAACTGGGTGAATAGAATAAAAGGGCTTATTGAATCTCCAAGGATAGGATTTGGAGTCTGTACATTTAACAACATACTGTCTTGGGGCGCCTGGAGGGCTCTGCCTTCAGCTCAGGTCATGCTCTCAGGGTCCTGGGATGGAGCCCCACATCGGGCTCCCAGCTCAGCAGGGAGTCAGCTTGTCCTCTCCCTCTGCCTGTCCCCCTGCTTGTGCTCTCTCTCGTGCTCTCTCAAATAAATAAAAACTAAAATCTTTAAAAAAAAAAACCACAACATACTGCCTTTTTAAAAAAAATTATAGGATTTGTGTATTGACTGTAGCTTAATATGTACACAGTGTTAAATTTTCTTAATAAAATTTGACACATTGTTCAAAATATTCTATATTGTGTGTATTTATAATTATAGAAATTCCATTTCTATAGTTATAAAATATGTTGCTAATTTGGGGACTTCTGTAATAATATTCTTTTCCTTAGAGGGTGTGGGCTGAAGGTGAATTGCCCAAGCACCTTGAATTCCTGTGTGTGATAAAGGAGGCAGGCAAGTCAGGATAAATAGCAGGTATTTGACATATTTGTATTTTGATAACCAACCTGGATAGAGTTTAGGGAAAACAATCTGGTTTCTGAGGACCTGAGTCTGATGGAAAGCTTACCGGGTCCCTTGGCTCTGAATCTTCCTGGACAACAGGTGGAGAATGAGAAATGCCCCCCTCCAGTTCCCAATTGCAGTGTGTTTGGCTGAACTTCAGGGACAGCAGCTTATATTATTATAAAAATACCCTTCTCTTCTTCATGTGAAGGTTTCAGGGCAAGCTTCGGGCACTTACCAGTTTACTTCCAACAGTCGGCTCCTGTTGGAGTCTGCAAAGGACTGTGGGACAATTTGTATCTTATTTGCACTATTAAAATAGTGTAAAATTTGTATAAAACATTTGTATAAATTTGTATAAAATATGATAGTACAGTTTTAGTATAAAATTACAGACCCCCTCTTCTTTCACAGGTACCCTTTAACTATCAAAATATTAACATGGCTGCTATCAAAAGTTTAAAGTACAAGCCAGAGATTAGGGCCACAACCTCTGAGGTGCGTTCAGCCTGAGGCACCATAGTTGATGTGCGCTTGAATATCTGAAGTCCTCCTTTTGTTTAAAACTTTAGTTTAACAAATCAATAATTTAGAACTTTGGAGATTGTTTTCTTTAAATTTGGACACGGACTTGAAATTAAACATATTGCCACCACCCTTTCTCTGGCCCTAAAAAATGAAGTGGAACACGAGTGAATAGAAACATGTGGGGGAAATTATTTGAATTTTGTTTATACTTACAGCATATTAGTCACACCGATTCTGCTTGGAAATCAATGAGGCTTTCTTTTCCAATTTAACATTTCCCCTAACAAAGCTCACTTTGCATATTTTAACAGAAGTTGTTTCTGTGTGTTGTTCATTTGGATCACACAGTACATCTTATAACATGCCACCTCCCCTTTCCTCCATAACTAAAGGAGACCTGTAGCTGTGGGCCCCTTGACATTTAAATCTCCATCATGGAGAGCTCACCACGAAGTAGAAAAATCTCAGCAGCGAGAGACTGAACAGCACCTGGGCAGGTGAGGTGGAATTTTAAACAGAAATGAGAACCTACATGTATTCAGTTTTTGTGAGTGTTTGTGCTCCTGAGAGACTCTCTCGTCCTTTGCCTTGTGAAATATTCAAGTGGTTTTGTCTTCTTATTTGAAGATGTGTAATATGTGGAGAAATACAATATGCAAATATGACACTTAAACACTTACAAACATTAGTATTGCTTTTGAGAAGCCTCTTAGCGTGCTGTAAGCGTAAGAGCAGAACCTAAGACTAGTATAAAGCAGCAGAGATGGTGCAGAGCAAGTCGCTGCCCCTCCTCCATCCGAGCCTAGAGCAGACCGCAACCACCCAGAGCACTTGGACTTCTGCACGCACAGGGGTGCGTCAGAGCCCCTCTCGGCCTGGGGCGAGGCCGCACGAGTTGGCGTGTGTGCTGCATGCTGCCTGGGGCATCTAGCACCCGACATCCTGTAAGGACTCACACAGGAATGATTCCAGTTGCACCAGTGCTGGCTTAAAAACAGATGGGGAATGGGAGAGTAAAACAATAGTGATGTACAGCTGTGGGATTTATGATTATTGTTTCGTCAGATGTGAGCTTCTGAATAAAAGGTTCCCAGCACTGTAATGTTTATACGCAAAAGAATATAGTGTCATGGTGCGTTGTTGCACCCATTTGTATGGATCAGGAGAGACCTGTTCCTTTTTTATGAGACTGCCTCGCTTTTATAACTATCAGTATTTTAGTTTATAATAGGGACAGTTGAAAACAGCCAAAGCCCTTTTATGGAGCTGATAATAAAGCCTCATTAGTTTGGATTTCATGGGTCACTTTATTTAGCAGATGCTTGCTGAGGGCACCGGCAACCAGCTCCATATCTGCCTGGAGGAAGGGAAAGGGGAAAGGGAGGGGACAGTGACAGACAAGGCTTTGAGGAGCGAGACCAGCAATACAAAATCTCTCCTGCTTCCAGAGTACCTCACACTTAACTCCTGTGACATACATTTCACACACATTAAAATAAAAGGCCACTGCGCATGTGGGACATTACCTTACGCTTGGTCGTTGGTTACCAGAATGGAATTTTCTCTTGTATCCTTACCGATTCTGTTTCCACAGCCCCAGAACAGGGACACTTGGTGCATATTTGTTGAGTAAATGAGTGAAGTTATTTGCTAACATTTCAGCTTGTATATATCTCAGAGATACTAAAGCTGCTGCTGTAAGCAGAAATGTCCTGACTTCAGGCTTTCCATTTAAGAAGGGTGTTCCTAAAATTGACTTTGGAAAATGCATCAACTCCTTTTTGCCGCTAGGGGACGACATCGTGCAGTTAAGGATTGGCGTTTTTAATTCTTTTTAAAAGAAAGGTTGGTTCTTGAGCTAATACTCTTAGACGTGGATAGCTGGGACTAAGTTAAATCAGTATTGCAGGAGGGAGTTTCCAGCTGTATCAGCGTATTTTAAGCTTAACACAGGGTAAGCATGTGTCCGGGTTAAAAATATATACGTAAAAATAGCCTGACAATGTGCTTAAAAACAAAATATTATATAAATAGGTAGCAAATGAAGATTTAGTCCTTAATAACTTTAAAGTCACTTTCTGCCATCCAATCCAATAGCATATATGGCCTAATAGCCAAAAAAGATAGAATGTACATATTAAAGAGAACACTCTTTCCTCTTCTGAACAGGCAAAGATCTGATAAAAATCCACTGTTCTGCCTGTGCACTTGGCACAGTTTTAATTTCAAGGGGGACAGTGCAGTGGTTCCAGTTCTGCTAACTGGATGTTGACGAGATGCATATACCTTCAAACTGATGGGCAGCTACTGGTTTAATATGATCAGGTCCATGAATACATCTCTTGTCCTGGAAACCTGTTGGACAACTTGCTTAAGATGGAAACGCCAGTGGGAGGGTGAGCACAGTCCTATCTTTATTGTTAAGGAGAGTCACAAGGACTGAAAGGGAGAAGTTTTGTTTTGTGTTTTTTTTAACAACATTTAATTAGAATAAGATTAGCTCAGTAATTACTGCTGATTATTGGAGAAATGAACTTATTCTTTTTTTTTTTTTTTTTTTTTTTTTTTTTACTGTCTGCAGTTCAGGGTCTGTAACACCATGAGGTTTGGCCACATAGGAATTCCAAGGTAGATCCAGGTCCCCCTGCTATGCCAGGCCTTCCCTTCCCTTTTCAGCCGCCCCTGCCTCCTCCCTAAGGGATCCTGGCCGCCCTGGGTCTCCTCTCCTTTCCTTTTCCTGGCATAGGCTCCCTGGACGTGCTAATTAGGAATCAAACAGCCACAGGAGCTGACAGTTGAAGAAGAAAGGGGAGTAACAATGCTTCAGTGCTCTCTAACTTGAACTTGGCCTTGAACAATGGGAAATTCACTGGGAGTAAAATAAATGCAAAAGCCAGCCTGGCGGGTGGGTGCCTGCAGGGGAGGCCCTGTGAATTCCCTCTGCCTGCTGAGGGGCCACAGGGACCCAGGGCAGCTCCAGCACCCCCCACCCCGGAGTCTCTGTGGTTCCTCTCCTGCTTTGCCTAATTTAGAGGCGGTAAAGGAGAGTGCAAGCCGATTCCTTTGTGGTTGAGGTTGAGGACAAAGGCGTGTTAGGACAATCTGGGGGTTGGTGTTTGCTTTTTAAACTCTGTTTTCCAAGGCTGCTTTCCACCGAGCTAAAGGACAAGCTTTTGGTTTTAAGTGTCCCACATCCCTTGCTCGCTCTCTCTCTTTGTTATGAATATCTAGACAGGAATTTCTGAATGCCTCTGTTGGAGAATCCCCTAGGGACTGACTAGGTAAACCCTGGATTCCTGAAGAGGAACAACTGATCTAATAGTTTCATCCCCAACATAGCAGCATCTGTTTTTCCTAACAATTGTTTCAGATACTCTCTAAACTCCATTCCTCTGAGAAGCAATCTGAGAAATTCTGAAGGAAGCGTACCTTTACACGAAAAAGTTAACATTGGATGCTAGCACAGGGGGAAGTGTGGAAGGACAAGGCCGCCAGATTAGTTTCCGCTTGCCGTAATTACAAATTTGGGCTGTACATTGGACGTCACACTTGCACTGATACTGTTGCTGAATGCTGTCCTCCAGGTTTGCGATCTCGTGCTCCCCGACCCTTCCTCGTTTTGCTCCAGTTCTCATCCCTAGCAGCTCAACTGCTGAGATTTGAAATACCAGTAGTGTTCAAAGCTCTATTGGGAGGTATCAAATTTTGGTGGACTGTGGGCTGGGAAGCCTTCTGAATGACAAGGAGACTGATGGCTAAAAGCTGGAGGAAATTTGTGCCGTGATGAATGTGACGCAGTTAACCACCACGGATGTATTCTTGCCCTTATATGTAGAGAAGATGTCTCAAGAGCAGGGGGGTGGGAAGAGTCTCTGAGCCCAGACCTTAACAGCATGAAAAATAATGGGTGTTTGTATTCAGGCACGGTTTGGCCCACGGCACAGCCTCCTTATTTGAAAAGACAGAAGTTTAGTTTTCACGAGCACATATTTTGTGGAATGCTAAGGATTGTTCCTGCACCTTACCCAGTGACTCCCTTTTAAGTACTCAGGACATGCAATCTATTTGGAGACAGTCGGTGGCTATTTTTGAAGTCGGGCGCCTCAGGAGTCAGGATGCATGCTAAATAAGTTGCTCCAAAGATTGAGTGTGCGTTCTCTGAGGGACCTGGGAAGGGGGCTGGGGGAGGCAGAGGCAAAGAAATTTCCCTTGAAGCCTAGCTACTCCAGGCTTGCTGGAGGTAAGTTCCTTTAACTCTGCAAGCCACCCTGGGTCTTGGAGTCTGGCAGGGTTTGCAGACCAGTATCTATTATTATGTAAATGGACCAACAGTGCTGCCTTTTAAGAGATTTTGGCAAAGTGTAACCCTTTGTCTGCCAAAAGGTAGGCTCTCCTTTTCCTTGTGAGCCCAGAGTTTGCACAGTAAACAGTGGGTGACCTACAAGCCAGCCAGTCAACTTGCACGTTGCCTTATTAGGCAGGCCGGCAGGCCAAGGAGGCTGGCGTCTGGGGATAGACCCGCAGAGCTGGGGGCAGTGCAGTGGTGTCCTGTAAGGAGCCAGAGAGCCCAGACCCTGGAGACTTGGCCTAGTACTGCTCAATTAATTCTAGTGCACCGTGATGACAGGAATGTGCACTGTCCTTGGCAGACAGACTTTATGCTATGGATGGAAAACAGGAGGTGGCTTCGCAAAGGACAGAGTGGTAGATCTCCTTTTCCTAGGCTTTTACTCACTGTGTAGCTTGTACTGTATTAGGACTTACTCCATAGAGTATGGACTCTTTCAGGAAATGTTTAATCACAGAGCACACGGAGGAGGAGCCTGAATTAATTCCGTGGCATGGGACCACATAGGAGCTTCAAGTTCATGTCGCTTGTCTAAGTGATTTCTTTTTTTTTTTTTTTAAGATTTATTTATTTATTAGAGAGTGTGCAGAGGCAGAGGGAGAGAGAATCCTCAAGCGAATTCCCCACGGAGCATGGAGGCCGACTCGGGGCTCAATCCCAGGACCCTGAGACCTGACCTAGCTGAAACCAAGAGTCGGCTGCCCAACCAACTGAGCCACCCTGATGCCCCTTGTCTAAGTGATTTCTTTTTCATTTCTGTACCTGGTGCACCCCCCAGAAATCTTGTAGCAGCAAAGCTCTCCAGCTCTTTGAGCCAGCAGGCAGCTCCTCCCCCTCCCCACTGCAGTTAGGGTAGGCAAATGGCTGTGGACTCCTAGGGGAGTGGATAGGTACCTGAAGTGCTCCTTCTGGGGCCTGTTTTCACCTCATCATCTTCCTTTGATTGACTCCTGTCTGCTTCTTGTCATTCAGGAAAAGGGCCAATCACTTTGCCCCTCCTGTTAAAGAAATGCTTTTTTTTCTGTTTTAAATATCTGTTTCCATCTCTGTTGACTGGCTTGGCTAACTGGCTCCCCAGGCACGGGCTATAACTTTGAGTTACGTGTTCTTAACACAGGAACCTTTGACTTGTACAAAAAGGGATTTGTTAGCTCGGTGCTGAGCTCCCCTAGGACTTTAGAAGACCCCTGAAACTCCATGCGAAGCATGTTGGCTGGAAGGAACATTGCCGCACCTCTAATTGTAAAGAGAAAAATATTGTGTGCAGGACAAGAAAGAGCAGAGAAATCTCTGGAGTGGGTACATTTTCTTTATGCATCACAAAGAAGTTGGGGAAGGAAGAGACTTCTTGTTAGAATATAAACTTTGAGTCTCTGAATGAGAAGCCACAAAGTCTATTGCATTGTAAATTCCAAGACTATTGCTTGAAATTTTTTACATCAAGTTATCTTGAATGAGGAAGTTAGGATTCTAGTAGGTGGGCACTTGCGTTTTCCAATTTGATTTTAAAATATATGTATATAACTTTAATGATAAACAATGATTTGGTTTTGAGGCCTAGTCCCTGTTCTGGGGAAGTTACAAGTGCTGCGTTTTTAAGGGGAAGGATTGCTGACTCACGTGAATTATACTGTTTTAATCGGGTGTTTTGATTCTTCTGTAATTATTTCAAGAAGTGATTAGCTACAATGAAGCAATAACAAATCCTTCACTCCAAATCAATATGAGTGTAAAATATCACATAATTTATGTGATGTGACTAGGACACTACAGTTTTCATACTTCCACGTGGTCACAGTTAAAATACCTCCGCTCAAGGCGCCTGGGTGGCTCAGATGGTTAAGCGTCTGCCTTCGGCTCAGGTCATGATCCCAGAGTCCTGGGATCGAGTCCCGCATCGGACTCCCTGCTCCTTGGGAGCCTGCTTCTCCCTCTGCCTCTCTCTCTCTCTCTCTCTCTCTCTCTCTGCCTCTCATGAATAAATTAAAAAAAAAAAATCTTAAAAAAAATAAATAAAATACCTCTGCTCACATTACTGGGTATTTTGAAGATAAGAGTGGGAAGGAAGCCCCTGCCTGTTCTCTGTTCTAGGAAGTGAGGACTTCCAGTTGCCCCGCCATATTTGTCTCAGCTCTGTTGTGCACTTGGCTGTTCTGGAGCTGGAGGGCTCCAGTCTCTCATTACCCCTGGGAAGAACTGATCATATATGGGGAAGACAAATAGACGCACTTGACAGGAACAACAGAAAGGGTAGGGAAACTTCAAAAGGATCATTGAGAACAAGGTGGAAGAGGACCTTCTGGGCAGAAACCAGTCCTGCATCTATTAGGTGATCTCCTCATCTAGGCTGTGATCTCCTCAAGGCAGGCACTCATTTCAGCATTCCGACCGCCCTGGTACCTGACCTCTGGTAGTTGCTCCGTGAATCCTGTTGGGAAAGAAGGGACAGCTTCTGCAAGTGAAGTGGGAATACACCGCAGGACATAGGAGAGGTCTGGGGCAAGGAGCGGGCAGAGAGGGGCAAAATTTTTGATGTTTGTCTTTTGCATAATGGGTTCAGGTCAGTGGCCGAGCATCTTAACTGGAAATACCGTGCAGATAACAAGCTTTCAGATGACATCTTACCCTCAACACTGAACTGCCCTGTAGCTTCCATCCCTGGCAGTCAGTCTGTCTCACTGCCTTCTGGTGTCTGTAGCATGCTGGCTGGCCAGCTGTGTCTGGTAAAAGAGGCCAAAGCCCAGCAGCGCCGTGGCCAGCCACAGGCCAGGCCGTGACCCGTGGAGGGATGACAGTAACGAGTTCATCAAAAAGAAGTTGGCCTTTATAAGCTTTTTTGATTTTGCTGTCCACAGTCCCAGTTATGGTAAGAGGCATGCAAGCCATGTATAGGAAGCGACTGGGCTAGTACGTCTATGCTCCTGGAAACTCTTTTCTCGCCACCTAAACACCATGCAGCAGGATGTTTTGGCGTGGTGTCGAGGCGTGAAGAGAATCTGAAATTACTTCTGCTTGGACTTCAGTGATAGTTTTCATTTTCTTTGTAGCAGGCGAATCTCCTTGTTCTGGGAGGTTCCTGCCTTCGCACCTGCCTTCCCACCTCTGCATGGCCTGACCTATCCTTACTCCTGAATGTGGCCTTCCATTCCAGCTCACACATTCTTTAATAAAGCACCACTCTCCTCGCATCTGTCATGCACACATGACCCCTTCCTCCTAGCACATCCTCTCCTCCATTCCCAACTAGGCTCACCATCACCATCACCTTCTCCAGGAAGGCTTCTTTCATCAAACTCATCCATTTGGTTCAATTTTCCTGCTTCTTCCTGGATGTAATCTTAAATGGCTTGTACTAGTGGTTTTCGAACTTTGGAGCATATCATAATCATAATCATCTGGGGTACGGGACCTTCATTTTTAACAAGCACCCCACGTGACTCTGAGGGGCACCAAACTTTGAAAGCATTTGCCTTTTTATCAGATACTAAACTGACTCATAAGTGTAAGTATATCTTTCGTCATTTCAAGCAGAGTAGAATATATCTTCAATTTTCATGTCATAACCTTCCTATGCCACTCAGTCTTTGAGCACAGAATCTGCTTGCCTGGTGATCACTGCACATGGAGAAGGCTATCAAGAATATGTCCAATCTTAGCAACATCCCCTGTCCCCTCATCAGTCAGCAAATGCGTTGGGAACCAGCTCTGGGACTCTAGTGAAGGTCCTGGGGACCAGCTAATATACACTTGTAGAAAACATTGGAGATGCTGGGAATGGCAGGTTGCTGGATTTTTCTTGAGTTTCCATACTAATTAGTTTTGTGAGGTGGTGGTGGTTTTTATGAAGATGCCCTTCTGAAGACAAGGAAGCCCAGACATTATTTTATTCAAAGCCCTTTCCTTTAAATCATTCAAGTATAGTTGTAGAAAGGCTATAGTCTATCAGGTATCAACAGTAATATTATACATTTACTAATCTACCATCTGGATTTTTAGACTCATAAAAAATTCTCATATCTAATGATTCAGTATTTCCTTACTTTCTGTTCATGGTAAAACCATCAAATAGCGAGTATTGAATGACTGGAGTTGGCAGAAGCCTTGTCTGAGCTCCCGGGATAATTGTAATCATGCCAGCCCTCTTCCCCTGCTGGGATTCCACCCCCAGTGAGGGAGCGAGGTGGGGCTTGGGCCCCTGCAGCTCTCAAGAACAGTGTTCTGCACCCCATGCAGTTTCAGATTTTACACACTAAATATCTAATTATGTACTTATTTGGCAGATCATTGTTGAAGGACCCTTTGTGTACTGGTGCTTCGAATAGGTCAGAAATGTTCTTGGCATCTCCCTGACCTGGAAGGGAGTAGTGGGGGTGTGCAAGCCAAACATCCACCTTTGCTCCAGCACCCGTCAGGAGACCTGTGCCTAATGCCCAGCACATGCCTATAACTTGTGTCACTTTGTGCTTTACCTTTAGTGTACTTTTTTTTTTTAGTGTACTTTTTTTTAACTGTGCTAAAATGTAACACCAATTTAACCATTTTTAAGTGCACAATTCAGTGGCATTAAGTACATTTATATTAGTTTGCAACTAATGCCTCACCATCCGTTTCCAGAACTTTCTCATCTCCTCCAACTAAAACTCTGTCCCTATCCGCCCCTCTGCTCGCCAGCTCCTGGTAACCACTGTTCTACTTCCCATTGCTGTGAATTTCACTCCTCAACATACCTCATATATGTGAAATCACGCAAGATTTGTCCTTTGTGTCTGGCTTAGTCATTGAACATAATGTCTTCAGGGTTCATCAATATTGTAGCACGAGTCAGAACTTCATTCCTTAAGGCTGAATAATATTCCATTGTAGGTATATTTCAGTGTATATTTTAAACGTGGAACTGACCTTTGTTTTTGTTTTTTTCCTTGCTCTGAGAAATGGTTGATCTTCCCTCCTCCTTTAAGCTACCTGGGTTATTTTCCCCAAGAATCATTAGCTACAGATTCAGAATTGGCCAGAAGCTAAAATGATTAGAGATAATTTTCACTTCAGATGTTAACATTCTTCTTTTGGACATTCAAAGACATGAATAAGTCCTTAAGGGTTTGCAGTGAGCCTTTTTCTTTAAAGAGATCTTTCCTATAGCAAGATGGGCATGGTTCTTTCGACACATCTGATACAGAAATATCTGTGAGTTATATTTCTTATCATTGAAAGTTCTTTCGCCTTTTCATGTCTACATACTTGGCCTGTTCAAAATTACCTTACACAATCATACAACACATTTTATTTGAGACTTCTCCTAAATATTACCACTAACCAAAATTCACAAAGCCTTTACAATGTGCACAGGAGGAGAATTACTCTAAAATAAGGAATCTGGAATGTCTGAATAAACCAGTATGTGATAAAAGGGAAGCAAAAAGGACTACCCAGGCTTCCCACTGGTGGGATGGCCTCCCGTCAGGCAGTTCTGCTCAGATTCAGAGTCTGCACACAGAGATAAAATCCACCCCAGAAAATGTGAATACCATTTCCAGCAGCTTCTAACATACAAAATACCCCTTTACTAGGCTATAAAAACATAGCCTTCACTTTGGAATTTTCAGTCGAGGCCTTGTAGTAGCTTATAGTACATTTTTAAAATTGTTCTGCGGCACTTGTTAAAATGGTAGAAATGTATCAGTAACTCACAACAGTGTGTAGTCAGGTGTTGCCCGTGTAAATGTCAGCTCACTTTCCTGTGGCCTGGGGAGGCTTCCGGTGCTATCCAGGGACCACCTTGAGGAAGCGTGAGGGGACAGTACACAGGCCTAGGCAGGAATGTTGCATACACCCTACACCCGCATCTCTTTTCAATATGGAGATCCACTCAGGGATTAGATGATGCGCTCTGGTTTTCAGAGCACTTCCCCACACAGTTGACCCTTGAACAACACAGGTTTCAACAGCGCTGATTGACTTCTCTGTGGATTTTTTTTTTCTAATAAATACAGGATGGTACTTGTAAATATTTTCCTTATGATTTTCTTAATAACGTCTTTTTTTCTACTTAGTTTATTACAAGAATACAGGATATAATGCATATAACATACCAAATATGTGTTAATCGGCTGTGTATGTTCTTGGTAAGGCTTTCGGTCAACAGGCTATTTTCAGTTCAGCTTTGGGAGAGTCAAAGTTCTACTCTGATTTTTGACTGTGCAGGGGGTAGGTGCCCCAACCCCTACATGGCTCAAGGGTCAACTGTATATTCTCTCTTTAATCATGGCCTCACCTTCATATTTACCTCTTTGATTTCATTTTGATTGACCAGGAAGTGGTTGTTTTGCCTTTAGAGCTACATTTTAATAAGCAGCCTGTCCCTGCCCAAGGATTTATCCTAGAACACCCTGTATCTCCTTTTTCCTGTCTGCAGATGGGGATGGTAGCAGCAGCTCCCTGCAGGCCTTGAGAGAACTAAATGAGTTTAATGCCCCAGGGCACTTAGCATTGGTGTCCGCCTCTTGGTGACAGGTCAGTAAGGGACCCAGTTCCTATGCTATTCTTTACATTGTCACAGTAGATCTGGTAGAAAAATGTGTAGCTGCCAATTGAGGTGTTGGGCTGTTTTCCTTTTCATTGGCTTTGTTCCCATTTTCTCCTTCATGATGATGACCCCCCCCCCAAAGGACAGCTTCCTCTCATGTTGCAGGGGTGCATGAATGTTGTCAGCCAGAGAGGAGACAGGAGGACTGGCCCCTCAGTAAAGCCTCCGTGTAATCCCAAGACACAACTTTGAATCACAGTCCCTGAGGAGTTAATACCTTGATCCTTTGTCATCAAATGCCTTATCTTTTGACCTTGGCCATTTAGGAGGTGACCCTTCTTACCTGGACTCATACTGACATTGTCCACAGTTGGACTACAGAAATCAGCTCCCGTTTTTCCCGTTACTTCATATCCCTGGCAGATCTTTAGCATTTCTTCCTGTTTCTCCCTGCATGCAAATATTTATATTCCACCACCTTCTTCACGTTGTAGAAAAGACAAGAAGACATTCCTAGGAGTCTCAAGTTGAGGAAGGAGTGGTAATACTTCTCCTTTGTGCCTCCTAGAAAAGAAATAGAGTTGGCTGAGAATGAGCCAGAATCTAAGAATGAGGAAGGATAGAAGTGAGCCCATTGCTCGTCTGCTTGCTTGCTTGCTTCATTCACTCATTCCTCCAGTATTTACAGTTCGTTGTTCTGAGCCAAGCACTGTGCAAGGAATGAGTCTCAGGTGTTGCCCCTCAAGTTTGGTAATCCTTTAGGAGACCTGGCTTTCGAATAGGAAAAGTGTAGTTGGCAATAGAGAAACGCCGAGAGAGAAGAAAATCTATGCACGGGCTTTAACAGGACAATTCAGTGTTGGTTGGCAGGGGAAGTTGGTCCAGAACTTCCATGCGATTGTGGCCCACATGGGGTTGAGTTTGAGAAACACTGGGTTGCATGTTTTCAAGGACTTTGGCAATTCTCTGGGCCAACACCCCTATAGTGAAGAAATGCATATATTCAGGGGAGAAGGGCAGGTTGATGTTGTGCATGAGCCCACAGACACAATTCCATTCATGGTTTTCTCCTGGATGTTTAGGCTAAATCTAAGCCTTGGGATTTTAAAAGGATCTATTACCTTTGTCTTTATTTGTAATTAATTGTTTTGGTAACTATAGAAGTAATTCATGCTTATTGTGGGAACTTTGGACAATAGCGGAGGAAAAACATGAACAGAGTTATGTCTGAGTGGTGAGATAATTAATGTTTTGGTCTGTTTACTGTCTTTCTGATAAGGTGGGGTGCTTATCTCTATCTCTAATACATCATGAAAATTTTTCCAAATCACCAGTTGAGTTTCAAACCTGGTTTTCTTGTGTAATTTATTTACCCATTTTTCTGTATGTTTCTCTGTGTAGGCTGGTTCCATTTTTATACATTTATAAACAAAACTGTGGTAAACATCCTTGTACTCATTCAAAGTAATTTCCTTAGTACATTTCTAGAAGTAGAATTACCGAGTCATTGCTTTATACACTCTTAAAAGTTGATAGTAACATCCTTATATTGTCTATTTCCAATAAGATGGGGACCTTGGAAAGGGAAGGAAGAATCATAAGTTGCTTGCTTTTTTCTGTAATACCCCCACCCCCTAGGCCCTGACTTCTGTCTTTGCCTGAGGGTCTCAGACATGTCCTATTTACTCGTGTCTGGAGTCACTACTGGATTTGAGGAACATCTCTGGAACCAAAACCAGACCAAGGAATCATATGAGATTTGTAAGAAGCTGGCTTGACTCCTCCCAGGGCCAGAGTGGCCCTTCTACCAATAAAACCAACATAGGCCAGAGGGTTGGGGACTCTGTGACATCAATCCAGGGCACATTTACAGCAATGGCCCCTGTTATTTTGTGTCCAGACTGATCAGGAATGTGGGGAGTTATCCTGGGGAGAGCAAGAGAATGTGAATTTATTTCTAGTCTGGTACTGCCACACCATACGCTTTGTGACCTTGAGGGGGGTTGTCTAACTCTTAGTAAAATGAAGACCATGTGATCAGAAAGGCCCCTTCAGCTGGTTTTCCCAGAATCCACGGCTTTGGATTTACCAAGACGTGATACAGTTGTCCGAGTGATTTCACTTTGGGCTGTCAGCATCTCAGTGGTCCATTCATAGATCCTTCTTGGTCATCCACCACCCACGGATCATGACATGACATGCCCGTGACAGGGACCTCCCTCTTGCCCTCCTATTTACATATTTATGCTCCTTCCACTGAAGCGTTTTTTTTGTGTGCCCATATAGCGGAAACTTAAACATTTGTTTTCTTTTTAATTTCAAGATTGAAACTTCAAAAGCATTCCATAAAATACTTCCATAAAACATTAGTTCTGAGCATTGAGAAAACTGTGGTTCTTTGAAAATGGAAATGATTAGTGTTTCTAACTGGACACAGTGGCAGAGAATTTTGTGCATTTTGTGTATCTCCTTTTTCTCTGTGCTGAGCTGGTGGTTAAGTGATGTTGGAAAGGGAGTACAGCACCATCTCTGCTTTAAATTAAGATATCTTCTCCCTGAACTTTAAGAAAATCACAACCACAACTTGAATTTTCTCTGCAGAGAAATAAAATATGCTAACCTACAGAATGATGTGAGGAAATGTTTGTCTGTTTGGTCGCTCTTCTGTGTGAATGAGCCACCCTAAAATAAGAAAATTATTATTAATTGTTATTATTTCTAATTATTGGAGAGTAAACTTAAAAACCTCATATTTCCACCGATGTAAAATATAGATTTCTTTCATCTTTATGATCTCATGAGGATGAGATAATTAAATAGGAAATTAAATTGTATATCCATAACTTAATAATGTTGTGCTTTTTCTTTTCAACCGTGAAGCCATATTTAAATCTGTTTGCTTTTTTCCATAATGGATGAGTGAGGCAAATAAATGTGGTTAGCTTCCGTTACCAACTTACAGAGAATATCCAAATTCTTTTTAGTCTCTATTGGAATTTCATTTTAAAAATTCAAACTAGAGATATTCCTTAGTAACAATTAAAAAGAAACATTTAGATATACTTAAGATAATTCTAATTGAGTGTTCTCTAATTACGGTCATGAGCAGGTGATACTGTGTTTTATAAACTAAATGCTTTATAAATATTATTTATAAATATAAATCTTATTTCATCTCATGTAATTATTCATTTCCAGAATCAGTTGCTTGTACAATTTCCTCCCTTTCTCTTCACTTTCCAACACTTCCTTCTTTTTTTCCCTGTTGTTTTGGACCTAACAATAAAATGTCCACTACAGGTATCCACAGCTACATGTTGTTCCTTACTGAGTTTTTTTAAACTGCCCTATTTGCCATATTTCTCCCCAGTTTTATAGAGTCGTAGTGACCAGCAGTATAGGGAGAACGCCAAATGCCGCTGCTGACCCATGGAGTAACCAGTGCTGGTGTACCTTCTGTGGATGCACCTTGATTAGTTTCTTCCTTTTCAAGTTAAGTTTGTAGTTTAGAGATCAGTTTAAGTCCATCTGGTTTGAAATCAGGGTATAAAATCAGTAAAAATCATTTTAGAGTGTGACCTCTAGCCTTCAGCAAAGATTATTCCATTATTTCATATGGTCACTTAGCATACATTCTCTGGGGACCTGCTCTGCACCTGCTACGGTGTTCAGTCCCAAGCATACAAAGGTGGATATACTCAAAGTCCCTGCCTCCCTGCAGGTGTATGGGGCAAATCATGGTCTGGAGTCCAGCTGCCCCAGATCCTATGGCTCCATCACTGACCACATGAGCAAGTTACTCCTCTAGCCCTGTTTCCTCATCTTGTAAATGAGACCATTTTCTTAGGTTCTTTTTTTTGCTCCTTTTAGCTGTAATATTGTCAGCCCCTAATGATTGCATATTTTTCTTGGAATTGCATTATTACTGTTTGGGCTCACCATCTACATGTTGTAGTTAAAAATAAACAGGGGGACTCCAGGGTTTCCAGTCCTGCATGTAAAAAGCTTGGGAGTCCCCATTTTATCCCAACAGTAAGAAAGAAGCTGCACAGACTGAAAAATCAACAACTCTTCTTGGATCCATAGGAGAGGGGAGGACCCAGGGCAAACCACTGCTCCTGAGATGAGAGACATAGACAGGCCAGTACAGGGAGTCAGGGGTCCCGGGAGTAGAGACCCTCAGGCAATGCAGGGGAGCAAAGATAGTCTCTTCCACAAATGCTGCTGGAAGAACTGGATGGCCATGTGAAAACAAATGAATCTAGACACAGATCTTACACCCTTCACAAAACTTAGTTCAAAATGGATTATAAACCTAAATGTAAAACACAAAACTATAACACATCTAGATGAGAACATAGGAGGAAGCCCAGATGACCTTGGGAATGGCGATGCCTTTTTATTTTTATTTATTTATTTACTTTTGAGAGAGAATGTGAGCAGGGAGAGGGGGTGAAGGGGCAGAGGGAGAAGGAGAGAGAGAGAATCTCAAGCAGGCTCTATGCTCAGCGTGGAGCCTGATGTGGGGCTTGATCTCACCCTGAGATCATGACCTGAGCCAAAATCAAGAGCCAAGACTCTTAACAGACTGAGCCACCCAGACGCCCCTGGTGATGCCTTTTTAGATACAACACCAAAGGCACGATCCGTGAATGAAAGAATTGACAAGCTGGACCTTATTAAAATTATAAAACTCCTGCAAAGGACAATTTCAAGAGAATTAGAAAAGCCACAGGCTGGGGAACAAATATTTGCAAAAGACACATCTGAAAAGGGGCTATTATCCAAAATATACAAGGAATTCTTAAAACTCAACAATAAGAAAACAAACAATGGCCTAAAAAATGGGCCAAAGCGTTTAGCAGACACCTCACCAAAGAAAATACACAGATGGCAAATCAGTATATGAAAAGATGTTCCACATCATACATCATCAGGGAAACTCAAAACAGTAAAATACCACTGTGCACCTATCAGAATGGCAAAAATCCCAAACACGGGCGCCACCAAATGCTGGCAAGGATGTGGAGAGACGACAAACTTTTGTACACTGCTGGTGAGAATGCAAAATGGTACAGTCACTTTACAAGACAGATTGGCACTTCCTTACAAACCTAAACCTATTCCTACCATACGATGCGGCAGTCGCGCTCCTTGGTCTTTACCCAAAGGAGCTAAAAACCTAGGTCCACCCAAAAACCTGCACATGGATGTTTGTAGCAGCTTTCTTCATCAGTGCCCAAACAGGGAAGCAAGCATTCAGTAGGTGAACAGATAAACAAACCGTGGTCCATCCAGACCGTGGAATAGTATTCAGCACTGAGAAAGTGTGAGCTGTCAAGCCAGGAAAAGACATGGAGGGTCCTTAAATGCACATTACCAAGTGAAAGAAGCCAGTCTGGAAAGGCCACACACTATGTGACTCCAAGATGAAACGAGGGAGATAGAAAAAGAACAGTAGTTGCTGGGGGAGGAGTGGGGAGGTAACAGGCAGAGCACCAGGGATTTTTAGGGTGCCGAACATACTCTGTGTGATATTACAGTGAGAGGTGTGTCCTTACACGTTCGTCCAAGCCCATGGAATGCTGTGAATCCTCAGGTAAACCATGGACTCTGGGCGATTATGATGTGTCAAGGTAGGGTCATCCTTGGTAAAAATGTAGCACTCTGGTGAACGATGTGGCTCATGGCAGAGGCCGTGAATGTTGTAAGGGAGGGGGCACGTGGGAAATCTCTGGAGCCTTCCCCTCGATTCTGAAGTAAACCTGGACCTGCTTTATAAAAATTAAGTCCCTTTGAAAAATAACAACAAAATAAAAAGGGGGCAGCCCAAGAGGTAAGGCCTAACTTAAGAGCTTCTGTCTCAAATTAAAATTTTTGAACCTCCAGTAATATCTGCCTTTTCTTTTCCCACAATTTTGCTCATATGTTGTTCATAAATCTTAACTCTTAACGATGGGGTTTTGGCTCCCTGTTAGGTGAAATATTTCATTTAACTTAGCCAAAGCCAGACTCAGAGCAGCCTGGGAATCGTTAGGCAGCTTCCCTTCTTCCCAATACATCAAGAGTCTCTGTATGGTTCCTTCTTGTTTATTTTTAGGGTGAGGAGGAGATGTTTTGGACTCCCCCGTGGTGGTGGTTAGGTTGCAGTATTGTCTATGTAGCTGGAACATAAACTGGGATTCGGCCCCTGCTTTGAAGTGGTAGCATCATGAATGGCCCATCAGTGGAGTGCAGCCTGGTTCAGCATCCACAGGCCTGATTTCTGCTTGTAATCTGATTACGGGGTTTGAGCTGTTCCAGCCTGCAGCCTCCTGCTCTGCATTTACTATACTTTCAAGGACACGAGTGCCTGATTGCTCTAGCCCTGGGCTGTGAAAAATCTCAACCCAGTTTTGCTTAGACGGGCTGAAGGCCACCGCCGGTTGAGAGCACCGAGCTCTAGAGCAGGCTGTGTGAATAAACTTTCTATGTGCAACCATGTTCAGAAGCCCAGAGATTGCTGGCTGTCTGGGAGCTTTCAAGTTCCCTGAGAAACAAGGTAAGGCAAGAGAAAGAGGAATTGCACTTGCGGGTTTATTTTATAACAGGAAGAATGCCTTGCATCCTCCATTCTACCTTGTGTTCTCCTGTGTCCCGTTAGTTATAGTTTCCTCAAAGGACACTTGAAAGAGCCTAGTGAGTTTATAAATTAACTTATTTTGTGGCTGAAAAATGTGAGGTTATTTTTTTGTTTTGTTTTTTCCTATAGTAGGTTAGAGATACTGCTGAACCATGGAAGCCTTTATGCAGGAAAAATTGCAAATTCAATCACAATGCCCAAACTTTGGGTCCAGTTCTGGATGTGCTGTGCTTTACCTAAAATAGTTTTCTAAACCGAATGCTATATATACTAAATTATTTCCAGTAGACAGTGGTGTTTGTCTTTTTATTAAATCTTCATGTGATACTCTTTGGAACAAAATGTTGTTTTTGTAGTGGCTTCCTTTTGAGTTCAGAGGAAAATGCATGCTTTCCATTTAACTACTGGAGTGGCACCGCAGATTCTGTTCACTGATTGAACAAAACTGAAATGCTGAAGTTATTTTGACCGTCACATGTGAAATTCAGGCAGTCTGTGTCCAAGTCTTTTACAGCACAAATGCACTTTTAGGAGGTGATTTGAACAGACCTCAACTTCAGGAATTTTCTTCTACAACATTTGGTAGCTTTTTGAACTGAGTTCTCTCTTTTTTAAAATACATAACAAGATATTTGTATAAGTAGGAAAAAAGCTTAGGTGTTTAGTTGGCATGATACCTTTCATTTTATTATATCTCTCTAGTTGGTAAGAATTGCCAAATCCCAGGATTCTGTATGTGTTTTGCTGGATAATGACATGTCAGCATCTGGTCTATTTTGTACCTCCTTTTCCTCAGGCTTCTGCCCCCAAATATTAAACAGTAAAAGGCACTTGCTTAGAAGTCTGTGTAAGTGGTCTGCTTGTGGTTTTCTTGGTGGACAAATGGTTACTATACCAAAAGCTGTAAAACAGATTACTTGCCATTAGACTGGTATAAATTTGTCTCTGCCTGGTTTTGATTAACTGGTCCACCCGGATGTGTGTTTTTGCTGCATGGGATTGTTACCACCTGTCTTTACATAATACATATCTTATCTTCAAAAATAAAGAAATTGTTAATTTGATGTGTTGTTATTGTTTAGATTTTAATGAAGACAATAAAAACAGCGGACTTTTTCCCCTGCTCCTCATTAGCCCCTCCACGTACATATTCTTTAAAGGCATCTCAAATATATCAGGCGGCGATGAGTTTCACTGTTTCTGTTTACCTGGACCGAAAACTGTTAAATGTTTTTTCTCCTTTTTTCCCTCTGAGTATGTAACTGTGCTATTCAGTATTTAATTGCTTTGAGTTATTCTTGTAGCTATAACAAATTTAAATGATAGTATTGAACTATGTCAGGTCCGCCCCCCCCCCCCCGACCACCTGCAGAGTTATGTTGGCTAAATTTCAGGAGAGGAAGAAACTTTGCCTATGTACAAATGTATGTTGTGGAATTTGATATTTAAAAGGTGTCATTTTTGTATTCATATTTCTTGTCTGGTTATTGGTTTCCTTTTTCTTAAGTTATATGTTCAAAGGGACTTTGAAGAATTTTTTTTTTCCATTTGGAGTTTTTTTTTTTTAAACAAAACTTGTGTATCTATTTCAATGTTACATTTTTTCTTTCCCCTTAGATTTCAACCAGAGAAACTTAAACTGCGTTGGATTACCAAGTCAAAGAAAAGTGTCAAGGTAAAGTGGTCTTTGCATAAGGAATCATAAGTTTGGAAGATTTGTGGTAGCTTTTAGAATTATTCTCCTAAATTCCTAATTCATGAGTTTGAATGTTTGGCAATATGTTTTCTCCCCAGAGTTTGATTTATTAAAATATATGAAGCAAGCTGACCTAATAGTACATTCAGCCAAAAAAGAGTCTTTTTGTATTCATTAATGCTTTTTATGGGAACTGTTTGCAGATCAGATATAATTTTGAACCTGTAAAGGGCTATTATCTTTTCTTTCTTGTACCTGCCTCCAAGTGTGGGATGTTCTTTTGCAGTCTGTCCATCAAGTAAGAGAGCTTTTGATTTTTTAAGAAAAACTTTAGCCTTGTTCTTCTTTCCTTCCACCTTTCCTTCTTCCCTCCTTCCCTCCCTGCCCCTATCCAGTCCATCTGTCCAGTGAGGTCTTTTTTTTTTTTTTAAGTTTTTTTTAAGTTTTGTTTTTGTTTTTTTTTTTTTTATTTGACAGAGAGAGAGAGAGAGCGCACAAGCAGGGTGAGGGAGAGGGAGAACCGGGCTTCCCGCAGAGCAGGGAGCCCAACGCAGGACTTGATCCCAGGACACTGGGTTCATGACCCGAGCCACAGGAAGATGCTCAACTGACTGAGCCACCCAGGCATCCCCCAGTGAGGTCTTTTAACCATTCTGCACTTCATTTCCCTTGACTGCAAAATGTTATGGGTACAAATTTGATTTACCTAATGTGCTAAGATGCTGTGGTACATAATCATTAATATAAGCTCTTGTAAAAATTAAAGTTTGTGCCAAACAAGATAGCTGTATCTCAGATGCTTCTTAGTAGATCACTGTCCCTAATAGATTTTGAGATTTTCAAGTGAAGACCCAAAGTTATTATCCGTAAGATATGCAGGCATCAATCCCAATCTACATTTCATGACGGTAGAAGGACCCAACCCTGATGTAACCCTCATTCCACTCAGATGCTTTTGTTCCTAATGTATCATGTATGACATTGTTTCTTTACTATAAAGGGTTTGCATTTCAATGGCATTGAATAAATAGATGTCCTCATCAGACTGAGCCTGGTCCTGCATTGAAAATGACATAATTGATCTTGTGAGCACATTAGATGAGATAAAGCCTTGATGGATTTGATCCGTGTCTTAGTATGAGGCCAACTAGAGCAGTAATGAGCCAGGGTCATCAGTAAGGCTGTCTATCTTATTTAACTCAGGAAATCTTAACTTTTCTGGTGCTTGACACAGTCTCCCATATTTCTCATCTTTGCCATATTTTTGGTAGAATCTAAGGCTGTAAGCCTTAGATTAGTTAGTTCCAGCTACTATAACAAAATACTATAGACTGGATGGCTTATAAACAGCAGAAATTTATTTCTCACAATTCTGGAGGCTGGAAGTCTGAGATCAGGGTGCCAGCATATTGGGGTGAGGGCCCTCTCTCAGGTTGCAGACTGCCAACTTCTTGTACCCTCATTTGGTGGAATAAGCTGGAGAGATCGCTGGGTCTCTCAGGGGGGTTGTTTTATTTTAATTGAAGTATAGTCAATCTCTGGGTCTCTTTTTCTAAGGACACTATTCTCGTTCGTGAAGTCTTTACCCTGTGACCTCTCACCTTCCAAAGTCCCCACCTCCTAGTATCATCACATTTGGGGGTTAGGATGTCAACATCTGAATCTGGGAATACAGATGTTCAGACCAGAGTAGCTTAGTTCCCAGTTCATCCCTAGCGGGCTGGTGTAGCTGTACTAGAGCTAGTAAGTGACTATGAACAAGGAAGAAGAGGAAAGCATTGCTTATCTTACTTAAGGATAGCAGAAGCATGAACTAGGTCAGGCGTTCCAGTAGAGACAGATTCAGAGGGACACCGCTGCTCTAAAATGGTGGACAGTATCTCCACTGGACCCATGCAAATTACAGCCTCCTTGCCACGAACTAGAGTAAAAGAGGCTGGAGATGCAGGCACTTGCCTCCTTCAAAGCAGGCTGGTCGACCAGACGCCAGAGGTGCAAACAGGAGGTAGTGGACTTTGATCTCTCCTATCCTGTAATGTGAACTCCAGTAGAAGAGTGAACAGATTGGAGGGAGCCTTTCCCAGCGTGGGTGCTGACTAATCACCGTCATGGTGTAGCCCCATTTTGTCAAAGGTAGGCGCTAGTAACTGCGGAATATCCTGTCTTCACTTTCCTAAAATTTCGCCTTGTCTCTACGGCTGGTATTTAAGTAGGTTAATGGGACACATTAAAAAAAAAATTATGGAGGCAGAGAGCAATCTCTTCTTAGATTATTGAAGCAGAGGGAAGGAGGTAGAGTATGAAAAGTTTAGTCCTGAAGAGAGCACTAGTTCAGAGGAGATGGAAAATACATAAAAAATACAAAAGGTGCTTCTTAATAGTAGAAACTTTTAAAATATAATTCAAAAATCAAGACTGTAGCGTTTAGTTATATATGGAGAGTTATATATTTCATATTGAATTACAGACTCATACTTTTAGTTTAGCTGTGGCAACCCATCCATGCCTATGGAGGTTTTCGGGCAGAGACTCCTTGTGCCAGGGGTGATGGTCCGTGAAGAGGAGAGTGCCATCCAGCATGTGGAGCTCAGTGCTTTGGAGTCATCTATTGTGTGAGTTAGGCTTAGCATCCACCAGTCACACTGCTTGTACCCCTGACTCAAAAAAGTGAGAGGAAGATGATGTTAGGGCTCTTTGGGGTATTTGTGTTTTACTAGCCGTTAGATGATCAGAAGGACTTACTCTTCCACAAATGTTCCAGAATCCTTTTTTTTTTTTTTTTTTTTGAGAGAGAGTATGTGCTAGCATATGGCAGGGAGGGGCAGAGGGAGAAGGAGAGAGAGAATCTTAAGCGGGCTCTACACTCAGCGCAGAGCCGGACAGGGAACTCAATCTCACGACCCTGAGATCGTGAGTCGCCTAACCGACTGAGCCACTCAGGAGCCACTATGAATCAATAATTTGAAATGAGACACTTGCAATATGTTCTACAAATAAGAAACCAGGATACCATGAGAGAAAACAACAGAGGTGCATGATATAGATTTGGTCTGCAGTGAGGCAGGCACTGGGTCAGGGGGTTTCTTCCTTGAGGAACTGACCTTAATCTGAGACCCAGAACAGGAGCCAGACTCAGTCAGGACGGGGAGGAGGGAACTCGGATAGAGTAAACACCATTTACAGTAAACCATGCTAGGAGCCATGAGCGCGTTTCCTGACAGCGCTTGGGTTTTCCGTTGGTTCCCGACCAACTGTGAAAAGGCTGTCCTTTTTATTGGTCCTGACACTCTTGTAGCTTGTTTGAAGAACGTAAGTTTAGGGGGTGTCAGGGGATGACTCGGAAACCCCACTATAGAAGTTCAGAAAAATGTTTAGCTGGGGAGCAGTTTCTTAGTCTTCATTAGCAGCTTTTCGATAAGCACAAAAAAGGGGGAAAATAGGACCATGCAGATATTTATGTTTGAAAATACAAGATAATATTTGTACCCCAAGGTCAATGGCCTGAGAAACTGAATATTTCAGGGATTGGACCATTTTGTTTTAATACAGAGTTCTTTTCCTGAGACTTGAGTTTCCCAAAGAAAGGGCAGAACTTTATCAAGATGTTTACACAAACAGCTAAATAACCAGTTACAATAGCATGCCATTCTTTAAGAAGGCTACATTTCTACAGTTATCTAATTCTGTAGGTTTATACTAAGTCATA
This sequence comes from Zalophus californianus, assembly GCF_009762305.2. Lineage (NCBI taxonomy): Eukaryota > Metazoa > Chordata > Mammalia > Carnivora > Otariidae > Zalophus > Zalophus californianus. Next base: position 112,105,168 of record NC_045603.1, on the reverse strand, counting down.
CATCTGAATAAAACACTGAAAAAGAATTGTCACTGCATCATGATTCACTGTTTAGAAGTCAGTGCTAATTCCACATTTCTGACCTAAGTAGGTGTCTTTAAGCCATCTGGAGTGTGGTTTAAAAAGACTACTTAATCTCAAGACTTTTTATTAAATAATATGAATACCTGGCAGTCATATTTATGGAATATAAACCCTACCACATTTATAAGCAACAAGTAAGATTTCAGATGAACTTGGTTCTAGAAGATGGATGCATCCCCCAGTTTGGAATGTGCGGCAGCTCCTTGAAATTGAATTTATGTATGGGGTATAGAGGATTCGTGTGTCCCACCTACCTAGGATGCACAGCACCTTCCTCAGTCCAGTCCCCCCTCACACCTCTACGGGCATGCACCCCTGCAGAGCGGAAATGCAAATGGAGGACGAGCCCATGGTGAAGGTCAACTTTGCACTGATCTTCAGCCTTTGCAAGCCTGTCGTTCACCTCTCTGAAGGTGATCATATCACTGGGGAATATTAGTTTTTCTGTTTTCATGCTGGGTTTTCTTCCGGCATTGCAGCAGCTCTGTCATCTTGCCCAACCCTGGGCATGCTCCCGCGGAGGCCCATGGGGTTGGTGACCTGCAGCTCGGGGGCCCCTGCACACAGTGTGAGAGGAGCTAGATTTGTGTCTCATCCTTGGGCAAACCATGTAACAGCTTCCTAATCTGCAAACCAAGGATGATGATAGTGCCAGTGGGGTGCTGGGGCTCTCTCGCACCTCCTCGCAAGAGTGAGTATGTGCCTCTCTTTCAGCTTGGAGTCCAGAGAGTCCTGTGGGAAGCTTGAAAATTGGCCATAGTGGGAGTATTGACCCCATCAGCAAAGACTGCAAAGCATGTGCTAAGCGGAAGGGGGCAGGAGAGCAAGAGGAAGGAGCCTGTTATTAAACGTTTCTCAGCACAGCACTGAGTAGTTTAGGCCTCACGGGGTCTTACGAAGATAATTAAGATTGATTATACCTGGAATATGCCTAGTTAGAGAAGAAAAGTACACAGTGCCTAGTTCCTTATTCTTCCCCCCTTCATTTCCTCCTCCATTCCAAGCCAAGTTTTCATGAGCCTTTCAGGCCTGTTCACCATGCTTTGATTTCTTGGTTGTTTGAAGGCATGTGTCACTTTACCATAAATTCAACCCTGAAGGAAAGCATGTACATAACCTAGACAAGCTGCTGATTTTCTGAGGAAGAGAAGAACACAGAAAGGTTGAGTGATTAATCCAAGCTTCCACAGCTATGGGCGAGTGGCTCCAGAAGAGGGTGTCCATCCCAACCGAGGCGTCCAACTCTCAGCTCAGCCATGTTGTTACCCCCTGACGCCATGCCACCTGCCTGTGCTGACAAAAAAGTCATAGTAATACAACTATAAATAAATGAAAAAAGCTACCATTTAACTCCCTGAAATAAAATTTTTACTTGTAATCCACACACACGTATTTCACTACGTATAACAGTCACGTAACTTTTGTTTTGCAATTTTTACACTTAACATCATACATCTTGATTCACATTGACTTTAAACATTATTAATGGAATAATTTAATTTTTAGCTTTCAGAAAGAGTTCTGGCTTGAAGATAAAGAACAGCTTGCTAACCAAAAAAGAAGAGTCGATGCTAAGATTTTAACTGCACTTCCGAAAGGTGAGATTTCTCTAAGTGGTTAACCAGTGTCCTGGGCACCTAAGTATTGTGTCACCTGATTTTCTTTGAGGGAAAATCATTCCCTAATCTCCAGTGTATACCCTCCATTGTGTTCTGTTGTGCCTATTCCAAGAGTTAACCTCAATGAAGGTACCTCCCTTCTTGCGTGTTTCATCTACACCTTTCTCCGTGTCCTTTCTTGTTCATTTTAGGCATCCTTGGGTATTCCCTGGGCGCCAGGTGGGGAGGGTGGCAGAGGGAGCCAGCATAGAATCAACCTTCATTATCTCTCCTACCTTTCACTTTCTCCAGGGGCAGTGAGTTTTGCTCATAAGCCCATATCTGCTCTGTCCACTCTGCCCACTCCCTCCGCCTCTTGGTGCCTGCCAGGGTTGTTGCATTTACACTGAGTATCTTAGAGCTCCCTGCCAAGCAGCACGCTGGGCTTCCAGTGCACACTGGAAGGTAGGCACTCAGATGTTCGGTGAATTAGTATTTTCGTTGGTAAAGGTGGAAGTGCAATAAAACATTTGCACCTGCCATCAGCAAACTACCCCTGTGTTTTGCCTGAGAAATGATGTAAATGTTAACCAGATCTTTGTGTCCCCCAACTCTAACACTGGCAGAGGGGGGTACCAGCTCACAAACTGCCTTCATCCCAGATCAGCTGTGTAAGAAGAAACAGGTTTGATGAGAGGTCAGATTTTTTTTCTTTTTTGTCCTCTGAAAGAAAAAAACAAACATGAGATCAAACCCAAAAGAAATTAGACCAGAAAAAAATATTCTTTTAATAGAAACTAAATCTAGTTTAAAAGGCCCACTGATAAATGGGCGTACATCCTGAGGAACTGAATAGGTGATATGCTTAGACATAGTCTAATGAGGATGGATATTTGAAGGACCCCAGGGATTTGGCCTTGTGAGAAAATTTAAACAGGGACATTTTGCAATTTTCAAGTATTTAGAAAACTGTCAACTGAAATACAGACTTATTCCATGTTGCCCCAGAGGCCCTAGAACAAGAATACTGTGTTGAATTACAGGGAAGTAGGTGAGATCAAAGGAGAGAGACAATTCTGATAGTTCATGGGACCTGCGAATGAAATGGGCTGCATTACGATCTCATTTCCTCCTGTTGGCTCTTCAAGGAAGGTCATGGGCTTCCATGGAAGGGCCCTTCTGATTTTTTAGACTCTTCGTGAAAGACAAAGAAACTCTGGTTAATCTGGGTCAAACTTAACAATCGATGAAGATGATTCAAACAAAATACAAGAGTGAACAAACTGACTTTAGCAGGATCTTGGAAGATGGGAACGATAGGCAAAGTTCTGTAGCAAAAGCTGCTTCACCATCCTCTCCGTCTACCCTGGTCCTTTTCTTGGAGAGCAACAGTACACGCAATATTAGAGTCAGAGAAATTAGAAGCGATCTATGAGATGCAAGGTTCTTTTCAGGTTCAACAGCTTGTAACTCCATATATGCCAAAATTTAAGAACACGTAAGTTGATTAACCAGTTTCATTAGAAAATGTATCATAATTGGTTATAAAAATGTACTTTTTCACAAATCAAAGATAACACCATGTATTTATCAGATTTATGTTTCCAAGTTCCCAAGATCTTCACAACATGCTTAAAAAGTATCAGAGCCTCTCCTCCCCTGAATTTCACGTAAATTCCCCAGAGTCTTATTTTACACTCCGCACTTCACGAATTCGGGCAGGCATGTTTGGAAAGACCCAAGTATTACCGATAATCTCACTTCTCCATCTTAACAAATATTTTAATGAATCTGTCAGCTCTTGGCAATATAATGGTGAAAGTAGGAATTGATTACAACTTTTCACGGCATGGAGTTTTATGTCTGTTTATATGTTTACAGAAGTTTCTGTTCATTTAGTGAGGAATTCTTGCTTTTGTGAAATTGAGCATTGAAGTGATCATTGGCTTTTTCTGTAGGGGGGCTTCCTTTAACTGTGTATCACCAACAAGTTATCCAAGTGTTAAAAACCTTTACTTATGTAAAGGTGATGCTATTAAAATATATTTTCCACTTGAGAATTATGAAATGAACCAAATATATTACTCTACTTTCTTGATAGCTTTCTTGAGATATAATTCAAACAGTATACAATTCATCCATCTAAAGTATACAGGTCAGTGGCTTTTAGCATATCCACAGAGCTGTGCATCCATCCCCACAGTCAGTTTTGGAACACTGTCATTATCCCAAAAAGAAATCCCACACTTCTCAGCTATCACCTCCCCCCCCGCCCTTATTCCTCTAGTTTTGTAATCATTGATTTTATAAGCTGCTTGTCTTTGTATTAGTGGCTGCCATCCAAGTGTAAAAGTTAAAGTGTGTTACTCCTCTGGGAAGTCAGATCTGTTTTCAGGACATGCTGGGTCTGGCCTGTGCTCTTAGCCTGTCAAATGCAGGGTGGGAGAGAGGTGTTCTTGGCAGTCCCCTGCCACTTCTATTTCTTTGGAAGATTCTACTGTACTCGGGTTTGGATGCCTGAACTCAACAATAACTTTACCAGAAAGCCTGTTTCTCTGGGCTAATTAAAGAAGCAGTGTTCCCCAAGAAAACTGCCCAGCAGACCGCATTATGCTGGGTATGGGCATTATATATTATGAGAAAGCATGTTAGGCAGTGAAATAACTTTATAAAGTGTGATAGCCCTGATGTCAGTTACCCTTAAATTACTGACTCGGAAAATGACCATCCAATTCCCATCAAAACTGACTAAAGAAATAGACTCATAGAATCTGTATTGCCACAGAAACACCATTCAGAATTACTCAGACAAGGGCAGCAGGCTAAGATAGCAAGTGCAATGAGGAATAATTTAGTATATGTCACAGTTTTAATGTACTTGAAGGCAAAGTAGAAAATTCATTACAACAGAGGTTAGATCAGCAGTGCCTGTTTAGATCTGTATTATATGATGACTAGTATTACTAATACCGGAACCATTTATGAATTGTACACATTATGCCACAGCATACAATCAACTGGATTATAACTGTTAATCCAATTTTATTTTTTTAAAGATTTTGTTTATTTGAGAGAGAGTGTACAAGCAGGGGGAGTGGCACAGGGAGAGGGAGAAGCAGACTCGCCGCAGAGCAGGGAGCCCAATGTGAGGTTTGATCCCAGGACCCTGAGATCGTGACCTGAGTTAAAGGCAGACGTTTAACCGACTGAGTCACCCAGGCGCCCCAGCTTAATCCAATTAAAAAAAATATTCTTACTTCCTGTTTTAAGGAAATATACACTGATGAATTTAGAGATAAAGGGATATCATGCTGCAACTTATTCTTGGATGGTTCAGAAAAATTAATACGTAGGGGTGCCTGGGTGGCTCAGTCGGTTGAGCGTCTGACTCTTGGTTTTGGCTCGGGTCATGATCTCAGGGTCAAGGGATGGAGCCCCATGGTCAGCTCCTTACAGGGTGTGGAGCCTGCTTGGGATTCTCTCTCTCCCTCTCCCTCTGCCCAGTCCCATACTCATGCTTTTGCTCTCTGTTTCTCTCTCTCTCTCTCTCTAAAATAAATAAATCTTTAAAAAAATATGTAAATATGTGTACATGCATGCATGTGTATACATATATAACACATGTAAATATGCATATGGAAAAGGATAAAAGTAAGCCAAATGTAGTAAGTAAAGTGTAAACATGTTATGAAGCATGTCTTGATTTTTCTGTAAGTCTGAAATTATATAACCGTTGTAAAGAAAAGACAGCTTTTGGTAGATCCTAAACAGTAATCAACTGTATTCAAGACTATCATCCAGATGATACCTGTGGTAGTGCTTTATGAATGAAACAATGGAGGGCAACATAGATTTCCACAGCTGGGGTGACTTCTGTGATTTCTTAGTATTAGCTCTTTTTTAATGCTTTATAATAAACCTGACCAAAAATTCCAACCAGAGGGCCTAATGAGGACTGCAAGAGCCCAAAAGAGGTTGTTGTTTTTTGTTTTTTTGTTTTTTGTTTTTTTCCTGGAGAGGGTCAGAAAAAGTATGCACAACACATCAGCAATTCGAATAAAACCTATTCTCTTTTCTGCAACTGAAGTATTTTCCCATGGAATAGATATACTAGAGTAATTATATTGCATGTTTGCTTTACTAATTTTACTTTTAAATTATAGTCTTGGGAAAGGAAGCTTCTCTATTACTTCTTTTGTCTTCTACATCATTTCTTTCCCCTGTAATCTCATGTCTATAGGACTGAAGCAAATCTTGGTAACTGAAAAATAGATTTGTTACAAAGAATAGACTGAGAGGTAATTTGTTTGCTTAAGGGATTTTTTTTCTAAAAGATTCACTATGGATTTCCACTAAGAATCAATAAGATTGCTGATACATTTATTTATTTAATTTTAAAGTAATCTCTACACCCAGCGTGGGGCTCGAACTCACCAGCCCAAGATCAAGAGTCGGGTGCTCGACCAACTGAGCCAAAGTGCCCCTAGCTTGCTGATACGTTTAAAGTATGGTTTGATTTATGACTTCATTTCACTCCTCAGTAAATAATTGGAGAGGACTATAGCTTATAGGCTTGAAATGATTTTGAGTTTGAATCTAGGTGTGGTTGAAAAGAATGCAGTCCTGGCTAGTGGTGTCTGTCATTGGGATAACCTAGAGCACAGGCATCCAGGGGCCTGGCTGCTTATTTGAATCTTTGTCCTGGGATCGGTGCTTTTCAATCCCAGACAGTAACATCCACAGGGGGCTTTGGAAACAAGTGGGAGCATTTTTGCGTCATGGCAACTGGTGATGTTTAGGCATTTGGTAGGGGAGCGAAGGATACTTAACATCCTGAGGTGCAGGACTCAAAGAAATTTTTCACTCAAAAGGCCATTAGCACCCCATGGTGATCTGTGATCTGTTCCAGAGCCAGCTGATGAGTGTGTGACCCTGAGGAGGTGCACCTGAACATCTGCTAAATGCTATCCTCAGACTTACAGCAGTGAGACTTACAGCATTCACTAGTGGGCTGCCCAGCCTGTTCTGTCCAGAAAAGGACGGAGATCACCATGGACAGTAGGATAACTTGGCTAAACCCCCTGCCCACCTTTTTCCCATTGCCCCAGGCTTCTTGGGGTTCAGTTCCTGGGATGAATGACTGTTCTGACCATTAGCCTATTCCCTTCTTATATTATCTTAGTATTTACAGAATATTGAAACAAGTAGGTAATGGCAGAAGGAGAAGTATAGTTTTGTTATGGGCATTTGCATAGCCTACCAGCTAGTTGATCATTGCTTCTAGAATATGGGAAATAAAGAATGCCAGGAAAATTTGTTACTTAGCTTTTTCACTGTACTGCTGGAATCTTTTTTTGTTGATGTCTTTAGTTACATAATTTCTATAGAAAAATTTAAAAATTAAAAATTTAACAAAATAGAAATGATTTTCATTTTTTTTAAAAGATTATTTATTTATTCATGAGAGACAGAGAGAGAGAGAGAGAGAGAGGCAGAGGGAGAAGCAGGCTCCCAAGAGCAGGGAGCCCGATGCGGGACTCGATCCCAGGACCCTGGGATCATGACCTGAGCTGAAGGCAGACGCTTAACCATCTGAGCCACCCAGGCGCCCTAGAAGTGATTTTCAGTCTCAAATTAGGATGAAAAAGTGTATCTTAACTTTGTCCAATAGAAGTTATAGGACACTCTGTGCATAAAATTAATATTTTTATCCTTGTCTTAGTCCATTTAGGCTGCTATACCAAAATACTACAGACTGGGTGGCTTTTAAAGAGCAAAAATGTATTGCTTCTAGTTCTGGAGGCTAGATCAGGGATCCAGCATAGTTGGGTTCTGGTGAGAACCCTGTTATGGCTTGCAGACTGCCAGGCTCTCACTGTGCCTCACGTAGGAGGGGGGAGGGAGCACTCTGTGGGGCCTCTTCTATAAGGACATTAATCCTACTCCTGAGGGAAGAGCCAATCATCACCCAAAGGTCCCACCTCCTAATATCATCACTTTGGGGATTAAGACTTCAACATATGAATTTGGGTGGGACATGAACATTTAGACCATAGCATACCTAGTTGAAATAATTTGGGTGGAGGAAAGGTCTGTGGTGTTACGCTCTGTAAGACCCTAGTAATATAGTGTTTCTCAGTTACGAGTTTGACACATTGAGTCTGAAACCTACCTTTCAGAGCACTTGGAATTAATTTGGTTTCAGTAGCTTCTGGAGCAATCTTATGAAAAATATGGCCCCTTGCTCTTTTGGGGGGTTAAATAATTAACTGATACTCTTTGGTTTATATCATCCTTGAAAATATTTTCAAAATATGCACTACCAGTCATTGAAGTTTTATCACCATAATCTTGCTGGAGCTAACTGGTTAACTGGGAAGCTATTATTAGTTAAGCTTCCTCAAAAGGCATCATGCAGGATGCACCATTACCATTATACCCTTGTCTTCCAAATAGGAACATAATTGACAGTGCAGAGCAAGCACACCTCTGCTTCCAGCTACTCTGGTTCCTGGGAAAGCCAATTGAGGGAGAGACTTTTTTGAAGCCAACTTTTTTTTTTTTTAATTCAATTAGCCAACCTATAGTACATCATTAGTTTTTGGTGTAGTGTTCAATGATTCATTAGTTGTGTATAACCATATTAACAGAAGTCAATCTAGCTAAAATTATAAGGCAGCTATCATTTAAAAATAAATAAAAACAAGGCTTGTATCTCCGAAGACAAAGGGCAATGTAAAAGAGGTGTGTGTGTGTGTGTGTGTGTGTGTGTGTGTGTGTGTAGCTCTGAATCATTACAAAAATGACAACTTTAAAAAAATAAAAAATAGGGCACCTGGGTGTCTCAGTTGGTTAAGCGACTGCCTTTGGCTTGGGTCATGATCCTGGAGTCCAGGGATCGAGTCCCGCATCGGGCTCCCCACTCGGTGGGGAGTCTGCTTCTCCCTCTGACCCTCCCCCCTCTCATGTGCTCTCTCTCTCTCTCTTTCTCTCTCTCAGATAAATAAATAAAATCTTTTTTTAAAAAAAGAAATGAAAGCAATTGAAAGTTAAATTCCAGAATTCAGGGGCGCCTGGCTGGCTCAGTCAGTAGAGCATGTGACTCTCAATCTCAAGCTCATGAGTTTGAGCCCCATGTTGGACATAAAGTTTATTTGTTTTATTGTTATTATTATTTTAGAGAGTGGGGAAAAGAAGGGGCAGAGGCAGAGGGAGAAGGAGAGAGAGAATTTTAAGCAGGCTCCATGCTCAGTTGGAGCCCAGTGTAGAGCCGGATCTTACAACCCTGAGATCATGACCTAAGCCAAAATCAAGAGCTGGACCCTTAACCAAATGAGCCATCCAGGCGCCCCAAGATGTAGAGTTTACTTTAAAACAAAAAAGAAAATTAAAAGAGGGGCACCTGGGTGGTTCAGTTGTTAAGCGTCTACCTTCAGCTCACGTCATGTTCCCAGGCTCCTGGGATCGAGTTCTGCATCGGGCTCCTTGCTCAGTGGGGGTGTGCTTCTCCCTCACCCTCTGCTGTCTCTCTCTCAAGTAAATAAATAAAATCTTAAAAAAACAAATACAAAAAAGAAATCTGAGCTTCTCCCTCTCCCTCTGCCTGCTGCTCCCCCTGCTTGGGTCCTCTTTCCCTCTCTCTCTCTCTCTCTCTCTGTCAAATAAATAATGAATCTTAAGGGGAACAAAAAAGAAAATTAAAAATATTCCAGCATTCTAGTATGCCTCCGTTGAGTTTCTTCTTTGACTCAGCCTTTCAAAGTTCCATGGGCCCCCAGGGCTGTCAGCGACACCTCTCCCTGGTATTCCCAGGTCCTCAACAGGAGCCACTCAGATGAGCCTTTATAAATTCATGTGACTGAGCAAGAGGTGAGAAGAGAGACCTTTATTTTCCACCAAATTGGGCCATTTCTCCAAAGACACAATTATTTGGCCCCTCAGTGATATCCTTATAGTCTGTATCACATGAGACCCTCCCAACCTCAGTAGAACATTTGTCTGCTCATCCAGTGTTGCCAGGAGAATTGGGGTTGTTACTTTATCCATCATCCACCCAAATTATAGCAAGGAAACAAATGTTAACGTTTCCTTCCAGCAAAAGCCAGTAAGGGGAGGCTTAGGAACTGTGTTAACCTAAACTGCAGTAAATGGCTGTATGCTCCATTAGGGATGGCTGGAAACACAATCAGCTGGTTACAGATTTTTACAGGCTCAAATGATAGTGTGAAATAGGAGTGTGGGGAGACACGGTGGTTGTAGCTTGCTGATGAGTGTGTGGAGGTTCTAGTGCTTGTCTCTACTTTTGCAGACGTTAGAAGTTTTTCATAATGAAAAGCTTGGAATACTTTATTGAACCCAGTAACAATCAAAACATCTAGTGAGATATCTGCTGGCTGGAGAGATCTTAATGTTCAGGCCTCCTCTGACTCCCCTGGATGAAACAGAACTCATTCCTGTTAATCCATCCCTTACTTCTTAGTGCAGCCTGTGATGTGTGCGTGTGTGTGTGTGTGTGCGTGCATGTGTATACATGCTTCCCATGTGGCATCTGCCCTCTCATACTAGAAGACAGTCTCCAGGAAAACAGGAACTGCACCAGTTTCGTGTATCTCTGCTGCACGGGAGCCAAGAACAGAAACATAAGTTCAATAAATATACGTGTCATGAATGAGTAGAATGAATGCATGACTACTGAAATCTGGAGTATCTTTTTATTCTTCTCTGTTTTATTTTAGTTGCAGAATTAAGAAAAATCTTTGAACCAAAGAAGAAAGAATTTTTAGAAATGAAAAGGTAAGAAATGGATTGTACCTAGTTAGAAAGTAGAAGCGCTTGGTGAAGCAGTATTCACTTTTTCCTGAGAATTGATTGTTTTTGGTGTCCTGCACAGAAAAGAAAGAATTGCCAGGCGCCTTGAAGGAATCGAAACAGACTCGCAGCCCATCCTCTTGCCGAGCTGCACAGGGTTAGTGACTCATCGCCTGCTGGAGGAAGACACGCCCAGATACATGCGAGCCACAGACCCGGCCAGCCCCCACACCGGTGAGCATGCTTGCCTGGTCGCCTACCATCACACAGTCTGCCCAACAGGGTCCACGCAGCCTTTTTTATCCAGTGGCATTGGGAAATGAGATATTCCACAAACGGGAATTGTGTAGATGTACTTATTGAATACATGTTATTTGTGAAAAGCTGCAATGACGCAGATGCCCCGCCTCCTAGGTGTGGTCCTCTGGTATCAGAGCAGTAAGAAATTATTCCTCTTGGCACACTGATGGGAAACTGATGACGTCATTTCATTCCCCCACTCCCCAGCCTGGGACCCCTAAAGGGCAGGAACTGTGTCTCCCTCTTGGCACCTTCTGGGCACTGGCACAGGACTTGCTGTCTGAGATCCTCAGTAAGAGTTCACTAGAGGACTGAATGAGACTCCTTTAAACAGAATACCCAGGTGCCCAGCACAGGGCCCGGCTGCTCGCAGCAGGGAGCATTAAAAGTAAATCTGGACCTTGAGTGGTTAGGGCTTTTAGTCTATGTGTTAATGCAACAAACATTCTATTTAAGTTATTTGAATGTAAATTATTTACATGTCACTTAAAATGTATTGCATATTTATTTCATATTAAACCATATTTCAAACATAACTTTTTTTGTTTTTGATAACTGTCAACATTAGGAATATCAAATATTCAACTTGACCTTGGAAGAGGATGACCCATACAGGGCTGCTCTCCCAACCCCGTCCCTGGCTCTGCAGCTCCGTGCTGCTACTTTTTATGGCCAGTGTTTTCTAGTTTCTTCCTCAGAGATTGGCTGTCGATCTCACTTTGTGATGTGATCATGTCACTTATCTAGAGTTCCTGATCTTCTGTGGCCAGAAAACTAGAGAATTAAGAGTTTTTAAAATTACATGAAGAATCAAGAACAGACAGAGTACCAAAATTTATAGCCAGAAATAAACCCTCATGTATGTAAAATGTGTATCTATATATTATATGATAATTTAAGCATCACATATTCATGAGAAAGGGAAGACTTACTTAATAAAATGGTTATTGTGCAGTGGGAGAGGGGACATATACGAAACACAAAAATAAGTCCCAATTAATCACATGATTAATTTTAAGAAAATAATTAAAAACATGAAAACATAGGTGAATATTTCATTCAAATTGAATAGAAAAGGACTTTCAAGATGCAGAAACAGCTGGAGAAATCACAAATGCCTAGGTCAATTGACTTGACTACATAACAATTCACATCTGTACTCCGAAGAAAATCTTACACATGGACGTCACAGAATATTAAACAAATTTGAAATATTCATGAATAAGATTAAGGTTCATGGTCTTATAAAAATGCATGCAAACCAATAAAAATGACACTATGAATCAATAGGATATAGAGCTTAAATAAGCTTGATCAGATATTCCAGAGAAGAAAAAAGTAATACAAATGGCTAATATATAAGTGAAAAATGCACATATTCTCTTTTTCTGGTAATCAAAGGAAATTTTTAAAATGAACACTTACTGTTTGCAAGTGAACATATATTGCAGATTCAAGTGTAAATTGATGCAAACTTTATAGAAATCAACTTGACAATCTAGCAAGTCTTTTTGTTGCTTTTTGTTAAAGCAATTATACCTTTATCTGTTGTGATAGTAGTCAGAAAATCAGACTGATTAAAAGTTAGAAACAATGAAAAATAGTGTTAGAAACAATATAAATGCTCAGGAATATGAGAATGGTTAAGTTAGTTATGGAATACCTACTACGTTTGACAAATTATCAATTTATTATTGATTATTATATATTAGTGATTACTGGTGGAGTTTTACCTTCCTATGTTTTCATGTTAGACATTTTCTGTATCAAGCATGTGTGCTACAATTGGAAAAATCCACTTCTGTAAAAAAAAAAAAAAAAGCAACACACATAAAGGACATGACACTTGCTGATACGGCCCATTGCCGTTCTGGTTATTATCAGATCCTGTGAAACCACAGTCTGTCACTTGTCAAGTTACAGTGGCTTAGATATCTGTTATCTTTTCTAGAGGACTCTGAACTCATTCTCTGGCCTCGCACATGAACTATTAAGCTCAAAAACAGAAAGGTAAATAAATAAGAGGCGGCCAGCTGGGAGCGAGGAGCTGAGCTTCCGTGGGGGCGGTGCGGTAGGTGGCTTGCGGAGCCTGGAGGGCTAGCAGATTTCACGGTGGGTCTCGCGCTTCTTGCGGCCTAGGTGGTCGCTGTGGCTAGGTACACCTGTGTGAGAAGTGGGTCCTCCGCAGCACGGGCGTGCAGGTGCGTGCTGTGCACAGAACAGAGCGCGGTAAATGTGTGTCTGTCCTTGAACTCTGTTGTGTGGTCCCCTTGCAGGCCGGTCCAATGAAGAGGAAGACACTTCGGATTCCTCGGTGGAAAAGCAGACCCGCTCCAAACTCTGCACCGAAACCTCAGGCGTCCATGCTGACTCCTCCTGCAGCTCAGGTCTCATGGACACCCAGGCTCTGGAGTCCAAAGCTGAGAGAATCGCACGGTACAAAGCGGAAAGGAGACGGCAGCTGGCCGAGAAATATGGGATAGCACTGGATTCCGAAGCGGACTCGGAATCGCCCTCCCGATACACCAAGTCCAGGAAGGATGCTGATGCTGTTGACAAGAGGGGAGGGAAAGGTGACCGACAGCCCGAGCCAGGCAAAGATTCGAGCTCTCTGTACTCCAGGCCCTGTGTGGTCGAAGCCAAAGACTATGCCCTCCCCGGGGGCCACGGTCTTTCCGACACCGAGGTGCTGCTCAACGTGGAAAACCAAAGACGGGGTCAGGAGCCCAGCGCCACCGGGCCGGCCCGTGACCTGGCCCCCACGGTGGAGAGTTCCTCATCCTTCCCGTTCCCCGGGCGAGACTGCACCTTCAGTGAAGTGCCAAGATCCCCAAAGCAAATGCACAGCGTGTCCCTCTCCTCGCCTCGGCCACCCGCCTCCCCGAGCCACTCGGCTGGCGACCTGCCACTTCCTTCTGAGGCCCGAGCCAGGTAAGCGTTCAGCCCACGCGGGGCTGCGTCACCATCTCTGCTTTGCCTCCCCTGGTCAGGGTCTGGGTATCCTTGGCATTTTGTGGAGGGTTCCACAGGTGGCAGAAAGAGGTGAGATAGGGTTTGTAAAATTTCTACAATATCAAAACAGGTTCTGCCTAAGCAGGAAGCTTCAGCCTCTTCTTTTTAAAACATGATAAGCTGAACAGGTGTCATGGGGACATTTTCATGGGAGCCTCACTTCAGGACCCTTCTTTTTATGTGTTTCTTATATGCCTTTAATAATTGTCTCTTTCTTTATGTGTTTCTCTATAATTATACCCGACTTCTTAGTGATTGGTTTTGTTGCTGTCATTTAAAATCACAAAGCAGGACCACCACTAACACAGTGGAAGGGTCTCAGTTTAGGATATGAAATATGACTGTAATATACCCTGAATATAACCTTAACGTATAGCTATGCAACTATATCAACATGCTGAGAAAACAGCTGTATAGAAGAGCACCTCATTAAAAAGATCAGTCATTAAAAGGAATTGTCATATACAAAGACAATAGCTCTCATTTGGGAAAATCAGAAAAGATATAAAATCAGAAACTCAAGTGCCAGAAGAGAATATTTATTCCTAAACTTAAATTTCTAAATTTAATTTAAATTTAAATTTCTAAATTTAATTTAAATTTAAATTTCTAAATTTAATTTAAATTTAAATTTCTAAATTTAAAATAAAATTTTAAATTTCTTAATTTAAAATAATTTTTTAAATTTCTAAATTTAAAATATTTTTTGATTTTAAATTAAATTCAAATATTTAAATTTAAGATTTAAATATTTAAAATCAGTAAGTGTGATGACCATATTCAAAATGCACTTTACTTAAACATCCTACTTTAAAGTTTGGGGCAATTGTCTAGGTAGAATCCTAAGTATTTTCAGTCCAAATAGGCATTAGCTTCTCAGGTGAAATGAGGAGAGGTGAGGATCAAGCAAATTTATTCTGGGGAAAAAAAAAAAAGGAAAGAAAAAGTATTGGGAAATACTCCTATTTATTTCACAGTAGGACAGAGCAGTAAATGTGGTCCTCTTTAGGTGGCAATAATATAACTAAAACAGATCATTTTACTTATTGAAGTTTATTGAGTCAAAGACCTGTCCCTACTTAGTTGATCATTCACACTAAAATATTTAGAGATGTTAGCATCTTAGAGAATTAAGTACTGTAAAACCTGATATGGGGTTCTGAGGGCCTTTGTTTTAGCCTTTGGACTTTTTGAAATTTTGGGACTGTGACCTGTTGTCTCTTATTTTGAAATGAAAGTTTGTTGTTTGGGAAACCTGCATTTCATAGTAGAAAAAGTGTTCTTGCCTTAGTCTCTATCAAAGCAAACTCTTCATGTGCTTTGTAAACAGGGCAAAGAAAGCTGACAGTCCAATTTAGAAAGGAAATTAGATATTTACAACTACATGTGTTTAAAGAAAATTCAGAGTCTAATTTCTGATTACCATATTATGAAAACTTGAGTTGTTAACATGGCATCCAGGTTAGTCATCTGGATCACATATAATAGATCCTCAGTGAGATCCTGAATCAGTTGTAATAATAACTAAAACTTGGTTGAGTGCTCCAGGTAAAAAGATAGGATACTTAATAGTTTTGTGTGAATTAAAATCTTAATATTAAAAAATGTCTATAACATGAAATTTTAAGAGGTATTTCTTTCTCAATTATTTGAAGAAGCATATTACTTGGAAGTTTCCATAAGCCTAACCTCAGCCTCTGAGCACTTGACTTTCACAAAGAGGGGATTAAAAGAACTAAGAAATTGTAAAAGAATTCTTGAGGAGACACATGCTTTATTTATGTATTTTTTTAATTTAAAAAAGTCACATTTTTTTTTTAAAACCATTCAAGGCATGCAATTCTATGATTTAGAGGCAGAGAAGCACAAATCATTTCATATATGTATTAGGAAAATACTGAGATATATTTACATTACAAAGGATGGAACATAATGTGTGACAAGTATAACATTAAAAGATAAATAAAGATAGAATAAACAGCATGGAGGTTCTTCAAAAAGTTAAAAATACCCTACAGTCCAATAATTGCACTAGGTATTTACCCCAAAAATACAAAAACACTCAAAGGGATGCATACACCCCTACATTTAGAGCAGCATTATTTACAATAGCCAGATTATGGAAGCAGCCCAAGTGTCCACTGATAGAAGAATGGATAAAGAAAATGGTGTGTGTGTATGTGTGTGTGTGTGTGTGTGTGTGTATATATATATATGTATATATATACATATATATGTGTATATATATATGTTTATATATAGTGGAATGCTATTCAGCCATAAAAAAGGAATGAAATCTTACAATTTGCAACAACATGGATGGACCTAGAGAGTAGAATGAAATAAGTCAGAGAAAGACAAATACCATATGTGGAACTTAAGAAACAAAACAAAAGAGCAAAGAAAAAAAGAGAGGGGACGGGCAAACCGAGAAACAGACTCTTAACTATAGAGACTATAGAGAACAAACTGATGTTTGGGGGGGGGGGATGCGTGGGGGGATGGGTGAAACAGGTGATGGGGATTAAAGAGCACACTTATGATGAGCACTGAGTAATGTATGGAATTGTTGAATCACTATATTGTATACCTGAAACTAATATAGCACTGTATTGTAAAAAAAAAAAAAAAAAAAAGATTTATTTTGTAATGACTACAGCAATTCATCTTACAAAGATGGATTTAAATGGATTAATATTCTGCATAGATATCCTTTCTCTAGAGCCAGGAAATTTGGGTGTCAGAAAGCCATTGTTGTCTGATTTCCATTTGGGAGGAAGAAAGACAAAACATACTTTGTGAATTATAACAATAACCAAAGAAATCTCAGTGTCTGAATAACCATAAATGAAAATGCAGTGTCATCCAATATGGAAATAAGTAACAGAAAAGTTTAGGGAGATTAAGGAGTAACCAAAAAAACTGTCTATAGATAATGAAATTATTTTATACCACATGTATTTGTGGATGTAGCCTAGCATTGAGATGGAATATTTTTCTCACTGCTATACCTCTCTCATCACCTAGCTCTGCCAAGTATTGAAGCTATTAATCTCTGAATTAACTCATTCCCATTTCATCATTTTATTTTGTGCTCACTAGCAAGAGGCTGGTTTTTTCTTCATTAATTAAATATGAATATGTCACTCACGAATATACCATCAAAGACTTCCTTGGGGCACCTGGGTGGCTCAGATAGTTAAGCGTCTGCCTTCAGCTCAGGTCATGATCCCAGGGGCCTGGGATCGAGCCCCACATCGGGCTCCCTGCTCAGTGCAGAGCCTCCTTCTCCCTCTCCCTCTGCCATTCTCTCCGCTTGTGCTCTCTGGCTCTGTCTATCTCTCTGTCAAATAAATAAATAAAATCTTTAAAAAAAAAAAAAAAAGACTTCCTATGGTATCCTAAAAATTCAACTATGAACCAGACGTCAAATGCACGGTTTTTGTATGTATTCATATACATTAACACATGTACAAACGGAATAGTCATTATACAGTTAAGAGCATTCTAAGCTCAACAGTCTTGAGGGCTGAGCATTAAGTTTAAATTTATTAGAATTATTTAATGTTCATTTGAACATTTATATGATTAAGAAAATACATATGTCACAGGGTCTTTAGCTCAGAAATCCTATAGCTGCCAGGGAGTTCAGGTAAACACGTCATTCTGAAACAAATGGAGAATATATATATTCACAGAATAGAGCCTAAGACACCTCCTAATCCCCGTTCCCCAATCCTGCCAAGCCCCTTCAATTTTGCATTTCAGAATTGTGTTTTCTAGAGAGGGAGTTTTGCTGATAGGAACCATTCTTTGTTAATTCAGCCATTGTGAATTTTAGAATAAAATTCAAAAGGATCTGGGGCCTGTGGATTATTCAAAAATTTGTTTAAAGTCTTTATTTATGTATTTATTTATTTATTACTTATTTATTTATTTGACAGCGAGACAGTGAGAGAGGGAACACAAGCAGGGGGAGTAGGAGAGGGAGAAGCAGGCTCCCCTCGAAGCAGGAAGCCCGATGTGGGGCTCGATCCCAGAACCCTGGGATCATGACCTGAGCCGAAGGCAGATGCTTAAGGACTGAGCCACCCAGGCGCCTGGATTATTCAAATTTTTAAAAAATCTGAGCTCCTGTTACTAATAGAAATCCTGAATGCTGAATTTGTATTTCTTAGTTAATAAAAATAAAAGAAATGCACCATATTTGTTACTTCTGTGAGTAACAGAAACTCACCACCTGAGCCCCACACCTGTTGTTTTCCTGAGTGTCTCTGGACACTGTGACTCCCTGTTCTCAGTGACCTGTGTATTGGGCAAAGAAGAAAATTATACCTTATTTCCCAGTGGTGATCCACTCTAGAAAACCCCCGTTTGTTTCATGACTCCACTTCTGTCCCCGCCCCTCCTTCTCCCACTTAGCAAATTGTATCTTTAGAAAATGAATATGGTATGTAGAGCTGTCCCTGAAATTTGACCCCTGGAGAGCTGTCATTGGTCAGTGGTGCTTTGGACCGGGCGCTAGTGACAGGAGACCTGTGGATTGGCTCAGGAAGATAGCCCGGGGCAGCCTCCACGGTGGGCATTTTCTGAGACCTAACAAGCAGAGTCAGCCAACTGAGAAGGAAAGGGGCTTAAGCTAGGCCCTTGTAGTTTGTCACTGATTGTATTTGCTCAGCTCCCAGGGAGAGGTTCAGCCTAAAAACTGTCTTCAGAGCCTCAAGCTCATTGTTTTCCTTGTCAAACGTCTGTTAACCTGCCTGATAGAAATGTCCACAAGGGAGTGATAGGGAGGGAGAAAGCGGCCTCAGGCTGTAGGCATTCCTGTCTCGGCCCCTGTCCTCCCGCCCTGAGCAGGAGTGTTCCTAACACAGGATCCAGGTCAGGGCAGGTGTCCAGGAAAACCTAGATCTCTAAGACCTAGGTCTCTAAAGAAGAGACTTCTGGGTACTCTCACAGATCTCGAAATGGGATAGAACTCTTTTCACCTTTTAGCCCCTCTACCCCAAACATCTTTTCACCCTGCTCTACTAGCTTTTGACTGTTAAAATATGGTTAACTCATTCCCATGGTTTTTTTTTTTTCTTTTTTTTCTGTTCTCAATGGCAAGTATCAATTTCTCTTCATTGAATTAAATATGAATAGATCACCCAGAACCCTAGCTAGTATGTCCTAAAATTCAGACATCTGCCAGGTTGTCAGGGCAGAATTCTGCCGTGTGCGTGTGCCCTTGCACGTTCGCACGCCTGCGCGGACTCACAAAGCAGTCATTAGCACTTCTCCCAAACAAGCAACTTGGAGCATATAAACTGTTCATTTTAATGAGACACCTAAGTTAATAACCATTCTTCTTCGGCTGAATACTGTTTTATAATTAGAGCTGGACCCCCACAGGGTGAAGCTAATTCTGCTGGGCTGGATTTGACTTCACTGTAGCAGCAGGAAGTACTTTTTAGTATGTTGACTCTTAGGAGTTACAGGGAGTTAAAGCCTGTCATTACAGACTTAAGGGATACAGACCAAGAGCAACTCCCAACCTCTATGACAACTTGGGGTTGAGTTCTTGTTTCCT
Organism: Zalophus californianus; assembly: GCF_009762305.2. Taxonomy (NCBI): domain Eukaryota; kingdom Metazoa; phylum Chordata; class Mammalia; order Carnivora; family Otariidae; genus Zalophus; species Zalophus californianus. The sequence continues at coordinate 112,085,794 of NC_045603.1, read as the reverse complement.
GGTAATGTAATTCTCTGCTAACCAGTTGCCACATCATAAGAAAGTTCTGTCATACTGAAGGTCAACCTCTCACGGTTCGCTTGTCCCCAGTGACCCTGTAGCCCTCTCCCAGGGGAGTGGCCTCTGCCCTATGGGGAGCTGGCTCACCCCAAGCCCTCGCAAGAATAGATACTCAATGTTAAAGAATTTTGAATTCTTAGAAACAAAAGTAATCCTGGAGATTATTTAAAAATCGATTTTATATGTGAAAAAACTAAAGATTAAAGAATTGAATTAAGACCATGTGGCTACTTTGACAACGTTGAGACCATCATCCATCATCCATTCATTCATTCAGTCAAGTTCCCTACATCTGCCTGTTCTTCCCATTGTTCTCTGCTCCCCCATTATTTATGTCAGTTCTATTATCCAACACACTGGAGAAGAGAGTTTGCTGGTTTTGCCCTTTGAAGGTTAGAGATTTTTAGGAACGACCAGAGGTATTAGAGAAACAGTTTATGTGGATTTATATAAGGTCCTTAAAAAGTTGGCCCTTATAAGCAAAATGAAAACTTGTAATTTAGGAGAGGTCAAACACAGTGAGAATCCAAGTATCTCTGCATACCTCATAGGTATTGATTTATGGATTAATTTTAGCTCTGAGATAGTTTGGCTAATCATTGAAGAAAATTATATTGGGTCTCCTGTGTACGAGGCACTGTGCTCGTAGCTGGCTGTATTTAAAAAAAAAAAAAGTGTAGGAAATAACTGTAACATGATAGGATAAATAAGGTTCTAGAGATCAAGGTTGGATGCCAGGGCAATGCCAAGATGGAGTATTAACTTTTCCTCCGTGGAGAAATGGTCACAGTTTAACCAAGTCCTTAAGGATGTGGTTTGTGAGTTTGCTAGCCATGGAAGGGAGGCTGCTCCCAGCACAAAGGCACCCAATGCCCAGTGAAGACCTAGGAGGTGGGGGTGGGATGAGGCTGAGTGCCAGGTGGGGAGCAGTCATAGAGCGCCTCAGATGACATAACAAGGCATTTAGCCTTTGCCTTGTGGATAATGGGAAGCTTCTGAAGCATTTTAAAGCAAGGATGATTGATTCTGTGTTTTAGAAAGATTGCTCTGGAGGAGTATGGACTGTTGATCTGAAGGAGAGTTGATTCCAGTCAGGAAGGCCACTGACATGTTGGTTGCAGTTACCCAGGCATGAGATAAGGAAGTCTGTGCCTCCAAGTTGGCCTTCGTCATTAACTTGGTCCTGTTTGGCATTTCATCAGATAATCTGGATATGATAGGCTGATCAGATTTCTGGAGGAGGGATTGTAAACAAGTTTGGTGATGGTGAGGAAGAGAGTGGAAGGAGGGATGGAGCAGGAAGGGCGATGGGAGGGAAGAGAGCACGTTACCTGGGCTAGGGTTGGAAACTGAGAAGATGAAATCTAATAAAGTCTTCTACTTGGGGGGCGGAAATCAGTGTACAAGTTCAGGATTGGGGAAACCTGATTTAATAGCAGTTCATGAGAAACAGACCTAGGAGTTTCAGTTGACAGCAATTTCTTTATGTGGCTGCCAAAATGGCTGGTCCAATCTTGGGGTATAGTACTGGAAGTGAACTGTTAATAGCACAAATAGTACTGGTCCACCCATGTTCTGCAGTGCTCAGATTACATCTGGGTATCTCCTTCTAATTGAGCTGTTGACAAATGAGAACATATCCAGAGAGTCTGCTTTCCTGTCTGCCCTGCTTTCTTGACCTTTCCAAGTTTTTATAAACTTCTCCCTGTCTTAAGAGAAACTAGAATCATTTTTGGAGTCTCTTACACATTCTCTGGTGCTTAGACTCTCAAACCAGTCTGTTCTTTCTGTTCTTCTCATTATCAGATGGTCATTTTCCCAGCACAGTTAGAAGGCTAAAGTTTGGCTTGGCATAGGGAGCCCTAAGGTTACCAACCTGGCTTCTTGTTGATGATGATTCTGCTTAGAGGGAAGAGAAGAAAGAGATCTTGAATTTGTGAGGTGTCTCACAAATGCAGCTTCACCTGTGCCTCTTGGAGGGACATTCAAATGCCTCACCGCCTGCACACAAAGTTGACCTACCCAGATTTAGCAGTTCTGGTCAGGATGGCCCAAACAGGGCAACATGAATTTGGTGTTATGCCAATCCGTAAGATTGGGAAGGATGATCTCAATGATAGCGTTACTTGAGTACAGGCCGTACATGAAGGGTACTTGCCCTGTCTTGGTCATTTTCGTGTTTCCTTCCCTGCTACTGCCAGCATCTAGCACATACCGACTGGCTCAGTCCATCATTTTTGAATGAATGTTCTGTTGTTTTCTGTATTTTCTTGGAAATGCCACCGAACTGTAACAGTGCTACTTGAAAGAGTCAGTCTGCAAATGGTTTATCAGCCCATAACCTGTGAGGGTTGCAGCCGAATGTAAATCATGGGTCAAAAACATCATGCTATGAGCAAAATGTCAGCTGAACTCAACAGTAGGCTTAGTGACGTTGTTCATCTCCACTCTGTTGCAGGTCTTTGATCCAATCATGGGCCAGGGACACCAATCAACAGAACACGCTCTGAGTAGCACTTACATATGACAAGGCTCTTTCCACTTTGTCTGAGGTTAGAGTTCTTGGATATGATCTTGAGTCAGTGTGCTCATAAATATTGTTAAACTATGAGTGGGCGTCATGATGTGGACAAAAAAAAAGGCTGCTTTTGGGGCCTTGTGAACTCAGTCTCCAGTTCTGAATGGCTCATTCTAGGTTAGTCTCACAACTAAGGGAGCCAAGTCCCCGGATCGCTTTGTTCTCCTAGCAGGGGTAGTTAGAAGCCAAGTGGGAGATGTGAAAATCCAAATCCAGCTGGAAGCCAGAAGCTTGAGCCACTTTGGGAGGCCCCCTATGGCACCTTCCTCAAACTCCAGTGCTTTTCTAGATAGTTCTACCTGTGTGCACATACCTTCTGTCATTGTGCTTTCTCATCTGAGGCTGTAGCATTTAGGCATTTAGTACTGAGATTGGTTCAGAGGGAACCTGGAAGAAATTGGTTATTTCACATGTTTATCCTGCTTCTGCTCCAAGAAGACTCTGTATTTCTAGATTTTCATTACTCAAGAAGTCCTCACTATTTATGTGCTCCTTCCTTCCTTCCTTCCTTCCTTCCTTCCTTCCTTCCTTCCTTTCTTTTCTTTCTTTTCTTTCTTTTCTTTCTTTTCTTTCTTTTCTTTCTTTTCTTTCTTTTCTTTCTTTTCTTTCTTTTCTTTCTTGGGAGGGGCAGAGGGAGAAGGAGAGAGAATCTAAGCAGGCTCCACACCCAGCATGTGAACCCAACAGAGCTTGATCTCACAACCCTGAGATCATGACCTGAGCTGAAATCAAAAGTCAAATGCTTAACCAACTGAGCCACCCAGGCGCCCCAAGAAATCCTTACTTTATAATCCAACAGTGGCATATTTGTTAATTGAGATATAATTCACATCAAAATGCACATATTTTAAGGATGCAGGTTGGTGAGTTTTGGGAAACATGTAACCATTACTCCTCCAGTTGAGATAGAAAAGGTTTACATCGCCGCTGTGCCTCTGTCTACCATTGATCATTGACTCTCTTTGCAAGGACCTAAGTTAGCGGCCATAACCTAATGGTATCATACACGCCACTCGTTCTGTTGTACCAAGCCAACCCTTCCCACTTGGTTCATTTTTTTAAACAAAGTTTTAATTATTAAAAATAGCTGAGCATAACATTAAGGCACACTGCATTAAAAAACAACATCGATTTAATATTTAAAAAAAGAAAATGAACCTAGGGCATTATGTGCCATTATTCAGATATAATCTCTTTTTTGTTATTATTTTTTAAAGCGCACCTGATATTCTACTATTTCTCCAAAAACAATGGCCCCTCAGCCCCAGAAATAAATTTTGTACTCTTACGAAATGATCGACTTTTCAATCTGAGTTTGGACATCCCTTAGCCACCTGTCAGTCTCAGAGTCAGAGTGTATGGAAAACTTGGTCTACAACGTTCCATTATATTCCATAGTTTTGGAGCGCCTGTGAATTGGCCAGATCAGTTTTAGACCTTGATTCACCATTTTGGGAGCCATGCATTTAATTCAAAAGGAAGAATTTGGATTCTCCACCAATGTCAACACTTCAGAGTGACCACTCTGGGCTGTTTTCTGCTCTCCACTCAGGTTTCTCAGCCTCTTTGGGCTTTGGGGAGAAAATTTGAAGGAGAGAAAGAAGAAGATCCTAAATAGATTTTGTGGAACTGTGTTTGGCCCACATTTTCTTTTGTTATTTACTTATTTATATATAGTTTTTACTTTTAACGGATGAAAAGAGATATTTGAATTTAAAAATTCCATTAACTGCGCTAAACATCTATGTCAAAGTAAATTCCTCAACTGTAACTGTTGTCTAAATAAATTATGAAGGGACACTGAATTACAATTTTTACAAGTCTTACGTTTTTAAGATACTTTTATTAAAATATAATTTATATACAGTACAATTCACCCTTGTTAATGAAATTCTGTGAATTTTGACAAATATATAAGGTTGTGTAGCTATCACTGCCGTAAAGATACAGAACCGTTCCATCAGCCCAAAGATTCCTTTGTGTGCCTTTGTGGTCAACCCTCGCCACCAGCACCAGGTCCTGCAAACCCATAATCTGTTTTCTGTACTACAGTTATAGATTTTTGAATATATAAAATCAAAGTCCTTCTTCAATTCCAAAGAAGTCCTATAAGAATTTGATGAAACTATTTTTTTAAATCATTGGAGAAATGTTAATGTCAACCGTTTATAATATTGTCAGAGAAGAAATCCCTCTTAAGCGGTTGAGATTTAGACTTACAAGATAGTTCATACAGAGCTGATTTTAAATTTCAGATTTCCTAGTGAATACTCAGCATGCAAGGAAGTCAGGTGTGCATGCTAAAATTTTTTTCCCTGATGTGGGCATTGCACCTGTGGCATAGCGGATACATGAATATTTATCAATGAATGTTTAGTGGATATTTAGCTATTGTGATGTTGAGCCTGAAAAGTGCCTGTGAAAGTGGGAATTAGGTTTTGTGAAGTAGGTGTCATGTCACATTATCATTTTCTATGTGTGCCAGAGGACGAGGGACAGCCAAGAGACCCAGTCAAGCTACAATAGTCCCTTGGGCCTCAGAGTATTTCTGATTACTCCCACTTAACACCCAGTATCACATGCTCCCAGTTTCTCCCTCCCGTGAATTTTCTCGTTTCCAGATGGTTGGTTCTTACACTTATCTTCTGCTATAGATTGTTTTGGTGGGGGAAGGAGACAAGGTCTCACGCACCTTGCCAAGTCTGGGCCCCTGCACCCCCCCTCTCACCCCCTCCTCAGCAGTGAGTGCCCTCTGAGCCAAATTGCTCTTTGCTGCCAGACTCCTTTGATTTCACATTGTGCATTTGTAGAAAAAAACAGGAAGAAGATAATTGGGTTTTGTAGGATTTATAGGAAATTTCCAGGCTCTCTGCTGAAGGTGGAACAGGCAGAGCCGAGAGACCACCATCCAGTCAGGGTTGTGGTTATGGTCAGGACGCCCTTGGTGCCTTCCTTGCTTAGCCCCAGAACACATGAACACTGGCACCCCAACTACATCATTTCTCACTCAAGCCAGGGAGGGGTTGCTCATTCATTATCCATTCATTTTCCAGAATTGGAAGCCAGTTGCGCTGGAGAAGATAGAGACTCAGGGGTCTTACAACACTTGGGTTCAAGCCCCAGCCTTTCTTTACCAGCTTGTGATCTGGCCAGTTAATATGCATTTTTTTGTACCTTCCTTTTTTTTATCTATAAAATGAGTATAAGTATACCTCTGAGGGTTGTTGTGGAGATAATCATTCAACAGTTCATCCATCCCACAAATAATTACCAAGACCTGCTCTTTCCCACACACTGTTCTTGGTGCTGATGATGCAACAGTCTTTTCTCAAGAAGCTCATCTCCCCTAGTGAGAAAGACAGCAAACAAATAAACATGCAACATGACAGATGTAGTAACTGCTATGAAGAAAATTCGAGCAATTCACTGAAGGGAGAGAGAAAAACGATTGGCAGTTGCTCTTTTGATATAGAGTGGTTAGGGAGGGCTCTCTGATAGGATCATAGTTGAGCAGAGACCTACATAAAGTGAGGCAGCCATGCAGCCATTGGGGTGGAGGGCCCAGGCAGAAGTAGTATCTGCAGAGGCCTGAGTGGACTCCATGCATGGGCTTTTGAGGAGGCCCCAGTCACTGGTGAGGCAGGAGGATAGGGGGAGGGGAAGAGGAGGTGCTAGAGCTGTGGGGAGGAGGGGTGGGCAGATCAGGGAGGACCCATCACCAGGGCCTTGGGTTTTGCTCTAAATGATGTATAGAGCCATAGAAGGGATGGAAAAGAGGAATAACCAATCTGGCTGCTAAGCTGAAAATAGAGTGTTGGTGGGCAAGGATGAAAACAAGTAGAATAATTAGGGGGGTCATTTTAGTAATCTGGGTGAGAGATGGTGGTGGCTTGAACTAGAATGACAGCAGCAGAGGGGAGGAAAGAAGTTAGGTTTTGAAAGTCCCCAGTGGAATTGCCGATAACTTAGATGTGGGGTGTAAAAAAACCAAGGAATCAAAGGGGAGTCTCGATTTTTTTGGCTGGGGCAACTTGAAGAGGGAGTTGCCATTTGCCAAATAGAGAAAGCTCCAGTGCAAGTTGACTTTGGAGGGAAATCAAAAGTTCAGTTTTTGGACATGTATACTTAAGATGTCTACCAGATATCGAAATGGAAGTGTCAAGTGGCCAGTGGGGTCCAAGAGTCGGAATTGAAGGGAAGGTCAGTGTGGAAGTGAAAGCCAGATGGGAACATCAAGGCATTGAATGTCGGTGGAGGAGGAGAGGAGCCCATCTTGGGCACCCTGAGCTCTAGAGGTGCAGATGGTCGGGGGAGGAGGAGACCAAGAAGGCTGCTGAACCAGGTGAAGGGAGGGATCGCCTGTAGCAGATGCCACTCATGGGTGACAAAGAAGGACGGAGGAGTGTGAGCACATGCTGCAAGTCAGTGGGTGAGGCGTGCCCAGAACAGCCTGCGAGCAGAAAGTGTCCAGTTCAGATTAGGTGTCTCCTCATCCCCTCTCCTTTTCTGGTTCTGATGGCAGAAAATATCACCCACGTAAGTGCCTCAGCCAACATCAAGGATCCTAGTGCCTTACTTTGCGAAAAACTGTTCTGTACAGGAGTTTACACTCCTGATGTAAATTTACTCAAGAAAAACTCGTCCTCCTGATTGAGGCTGGACCCACATTCCTTAAAATCACATGACTTCTGAATTAAGACTCTGTATGTCTCATCACTTTGCAATATAAAAGTAGTAACTCAGAGACATACAGTAGGATATTGTCTGAAAAAGGAAGGAGAGGAGGAGCATTTGAAAGGGCTTGCCACATTCTTGGCATGATGCCTTCACTACTTGCAGTTCTTTTTCATTAAGTTCATACGTACTGTACACGAAATGTCAAAAATCCAGTATTTGCTACCATGTACGTAGTTACTTGGTTTTTTGGCTAGTTTTGCACCTGTGGTGTAATGAATAAATGGAGCACAGCAAGCCTCCCATGTCTGTGTATGATTGTCACTTTTCAGATGCTGACCCAACATATTCTTAAACAAGCCCCTGATAATTTTTATTGTATGTATGTATTTATCTATCTATTTATTTTGTGGCGCTGACCAAGTTCTAGTCTTATCAATAAAAGTCATGTTTGGAAAGTTGTGTAGCACTTCACAGTTTATAAAGCATTCTATTATACAAGACGCATTTGAGTCTTAAAATGATTTTGTGAGGTAGGCATATTAGTTATATTAACTTGGTGGTTTTCAGTAGCAAATATATCTGCTGCTACCTCTTCTCCCACTATATCCCGTGCTAGAGTAATCGCCTCCTTTCTTAGCTGCAAGTGGTAGGCTAACTATTCCTAGGTTTAAATGAATGTTGAGAAATTAGACCTTTTATAGTTGGAAGTAAAACAGCTTTCCATACATCTGAATTTTTTGCTCACTACAGGTGGGCTGACAGGTTCAGGTGTAGAAAGACAGGGGGATACCCAAGCCTAGAATATGACAGATTTCAGTGGTCACAGCAAAAGATACAGTAGTGGTTACAGAGTGGTTCTTTCCTGTCAGCTTAACCTAAAACTTGAACTAAAATGATTTTTAGAAAATGAAGATTATTTTATTATAATTATTATTCTTATTTTTGGAAACTGCTTTGAGCTCAAATGTGTTTCTAGCATAGTATTTGGAAAACTCTTACAAATAAGTTGGTATGGTTTGGAGCTGGTAAACATTCTCTGTCTGCATCGTAAGATGATACACATCAGTAGTTTGTTCCCCCTGTGTCCTGCTTTATGTGGTTACCACAGGGTTTTTCTGGCCTGTTCTAAAATATCTTCAGCCTGGCATAAATTTCCTTCATCACATTCAACTTTGTGTTATATCTGATCATGTGTTGAGGAATGAATGTGTAAATCTTATGTTACCTTGCCTGCCATAGTGTAAGTTTTTTAATGGCTGGGGTGATGCATGAGTCACCTTTGTTACTTCTCAGAGCCTAATTCAGTTTTTCGTACATAGTAGGAACTCAACATTTATTGAACTGACCTGAATTAGTATTGGTTATGTCATTGTTACATTGGTTGCATTATTCAGTGACAAATGTAAAAGGAAAATGTATAAGAGCAATTAAAGATATGATCTCATTGAATTTCTTTTTATTGATTTCCTTTATTTGATATGTGTTGTTTTGCATGGACACTATCTTTGTATTTGGCTATTTACCCATGTCCCTTGACAAAACTTATAGACGATGAGTTGACATTTAATCCAACTTCTTACAAGAAAATTGTCTGGTGTATGTGGGGCGAGTGTGAATATAACAGACTCCTAATACTTTCAGATTACTTGGAAAACACTTTATGTGGTGGCTTTGGATAGATTTATTTCTATCTCTTGAGTTTAGTAAGGAGCCACACATCCTTGGGAGTTTCGTGAAGTAAATGTGTAAACCCCGTGACAAAATGTGCTTATACATTTTCAAAAGCCAGGATTAGTCTTGACTTAACAGAAACCAGCCTTCGGGTTTTAAATTACAATTGTCTGTACATATGTTGACATTCGAATAGAAATCATCTGAAGTTTTGTCTTTTGTACATAATAGTACCGGGAAACCCAAACATGAGTGGTTTCTCCAGAAAGATTCCGAAGGGGACACACCTTCTCTTATCAACTGGCCTTCCAGGTATCTCCCGAGCTGAACCTCTTGGCTTATGTGTAGTGAGTGCTTCTTCCCTGCTGACTTGCCTTGCTGTCCCACACGTTACCAAGTGCTAACTCTCTTCTTGCCCTCTGTTAATGGCAGTGCATTTGAAAATGATGTGTTCACAAGGGGCTGCTGGAAGTTACTTTTAGAACGTTTGCTTTTCTCCTCCAATCGCCCTAATCCCTGCTAATAGTATTCCCCCCTCTTCTTTTTTCCTCTCTTTGGAAATCTTTTTGATGACACTTCTTGCTTCTCTCCTTTCAAACCAACCTGCATACCGTCAAGTGGGGGCAGTCGTGAGGAGGCTCTTGGTTGCTCTCCTCTGGAGTCACACTAACTAACCAGCTAGTGTCCCATCTGTTCTACACCCCCTCCGCCCAGCGCTTCCAGCCTTCTCCTTGTCCCTAAACCAATAGTTAATTTTCACCAGTTGCACTTAGGGCATGTGGTTTTAAAGGCAGACAAAAAAACCCCTATCATTTCATTTTTACGGTTGGGGGCAGGGAGAGGCGGAAGGAGTGAGAATGACTAAGTCTCTGGTAGGACAAAGCACCCATATACTGAGTTTCTAATAGTCACTTTGTTCTCAGCTGAGGACAACATTCAGATTGTCTCTGATTAGAAGGACACATTCCACAGGAGAACTTGAACCACATTTCAGTCTTCTTTTGATTAACAAAGCTTATAAATATGAAAACCTCCAACACTGGCTAGTCTCTGGGAAAAATAACAACTCAGAATGCTTTTTTTTTTTCTCCTGAATTGTTCATGGTAACTGCCTTTTATGTGTGTCTTTGATTTTTTGTTAACGAAATATACATAGACATCCTGTATCTGATGTTGAAAAACACGTAGGAGTTTACATCAAATTTAGCAGGGTGCATTTGTCATTTAAGGAATTATTCTCTTCCAAAACTGTCATAAATAATTATTTTTGCTGACTAATCTTCAGTACATGAAGGTTTATATTCCCCCAAGAAATCACTTTTCCCACTCCAAAAACGTGTTTTACCTTTTAAGGATTATTGCCAATTAGTAATCCATTCTTAAACAGCTTCAATGGTTTCTCCTTTCTCACTATGTGGCATGTCAGAAAGCAAAGATAAGTACCAGCTAACACTATTAAATGGTTACTCTTTGCTAAGAGTACTTAGTACTAAGCCACCCAAGTGCTTTGCCAACATCACATTACATTTTGTCACTACAATTTCCATTTTAAAACAAGGCAACTGAGCCAGGTAAGTTGCCTGAGACCACACAGATAGAACTGGGTGAGCTAGGTTTGAATCCAGGTCTCTGAGGTGCCCCTGGCCAGAGCTCTTGGCTACTTTGCTTCTGCAGTGATAGAAAAAGGGCTGTAGCTTTTAAACTGGATTTCAGTTTTGCTCTCAGATATTTAAATAGCTCTAAAAACGAGAGCAATCTCTTTTCACATGAGTTTTTAACTAAGGGCCCAACAGTAATTCCAAAGGGGAGAAAACATTTAGTCTGTTAGTTCTTTCAACAAATATCTTTTCTCTACAGTCTTCTTGGTGTGACAATGGTTAGTAGTAATGATGTCCAAACTGGTCACGTGTTTTAGGAATGAATGAATACATTCTGCATTGCATGAAAAAGCTTGGGAATGTTTAGTTGAGTGCTTGAAAGGGGTGATTGTTTGCTGTATCTTGAGCTCAACTAAAAAAATTTAAAAATCACAATGTTCTTACATTTCCAGGAGACAGTGAAATTACATTTGGTCAATAGGTGTGTGTATACCTGGAAACTCCCCCCAGAGCCCACACGCAAGGCCTGTATGGGTGGAGGGTTTACGGATTCCCACCAACAGCCTTGGTGTGCCCTCATGCATGCTGTTTTTGTATATTAATGGATTTTCCCATGACTCCTGGTCATTCATTTAGTCAGAAGGCATCCATTCTCACCCAGGATGGCATCTGAGCCATCTCAGCTTTATGGAGGGTGGAGTGAGTTTGGCACCACACTGGCATCTGTACGCACATTTGGAGACTCAAAATCGTTCATCCGCAGGCAGTGGGTTTCTGACATTAACCACCAGAAATGCACTGTCACCAGTGGTTCTGCCTTTGGGTGGATTTCCATTCACGGGTAATCTATGGTCCACGCATGCTTTCTCCCCGTGAAGCAGTTACTGCACTTTGCAACTTAAATCCTTTTTCTTTCTTAAAGAGTTAAGGTTAGAGAAAAAATGGTGAAAGAGGAGAGTGCTCGAAGCAGCCCTGAGGTGGCCTCCGAGCCCTTCACTCAGAGGAGACATCAGCCAGTGCCCGTCCATTGCTCATCCTTTCAGTCAGAAAATTCGGCCTTCGATAGGGTCTCGAGCAAGGCAGCCAGCTCCACGGGACAGCCAATCCGAGGCTATGTCCAACCGGCAGACCCCATTCACACGGCCACGCTGGTGACCTCAGAGATCCCAGAAAATTTATCTGAATGCAGCTGGGGGGGGTCAGCCACCCAGCATGTCAGAAAGCCTCCCACCTTGAAGGTTCTAGAAAGTGAGAGAAGGGATACCCCAGTTCTCCATATTTGTGAATCGAAAGCAGAGGAAGCTACGCTCTTCACTGAAGCTCTCGAGAAAAGCAGGAAATCACTTTTGGCTTTGGAGGATCACGGGCCTACGAGAAGCCACGAAGATCCCTCTGGAACTGAAGACTTCAGCAAGCCTGCTGTGAGCACAATCACCTCAGAACATCAGAAGGAACCAGAGAGTCTGTCGCCCCCGCCTCCAGCTCAGCAACAACCCACTGAGAGGATCAGCAGACAAGAAGTGGTTTTATATGTTCAGAGCCAGCCCATGTCCCAAGATGCCAGGGCGACAGGCCACAGAAAGGAAGTCCTGACGAAGAAACGCAAGGTCCTCACCCGCTCCCTGTCTGACTACACGGGCCCCCCTCAGCTGCAGGCCCTGAAGTGTAAGGCCCCCACGTCCAGGCAAGAACCAGAGCTGCAGAGTTCCAAAGCTGAAGGGGCCCCCCTGGACGTCAGCATGCTGGACACGAAGGTCTCTGTCGCCCAGCTCCGAAATGCATTTCTGGAGTCTGTCAATGCCAACAAGAAACCCGAACTGTAGGTGATGTTTCAAACATCCTCCTGATGTGTCACTTGCACGTCCTTGGCAGAATTATTCACTTCTCAACTTGTGGTGTGTCCTGCATTGAGTCATGTTAGCTTAGCTCACCAGTGTGCAGGGCAGACCGCACAGAAAATGGCTCAAAAACTACCATTCTGCTTCTGCCTACTAATGGGGAGTTACAGTACTGGGTCACTGGAATGCTCCGCCTCCTATAAGCGCATGGTCGGGGCATGCAGCGGGACTTGGCGGTGTCTGGGCCTTGCCTCACTGAGATGCATAAACCTTTGCTTTATTCTCTCTCTCTGTCTCTCCTCTCCCTTCTGTACACTCCCTCCCGATGATTCTAAAAGCCAATCCCGGGTGGAGAGGTCAACCAAAGGCGTTGGCTTGCCTACCGGTGTGGAACGGGAAAGAGGGTCCCGGAAACCAAGACGCTATTTTTCTCCCGGTGAAAGTAGGAAAACTTCCGAGAGATTTAGAACTCAACCTATAACCTCAGCAGAACGAAAGGATTCGGATAGGTAGGCATGCGTGATGTGTAGTTCTGTAGTCTAGGAACGTAAAAGCAGTCGTACAGGATTTTCCCATAGTGATGGTCCTGGCGCTGTTTAAATGGGATGTGGTGATTTCATCATTCTTCCATCTAATCTATAAGAGATACTTATGTGGCTTGTATACATGTATTTTTAAAGAACACTGCCCGTGACAACAGGATCACGATACAGTTTTACATTGCATTCAGATGGTAAGAAGTGAGACACATTATTTTTCTTCATTTGCTCCTTTGCATTTCTTATGCCCTCATTAAATTAGAATCCACAGTGAGTAGTCACCAGATTTTCCAGTGCAAAGAACTAGGGATTTTATATTCGTTTTATAAATGTCTGTCTACTTGTCATATCTGAGTTTTACACGATCCTATGCTTATGCATAGAGATGATGAGGTTTGTCTACAAAGTGACCAGTTGTGTTTAATAAGTCACACTCAGTTCTGGTTTGTCTCCACGAGGTGTGCACCTGGCTGGGTTGTGTGCCCGCGCACTCCACCGTGTCCATTAACACCTGTACCTGTGTATTCACAACAAGAATTGCTAGCAGGATGATATTCTTTAAAAGATGTCAATTGAATTTTTACTTTTGTTTTTACTTTAACTTTTAATCTGATGTTTTATTTAGATCTTCTATTCCCACCGGCTAATTTTTTGTTATTATTATTTGCCTAATGTCTTTCCTAGGTCTGCTTCGAATTCAGAAATGCCAACTGCTGAGGGCAAGTATCTGTTTTCCTTTTGCCGCTTCTCTATCATCTCACCCAGATTAGGTTTCCTGAAGACTTTGCTCTTTGAGAGGATGAGATTATGGAACATACCGATTTCTTTTCTGCAGGTTTTTTTTTTTTTTTTCTGTGAGTCTAATAAAACCTAGTTGAGATTCTCGGGTGAGCTTTTCCCTATTTTTGAGAGAGTTAGAACTGTGGAATGAATATTAAAACAACTGATTGGCTAAAGCAGCAGCTTTTTGTTAATTTATTGTTACTATGTAACAATAAAGAAGAGAAATTCCTTGCATAAAATCTATTCTTAAACTTCAATTGTTCAAATATCGTCATAGAAAATTCCTGTCCAGACAGAGTTTTGTCTGGTTAGTTGCAATGGAAATTAGCACCTTTTCACTGAGCAGAAGAATGGGATCCCTCCAAGGGGAAAATATTGCCAATTGTAATTTTTGGTACATCTATTCGTATGTTCAAAGGATTTCCAGGGCAGCCTTGGGAAACTTTTCAGAGACTTCACCTACATTTTTCTAATGATGTTCAGTTTTTATTTTGTGGCCTTTTACAGATGAAGAAAAGGTAGACGAACGAGCCAAGCTGAGTGTCGCTGCCAAGAGGCTGCTTTTCAGGGTAAGGTGTGCCGAAGTGCTTGAAGCGAAACCGTCCCCCTGCTCCCTGCATGGGGCCCCTCCGGCCCCCCTTGCCCCAGCCCACATGCTTCTGTATGAGCCCCGGGCTGGTGTGACCCCTGCTGACACCACACAGGTGCACACTTCTGAGAATGATGTGAACCTCACGGGGAATCCCTCCCAGGAGCCCTGTTAGGGGAACAGAGCAGAGACACTGCTACCCCAGTGTCCTTTCCTCAAACGTATAAGGATTCCGCATTGTTTCTGATCCTAGGAAATGGAAAAATCATTTGATGAGAAAAACGCTCCAAAGCAACGCTCCAGAAATGCTGCCGTGGAACAAAGACTACGGCGGCTACAGGACAGATCCCACACGCAGCCCGTTACCACTGAGGAAGTGGCCATTGCAGCCACGTAAGTCCCCCCTTGTGACCTCGTGGCCTTGGCTGAAATGTCTTCTTGGAAAAAAAAAAAAAAGAGTTAAAGCCTTTTAAGTAAAAATGAAGCGATCAGAACCTGGTTTGGTTAGACGCCACAGAGACGTTCGTACTTTGGGATTTTCCTTACTGTGGTCTCTCTGAACTTTGTAACAGGGTGTTTTGCTGTTGTATCTCCTAGAAAAACCTCAAGAGGAATTTTAATTTTTTTGGTCTGTGCCTTTCTTAATCTTTTTTACAATGGAAAATGTAAACCATGAGCTTAATATAACGAGCCCCCGTGTACTGACCACCCAGTTTCAACGGTCAGCAGCCTGGCCGGTCTTGCTCTTCCCGCACCCCATCCACTTCCTGTCCTCCTGCTTTGTTTTCAGGCGAACCCCGGATATCATTTCTTCCATAAATATTTCAACAGATATCTCAAAAAAGATAAGGGGTTTGAGGGTTTTGTTTTGTTTTGTTTGAATTTGTTTTTAAATAATCACCAAACAACTTAAAAAATTCCTTGGAAATTTGATGACATTCCGTACTTGAGCAGTCTGTTCCAGTATCTTCAGAATGAATTTCCCAAAGTAATTCCCTCAAAGATAATTGCTTCAATCAAGTGAAGACTTTTACTGGGTTTTTAACAATTGTTTCGGTGCTTCCCCCGACACACCCACGGTCTTCCCGGAGAAAGCATGTTCATCTCATTCAGGGCATGGACACCCCAGGAGGTGTCTGTGTCGCAGCCCACACCTGAGGGCCTGCTGTTCAAGCAACTCCCTCACTTTCTAATCCAGCTATTGGTCAGCTTCGTGGTGTATTTGTGGAGGAGCACTTCTTAGGTTCATTAGGAACTCTGGGCAGGTCGGCTCTTTTGGTTTTTTAATGTTTGAGGGGCTGTTGTATACCAAGAAGCAACTACTCATGGGAGCAAAACAATAAATATAAACAAAAATTCTCACCTTGTACGGCTCCCTGAAGCTACTTTGATGTGCGTGTAGGTTATATGAGGATACTGATTTTTTTACAAAATAGATTGAGAACTACATTCTAAAACATGAGCGTAATCTACTGATTTTCTGGTGGTTGATATTAGCTTTTTCTTAAGTTATTTTTAAAAATCAGGACCTTTATTCTGAAGTCAGGGTAAATCCTTTCCAAGCTTTAAAAACCTAATCTTATTCCATTCACCTTGCGTTGCCTGTGTCTCTTATTTCCTAAGTTTGTAATTGCTTTTCAGGTTCTTTTGTAATTTCCCCCAGAATACTTAGTAAATAATTTTGTTAAAATATTTATTTACTGTTTCTGAATTAAAACTATGTTTTCCTTTAATGCTTCTTTTCTTCTCTCTCCTCATGAATGTTCCTTCCTTGGCAATTGTTTTTAAAGTGAACCTATCCCTGCTTCGTGCTCTGTGGCCTCCCAGCCTGTAATGGCAAGACTTCCTAGTCCCAGTGTAGCTAAGAGCACTGTACAGCCTGCCAGGTACTGGACAGTAGCTGCATGTGGCCCTCAGGGCAAAGGTCCTAGATAGCAGATGCATCTCATAATCATGTGTTTGAGAAACGAGTCAGTGCAATGAGTTGCTGTGGGGATGGGTGCCATTTTGTTTTGTTGTAGTGTGAGACGCTGCTAACTTCATGTAGGCCTGCATGAGGAAAGCTTTCATCTCCCTGCTTACATCATGTATTGGAACTAGGATCACACTAACTCACTCGTCATTTGTTTTGTTTCTGTTTTTCATAATCACAGTCATCTCTTAAGAAATTTCATCCTCCATCTAAATGACTAGCACTTAATAAAGATTAATAGGAAAATGAGGAATCAACATGAATGTTGAAATCCCAGTAATACCCCAGTTTCTGTAAGCACTTGTAGTCATAAATACATGCTAGAAACAAACTTATCTGTTTCTAACATATAGAGAGACAAGGCCATGATTTTTTGGGATTGAGACAATAATCGTTTATGGTGTCTGAACTTAGCTGTTTTACTATTAAGCTTTGAATTGTGGTGTTTTGAAAGTATGGCCTTACGGCACGTAGGTATCCCCTGTTTCACTGTGAGGGGCCAAAACATAAGGGCCAAAAATAAGATTTAAAAGAAGTCAAACGGCAGTGCAGAAATAGACCTGGCCCCACCCAGAAGCTGGGGTCTGTCCAGCAAAGTAGGTGGCCGTTACTCTCCTCTCTCCACACTATACCTCGGAAACACATGAGAATCAGGTTGCCTTTGTTACTATCTTCATGATGCCCTGGAACGCTGACAATGCTCTTTAGTCTGGGGCAACTTGTGAATTGGTGATTACTTGGAGTTAAGACAGAATATACTGTCCGCTGGGTTTGGGAACTGGATTTGCCAGTGGCCTCAACCCACGTTGTCATAAACCTTCCAAGATCCACCGTGACCAGGTAACAGGAGGCCTTCTCCTACACCTGGAATCTGGAGGGATTTAACAGCACCTGAAATGTTCTTCACTTTTCAAGGTGCTGGGAGTTACAGGTCTAAGTACCTTTTAGAAAACTGGTAGAAAGCTCTGAGAGAAAATGCTGCACTGAAGAAGGGAAGGAATCTTTAAAATCGATCCATTTGTGTTTAGCAAGTGAAAATCCAAACTCATTACAGATATGTTGTTGACAGAATGACTATATTATTTCCTAGTTCTATAAAATGAAAAGAATACCTCTGAACTACATGTTTATTTTTTTTAAAGATTGATTTACTTGTGAGGGAGAGAGGACGGGAGTGGGTGATGGAGGCAGAGGGAGAGGGAGAAAGAGAATCTCAAGCAAACTCTGTGCTGAGTGCAGATCCTGACGGCGGGGAGAGGGGGGTCGATCTCACGACCCTGAGATCATGACCTGAGCCGAAACCAAGAGTCAGATGCTCCACCGACTGAGCCACCTAGGTGCCCCTGAACCACATATTTAGATAACATCTAGACATGCCATAGATAATGTCTTGGGATTCCCTAGGCCTGATTTGTTGTTGATACCACTGATACAGTGTCTCTCTAAGATAAGGTATATCCAAGCTGACTTCAGTTCCTTCAAGAAGAAATTCACTTTTTAGAAATAATTCAGAGATAAAGTTCTGCTCTTTGTGAAATTAGTAATGCCAGTGTCCCCACCCTCCCCTGCTACTCACAGGCTTGTTAATAGCTAAACAGTGCCTATACCTGTCTTAAATTTCTGTAGGGAGAAACCAGTCCTTTTCAAAATTAAGTGATGCTTGGAAGAGAGTTAATATTCAAAATTTAGCAGCGGGCTTTTGTTTGTGTTTATCTGTGTCACTGATTTTTTTTTTTTTTTTTTATCCCTTTCAGATTACAGGCATCTGCTCACCACAAAGCTTTAGCCAGAGACCCGGCAAATGAGGGTAAAGATTCTGCTGAACAAGGTGAACCTGACTCCTCCACTCTGAGCTTAGCAGAGAAGTTGGCCTTGTTTAACAAATTGTCCCAGCCAGTCTCAAAAGCTATTTCTACCCGAAACAGAATAGACATGAGACAGAGGAGAATGAATGCTCGCTATCAAACTCAGCCCGTCACACTTGGAGAGGTGGAACAGGTGGGTAGGCTGTGAACTCATCCAGGTTGCGGGTAGGTGCTTAAAATACAGGACCACGGTGTTGGCTCCTAGATAGAATTAAGGTGATAAACTGTGTTACCTGTCGGGAATTTGGTAATAACTTCTTTCCTAAGAAATATAGCCATGCCAAGTACCTTTTTCTTTTCTTATTTTCATAATTTGCTTGCTGAAATCATCTGGAATGAGTCCTTTATGGAGAGAAAAATAGGCTGCACAATCTGCTTTTCACCCAGATGATTTTGATTAGTGAGATGCATTATATAAAATATGTCTTCCCTCTAAGATAAGCAGTTGAAACCGCATCAAATGTAATAGTTCATTCTATGTCATTCCCTAAACTGAGATTCATGTAGATAGTATTTTTGAGTCAGCTTTTTGTACTTTAACTATGTCCTCCCAGGTGCAAAGTGGAAAGCTCATACCTTTTTCACCTACTGTTAACACATCTGTGTCCACCATGACATCTACGGTCATGCCAATGTACGCAGGGGATCTTCGGACAAAGCGGTCTGTGGACGACAACATGAGTGCCGTTGACTATAAGTTTCCTTCTTCGATCGAAAATTCAGATTCTCCGGTTAGAAGCATCCTGAAGTCCCAAGCCTGGCAGCCTTCAGCAGAGAGTAGTGGGAGCAGAGGAATGTTGAGAGAGTTTGCAGAGACAGAAAGCAAAAGAGTCCTGACAGGTGGAGATGGTGGTAAAAAGTACGGGTCCTTTGAGGAAGCAGAGCCATCCTGCCCTACCTTTAACAGAATCCGGGAAGGAGACAGCCTTAAGGAACCCAAATACACTGTTCCAAGAAAGGGCAGCCTGGAACTAGCCCATCCTCCCATCGCCCACCTTGGTGATGAACTGAAGGAATTCTCCATGGGTAAAAGCATCGCACAGGGGAGCCCAGACTTGAAGGACAGGCAGCCCTTTGAAGAGAAGGTCGACATGGAGAATGTCCCAAGAAGGAAGTTTTCGCTAAGAGGTAGGTTACTGCTCCAAAAACCACCTGGGTTTTTGGTGTCTGCTTGATTGGTTGTGTGTGTCTGTGATTATTTTTAATTAAAGTAGGAGGACAGTTTATAACTCGTATCGATTACAAATCACGGGTGAATCCTACTCTTCCCCTTGAATCTGACCTGTTCAGTGGATTAATCAGTTTTTCAACAATAAAAGTAACTGGAGCTCTCTCACACATCCTGACAAGGATTCTTGATGACTTTGGGCACATTAACTCACATAAGGATCTTGTGAGCTGCTAGCCCCGTCAGCCCCTCTTATGAGTTGGTGACCCCAAAGAGCTGAGTAAGCACAGGGGATGAGGACTTGAACCCAGGACTCCGGATTTCCAGACTCCTTCCGCAGTCCTGGTATGCAGACTAGTAAGCTATACTGCTTGGGGCTTTCATTCTCTTTCTGCATTTATAGAAAATGATCACGTGTAACTTAGTGGTTTTAGTGTGTGATTCCAGCCATTTGAAATGTAAAAAGGATTGTTCGGGAGGAGGAGAAACATTTTGTAGTGTGTAGTGAAAGCTCTCTTCCTGTGTCTTGCACGCAGGAAAAGACCAGTTGTCACAAAACCATCTGCTCTGTGCAGTAACCTCCTGGGCAGATGGGTTTCCTTGCAGAGTATAGCGTGCTACAGATTGGCATGAATCCATATGGATTGGGTGACCCCCCCCCCACACACACCCCGGATTGCACTCCATGTGCAGGACCGCTGGGGGTGAATAGCTGGAGGAATGTCTGCCTGGAGGAGGGAATGCTGACGTGGCTTTTCTCCTTCCCAGCGGCAGAGTTCGGGGAGCCCTCTTCTGAGCAGACGGGCACAGCTGCCGGGAAGACTGTGGCCCCGACTGCAGCCCCCATGTCCTGGAGGCAGCATGATCCTGCAGAACCGGGGGAGGAGAAGTACTCCAGGAATCCGTGTGCGATGTTCGCTGCCGGAGACATCAAAATGCCCGCGGTGGAGGGCATCCTTGATTCAGCCAGCAAAACCATGTCCATTAAAGAAAGGTAACACGATCAAATGATTACAGAGTAATTCTGTTGGGGATGGAGCTTGCAAGCTGCTCATATAAAAAGCTGTGAGTAATGGGCAGAGATGACGTTGTGAGCACACAGGGGGTGGTGACGCTGGGGGAGTGCCAGTCTCAGCCTCAGACGTGGGTGCAAGCAGACGCAGACTTGTGCTTGTTTCGTTTGTTTGGGGTTCCGTTTTCTTTTGTACCTATGAAATTCTTGGACTGTCCCATGATGGGAGCAGAGATCTTGGCTCTTTCCCCATCAGACACGTGGCTTCTGACTGAATGCACGCACAGCTTTGTGACTGTTTGTCTATGTAAAGTGTATGTAGACGGAATGAAGATAAGCCCATCTGTGGGACAGACATCTTTGGGATTCGAATCTAAGTTTAGTTTATCCTACAGAAAGTGAGAGGGAGAACTCTTCCGAACATTCTGTATCAGATAATAGCTATGAGAGATTACACTGGAGTATCGAGTAACACTGTAACCTCATTTCATTCAAAAAAAAAAAAAAAAAAAACTAATGGCGTATTGAAAGGATACGTTTAAATGGGACAGGTACAAGGAGCCGGAGCTAAATATTTCAGGTTGTATTTTCCTTGTTAACCTTTAGCCACCATGGAATTAAGCAGCAAAAGATGTCGTAGCGATAAAAAGACTAGATGCGGAAAGATCTCTGTACTTTCCGGTGTGACCAGCTCAGCTACGCCCACCATCCACTCTGCCCACCTGGACCCTTCCTTAGCACCTCCCGCCATTTGGAAGCCTTCTTGCTCTGCCAGGCAGCGGTCACTCTGATGTCTCCGGATACATTTTGCACTACCTAAGACCATATATCAAACCGCGATCAAAATTCTTCATTCTGTCTTTCAAGCCAAGTTTTTTTGAGCATGGTGCATAAAAGGTTAGATAGATGGACCCTGTCTCAACCAACAATTAGTAAGATTGTTGAATCTTACTTTTGCCTGTTTAAAATTCACAGTAGATCAGACTGCTGGACGGGGGCTTAGATGAAGGGGCTGGTGTTACCCCATCAGCTAAATGAGAGTGAGGTCTTGAATCAGAGAAGCTGCCTGGGCTGTGCTGGCTTGAATTCCTTCTCCACCGAAACCTGGCCCAGAGAGACTTTGATCCCAGAGATCCTACTTCTGATAATCGGTTGCATGAGAAGGAAGAGACATCTATTAGCATAATTTATAAGGAGCATAGCTGCTAATAAAGGACGAGACACACTTCTCTTAAAAACTACATCGCCAGTGATCTTCCCCCCTTATTTTGATAGTATTTTTATTTGTCCTTTGCTGAAAAACCAAAACTGCATATTTTTACAGTCCATCTGTGATCATTTTTCCTGAAGTGGGGCTCTGATCCCTCCCTTTTGTTTAGAAAGAAAGACTGAAGCTTGACCTACTTCAAATAAGAATGCTCTTCATATATTATCTGGGCTCTCCTATTTCTTTCGTGAGGTGACATATAACATAGAACTTTCAAACCTTATTTTAACTTCTTCTGACTGCCCCGTTTTACCAAAGGAGGGGTTTGGTTCCAAGGGCCACTAAGGCCCACAGGGGACAATGGGACCAACCACAGGTGCTGGTCTCCAGCTTCCCCTTGGTAGCTGGGGTGAGCTTGCTGCTCACCCACACCGGTGTGTTAGCAGCTCACCTGTGTCCCAACTAGGACACCGAGCAGAGGACAGAAATGTCAACAAGGCAGCAGTGGTAGAAAGATTCGCCCTCGTCCCGCATGAATTTTCTCGATTCACATGTTCTTTGCATGGCTTATTTCCAATTCCATGTTCACATCAGACTCTTAGTAAGATGTAGAGCCTGGACTTTGCAGATTTCCTTCATCTTCTCTAGAAAACTTCAGCTCTCGCTTCCTCAGCCTCATGCATCCACATCTCTTTTCTGCTCTGGAGGTGGGCGTGTTGAGTCCTCCATCCTGAGGGGAGCCAGGGGGGTCATCTCCCGCCCTTGGAATTTCTCACGGATTTAGTGCTGAAGGCAGCCCTTACAGGGAGGCAATGCTATCCCCGTTTTGTACTTGTTAACTGGGACTTAGAAGTGTGTAACACCTAAAAAATTACGGGAAATCCTCAGTATGCTCCTCTTTTAGGGTAGGCCGGAGGTTCAAGGAAACATCCCTAAAGGCTCCTTTTCTTTCTTCCTCTTTGCTGACATCCAGAATGTCAAGTTTGAACTATAACTAGCACAACACTTAGGCTTCCATTGGCTTTTTCCACTGGATTAGTAAAATCAACTGTTTCATAACTGCCTAAATGATTTGGGTTTAAATTGCCCCTGTTTGGGTACTTCTTTGAAAAATATTGTAAGTTCAATGAATTGTGTGTTCTTTAGGGGTAAGACCTTTGAAAGCTCTTTTAAAGGATACTAGGCTATCAGAAATCTTATCCACAGTGACCGAAGCAACTGTGTCTGTGCTTTCCTATTCAGGAGAAGATCCCTAAAACAAAGGCAACAAAGGCAATCGCTCACTGGGAAATCGAACTCCCAGAATGGCGAAGAATGCGCCCCTTGGCCCTTGCCAGCCCATAGCGGTCTGCCCCGCAGAGGCCCACTCTGGCCCCTGTGTCCCTGGCACCCGCCTCCTCCCACCCTCCCCTGCTCCCCACCAGCCAAAGGCTGCGTCCATGCTTCCCCCACAGGGACTGGAGGCTCTTGCTCAAGATTTCAGCCACCAGAGGGCCCCAGATTGACGTAAGAATTAGGGATAGAGGAGTCTTTCCCCTTTGCAGCCTCCTTCTCTGATCTTAGGTGTGTCCTCATTTAAAAGACACATGAGCTCACTCCTGCGGCCTGCAAACTAGCCAAGACCAAGATCTGATACGAGTACTGATCAGTGCTGGTCCAACCTATCTGAAATCCGTGTGGTGCCAGTGATTCTCTGAAACGCAGGGGCATTTTTAAAGGGGGAAGGAAAAAAAAACCCAGCATACTTAAGATTAGGGGCACGTGGTTTGCCTGTTCCACATTTCACCGGGCCCTGACTGCCGTGAGCCTGCAGAACCCGTTCTGATCAGGCCGGCCTCTTAGACCAGGCTGAACGCAGCCGTGTCAGGCCTGTGTTCCCTGCTGAGAAAGTGTGGGCAGTGGGGGGAGAGGCGGACACTTCCCCTGGTGGCCTTGGAAGCACACAGCGCCGTGGCCCTGGGCCAGGCCTTGGGGTTAATAGGCTAACCCAGTGCCGCTCACGGGGTTCCCCGCCTCAGACTAAGCAGATGCCCAGGCTCTCAACATCACAGCCCTGCAAATAGCGCTTGGACTTGGCGGATGTTAAAAGCGTTGACAGTTGTTTGAATTCCATTGGCAGTAATTTATGCTGTGTATAGGAGCAGACGTTTGTTTCTCGGCCCCCACCGGCACACAGCGGTCTCCTTGACTCAGGAGGGTCCTGGAATCGCAGGAGGAGAGAACATG
Organism: Zalophus californianus; assembly: GCF_009762305.2. Classification (NCBI taxonomy): domain Eukaryota; kingdom Metazoa; phylum Chordata; class Mammalia; order Carnivora; family Otariidae; genus Zalophus; species Zalophus californianus. The sequence continues at coordinate 112,062,011 of NC_045603.1, read as the reverse complement.
TTAGGAAAGGTCTCCCGCCCTCCCCAGCTTGTTGAACATCGAGTAGGAAATCTGAAGGGACAGGAATAATGCATTTAGGTTTCAGCACATGTTATTTTTTTTTAAAGATTTTATTTATTTATTTGACAGAGAGAGACACAGCGAGAGAGGGGACACAAGCGGGGAGTGGGAGAGGGAGAAGCAGGCCCCCCGCGGAGCAGGGAGCCCGATGCGGGGCTCCATCCCAGGACCCTGGGATCATGACCTGAGCCGAAGGCAGACGCTTAACGACTGAGCCACCCAGGCGCCCCATCAGCACATGTTATTTTTAAATTAGCCACTATTTGCACTTGGTAAGCTAGGGCAGGGTCCAAGCACCATGTGGGCTAAGTTGAAACACCGGTTCTTCCATGTTATTCTGCTTGCTCTGTAGTCTTTGGAAGTGCCTGATGATGACCCTGCCAACACATCCAGAAGCAAGATTTCAGGTTTTTGGAATGGAGGAATTCTTTGAAGGCCATTCCGGGGGAAAAAACAACATTATAAGAAAGCCAGAACACTATGCTGTTTCTAAAACATTCGGACACAAATGTGTCTGGTCAGCTAACGCACTAATGTAGAGAGACAAGCCACGCTCTAGGAGGCAGGGCACCCCTGCCCGGGGACTGCACCTCCCTGTCTCCCTGACACACAGTGTGACCTCGGTCAGTGAAATCCTTGGCCTGTGTGTGCACTCGTGACTCGTCTGTCACATCGGGAATAATCTCGAGTTTCTTCGAGACCAGTAGAGCATGAGGTGGACCATAAAGTGATTGTAGATTCCACAATTTGTTTTTTTTCTAAGTCAGGTTGGCATTCCTCAGAGCAGCCACCAAGGAAACCAGATGGTTATTTGGGTTATGTTTTCATTGCTCCACACACCCAGGAACTTTATTCTGAGAATATCCTCAAAGACTGTAGCACAGGATTTTCCATAAGCCCTACTCATGAGGATGAATTTGACTTTTTAGATTCTCTCAGCTCACTTGGGATCAAATCTGATTAAAAAGGTAGATGGCTGGCCAGGATGAAGAACTACTGGTCTGTGTCAAAGGTGAAGTAAGAGAAAGAAGCTGGCTCTGAGACCAGTTTGCAAGGAGAATATCATGGAGATGAAAGTCTCTCCTCACAAGATGGTGCATTGGAAGTACTTCATTTGGGTGTAAAAATACTGGCATGCTCACTTTTTTAAAAATCTCACTTATAGATACTTTGAAGCCTTTGAAAGTTCTATGCAAATACTAATTATTTTTTCACAATTTGATTTTATCAGGTTATTTTTTCTTATTAGAATAAAACTGACTCAGAATAATTAGAGAAAAGAGAAATCATTATATAGTCTGATGAAAACACCTGCAGGCACTGAGAATTTGTTTTCAAGTTTGTGAACTAGCCCTGGTAGCATGTAGAGTACTGCCAAACATCACAGACCATAGAATGTAGGGCTAAATGGAACCTTTAGCCAAATGGGGCCTGTTTTAGGATTCTGACTCTAATTGCCAACGTGGGTTTTTTCCCTCCACCACCAAGCATGTCTCTGACACCAGCTGGGAGTCCTGCAATTCAACCCAATTTTGACACTGTCAACTTGGAGATGGCATCAGAACCCACAGGTTAAGGGCTCCATCCCATAAGAATGCCCCCTAACACACATACACATACACACACACACACACACACACACACATAGAGTAGATGCCAGAAGCAGGTCCAGATTGTCTCCTGGACTTTTGACCCTATAGGCTATAGATTGGAGATTCCAGTGACCCCCTCCTTCGGTTTGATTTACTAGAGTATCCTCCAGAACTCAAATGTTTTGCTTCCTAGATCTCAAGCTTATTATAGAAGGATATAACACAGGAACAGCTGTGTTATGGAAGAGATGCATAGGGTAAGGTATGGGGAAAGGGGGTGGAGCTTCCTGCTCTCTGAGCCCCATCCTGTTGGTATTTATGGAGACCTCATTACATAGGCAAGGTTGATTGGGTCCTTGGCCATTGGTGATTGATTCAACCACCAGCCATTCTCCCCTCTCAAGAAGTCAGGGGATAGGACTGAAAGTCCCACCCCTCTAATCACATACCACAGGCTTGGTTCTCCTGGCAACCACTCCCCATCATTAAGTGCTTCCCCAAAGTCACCTGATTAATAAAAAGACACCTCTGTCATTCTTATCACTTAGGAAATTCCAAGGGTTTTAGCAGCTGTAGGCCAGGAAAGGTGATGAAAACCAAGTATATATTTCTTATTATAAATCACAATGTCACAGATCAATGAGGTGGCATTGTATAGAATGGTCATGCGAGGTCTTATCTGCTGTCACATAGTAGAAAGGAAGGAAAGGAAGCGGAAGAGAAGGGGCTAGATCCAGGGTGTGAAGCTCCTGCCCCTTTGGGGGAGTTCTTTTCTTCGTTGCTTACTTTCCATTATTTGACTGAATGAATAAACAAGTGAAGGTATGATTATGTATAAATTTGTAGATGGAAGTAGATACTTATTTAAGTACTGCAAAGTTTGGGTTTTTATTTGCTTAGAAAAACTTTCATTAGCGGAGTCAGGAAAATTAGTAGAAGGGACCTAAGAGACCATTGAGTCCAGGGCCCAGTATGACCAACAAGGAAATGGTGCCAGGCTATTGGGCCAGAGCTCAGGGCCAAGCTGGAACTGATACAGTATGCCGTTTACGGACATGTGCTAGGGTGTTCAAAAGACCTGGCCCAGCAGGCTCGGCAGGGAGGAAAGGGGGTCCAGTCCCTCTTTGCCCAATCTTTACATCGTTTGAACAGCAGCTCAAATGACTGCGGTGGTCACTTTTCTTCCTTTTATTTTTCCTACGTTTGTCCAACTTCAGTGCCTGAGACTGCCTCATTCATCATAGGAGAGCAAGCTGGGGCAGCCTCACGCTCATGAAAACAGCCTTTCACTGGTCGTACTGGTTGTAGCATCCAGGCAGCTTGGTATCAAGTCACACCAGAGTTGAGCTAAAGTAGGTTAGGTAAAAATCTCAATTAATTAGATTCTTTTTTTGTATGTGGCTTTCCCCAGGAGGAAATTGGAGTAATCATTTTAAAAACGGGTTTGTAGAGAATAGTTTCTGTATTAAGATAGATTGGAGAGACCAAGTGCCTTCGGAGGAAAAGAACAGGGCTTAGGGTACAAAGAGATGAAAATCTTAAACCTCTTCTTTTGCCTTTTCTTGAAAGGTCTGATACTAAGGGATTGTCAGGTTTTTTTTTTTAAAGATTTTATTTATTTATTTGAGAGAGAGAATGAGAGATAGCACGAGAGGGAAGAGGGTCAGAGGGAGAAGCAGACTCCCTGCTGAGCAAGGAGCCCGATGTGGGACTCGATCCTGGGACTCCAGGATCATGACCTGAGCCGAAGGCAGTCGCTTAACCAACTGAGCCACCCAGGCGCCCTGTCAGTTTTTTTTTTTGTTGTTGTTTTTTTGTTTTTTTTGTTTATAGCTTTAAGGTTTTAAACCCATTTCTGCTAAATTTTCTGCAAAGGAGTACTGTCCATCCAGCTGTAGTCATTAAATGTTATTTCATGAAGTGACCAGAAGGGGTCATTAGAAGACATTTTTCTCTGGGGATGGTTTACCTTTATCTCCTTGTTCTCAGCTCAAGGGCAAGGGAAAAAACAGAGCTATTCCTCTGGTGGAATGATGATGCATCTTTATCTGGCAAGTCTGATTTCAGCTTTGCATGGCATCAGCTTTAAGATTTGGGGGAGGGGGCATCTTAGAAAAGGGGATGCTTATATTAATTTTCCAGACATGATGGTCTTCAGAAAAAATGAAACTCAAAAAGATTAAAATTAGGTAGCTGTGGTCATGTTTTGGCCAAAGACTAATTTACCCAAACTATGCTTCTGTTACAAGTAAGAGTTTGGTGCTGAACCCCTTTTGGTTGGCCTGTTTTCCTCCCCAGATTAGCGCTATTGAAGAAGAGTGGTGAAGAAGATTGGAAAAACAGACTTAACAGAAAGCAGGAGTATGGCAAGGCGTCTGTCACCAGCAGCCTGCACATACAAGAAGCGGAACAGTCCCTCAAGAAGAAGGTAATGTTTTCCGTGTTAGGAAAAAGCATTCCACTAACATCATGCTTGGAAGTGCATCAGGTAGGCAAGCATGCCCTAACTAATGCCCACTCTGTGAAGCACTGTCTTGCCTTGCGTACACACTGCACATCGGTCTCACAGTGGCCAAAACCAATCAAAAGGTAGGGTCTTGAGATGCTATCAAAGTGTTAGCAGCACTGCTTACATAATGCGTCACGCAAGCAAGTTCCTACATTTTGAAGTGTGTGCTTTGGTTTAAAACCTTCCAAAATGAAGTCTGACATTACAGTGTTATTAAAACGTTTATAGTGAAAATCTTCAATTGACCACAAGCAGTTTATAAGATGCATATAAAATGTGGACTTGAATGTCCTATGCAGAGATTTAAAACTGAAACACAAAACAAGGACATGCGTGTGGTCAGTGAGTACTTATTTTCGTGATTGTGAGCGTGTTTTACAATGAGCAGGCATGCCTTTTGTTGAAAATGTACAGCAAAATATGTTACATATTGAAATAAAATCTAGCAATACATTGTTATTGATACTGGCAAGCATTTCATCTGTAAAAGTCCTGACGGGTTGTTAAATTACTAGTGTAATGATGACCAGCTTTGGACCAGTCAGTGCACATTCTCAAAGCTGATGGTGAATTTCCCGTTGCTTGGCCCTAGGCTTGCAAATGCGTGTGCTGGCTGGGGACAAGGTCACACGTCCACTGGCCAACTTCTAGGGTCATAAGTCTTTAAACAGAAATGAAGAAAAAAGCCCAACAATTCCTCAGGGTGATCACCTATACCCCTTTTAGTTCTAAAACAGCTTAGCATCTGTGGAAGAGAGGAATTGTGAATGTGGCCTTTTTATGCATTCAGAAACTTCCACGAAAGGGAGGTGCCCGTGTAGGATGCTAAGGGAGGAACTCCGATGCTATTTGATATGGTACTTGTGTGTCCTCTGAAGTTAAATTGGGACAATTTGAATTTTCTCTTTTGAGACATAGAGGATATTAAAGATAATGACCAAACACATTTAATTTCAGCTATTTGTAAGGTTCTCCAATAGAGTTGGATTTTTAAAAGCATATGGGCAAAGTCTGGATTTCAAGAACAAGATCTTGACGTGAAAAAACAAACAACCCTGAGTCCCTCAATGTATCCCTGTTGCCCACACACTTTATTTAAAAGGGTCTTGAAATCATCGGTTCGACAATAACTTTAACACCTCTTGTTAGTCGTTTTGGAAGATGCAGAGAAGCCATGGGAGCTGACAGTCCCACATGGCCAGGTGAAAGTAAAGACAGCTGTCATGCACAAAGCCGGCTAGGTTCCTCGGGAACAGTGAATGGCATAGGCGCCCTACCGCTTAGAAGACGGGGCGGGGGGGATCATTTGAGCTGTGAGTAGAGGATCAGATCTGAACTGCCTCTCACTTGACGAAGGTTTTTCAGAAGGCAGGAGGGGTGAGTTGGTGACTGTAGTTGCCCGTGGGGGCGGGGAGCACAGCCCACGGAAGCTCCGGGGCTCAAAGCATGCCCGGGGCCCGAGTGTGCAGACGTGTCTCTGGGCTCCTGGATGCTGCAGATGCCGAAGCCTTCGTGAACTCACTCTTCCTCCTCCTCCTCCTCAGTGACCTAGTTCACCACAGCCTGAGACAGTAAGCTCTTTGAAGTTAAAATAAGCCGATCTATTCTAGGCTTTTGTAACAGACATTGGGAAATCTCAAGTTCTGTTGAGGTCAAGTGGTTTTCACATGGCCCCTGATAAGCCCTTGGCTTCTTTTCTTCCCGAGGGCTGGCAGTATAGTTCATTCACACCTTCGCTGGGCTCAGATGTGAGGTGCCTTAAACCTAATCTGTCTTCAGAGGGTCCCCCGACAGCCACTGAGGGCTCGAGAGACGCCACTGCTTGCTGGGCGTCTGAATGCTGCCCCAGAGAAAGACATTCATGCCATGTGGTGCATGCAGATGGGATCTTGCCACATGGGCTGGATCTAGACTTGCTGATGGAGAGCTCTGCTAAGGGGAGCAAGCTCTAGAAACTTCCATGTTTTCCACCAAGACAAGAAGAAGAGAGCTGGTTATGCAGTCAGGGCATCACTTCCTGGGCAGTTTGTGAATTCATCAAAGGCATGTAACTGGTGGCCAAACATTTCTCAGTTTGCCTTCCTCTGGCTTTTGTGGGTTGTAAGCGCAGCCCCATGAGTTGCAACCTGGGGAAATGCAGAGGAGGCAGGAAATAGAGACAGGACTCTATATAAATCATGTCCGTGGCCCCTATGAAAATCCTTGCTGTCCAATAAAAATGGAATGTGAGCGGCATAAGTAATTTTAGATTGTCTAGTAGCCACATTAAAAACAAATGTCAAAGGATGCCTCGAAAAATCTGTAAGGGTCTTGTTTCTGTCAGTTTGCCCCCAAACAAAACAAATTTGTGGTGCTCTCACCAGCACGTCATTCTGGATCCTCCCTGGGAAGAAAATACCTCTTGACCCGTGAATAGATTTGGGGAACTAAGTTAGAGCTTCTCCTTCCCTACAAAAAGACTAGCCATGTCTCAGAGAATACCTCACTTAACAGTGGTTCCCTGTTTTCCAAATGTATCCCCCCCCCCCCCCCCCCCCCCCCCCCCCGCCGCCTGCCACCACCAAATAGGGATGAATGATTTGGAGCTTCCGAGTGCAAACCATTTCTGTAGCTGGCTCTGCCATTTCTCGTAACCGGTCTGGGTTCTTCCTCTCTCCTCTCTCTCTCCCTTCCTTTCCCCTTGCCACTCTTCTTCTCTTCTCTCTTCTTTCTCCTGTTCTTGGTTTAGTCCAGGGAAGGGCTAACCTGACTTCAGCATTTTTGCTTTTGTAGCATATATAATTAGTTCTGAAGATGGGAAAGCCATGTGGTTTGTAGATTTGGCCAGGTCCACACTGTCTGGAATGTGTGCACTTGAGCATGATCTGTAGACCGTTCCCTCCAGGCTAACTCATTCCATCCAAAGAGCAAGAAAAATGAAGCAAAGTTTTCAAAGCGGGAGTCTCTCTGTTACAACTCAGTTGCATTTATTTATTTCTACCAAGTAATTATTTTAAATTTCAACCTCGTTTTGGCAGGTTTGACATCAAGGCATGTCGTGACTCATTACAGTTTTAAGATAATCATCCAATATATCAGACTTTTTCCAGGAAATAAAATCCCTTTATAGAGTTTGCCATTACAACCCAGCTCTATGTCTGAGTCACAGATGTGGATTTGCTATCCAGCTATGCTCAGTAGTATCAGGTCAGTGAATCAAGCTAAGATCTATGATGTCCGCAGAGCATGTTCTTGAAAATTCAACAAAGGTAAATCTGCCACATTCACGTTCTAATTATCTGCTGACAATCAAATTCCAAATCACAATTCAGGAGAAAGAAGTCCACTCAAAGAGCTAGGGGAGGAGGGGGAGAAAGGCTGATGGTATGACCTCCAAATGAAAGATTATGATCCCACTGATGGGATATGAGTTTACCTGGTGTTTGTACCACCCGACTGTGTGATGAGCATGTGCACGCATCCGATTGAGCCCAGGCACTAAATCCTTGAAAATGACTGTGACACCCTAACCCAACTGTGTTCTGCAGCACTCTGCAATGTTTCCTATTTGTTTTAACCTGTAGGAAGAAGGAGGATTTGCAGATGATAGTGCCATTTCTAATCTGCTTTGGGTAAGCCTGACTCTAACATAGGTGTCCTCTAGATTATAGCCACAGTTTGACCTCGCCATGTGTAATCTTCATCACTGGTGTTTCCCTTTTAAGTCCTCGCTGTTTGGTTCCTTACCCCTGGACAAGATGCCACCTCTATCCAGAGGAGGGAGCTTTCCTGTTTCTTTAATTTTTTTAAATCATAAAATGACAAACTTTAAAGACTTTAAGTAAGAGATTTTATGTTAAATGCTAAAACTGTCGATGAAAGTCACGGTTCCCTCTCAGTAACTGAATATCAAAGAAATTGCAGTTATCTTGTCATTACCTCATGCAATTACTGCACAGAACTGACTTGGGCATATTTACTGTGCTTGTGTGGATTTCTGTTAGCTCTCTAAGAAAACAAACAAAATAGGAAGGACTCTCTTGAAAAGAGAACTGAAATTGCAATGAGTAAATTAACATCCTGGTCGAGAAATCTTGTTTTTATCTCTACTCCTCCCCTCCCAGCTCTGATAAACCTTCTCTTTTCACCTCTAATCCTCTTGCTTTGCTCTATAGGAACCTGTATATGCTTCTACTTATTCTCCTGCTATACCTGCTGCCCATAAACACCTGTCTTTTGTATCTATTAATCAGGTGAGGAAAAGCCTACACATTTTAAGCCTCATGGCAATTTCTGAGCAGTAGGGAAGAACTTGTTTCATTTGGGGAAGTAACTCCTTTGCTGCATTTCAGTGTGTGTGTGTGTGTGTGTGTGTGTGTGTGTGTGTGTGCGCGCGTGTGTGTGTGTGCGCGATCAGTTCTCATAAATTTAGAGCTAGTCACACACATCACATCCATGGGTCAGACTTTTATGTAGACTTGATGGCATTCATTCACCTTGTGATCGTGAAACGGGTTTAAGAGGAACATTTTCCCCTTTTAATGTCCAATCTTCATATCCTAAGGTAAGTCAGGAGCCCAAGGAATACTCCAGAGTGTTCCTGCTCCCGCTTGGGAACAGTGCTATCTTGCTGAGCTTGATAAAGGAAGATGTGGAGATGTGGTGGAGGCAGTTGGGTGTGGACGGGCAGGAGAGGAAGATACAGAAAGGAAGAGCCTATTCGGACAGGAGCTGCTTGCAGTGATTTACTGAGATGAGAAACCACAGACCTCCTGCCTCTTACGCTCTGTCTTCACTGTACCTCATCTGAACCCCACCCCAGAAAGGAGACCTGGCTTGGGCAGAATCATTCCGTTGGTGCATAACACATGATCCTTGTTAAAGCTCAAAGTATCAGTGATTGTTTTTTATTCCCCTCGGAATGTCCCTGGGGTCAAAATAGCTATGAGAAGTGCTTGCATCCACTTTGTCATGAATCCCAGATGCTAGCCTCTCTCCGTCTGAGGGACCTTAACCTAGTCATTTCCCTCTGAGGGCATCTGTCTCCTCATCAGAACTGGGACTTTCTTACCTCTAAGGTGTCCTCTAACTAAAAATTTCATGACTATACTGTTCCTTTAGGACGAGTGGTGATAAAACAGGTCTTTGAGGAAGAGACACTGAGACCTTATTTCAAATACGAAATTGACGGAGTCCTATCAGAGCAAGGTGTTTGCTGGGCCCTCCTACCTCACCTTATATCTTCACAGTGGAAAGCCCCCTCTTCCTAACTCTCCTGCATTCCTCTGAAGTTAGGAATGCCGGTCTGTGAGAGCCCAGCCCCACACAGACATCAGGGTCCACCCCCAAAAACAGGCTGAAATCTGGAGGAAACCTGCAGTTCTATCACCGAGCGGGTGGGGATGGGTTGTTTCTTCTAAATAAGTCATATTAAATTTGAAAAGAAAAGATGTATTATTGAACTCTTTAAATATAAATTGTATTTATTATATATATGCACATACATACACATTTTTAATAAACTTTATTTTTTTAGAGGAGTTTTAGGTTCACAGCAAAATTGAGCCAAAAGTATAGAGATTTCCCATATATCTTCTGCCCTCCCCATCCCCCCTCCCACATACACACACACACATAGCCTTCCCCACTATCAATATCCCACACCAGAATGGTACATTTGTTAAACGTGTTGAACCTGCATTGACACATCATTAGTGCCCAATGTCCATAGTTTACATTTGGGTTCACTCTTGGTATATGGTCTCCGGATTTTGACAAATGTATAATGACATGTATCCATTGTTATAGTATCATATAGACTAGTTTCACTGCCCTAAAAACCCCCTGCACTCCATCTATTTATACCTCCCTCCCTCGAATCCTTGGCAGTTTCTTTATTGTCTCCGTGGTTTTGTCTTTTCCAGAAGGTCGGTCATATAGTTGGGATCATGCAGCATGTAGCCTTTTCAGATCAGCTTCTTTCACTGTGTCATATGCACTTAAGATGCCTCCCTGTCTTTTCATGGCTCGATAGCTTCTTTCTTTTTAGTGCTGAATAATATTCTCTCTCTGGTTATACACAGTTTGTTTTAAAAATATGGAACACTTCATGAATCTGCGTGTCATTCTTGTGCAAGGGGCCACGCTGATCTTCTCCATATCATTCCAATTTTAGTATACGTGCTGCCAGAGGAAGCACGTACCACAGTTGATTTATCCATTTGCTTACCGAAGGCCATCTTGGTTGCTTCCAAGTTTGGGCAATTACAAATAAAGTTGCTATAAATATCCATCTGCAGGTTTTTGTGTAGACATTTTCAACTGATTTAGGTATCAAGCAGCACAGTTGCTGGATCATATGTTAAGAATCCTCTTAGTTTTGTAAGAAACTGCCAAACTGTCTTGCAAAGTGGCTCTACCAAAGTTTGCGTTCCCACCAGCAAAAAATAAGAGCTCCTATTGCTGCACATCCTCACCAATATTTGGTGTTGTCAGTGTTCTGGACTTTGGCTATTCTAATGGGTGTGTAGTGGTATCTTGTCTGAATTTGCAGTTCTCTAATGACTTTTGATGTGGAGCACCTGTTCATATGCTTGTTTGCCACACACATATCTTCTTTGGTGAGATGTCTCTTCAGATCTTTGCCCATTTTTCAGTTGGTTGGTTGTTTTCTTATTGATGAGTTTTAAGAGTTTGTATATTTTGGATAACATTTCTCTGTCAGGTGTGTCCTTTGTAAATGTTTTCTCTCAGCCTGTGTCTTGTCTTCTCATTCTCTTGACAGTGCTTTCACAGAGCAAAGGCTTTGTTATTTCAATGAATTTCAGTTTACCAGTTCTTTCTTTCATTAGTGTTGTACCTAAAAAGTCATCATTGAATTCAAGGTAATCTAGATTTTTCTTCCATGCTATCTTCTATAAATTTTATAGTTTGGCATTTTACATTTAGACTTATGATCCATCTTGAGTTAATTTTTGGGGAGGGTGTAAATTCTGTATCTAGGTTTTCTTTTTCCCTCAGGAAGTGGATATCTAGTTGTTCCAGCACCATTTATTGAAAAGACTGTCTTATGTTCACTATATTGCCTTGGACCTTTCAAAGTTAGTTGAGTATATTTGTATGAATATATTTCTAGGCTCTCTATTCTGTTCTGTTGATCTACTGATCTGTTTCCCGCTCCCCCCCCCCTCAGTAATACCACACTGTCTTGATTATTATAGCTTTATAGTAAGTCTCAAAGTCGGGTAGTGTCAGTCTTCCAATTTCATTCTTCTCCTTCGATATTGTGTTGGCTGTTCTGAGTCTTTCCCCCTCTCCATATAAACTTTAGAATTAGTTCATCAGTATCCACAAAGTAATTTGCTGAGATTTTGATCGAAATTGCACCAGATCTGTAGATCAAGTTGGAAAGAACTGGCATCTTGACAATATTGCCGCTTCCAATCCATGAACATGAACTATCTCTCCATGCATTTTTAAGTTTAAAGAAAAATACCACGTATGAGAGGTAGTTTATGTTTCATCACTTCAGACTTAAAATAGCCTTAAAATTCTATATTTTTATATCTTGACAGCTTTCTCAGATAAATATTTTATATACCAGCCTTTGTAGCACTACCCCATCGGTGTTCTTGGAGACTTCTTACCTCCTACAGTCCTGGTATCTGTGTTCACTAATGCAGAGGCTCAGAAAAGAAAACAGAGCATTACAACAGCACACGTTCTGTCTAAATGGACTGTTTGTCCCTTTGTTGGGCTTTCACGTGCATTTCCTTCTTCCTCACATGCCTCACAACTGTACCAGAAGAAGATTTCCCTGTATTCCTCTCCCTTCATCTGAGTTGCTTGTAGATGGTGGCAAGACCATGGTTAGTTGGAGGTCTAACCCTAGTTGGGATCTTTCTCCATGTTTTGTTCAAGCCATCGAAGGCTGTGTGCACTGACAAGGGACTGAAATCACTGAAGGAGGGGGCAAAGCCACAATTCTTTAACAGTACACAGAATTCTAAAAAAAAAAAAAAAGCAAGTAGTACTGATTTGTCACTTTATTGCTACTACTTAATCTGTGCTCTTATAATTTCTTTAGTTTAACTAGATGTGAATAAGATAAAAATTTAAAAACCAGATCACAGGGGCGCCTGGGTGGCTCAGATGGTTAAGCGTCTGCCTTCGGCTCAGGTCATGACCCCAAGGTCCTGGGATTGAGCCCTGCATGGGGCTCCTGGCTCAGCGGGGAGGCTGCTTCTCCCTCTGCCTCTGCCTCCCCCCCTGCTCATGCTCTCTCTCTCTCTCTGTGTGTCTCAAATGAATAAGTAAAATCTTAAAAAAAATAAAAATAAAAACCAGATCACAGTATTTTCTATCCATGAAGCTCTCCAGTTGTGGGAGAATTTTACCCTTAAATCTGTACTAGTTCTAGGAAAACATGTTAGATTTGCTCACTCTTCTTGTATCTTGTTGCTGTCTGTGTCAGCAACATGTGGGAAGAGTTGCAGTATGCATCCTCACTAGGCATACAGAAGCAAACCTACCAGTAGTGATGCAGTGACCTGAAAACATTCTTGCAGATTGATCCTTTGCCTAACTTCAAACTGTGTCCTACCAAGTCCCTGCCATCCCTAAGACCTACCTTCCTTCCCAGCTGTCCAGCTGTTTTCACTTTTTCACTGCCTTCTACACACACACACACAGGTACACGCAGATGCTTATTCCTTCCCCTCACTGTTTCCATCTCTCTGTACCACATTCATGGGATCTGCATTTGAAAGAGTGGAGGACAGTTGGAGTAGGGCGTCTATTCATATTGTGTCCCAACTCTCTTACAATTCCAGTCAATCCCAAACATCATCCCCTAAACCTAGACAAGCCTGGAAGATGGCACAATACTTATTATAATATATACCACGTCCTTCTCTAAACAAGGAAAGAAAAACTTAGAAGGGAAAAACGAGACAAGACAATTATGAAATGGAAAGCTAAAAAAAAAAAGTCAATGGACAAAGATGTGTGTCTTGTTCTCACATTTTGAGTTCAAAAGTTTAATAGCAGCTCGTGAGAAATTGTATTAATCTTCTCAGGGGATAAAAAAGCTGTGTATTTCTTACCCCACTAGAGAGCCATCTGAAGTCAGAGGAATTAGGGGACCTAAACCAACCTCACTAAGTAGCAACATTAAGAAAGAGAGGCAAAAACCTTTATGTTTAACCTTATCATTGAGAGGGGAGTAAAAAAAAAAAATACTCCTTGACAAAGATCCGGCAAACTACTGGAAGCTTCTAACAGCTGTATCATTCCCGGCCTCGTAGCTTCCATGTTCCTGCAGGAGCTCCTGGGGAATCTGAGTGCTTTGGGAACTGGAGTTGTGGATTCAGGGAATGCCATTTTTTTGAGTCATGACCCACACCCTGCCACCACACCCGGGACTTTGGAGATGTGTTACCAAGTTTGGCAGAACTAATGATGTCTGGATCTTTGGAGAAGAAAACTTTCTTGGCACTTCATATATTTTTTCAAAATATTTTAAGCCAAGTGCTACACTGATTTGATTAAAATTCACTCCTGAAACTTCATTTTCAAAGAAAATGTATTATCTTTTTTTGAATTTTGATGAGGTCTTCCTGGCAAGTCAACCTCAGAGTTTATTTAATAAGAGTATTTGATTCAGAGAGTTGCTTGGAATTAGGGTCATCTCACCAGTCGTAAGTGAAAAAGTGAAGGAAAAGGGTTTTTAACTTTGGGATAATATTTTATTTTGATAAAATTTAAAACTTACCAAAAAAGGGCCCATGATAGGGCTCTCTCATATACCCTTTACCAGAGCCACTGACTGTTAGCATTCGCTCACCACCCCTGCCCTGTCTCCTCTCTTCCCTCCACCCCATCCCCTGCCACCACTGCTGACTTCCCCCTTCCCCTTCTGTCTCATATACACATACATGATATACATGGTTGGGGCTGCCCTAACAGAACGCCACAGACTGAGTGGCTTATAAACAACAGAAATTGATTTCTCACAGTTCTGGAGGCTGAAAGTTCAAGATCAGGGTGCCAGTAGATTCTGTGTCTGGTGAGAGCCTGCTTACTCTTCGTTGATGCTTGCTGCATCCTCACATGGTGACTTTCCTCACGTGGTGGGACGAGCAGGGGAGCCTTCTGGGGTGTCCTTTATAAGAGTGTTACTCCTCTTCAGGAGGGCTCCACCTTCCTGACCTAACACCTCCCAAAGGCCTCACCTCCTAAGACATCACACTGGGGATGAAGTTTCAACATATGTAATTTGGGGCACACAAACATTCGGTCTAGCTCACTTCATAACCACAATCCAGTGACGAAGGTGAGGAAATGTAACACTGATGCGGTGTTTAATCCATAGCCCATTTCCAGCTGTGTCTGTTCCCCTCCAACCATGTCCCTTCTAGCCCCCCCGTCCCTTCAGGAAAAGAGTTTTTAACCTAATTTAAATTACCAAACGTCTCAAAATCAATTCTGGCTGTGTTGCTCTGTAGAAGAATTCTGTAAAGGATTCATGAACTAGATGATGGAGAAGTCCATGTTCATGGCTTAACCCGAATGTGGCCCATGCAGATATGTTTTATGCACATCTCTCCCGGAAAGGAAAGAAAGAACCTGGAAGGTGATAACCTTCCATCATTCCAGTGTTTTAGGAAGATGAACTTTGCCAATCTTTACTTTCTTGCTGAGTGAATCTAGAAGTTTTTTTTTCTGTTGGTCAGTTAAGTCAGTTGGATGGACTTCCCCTCAGGGCTCTCCTGGTTTTCTGACTTTGGTCAGTGGAAGGTCTACGATCACCTGGACCTTTGTTGCTTCTTATCCAAGGAAAAACTCCTAACAAGGGAAGAAGATCTGGGGAACCCACCAGAAGAGGTTAAGGCAAAGCCCCAGCAGGAACGGCCCACCTCAGGTCTGAGAAGGGGCTGAGGTTAAAGCCAAAGCACAGAGCCAGGAGGCCACACCAGTTTAGGGCCCCTGTCATAGAAGCAACCTTGCGGTGGGCAGCGGAACGAGCGAGGGAAGTTCCTTCTGCTCTGGGGAAGAGGCTTTTCCTCTCTTCCTTCCTCTGCGCTCGATCCCACAGCACCTGGCCCTGCCTCTCTCCCTGTCCCGTGCTCCCTAACACTTGATACATTTTAAATTTTATCAAAATAAAAAATTATCAAAAAATTAAAAAGACCCTTTCTTTCATCTCCCCCCTCATGATTTGTTCCGAATTTGACCCTAATTCCAAGGAACTCTGAGAGGGGTTGGTAGTGAGAGGAGGGACAGCATGGAGGAGGAGGGAAAGCAAACTCTGTCCTGCCAGCGTTGAGGGCCTCCCGCGCTGGGGTCGCCCGCCACCGTCATCCGCACTCTCTGTCCCTGGCACGCCGCTTCCCCTCCGCCGCATTCCGTACTCCACCTGGTCCAGCTCCTCCTACTCTCACCTCAGCCCGGTCCGTCCTCACTCCTCTCTCTCCTCGCCTCCCGCAGTCCCCGAATCTCTTCCTCCCAGGCCAAATGAGTTCACCAAGGCCTTAGAAACTGAAGAGGCAGGTATCTCCAGAACCCCATTAGAAGCTTCTGAAAGCAGTTTTTAGGTAGAGATGTTAGTCCGTATGTAGGTTACATCCATAGCACGATTCATCCTCAGTGTCAGACACACTGTGACCCAGACGCCCCTTTCGGGGGCTGACCTGCTTCCCTAACTGACGTTAACAGAGTTGTCTGGGAGAAAGCATGCTGAGTTCCAGAAAACCTTCTTGGAGCACACCTTATTCCTCTACTCAGCTTTCTCTTTTATACTTGACCGTGGTCCTCGTGAACGGAAGTGGGTAAGATTTTCTGGATTGACCATGTCTTTTGTGAGAATAGATGGATAAAATTTCCTAATCAGCTGAGTTTAGCTAGCTCAGTAAAACCGAGCAACTTTTAAATTGATGGCATGAAGAGAGTCTCTATTTTTGTTTATTTATACAAGGTATCATTTTGGTGTTCCAGTATTCCAAACGAATGAGTGAAAAAAAAAGATCAAAGTTTTAACCTAAAGTTTCAGTGTTGTTGATGGTGATCTCTCACCCAAGCTGGAAGTTAGAACGGCAAACCCATCTCAGCTAGAACGGTTACAGACATTTTTGGACAGTGTAGTGCTCCTGTTTGTTTGCCTGCTTTTCGGCTCACAGAATGCTGCATGTTGAAGTTCACAGCTCTGTCATTTCCCTGTCCCGTTTTCTCCTTGGCACACTTCGTAAACAGCGGGTCACAGAAAGTCGAGAGAGCCAGATGACTATCGAAGAGAGGAAGCACCTCATCACTGTAAGAGAAGAAGCCTGGAAGACAAAAGGCAAAGGAGCAGCCAACGACTCCACCCAGTTTACAGTGGCTGGCAGAATGGTGAAGAAAGGTCAGAATGTGTGTGTGTGCATGCATGGGCTTGTGGGAACAGGTGTGCATGCGGAGGGGCGGGGGGCACACACTCTGTTGCCCGTGGAGGGGAGGGTTGCTTGTGATAACTTAATTTAAAAAATCAAGCCATGGTCTTTTTTAGTTTTTACTCTTATTGAAGTTGTGTAAACATTTTCTGGCTAGATTTTGTGAGCTAGTCCTACTGAAAACCTTTTCTTCCTAAGTAGCATCATCTTTATGTAGGAAGTATAATTCAGTTAGTGACATTTCAAAATTTAGCCATTTGGAAGTTGAGCACAGGTTTCAAAAAGCAATTGCAAATCATCTAACAAATCTTAGTCCTTTCCCATAATTGCTTTTAAATTATTTTCATTTTCTTGCCATCTGGCAATCAGTTAACCCAAATAAGGCTTTGTCAATGAAGAACGAGTTTATGTCTTCTCTTTTTTAGAGTAATTTCTAGGTCCCTTTCCGTCAAACCAGAGTTCGCCGGCTTGCAAACCCCTAGTTTCAGATAGGTTTTAATAGGTGTTTAAAAGATGTATGCCATTCTGAGGAAGTGGGATTCCCTGCAGACTGTCACTTGTTTGCCGCTGAGCTCTTAGAATTGATTTGAAGCCAGTATTGAAAGATTTATGAAATTGACTGATGCCTCACATGGTCAGTGAAGTCACTTTATGCCTTACGAGGTCAGTAAAGCTGTGAGGGTCCCTATCTGGTGGGAAAAGGTTAAAATCTGGGGTCCCTTCATCACCTATCTGCATATACCTTCATTTTCTAAGGTATTGTTTAAAAACAAATTTCCTGACTTGGTGGTAAAAGCGCTCACACGCACTTAGAGCTAACGTACGTTGTCATCAGCTTTCTCAGTTCATGCTTCTCTTTCCTGGAAACCTTTCAGAATCCTCACTTATAAATAGTGCCTAACTCATTGTAGGCACATAATAAATATTTGCAGAAGGAAGGGCAGGGAAACCCTGAATTGTGAT